>NW_026643124.1:2400000-3600000 GCF_028827895.1 Penicillium longicatenatum
ATCACTCCAGGGCGGGGCATCGTATGAAGGGTTGCTGTCGAATGCGCTCGTGAAGGTCGGAGTATCGGGGATCTCGGGGAGCCGTGGGGGGCTGAGTGGGTTTTCTCCTGCGCTGGGAGAGGCTGGTGACAGAGCTGGGAAAGAAGCTGGCGGCGTTGAGCGGCGATGGTCGCGCCGCCAGTATGAGAAAACTGTGGATGAGGGCATTCTGGTCGTGGGACCAGAGCCTGTGGCGGCGTTCTTATAAGCCGTGGTATGTTTTAGGGGGACTCTGGACTCCATCGCGGTCAAATGTACCTGTGGAGGGCTGGTGTTAGTGGAAAGGAGGGCTGGACTTCCAGTCTCACATACCAGGCGCTAGTGGGGCTTGCAACGGCCCACTCGGCGTTGAGCTTCACAGCGGCTAAGTAGTAGAGTGAAAGTAAATCGAGACAACTCCCTAATGGTCATTCCAAAGCAACAGAATCATAAATTATAAATTGAAGTGAAGGTGAGGAGTAAATGAAAGATCAAGACGTAAGCTCGGTTCCAAGGTTAGTCAAGTAGGGTTACACCAATCGAAAGCTTTCAGCTCGGGTCGATATTTACTTTCGCATTCGCCCTTGCATCCATCTGGTCATAGAACGTGGACTTCAGATCTTCATCAATTACCTCTACAACCATGCTGCAACCACGAGAAGGATTTTATCATGTCCCCCATCGGACTATTTGGCCAAAAGAAGCCGAATTTCTGTCGAGCTGGTATTTACATTTCACGCGACGATCTCGACCTCAATCCCATCATGCGATATCACATTTCGAACTATTCAGGCAAAGAACATTCTTTTGCCTGAGTTCCCCCCTTGCTCATTATGCGTTAGAGATTTCAAGCAGTCGTCTCAAGTAGACCGATGAAATCCATACTACCGCCAAAGCACTATTCTTGACTTCCAAGGCTAGTTCAAGCTAACCAGCATACTTCGCAAAGAACCGCGCAACATCGCTATGTATCGCGGGGTGAAAAAGCATAAGTACAAATACACACATCGCGAACCCCAGACATATTTCCATCATCAGGACATCAGCAAGCAATTTAAAAAACCCAATTCGACCTGACCACGAGAAGCTCTGCCATGCTCCGTAGATACTAATATCTTTATCCACTAAGTATCCCGAATCCCTCTGTACCGGTATCGTAGAGCCAGCCACTCGAACGAAAACAGCATACGAGGGTACCACAGCCCCAAAATAGAGAGCCGCAATCAATGCAGCAATCATTCCGAATTTCCAGCCATGATCGTACCCGACTTGGCCAATTTCGATGAACAATAAACGGCTAACGTAAAGGGAAAAGTAAAAGCAAGTGCCTGAGCAGATGCTATGAAGCAGTGCGGCTGGAAAGATCCTAAACCATATTGATGCACTGAAGATGCACCGGAAAGGCGATAACGTCTGGGTTCTCGAAAGTTTAGACAAGATAATATGCACATTGGCTACTTTAAGTGTCGAAAGGGGTAGCTCTGCCATGATGCTCAAAAGGAAGCAGTTTAGCAGACTTGAGCCCTTCACCGAGAACTGGGAAAGGATAGCAATCTTTGCTAAGCGATGAAAGATGAAAATTGGAAGACCGAGAAATGATTGCCGGAAGCTAAGTCGAGGAGTGCCTTTTTCTTCTCTTGGCAGAGCTGTAAGGGTTGCAGTGATGGTGCCATCCGTCAAGAACTTACATTAATCAGTATCGCCAGAAAAGGGAGTCGAAATTCCGGCTTGAACTCACGAAAGCACCAGCAACACCCATGGCCGATAGAATCAAGACTAGTGGCATATCCTGGGGTGGCCGCTCACTCCCAATTGGAATAGCATCATCCAGAACATCTAGTGATATTTCTGAAGACATCGGTAGCGACCAGATGGGTCAGATCAGCGTTTGAGTATTCTCGAGATGTTCAATTGGCGTAAAAGGATGTATAGCCCTGGCAGAGTCCTGAAAATCTTATGATTTTTTGGCCAAACGACAACGTACTTAATAAATAGTCGGTTTTTGAACAAGATAACACAGCTCGTGATTGTTAGCGTTACTTAGACTAGTCCAACCCATTGGGGGCCAAGCTTTCAAAAACATGTGGAGCATAGCCGCGTCATCTCACTTCTTGTCTCCATCCCTTACTATATATGGACATATGAGTGTTAAATGCCTCATAGGCATGATGATAGGTCGTGCCCAGGTGGGGTGGTGGAATATATTCTGACTGAACGGGCGTTCAATAGTGGTAAGTTTCATCAACAACTTGACTCCTACCCTTTATTGAGACTTCACACGCCAGACGTGTTCAATAGTGACCTAGACATACAAACCGGTAAAGACTAGCGAAAGATATATTGACAGGGTGCTTAGGCCTCGAGATAAAAGGTTGAAGTGACGTGGCCCAAAGGAGGAAAGTTAGCCCTATGAGGCTCTGAGAACAACGGCTTAGTCGGGCAAAGGACGTACTTTTTCATTGGGCACAATTTGGTCAAAATCATGGCAGTGAGCTACGCTAGCCAGCAGATGTAACCCTCCAATGTACGGTATCTTCGATGCTAGCTGATTACAATCGAGCGTGGGGTCATTAGACTCGTAAGTCAGTGGACTACCCATTCCATGCGGTCTGAGATGGTGTTTCCAACCTTAAAACTAAACCATACAAAATGGGTACCCGGTATTTGAAAATCCTGATAAATGACTGGATTCAATAGCTACATGAATATGCAAAAACAAGTTCTAAAATGCTGCCCGATAAGAATGCGGGTGAGACCAAATCGCCTCGATAGATCATACAAAATGCGCTACTTTACATGGATTTTCCTCCAAAGCAAGAAAAAAAGAACGAAAAGAGGATAGAAAAAGCTCAAGAGTACACCCAGAACGACGACGCTATGATGATGCAATTAAAAATAGGAATCAAGTGAGAAGGAAAGGAAAAGGCTTAGCGAATGCTTTGCCGCCATCGGTCAATGACATCCCGCTGATTGGGATCAACAGGCTGGCGGGTCATGGTCGGCCCGCACGCATTAGGCATTGGGTAACCCATGTTATGCATGGCGATCATGGTGTTATTATAGCCATAGGGAGGTGGGTAGCCCGGTCCATAGCTGTACGGTGGTGGGGGTGGCTGACTCGCTGGGTTTGCATGTGTTGGGTACCCCATGCTGGTCGGGAACTGCTGCAGGGACATGCGGCTTCCGTATTGCTGCATCGGTTTGGGTTGCTGGAATACGTCGTGAGAGGACTTGCGGACTACATGTGACGGCCGGACTTGAGGCAGGGCAGCCATGCTTCTTCGCTCCCGTGGATTCTTTGCGAGGCCAGGCTGAGCACCGCTTTGCTTCTGTAGACGGATACGCCGCTGTGCGAGAGTCTCCTCCTCCGGTGGCTGTTGAGGGGCTGATGCAGTTTCTGTGGCATGGTTTGAACCGAGGCGATTGTCAAATTCAGCGAGAAGATTATTAGAGAACTCGGATTCCGCTGGATTTTGTCCTTTCAATCGTCTCAGGCGCTCGGCTAGAGTCTCACCGTCCTCTGCCGCATCGTCCTCTGTGGCGGGCTCCCGTGCAGGTTGCGGCTTCTCAACGGCATAAACTGTGACAGGTCGTTTTTCAGGAATTGGTTCCCCCCTCAGCCGAGCACGACGTGTACTTAAGGGCTCATGTTCCTCAACATGGTGTTTCTCCATCAGACCGCGTGGTTGATTCGGATCATCCCCATTTACCTGTTCGGGATATAACATTGCAAGAGGAACGTCATCATCGTCAGCAGCATGGCGATTACCCCAGGCTAATGTTACTGGCCGGCGTCGTCTCTTCTCGCTCTGTTTCTGAGCCATCGCATCTAACTCCAACAGCGTGTTCTGCATACCAGGCGTATATTGAGGGACTACTGTACGTCTTCGCTGCGCAAGCTCGTGCTTCCGCAGCTCCAATTCCGCTAGTAAGGTGTTGGGCGGTCCCACGTAGTCCGACTCCTCGTCATCATCCTCACTCTCTGTCGAGTGCTCATCACCTTCATTCTCTGACACATCTGAGCCCTCGGAGTCATTCTGAGGATGACCGCTCTCCGGTGCTTCCTGTTGCAATCCGCTGTCAGAATGGGCTGAGCCATCTGACGCAATCTCTGTATTGGTGCTCTGCTGCTGCCCCATTGGGAACTGAGAGTTTCGATCTGACTTTTGTTTTCGAAGGGTCTTCCGCTCCTGCCCATAAACGTATGATCCAACGTGACCCGCGTAAGGATGATCTGTGAAAGCCGAGACAGGCGCATGTGCCGAAGCGTCGAGGATGCTATCAAGCGTTGCAACCGCCGACTCCTGCTTAACTTCCAGCTCGAGCGTAGTACTAGGTGGATCAAAGAAGACGCTTGCCCGAAGTTGCTGAGGCAGTTGTGATTGCCTTTTGTCTTTCTGACCGTCGGTCGCTCCTTCCTCGCCAAACTTCGCTTTCCTATCCTCGGCCGCGATGGCAGTCAATATCTGCGTACGGCGTTTCTCACGCTCGGCAATTGGTGGCCTACGAGACAGTTTTGGTGGAAGGTTCAACATGCGCGGGACCGGCGCAGGATAGTAAACCATGTTCTGGTCAGCCTGGGCCTCCTTGTACAATTCCGGCTTGCTGGCCAGAGGCGGCTGACTTATTGACATCTGACGTCCGGGATCGGCGGGATCCAGGGGGCAAAATGGACGCCATCGAAGTCGGTAAACAGTGTCCGCGCTTGCTGGAAAGTATCTCCCGATGCAGCCGTGTCGGGTCGCTCGATCTCCTCTGCGGCCACGGGAGTCGCTGGACCATCATACTGACCGTAGAAGCGCCCGGTGCTCTTGGTATGAAGGGGGAATTGTGGGGCGATCGGAAGGGTCGTGGGGAATTGATCTAGAAAGTGACCTTCGTCGTCATGGGCGGGTTCCGCAACCTGAGCCAGGCAGGATCCACTGGAGAGGGAGCGTTGGCGTGTGGATCGAGATCGGGTTGAGCCATGAGGGGATCTGGTAAGGCTTGCGCCCGGGGAGAATGCACCATTCCGCATGATTACGGAATTGGAAGCCGAGCTGTAGGATCGACGCTTTTGCTCCTGGTCGAGTTTGCGGATCTCACTAGCTATATCGGCGGTACTGGAACTCAGACGTTCTGCACTTTGTTCCAGTCGCTCTACATTGCCCGCATAGGCACCTTGTAGCGATTGCAGATCCGGGGTCGGGTGACTGAGAGGAATGGGGATGTCGCTGGAGGCACTTCGTAAGGGAGGATCGGGGGAGGAATGTCGCGCGACCGCCGTGTTAAGTGGAGGAATGGGGGGATGTTTGGGGGAAGGATCGGCGTCGTAGTCATCGGCCTCGACTACATCGTAGTTGGAGGAAGTCATGGAGCGGTAAATAGCGCCTAACTGGGACTCGGGGCCGGCAGTTTTAGCGGGTTCTAGGCGAGTTGTTCGGTCGACCACCCGTTGGAAGCCGGAAGGTGACGGATTGCGTGAGAGATCCGACTCGGATTCAGAGGCCACCTCGACCTGGGCGACAGCATTATAGGCCATGATCACGTCGCACATTCAGGTCCGGTCCGATTCAGAAGAGATCAAAAGGAGTGGACCATTAGGTGAAAGGGTCACAATCTAAGAAACAGATCCGGACAGGGACCGAATGCGGGTTTCATCTGTGTCACCTCTCTGATCCTCTATCTCTCTTCACCACTGAAAGTACTTCAGCACTTCCAAGCGAGAAGCTGGGAACAGTTTTGGAGGTTGGATTTGAAGCTTGGGCTAATTTTGGAAATGTGTCACACAAAGCCCCATGGGCGGGCCCCCCCTTTCCATGGGCCTTTCTATATACACCCTGAGACAAAATCGAAATCAAGGAACCAACAAAAAGGCAACTCAGCCAAGAACCAGTAGCATCACATCATGTCTCGGACCTTCTCCACGTAAAAAAGACTTGGTTCGAGACATCTGCAGCCCCGACGAAGTGGGGAAAAGCGCACGGTCTGGCCCGAATGCCCACTTTTTTCTGGAATTTTCATCTACGGACAAACATTGGAACTGGGGATGATGGAGTTGCTGTGAATGTGATTCGGCAGTTGCGCTTCAACGATATCAAAGACGCTATATTAGACCAGGAAATCTGTGGAGGATTACGCGTTGCTGCGGTCATGATGTGATCATGTGCAATTAATACTTCGTAGAACATATTTGATATCCAATGGCGCGGCGGAGATAAGGATTACTTGGCAAAAAGGCAATTTGATTTCGGGGCTATCTAGTACATAGTACAACGGGGAAGAGAAAGCCTAAATTAAAATGAGATAGGAAGAGGACAAAGCAAGGAGATGCAGGATGCAGACTGATACAAAGGAAAACGGAACGTCCATGGGACTTAGGAACGGGAATTCACGTTACTCAAGGGTTGACAAAAGTCAAGAAGTCCAAGGAGAGATCAGTGAAGAAACTGGCTCCAGCAACAGTCTCAGGGTGGCCAGTTTCGGTTACATTGCAGAAATCAATGAAGTTTCCAGCGGCCTTGTTCTTCTTCTCGATAAGAGTGGCGTACTCGGATAAGAGACAGCTCTTACCGGGACCATTCTTGCAGCTGGAAATCGGGTAGACAGCATCGTTGAACAACACCCGAAGATAGGTCTCGTTGGAAGTCTTGTGTCCCGATTGGACTTCACAATTCAGGGCCTCAAAGGCAACGGTACCGCGCATGGTGATAAAGTGGCCCACATTGTACAGGTGATTAGCAGGGATGTGGGTATCGGAAAGAGGGGCCTCGTTATCGAAGATGCCCATAGCAGCAGTCATCTCGGCAATCTGGTTATCGTTCAGGAAAGCCATGATCAGGTTAGGGACCGTGAAGCTCTCGCCATCCGCACCGGTACCAGTCTGGCCGGGACCCTTACCGAGCAGAGTCACCAGGCTGTTGAGGAAAGGCAAGAAAAGAATGGGGGCGGGCCCATCAGCACCAGGGCCCACGCTGTAGTAGTAGCTCAGATCCTGCGAGTAGGCGTAGTTGCGCAGCTCGTCGGCGGTGAACACATTGCACCAGGGGCTAAGATTACCGGTGATCTGACTCTCATATCCACACAGGTAGGGGAAGAAGAGGATGTCGGTCTCGTCGAAAGTCAGATTGCCGCTGACCAGTGAGTTGAGGCGCTTGAGGGCCTTGGGTGCCCAGGTGGCATCAACTGATAAATGTTTAGCTGGCGGGGAGTATGGTCGTATCTTCTGAACTTACAGTCGGTAACATTGTTGCCTCCGCTGGAAGTGGATGCAAAAAGTGGGCAAGAGTCAGATGGGCCCAGGGAGTTACCAATGGCGCTGACAGAGCCAGTGGAGTTCACGCTGACCACCGAGCCGTAGGTATCGGCATACTCGTACAGGTAGCCATTGACGAAGGCACGAGCAGTCTGAACAACTCGAGACTCGTTGATTGGATTCTTGTACTGGTTAGCCCACACGTAGAATGGGTTACCATCCTCGTAGAAATCGGGATCTGGTTTACATGGTCAGCGTCGAAAAACAAAATAAGGGCTGAATGACTTACAGCGAGCTCTGAGCTGGTATCCGAGATCGGTGGCCTATCATTCGTGAGAATATTGTCTTCAAACCCGAGGAAACATAGAAACATACCTCTTTCCAACCCGTCATAGACTCCTGGGCAATTTGCAGGGTCGGGTTGGTCAACACTGGACTCCATTCTGAAATGAAAGAGAGTTCTCCGCGAGCTTTAAAGCCTTCACCCTTGACGGCAGTTTGAATCTTGCAAAAAAATTAATACGAGGTATAAAAACGCAACAGCAATCACTGACCTTCTCCTGAATACCAACCCAGGAGTTGTAAGAACCAGTATCAGGGAATCTACAGAACCACATCAGTCAAAACGCCTTTCATCCAACAAAAAGAGTATAGCTCACCGGCTTCCATGTCTCACAATATAGGCAGCCTGTTGAACGGTGCACTTGTCAGGCACACTGTTATCAACACCATTGACATTGGGACCTGCCAAATCAGCAAAGTGTCGAATCACGATCCAATAAAAACTAACCAGCATAATACGGAGTATTTCCTCCAGAGTAAATCAATGGGTTCTGAACATTATCACCCTTGGGGAACACAATGTCATTGGTCGGGGCCAGCACCGCAGCGTGGCTGGTAGCCGCCAACAGCAACGAAGAAACCACACTCTTAACGGAATATGCCATTTCGTAGGATCCGATTCGCCTCTTAGTGAAATGACCATTTCATCTGAACGCGATGCAAGCCTTATATGTAACTCAAGACGCCGAGGCCGCCTAGGACCTGCTTTAGTCGCCGGCTAAGTCGGTATTAGCGTCAACGGACCAGTCAGGTCATGCAAGCCTATTGCCGACCCACGTGTCAAGCCGAGTAATTAACCGAGATGAATTTGATTAAATTACTCTCTTGGTATTTCTATTGCATATTCAATTTTCTTCTCCAGGAACCAAGTCCGACTTTAATCTGATCAGGCAGGGATCGCAAACCAATGACTGATTTTACTATGGAACGTGTATGGAAGCATTCGGGCGGAAATGCAGCCTTAAAATTGCCGACGGTATGCCGACGGATTCTCAATCTACCATCTATCAAACTATAGGTTCTTACTCTACACCACAGTGGAGTTCACGGTGGTAGCCAAGAAGCTGGTTCCCAACTTAGCGTCGGCGGCGGTTTTTAGGGATGACACAGTGCTCTCGAAGTTCGAGAACATCTTTCCAATGACTGATTCTCCACACGCGCTTTCCTCGTGTGAGCTGCTCGAGGTGGAACGCTTCGCCTTCTTGAAGCTGATCCCAGGAGTGATCTCAACACAGTTGTACTGCGCTTCAGCGGCGCGGAGCTGGCAAACCTCCTCGGTCTTGCAGGTACCTGTGCAGGATGAAACATCCCATCCGCGAGACTTGCGAGCAATGTAGTCCTGGAAGACGGAATCGTCGCTCTCAAACAGGGCAGTGACGTTGTGCCAGAACGCCGGAGTCAGCTCGGCGGCGCTATCGGTGACAGGGGGGCTGAGGAGGGAGCCGTATGCCTCTTTAGCCGAGTAGTACTTCTCCCAAGTGGGCTTGGTCTGATATGTGGAGCTCGACATGTTGGCGAAGTAAACTTGGAAATCCAGGATACCGAACGTGACCGGGTCAACCGAGTAGACTCTAAAAGTGGGATTTCCAGATGTCGGAGTCAGAGCAGGAGCAATGTAGGACATCATGGTGGCCGTGTCGGCGGTGGGATTGGAGTAGTCCGAGTAGGCGATTTCGAACTCGTCCTTGTGGGTGTGGCCGTAGAATACAGCTGCGATTGTGGCGTCATATCGCTGAATGATCTGGTTGAAGTAGTTCGACCCGTCGTGGAAAGTATCGCCGGAGCCCATTGGCATGTGGCCCATGAGCCAGACTCGCTCGCCTGCGGTTTCAGCAGCATCGAGTTCATCCACAATCCAGGCCAGCTGACTATTGGGGTCGGTCTGCATGGTCTTCTCGTACAGCCAGAAATTCTCCTTGTAGTAAAAGTTGGTGTTGAAGGAGATAATCCGAAGATTGCCACCGGAGTACTTCACAGAGTAGGAACCATAGTCATCTGCGGTAGTTGCAGCTGTGGAACCAATCCACTGCTTCCAGTCGGATGACAGAGTATCGTATGCCCACTGGCTGGAGATGGTAGTATCGATGTCGGACGGGGGGAAAGAATTGACTGGAGCAACGTCGTGGTTTCCAATGACACCGTAGATTTGGTTGAAGTAGCTGGCCATGCGCGTGTTATAGGCATCATTCAGGTCATTGGTCACCTCAGTCTCATTAACGAGCCAAACTGCTCCCTCAACGACATCGCCAGTGAAAATGGTGAATGCCGCATCCGGAATAAGAGTTTGGATAGCTTCATACATGCTCTCTTCCAGGTCCAGAGGAGCATCGCAATTGTGGTTTCCATATTCACCAGCTGGGTAACTTGTGTTTCCAGGGGCATCGGCTGCGGTATACGGACGGCAGCAAATGTTTTTGGTGCAGTTGTAACTATCATCTCTTATCAGTATCCCCGGGGAGGATATTCAGGGAGGTAAGCACAAACTTCGCGCCCTCCTCGTAGGAGAGATCCACATGAATATCACTGATGTGAACAACTTGGATAGGAGTCTCGCCACTGGATGTCGGTCGAGAAGCATTGGCGGGCTTAGAAGAGGGGAAGTCGACCGTATAATCAGTAATCGCGGGGTAATCACAAAGACCAAAGATCGTGGTGCAGAAGAGGGTTGCGGTGTGAGACGGAACATCCATGTTTCGAAGGTCATGGGCCAAGATGGGTCCCTCGCGAGCAATCGCGCCCTCGCATACATCGTCATCGTCGATCTATATTGGATGTTAGCGGACATTTACTCATCAGTGGGGACAACTTACACCGGCCAGAATGCAGACATCTGTGATGACATCCACGAAGTCATCGTTACCGAGATGCGCGAGAGCCTGCAGAATCACCAGCAAGGCCTATATCACGTATATATGGTTAGTATGCAATATTCGGAAATCAATTCACGAGAAGCACTTACCTCACACCCGGCACAGGTAACGGCATCCTCAATATCAGTAAAGATTTCGGCGACAGTAGTTCTCTTAGCAAGCGATTTGCCTGGTACAGCAAATGCAGCACCGACGAGGTTTGCAAAGGTAAGCCACCGAGAAAGAATCATTGTGAAGATCAATGCTCAAGTCAGGGAGAATGATCGGCTGTTACCTGCATAGATCGGCCCAAGCCCCTTTTTATATGTATTTGGCTGTATACTTCGGTGATGTCCACTTCAGGAAAGTTTCAACAATTGATTTCTCACCGTGCAGAGGTGAAAATCGATCATATCGTAGCCTTGGACTAGGCTCGGATTCCGAAGGAAATCATTTTTTGGCGCCAGGCACGTTTTTCTCATTGAGGCAGTGATTGACTGACTATAAGCGAAGCGAACTCCGTCGCGACGCATCACGTCACTGCGCAGGTTGAGTTCGAAGCCGATTGGTTGGCGAATATCTAGCCGATGCTTAGCTTCATATAGATTCTCCGGGGGCGCAGGTCATCCCACTGGTCACTGCATTAGCATGGCGCTAAAGGACAATCTATTTCCTGAAGAACATTTGAACTGGGAACGTGCCAAGTGCCCACGGGGGAATAACCCTTTTAGATCAGCTGTCTCATCCTTGCAAGGCTTTCATCTCCTCGAAGTGGTGGAACTATGCTGATCATTTTCTTGTTTGGCAGTTTCAAGGTATTCCAAGGCGGTACTCTGTACTTTGGTCCCGGTCCTGGGACGCTCAGGGGTTCAAATCAAGCAATCCGCTAAGGCAGCCTTTCGGGCTTTAGATGCGGCCGTTTGGATTCTCAGTTTTGTCAATTGCATGTCCGATAGGATCGGCACTTAGGCAGAGCATAGGGGTTTTTTTGTAGCTGCGATTGGTGTGTAATCACCAAGGCTTAGCACTTCTCCAAGGCCGCCCGTGCGAAACTTGCAGCTCTGCGACCTAGACAATGATCTTTTTCTGGGATATGGGCCTGTCACATGGAGTTGTTGAAATTGGTATCATTTCGACCGGCCTGTCAGATAGATGACAGGGAACAGCTCGCTGTACGACTACATTGTCCATATATGTAGCCCAATAGCGATGCAGATTATATCCAAATCCGGACATGGTGTAGTTGGCTATCGCATCTGACTGTAATTGAGTTATAGTTTATCAGAAAGTCCGCGGTTCGATTCCGCGTGTCCGGATAACTTTTTGCTCTTTTCGTTAAAAAAGATCACAGGCATTCACATACCTCTGTTTTATTTTTGACGAGTTTGAATGCTATCAGTTTTCATCCTGGTGAGCTGCCCAGGTGCCCAGGTGTGTCGTGTCTCGGGTTTCCTTCAAAGTCTCAACTTTTGAAGCCTTCCAGGGCTGTTTCACCTGAGGTTGTAGCCCTCGATTGGCCCGCGGCAACGAAAAATATATCTCGGCCCTAACACACTTGAGTGTTGCCCATCTGGAAATATTTGAGCACTCAACCTGTGGACATCCACCTGGAAGGCGCATTCCAAATGAATCTACCGACAGGTCGTTAAGGATTTCAGATTCCTAGGCCCACCATGAAGAATCTTTCAGAGGCGTTCATATAGATCGGAGTCATGAGCTCGGGAGAAGTTTACAAGCATCTGCCCGAGCTAAGGGTTGGAAAGCCATTTACGATTACACTGCTATTACAATAATTAAATGATGATGTTGAATTAGACTTTTCTTCCAAGGTTCTCATTGTCTAGCTACCCTTTCGCTATAACTGGTTAGTATGGTAACCCCACCAGGGCATCAAGGAACTACATAGAAACATTTTAGCTTTATTATAAGAAGAAAGATCATATGTGCACTAACCGCATGAGTAAAGAATTAATACATTATTCACAATAGGCAGAGGGAGGAGGAGATAAAAAGGTTAAAGTACGTGGTGGTGAGCGTAGAAAGTAGTTGCGTCGGAGATTTCCACCTTAAAAGTTACTGTGAAAGAAAAGTGGAAATCTATCTGAATAGGGTGTTTTTTTTTGTTGAATCATCTACCCAGCGGGAGCCTTTCTTTCTACAAATCAAATGGCCCAATTTGTTGAGAATTGTTAGGCACATTTCCACTAACGAGTGCTATCAGCGATCGTTTTCATGAACTACAAAAGTTAGGGTTTATAATTTTAAAAATAAAGATGTTAATTATTAAATCCGGACATGGTGTAGTTGGCTATCGCATCTGACTGTAATAGAATTTCAGTTCATCAGAAAGTCCGCGGTTCGATTCCGCGTGTCCGGATAACTTTTTTTTGTCTTTTTACCTTCCCGGTCATTTAGTCAGAATCATGCAGCGAGAGATTCTAGACCAAGATTCCACCTGATACAGAAATGCGAAGCGATCCCACTAAATCAAGTGGCGATTTAGCTGTATCAGGTCTTCCGCTTGGTATTTTCTTTTGATGCCTATAGAACTGTATTGGCTAACTAGAGGTCATTTAATAAATGTCATACTTTCTGCACTGCCTAACTTTCTCCAGTGTTACAATAGCTGTTTTCGATAATGAAAGCGATTGATTCAAAGTAAACGGTCGCTGATGTTTCGACATTCAGGAGTTGTCCAGCCATAAAATCCTAAGGATTCAAAAAATAATAAGAAACCGAAATCCAAATATGAATCCAGTTATGATGGTTCCAGAGGGGGTCGAACCCTCGACTTTGGCGTTATTAGCACCACACTCTAACCAACTGAGTTATGGAACCCACTTGATATCAACGCCTTGAAAATCCGATTCCAGTCCCGGTTGCATCCAGTAAAGTTAGTAAGCTATTTTGGCAAATGTAGGGAGCTTCTATATGTAGCAACTGGAATACTGAAATTCCTTCGCGTACTAGTTTTCATTGCACGAGTATAGAAATGCTTTGATATTACTTGATCAAGTATCGTGAATCCCCCAGATGATACGCTTGCTACAGAAGGCGGATTTGGCAGTTTGTGTTGTAAAGATCGTTTCTTATTACTGTCCTTATTATAAGTAAGCTCGTTTTTACCATGACTTGATGACCACATGTGATTGATAATGGGGAATCGAATATCTCTTCATGGACGAAGATGGTGCTACTGAGCTTAGTACACTCCCTTGAGCATAATTCTGGCCTCGGTGCTCTAGAACAGCGAACCACGAACCACCGAGATCCACTGCCTACCTCAGCAGCCAGAGACGCTAGCTGGCGTCGCGCTTCCGGCGACAACTCGACAAAATACCTTCAAAGACCAATAACAGAGAAACTTACTATAGATCCAAAGGCGAATAGAGCAAGCAATCAAGAGATTTTCTCCTTGATAAAAATGCCATCAACTAGTCAATTGACGTTAAAAACTGAGAGACTACTTGGAATGTGTTGCAAGACAATTACTTAGTGTTGACGCATGTATTTGAAGAAATTCTGACGAAGGGGAATCCTTCCACGCAATTATATTTCATCACTTCAAGCAAGTCTGGAAGAAATCCCAGTCCTTTTAAGGAAGATTTTAGAAGACCCACAGTGAGCTGTCACAAAAATTTATTACCAGACTTCCATATTTAGTTTGGTGTTGTGAAGGTTCTGGACTATGTAGCCCGCTTGCCGACTATGTTACATGACGCCTGAAAAGCTTGGAAGCTTGGAAGCTTGTCATACCAGCCCGGAGATACAAATTATTCGCTGAGCTAGAAGATTTCGATGGCTTAAATTGTGATTCGATAATGGATATGATATAATAATGCAAAGATTTATGTTATCTGTGTTCTTTGTTGGGCTCTTTGACCTGCATCATAGGTGGATTGTGTACGGGAGTAAGGAGCACGTAGGGACAATCTAGATTTTTTCTAATGTCTTGGTTGGCATTGATAATGCTAAAGACTGACGTGGATATCATTAAATCCGGACATGGTGTAGTTGGCTATCGCATCTGACTGTAATAGAATTTCAGTTCATCAGAAAGTCCGCGGTTCGATTCCGCGTGTCCGGATAGCTTTTTTTGTCCTTTCTTCTTGCACTTCATCCACATCACTTATCCTGTTAAGAGTGTCTTTTATGAAGAGAATCTCTTAACCCAATAATCAACTTGTACATTTTTCAATAAGAATTCAGGAAGCCACAACCACCAAAAAGTCTGGAATTAGATATACCAATTAGCCTTATTAGGCTAGCCAGCTTTGACATTCGTGAATTTCGGCTTCCACCCCACTATCGAGCCACCAAACAGAATCAAATCTAGAAGAACAGGCAAAAAAAGTGTCTATCCGGACACGCGGAATCGAACCGCGGACTTTCTGATGAACTGAAATTATATTACAGTCAGATGCGATAGCCAACTACACCATGTCCGGATTATTAAATCACCCGGGCATATTTGGCCATATCAAGCAATGAGCCATGATGAAAAAGGGGTTGCAAGACATAATGCATTCAATCGTAACAAGTCAGACTAGGTAAAAATTTGAAGGGCGCTCATGGATTGCAAGTTGACAACGGTTGTCTGATACATCCGTGATACTGCCAAGACCATTAAGTCCTAATGTGGAAAACCTAAAAAACCACATAGCACTACACGTGACCACGCGCGTTATCTAAATCGGAACGCGGACGCGCCTTGATAACAGCAAAGCACTCGAGGTCCAGGGAAAAATTTCTCTAATGGGTCACGATGTCGTACTATGACATTGACTCAATATTAACAGATGCTCAGGTGAAATTAGACCCCGAGATGAAAGCTCTCAGCGAATGGCCCAAAGCCCCGCACTACAGCTAACGCTTCTGCTTCCAGAAACTGCCATGTACCTTTGAGCTCGAGGTGCCTGGACTAGGCGTCCTGGAGGGCAATCCCGGTGAAGATGTATGTTTCTTTGATACTAATGCATCAAAATGCTCATTAATGATGCCCAGATAAAAGCCGGGACCCGTATCGATCTTCCACTATGGCTTGGTGAAATGCTTTCTATCGCGTGAGATGAACTTCCCCGAAACTACACCTGCCAGAAACATTGCTTCTGATACATCTTTGGGTGGTTTCTAGAGCCCGAATCGGCACATCACGTCTCGTCACACTTGATATGCCCGAGGCACTCTCTGAGCGAGTGACAAACGCATTGAAAGCCGATCCCCGCACCGTGGATTTGCGCGCGCTAGCACCCCATTTCTACAATCTCAGCGAGCGGATTCTCGAGCTCTTCGAAGAGGAAGAATTGGTCGATGTGCTGATCAATGTTCGTCTGCCCCGGCCATATGTGCAACTCCAGCTGACCATCACCTCACTAGACTTTCAAGCGCCGAGCAGCAGAAATTGCCGACCAGGCTCACAATCCGCGGGGAGCGGTAGGGGATGGTGTTGAATTCTTGCGTGGATTGGACGAGACGGAGCGACAATGTATGTTTTACTCTGGAATGCCAGATGATTGGATGGATTGTACTAACCCATGGAAGTGTTCCGGGCTGCACACGACCGAGCAAAAGCGATGCGGATTTGGGCTGGAGAGGCAAAGCGGAAGTGAGACCGTGCGAAGGTGGCGGGGTGACTTGGGCTGAGCTGTGCTCGTCCTTGGAGTCATCGACTGCCCGTTATGAAATCTATCATGCCTTAACTTCGACAATACTAGTTTTCGATTTTATTTTTCTTCTTTTCCTTTTTGTTCACATGTCTTTCGGCCATCAAGCTGGGTGCTATTCAATCCATATAGTTACACGGGAAGGAGCGATAAAAAGAGAAGCGTACAGGTCTCAGGGGTGGGTTCTAATGTGACGTGGAGCGCGGGGCAAGTGGACAGGTCTGGAGGCGATCAGTCCAGGTATGACGACGAACGGGTTTAGAGTGAAAAGGGGCTAGTTCAGCCACGCGACAAACTACCGGTTGGTTTCGCGGAAAGCGGCATAAGGAGGGAACACGAGAGTGGATCCATATCAACCAAAAGTCCGAACCGTCATGGAGGTATTTCGACATAAAACGGGGACTGAACTAGAGTCTGTGCTAAGCGATCATATGTGATGAAGTGATAGAGTTCAATTTGTTTCCTCCAAATGAGACCAGTGCCCCTTAAAACCCGACAGTAAGGGAAGCTGAGACGCGCCCCACGCGCACCACCCGATTGGGTCTGATGTCAGGAACACTGATCGACTTGTACAGGCTGGGCTGGACTGTGCTAATCGCGAAAAAAAAATTATGCTTCTATCATTCTTCCATTCTTTTCCCTTCATTCCAGTCTCTTGGCCCGGGGCCAACAATAAACATCGATGTTTTGCGATCGAAGTTAATCTCGATCAGTTCGATCCTTTAATTGTCTCTCGTTTCCGTCGTCTCATTCGTCCTTTTTAGCTCCATGTGAGGTGTCTCATCACAATTCTATTTATCCCCTCACTTCACGATACCTCACTTCGGAGTCGGCCCTTGGATCCAGTTGCGATCCATTTCCAATCGCCAGATCCAGTGGAACACGGATTCTGGTTCAGTCTCCACCCGTTCATCCAAGATCTGTCGCGATTTGCGTCCCTGTCTCCTCCACCCCTCGCTTCCTGCACTTTTCCCCCGTCTATTACGGATCATCCGATACATTGTCTAAATTCCACCCAATTGCACCCGCGACTCCACCAATATTTGGAAAAAAAACGGATGCAAGTGGCGCCTCGACCTGCATTGAGCAGATATTCTCCACGCTGATTGATCAGGGCCTAGGCGTCCCTCCCAAACGGTGCATCCGCTGTGCGTCAAGTATGCGCATGAACTTGAAAAAGTAAAATAAAAAATAATGAATCCAGCCATGGAGAAGGGAAAGAAAGTTCAAAAGCGGAGCGCTTCCGTGCAGAAGGCCCCTTCGCACTCAAAAGGTCCGGTATATCATACTGAGAACGTTCCCACTGTCCGTGGTGAGTCCTCTAGATCTCTCTCGAGAAGTAGTACGTCTATCCTTGTCCTCTACGTGGATTGGTCCGAGCTCAGTCCGATTTCAAATCCCCCCTCAGTTAGAACTAATACGGCCACTTCTTCAGGCCAGTCCGATCGACTTCAGCATCCGTCGCTTTCTCGTGTCAAGGGCCGAAGCAACATGTATACTCCGCCTCTGAACGGCGCTGAGCGATCTTGGCTCAACGATCAATCGCCTGTGCGAGGTGGTGTCCAGACACCACCCCAACAGTACAGTAGTATGATTTCTGGCTATTTTGGGAATATGGAAGGCATCTAACGTTGATCTAGGAACGCCAGAGTGTGGTACTCCAACATTAATCAATCCAACTTCAAGCTTGCTACAAGGCTTGTTGAAGGAAGAACGAGCGCATCGTGGCTCACGAGGCATCCCAGAAGACGGAGCAGAAAGCCCGAGAACCCCAGATAGGCCGCGAGTACAAGAAGACACCGCATCAGAGAAGGCACGCAAAGTCAGTCAGTTCCTCGCTCCGAATGCGCCTCACTCGAAGGAAATGGGGGTGCGGGAAATGGATCAGGTAGGTATTGGACCCTGAGCAATGACATGTACCAAGCTGACGCCAATAGTACGTTTCGAAAATGACCAAACTAAATTTCGACTTGAAGCTGGAGATCTTTCACCGCACGCAGCAAATGGGCGCCATGGAAAAGAAGCTGGAGCGAATGCAGGCGATGGAGGCGGAGCTGAGCCGATTGCAGAGCTTGGAAGAGGAAGTGATGGAGCTGCGTGAGATTAACAAATGCAACCAAGGCCTACGAGAAGCCAACAGCCAGCTGCGTCAGGACCTTGACACGAAAGATAAAGCCGTGGAAGAAGCCGTCCAATGGATCTGCAAACTGGAAGCTGAAAACGAGCAACTCAAGAACAACGGACGATCATCCTCCCTGTCTATGAACAGACTGGTGCTCGACGGGCCGCATGCTTCGCCACGAAACCAAATTGTGATAGACATTCCGGAAAGAACGTCATCCAAAAGAGCGCGTTCTGTTGTCATGTCGCCCGAATTGCGACAGCTTAGCAAAGCTCCCTCATTTTTGCGAGATGACAATAAAAGTACTGCCACCCTTCGCAGCCTCTATGTACCGGAGAATAACAAGTCACGCTCCGCCTTGAGTCAACTCACCAAATCCGAAAGCATGCATACAATGACCGATACCTTGGAACCCGGATCCCCACGACTCAGTGTCCTCAGCGAGTGCAGCGAGCTGCACCCCTTTGATACCCCGACAAAATGGAATGACTTTGATAAGCTCGATATCCCAGTCCGGAAGGCTTCGAGGGAGAGCGTGGAAAGCTACGCTGCCGCAACCGAGCGAGAGGAGAGCAAAGAGGACCGGATCGACCGATGGATGCAAACACGAACGGACTCCCAGACCATCATCAGAAGACGCCAAACTCGGGCGGCTTCCGATGCTTCGAAAGTGAGCGAATTGACATTTACAGGCGATTTGTACTCGACCAAGCCCCGTGGACGTGGGCGGCTTGATGCATCGCTCTTTGGTGGTGCTCATCTTCCCCCAACTCCTGATACGATGAGCACGGCTTATGTCACGGCCAACAACGGTTCGGAAGGGAGTATTGCAGCCCGAAAGAGTCCTAAGCCTAAGGGTGATACGTGGTTCGCTGGTCGGCCACTCACCCGTCGTCGCTCAGCTGATGAACTCACCACTCGACGCAGCTTCAACGGCAGTGATATCACAGACAGCATGCAGCCAAACTGCAACGATACCCCTCGTATTTCAACGGCGGATATGGACTCGCCAGTTTTCTTCCCTTTCAACACTGTCGCTTCCAAAGCTAGTGCGCTTCTTGGCCCGGGTAGCCCTGACCACCTTGTCGTTGACGCTTTCAACGATCCTTTTTATCAAAACAGCAAGGCAGCAGCGGTGCCAACGGTCACTCCGGGCCAAAGCCCGTCAAAGACCATCATGTCGGATACACAGACCGTCGATTCACTCAGCGACTCACCGCCGCTGACACCTCAGGACTGGATTGCGGCCGCAAAACAAGGCCCTCGATCTCGGAAAGAGAGAGAACGTGGCCTTCGTATCGAGCCCAAACCTGCGGAGCCCAATCACTTGGTGATCAGCCAAGCCGCTTTCCACGATGACGCCAGCGTTGATTCCTATGTAATTGAACCCGAAGTTGCCGACGTACCAACCCTTGACTTGGATACCTTGGACGTATTGGAACAACCAGTCGCCGAGACACCTGCCCCAAGGATTGAATCACCCGAACCTGAGCAACGACGCCGCCTCAGCTTCCGGCCCCCTTTCTTCAGCCGATCTGCCAATGCGGCCCGTCGCCTCCAATCCTCTCCGATCGCCCCTGATGTCATGGATGAGGAAGATGATGGTGCTCCGTCCCCAATCATTCCCAAAACAAGGAACATGGGAGGCACAAACCGCCGCCCCATGTCCCAAATAATCACAAACTCCAACGACGTATACTCATATAGTGTTCCCGTTACCAACGAAGCCTTCGGTGCCAGCTTCGGTGGCCGTCGAGCTCTACACCAATCTTTCGCGGAGGCCAAAGAAACCACCAATGCCTCCTCAGGCTCTGCCACCATTTCCGCGCGGCCAACGACATCGCATAGCGTGGAGCACAAGCGTCGCAGCTCACTCGGAATCTTTGGCTGGATGAAGGGTGTAGGTGGAAAACGGTCTGAGCCGTCAACCCCCGTTGTCGCCGAAAATTTCTCCGAATCTGAAGCCAGAGAACAACCCACTCGTGCCTCTTCGCGCCTTGCCCAAGATAATGGGCTCGTCCCTGAGCGGCCAGATACCCCCGACTCAATGGATGCTCCCGTCGTGCGTCCACGCTCTGAGATGACGATGCGCTCTGATGATACTACTCGACGCCCAAGATATGTGAGCCGTCATTCTCGCAGGGTGTATTAGTATCGTCTCATGATCTAATTCGCTCTGTTTTTACATGTACTTATATGATACCCAACCTACCCTGTATACCACTTCTAGACCTACGGGCTCAGTGTGTTCCAGCGTCTTCTTCTCTCCAAGATGATATATGACGCATCTGCTTTCTTCTGATGCCTTATGCGAAAAGCGCTTTGATACGTATCTGCTGTCTCAAATCTCACCCCTGCTGGCCAGGAAGTCAATCTTCGTTATATGTCAATGAGACATGCCGGTGATTTTTTTCTCTTCAATTTTGAGAAGCCGTTTAGATATTTGATATCGTCATTTAGCTTCTAAATCCGATGCAATAAAATCATTTGCAATTCTTCATGGCCTCCCTGTCAATCTCTGATAAAGTGATTCATATTACACCTATATCCTTTCAACCTATTCGAGGCCCATCTCATTATATCCCAAACTCCAACCATTTTTGGAACCAAACGCCAAACCTCAAACCCATAAACCCAATCGCAATCACAAGTACAAAGAAAGTAAAATACCAAGACAAAGTCCACCTAATACCAATCATGCCCCTTCTCCCCCAACTTCTTTTTCTTCGGATTCAACGATATAACCCTCTGACCCGGTAACGTATCAGCTGTAATCGCCGCCTCAAATATGCTAGCAAGACCTCTCTTCGCATAATGCGGATGTTGAAACGCATCATAATCCTCCCTAACCCCATTGATAGACCCCCACTGAGGCCCACCAGGCATAGTCCCGTCCCCAAGGTCCGTCCACCTCGTAACAACAATAGCCTGCCGGAACACCATTGCCCTCGGATCACTCTTATCCTCCGTAAGTTTGACCTCGATCAAATACTCCGTCGGACACTCCGGACACCTCCGCATAGGTCTACAAAATCCACAAAGCGTCGTCAAAGCATTCGGATCAAATTTATACCCTGTCCACTTATCTCGCACTTTATGTTCCATTCCTTGTAACCCGCCCGTACTCCTGGGTTTGGGTATGTGTTCAAGCGCACATCGACAAGCAGGCATTAATTCGCCGTCACGCCAATGCGCGCAAGCACTGAAATATGGCCAGTAATCTTCACGGGAATGCAGTAGGATTCGGACGAGGGATGGGGGCATGTCTGGGTCCGCGCATGCTTGGCTTTTAACGCGCATAAGCAATCTGCCTTCGTGAATGACGAATCGCGAGGCATGTGTCCATCCATCTCGTGTCCAGCGTCGACTCATCGTGTCGGCCGTGATGCCGTATTGGGGGCCGAAGCGGTGCGCGCGCATGATAAGCTGTACGAATGCGAAGGGGAGCATACGGCCGTGTGTGATTCTGTGTCGAGGCGGTGGGTTCAACGAGTTGGTAGCTTCGGGACAATTGAAGAGCGGATTAACGACGTGAGCTGGTCGGAGACGTTCCGTGCCCTCCGCGGTACGTCGGTGGTACCTCCCACATGGGAAACAGAGTAGATGATGCGGAAGTGACTGATCAATCCCAACAAGGAACCGCATCCGATATTCGAAGTTTTCCGGCGCATCCAGTGGGGCGAAATACTTTTTCCCTAGTCGGCGGTACAACGTGATTGTAGAGATAGCCAACGAGGCTGCATCAGCCGGATCTAGAAACCCTGCAATCCGCGCCCAGAGATTCGGCGTTAGTTTTGCGATGTCGCCCTCTCCTGGTTCACGGTATTCGCTGTCCAGCCCGGCGGCTACGAATTTATCGTCTGCGTCCAGCACGCCTATGGAGTGGATGATGGTGGTGTAATCGCTGCGCTCGCCTAGTTGCGTATCTAGGTTCGCGTGGGCTTGTCTGTATTTTTCGCGGTGGGCCTGCAGTGGTGCGAGGTCTGGCATTGGAGGCGCATCCGCGGTGCTGGGTCGTGAGGACGTTGATAGGCGTAGATCTGTCATTGAGCGAGAGCTGCCTTTGCGAAGGGTTTGGCGGGATTTTTTGGGACGGAGGGCATTCGTGAAGAATGACTTGAAGGCGGATTGCTTCGGGCCGGGGCTTTCAGCGGACATTTTGTGTGTTAGTGGGATGGAGGGATCTTGGTGTTTGTCGGAAAATTTCATTGAGGTCTGATGTCGTATGTTGAGGTTAGAAGGCTCAAGAGTCGAGACCCTGGATGACGCGCGCGGACTACATACGGGCCGAGGCGGTCCGCTGAGCCCAGACCGGATGGGTTTTTAGCGCATGCAGGGAAATGTCACACTGATTTCAAAATCAAGTCTATGT
Source organism: Penicillium longicatenatum (assembly GCF_028827895.1). NCBI lineage: Eukaryota > Fungi > Ascomycota > Eurotiomycetes > Eurotiales > Aspergillaceae > Penicillium > Penicillium longicatenatum. Next base: position 2,422,601 of record NW_026643124.1, read on the forward strand.
AGATACTTTAGGAGTATCGGAATGAAATTTCGACTTTTGTTGCTCATGTTCATTATATGTTCAGATTTTCGCTACTCACAGTCAGGCACATATTCTACCTAGTAATTCACCTAGTACCTAAAACCATACGGACATAGGACGCAGTATAATTGAAATACTTTACGGAAAGTTCTGTTTAAGACTTCATATAGGTCTGATTAAATTGGCAAACACATGCTACAGTACAGGGATATTGAGAATTACTTCGCTAAATCACTGCACATGATTTACGAGAAGCGCTTCTCAACGGTCTTCCAGTTGATCACGTCCCAGATGGCGCTGAAGTACTCGGCCTTGCGGTTCTGGTATTGCAAGCTATTCGGGTATTAGTGGCTGTTGACGTTTGCTGAGGTGTGATGAGTAGACTTACTAGTAGGCGTGCTCCCAGGCGTCAATACCAAGGAGAGGCTCGAACTGGCCGACAACGGGATCCTGGTTCTACAGAGGAGTCAGCCATAATAATCCACTTTCAAGCTCAGTTGTCACTATTCTACTTACAGCGTAGGTGCGGATACCGATCTGACCGGTCTGCTTGTCCTTGACAAGCCAAGCCCAGCCGCTACCCTGGATGCCAGCCAGAGCAGTGTTCATCTTCTTCTGGAACTCCTCCAAGCTACCGTAGGTGGAGTTGATAGCCTGGGACAGAGCACCGGATGGGGGCTCACCACCACCAGCGCTCTTGGGAGCCAAGTTCTCCCAGAAGAGGGTGTGGTTCAGGTGGCCACCGCCGTGGAAGTTGATTGCGGGCTTCAGGGCAATCTGGGCGGCGATGTCACCCTTGTGCTGAGCCTCCTGGAGCTGCTCAATAGCGGTGTTGTAGCTGGTGACATAGGTGTTGTGGTGATTCTTGTGGTGCAGCTCCATAATCTTGCCGTTGATGGAGGGCTCCAGGGCGCCATAGTCGTCTAAATTTCTTGTCAGCTCGGCTAATCCGGGACGTGATGTACTATATACTAGCGCAAATGCGCTGAGAAGCTCGGCTTACAGGTCAGATCGGGCAAAGTAGCCTTGCCGCGGACAAAGGTCAAGCCCGCAGCACCGGCCTTGGAGGAGGCCGAAGCTCCCGAGCGGAGGGCAACGCGGGCGGAGTTGGCGAGAATAGCAGCCATTGTGAATGTGTGAATTTTATAAAAGAAATTGGATGGAAGGGGGGTATTACTGTAAGTAAAGAAGGAGGGAAAAAAAGAAGAGAGAGAGGGATCACACCTTAGAGCTATGAAGTAACCGAGCTTAACGTCATCTTGTTTTCGTCCGTCGGATGTGAGTTCTTCCGCCCCGGACAATCTCCCAATCTCCACGTGAATTTCAAGCTTAAGCTTTGACGGGTTCGCAGCCATCTTTCTTTTATTTGCAGGTGCCTGTCACTTGATCCTGCTTTACGGTATCAACGTGAAGTTATGGAGTCGCCTTCGTCCTACGCTGGCCAGAAGCGCAAGGTCAACGACATGAGTTCCGACGAAGACGAGCGCCCGACTGGCGGCTTTCGTGGCTTCAAAAGAGCCGCCTCTCGATCCGAGTCGCCTCCTAAGATGGGTGGTTTAGGTAGCGGAGCCCGCAACCCTTGGAACAATATGGCCAACACGACTACAGCAGCTAGAGGGGGAGGCGGTGCTGCCAGAGGAGGAGGAGGAGGAGGAGGAAAAGGCCCCGCAGGCAACACTTTCGCTGCGCGCATGATGGCAAAGATGGGCTACAAGGAAGGCCAAGGTCTTGGATCTACTGGCCAGGGTATTGTGAATCCAATTGAAGCGCAGGCTCGACCACAGGGTGCAGGTTTGGGTGCGGTCCAGGAAAAGACCAAACAGGCACGCGACGAAGAAAAACGAGCCGCTGCGCGCCGAGGCGAAAGCATCGAAGACAGTTCCGACGAAGAGAGACAAAGGCGACGGAAGAGGAAGGATGAGCGCAAGGGAGGGAGTCGCAGTGGCACGGGTACCCCAGTTCCACGAGCCAAGCCCAAGTTCCGAACTGCGCGAGAGATCGAGGCCGACATGGAAGGGCTTGAGGTGCCAAATGTCCTCAAATCTCTGGTCGATGCTACGGGCAAGGAACAGCGTGTCTTGACGTCGACAGCTGGATTGATGACATCACAGCAGTTTGTCACCCAAGAAGAAGGCGAGGCCTACAAGATCGCTCAACGGGCTCGGAACGACTTAGAAGCATTTGCAGACGAATGGAAGGGCTTGACTGAACGGAAGAAATTCATCGAAATCGAAGAGGCTCAGGTTGTGGAGGAACTAGACGCATACCAAGGAAAAGTGAACCATCTTACCGGACTGATCGCCGCTGTGGAAGAGCTGGATATCTTCGAACACGACGAAAGCATCATCTCCAAGTTCGATGAGATGACTGACAAACTTGAAGAAATGGAATCCAAGTATCGAGATATTGCGGACGAATACAAACTAGCCGAGACCGCTGTTGCTGCAATACACCCGCTCTTCCGCCAGGCCATGGAGGAGTGGGAGCCCCTTCAAGATCCTACCTTCCTTGTGTCTCACCTCACTCGCCTTCAGCCTCTTCTTTCGCGCCGGAACGAGAGTGAAGAATTTCGCCCGCGGTCATCTACTTCGCCTTATGAGACAATGATCTACACTATTTGGCTTCCTCGAGTGCGCTCGGCTCTCATGAACGATTGGGATGTTTATGATCCATCAGCTGCGACAGCATTGGTTGTGACATGGAAAAAGATTATCCCGGCATTTGTACATTCAAATATCCTCGACCAACTAGTCGTACCGAAACTCAGTGGAGCTTTAAAGGCATGGAAACCAAGGAGCAACCGAAGAAACCCCTCCAGTCAACAGGATGGCCAGTTTCCCTGGTGGCTTTTCCAGTGGCTACAGTATCTCGATGAACGGCACACAAACCCCAAACAACCAACAGGTCTCATGTCCGACACCAAGAGGAAATTCAGAGTGGTGTTGGATTCATGGAGCCTACGCCGAGGCCTCATCAATGGACTCGACCTCTGGCGAGACGCCCTGCGCTCCGAGTTTGACATATGCCTACGCAATCACTTGCTCCCACGTCTTGCGCGTCACCTACGTGAGGATTTCACAGTGAACCCTCAAGACCAAGATTTGACTGCGCTCGAGGATGTTTTTCGATGGAAGGACTACTTCAAACCTAACGTCATGGGTCTACTTCTGGTCTCCGACTTTTTCCCCAAGTGGCACGAAATTCTTTACATTTGGCTTACCAACGATCCGAATTACGAGGAAGTCGGTACCTGGTTTTCTTGGTGGCGTGAACAGATTCCACCTGAAGTCAACGAACTCACCATTGTGGAAGAGGAGTGGAACAGAGGCCTGCAGACCATGCACCAGGCCCTGGAACTTGGCGATCGTGCAGCTGCTGAGCTTTCACGTCCAACAACTGATGCTCAACCGAAACTTCCCTCACAAGAAGAAGCCGACGCCAGGGCAGCAGCTGCAGCCGCAGCATCCACTGCATCCCGGCCCAAGCACCAGGCTTTGGAGGAGCCATCTTTCAAGGAGATCGTGGAGAACTGGTGTGTGGAGCAAGGCCTCATCCTCTTACCACTTCGAGAAGCAAACCCCCAAAACGGATTGCCGTTGTTTCGCATTACAGCTAGTGCGACTGGCAAAGGTGGCATTGTGGCATATATGCAAGGCGATGTTCTCCGGGTGCAGAATAAAAAATCTAAGGAGCTTTGGGAGCCCATGTTGTTGGAGGATCGACTGGTCGAGCTTGCTGAGGGACGATAACCCTGAATCGGACTTAATGTACTCAAAATGTTTTTATTCACTGCCTTAATTCAGGCACTACAAATGATATCCCCATTGTACTTTCGAAGAAGACGCGTCTGTATCACCCTTTTTTCAAACTTTTGAGGTCATTTCCTGTTTGCCCGTGATTGAAGGTAGAATTTCCGGGCTCTTATATACCTACAAGGTATGTCGACCATGGCACTTTTGCCAACCTTTGTAAGTGCCATTCTTGTTCCAGGAACCAGAGGCTATAGTTCCATAGATAAGAAGAGAAATTACCAGGATACCCAAGCCTATCAAAGTATCCACTATCCAGAAGTGATTTCCATTTGGGGATTGAGTACAAGTACTTATAGACTCAATGAATAGGTTAAGTAGCCATTGGGATTCTTGTCTGTTTCAGTCTTTGAACATTGTCTTCTAATTGCAATTGGTGATTAACAGTACCAGCTAGGTAGCTTACCCGAACAGAGCTCAATGTAGGGAATTACAATCCTTGACATATAACATACGCGCCACGGGATGTTGCCAAGTGTATTCCAAGGTAGCCTTCCCGCTATCCACGACGGCTGGCACATATAGCTGATTTGTTGAGCTAGACAATATCCCCCACTACGAAAGGAGGTTTGGCGGTTCACAAAAACTAGCTCTCTTTCTCAATCTCTAAACCTTGGAAATCTTGGAAAATGTGGAGAGAAGTGGATATCAAATCTCACGCCAAGGGCGGCAGCCTTACCTTTGTCCCCACTTCTATCAAGCTAACGTTGGCCTAGAAAATTCCATCTGACCGGAAGAGTATAAAAGTTTGGTCAATAACCTTCATAGGGGTAAGCATTTGAAAGGAAAAAGTTTCACAGAGCATTGTTTCCTTACGGGTTGTACCTGTAGAACATGATCTGGTATACTTCCAAGGTACTCATAGTTACCTAAGTTAGTAGATCTCTCTTAGGTAATCTTGTATTCCCTGCAGGTAGAAACAAACGAGTTGAAACTATTTCAATGCAGCCCACTCCGCATAGCCACATTGGATATGCCAAGCTCGGGATTACAGAGAAAAAAACCGAACTGAATCCAGAAAGTCCGACCTCCGTGAAGCCCTAAGGCCGAGCGGTGGCCAATAATGACACAATGAGATGTACCACAGTGGAGCCGCGAAATCCGTGATCGACCCCCCTCGACCAATCACAACCGAGACAATAGTAATCACAACCACCACCACCAATCGCAAGGTGCGGATTTGATGCAACGGCTCTTTCTCCTGCAGACGAAAGGATGGAATAGGCGGACCTCTTGACTTTGCGATCCAGGTGGAAGTCGTTGTCGCTGACCTTTGTCAGGCTGCTGATTGGTGAATCGCCCCTCTTTACCCAATGCATCTCCGTTTTTTTAGGCTGTTTCGGACTTTTCGATGGGCTAGGTGTTGTGCTGATGGAGCTTGTTGGCTGTGGAGGTTGCTGAGACGGTGAAAAGTTTTGGGCTACAGGAGAATTAAAAGGATCGAAAGGACCTAGCTTGGATCAGGGCATTTTTACTTTACTTTTCTCAAATCCATTCCCTTTCATACCAATTGTTTCACTAACATTGGCATTCGATATTCCAATAATCCAACTCAACACTCCCCTTCTCTTTATTTCCTATCTTCCAGACGGTCCGCCTTTTTTAATTTGAAAGAATTTGGACCTACCTGTTCATTCTTCATCTACGCTGACGTCAGTCTCATTGCCACTGTTTTATCACGGTACAAGAAGTTTGAATACTTTGCTGCGAATTGGACCAAAAACATCGTCCTCCATCCCTTGAAAACATTGAGACACCGTTGCCAATACAAACATGGCTTTGCTTTTCATCAAGCAGAAGCTTTTTCCTACCAAGGAATCTCAGCTTCCGAGTTAGTACCATAGCAGGCTTCATCCACGCGTACACAAGCTAATATCAACTTCCTCCAGACAAACCTCTTTTAGCTCGCAGCGATGACGAAGATACAATCCGCGGCGATTCAGACCGTGACATCGAATCCCAAAGTGGCCGATCTTATGCCACCTTCGGCCGCACTGTCAGCTATGACGACTCAACAACCAGCAGCGGTAGCCAACGGGCCCGTATCAACCCTCGTATCGTGTCAGATGCCATCCTGGGTCTTTCAGATGGATTGACCGTTCCATTCGCCTTGAGTGCAGGTCTGTCTGCACTGGGAAACACCAAAGTCGTCGTTCTTGGAGGATTGGCTGAGTTGGCAGCCGGTGCTATCTCCATGGGACTGGGCGGATATGTTGGCGCAAAGAGCGAAGCGTGAGTACCACCATCACATCTATTCAAGGATAAAAAGCTAATAGACCCTCATAGTGAATCCTACCAAGCCACCGTCCGCGAAACACAAAATTTGATCGAGAGTGAACCCGAAGAAACACATGCTATGGTCCGCGAGTGCTTCGCTCCATACGCCCTCTCCAACGCCGTCATCGAAGATATCACACGCGACCTCCACGCCTCACAAGACCGACTACTGGAATTCCTGCTCGCGTTCCACCACCGCGAATCTGCTCCTGATTGCAACCAAGCTTGGATTTCGGCCATTACCTTGGCTCTTGGCTACTTTGTCGGTGGATTCATTCCTCTCATTCCCTACTTCATTGCGGCACAGGTCAGTGATGCTTTGTACTGGAGTATCGCCGTGATGGCGGTGACACTTGCGGCATTTGGATACATCAAGACCTGCGTTGTACGTGGCTGGTCTGGTCGTGATAACATCAGTGCCGCGATTTGGGGCGGAATCCAAATGATCTTCGTCGGAGGTGTGGCTGCTGGTGCTGCTATTGGACTCGTGCGGTTGATCGACACCGGCGGCTCTCAATAGACACCGTAAAATATTTATTTGCATTGCTGGAAGCACAAAAGCATTGGAGCGCTCTCATCTCTTAATGGCCTTATGACCCTCTCATTCTGGATCTCGTCAGCGGGCGTTCTGGATACATATCATAATTATCAATAAACAAGACTCAATCATGAAAAAATCATAGAAGAATTTATCTCGTACCTATAAACCTGTGAATCTATAGCACATAGAATCCATGGATGTACCGTAGCATTCATATTAATAGATAATATCACCCCGCCAAAGCCTTCGACACCAAAGCACTCCCCCTTTCCGACAAATCAAGCTTCAAAGCCTCAGCCCGCCCAGCTTCAGACATCTTCCCCCAAGTCTTCCTCAAAATATCCACAATCTTCTCCTCATCACCCATATCCTGCTCGAACTTATCAAATTGATCATCTAAGAACACAAGGCAGGCTACATCCTCCAAGGTCTGCGTATCCGGATCTCCCTTCTTCAAATCCGCCTTGCGCACCATGGCGCCCACCCGTGCCGCATCCTCGGCCTCGTATCCGCTTTCCAGACAGATCTTCTCGGCCAATGCGGCTTGTGTACGCTGTAGCGCGCCGCGCCAGGAGTGGTAGCCGATTTTGGTAGCGGGGTAGGATGCGCGCGGGGTTTCCCAGCGGCGGAGGTGTTGGGCGCGGATTGCGAGGCGCAGGAGATCGGAGGCGGTAGGATTCAGGCGCTCAAGATATTTGGTCATTTTTTGGGCATAGTGGAGTTCGTAGGGGAGGGTTTCGTTGTTGACTTTTATGGTGTTGGGGTCGTCTTTGTGGGCTAGGTCGATGCGCTCGAGGGCGCGGTCGTACTTGGACATTGTGGTGTGGCTGGATGCAAGGTGATGTTCAACCTTGGAAGGTTGTGCAACCAATTCGCCGCTGAGAGAGGGTTTAATACGTTGGAGTGCAATGGGGATCTTCTGTAGGAATCTCGAGGGTAATGCGGCCAATGAAGATTACTTTAGCGGAGATTACATATCTCCGCAATCTAGTTGGCTCCGCTGCATGGACGTAATTAGCATAGTACATATTACTATTGGTTAACTAGTCATTTTATAATAGATCAAAATATATTAGTTAAGAGAAGAAATTTACTACTATAGAAACTTACCCTAGCGGTCTCTTTGATACCACCATATCCTAATGGCCTCCCGTGTGTTGAGGTTCCCCTCTTCCACTTCCGTTCCTCTTCCGACCAATCACGCATAAAATAAAGAAGACACGGAAATGGAGGGCTTAGGTTCTATATTGCAGCTAGCGGCGCAGAAGGGATATATCTGAAGGCAGGGGAAAATTCTTCTTTGTATTTTCTCACGTAGCACTACAAATCCTGAGTTGATAAAAGATACCCTCGAAACTGTTGATCATTCAGATACACTTTCGGCCTCTATGTATGAATTCATGGGTCTTGCACAAGTAACGACATGCTTAGGTTCGGAGGTATCATGGTCATCAAGAAATGAGTAGTATTTATCTTTAATTGTCGAGACGATCATCCAACGAGACTTCATGAATGGGTTGAAACCTTGGAAGGCATCAGAGGTCTCCTGTGAGGAACTGTGCTTTTCCTTGACCGAAGCTCCAGTCTTCCTTTGAATTGGTCGTAATAGATACCATGAGATCGGTATTGTTCAAGCCACATGATTTGCTCAAGTCTTCTGCCAGAGTCGCAAAAAGTTCTTGCTTATCGATTGATGTGCGACCTTGTTGAGTGATGAGGATCAGCACCCTGTTCTTGGTCCTTTGGAAGCCCAATCCGTTGTCATCCAAGATGAGTTCGTAATCTTCATGTTGGGTAATAATCTTATCTTTAGATGAGAGTCTGAAGCTTTCAAAAAAGTTGTATGGATTCAAGCCTCACATACCTGTAGTCTATCCTTCGCAGGTGTCTTGAACGCCGCCTGGAGCGATCGATGTATCACATTAGACAGGTCTTGTACTTCAGACGGAGTACGAGCTCCTTTGACGATGTGAATTGAAACGAGAGGCATTGTCTTTATTGAAGTCCAATTGTATGGAGAAACTTTGCAAAATTTCGTTTAATTGTGTTCGTGGTTGGAGGGAGAAGTTGTAGGAGTAGGTGTTTATATAGGCAAGTGCGCAAACCCTAGAGCCGGTTCGTTCAGTGTGAGCACGATTGACATAAAACAAGATTTGAGATCGTACGTCAACATGTCCACTACTGTATGACCGTTTTTGGAAGCCTTGGATCAATACAGAGAAATAAGCGGAGTTCGCCCCTTGTTCAGGTGGACTCTCCCAGGTGAATATGAAGCGCATAGAGGTACGTGCCATAGAAACTAGTGTACCAGGCAACCGAAAGTATACAACGACGATCGATGTTTAAAGAAGAAAATCATGATATTAAGTAGCACCTTCTAAACCTTACAGCCTAACACCTCCCATTTTCTGCTGAGTTTTTATTTACCAAGGATGTTTTTTCTCATCTCCTAAAGACTGTAATTTGACAGTGACATCCCATTGAATAGAACAATCTTTCAAGTGAACGACATAGATGGCGAAAATTTTACATTGGAGAATGCGGGCCGCACACTGTCCGCATCCTCTCCGCACGCTCTCCGCACGCTGTCCGCATGCCACATTGAACTAAGCCAATGAAGCTTGTCCTCATGTGGATGCTACGAGAAACTTGGTTCTTGTATGGATGAGGCAATACGCAATTGGCAATGGGGTTAATCGCCAGAGTCAATGATGACGACTGACGAACCAAACAGATAGGATGCATCCTCTATAAAGCCGCAGGGAAGCATGCGATATTTCCAGAAGTCCAAGAAGTTCTTTACACCATTTCATTCTTCTTTTCTTTTCTTCAATTACAAATATGTTCCCAGCCATTCCTAAGACTTGCAAAGCAATTGTCCTTGACGGTCCCAAAGCACCATGGGCATTGCGGGAAGTTCCGGTAGAGCTCAAAGAAGGCGAAATTTTGATCAAATCGCTAGCTTGCGGTGTCTGTCACAGTGTATGTCTTACCACATGTTGATATCCTTGCCCGCATAATATCTTCAAGGCCTTGAGCCTGTTCAGGCTATCTTGATGACCGAAACCCAGGGCTTTGCGAATTTTGATCCTTACTACGCTAAGTTTGGTATCTGGGAAAGACCCGGCCTTTGCGGCATCCATGCGGGCTGCATCCTTTCCGAAAGAGAGGAGTCTTGATAATCACCACGTAAGCAGTCGTACTGGCCGAAATCTTCCACTGTTCCTGCTTTCAGAGCATTATTATCCGGTACCTTGAGGTTGTTCTCGATAAACATGGACACCAACAGAGAATTGCTCCTGCGTGATAATTTCGATTATGACTTTGATAAGTACAGAACATGGTCCAGCGTGATAAGCCACAGCTCTGACCAGGTGACACTGGCTGCAAAATTGACCGCCGCTTATCATAGCCTCGAAAAGGGGCTGACGATCGAACAACCTCGCGCGGAGTTCGGACGGGCGAAGGTTAATTTCATCATCCACGCAATCAAGTCTCTCGAAAAGTAAGGTTACACCGGAATTGCGATTAGTGGAGGACGCGGCACAATTCAAGACTATATCAGATTTCACGACGAGCATGGCATGGTCTTGTCTGCAGACTTTGACGACGAGTTGCGGAAAATCGTTGGCGAAATGAAGTTTACCCCGGTGGGGCGATACCATTGACCAAGAAAGAGGTTCAAGAAGCGACCGCCTTCGACTACACTCGTTTCGTCCAAGCGCGTCACAGTGTGCGCCACTACAATGGTGAAAGCATCTCTCCTGATCAAATAAAGCTGGCTGTTGCCCGAGCTATTCACACCCCCCAAACGGTCAATCGCAAGACTCGGCGTGTCTACGCTGCATATGATCCTGAGCTGCGAGAGGAATTGCTAAGCTACCAGCGCGGGAACATTGGTTTTGGACCCAAACTTGGCGCAGTATTGGTCGTAACTTCCGACCTTCGTGAGTTCGATATCATCGGGGAACGCAACCAGGCTTGGGTCGATGGTGGACTATCCGCCATGTCATTGAATTTTGCACTACACGCCAGCGGCTTGGGCACATGCATGCTGAACTGGTCTACAGAGAAAGAGCAAGATAAGGCCCTACGCTCTGCTTTCGAAATCCCCGAATACGAGATTATCATCACGATGCTGTGCGTCGGTGGGCTTCCTGAATTTCTGCATGTGGCTGCATCACCAGCGCCGGTAGCAGATGACATACTCTCTGTTATCAAATCTCGGAAAATAAAAAAAGAGTAAAGTATCTAACCGCCTTGTGACTCGAAGGCCTGAATTGACACTTAAGCATAACTCATAGCCGCAGCTTTTTATTAGTCTCAAATCAAGCTACTGCGATTCCGTTCTTACTGATGAGGCCGCTGTCGTAGGATCACTAGATTTCATCAAGCAAAGCGCTGGTAACATTCGAAAGTTGGCCTTTCTGGCCGGTATTAATCATTCGTCCCCCGTCGTAGCTGGCCAAACTCGGCTAGCAAAGAACTTTCGAGGAGAAGGCATTGTTATGCCCTTGCTTAATTTCGCAAGCGATGCTTTCCGCTGCCACATGAGCCATGAAAGTAGTGTTATTGTGCTATGCGGTGCAAATATTGATCAGGATGCGATGAAGAGTGTTCTATTTTGATACTCACGTCTTAGGAATGAGGTGAGGGCATATCTAATCAATATTGAAATCTATTGAAGTTCCACAATCAAAGTCTCCGTAATGTTCCTCATAGGAAATGGTAAAATAGGACCAATAGTCGATGTGATATGGTTTTGACTATGTAAACCTTTGTAGTGCCTTGGGTTGCAAAGATGGGAATGTCTATGAGCGATTGATGAGCTGGACAAGGCAAATACCCATAGATTCTACTACCAAGGAGAGCGACGGGGTTTTGAGCAGTACATGGGATGGACCATATGGGGTTAAGGGAATCCTCAAAAGGGACCTTTCGGTGGGATCTAAGCTATAGAAGAGGTTACATTTCCCTGATCTGGAGGGAAGAGATTGCAATTCTGGTATGATGGATATATAATACTACAATTTCACTGATCAAGAAAGATCGAAAGCAATGTACATGAATCGAATGCGATGAAGTCAATCCGTCCCCTTAGGTTGCAGCCTTTTGAGGAGGGTCTCAGGATAGTTGAAGACAAAAGACAGCGTACAGTTGAAACAGGGAATTATTGATCTTTATTGGCATACTGCACGTGGCATACAAGTTCCACTAGTCTCACAGACAAGGCCAGTGCATTTCAATGGGTTGCAGATCTCCAGCCCCTCTGAAATCTTCTAAAATATCGGCTTGCTCGCTCAAGAGCACCCGATCCGTCTGAGACTCGCCAATCTTGGCTAACTTTCTCCATCTGGCGAGATCTTCAGGGTTGCGCTTATCGCCATGTGCTGCTTCGTTCTGGTCCCAGTGTCCCTTTGAAAATGCGAGAAGGGTGGTTATGCGTTTTTGGGGAATGTCGTAGACCAGAGAAACGATGGTGCCGGTCTCCTCAAGCCAGTTGACTTGCCATAACTCTCCTGGGCGAATGCATTGGTAGGTCGCCGCTTGGAAGTTCTTCCGGCCTGCCATAGGACCGTCGTGGATAGCGTAGACAATGCGATCTTCGTTGTAGAACCACATCTCGTATCGCCACTTTTCGGGGTTGCCCTGTGCATCCTGGGCAGCGTAGTCGTAAGTCATGTGGCGGTCTCGAATATCTTCATTGAAGGTCGAGCCCTCGAGAGAAGGGAGGACAGGCATGATGTTTGATTTTAGTTGGCTTGAATGTACTTGAATGTATGAAGAGGTTGAGAAGAGGTTGAGTGAAGAGGAGATTGGACTCTGGCACTTTACTTCTGGGACACGGCCATATTTATATGCTCTGGGTGCACCATCGTTTCGTGGCCTGGGAAAGACCATATGGCAATATGATCGGCACTTGCGGGATCACGATACTATCTCGCCGAACGATTTGAAGAGAATGAGTCGCCGAACCGAGCACTCGGCCCGCGATTATCATTCATGATGCCGATAGTAAAGGTCAGAACTAATATGTACGGAATCTATAAATTACTGTAACATTTTACTGATGTGGGAACCGAGGCTGGCACCTCGGTCTTAGGTTCCTGAACCTGAAACTCTGCTGCGAGATGTCCCAAGTGTTCACGGGCGCTGGACTCGCCGCATTCACTGTCTTTATTATTAAAGTGAATAAGAATCGTGAGCACTATATAAGTCTTCTGACAATCTCAATCATCTATCATAAGAGAATCACAATTAACGAATGTCAACGTCTAGGCTTGAACTGAGGTACCAACTCTAGAACTATTGTATTGACGTACATAACCCGTATGGATAATTCGGCACGGACCTATGAAAAACGTGACACCCAAGTATTTAATTTGGGTTCGAGCTACTATACAGACATACCGGCTAGACGGATCACTAGTGGCTAGAGTGGGGACGGTGATGCTGCATCCGATGGCCGCCACTGCCTTGCTTCTAGGATTTGGACCTGATTTTTGACCTTATTTTTGACCTGGCAGAGTGGTTGAACACTAGAATCACCAAGACAAATAATTAGCCAAGTCAACCCTCTATACTGAAGAGCCGCCCCCAATTTCACTGTAATGGTAAAAGGACAGTTAATTGGCATTTCCGAACGTTGAAGCCATGCAAACAACAGCAATGTGACCTGTACTTCTACACTAGGGAACTGAGATGGGCAATTTTAGACGCAAAATCAGTCCCTTCTGACTAAGCATGCAATGCAGTGGCGGCTATCGGATGCAATGTCGGCAGGACAGTACGGCTCTACAGGAGATAAGGTTTTTCGCATGACGTAAAGATGTATCGAATGTTCCAACAAAGTAAGGAGAGATTTGGACTCCCAAGGTTGAATCCATAATGATTGGTTGCCAAATTAGTTACTCCTATCCAGATATACAAAATCCGTTTCAAGAAGCCCTCATACACCTCTCAAAACAACACCATTCTAACATTAATCATATAACGAGTCGTTCTCACTCACACATTGACCTTATTCTCAGCTCCACCAATACCCACGTATTCCCGAGCCCCATCCTTCCGAACCCCCTGCTTTGAACTAAAGGATTGATTAAGGGTATACTTTTTCACAAACAAGCTGGAGAAAAGTCCCACTCCAGCAACTCCACACATAACAGCCCAAACAGTAGTCAATGACTGCGCATATAACGACTGAATAAGAACCCGTGCAGCACTACCAACGGGCAGGGCCTTAATATACTCCACAAGGCTCGACGCATCCTGCGCATATTTGAGCACCTCAGCCCCAAGTTCTGGATGATTTCCAAACTTTTCCAGGATCCTATTCTGGAAAACAACGCCCCCAACTGCAACGCCAACAGATTGACCAAGCACCCGGAAAAAGGCCGTCATCGTCACGGCGATGGAAAGGAACTCCTTATTCGCGGCTGCTTGGACGGCGAGTTGGACAGATGGGAAGAGCATGCCACAACCAATACCCGCCGCGAGGTTGAGGAAGACCCATTGCGGAATACTACTCGATGCATCGAGGAGGCAGAGAATACCTAGACCCAGTGCTGTGATGGGTCATCCGGCCCATAGAGCCCAGCCATAATCGCCCGTCTTTGAGACCATGAGACTAGTCACGATGGAGATGGGCGCGACGGTGAGACATTCGGGAAAGACGGCCACACCGGCAATGATAGGGCTATAGCCCAGTGAACCTTCATAGTATAGGGGTAGATAGTAGACGATGGCCCAGAGAATGAGGCCGTGGAGGAAGATCCCGAAGTAGCATAGACACATTGTGGCGTTGCTGAAGACACCTGATGGAATGAGGGGCTGGGCTGCAACGTATGCTTCGTAAACACAGAATCCGAGGAGGCCAGCTAGGCCTAGGATAAGCGGAACGAGGGTGTGCCATGAGGACCAGGAGAACATTATGCCGCCCCAAGTGATTGGGATAAGGAATGAGGTGAGAGACGCAACGAAAAGGAAAGAGCCGGAGTAGTCGACTTTAGCTAGTGATTGGCGGATAGAGACGGGGTTTCTTTCGAGTTTCAGTAGGATCGGGATGAGGATAAGACCCAGGCCGCAGAAGGGAAGGTTGAACCAGAGTATCCAGCGCCATGATGCGGAGGATTGAGTGAATACTCCACCGATCAGGGGACCAAATACGGTGCCGACTGCTGATGCTTCGAACTTGATGCTGAACCATTTCCCGCGCTGACGGAGGGGGACTAGGTCTGCGATGAGGATCTCTGTGAGAGCTAGGATGCCTCCGCCTCCGATACCTTGGATGCATCTGGCTGCGATGAGTAGATTGAACCCGTGGGAGATTGCGGCGAGGATCGATCCAATGCTGAAGGTCGATACGGCGAGGAGGAGAATAAGTTTCCGGCCGAAGATGTCGGATGCCAGAGAGAAAATAGGCTAGAATACACAGGATGCGAGAAGGAATGAAGTTCCTGCCCAGAAAGCTTCCGTTGCTGTTCCACCAAGGTCATGGGGGATGGTCTAAGATATTAGTACAATGCATACACAGGTGAGTGATAGGGAGACGATGACATACTGGCAACGAAACGGATATAGATGTAGCATCGACGGCAGTCACAAAGTTCAATAAGCCAATGATGCCAAAGATGCACTTCAATCGCCAATCAGGTCTCCATTTTATCTCTTCTTTTTTTGAGTTCCTCTCGTGCTCCCTTAACGTGACTTGAGAGGATGTTGGCGATAACATATTGGCTGGTGCTTGACGCTCCTACTAGCCTGTGTGAACAAAAACGAAAGACAACCGCACTCCACTCCCTCAAGGTGAAGGGAATACTGCCCAAGTATTTATTCAGAGTCTCAAGCCTCTCGAACATGGTGTGAAAATAGGTGCATCTGCTAAATGCCATCGCCAATCACTTCCCATTTCGGCAGATGGATCTTTGGGCTGAACGGTTGGTCCACCTTTGCCAAAGAAAAAAAGCAAGAGACAACAAACAGTGGAATCAACACGACACAAAAGACAAGCCCAGCTGGACTGTTCCACGTCTTACGTCCTGAAACAACTGGCGTTCAAGGACTTGGTGGGTCCGGCCCTAGGAAACGTGGATATATCCACAGATAGATGCCGATCGGTTCTTTGCCCACGGAAATCATGAGCGCCATGCAGTAGCGCCATTGGTGAAATCAGCACAACATATCAAGCAGGTTCATGTATAGCAAGAACGAGCCCCATTGCGAATTTGCCGGGATAGAACTTATCCGGGAAAAGGCACAACCCTGGCTGGATATTCCATTCGATGTATCGATCCGAGTACGTTGATCGGCGCGGGAATAAGAATAAATGTTTGGCTACTTCAACGTAACGACTCAATACGTAGATTTAACTGAGTTGCAGCACTTCCCCTATACCGCAAAGGCATAGAAGACTGAGAATGACGACAGCGATGGGCCAAAACAGGCGCTCAAGAGCGAGCGAATCAGAGCAGGTTTCACCGTTAAAAGAGCAAAAAAAGAAAAAGAAAACAAAGAGGAAACAAATAGCCGAAGTGAAAGAAAAGATCCGCTCGCTTCATTTGGACAATGTTGGAGTGGAACAGGTACAGCCACCAACTAGCGACTTACTTGGTCTCTCTTGCCGACATGCGTAGACTCAGCCTGAGTCCACCCCTCTGGACAACAAATCCACTAAAAGCGCCTCTTAAACGCCCTCGCGCACCCCGGTCGCTTGAACAAGCAAATATCGGTAATCCCGGGCTGGGCTACATGCACGACCACGTAGCGCTTCCCACGATATAGCCCGAAGCTCATTGTTTCATCTGTGCTTGCGGTATCCTATCCAGTGAAGAGATCCACTATCGCGTGGCTATGTGCTCTAGGGTTTGGAAGGCTTATCTGAGTAAACCTGTGCTGACCTAGGATGGAGGTGTGCGCGTGCCTGATGTAATCGTGGGACTCTGCGGCTCTTCTGACGTGGTTATACATGGTACATATGCAGAGTGACGATCTCGACACTCATGCAAAGCGATACGGGCCTCGAGTATACACTGAACAGTCGATTATTGTAGAAACCCCCCGGATTCCTGCTTCCTTCATTTGAAAATCCAACTAGCAACCAGGAGCTATTTGAACCTGCAGTTCTCCTAAAGGAAACGGTGAACAGACCAATAGAGCAAAGGCTGAAGTGAACAACAAACGTCGACTTCGTCATTGGCGTTAAATTGAATACCAATAACCGAAGTCTGTGAGATCATGTGTGGGTAGTAGCGTGGTCTTTTGTGAGCTGCGTGAAAGGCCCATGAGCCACTTTTTACTGTTTAGCTTCGGTATCTATACTAGATCCCCGCACGACAATGATATCGAAATCCATCCACCTTTGCCAGGGAGTCGAAGTTGGCCTACGTGTTCGTCATTTGAGCATTGAGGCTGGATACTGATGGTGCCAGTGGAGAGCTGACACGGATTGACCGAGTTCAGGTCCGCACTGATGCGCCTCTTGTTTGAGGGTCGTAGATCGATCTACGCAAGCAAAGAGGTACAACGTACGGAATAGGGTACAATTACCTGGGAGAAGAACGGTTTTCTACGTAGCTTGTTGATCAGGTTATCCCGCTACAAGTTAACATTATTTCATCTATTCAATCAATTCACTGGTTCCTTGCATCAGCTCACTATCTGACACTGTCGTGATCAAGGAATATCAAATATCAAACACATTAAGAGGAACCATGATCAGGTCCCCTCAAAGAAAAAAAAAAAAAAAAAAAAAAGGGCACGAAAACCTACCCTCCATAACGCGGATGGGGTCATCGCAAAGCATCTGGAACGAGAAAAGTTGACATGGTCCAGCAGCTGACCATTTGCAGGGCAGAAAAAAAGAACAAGAAGTTAAGCCGGCCATTACAGCAGTGGGAAATGGAAATCAGACGCACGCATGATTGCAAAAAGCACAAAAAGCAGATAAAACAGACCTGGGCAAGCATAATTCAAGTCATATTCGCGTTGGAATACCTTGTATCCCGCCCCGCCAGAACGCCATCCGTTAGATGAAGCCGGGTATATCCAGCACCGTGATGCAACATGTACTGAGAAGGAATAAAAGAAATCGAAGAACAAGACAGGGCATCGCGGTTGTCATGGCACTAGAGTCGCCATCGCCTCGAAGCTTTTTTGAAAGAAATATGGGGGAGAACACACGGAGAACATGCTTTTGAGGAAATGCGACATCGAAATCTTATCTGGCGCCGATTCCAAACATGCCAACCCCATAACTCCCGCCGCGTTCGGACATGGGGGTGGAAACCTTGGAAACATGATCCTATGGCTGATATTAGTTCTAAACCTTGGTTATGAATGATTGTTCCTCCGCGTCGTACCTTCTTCCGTTTCTTTTTCCCGGTTCCCTCGCCGTTGGAGTAGAATCCGGGGTCATCATCGTCATCTGCAAAGCCTTCGCCATAACCAACAAAGCTATTGTCATCGTAGTGTCTCTTACGGCCACGGCTGGGCCGGGCTCGTTCATTTTCGTGCGGCATCGTAGCTGATGCGGTCCCGTAAGCAGTGTGACGTCCTCCCGGAGTGGGTGCAGCCTTTTTGCCCGTATCACCGGAACCCTGGTTCTTGACGGGTTTTTCATGGCCTAACACATCCTCCCAGAAGTCATTGTTGGGTACCGCACCGGGTTCCATATGCATAGCCTTGGTCTGAAGACTGTGAAGCGCCGAGTCAAGGTCAGCCACCTTGATCTGCTTGCCAAACACTTTCTGGTTCTGCCATTCTTCCTCGGGCCACATCGTGAGATGCCGTAAACTGCCGGGTGCTCCGGGCTCTTGTTTTACGGGCTTGTTGCGACCTGCCAACCCTAATCCCTTCAATTTGCCTTCGTAGGACTTTCTCAGCCGATTGATCTTCTCTCCTGTCACGTGGTCCATTCTGGCGACTGAATGCGCAACCGAGCCGAGCCCATAGAGGGAAATGAGATCCAACGAAGGATCTGGTCCAGTCACAATGGGAGCTGTCAAGCCACGAAGAAATACTGTGTTAACAAGTTTGGTTCAAGAGTGCGCTAAAAGACAGTGAAATCACACGACTGCCACGGCGGCAACCGTGATCAAACTCAGGGGATTCTTACAGCTTTTGCAGAGATGGAAAGCCGAAGTGAATTCATTCTGAAGTGAGTCAAGTCCGAGGTTACGGGCATCAAACCGGGGCGCGATTTCTTTATCCACATCCATGGCATCTGTATCTAACGGTTGCTGAACGGGACCGACGGCGAAATCGCGTACACCAGCTTCAGGGCTAGTTTTAGGTGATTGTCGGTCGTGATCGGTTCGTGTGTGTTTTGTGTCCTGCTGTCCCTCCACGTTTTTTGAGTCCTGCATTTCTGGGCTGAAAGATTTGTGATCGGCGTCTTCCGCTGAGCCCGCATTCGCGAGATGACCACTGACGCTGCTTGCCGGGGTAGGAAAAGAGTTTGTCGTGCTCATTGTTGGCTGCTGAGAAACCTGTGTAGACATCGGGGTAGATGAGGGAGGGGATGAGGTGTTTGGGTGGGTAATCGCCTGGTTGGGTGATGCCTGGGTGGATACAAAGTTGGAGACATGGCTTTGATCGCTGACCGACATCAACGGAGGGGATATCGGAGTCTGGGGGATATGTTCCGAGGGGATGGGAAGCTGGTGACTCTCTTTCAGAGACCCAGCGGCGGGTGAAGAGGGCGAAGGAGGACCGGTTGGGAAAGACAAATGGGTGCGATCCGACATGGGAGTCCTACTGGCAAATGAATGCCTGACGCTGTCGTAGAGGGTCGAGGACTCAGAATTCCACGGGCGGGAGTCCGAATCGCGTTCGACAGGAGCGCTGAGCCGTTAAGAGAGGGGGTCGATCGACGGTCGCTCAAGGCGGGCGGACAGGTCGTTCCACAGCCTAGATCATATGCATTCCAGACTGAACAGAGACCTCAAAACCTCACAGGTGATCCGGTGTTGGGTTTGATGGGGATGGAGAGGAGGGCGGATGGGTTCCAGATGCTCTCGAAGACGGCGCTGAGAATGGAGGCAAAACGGGCCTGTCACGTGACGCGGGACTCGGGTCCAAAACCGATCGGGACGTATTCCATAGTTCCGGACTTTTCCATGCATGGTGGATGAGAGGTCAAAACGTTAACATTATATAACAAAGCTCCTTAACTGATTCCCTTCCGTTGAAATTCATCCGTTCGGATATAGTCGTAGAAACCTGGCTTTCAAGGTTTCTACGCTGCTTCTGTAGGTAAGACGTCAAGAACCATGGATTCGAACCTGTCGGGTTTCCTGTCGTCTGATCTAGATCCACTTTGGTGCCCAGGTGGGCTAAATACATGTCGGAAACCAAATTCCACGGGATTTTCTAAGATTAAATTGAAATATAAGGACCAGGTTGATCTAGTGTGACACGAGTATTTAAGCATTTATGGTATATATCAAAGAGACCTTTCAATTCCCAGAAGGGGAGTAAGAGGATTTGAACGTAAGCAAACTGAATACCCCCCAATCCCCATTCTCATTTAGCTCTCACCGAATACTCTGATGGCTGACAGTCAAACTAAATGAATATACCAGCCGGATAGTCGATTCCCTTATGATTGGTAAAACGCATGGGATTCATGGACCAACTGTGCCGAGACATCGGGAATATTTTGTTCCAGCGATGCCATCAGTTCGATCTGCTCCTGCTGGCTGAGGGTGCGCTCACGCCAATTGGGTATCGGGAATGGCTCGTTAAAGTACTGAGAATATTGATCCCCAATGGAGGATGTCCATTGCATGGGATCTACAGTGGCATCGATATAAGTAAGATGACTGGCGGTGGTAGAGGCAAGGGAGAAATTGGGATCCCAGCCCTGAAGGCCGGGAACAACCGACGGTATCGAGTTGTAGGGGGTGTTGGGGTCGATGGAAACGTCGGGATAGAGCGCGTTGGGTGCACAAAAGCTTTCTGATGAATATTGGGGCGGGGGATTGGTGACTGTAGACGATGAGGGCATAGCAAATGCTGGCATTGAGGGCACTCCAATCAATTTCTGCGGATCCCCATAGGCCGGAGGTGTAGACTCTTCGGAGAAAGGTAAAGAAGGGTCGGCTGAATGGCCTCTGGACAAGGTACCAGTTGAGGCATCATCGCTTAACATATGATTGCTTGACCGGTAACCGTGAGAATAATAGGAAGCAGCTGTACTGCTGGAAGGACTGGACATGGCCGGAGGGGTCGTAAGCCCCTGCGAAGAGGTTGGTGTGGGATGATTGGAAGGCGAGTGCACGACGAATGATTCCTCCGTGGTGTATGCCTTTAGGCAAGCTGCGACAAGGCGCTTGTAGAGCAGCAGTGCAGATTGAACGCCAGGCCACCGTTCTGCCGAGTAGACCACAACTTCCAGAGCCATGTCTAAATAGCTTTGGACCTCTTCAATCGGGTGATCTTTCCGAATTTCAGGGTACGAAAGGGTCCAGAGGACAGTGTTGAAAGCCATGAAGAGGGATTGAGTGAAGATCCATGTCAAGTCTACTGAGCCTGTAACCATCTGCTCTTTATGCATAGCAATATTGAAGGTTGATGACTCGTAGCATATTTTTGCCGCATTAATTGATGGTTCCGGGACCTGAGGTGACGGCCGATACATGAGAATGACAATGGTGTTTCTCCTCCCTTGAAACCTGCAAAAACAAGTATTAGCCATGGCCTGAAGACCAAAAACCGGAATACGTACCATTTAACATTCAAACCGCTGCCATCGTCATTTCTCGGGCAAGATGCCATCCACTGATCGATTTTATTTGACATATAAGAGAACCAAGGATCCTGATCATCAACCGGAGTCTCCCTTCGGGTTAGGTAGAGAGCTCGTCGGACTTCTAACTGAAGCAGTCGCATCTTGAAGAAATGGATGGCAAGGCATTTTCCAAGCACCGGCCTTGCCCCCGGGGTAATGCCGTCGGCCGTGATGTACCGATCGTCCACTAATTCGAAGAAGTTAATTTCAATATTGTCATGAGTGATGCTGTAGCAGTTGGGGCGTCCTAAAGAATGGGAAAGGCCAAATTCCATTGATGTGACGATCCAAAAAAGCCTTCGGCGCATATCAATCTCTAGCGAGTTCAGAGCTCGGCCATCGGGGGAGGTTGTGATGGTGGCTTCTTCGGTCAATCCAAGGTCTTGGCATAGCTTCACGGCCGTCCCTACTACCCAATATGCCGCCGTTCGTGTCGGTGTCAGCATAGAGTACTGAGCAATCAAGACCAAGCATTGCAAGGCCCTCAAATCCATTTCCTTGAGTGTTGGTTCTAGAAACGGCAATGCGGCTAAATAATAGCTATCTGCCAAACCAGCATACTCGATGCTCAATTTTTGCAAGCTGATTGCAAAGACCATGCGTAATTGGAAGTTGTGGCACGGGTCGGTAGAGCCATTTAAGACCTCGTCCGCTTCTCGTCTAAAACTTGGTTCATGTAGAGTAGGGAGTAGTGCTTGTGCTGGAAAGAACCAAATAAAAGTTAGTGATCCGAATTACCACGGAGGCCTTTGTTTTCATGCAATGACACCCATGTACCTTTAGCCACGAAAAGATCAATCAATTTGTACGCAAGGCCCTGCAATGGCAAATCGGGTGCCGGAATCGAGCTAATCATGGGATACACTTTCGAAGTCGGCTTCGAGTCTTCCTGCGCAAAAGCGGCCTTAATTTCTTGGGCGGTGAACTCGGGAACGACATCTTTGATGCTTTTCGAGTCGGTATTCTGTTTCGCCATCTCCATGACCAGTCGGGTCATGGCAATGCCACTGGAGGGCCCCAGGTACCGAGGTTCGTCATTCTCCTGAAAGCGGATGCGACCTGCGCCCCGTACCATCAGCTCGGCATCAGCTGCATGCTGGATATCTTTCTCGGCGGCGGCGAGCTCTTTCTCGAGTGCGCGGGCTTTTTCGCGAAGGGAAACGATGTAGGTCCGCGGGATGGTGGTGTCTCGGGTGGAGTCGTAATACACGCACTTGGCATTGCTCCGTTCGCAGGGCGCGCATCGGGGGATGCCAGGGTCACATCTAGATTTCCGCTACGGGTAGTGTGTCAGCACCGGGGATAATCTGTTTCAGATGCTTTTCGGTCTCCATATCTCCATGTTCTCATATTCGTTTCATCGCGGGGAAGATTGAGTTCGGGATGAGGGGTAGCATTGCATCATACCTGGCGACACCTAGTGCACGCGGTGAGTGTGTGAGCGATGCGACCGTCTGGTGGATCAAAGGGCGATTCCGGCGAAAGCTGGCCGGGGGACAGCTGGGAGGTCTGGGTCATGGCTTGGGAGTGGGTTGACCTCCACGACCCGGGACAGCGAGGATCGAAAGAGAGAGGGAAGGTCACATGCGCGAAGGTTGAGATGAATCAAATGAATTGAGACAGTGATTCAAAGCAGTTCCACCAATGCAGATACCCGTGACGAGGTCGACATGGTCCGGTCAGAGGGTTCGGATCCGGGTCTAGCAAGGGGGGGCGGGCCCCATTCAAAACGCCGACATGGACAAGAAAATCGGGTTTAACGGGAAAAATGGGTAAAACTGGGTACCAAAGGGGGTCGAAATGGGGCCTCGGTCCAGATCTGGATCGACGGAGGGGAAGAGAAGAGGAGTTTGGAAGCGACGGGAGAGAACCGTGTATATCACGATAAAGTGGGGGGAGATTAGTAGCTATGATTATGGAATGATTATGTCGTCTAACCAATTTCAAATTCTCCCATTGTGGAAACCGCGGAGCGATGAAACAACCAAACAGCAGTATATCCACTTAAAAACGAGGCTCAGCTGAACGTTACTAAAAAATCGCTGGGTCCAACTGCAAGGCCGTTTAGTTTAGGTCAAGTGTTCCACAATCGTCCACATTTTCGCCCACATACTATCCACAAACTGACGATATTCTCCATTAGTAAATTAACACTGCATAATACTGGGTCATAAGCTGCATGTGCTAAGTATCGGTGTGTAGCACCTAGTATGACCTGGGTAGAGTTGGGCTTCGTGAGCCCAAACCCGGTCGACTCCACGACGGAGCTAGAGGACCGTGGTCCGGCGATCATTTTTAGGGTATTTTCTTGGCCCTATGATTTCATCTTTTCTTTTCTTTCCAACCGTTGTAACGACCTGTGTCTAGCTTAATTGAGATGGCCTGTTCAATCCTGAACCCAATGTTAAATTTTACCAAATATCCTCCTCCGGGGATCACCCGACCCTTGTTTAAGCTTTACAGACATAAGTCAGCGTAATCATACTATCTTCGAGGCATTTCGTCAATTATCAGTACATAGCATAGCAAGAAAAACCACCAAGAGGTTGAATTAGGGTCTTGATCTTCGCTCACACCCCCTCAATTAATTAATCAATCTGATACCTGCGAAACATGCAAACGAAGACGAGTTGACGGGTAGACACCTTATTCGCCTGGTGTCCAGACACCTTCAGCTTTAGGCATCAGTTCCACTAACGTTACGCCCTATGAGCCTAAGCATCGAGGTCATAGGCTACTTACCCCTGTCAAAGGACAACCCCCGCCCCCAGTCCCCATAAGCACGGAAATGGCGGGCGCCTATCATCATCCCCTAAACTGAACGGGCTACACCTTGCCCTCTCGTTTGTATCGCCATCTACGTACATCCACTTCGACTCGCTTGATATATGAAAGCGGGCATTGCTCTTGTTGTGTCAACGTGCAACGCCTTGGTCTCTAAAGCACTGAGGAGATCCATATGGTGTAACCCTCTTTTTCATTCGCCCCTGCAATATTGATCTTGAGTACACCAAAATGGGAATTCTGCTGCTGTTTTTGCTAGGCCTTGTGGCACTGTTTTCTTTCCTGGTCTATCGAATTTGCTTTCACCCTCTCGCTCATATTCCCGGGCCCCCATTAGCCAAGGTCACTTATTTGTATGAGTGGTACTACGACCTGTATCGAAGTGGCCAGTTCACCTTCCAGCTTCGTGCCCTACATGACAAATATGGTATAAGACTTCCCAATCTTGTCCTGTAGGCCATGCTCATGTCCTGTTCTTTCTATAGGGCCCGTCATTCGCATTAACCCCGATGAAATACATATCGACGACCCGGATTTCTTCGACCAGGTCTTTAATCAGACCAACGGCCGCGCAGAAAAGCCTCTGCGCGTCGCGGAAGCATTTGGCCCCTATCCTGCTGTACGAATTTCCTTTGGAAACAGCGCATATAAAGTCTGGACGGCCAAGATCACTAATAGACTCAGACTATTGGCACTCAATCACATGACCTACACCGTCTGCGGCGTAGCGTGTTGAGCCCCTTCTTTTCCAAGAAATCTGTTACCGACCTCGTTCCAGTCATGTGGCACCCCATCGAGATCCTACGAGAGCGTTTGCACCGCGCTGCTCAGACGGGCGAGATGGTCAATATGAAGTATATCTACGCCGCAGTGACACTGGATATCATCAACGCCTATTGCTTCGCACATGAACCCTCCAATGTGCACCAGCCAGACTTTGGCCGCAAAGGATTTGACGATGTAGATAGCTTCCTTGAGGTCAGCCTGTTGAATATCCATATTCCGTGGGTGATGCGGCTCACATATTCGCTTCCGGTAGGGCTATTCTAATCGAGAACGATGGAGACATATAACTAATTCTTTACTAATAGGACAGCGCCAATAAAGTACTAGCCCCCGCATTGGCGGATATTCTAGATTTTCGCCGAGTAAGTCCGTCACATTTGAATTGAAAAAGGAAGACGGAAGACCAATATACATTCCACTCAGGACCTATCCCAACAGGTAGAGGCTATTCGGCGTGGCGAGGATAAATCTTACGAAAAAGCCTCACATCGCACTGTTTTTCACGAATTGCTAGAAAGCAAGCTTCCCCCGAGGAACGAGAAAGAGATAGGTTGCGAGATGAAGCCTTCAGCTTAGTGACAGCAGGCTCCGGGACAACGTAATTCTTCCCACCGTGACTACATCTCCAGGAAACTAACCGATCGCAGAGCATATGTTCTACGTGGAACTGCTTATCACATTGCCGCTAACCCAGCCGTGCGACAAAAGCTGCACGAAGAGCTCGTAGCTGCGATTCCAGACGTACAAAAATTCCCCTCTTTAACTATCCTCGAACAACTTCCCTACCTGACAGCTGTAGTCCAAGAAGGCTTGCGTCTATCTGACCCTGTCACTCATCGAATAAGCCGCCAATTCCCCGATCATGCCCTCGAATGCCGAGGGATCTTCATTCCCGCAAATACTACTATTGGCATGACGGCCATGCTAACACATCTCAACGAATCAATTTACCCGGAGCCTCGTGCCTTCAAGCCTGAGCGGTGGCTAGCTCCCGAAAGCAAGCGACTTGATCGATACTTGGTTCCTTTCAATCGAGGAACACGCTCTTGTCTGGGCATGAACCTGGCTCGTGCCGAGCTGTTTCTCATCCTAGCAGCTGTATTCCGGCAGTTCGATTTTGATATATCTGCGGTGCGACGTGATCGCGATATTGATGTGAGTCGGGATTTTATTCTCGGAGCACAGGCGCGTGATTCGCCAGGTATTCTAGTGACAGTGAAGGAGTGTTAGTATCAATCTGTGATGGTCTTTTATTTTAAGGGGTTCAGTCAGAAAATTCATGACCCATCAATGGTGGAGCATCTGGAGATCCATGTTTGCATTTTTCTTTTGGCAGATCGAAGAGACGAAACAACAAAAGGACTCCCGCGTTTTATACCGAATGGCTACCTTGATTTATGGCCTTCGGACAATTCCAGGCATCGGACTCATGGGATCTAACTACCCTTTCCGCACTCTAAATCATCTATAATCCACGACATCGCGGAACAAAGACTTCGGAAGAATATGTCCCACGCATGGGTAAGGCCACGGATATGTTAACATAGTTATTTGTGTAAACCACGTTTTGTTTGTCTAACATAGCGCCAGACCTGCCTTTATAATTCTAAATAACGGTCAAGATTTTGATAATCTCCACTAAACTCTAATTTTACGTATAGAAGATGAGGCCGAACATGACAGCCTCCGCCAGAGACGGCCGCATTTCCGCCGGGATTCCAGCGCCAAGTCGCACTTTTCTAAACCCGCCAAGAACCCTTAGTCATCTTCCTGAGCTGAGTTATAAACTCATTTAGCCCTTGCAAGTTCTTCCAGTGATTTAGCGCTCCCAAAAGTGTATTTGTTGTGGTGTCAGACCAATACTCGCACTCCTCTTTACCCTCTTCCTTTCACTGACGATGCGAAGGCAGTCTCTATTGCAGCTAACGTGATGACTTTCGGCTCCGTATTTCAAATCGCCCACTTTCATCATATAGTCGACAACAATGGCCGAGTGTTTCATTTCTTCTCTCAACTTCCTCTTGAGTTGAGATTAGCCATTTGGCGTGAATGTCTTCCACGTCGTGTAGTGGAAATAGATTATCACTTTGACGAGGATGACGATGTGCCACCGCCATGTATTTGGGAACATACAACCATGCTTAACTGTCACCCGCCAGTGATTAGTAGGGTATGTTATGAATCTCGTTTGGTCGCTATTCAAGCTGGTCAATATCGAGATTTAAAGGCTCCTGCAGACGCAGAATGGAAGTCCGCGCTGAGACTCGACCGTTCATGGACCGACCCCTCTCGAGATACAATCCACTTAAATTGGATACCTTTCCTGGAGCCTCAATTCTCATACTGCGGCCTTCGAGGAAGTGCGCTCGATTATCTCGCATGGAATGCTTCCCAGGCCCAGGGCGGCTCTTTCATGTTCAACTATCTTGAGAGTAACTTCGATGGAGACGTTCATATAGAGGAGAGGATTGGAGCCCTTCAGAATCTTCGGCATGGAGCCGTGATTATGCGTATTATTGTGGTACATACTACAATAGAGAATGGCGCAAAGGCAGGACTGTTTGGACTGCTTGGTGATGCACCTATTCAGATTGTCGATGTATCCAAAACACAGCGACTGGATGCTTTTTTTGATCTTGCAGAGGCGTGTGAGTCTACGCCAAACTTCGCCACTACCAGACAAGACTTTCAAAGAGGCTCTCCGGAATTATACAAAGCCACCTTAAAGAAGAAGTTCGTCGACACGTTTCAATCTCAAGGTGCTGAAACGCTATCCTCGCTTTATCCCGCCATCATGTTCAGACTTTGCCCAAGTCTTTGCAGCCATCAGTTTGAAGGCTATAAATAGGTCGAAGTCGAAGCCAATGATACCTCTTTAGGGTGTCGTATGCCGGAGACTATTGAATTTTCAGATTCTTCATAGAGTCTCTGATCGCGTTATAAGGTTGGCATAATGTTTACTTAAAATCAGAGCAAGCATCGAAGAGGCCCATGATTTTCATCCGACCTAAAGTTTTTGACATCAACGAAACGTTCATTCATGATCTACAGAAGACTCAACCGGGAAAATATACCTACAGACATACACACAAGAAGGGACCTAGAGACTTAACGTTGGGAAAACACAACGGAGATCCATAGGAATGGGCTAGACGTGGGAAGGTTCAGATTGACCCAAACATCTTTGGAAGGCACGCCTCCTTTCCCGTCTCCTATAGATTATGCCGTTTGGCCTAAGGTAAGAATAATGGTCGAGCAAGCAATTCACAGGTCCGTCTTCTACACTAGACAAACTCACTTTTGATAGCTCAGTCACAGATTGTTGGCTTTAAGGAAGTGTTACAGTGGAAAATGAATTGTTTGGATTACTTTTTCTAGCAGCTCAGGATAATATTTCGATCTAAGATCTGCTCTAGAGCAATGTTTGTCTAGTAACATTAAGAATAAAAAAAATATAGTGAAGACTGGAAAGTAAACACAGATCTTCCAAAACTCATAAAAGAAAACACCGTTCCAGGTGTGTCACAATAGATGCAATATATGCACAAGAAAATGGTGTAGGGTATTCAGAAAGCTCCCAAAACGCTATCCATTGCTGCGTCAAAACAAAAACCACAACAAGACAAGTAGCGACTTATCTAGTTTACAGGTTCTCACCAACGGTGGCAATGACGGAGCCGACAGAGACACCGGTGGCAGAGAGACCGAGGCCAGCAACCAGGGAGGCAACCTCGGGGGAGAGCTCGATGAGGAGAGCGCTGCCGTCCTTGTTGACGACCTTCAGGAGGTTCTCAACGGGGGTGGAGATGTCAACAAGGAGGTCACCAACGTTACCAGCGGTCTTGACAACCTTGCCAACGGGGACACCGACGCCGGGGAGACCAAGACCAGAAACGAGAGCAGCAACCTCGGGGGAGAGCTTGATGAGCAGCTGCTTAGCGTTGGGGCCAGTGACAGTCAGGATCTCCTTAACCTCGGGGGCGAGGTCACCGACGATCTGGTTGCGCTTCTTGAGGGAGGTACCGACGGTAGCGAGGACGGAGCCGACGGGGACACCGACGGTGGGGAGGCCAAGACCGGTGACGAGGCCAGCGACCTCGGGGGAGAGGGAGATGAGGAGAGCACCACCGTCAGCACCGACAACGGTGACGAGGCCGTCAACGTGGGGGCCAAGACCGGTGACAAGATCACCGAGGGAGCTGGCGGAGGCGACGATGGAGCCGAGAGGGACACCAAGGGCACCGAGGCCGAGGGAGGAGACCAGAGCGGTGACCTCGGGGCTCAGCTCAATGAGCAGAGGCTGGAGGTCAGTGCCGGTGATGGTCAGAACGTTGTTCAGCTGGGGGCCGAGGTTCTGGACAATGTGACCATCCTGGACAGCGGGGGTGTTGGAGGTGGCGGCGGAGGAGGAGGGAAGGTTGAGCAGCTTGGTCAGGTCACCCAGGCTGGAGACGACGGGGAGGTTGTCCAGGTTGAGCTCCTTGGTGACATCACCGAGCTTGAGGACATCGGCAAGGCCGTCGAGACCCTGGAGCTTGGTCAGGTCACCAACGATGCTAGTGAGACCGGCAAGGGAACCCAGACCAGAGGCGGGAGTAGGAGCAGCGAGAGCGCTGGAGGCCAGAGCGGCGAGGATAGCAACAAATGAGGTCTTCATGGTGAGAATTAGGGTATAATTTAAAAGAATGACTGAAGTCGGTTTGACTAAGGAATGACTGCTGTAGGAGTGTGAAGAAAGAAGGAAAAGTTAAAGAGCAGATCGCTGTATTTATACAGATTCGATCAGGGATCTATGGGATCCAGATGAAAAATTATCATGTCCCTTTTATCCAGGCGGGTCAGTATCTTGCACTAGGGTCAGCGCCTCAAATTTTGAAATACAAGTATGATTGCCCGTGTGGACCTAGATAGATACGTATCTCCATTGTGTCAAACTTAATACATGAGCATGGCTCCAACATAATCCAGAACAGGATCTAATAGTGGATTCACAGTAATTTCCCTGGATCAACAATGAAAGAGCAGCTGACATCAGGTTTATTTCCAAGTTTTGTCCGTCGGCGACCGATGGTGATGGATTCAGTGCATCATAGTCTAGAGGCCGAATTTGACCTAGCAGCCCTATCAACAACAACCAAACACCACATCGGATCACCAAAAGGACGATTGAACCCTAATCTATTGCTCCAAACTAGGAAATTGATGTGTAGAACAATAGTACTGACCGGAGAACACCGGAAATCCGCAGTGCAGGAAGAGCATTTCCCCAAATTAAGATCTGCAGGTACCCTTTCAGGTGGATAGGGGTCTAAAGCCTATTCCGCCATTATGCACTGTGGCTGGCTAGTCTGAGCTTATATGGGCCATGTGGCCGAATACCTCCGCGCTACATTCAATAATGCTGCAGATCTTCAGCTTCCAGTAGAACGCATTTCCCTGAGCCGTTCACCCGGAAATCTGACTGTTAAACTTCGCAAATTTGAGTCAGGGTAAAAGTGGAGAACGTCATGCAAGACAGGGAAATCTGCCAATGCATACCAACCAAAGAGTGGTTTTTATACTCTCCTATATGATATAGATACAGGATATACAGATAAGAAAAAAAAAAAAGGTCCCTGCGCCCTCCAAAACAAACTGCCGGACTCCTTTGGCTAAGGTTTTTCAATAAAGACAAATAAGCGTAGAGAGAAGCTTGAACCAATAGAAAGCTCCTAATCTCACCAATAGAGCCCCTTAGTGGGCCTGCCAGAGGACCCATTAACCCATTTTGGCTAGCTAGATCTTGGTTAGAGTTCAGAAAACTCCGGAAACCCTAATCATGACTTCCCGGATCGCATTCTGCCTTCCCTCAATGGGGGCGACCCCTAACGTGGGCTTCTGGAACACGTTCTTATTGGCAGATCAGGGCGGCTTTGGCAGGGAACACAGAGAATGGAGTTTTTTTTTCGCCTTATTATTCCCATCTTGGCAGTCTAAACAAGCCACCGTCGGCAGATGACTTTGACGATCGATGGAGTGTGCCACCTGCATCATCGGGCCAAGGGTACATACAATCCCAGATTTTTGTTTTGATCCACCTACTTTCAGACATAGCCCCTCAATAGCGTGGACGTTGTGCTCGCAGTTCAAACGTCCAACAATTCCACGCACAGCCGTTTCAATAGTTAATCCTGTCACAACGGCACCTGGAAGCAATCGAATTTTCCATTCACCCTAAACTAGCTGCAAAATCTTCTCCACGTCTTCGCCACAACTCCGGAGATTCCCCGCTAGCGCTATTGCAGCACCCTGATCTAAAGCGACAATCCTAATTTCCTTGAACCCTGAGATCCATACATGAGCCAATGTTTACTTATAATACTAATCAGGTAATTTAGCTTACCGCGAGCCAGAACCAAAATCTGGATCGCGATGACGATTGAGTTTGGCTAGTTGCCGCGCTCACCTTGGTTCTCTCCCAACAAGAGCGTCGAAAAGGCTCACGATGCCTGATCTGATCGCCATCGGCCCACATATCCGCTCATTTCCACGGCCCAGAGGTTCTATGGCTGATGTTTGGGTCAGGTACGAACCCATCCTTCCGTGAGCGATCCTAGCTCGAGGGACTTGTAGCTGTTCCATGGATTGGAGGGGGACCTTGGCTCACGCCATCGTATATGATGCTTGGTATGAAGTACCCGTAGGATTGAATATTGTCAACAATGAGTAGAATTCAATACACGAATCCCAGATTGTAAGTAGTACGAATGATACTTCAATTTCCTATATTTCAACGCTCATTTTCGTATTCACTAGAATGATGAGAAAGTTACTAAAAGGATAAAGCTGTACTGAGATACGAATGCCAAAGCTCCACTGTGGAGGAAAGGAAATTTTAGCTGGAGAGGCGAACAATAATTGGAAATATAACCCCCATCTGGCCCAAAGAATCCCAGAACCTTCTGGACGGGGGTCTGAGCCCCAATGGCCCCAAATGCGCCGCCACCTTCCGACTCATCCGGCTTGATTGCCTTACCATCTGCAGATCAGATCTGCCGTTGCTATCAAATTTCACATGAAAAATTGTGTGCTCGATGCACTACTGGATTGATAACAATATCACCTATCTCTTTCACATGGGATGCGCCCATGGCATGACGGCACGCCGATTTCAAATTCGGGAATCCGCCCGTAACAAATGCGGGTCGGACGGGATCTTGAGATTATAATTGACATGGTGGCGACTGAGGCTTACCGCTAGTCCTCAGCTCAAAGCCGTGTTTCCAATGGTGGCTTTCCGTCAAGTCAGCCCCCAAAAGCTACTGCCCCCGAAGGCTTGCACAAGGCGAGTCTAAGCCAAGTTCAATCTCTTTTCTCCAGGAAATGATCTCGGAATTGCCGACCCTAAACGGATTATACCCCGGTCTTTGGGGTTTGGATGCGGTTTCCCATGAGAGAATTGGTATGGCCCCTTGTCTCTTGGGTTATTGAGCAGGGCGGGACGGTTCTATCTATCACGTCCCGTCTGCGATAACCCTGATTGGAATAAACTCTCTCAAATCATTCCTATCTTGTGGGTCTAAGGAGCACGAGGTCTGAGGGTTGGGCCGATATTTGCCGGTTCCTTTCTTGGAAATATTGTGTAAGGCAGTGTGAGATTGTGGAAGTCTGGGAAATTAGGAGATTTTACTCAGAGCCTCTCTTTCGGATATGCCAGAGAACATACTTACAACTAAGCAGCGAGACTTAATACCTTTGGTTGCACGGTAAGGATATCCCAGGCCTTTAGATTATTGGCAGACATGTGTCTTAGGAGATGAAACGCTCGATTTATACCATTTACCAAGAAGGTACGCATATTCCCTTCAACTGCTTTTTCATTTGCAGCCTTAGAAGAAAGCTAACTCTTAGAAGCCTCGACAGTGATGCCGCATTACCATACTAAGATTATATACAAAGATCTTGATAATCCCAAACCCCTATACTCGAAAGGTCTTGACAATGAGTTGCAGGAATTGGATCCCGGGATATCAGAGGCACTGTGCAACTTCGGGAGCAATTTTGCGCGATACCCATTCATCCTAGGCTGATAATCCAAAATTATGTCATTTTCTCCAGGGCTGTCTACCGCGTTATATTATGTTGTGTTTCCATTGAGTCCATTGGTTGACTTCACAAGACATGGCTTCGTGAAGCCTGTTCATTGTCATTCAAATTTGGCGAAAGCCTTGGAAGCCACTTCATTCAAACCTGTGATAGGTGGCCCTGATTCCAAGTTTGTTGGGGAACTTTACTCCTAGCTTACTGTGGGTTGGCTTTCGGGACATATACTTTGCTGACTGGGCATTCAACCTTTACTTACTGCTCTTTCCCTGCTGGTGTAGACTTGAGGTCTCTTCTCTGCCACTCTCTTGCACCACCTAGCAATATTTTTCTCATGGTATTGGGGAAATCACTTCTGCGATTTCCATGTTTTCCAGCTCATAGAATCACAAAGTATATATGTACAGCAGGACTAGCCTTCCTGTTGGCAGTAAATTTCATTACCTCGCCAGCATTGTTGTCGTTTTTCAGGGCCCGAACAGCTTCATTGTCAGATCTACAAAACCCATGTTACCCACTTACATTCCCGGGGCTTGTTGCTCTATTTCTCTTAACACAACTCTCGACGCGATGCTGAGATTTGATGCCGCCAACTCATCTCACACTTCTGATCTGCAGGCCCCTCATTTTACCCCGACCTATGTCCCGTCCCCTTAACTCTATCTACTATTTGGAAATCAGCTCCGGCACACTTCTCATTAGAAGACAATTAGCTGATCCGATAGTCACTCTAAAACTGATGAGTGGTGCGATCTTGCAAGATTTGTGGGCTTCCCGTGCTCTACTCAAATTGACAACGCCTCTGAATCTTGGGTCATTCTCGCTGTAACTTTTCTCCATGAACAGCCCGGGTGGTCTAGTGGTATGATTCGCGCTTAGGGCAGCAACTCTAAGCACTCCTGCGCGAGGTCCCGTGTTCGATCCACGGCTCGGGCCTGTTACATTTTTTGCCTTGTTTTTTTTTCGGGGCCGGGGGGCTCGATTTTTCTGCTGTGCCTTTCCTTTCAAGCGGATAGTGGGGAGAAAGTGGAGCACCAGGGCATGCGGGCCTGTCCTAATTGAACTTTCTTCAACATCCTGTACTCTTGTATTCACACTTATGCACATAAAGACTTCATAGCTCATACGTCCGTATAATCTTGAGGGATTTGAGGGATTTTCTGGTGCTAAGCGCCGAAACCCTGAGCCTGAAGGTGTATGAGCCACAGTGATGGCGGTACATATCCCATTATGTATATATACTATGAATAAAAAAAAAAATAGAAATAAGAAACCATATCAACCATTGAAAAGTTTTGAATATATACCATTTGTTTCAAGGGTCATGGGTAGCCAGTGGCTTTTGAGTAATCCGCATAGTATGGAGTCATTATGTATAGAAAACACAATGCCCAGGCAGGTATCATCAGAGACTTACCAAACTGCTATAGATAATTAAGGGTGATAAAGGATTACTAGGTGTGCGTGCGCAGCTGTGTCAGCCATTTAAAATTTCGCAATCGAGTTTCTTAATGCGTGTAGGTGAAGAGTGAAACCCCGAATTGAGTTTGGTTGACAGAATGGAGGATATATATGTATGTAACCTTGCACGGGCAATTTGATGTGAAGGTAACTTAAAGAGGCCGCAGAAGTCAAATATGTCCATTTAGGGTTCGAAGTATATTTGAAACAGTCAGCCGTTTCAAGGCTACCGGGCCGTTGGGCCTGAGAACATGTTCAGCATCCAAGATTGTACATGTGACCACGTCAATCGAGATAAGAACCGGTGACCTCGGGGACCCTGAAAAGCTTGGAACGCTGTCTCAGAGGTCTGGGGTGAGTTGTTGCAATAAGGTAAAAAGACGCGCGGCTCTGGCCTATGTCCGCGTGTCAAAATAGCCGATGCCTATGAATGGAATTCGCAGCCGATACGGTTCTAAGGTTCGCGAATACGAACGTATGCTGTCTCTCCACGTCGATCATACTCAAACGGTGTAGGATCATCGGTTTTAATTGAAGTTTGTCGAATACTTTTGTCGAGGCCAGATTCACCAGCGCACGAAATACATTGCGCACTGACAGGGTCGAAGTTTCTACTTTGTTTGGATCCGAGACATTCCAAGGTTTCATATCGTTATATTCAAAATCACCCGGGCCTAGAACTAGGTTTCAATGCCGGACTAGGCAATTTTACCCCAGAGTGTGCCAAGTTCCAAGTTGACTAAGGAGCACAATTAGCCACTCGTAAAAGGATTCTCTTATCTCCGCCCGTGAACATTGAATCTTCATGTGAATCGGCCCATGAACGCCAAAATTGCCACGCCGAAAAAAGGAGTAACCTGGAAATCAATTGCAAGAAATTTGAGGCCGACGCAGGCCATATTTAAACAATCAAGTTAAAAATACTAGAATTCAAGATTCTTCAAGCGCCTATCTCGTTGAATGGGCCGTTATCGGGGGACTTTGATTAGCG
The DNA here is from genome assembly GCF_028827895.1 of Penicillium longicatenatum. NCBI lineage: Eukaryota > Fungi > Ascomycota > Eurotiomycetes > Eurotiales > Aspergillaceae > Penicillium > Penicillium longicatenatum. Next base: position 2,458,141 of record NW_026643124.1, read on the forward strand.
TTCAACCGAACCACAACTCGCCTATCAGCGCGTGGTTCACAAGTTGCCGCCATCTCAAGCCCCCACAATATCAAGTTCAGGGACCAATAACGCTTGAGTTAAATCTACCATGGGGCTGACTTTCTCCACCTCGTACCTTTTCTTTCGCCTCTTATCTCTCTTCCAATTTTTGAATTCCTTTCCCTCGATCTCTACTACCCTGGGGCACATCAATCCCCTCATATACATATGTATATGTCCAGGTGATTGCCCTCTAATCTTTCATAATATCTCAACCTTTCTTCCTTTGGTGCCATTCAGGCTCCAGTCATGTTTCTTTTGTAAATCTGCTCTCCTGAGCACTCCGAACCCCCCGCACACGACCACACCAATTCGAATATGCCCTCATGTCGAGTATCATTCCTGGTAGCAACTCTGCCCTCGCCGGTCGATCGGCTACGGATGGTTCTGCTGAGCATATCGCCGTAGCCGTCTTGATCGGCATCGCCTGGTACAACGCTTTAGAACTCATCGTCCTCTGCTTCACAACCTTCAAGCGATATGGAGGCCTCTACTTTTGGTGTCTGCTCATCGCATCGTTCAGCATCATTCCTTTCGGTCTCGGATACCTTCTCATCATCTATGATATTTACGACAATTGTTTCCCTGTAGCCATGGAACTCATCGCTTGGGTTGGCATGGTGACCGGCCAGTCGCTGGTCCTCTGGTCGCGATTACACCTTGTCGTCCAAAACCCCAAGATCCTGCGCGCAACTCTGGTCATGATCATCGTCGACGCGATCATCTTCCACGTCCCCGGCTCTGTCCTCGAACTCGGTAGCCATACCAGCAAAGCCGCCCTCTTCATCCATGGCTTCGATATTTTTGAGCGCATCCAGCTCATAGGCTTCTCCGTCCAAGAAGTCATCCTCTCGGCTATCTACTCACTTGAAGCCGTCCGACTCCTCAAACTCCGTCCCCGCGGCCACTATCGTGGCATCCTTGTCCAACTCCTCGTCGTCAATCTCGCCATGGTCCTCATGGATGCATCTGTTATCGCCGTCCAATATACCGGCATGTCAGATATCCAGTTCACCCTGAAAGCAATGGTTTACAGCGTCAAGCTCAAGCTGGAATACGCCATCCTGAATAAACTGGTCGTCTTTGCAGAAAAAATGAGCAGCAACTCAAATCCTACCGACCTATCGGATTTCGTGGATCTTTCTTTCCGCCCGAATCAGCCGCCCGCGGATAGCGACAGCCAGGCGCGTATCATCAAAGACCTGGATCAGAACGCCGCGATCCAGGGCATTCGTGCGCCGTCGAAACAATCTTCGCATGATCCGCCCAGCTCTACAGGGACATTTAACTCAACAATATCCAGAGCTAGGATTGAAAGGGACGAATGCTTGGCTTGATGAATAAACGAAATTGTATATAATATAGAATAATTGTCGGGAATATCTTGTATATATCTATTCCCAATCTATACCTGCACAGGCTTACACATTCAATTGCTCCCGTTGAGTCACTCATAACACTGCCGCAAACAATTGAGGGGAAATAGCCCTGCACGTTCCCCTCACCGTCGGAGGCCGCCGAGCCTATCGAGACCGGTAACATACATATACCGACCCATGAATAGCAGCCATCTATCCTGGGGGAGATTGTCTTACGGTGACCAGGCAAACATGGACAACCCAGCAATGACCCCCTTAACGCCATCCCAACTCCAAGCATGCGCATCAAAATGCCTATCCCTCCAAAGTGAAGCCCAAGATCTCCACTCCAAACGCCCCTTCGCAGCTCTCCTCCTCAGCCCAGATAACTCAACAATCCTTATGACCTCCAACTCCCTCTCCCATGTGCGACACGCAGAAAGCGAACTCGCGCGCAACGCAGCCGATAACTATGACTGGGACTACCTGTCCCGCTGTACACTGGTCTCGACCTGGGAACCATGCGCAATGTGTAGTGGAACAATCTACTGGGCGCATATCGGGCGGCTGATCTACCTTGCGTCGGAGAAGGCGTTGCGGAGTGTTATCGGCGTTGGGAACGAGCAAAATCTTACGATGGATTTACCTTGTCGGGAGGTGTTCGAGAAGGGGCAATTTGGTGTGGAGGTCATTGGACCTGTTGCTGAAGGGGGATGGGAGGAAAGGGTTGTGGAGGATAGTAGGCGGTATTGGGATCGTACATAGCACCTTGAACCCCTCGGTAGGAGTTCAGGCTCAGATTGAGTTGATTTGGGTTTGGGTTTCACATGTTCTGGGGATTAAGAAATTGTACAGTATCCACGACGGCGGATGGATGACTACAGTTATGGACCTCATATCGAATCAAGTGCTGCGAAGACTTATAGAGCGGAGCCTCTGAAACAATAAGCGACTACAATTCTCCACATGAGGTATCCATCAACACTATTACTGTGGGCCACGTATGTCATCGATAATAAGTTCCCATGGACGTTAAGTTGGAAAGGGGTGAATCAAGGGAAAATCGATGGGCGAACGCCAGGTTACATCACACTTGAAGGTCAAAAACTCTGATTTCCCACAAGGATCGTGATTCAGTCCACAGTGGAGCACAGGCTTTCTTTTTCATTTCCGTGTGGAAAATTTGTCAATCTGAGCTCTGAAAGACGGCACCGCCACTTTGAGCCACTCTGAGCCACTTGCAGCCACGAGAGCAGGTCGATCCTTCCGTCTCCACCCAAGCCCTTCGAGCTAGGCTGTTACGCAAGCTTCAACACCGCTGTATGATCGCGTGCTGATCCAGACATGAGAATCAATAGTGTCATGCAATTTGGAAAGAAAAGCGGGTGGGGATTGATCGGTACCATTTACTTTGTAATAGTAACTGCATGATGCAGTACACGTCGCCCGTTTCCGATCAGTCAAAAGCAGATCTCGTCGGGTTGACGTCAAGCTGATGTGGGAGGGAAACAAAGTACGTAGACATATGGGCAGGTTGGTATCAAGGCCTGGATGATGACCCCACCCTGCAAAACCTGAGCGAAAGCCCGTGCCAAGGACAAAAAGCCCTGGAGAAGGACTGAGTAAGGGCGATCGAGCCTTGAAAACAGTGCAGATCGGTACGCTCGATGAGGTTCAACATGGAGCGCTAAGGGCGCACTAGTGCCGTTTTTGCCCACTCTGAGGGGCAAAACCGACGGAATCTAGCAGCCTGGGGCCCAACTCTGTAAACTGGGAGCTTTGCTTTCCGGCATGTCGGGTTTCGCTCTTCTTGACTACCTTAATCAAGCTTGGAGCTTCTATCACACAAGCTATAGCTATACATTATATTAATTGATATGCAAAGCCCAAAACAGACACTCTCCCTGGGCAATTGGCAGAAAAAGCCATTGGAGGGAATGTGAGCCCGTTGTGGCACAACACAACCATGACGTCACAATTTGGTTGCGTATTGAAGTTGACAATCGGTTCCTACGTAGCAGACGATCTCCTTTTCCCTCTTTTTTTCTTTTCTAGGACTTGAAATTTTATTAAATATAGTCCATCCCTTAAAACTGATTTTTTTTCCTTTTCCCCCATAACAATACCCTCAACATTCCAGTGATACCCCCTTGTTTTAGTATAATTGCTAATCTCCCTTGTATGTCTTGTTTGTTCCCATTGCAAGCGCCCACTAATGAGCGTTAGAATTTATCCTCTTTCAAATCCCCGAGTCCATTAAATATTACGGGATTTTCATCATGACTCCTGCCGTGAACCGTCCCACCGATACCAAGCAGAAGGAGCAGGTAAGAAGAGGCATCACAAGGTGATCAGAGAACCCTACTGATGATATTCCTTTAGGACATCAACTCCAAGCTCCAACTGTTTGGAATCTACCATGGTGAGTCATTCACTCTTGGTGAAATTCAACAAGTCACTAACCTAAGCTTCCACAGCCTTCAAGAACAGCAAGCTGCCCTCTGTTAGTGATAACCGCATCCGGCGAACTGAAAACTGGACGCGCATACTAAACTCTACTCTCTCCCACAGAACAAGCAGTGCGATGTCGCCTTGAACAGTGCCCTTGCCTCCAAGGCCCTCTCATCACCACCGGCGGACCTTTCTGACGATGGCAAAGTCCTCATCCAGGACTTGCGCAATGTCATTGAGCAGGCCAAGCTGATGCTGCTCACTAAGAACGAGGGCGAGCTTCTACAGGATTTTATCTGGCAGGCTCAGCAGATCACCGCTGGCGATGCCAAGGCCCCCAATATGCCTGTCTCCAAGGAGGCTGGCAAGCAAGATGGCGAGAAGACCCTGCAGGGTCTCAAGACTCTGGGAACGCTCTTGATCACAAACGGAGAGTTCCGAAAGATTCGTGAGTATTACCACGGGGATGTCAGGGTGCTGCGCTAACGTTGCTTAGTGAGTGACGCAACTGTTTTGCTGCGCGATATCGCCGCCGATGCTTCCCAGAAAGCTGCCAACCAAGTGCGCCCATCTGAGGACCAGCTTGCCCAGATCGATACCCCGGCTGAGGAGAACGTATGGCACGAGAAGCCCAACGTCTCCAAGGATGACCTGAAGAACCGCTTCAAGAAAAACAAGGATGTGAGTTATTATATACCACTTAATTTTTGTCGAAATGATACTAACATTATACTAGGACAAGGCAAGTCTTGCCTCTGCTTCCAATGCTCAGTACGAAGGCGGCGATGCCGCATCTGAGACCCCCTCGGAGATGAATCGTACCAAGAAGTATGCCAACAAGACCAAGGAATACCTCGCGGAGAAAATCCCCAAGGAGCGTCGGGAGCAGACCATCTGGCGCTTGAAGAAGATGGTCATTGAGGTTCAAGGCCATGCCGATTGTACGTACTCGTATTGCTCCTATGGAACGCAACGCTAACAAATTTCAGACCAGCAAGCTATTGAAACCCTGCTTGACATGGCTGAGAAGTACGCTGGTCACACCAAGCAGGCCGGTACTCACAGTAGCGGTGCCGTTAAGGACATCCGCTCCACTGACAGCGTGCAGACTGTTGAGCAAAACTTGCGTGTGAGTATTGATGCAATGAAGAAACAAGTGCATTGCTGACTCTAGTAGACTCTCATCGAGCGCTTTGCCAACAACACCTCCCTGTCTGACTTCTTCGAGTCTCTGGACAACATCTACCGTGATGCTGACAAGGACCCCGAGCTGCGTGGTTGGTTCAAGAACGTTGACACCTATATCCGCAAGTGCCTGCGCGAGCAGGGCTTCATTCTGGAGGATGAGGCTACCAAGCAGTGGAACGAGCTGTACGAGAAGGGTCGCTACTTGATCCGTGAGCGCTACCGCACCCACAGTGACCGCATCATCGACGAGATTAAGTTCCTCGCCGAGCAGTTCGATAAGGACCCCCGCAACAAGGCTCTGGCTGAGTCTGTTCAGACTCTCTTCAAGGACCTGGGTCGCGATTCAGGTGGCAAGGTTGTCTTCAAGAAGCACCTGCTCACCGATCTTCGTGACATCATCCTGCCCGGCATCTTCGAGAACGTCCGCTACGTTCCCATTCCTCGTATCGAGGTGTCTGACCCTATGGTCGACGTTGTGATCGAGAATCTTGTCATCGAGAGCGACAACCTCATGCCTAATGTGGTTGAGTTTGGCAGCGACAACTACTTCCGCTGGGGTCGTAAGAAGATCTCCAACAAGCGCGACAACAAGATCATGATCGCCGCCTCTGGTATCCAGGCCGACCTGCGTGATGTCAGCTACCACATTAAGAAGAAGCAGGGCTTCCCTTCCATTACCGACACCGGTATCATGGATCTTCTGCTCAGCGGTGAAGGCTTTGGCTTCAAGATTGCCGCCTCCACCGTCAACAAGGGTGACAAGCAGCACATCGTCAAGCTTGATAAGGTCTCCGTCAACATTAAGAACCTCGACATCAAGCTCAAGAAGTCCAAGCACAAGGTTCTCTTCTCCACCTTCAAGCCTATGCTCTTCCGTGTCGTCCGCCCCGCTCTGGAGAAGGTCGTCGAGGCCCAGATCCGCGAAGCTTTCAACAAGGGCGATGCATGGGCCAACGAGATCTCCATCGAAGCCAGAAAGGCCGCTGATGCCGCTCGCGAGGACCCCGAGAATGCTCCCAGCATGTTGTCGCGCTACGCCGACGCCATCCGCGCCCGTGGCCAGGCCAAGGCTAAGGAAGCCGAAGCTGTCGCCAAGCGCGACACCAAGGTCCAGACCGTCATGACCCTGCACGACTCTATCTTCCCCGAGATCCAGCTTCCTGGTGGCGTCTCCACCAAGGCCACCGAGTACGCCGACCTGGCCGCGAAGGGCGAGCGCTGGGAGTCCCCCATCTTCAGCATTGGCAGTGCCTCCGAGTCCTCCAACGTTCCCTCCGCCGGTCAAGTCACCCGCAAGCCCCACACCACCGCCGATGACGTCGCCGGTGGTGGTGTTGCTGGTGGTGTTGCTGGTGCCGTCGCCGGTGGTGCTGCCGGTAACGCCGCCGCAGCAGGTGCCTCAAGCTCTGCTGCTAATGCTGCCAGCGGTACTAAGGTCGATGGTTACCCTTCTCGTGGCTTCTCCGATGAAGTCGACCAGGCCTTCGTCAATGGAAAGGGCGTTAGTGATATGAAGTCTACCAACGTCCCCACCCAGGTGACCAACGGCTCGGCTGTCAGCTACTAAACTTGCCACGAAGAGCAATGGCGTCCATCTTTGTTCCGTTCCATAATATTCCCATCGGATCGATGAATACCGTGCCCATTGTGTCGTTTACCTCCCTTTTGTGTCTTTTTGATTTCCGTGCTTTGTTATGATTTCCCCCTTGTGCATTATCGTTCTGCTTTTTGTATGAGTACGGATTTTGTCTGGTGGTTGCTTAATACATACCTATAACGCGCCGCTGTTTGCAATCAATATTTACCTTGGTTTTGTACTCCCAATTTTTGATCATCTAAATTGTAGTTTCAGTAGCCTTTTTAGTCATACCAGATTTCAACCTTATACGATGTTAGACCCGACGGCATGGTAGCTTGTGGGCCGGCGGGTTCGCTCCACTCGCTCTAAGCCACAGTGATCCATTATTAGGGCTATATTCTATTCGGGGGATGGGACTGATGACTGAATGCAAAATAACGGGTTGGCAAAAGACATCTACATCTATTGGACAATGTCACATTTATGAAGACAGCTTTGTCTTTATAGAGGGTTTTTGTTTAATTGAACGCATCGCGCTCACCCTAGCGATGATGATTTGCAGTGTTGCAATGTTATAGCTTTGACGCTACGACATTGCATTCACTCCGGCAAATGCGCGTTTAAGAAAAAGTGGCGCGTCAATACTGGCTATGCAGATATCCACACTACCCCAGTATAATCTCTTATGCTTAAGTGTTAATGGTCATTCATTGTCGTCTAATCTGATATAAAAACGCCTTCCGCTGTACAAGCAGAAGACAGCGTATATCTTCCGCGAAACCAAGCCAAATCAAAATCCTTTCTTTTCTTTTCCATTACCTTTTGGTGTCATATTCTATCCACCCCCGGGGCCGCCTGTACAAGACCAGATCTATATTCACGCAACCCGGATTTACATCTGCGCAAAGTATTTCTCCCAGCCCAGCTCCTGCAGCTTAGTACCCTTCTTCTCCATGTTCTCGGCCCGAGCCTCCTCAGCGTAAGCCTCAACCTTGCGCTGGATGGCGGGGTCGAAGGCACCGATGATACGGGCAGCGAGAAGAGCGGCGTTGATGCTGTTGTTGATGCCGACGGTTGCGACGGGAACACCTAAGATTAGTTAGCAAAGTTCAGATAATCAGAAAGATGGAACGGAAACATACCACGAGGCATTTGCACAATGCTGTACAAGCTGTCGACACCATCCAGGACGCTGCCCTTAACGGGCACACCGATGACAGGGAGAGCAGTGTGAGCAGCCGCCATACCGGGGAGATGAGCAGCACCACCAGCGGCGGCGATGATAACCTTGATACCGCGAGCGGCAGCCTCGGCAGAGTACTCGGCCATGTAGTTAGGGGTACGGTGAGCAGAGGTAATCTCGACATCGGGCACGAGGCCAAAATAGCTTTCAAGTAGCTTCAGTCCTGGGACTAGAGTCTTGAGATCACTGTCAGAGCCCATGACAACCGCAATCTGGGCAGCAGGCTTGCCGGGGCCGGAAGCCACAGCCTTGGTCTTGATATCAGTGCGTTGAGCGCGGATGTCGTCGACGACGTTGACGAGGGGCTGAATGATAGTCTCGGCCTCGTGCATCGATGCAGCGGTGACGGTGACGTGACCCATCTTGCGGCCGGGCTTAGCAGCACCCTTGCTGTAAAGGTGGATGCTGGCGTTGGGGATGGAGAGAGCGGCTTCGGCGGCCTTGAGGTGGGTGTCAGGTGCAGCACCACCGATGATGTTGAGCATGATAGAGGGCTGGCGGATCTCGAGGCTCTTGGGAGGAATCGGGAGATCCATGATGGCGCGGATGTGGGCTTCGAATTGTGACATGCCACAGCCTTCAATGGTGTAGTGGCCGGAGTTGTGGATACGGCTAGCAATCTCGCACAGCATCAGGCTGTTGTCCTCCAGGAGGAACATCTCCACACCAAAGGCTCCCTTGCCTTCGAATGCGGCGACGGCCTTCCTAGCCATGGCCTGTGCTTCCTCGTTGATCTTGTCGGATACGTTCCGGGCTGGTGCGTAGACCAGCTTGCATATTGAGTCCTCCTGCAAGGTCTCGACAGTGGGGTATGACAAAACTTCGTCCTTGGTCTTGATAACCATGACAGCCAATTCCTAAAGAAAAAGGAAGGTTAGATATCATTTTCGAGGTTTTGATTACGGCCGTAGGGTATGACTAACCATCTTGAAGTACGCCCACTTCTCCGCATACAACGGTCGGTCCTTAAGGGCTTCGAGAGCCTCAGGGATATCAGCCTTGGAGTTCACACGGAAGTTGCCTAGTAAGATATTAACTTCCTGCTCCAATTGCCAATCACAGACCAGTTCTTACCCCGTCCGTCATATGCCATCGTCTTCGACTTCAACATCAACGGGTAGCCAAGCTCTTCTCCAATCTTCGCCAATGCCTCAGGCGTATTCTCGACCAACTCGCGGTGATCGGCCATGGGAATTCCATATTTGCGCAGGTGTTCCTTCTGGTTGAATTTGTTTTGGATAGTCCGAATAGCCTGCCAGCTGGGCTCCACGCGGACGTCTGAGGCGACCTCCTCGAGGGCGTATGTGTCGACGTGCTCGATCTCGGCGGTGATGACATCGCAGGACTTGGCCAATTGACGGACAGCCTCGCGCTCCTTGAACGATCCGGTAACGTGGCCGTCGTGGAAGCTAATCTGCTTGGCCGGGGAATTGTCGGCGTCCAGGACATTGGCTTGGATGTTCAATCGGTTAGCGGCCTCGACGAGCATGCGGCCGAGCTGGCCACCGCCGAGAATTCCGACCTTGGGAGAGTTCCACATCGTGTTGTGGTGAGAGAATATGAACTGAGGTATTATATCTCAACTATGAGTAAGTAGATGAGTAAATTGCCCCTCCACCGAAAATTCGCGGAGGGGTCACCTGACCCTATCGATAAGATCGGATGATCGCCAATCAGAAGCACCCAGCCATCACCGCCCCTAGCCTGCAACTTGATCGACGCTGTCTTCGTTACTTGCACATGTCGACCATGTCTCTAGGTTAGTCCCCACTATGAAGCTCTGCGCCGCGCATATCAGGCTAATATATATTTCACAGACGAAGAAGCCCTCGAAGCAGTCGCCAATGGTGGCTCGATTGACTTGTATGTTTCAGGCTGAGACGCGAGATTGCGCAGGAGCACGCGATACTGATGCTCTGATCTAGACAGAAATGGGCTGGCATAGTGGCGCCGCTACTGGAGCGGCTAGAATACGTGTGTCTTCACCGCGCGATGTGCTTGATCATGGCGATAGCTCTAACATGTGCCTTAGATCGTCTATAATGTATTCCCAATGCCCAAGCTGCCGGGCGCCCTTAACTCACAGGCCTTCTCTCGACCACCGATCCCACCTAACGATGTCAATTCTACTCCACCAGAGAGCAGTAATAAGGAAAACGCAGCTCCGGGAGCTCCTCAGAGCCCGCCCCGCACCGAGGGACTGGCTAGCTCCTCCCCATCGACTGAGCGCGTGCCGAACTCACAGCCCCAGTCCTCTGCGCAGCAGGGAAACGACTCGTTACCGCCTCCCCTTGCACTCCTCCTGAGCTCCATCCGCTCTGCGATCCAGCTTTTCTTCGTGGAAAAACCCCCGCATACGATCCAGAGACTCGCGGAGCTCATCCTACGGCCGACCGCTCACTACAAGACATTGCCGGCTTATCTTCGCGCCGTTGACCGAGTCGTTTCTGTGACTAGCGGTGCTGATATTTTCCCATTCAACACCCCTGCCAATAGCGACCAGTCAAACGGACTACTGCATCCCACAAACAGCGCCGGGACATATCTCACTCCCGACTATGCCCATGGCTTGGGCAGTGACGAGTCACTGGGTGGAGCCCTCTTGACCCCAATCCCTTGGTTAAATACCGCGTCATTTGATGGTGGAGATTCTAGCGCCTTGGAAGCGGGTATGTTCAGAGTTATTATGTTCTTTCCATTCAACGCTCTTGTAGACGTCTTACTGATACCTTGATGCAGCGGAGGATGGACACCTCCAGCCCCAAGAGGCCGATATTGCGACAGCTACTGTCCCGGCACCCACAGTTGAGGGTGAAGAGGCAGCTACATCTGGGTCCCCACCTGCGGAGTCAGATGAAGTTCCTCATGCTCGCGGTCCATCGCTTCTTGGCGTGGAGGATATGGGCTTGCAGGATGGAAAGGGCGTCGAAATGAACCTGGAAGCCCAACAGGCGGCAGCTGCTGATGACGTCGCTGAAGGCAGTGGTACCCCGCAAGCCCAAGCGGATGGTGAATCTGCCCGGGCGGACAAGGACGGTGATATTGTTCTTGACGATACCAGCCTCAAAGAGGCATCCAAGACAGAAGACTCCCCGCAGACAGAGAAGTCCGAAACAGCTAGCAATGCCGTGCAGTCTGCTGAATCTAAGGAGTAAACCCTTGTGCACAATTGTTCAGTTTCTTATCTCCCATTTGGCCTTATGAGTAATGACCCAAACCATTTGATACTATATTGATTAGAAATGGATTATCTAACTAAACCACGTCAACCTTCTCTACACATGAATCCAGATAGAGTAGATACTATCTCAAGGTATCATATATCAAGTCATGAATGGCATAGACATGTCCGCATTCTAGTAGGCCCAGTCTAAGTCTTTGTCATAGTACTATATATGCCAGCTTCAAATTTCAGGAGAACCATCATCAATGAATCTTCCCAACAGCAGCTAGTACCTCATCAATCCCATGCTGATTCGGAGGCCTTTCCAGCCACAGTGTCTGTTGTGCAAGACAGACTCGAACCACAACATCCACCCCCGAAACAGACGTCCACCCTTGACGCTCCGCCAACGCATAAAGATATGTCCTGACGGACGGTGAATAACACATATCCAGCACAACCCCTTTTTGAGACTGCTTAATCGCCCGATCAATGGTAGACCGAACAAACTTCTCCTCCTGACTGTGCGGCTCGAAATCGGGAATCGTCCCAAGAACAAAGAATGGCTCAATCGTTACCGCAGCTCCGGGCATCACGTTCTCAATCACTATATCCGGGATTGAACGTCGAAACCAGTCGATCATTTCTTGCGCCTCGGATTCTAATCTATTAACCACGTATATCTTTGACGGGGTGAACCATTTCCATAATGCGTATATAGCACTTCTAGCTGCGCCCCCGGCTCCAGTAACTAACGCGACTTTGTTTTTAGCTTTCTCCCTGGCTTCGGGGTATTTCTCTAGAATTGCGTCTCGAACCCCGATACAGTCGGTGTTTGTGCCAATGATTTTGCGTTGTCCGGAATGATCTATGCGAACAAAGGTGGTATTGACAGAGCCCATTATGCAGGCTTCTTCGGTTATGTCGTCTAGGAGAGGTTGAAAAGATAGTTTATTTGGCATTGTGATCGAGGTGCCGATGCAGAATTTGTCACATATTGTTTCCTTGAAGACTTTTGGATCGGTTGTCTCGGCGAGATGGAAGGTCCAATTGGAAGGGAGTTGTTGGTACATTGTATTTTGGACGAGTGGAGAGAGGGAATGAGATATTGGTTTGCCGAATAGGTAGGTTTTCAAGGGAGTCGAGAGGGCATCTTGAAGTAGTGGGGATGTTCCGTAGGTATAAGAACGGTCGAGGGCGTCCATGGTGAGTTGAAGGAGGCTTGGAAACTTCTAGTGTTGGTACTGGGATGAGTTGAAGAGCAGGTGTAGATGCGGGGAAGTCTGGGGTTTATGAAGGGGCCAAGTGGGGTTGGGGTTGGTTCTGATATTTAGTCCTCATTGCTGTTCTAGGATATTGATATGTGAAAGTAAGAACCAGGTCTCCTTTATATCCACGGACATCGTCGATGCATATGCATGTCTATTTCGGATCCAACGAATATTCGTCACAGGCTTTCAGTAACTCTGCCCTCGTTCCGGGTTCCTATATCAAATCAGCAAACCAGTATATCACATTATGTCAGATCCCATACCTTTGGACTATGTCCGGCATCTGCAACCCAAATCAATTTTGAATTGGGTAAAGCCCGATGCAACTCCCAAGCCGTCTGTGGTGGACAAACCATGTCATAACGGCCCTGGATAATCGTCGCTGAGAGCCAAGTCAGTTCCGAACTGCAGATCCAAAACACGAAAACATTACGGACCAGGAATATGAGCAATTTTCTCCAAATTGTCCTTCCTCAAAATCTGCCCATCCTCCAACCAGAAATGGTGCACAGCATAATGGGCCTCCAAAAGCGCATGCTTCAAACTCCACACTTCATTCTCCAATCCCAAAAACGCATCCTCATCAACCCTCAAGGTCCCAATACTCAAGTCCCACCGATTCCATTCCCTTGCCGCAGCAGCCTTTGCACGCTCATCAGGCCCAGTAAGCCGCTTATAATAAGCCGCAACTGGATCCCCTCGCTCCTCAGGGGGAAGAAAGCCTACAAAGGCCTCCCAAGCTTCAGGGTAGATATTCGCAGCACCCAAGACCCCACGACTCCAGCTCACCTCCGCATCACGGGCTGTGAAGACCCCGCGCAGGAGGAGCGAGCCGACTCTATGTGGATAGGCTTCAGAGTAAAGAAGGGCAAGAGTTGAGCCCCAGGACCCTCCGAAGAGGAGGTGCCATTTTGGGATATTGAGATGAGTCCGTATGGATTCAATGTCAGTCACCAAGTCTGGTGTTGTGTTTTCACGGAGTTCTGTTAGCGGGGTTGATTGGCCTGTACCGCGTTGATCGAGGAGAACGACTCGGTAAATTGAGGGGTTGAAGTAGGCTGTGTTTGCTTTGGAGGTCTGGCCTCCTGGTCCCCCGTGGAGAAATAATACTGGGATGACATGTAAGAAAAATATCATACAAATGCACATAGTCACTGGGGTTGCTACCGGGTTTGCCATCTGGATTGCCATACTGTTCGTAGTGGAGGTGGTGGATGGTTCCAACAGCGAGAGTGCCCGTGTCAAATGGGTCAGAATGAGTATATCCGCTCATTATGAATCGATCTTTCAATCTGTGCTTCCTTGAAAACGGGTTGTTTATGGACACGGTGCACAAGGACTGGGTTGGCCCCATTGAGTCATACCGATACCGCGATAAGGGTTTCTAAGCTTGGACGGAAGAAGTGACTGCGATCCGCTTGTTTAACACTACTCCGTATACAATCAATGACTCACACCTTCACCTGGATAGAATTGATCAACTTCCGTACGCAATCTATCAACCGACTGGGTTTTCGAGCAGGTGAACAGGAAGATGAACGGGCATACGACTGTCGCATCCGTCAAGGACCGGCCTCATCTAGATCTTACTGAACGTTGAAGAGCACTGGCATTGACTGTACGAGAAACCACTACTAGCTGCTTTGAACAGGAGGGGTCAACATCGGTGTCGATTGTTTCGCAATTGCTTATGCCAGGCATCTGTTTGGGATCAACGGATGATTGATTTTCCGTAGGCTCTTGTATCGTGATTAGTGTTGGACATGTCAGACTGATCAGATGCCTGGACACACCATGCCTCCTCGTCGTTCTCATCAAAAGTCCCACACCGGCTGCATTACTTGCAAGCGTCGTCATGTCAAATGTGATGAAGCGGGCCCCCCCTTGTAAGCGCTGTGAGACCCGAGGTGAAGCCTGCGATTATGCAGGTGTCCCCGCTCGTTTACAAAGGCCAGTCCATGAGACGCCTGAAGGTCGAATAACAGAAGCAATACCTGATGGCCACACAACCTGCCTATCATTCCCTACCAATAATCGCCACCTAGATCTTCAGCTCATGCATCGGTGGACTACTAGTACCTATAAAAGCTGCTGTACCCCCGGCACTGGTGACGAGACACTCTGGCAGCTCACAGTGCCTGCTCTAGCATTCCAATATGACTTTCTTTTGAATGGATTGCTGGCCCTGTCGGCATTTGATAGTGCCAGTATACTCAAGAACGATGGTCAGCAAAATTCCAACTACGACAAGTATATAAATTCAGCAATTGAATACCAAGTTCTCGCGTTAGCGAATTTCCGAGCCCAACTCGATTCTCCTTGCGAGGACCAGAGAGCTGCAACGTTTTTTTCGCTGATGCTGATGGTTCTTACGTTTGCAGCGGTACGATTTGGACAAAATTCATGTGCTAGAGAGGAAAGCATAGTGAACACGGCGATCGCTCACTTTGAGCTCGTTCGCGGCGCTGTTCAGGTTGCAGGGAGTGATGGGAAACAGATAAGCCAGAATGAATACGTGCAAAAGCTGACGCCATTTGAAGCCCTTCCTTTCGCAGCTCTTGATCCATCGACCGCGGAGATCATGGCCAAGCTTATGGAACTGAATGATAGAAGGATCGTGGAGGCTGTCCGGGAGATACAAGAGCGGCAAGCTCAGCAGATCGCTTTCTGGGAGGCTTGCAAGAAGGCTTTACATTTACTGCAAGAGTGCTTTCAGAAATGTGTCGGCCCTGTGTATCGTGGTTATGCGCTTGGGTGGCTGAACATGGCTGGTGAAGGATACATTCAAGCTTTGAAAATGAAAGATCATATTTCGTTGCTCATCTTAATGGCTTGGGGTATTCTTGTTGAGAGACTTGGGCAAGATGTATGGTGGGCCCAAGAATTCGGCGTCTCGTTGGTGGACGAGCTCTCAAATGAAGATCTCTCTACTGCCACAGATCCATTAACACGGAATACAATCCTACGGATCCAGGAATTGATTTCGCCAATAGTCCATGGTCGTGAGAAAAAATAGAAAAGGAAGTATTATGGAATTCAATATAACAAGGTAAGTTACTTTTCTGCACCATATTCATATTGTCATGGGGCAATCCTTTCAAAAGAGAACTTGATCGCCATTGGCTGGGCTCGTGATCGTGATCGTGATCGTATTTTACGAACCCCAGCTGAGCCTACAAGGGTACTTCTGACATACTACCACGAGGGAAACAATATAAATATCCGACGATTTTTGGACAGAGGCCAGGAAACTCAGCATCTTCACATATTCCAACCCTGTATTTTATCTCTTTACAACACATTCTTTACAACATACACAATGAGAAATCCCGCCACGCTACCCTTTCGCCCATTGTCATATAACACAAGGAATGTTTCGTCTCCAGCTTCTTTAGAGACAGCTCGATTCCACCAAAAGTTGATTCTAAAAAATGGTCGCACCCTTGGGTACGCAGAATACGGCAACCCCACCGACTACCCTCTCCTCTACTTTCACGGCTATCCATCTTCACGCCTAGAGGGCTGGGGGTTTGGTCAATGGCCCGAAAGGCTGGGTTTCCGCCTCATTGTCCCAGATCGACCGGGTTTCGGACTTTCCAGCTATCAGCCCAACCGTCGGATCCTAGATTGGCCAGCTGACGTGGAAGCTCTCATATCACATTTAGGTCTGTCGCGATTCGCGATCTTAGGCTGCTCGGGAGGTGGTCCATATGCAATCGCATGCGCTCACTTGCTACCTGCACATATGCTATCGGCGGTGGCAGTCGTGGCGGGAGCGCCTCCATGGGTAGCGGGGACAAAAGATGTGACTTTGAGCAGGAAACTTCTATCTCGCGCAGCCATCTACTGCCCAGGGACGCTAGAAATGGTATTCAATCCATTTTCTATCGTGCTTCGGTGGATTATGGAGTCAGGCCTAATGACAAGGTGGCTGGATAATTGGATCGATGGCATGAAGCGTGAGGGAAAGGCCAATGAACGGCCCAACGCAAAAGAGGAGGATTTGTCGACCGAAGAGGCTAGAAAAAGAATGCTAAGTGCGTCTTTCGAGGCTTTCGTGCAAGGGTCTGGCGGTGCGATACAGGAGGCACGTTTACTGTCTCAGGACTGGGGCTTCCGGTTTCAGGATGTACCTTATGACGGAATTCGAATCTGGCATGGCACGAAAGATGTCAATGCACCGATTGATATGGTGCGCTATATGGTCAAACGACTTCCACGGCCTGTCTTTCACGAGCTTGAAGAGGACCACTACACGACGGGCCATCACCTCGAGGCGATAATTACCGACTTGATCAGAGACGAAACAGGAAAGACTGGCGATGAGCCTTGTTAATTATCCTTTGCGTCTATTCGTATTATCTGGCATATCTGCGTAATCAACATTCCACTTTCTTCCAATGATAGTCTCTGGATTGATTTGACAAAATAAAAAATAAAATTTTAAAAATTGAAAAAAAAAAAAAAAGATCGAACGTCAAGCAAGAGGAAGGTCTCCACCTGAAGATTTGATGAAGTAGCAATATAAGATTGAGGAAGCAGGTCCGCATTCAACAGGTTCTGGTGTTGTATATATATATTACAAATTTATAAATTAGATTCAGCCCTGGTGCGCAGTATCGTGAATTCGGCCTATGAAATACTAATTGAATTAACTTGATACTGTACCAAGGTTGTATAGAGTACAATACAATACTTAGATAAAACGCATATAGTGTAGCTACTAGGTATATCATTATTTCAACTACAACGGTTATTTTTTCCTTTGATTTAGCACTTTGAGGAGTCCTTTTCATAAATTGGGGTGATAGCTCAGTTGGGAGAGCGCACGACTGAAGTTCACTACAGTCTGACATTGTCATCGTGAGGTCGCCGGTTCAATCCCGGCTCGCCCCATCACATCCTCTTTTTTACCTTTTCCTTTTTGCACTCACCAATTGAACATAATTTAAAAAACATGGTTGTTATTATAAATCAATTAATTCGGAAAATACATCCACTTAACAGTCCTCCCATTCTCCATCGCTATCTCTCAGAACCAAGGCACCTCTGATAAAATCCGCTAATCTGCCGACAAACTGAGGTGACCGCGGAACATAATGCGTTCCAAAAAATGAATATAATGTAGCATTACTGCAGAACCTCGCCAATTGCCTAGACTCCTTGGGTTCTACAACATTATCCATAAGCGCAATGACATGAAGGATTGGGGTTTCAATCCTAGGACTATATAAGTCCTTATACGAAGAATCGCCGAGTTTGAATCCGCTGCAACATACAGCAAACTTGAACGGCGGATGTGTAATCTAAAACATCCATCAATAAATAATTCTTTAGTACAAAACCAAGCCAGATCCATAATGACGAGTACCCGAAGGCGAAATCATCCACTCACATCAAAATTGAACCCACCAACCGACTTCCGCTTTTCAAGAATAGACGTGACGACCGCTGCCAAAGACGCCCCAGATGAAAATCCAACCACCCCCATAAACGGCCCGTGCTTCTCGAGAATGTCCAACAAGTAGCTTATAGACTGTTCCAAACATTGGATACGACCTTTCTTGGGATCTCCATATCCCCAGACTCGTGTATCATCGCTTTCCCATTGATCCGGGTTTCCGGGTAGGACTCCTGAGGCATAGTATAGCTCAACCGAGTCCGAGGTACACGTATTGTCAGATTGTGAGGCTTTTAGAATTGCGTCTTTCAAATACGGTTGCAAGAAGCGTGTTTTGCTTTCGAAGAATTGTCCTGATTGTCCGTGGCCTGAGTACGGTTAGGTTAATTCTTATGTTGAACTTGGTGTGCTGACCATGGAGCATTAAGACCTTGGTCGGTGGGGATGGCAGGGTAGACGAATTCATTATGATGGGTTTAGAGGGATATGAGAATTTCTTTTTCCCAAGCTTGGTGGAACACGTTGTGAAAGGGACAGTCCGTGGTATTTATCAAGCTTGTTCACAAGGAGTGTGCTCAGGTATAGCCGCAAAACCAGCCCCAACACCGATGGCTTCGACATTTCTCTAACGTTCTTCATCATTCTGATTGCCAGTGCGGTGTCAGTAACGAAAGAAACACCAATGATGTCTGTGAACATGATCTTTGCTCAGCCGAACTGCTGCCTAAGATTATCCGCCTGGTGCATACTACGTCTATAGGTGGATCGAATCCCACTCGAACTGTCCTGGAACATCATGTGAGTATACACATGATGACTTAGGGCATCTGGTATGGGCACCTCAGCCCTAAATGTGGGTTGTCTGACATGAGCCACCCGTCTCACAACATCAAGCCTAGAGCAATTTTACCCGACACACAAGCTTGGTCTTCAGCTGACATATTCCAAAGTGCACCAGAGTTATAGCTGTTATCTCTGTCTTTTACTTGAAATGTTCTATTTCCGCATTTGCCTCAGCCCGGCGTACATTCCGTCGAGCCTCGAACTGAGCATGGTGTTGTTTCCGCTCGGCATCGTGCTTTCTGTAAGAATAATCGCCCTATGCATTGTCCAAAGCTTCTCTTGCTCAACTTCTTTAGTTTCCTCGGGTGAGACAAGATTTGTAATTGAATCTCCACTTTGCGAGTATTAGCGCTGAGCACATTTATCCCACCCGCGGAGAAAGTGAAGCAATGACCGCCCCATTCAAACTGACCTGCTTGACTAGCACCTATCAGATGGAAAGAATTGATGCTAGTCATGCTTGTTTCCCAGAATTTTGTCCAGATTGATCCCCACCCAATTGTAATCTACATTGTTGTTCTTGAGCTTCGCTGCGCGACTATTACCATAACTGCCCCCCAACTCCATACCAGATGTGAGGCAAGTGTAATGGAAACAGGTTTCTGGGCCAGGCGTGGGGGCAGGCTAGCTGAATCCCCATTCTTCCTCTCAAATGCGTTTCGGCATATTATGCAAAAGGTCTACTTTACCGTTCAGACTAACTTGGCATACGGCCATTTCTAGTACCTTCAATGACTTTCAGTGCAGCATCGAAGTCACTTAACCAAGCCGTTATAAATTGGGCCCTGAGCCTCCTAAGGTGGTTTTCGAAGGTCAATTTTGTATTGATGATGTAAATGACGACCAAAAGGGTCTAGGTATCTCTTATCTTACCAATTTCCTGACCTCTTCCAGCTTACGTCTTAGCTTATCCACTCAATTCCTCCGGCGAATAACTACCAATAAAATCTTATTCTGGTAGAGTGGAATGTCCCCATGGTACGGTCACAAACCTAAAAATAATGGCTGACACCTTGGAGACTACGCTAAAGTGACTTGGTAATGAGAGTAGTAATTGAGAGTTGGGCACATAAGAACATGTCCGGTAAGAACAATGAGGGGGTTCAAATACTACATATGAGGCTCAACTGTAAAAACTTGACGGGTGAGATCGTAGATTTTGTGACGTGAACTCTGTTAGCCAGATTCCAACTACTCGGCTGGTTTGTAGCACAGTAAAGGCTTGAACTTCATGGAATAGATTTCCTATTCTCCTCTACAAAAGGTACATATTTCTGGTTCTTGATGGACTGACCTAACTTACATTTGCGGCTCCTCACGACAAGCCAAGTCTAAATAAATGTAGAAACAACTTTTGGTGAATAGACCATGAGCTGAAAATGGGCGGATGTCTACGGACTTTGGGAGCTGGGAAGTCAAAAACGATCGAGCACTGCCCAATAGGTGGGTCAAAGCAATCGGGCTGGATATTCGCAGCCAGCCACGCCACAGAAGTGGTGGCACCGATTAAGATATCTCACCAAACTTGGCTTGCCGATCAACGCAGGCTTGTGCTGACTACCAGAGCCGGAATATATTTTCAATTTACCTAGGAGATTAGCTGGCAATATACAACTGATGAAGGGACTGCGCGGGGTTAAGTGGATAATAAATTCTTTATAGAGATCTTATCCAGATGCAGTACATGAGAGGTATCAAAAACATAAAAAACATTGCTAAATGCGCCACTGATGTATCAACAAAAGCACCCCCCCCAAGCCATAAATGATTGAGATAATATAAAAATCATAGTAGAGCCCGCTCATACAGGTTCAACGGTTTGTAGTGGAACATAACCTTCATCATCTCGAGCGGTATGCTTGCCGGTCATCATAGACCATAGTGCAGCAATGATATGCCCGACGTAGCGACGGACTGACCGTGGATCGCTAGGGGATAAAATCGTAGCAGGTGACCACCAGCTAGCTTTGCGTGCATGGTTTCGACGGGGTGCGGAGATAGAGGCGAGGCCAGCTTCCTTTTCAAGACGGTCAATGTCCATCCAGGACGGGCGACGCCAGAGCTTCAGGAGGAGACTGCTAACAACAACTGAGACGCTGGACATAGCCATTGCGGCACCAGCAGCCATGGGCGGAAGCATAAACCCTGTAAATGGTAGGAAGATGCCCATAGCGAAGGGGAGTCCGATGACGTTGTAAAGACAGGCCCATACAAGGTTCATCTTGATACGATTGAAGACCGTGCGTGACAGGGAGAGACTGGCTGGTACGGTGAGGAGGTCATCTGGGCGCATCAGAACGATGTCGGCGGCTTCCATCGCGACGTCGGTGCCAGAGGCCAAGGCAATACCAACAGAGGCCGTGGCCAGGGCGGGAGAGTCATTGATACCATCGCCGACCATCGCTACTCGCTCTCCGCTCATTTGGAGGCGGTTGATGATGGTGCGTTTGTCAGATGGAGAGGCAGAGGCGTGCACCGCGGATGTCGGAATTCCAACGGCTGTTGCGATCGAGATCGCTGTTGACAGTGTGTCGCCCGTAACCATCGAGGTGGCAATACCCATGCGGTGCAAGGCAGCCACCGCGGCGACGGCGCTATCCTTGACACTGTCCCGAAGGGAAATTGTTCCTGCGTATTGCTTGTCGATTGCGACATGAATCCGGGTCATGCCAGATGCAGCGCCAGTTGGCTTGGGTCCCAGGGTCTCCGAATCGTCTTCAACCTCTGATGACTCAGTGTCTGCCGATGCGGGCACGGAGATGCCTTTTGAGCGTAGGAACTCAGCATTGCCCAAAAAGACCTGGTAGCGGGTACGCTCGATGGAGGTTGATGGTTCAACAGTTGCCGAGATTCCCTGGCCTACACATGCATCAAAGTCTCCGATGCTTCCTGGAAGGCCGTCTCCCCCAGGATGACCGGATTCTGTCTTGGCTTCAGACATAATGGCTCGTCCAATTGGGTGCTCACTGCCCATCTCGGAAAGACCAACGAGAAGCCACCATAATTGACGCCGCCATTCATTAACCGTCCACTGGGGTTCAATCCGGGCATGAGCGACACTCATGCGGCCTGTAGTCAATGTACCTGTTTTGTCGAAAACAACATGATTGATCTTAGTGGCAGCCTCGAGGACAGCGCCACCCTTGACCAGAATTCCATT
Organism: Penicillium longicatenatum; assembly: GCF_028827895.1. Classification (NCBI taxonomy): domain Eukaryota; kingdom Fungi; phylum Ascomycota; class Eurotiomycetes; order Eurotiales; family Aspergillaceae; genus Penicillium; species Penicillium longicatenatum. The sequence goes on from NW_026643124.1 coordinate 2,479,858, forward strand.
TTCGGCACCAACACCAGTCCCAACCATCACAGCGGTAGGTGTGCTAAGACCCAAAGCGCAGGGACATGCGAACACAATCACTGATATACAAAGCTTCAAACATACCATAACCTTACCACCTGCATCCTCAGACTTGAAGATATTGGGTGGATTGGGCAGGATGTGGCTAAGGAACATCCAACCGAAAAATGTAATTAGACCAAGGCAGATAATGGTTGGAACGAAGTAGCCGGCCACGATATCCGCCATGCGTTGAATAGGGGCCCGACTTGTCTGTGCATCCTGGACCAATTTAACAATCTGGCTCAGTTGGGTATCCTTGCCAGTCCGGGTGACTTTAAAATCGACCGCGCTTGTGCCGTTGACGGTACCTGCGATGACATGGCTGCCTTTCCTTTTGTGGATTGGCAAAGCCTCACCGGTGATCATACTCTCATCGACATAACTCTCGCCTCGGATCACGATACCATCAGCAGACACCTTGTCACCTGGGTGAAGAATGACGATGTCGCCGACTTGAATCAGTTCCGTAGGGATGAGTTTCTGGTTCACCGTTGAATCTTCGGCCAATGCGGGCTGAGCGTTCTGAGAGGCCCAAGCATCAGCCACCTTTTCTGCAGCGATGGGATCTTCATAAATAGTAGTCATAGATGGGGCCAATGACATAAGGCGGGAGAGTGCTGCAGAGGTCTGTCCTTTGGCGCGATTCTCCAGCCATCTTCCCAGGGTGATAAACGTGATGAGCATAGTGCTGGTATCGAAAACGGTGCTCGGACGCTTGTGGTCTTCGCTGAGAATAGCCATCGCCATAGTGAAACAGCTGTAAAAGAAGGCAGCCGATGTGCCTAGCATGACAAGGACATCCATCGTTGGAGATCGGTGCTTTAGAGATTTGAAGCTAGTGATATAAAACCGGCGGCCGATGCCGAATTGCACTGGGATGGTGAGAGCGAGACATACCAGGTCTCCCAGATAAAGACCCGAGAAGAGCTGGAACCGACCGAAATCGATTGAGCGCATATACATGGGAATCAGCATGTTGATAAAGAATACAGGAACCGCAAAAGAGACGGAGACAATGAAAGCCCGTCGCCACTCCTGGATTTCCTTGGTTTTAGACAGCGATTCCAACTGTGCATTGGTGTCGTCCACATCTGTAATCAGCGCGTTATACCCAGCAGCCTCAATCACATCGAACACGGATCGAATACCAATCACAGATGCATCAAAGGCTATACTAAGTTGTGCGTTTGATAAGGTGATGGAAGCGAATTTGATTCCGGGTCGGGCAGAGAGATCTCTTTCTAGCGCAGAGGCGGATGACGCGTCTCGTAGGCCATGGAGACTGAGGTTGAGCTGCTGGGTTTTCCTCGAAAGTGGTTCCTGCGCCTCGGATGATACGATCGACGCATCAAATCCAGCATCATCCACGATCGCCAAGATAGCCTTGGCAGTGAGTATTGACCGATCATGTACGATCACAGCGCGCTCAGCTAGAAGACTGATATTGAACGAGACCACGCCGTCAACATCGGCAAAGGCATTCTGCACACTGGAGGTGCAAGCGCCACAAGTCATTCCTCCAATCGCAACCGTTGTAACCATATGTCCTCTCTGGTCTTCTATCATGTCGGCGAGTGTAGATCCATCGTCCGGGCCCGCAGACGCCTTGGTTTCCAACACCCGCGCTCCGAATCCTCGATCCTCGATGATCTCCGCAACTTGTTCTGGGCTAATTATGTCCACATTGTGTTCCACCACCGCTCGCTCCGAGAGCAGCGACACATTGACCGAGTCGATACCAGCAACGTTGGTCAGTCCACTTTCAACTGCAGAAGTGCAAGCGCCGCAGGTCATGCCTTCGATCGCGAGTGTCGTCATCGATGAATATGTTCGGGGTGTTTCCTGCGCATCGGTCACAACGCTCTTCACGTGCTCTTCGGTCGATAATACGGCCGCATCGAACCCGCGGTCTTCGATCATCTCCGCAATTTTTGACGGCGACAGTATTGACGGATCATGTTGTATCGCAGCGCGACCCATAATTAAGCTTACAGAGACCTCGCCAGCCCCTTCAACGTCCGTGAAAGCGCCCTCGACGGCGGAGGTGCAGGCTCCGCAGGTCATGCCATCCACTTTGACGGTTGTGGTTGCCATGACGGGTGGTCGACTGGCGGAGTCTGCATCTTCCGCGCCAGCGAGATCGGCAGGCATGGCGATAAGCGGAATATCGTACAGGAACTCGAAAAGGACGGCCGTTTATCGCATGAGGACGTTCGAGATTCTTTTGGTAGGGAAATGCGCTTTGCGATGGGGGGATAACGTGATATTTCAACAACCCGGAAGCTTTCGGATCGACAGTGGATTGATCAGATCAGATCATTCCCACATAAAGACAGAACTGTCAACAGTCCAATTATGTAAAGGCCACGTCGGCTTGGTAGATGCATGGGAATCAAGGGCGCGGGCTAGGCATTTAAATCGGGAAAAGCGGAAGTGATTACGCATGAGAGAGGGGGGATTGGGTCCACCTGGGAATGCATCCTTAGGCCACCGCAGGAGGACGGGCCTGATTTCCTTTACCAATAGATTCACCTATGATTCCACTCCAAAACCCATCAAAGGGAATGGTGAAACAAGTCAGGACTGAGGGTGTTTCAGGTGAATGGAGATTGAGTAAGCGATCATGTGCGACCACATCTTGATAAGTGATGCATATGTGGATGATATCTAGATACGAGTATTTGCCCAGGATCATGCATGGATCACGTTGCATTCCAGATTTATCGGTTGAAATTGCTTGGGCTTATTAGTGCTTATTCTTCTCATGTAAAAAAGCGAGTTGCTGTCATTCCCCCGGCCCTTGCAGTCGTAGCCAGTTAGCTATTTGAATCCAACTTGCCATTCCTATAGCCACGTTTCTTGGCCATGGCAAGCTGAACAACAGCAAGACTGTTTTATAACATGATCCTTGTCATACATTTAGATATTTTGGGAGCCTCTTGGTAAAGAGGATGCCTATTCCTTTTGCAATGGTGGCCCAATTTTCGTGCAAGGGCGCCTAAATAAGAACGACCTTTTTCACCTTTGAATGTAGACATGCACGGATTTTAGGAGTGTGACTAAATGAGTAAAATATAAGCTTCATGGTTCTTTGGTGAAGAGTATATATGTTCTCTTTAAGAGTGAGGAATTATTGTAGAAAAAAGCACATCAAAGATTGGAGTCAATATTGGGATTCAATAGGTCCTGAGCTCCCTGTTCGGTCTTTATTCATGCGCTAGAAGTACATTTGATAGATATTGACTTCTCGTTAAGGAAGTAAGGTGTGTATCTACATTATATGGGAGAGCATAGGGCCATTTGGAAGGCCAAGGGTAAAAGGCTCCAATATCCGCATACACAGAAAAGATTTTGCTTGCTAGACACCATCGAGGCTTAATGAAAGCTTCACACATGCTGGTTAGTCTCTGTTGACCGAGTCAATAATCTTTTGATATGCAGATAGAGGGAGTTAAATTGCTAACGACTGTATATATAACCCCCAGACCAGTAGACAGACTAGGTGGGCTGTAGCTTCCAAGGTAGCAAACAATTCAAATTTTTAGAATCAAATATCCTATGACCACCTGGCATTACCCAGGTAGAAACCACACCATTAAGAGGAAGCCTGAAACATTAAACATTGGGAAGAGAACAGGGTGGGCACTGATATCTAATGTGATGCGCGGGCCCTATCACCGCCCAGGCCTCCGGAGTAGTGGATCTATCCAAGCTCCCCTCTCCAACCCCAAACATACCTCCCATCACCGTTCATTCACCCCACCATCATGGATAAAGCACACGCTCGAGCCGTTGAGGCTCTACAACCATTTATTCACCTCGCCAACGCCAACAGCGCCACATCCCCACGCTTCGTTGCGAACCTAATCACAAATGCCACCTCCAACCCACACACCTACGTCTTCGGCGAGCTACTAGAGACGTCAACCATCCAATCCCTAAGCTCCCTCGACACACCACCAGAATACAAGATCTACCTAAAACTCCTAGAGATTTTCGCTTGGGGCACATGGGAGGAGTACGAAAATTACCAAGGTACGAAGCAACCCTCCCTCCGCATCTAGTGTACTAAGCTAATCCAAACCGTTAACAGGAACTCCCCGCCTCCCAGAACTTAGCTTCGAGCAAGCCCAAAAACTCCGTCTCCTCTCACTTCTTTCCCTCGCAAAGACAATCAAACCTCTCACCTACTCAGCTCTCATGACCCATCTCTCCCTCAAAACACCCGGTGAACTCGAATCCCTCGTCACAACCGCTATCTACAGCTCCCTGCTTACAGCGCGCTTATCGCCAGCCGCTACGCCACCCACTATTAATGTGACAGCGGTTGCGCCGTTGCGGGATGTCCAGCCACAGTCCCTTCCGGCTATGATCAGTGTTCTTGAAGAGTGGCAGACGCGGTGCGGGAATGTAGTCAGTCATCTGGAAACGGAGATCCAAAATGTTAAGTTAAATGCGGCTAAGCGGGCTGTGAGGGAGGCGGCATATCAGCGATCGTTCGATGAGGCGCTGGAGAAGCGCAAGGCGGCTGCACCTGGAGGTGGAGTAGCTGGGGTAGGGAATGCGGGGGGAAGTGGCAAGGGAGAGGGCAGACGGCGTGGGCGGAGGGGGTTTTGGGGAATGGGAAATAAGCGGGAGGCAGATGATATTGATCACGATGATGGGTTTTTTGATGCGGGGGAGGGAATGGATATTGACGAGGGCGCTGGGGCAACTGGAACAGCGTCTGGGCGGGGAATTGGGAGTCGGACGAAAAGGATACTTGCGGGCGGCCGACAGGGTTAAATACGGTTTCTATGGTTCCTGCATCTAGCTGGTATCATGGTCGCTCATGACGATTTATTACGGCGATAGCTGAACTTTACTACATAGATTCTACAAATGAAACGCATGCGAATTGATTGCGAATTCAGGTTGATATTACCGAAGTATATTGATTGCATTCGTAAAGCCCCAAGGGCAACGACTCATTGAAAACATAAATACAAATGTCTGAGGTCAGAAGGGGTATTGGTAGAAGAAGAAAGAGGACAGCGAGATGAAAGTAGTAGCAAATATGGACAGGACAAGGAGAAGTAGGATGACCGCTGGAAAGGCGGATGGTAGAGGAACAAACGATCAGAGCAGCAACCTGGGAAATTAGAGGCTGGAAGAATGATAGCAAGATATTTTCAAGAGATTTTCAAAGGATGCTTCGCAGAAGCAGACCGGAACAACATAATCCAGACGCCAGGCTAGGAAAGCCCCCGACAGGTCATAACATTGCGAGCGACGGTGACGTGGAGGCACAAGAAAAAGTACCAAGCTGTACAAGACGAAGGGTGGATGCAATTGCGCGAATTGCATAGAGAGATCGACTGGTTCACATCATAGTGCCGGGCACGAAGATGAACAAGATACTCAAGGCAGCAGCGGTGAGGAAGGCTACAGCCGCGGTGACTATAGCGCGCTTGTTCAACAGTTGGCGAACATAGGGCTCACGAATCGGCGCCCAGTTCATGAATGTGTATTCGCTGTAACCGATGAATGCCATGACGGGATCAATCTTGTACTGGTAGGAGACAATGAAGTAAGCCGCAACAGCAAAGGGAAGAATGACCTATATCAAAGTTAGCGCTGATTTCACATTTCATAAGGTGAAATTGACATACCCAGCAACGAATGTGCCGAGGCTTGTTGCGCAGAACAACGTAGAACGCTCCCCAGAATCCACCACCGAAGCTGATCAGAGCAAAGGCCAAGCGCAAGATGATGCTCAAAGGCACAAGGTTGCCTAGGGCCTTGGCCTGCAAGAATCCCGGGAAAGCATCGCGCTCCATAGCTTGAAAGACGTAGTCCTTTGCGGGGTCGAACACCTGCGGGTCGTCACGGCCGTCATCCTCGATCAAATTGATAATTGTCGAAACCATAGTTTCAGGCAAGACAATTTCACGTTCGGAACCAGGGAGTAAGTAGGTGTAAAGAATCTTTTCAGCACTGGCACGAATATCATTACGGGCAACAGTGTGACCGGGGGAGTTGGAGTCGCCGCCATTGTGAGTGCCGGAGCTGGGACGTGGTTGTTGATCGGGTGATTCGGTGCGCGTCTGGTACACAGACTCGGATCCGATACTGTTTTGAGGCGAGTGAGACGAGGTGTGGCCTTCAGACCGCAAGAAAGCAGAGAGGCGATGATCGGCATCCCGTTCTTTTTCGTTGCCGGCCAGACGTGAAGGCCCAGCCTCCACCAGTGGAATATCGCCTAGGTTCTCCAAATTTTCGAGCATCGCAGAGGATCGTTTGCTGTCGGCTCTCTCCATGTCGGGAGTTGCGACGAGCACGGAGCGGCGAAGTTCACGGACATAATGGCGGCATAGGGACATGTGTTGAGAGACATCGAGCCTGGGGAGAAACTTGTTAACACGGAGCATTTCATGACTTGATTCTCAAGCTTTTCACCTACCAGAAATCAAGGTAGTCCACTGAGCGTTGCTGGTCGCGCATGTAAATGTAGAAGGAAAAGAGATCGACAGGGGCCAGAGTGCGGCGGCTGAGCACTTCAAAGAGAGTCGGCAGACGATTGCGCGACTCCGAATCGGAGTGAATATCCCATGATGAAGTCATCTTGTGTTGTTGAGGGGGAGATTGGACGGTGAAAATTCCAGCACCGAGGGGTTGAAGGTTGACCCGAAAGGGGTAAGGAGCGTGTCAGGTCGCGCGGGTCCCGAGCAATGTTGCTTCAGGAAGAACTTGGCGAAAATGAAAGACAGAACGCGATCCAATTAGAACTTGTAGAGAACGAAAAACACCGTGTAGCGTGTAAAAGAGGGACGTGATGTAGACAATGGCGTGTGTCGTGGTAGGACACGCAATGTCACCCGGGTATTACGGACCCCTGGTCAAAAATAGAAAAATGAAAGGGGAATTGCAAGCTGAATGGCAAGCCTAAAGTTCAGGAGAAATCAAAATACGAGCCCATGAAATGGGATTGAAACGAACGAGACTAGGCTCTCCAGGCAAGGGTTGACAATAGGATGTGCTCCAGCCATCTCTGTTCTGCAATCTTTCGTGCCTGAAACAACATCGGATGAAAGGTTTACCCGGACCCACCTGTCACCCACTAATCTTATTGCATCATATCTACGATCTTAATTTTAAGTCTAGTGGAAAGTACTTTCTCATGTTTATTCATATTCTTCATAGAGATTATCCTCAGGGTATTTTTTAATTCGATTGCACCCCCAAACGCCAGTTCATCATAAACACCCCAGCAAGAAACAGAAGCTCAGTTATTATCAGCCAGATGCTAAGATTTGGTTAGCTATATTCGTCAGGCGTGGTGGAGTGTGATCTCATATACTTACCGACCATTCCGGAATAGCCCGGATCTGCTGGTACATGAATCGCTCAAGTTTAGTCGCACTCTTAGCATATGGTGTAGTCTCGTTGTTGTACCGGCGACAGTTCGTAAAGATCAATGTTGCATCCTTGATAAAGTCTTGTGGAGTCGGGTACATGTCTTTTTCATGCTTCTCCTCCATGGTAGAAAGATCCATGGGCTCGAGAATAACCTCGTAATAGTCAGGTACCTCATCTCGGTTCACCGGTTGTGTGAATGGCCAGGCAGCGCTGTGATTCTGCATGTCGTTCAACAAGTGCAGCAACTGGTTGTGATTTGGTCCATGACGCGGCTGGCGGGCCATCTCATCCATGTCGGGCGACCATCCGGAGTCTTTGATAGCCGGGATACTCAGAGGGTCGATTTTATTCACCCCATTCTTCCACTCTTTGGGTGGGGGATGGATGATATGTGACCGGCTAAAGGCCCGAATCTTTGCCTGCACAGCTTCTTTCTGTTTTAATAGCATTCGTCCCATCTCGAGGTATCGAATCTTGGGGAGCATAGTACACTGCATGATGGTACCGCCCTCGTAATCCTTAATGTATCCCATCCATATCGATCGATCGAGTGTGATTTCCTTGGTGAATCCTTGTTTTTTGAAGTAGCCGATGGCGTAATTATCCGCATAGGTGAGGAAGTGCATAATGGGAGAGGTAGCCTTGACATAATCCTATTGAATATTGGGTTAGTGTGCAAAACAGGCCTAGAGGTTGGCGGGTCGCAATTATACCTTCAGGTGAGACATCAGATGCGCACCGTAACCCTTGACTTGCTGGTCGGAGGAGATAGCACAGAAGACAATTTCTGCGAACTTTCGACTGTTGAATGGCCGATATGTGATTCCTCTGTGGGATGATTAGCATCTTCTCTAATCCGTGATCCGTGATTGTTGCCATACCCAACAACTTCTAACGGATGCTTTACAATCGCAATTGACAAATGTGATCGATCATACACCAGTCGAGCAATATAGTCCTTAGGCATCTTGGGGAGTTGCTTCTGGAAAATACACTTCAGCCCAGTGAGGACGATAAAGCTATCATGTGATCCATCATTATTGACGACCCGGAACTCGATATCACCTCGGCGCTCTTCCAGTACCGCGGGCTGGATGGAAAATTTAGTGACTGATGGGGCTGTAAGTGCGGAGACGGCGGGATGGAGCTCACCTTCTCGGGGAAGGGCACAATGCGCAGGGGAGGCTTCAGCGCGGGGCCATCTTCCTATGACATCTTATTAACTAGCGTTCAAGGAAAATTGGCAGAGGTAACCAACGAACCTCTTCTTTTTCTGGGGAATCAGTGCGCGCTTTCTTGCTTGCCTGCTGCTGAGAGTCCGGGGAAGCGACCTCCTCCGAGGCCTTCCTCTTTGAACCTGCTTCCGGTTATTATCTGCTGTGAAATACAACTAGAGTAGGAATCATAGATCAATGAGGAACTCACTCTTGGGCGACACAGCAGTCATGACGAAAGGTGAGAAAAGCTGTGATTCAATTATGCGTGCGCGTGTTCGGTGATTAAGCAGCTGGATGTGACTGGGGTCGGTTCAGGAATAACCATTTCTCCGGATCGGCCAGATCACATCTATACCTCCACGCGTTATCGATCTTCAACTGTGCTTGACATAAACCTCGTACCTTTTCACACCGATTCCACCACACTCATGTCGCTGAACGAAGTCTGGGAGGCAGCCTCTGCAACCCCTTTCCACCCCATTGTCTCCAAGGATAGCCAGTTCGCGATTGGCTTCAACTTGCTCCTCGTTGGTATGCATAGCTCCGGCAATAACGTCCATATGTCCAACTAACCTTGTTAACTCTAGCTGTGATTGCTAGTGGTCTTTTTGGGCTAAGTAAGTCTGTGCAAGAAAGTTGTACTATCAATTGTGCTCACAACCTCTACAGACCGTTCGTTCCTGAGTCTCTTCACCCTGGGCGTTCCAGCCGCTCTAGCAACCGGGTGAGTACCTACTTGTCATATTAAGAATTTTTGTTATACATACTGATCATACGCTTATGGGTAGATTCGGAGCTGTGCTGATGATCTGCGCCGTCGGAGTTTATGTTTAACGCGATACCCATTATCTCCTCCATGTACACTAAGCGGGGAATTATTGCTCGGGACCTGTACTGCTAGAAGCTCCCAAACTATCACACATTTGCGAAACCATTAGTCCCTGCTCCTATCTCCCAAAAACACCACCTGGACTAGCAACACCTCAAAATGGAGCCTCTATTCACCGGCGTTTCCAACAACGCCAATCACCTCTACACTCTCCTCTCCTGCATCGGCTTTGCCTCAAGAGCTACTGTCCAGATCACACCCGAAGGCCTCCGTTTCTCCGTTGAAGAAGGCCGTGTCATACAAGGCCTTGCTTTCCTCGACAAGTCCCTCTTCACCAGCTACACATTCAATGCGACCCCACAAGATGCCAGCCAAGCAGAAATATCCGACACTCAAGATTCCGACGAGGTGACATACCCACACTTCATCGTCTCTCTCTCCGCGCTCCTCGAAACACTCAAAATCTTTGGTATAAACGAAGCTCAACATTCAAATGCCCGTGACACCAGTCTTCCGCACACCAATTCAGCTTCAAGTGCATTCACCGCGCCAGCGCTGTTGATGGACCGCTCCTGTACCCTCCAATATGCATCCCACGGTGCACCATTCAGCATCGCTCTCGCCGAGGCAGGTGTCCAAACAACATGCGAACTGGTAACATACGAACCAGAACCCAATGAATCTGACATCCCCCTCCAACGCGATGCGATAATCATGAAAATTATCATGCGCTCCGCCTGGCTGTACAATTCTATTGCAGAACTTGACTCTTCGGCCCCCACTATCCTCAAAATATCTGCGTCCTCCAAGCAGGAACCATATTTCGCCCTCTCGGGAGCCGGCGGGCCATTTAGTGAGTCCACGGTCGAGTTCTCAATGGACCAACACAATGAGATGCTCGGAACGGCCCCGGGACAGACAACGCAGGCATCACAGGGAGTACACAAAGTGCTAACAGATGATGGAAACTCCCGAGCACGCGCAACGAAGTCAAAGCTCGGCCCGACTGCCACAGAGACATTCATGGTTTCACCTCCCTCGACTATTAGTGAGCGTATCAAGCAGAGTTACCGGTTTGCGCTGGTTCGGAAGGCGGCAAGAGCCATGTCTGTTGCCAACAAAGTTAGTATCAGGGGGGACCAGCAGGGCGTATTGAGTCTGCAGTTCATGATTGAGCTGGATGACGGTCAAACTCCTGCTGGACGCTCTATCGGAGCTGGAGTCAAGGGTGTTGGACAAGTTTGCTTTGTCGACTTTCGGTTCGTGCCCTTGTTGGATGAGGAAGACGCTGAGATGGATGTTTGAGGGGGGTGAATAGTGGAGGATCTACGTTGCTTGCTCTCATACACACATAGAAGTACAAATGAATGATATTTAAATCATGATCCCCAGACGCCTAATTGGGTATGCTCTAATGTAAATGCTGCGAAACTTGAGATTGGTCATGATGCGCCTAGCAAGGAAGAGCGACCTGGACATAAGAAGCAATCAATATGCAATGCACTGGAAAAGAAAATTGTGGTACGTAACGGAGATGGGATTATAGGACCTGGATTAATTTAGCATATAACCTTGACATTCATGTATTTTCATGGTGAACAGACCTCAGCAATAGATTGCCTTTCTATAATCGACTTCTGTCGCTCATTACGCGAGACACGATAGTAATAATCGCTGAAATCTCCGCACTGCATGTGCCGCAGGAACTCCTCGTCATGGGTAATGACAATGAGCTGAAAGTTGGCTTGCTGCTGTCGAGCCTTGATAATATCGTGTAGCGATTCAGCCAAGGAACGAATATTATCACGATCCAAATTGGTGGTTGGCTCATCGAGAGCGATCAATCCACAATTGACGCCGAAGCACTCTGCCAGTGCAAGTCGGATGATGATACTAGCTAATACCTTTTGTCCTGCACTGCAGCGGCCTCGCATATCCATCTCTGCGCCTGATTTGACCATGCAGACACGGTAGTTGTATGATCGGTTGCCCTTGGCATTTTCATTGTCGGATCTGATAAGGATTGTGTCGACATCCGTTCCGCGGTAGGTCTTTTGCCAAAGCTCCCCCACGATGGCATTGATCTCTTCCATCTTCAGACCGTGATATCGCATGATGGCTTTATCGAGGGCTCCACCATAGCGGGCAAGATCTTCAACAGCAGCTTTGGTAGTCTCCACCTTGATGTGGGATTCCTTGTACTTGGATGCGGCATCTTTGTAGTCCGTATCCCAGTCTTTGAGAAGTTGCATCAACTGATCGTCTTTGGATTTCATTTCTCCCATCTTGCTAGCTTGTTTGGCGGCCAAAGCATTGTGTTCCCGCGTCCAGCGTTCCGACTCCTGCTTGAAGCGGCTGCGATCAACGTCGGCATTTTGAGATTCCAGTTGCTCGACCTCTTCCAGAACGTTATCTAGAGATCGTGTAGCTTGGCGATATGTCAAATTGTCTGAGTACTGCCGCTTGGTGTTCTCACTGTCTTTGAGCTGTGCCGAGATCTTGTTGATTTCTCGAGTGATTTCACCTTGCTCAGACTCGAGTTTGCTGATCTCAGCCTCAATTTCGGAGAGCTCTCGCTTACTTTTTTCAAGTTGGCCAGGGCCTCCACGGTTATTATATGAGTTGATCTCCTCGTTCGCTAAAGCAAGCTGGTTGATACTCTCCGAAAGACGGGTGATGTCATGCTGTAGGTCTCGTTCTCGCCCTTCGGCTCGTTGACTGATGTCGTCGTAGCGAGCTTGAGCCTGAAGTAATTCGGGTGTCAAGCTTTCGATGTCTTGGTCCGCTTTCTCAATTGCCTCCCGCTGTTGAAAATTGAGGTTCTTGTACTCTTCCAGGCGGGCAAGCAAGTCGGCCTTCTTCTCCAGCTGGAATTTGGCGCTTTCAAGGTTACTTTGGACATCTCTCAGCTGTAACTCGAGCTTGTTGATCTCGCTCCGAGTCTGATCCCTTTCACTCGACAGCTTAGCGAGAGTCTTTTTCAGCTCGCGTGCCTTTTCATTATTCGCCGAGATTTCATCTTGGATATCTTGCAGGGTACGGCTTGCGGACATATTTCCTTGATTCGCAGAGAGTTCTTGGATTTGCGAGGCGATAGTCTTAATATCAGCATCGTATCTTGTAATGGTGTTGACCGTTTTGATAAGAGACTCTACATCTCTCTTGCTTTCCTGCCTGTCGCTCACAGTTCGGTCATGGACCTCAAGCTTGTCCAGAAGCTGATAGCGTTGAGATTCGCATTCCTCTTCTTCTTTCTCCAGTTCTGGGATGTCGGTTTCTGAGAGACGGACCCATGTATCGTACGCTGCACTGGCTTCGCGGGCAGTCTCAAGATCCTGCTCCATCTCCTGCAATTGTCCATCTTCGCCTTCCTTAGCGGCATTTTCCACCAATCCCTGAAGCTTTTTAATGAATCCTTGGACCTCGGTCTCATTTTTGAAAGGTCTCTGGCATGTGCGACAGCTTTTGGCTTTCTTTGCTGCGTCAACACACAGGTTGAGGTACTCACCCAAACCAGCGTATTGATCAGCGTCCTTGCGAGCAAGGTCGTACTGTTCCTGCCGTTCTTTGACTATCGTAGGGTACTCGGAAGGATCTGCGTCAACCGCCTCATGAATCTCCTTCACACACTCGTCCAGCTCCTTTCGACGCTGTTTCAAGGCTTTAGTTGCATTTTTCAACCTAAACTCGACCTGCTCCAATTCTCGGCTGACACCATCGCGATCGCGCTCTGCATCAGATACCTGCTTGGATTCGTTATCTACCGCGGACTGGAACTCCCGTTCCAAAGAATGGGGCTGCCAATCCGCACCGACAACCTTCACAAGTCGTTCTCCATGAGCTCCTTTCATAGTCTGAAGACTCCGCTTTTTTTCCTTCTCTTCCTTCTTGAGATGATCCAATCGAGCTAAATCGCCAGCCTTCTTTGTGGACTCAATTAACTCATCATTGAGGTTCGAGTTTTCGTCCTCAAGGTGTTGGATCTGCGCGTTGACATCCTGAATCTCTTGGTCCCATGAAGCAACAATCGTACGCTCTTTGGCGCGTTCGAGGCTCGAGGTGATATCTTCGATCTTAGCCTCCAGGGCTGCTTGAACGCCCTCGTCAACGTCGATTCCATTAAGCTTTCCTTGGTAGCTCGCCGATTCTCTGTCATTGTTCGAAATCTGCTTTTTGGAGGAGTTCTTGGTTTCTTGTAAAGCGGATTTGCGCTGTCCGATTTCATTTAGAGTGTCCTGAACCTCGCGGAGCTCTTTCTGGGCTTCGCGTTTCACCCGATCGAGGGCCTGGTTTCGTTCTCGCAGGAAGCCCCTGACCTTTTGCATGAAAGCGTCGATGCTTTCCTGGTCCATATTCTCATCAACGCTATAAATGTTGTTCCCACGAGCAACTTCGGTGATCATATTCTGACGTCTTTGGACCTGTCGCTCGAAGTTGGCCTTGTCGTTCTCGTGTTTTCCATTTTCAGCTTGTTTCAAGCCCAGCTGCTGCCGGGTCTTCTCAATACGCGCCTTAAGTACCATGTAGTTCTCCTTCTGCGCTTCTTCCTGCTGCTGGTATTCGATTTGCTTGGTCTCAAATTGTTCGAGATTTGATTCGAGCCATTCATCCGAGTCCTCAAGCTCGACCAGGTGCCGTTTAAGATTGTCAATAGTGGTCTGGATACTTTTCGCTTCGATTCTTTTGCCTTCTAGTGCACCGAGCACCTGCGCGTATCCTTCGGATTCTTTCCATGCCTTGTCAGCAAGCTCGGCGACACGGCGCATCTCCTTCGACATCTTTTGAGTCTCGTCGCGCAGCTCTTCAATCTCATCTTGAAGCTTCACTGAGCGCTTTTCTGCACGATCTGCTTTATCCTTGTCTTCTTTTGAATGTTGCTCCATGATCTTGTATTTCGCCAACTCTTCATTCTGCTTTTTGCGAAGAGCCTTAATGTTATCAATCGCCTTGGTGTACTTCATGGCTTCAAAAATCTCGTCGAATCGCTTTTTGAGGACGGATGGTTCGCTCATTGGCCAAAGACTCTCATCCTGGTGGCAAAATATGACAGAGTCCAAGATAGCCTTGGAAACGCCCAGATATTGAGGCATGATCTGATCTAGCTCGGCGACTCGTGAGGAAATCGCCGTTCGCTCGCCATTTTTCATCATCATAAGATGCCCTTCCAGCGTCTTCTGCTGCCTTGTCGTCTTCTTGACCGTAAGTTGTAGACTGCGGGTAGCCACCATCTTCGCACCAGATGTTCCCTTGAAGGAAAGCTTCACCTGTGCAAGCACCTCCTTCTCGCCACATAATTTCGGATCGTGGATGAAAGCACCGCCTTTGCTGTTCGGAGGGAGATCGCCGGTGGTGGCATATTTCAGACACTCGATGATAGTCTAAGGCTGTCAGTCTGCGCCCGCCGACTAACGATACCTAGCTACCGATGAGCGTACCGTTTTGCCCGATCCATTATATCCGACAATCAATGTAAGAGGAGTGTGAAACTGGATGGTCTCGCTGCGCGTGTTGTCGAAGGAACGAACTCTGGAATTATGAGAAATAGTGAGCATCAATGTGTGGACACAGGATCTAGAATTCGAATAAGAACATACCCCAGAATGGAGAGTTTGTCAATTTTCGCTGTCCGGAGGAAAGTAAATTGTCAGATACTTGTGCATAAGTTGCTGCAGCCCTTGATGCATTTCACTTACACCTATTCGGACCGTTAGCATAGTTATGGAAAAGCGGGGAACGGGTTAGCTCACATTTTGAAAGCGCCAGCGCGAGTGGAGAGGCTTCAGCAGGCTCCCTTAATGGCGCAGAATGACTGTCAATGTCATCCAGAGCCTAAAGTTTGCAGAATTTGGGAGGGTGCAGATCACAACGGGCCTTTGTGATGCATCAACTTTCTCCACTTGTTGCTCGCGCCGAGCGACACGAAGTCACCTGACAGGGAATAGAGCGTTAGATAATCCGACGCCCCACAGGGATCAGCGAGTATTTATCACTCTGAGCGGCCGGGTTTCATTTCCCTTTCTTCCTGGGGTCAAGCCATTCTGTGTGATAAGCAGGAGGTTGAATTACCCCTAGCGAATGGCTCTGATCGTTGTCGTGGCTTCGCTTTGATTATAATATCACCCCTCTTGGAACTATACATTATTTGGGTTTACTGGAAACTTACTTTGCGGGGAATCGACCGTCTGGACCGCTGAGCTCGGATACCTATTACCCTTGCCAATCTTCTTCCTACGATTTCCTTTCACCCGCCCGAATTCATCCCCACTTTCTTCCTCGATTCAGTCTTTGGTCTCCTCGATTCAGTCCTTGGTCTCCTCGATTCAGTCCTCGGTCTCCTCGATATGGCCTTAAGCCAGCAACACCAGCTCGACAGCCTGCAGCCACCCGCATCGCAGCGGCAGTCCATTTCTAACGAAGCGAGTCAAGGATATCCAGGCGATGGACCCTTTGGAAGCTATGGGATACAACCGCCGCAAGCGCAACAGGACCCAGGTTGGATCCAGCGGGTGCTTGAGGAAATGAAAGACATGCTTCTGCTTCTCAACGCCCAGGGTCGCATCACCTATGCATCGCCGTCGGCAAAGCAGATCACAGGCCGATCCCCCAAACAATTCGAAGGGAGTCCAATCACGCAATATATCCACAATGAGGACCAACCTGTCTTCAACCGTGACATGGACGACGCAGTCGCTGAGAACCGTGCGTTTCGCACCCATGTGCGATTCCAGAAAACCAACAACGCCTTCTGTCTCATCGAGATCTACGGGCACCCGCATATTGCGAATTCGAATGCGTCACAGGAACGGAACACCACTCCACAGGACCTATGCACAGGGTTCTTCCTCATGTGTCGACCTTACCCCTCGAAGATATCTCAGCTTCTTGATTCTTTCCTCGAACATAAGATTGAAAATGCGCGACTAGTACAACAGATTGCCAAGCTTAACCAAGAAGAAGAGGAAGAAGCAGGCATAGCCCGCGTTCAATACGGCAAGACGGATGGCGAGCAGACAATAATAGATAACGCCACCGGACAGGTCATCTTGAGCGACCAGGAGTCGAGCGAGACCGCTGCCGCACAGTCGGATGATTCTGGTACCAGCGAAGGGGCAGATCTCTTCGAGCAGGCACCTCGCCCAGAGGGCATGTCGCATATTGATGGCATTGAAGTGATGACAGGTCTCTTCTATGGTGACGGCGAGCGGTCACAGGGTCTTAGTACAGGTATGCGACGGGGTCGACTAGTCCACTGTGACATCGATATCACTACGGCTGCAGATCAAGCACGAAATGTGCAAGAGGGTGACAGACGCAAGCGGCTTAAGGGCCAGCACGTTTGTACCGATTGTGGAACCGCCGACTCTCCTGAATGGCGAAAAGGGCCCACTGGGCCCAAGACCTTATGCAATGCCTGTGGCTGTAAGTTTCCCGTATTGGCTTTTTGTTGCTGAAACTAACGTCCCCTCTTTAGTGCGCTGGTCCAAGAAAGAGAAAAAGCGTCAGGAGTACAATTGATCCACTCCATCACATCACATCACGAGTTGGCCTTTACTTAACTTATTGCTTTCCGTTTTTCTAATTGGCTTCGCTTACGGTTACGATATCCTGTGCTATGCGAGGTCCGAGTGTGGTGGTCACTTGGA
Source organism: Penicillium longicatenatum (assembly GCF_028827895.1). Taxonomy (NCBI): domain Eukaryota; kingdom Fungi; phylum Ascomycota; class Eurotiomycetes; order Eurotiales; family Aspergillaceae; genus Penicillium; species Penicillium longicatenatum. The sequence goes on from NW_026643124.1 coordinate 2,497,008, forward strand.
TTTGGGACTTATATTTTTTCTTTGCCTCCCATGGTCTGCGCAAAATGATTGACGAAGTAATGATCAAAATTTTCCAGATTTTTCTGGCCTCAACGTGTATATATTGGATTATTTCTCTGGTTCTTGGCTTTACTGCACACTGACATACTGGATTGAATGTTTGAATTTACTGTTTACCCTTTCATATAAGTCGATCACCTTAATTCATGAAAAATTATGTAACATTTCCCAGGCATAAGTGCTGGAATGAAACCATATCCAAAACGCCATATATGACATGTACTTGGGCGTATTTTGATGCTTCTCCCAAGTTCACAAGGAACCGAGTAGATAAAGGAGGGTGAGGTGTATAGACAAGCAAAAGCTAAAAAGGATGGTATCTGGTATCTTAATGATCTCAAAAGCAAAAAAACAATTCAATTCACCACATTTCACGCTTTACTTCGAAGCCTTCTTCGGTGGAGGCGGGAAGTACATCTGCGATTGCGACCCATCCGGAGAGGGCTGGTGCAATGTCTGCGGAGAAGGAGCGCTAGAAGAGCCATTTTCACGCAGCGGTAGGTCAGAAGCCTCACTCCCCAATCGGTTGAAAGCCAAGTGCCGCGGTGTGAAGGGGTACACGCCTCCCTGACCACCAAAGCCGGCTGGCTGCGCGACCATGGGTGGGAAGCCGGGGGTACGGGGGACCAAGCCGGGGGTGGTTGGGTAATAGGGAGACTTCATGATCTCCTCCTCAAACTCCTTCTCGACGCGCTTGTCCTCACGATTCTCGAGAATCTGGTCGCGCTCGGCTTGGGTGATGAAGCAGGAGCGGACGGAGAAGCAGAATTCGACGAAGTAGATCAGGCTGGAGGGTTGGATGAGTTTTCATTTCTGGTGCGGTCAGTGGGGAGATTGTTCTTACATGATGATGATACACAGAGCGAAAAGAGCCTTGGCCTGGTTGCAGAATGCGATGTCCGGTTTCGAGTAGGCGACGCTACAGCTTTTGGTGATGTACCAAGGTGCGCCGGGCTGAGGCTGATTGGGGTCTGACATATCAGGACCAGCCTGGTACCGAACTGCAAAGGCATACACAACGAGACCACCTCCGTGAACGAATGCGGCGAGAGGAGGGAAAAACAAGTGCATGAAGTGGACGGGTATTTTCACGATCAAAAGGAAGACACTCAGGACGCCGATGACCAAGTTGAAGTTGGTCAAGCTGATATTCAGTCAGTTAGGATTCGATGAAATGCTGGGAAGAAAACATACAAATTTGACCACACGAGAGGAGGCGTATAGGGCTCATAGTTGGCAGCGGAGTAGAGGTTCTGATCAGGCGAACTGTTGAAGCCATTCTTGTAACCATCCTCCCATAACAACGTGCGGTATGTGTTGTGCGAAGCAATACCGGTTAGGGTTAAGATAGTGATGGTGAAGGGAATCTCAGCTCCCATGAGCCAGAAAAGAAGCTTGCGGTCCCGCCATTGCTTGGGAAAGTACCATCCTCGAAAGAACTCGAAGTCCTTAATCGCCTCGAGCTTGAACTGGAACTGTTGCTTGTGCATAGCGACGACTTGGAGGTGAATCACTCGAAAACCGACCAGAAAGTGTTAAGCGCCTTAGTAGAAAGGCGAAACAGTTCAGTGAGAGCGGGACAGGAAGATTAATGGGAAGACAATGCGACTCGGCCAGACCGGCTGGCAAGTGAGATCCAGTCTTTCGCACGGAAAAGGCCAAGGCCAAAGGTTAAAAAGACAGTGCTTCACAGGAAATCAGAAAATCAGAAACACACAAAACTCTGGGCGATCCGGATGATGGGCGTTAGATATGAGCTGGAGACCCTCCGGCTGGCGGACGCTTTGAGTCGCCCATCTCTCCCATGCAGAGAGGGGGGCGAATCAGCGCCGGGGCTGGGTGCAGAGCATCCTGGGAGTGTTTCCAGGACTTGCATCTGGCCAATGCTTGACGGCGGCAAAGCGCCAGCAGAAGCAGGTCGTGAGGACTGTCGCACCAATGAGATGCCACAGACCGGGGATAGGCTGCCGGTCGTCACACACTAGTCGGTGTGATGGGTTAGTGGATCTGCACGAGTACCTCCGCATCACAGCACACAGTCATTTGGTGCTGGTGGAACAGCGAAACGCTGCGGTGGGGCTGGTTGCTGTCGTTAAATCAGTTTGCTTCTCGCTGTGATGGTCCATGCATGCCGCAACTACTGTGATCCACGGCCCACGAGTCTGGTCCCGAAGATCAGCTCAGTTAGGCGATTTCACTGTGTAAGCATCCTGTTTTTTTTTCTGTGATAACTAGTCTGGCTCTTGTTCCTATGAGTTGATCCGCAGATTGATCTTATTGGAGAAGATGTACTCTGTACACAGAGCATGTACATGCGGAGAGGGTCAGACTCGGGATTGTAGCCGCTGGAGGATTCATCTGAAACGCTCCCGGCAAAATATATTCCAGAGCATAAGCAATGTCATACCATAAGCAATTTCATAATCCCTTTCCATATGCAATCATTAAAGATGATTTACAGGAAGATGAGGTTATTAATGAAGTTGAAGTGGAATTAAAGTGGAATATATTCGTAATAATTATTTACATGTAGAGGCCGAATCATCATTATCTAAGACACCGTGGCCTCCCACTTACAAGACAACCTTGGAGCACCAACCTTGGATGACTGGTCCTTGTCGCTAGACTCGCACTCGCACGATACCGCACAGGAACCAAGGTGCCCAAAATCAATCACACATCGTGCATCTAATCACAATCTAATGAGGGGTATCCGACCGCGCCAACCAATCCACCTCCCCGCGCTTCACCTCCGGCCCCAGCCGCCACTATTCCCGAGAACCCGCCCGATGAGCTCCCAGCGAGAAGACTCCATCCCCCATGAGCTGCGGACAGCAGCCGAACCCCGGCAAAACAGATTGTACCCAGTACATCTCGCCCATGTGGAGCAGGTGAACCGATCAATTCGGCTCCTGCAATTCACCATTCCGAGCCCCGAGAATGTAAGCACCAATTTGATATTGTACTGCCCGAACCTAAAATATCGGATCGACTGATATGATATATTCCCCGACCCTATTATTATCTCTAACACAGTCCAAACACCAACCGCATTCGAAATATCATTTGTGTAACTCACATTACTATATAGGGCGATCAACGACAACCATTCTCTTTCATGCCGGGTCAGTGGCTAGATGTGCATATCCCATCTATATCCAACGCTGGCGGGTTCACTATCACTTCTACACCGGCAGATGCCCAGGCGCTACCATCACTAGATGATCCAGACGCTTCAGTTGCCAGAGAAAACGTAGCTGCATCACTAACCTCGCAGGGCCGAGCCCCATATGTGGAGCTAGCGGTCCAAGACTCACCATCCAACCCAGCGGCTGCGTGGCTATGGAAGCCCAAAAATGAGATCATTGGCAAGGAAGTAAATATCCGGGTAGGGGGGAGCTTTGTCTGGCCACCGACTGGAATAGATGTCCATGCGGTCAAAAATGTGGTTTTAATTGCTGGTGGCGTGGGGATCAAGTAAGATTTGTCTGGATGATGCTGGAAAATGAAACTGACGGCCATACAGCCCCTTGATCTCAATATTATCTCATATGAACCAAACCAAGCCGAGAAGCAAACTCGACGTTCATATATTGTACTCGAGCCGACTGCCTCAAGGACAAGAAACAGAGAAACCCGAGTCTGTCTTTGAGCAGATTCTGTTTCTTCCGCGAGTGCGACACATCATTTCTTCTCATGGCCCATCATGTCAACTTAATATTAGCCTGGACCTGTTTCTTACTTCGGCATCAGCGACCCAACTTTCATTGAAATCTCCTGCAGATCTGAACATCCACTCGAGACGGATAAGCGATCACGATTTATATTCCGCGCTTGTGAGCGGGAGTGACAAAGTGATTCAAAAAGAAACTGTGGCTTATGTTTGTGGACCCCCAGTTATGACTGATGAACTGGTAGAGAAGCTCCAAGGGTTCCTAGAGGAGGATGGAACCCAAAGAGTGTTTTTTGAGAAATGGTGGTGATGAGATGAATTATGAAACCCAGGAAGAAAGATAGTGAAAGCCCATACAGCATTTTATGGAAGTAATTCTGGTCCGACGAACACCAAATATGGATATACATTCTCTCTCGGAGCTAGTTCACAGCGGATTCTTCCTTTGACCTCAACTTTCTTTGTCTCTGTATCCGTATATATAATCTGCGTAACGTCCTGACTGAAGAAGATTAAGTCTATGATATTCTTGACATCGCACAAACTACATAGGCACTAGAACTTGGGGATAGGGTAGGATGTGTCTTGCATATGCAAATCCATATAAAGTCACCATTAATAAGAATTGAAATGATGGGATATTCAATAAGAGATAAGCACCCTATGGACGCCAACCTTTCGCAGGCAAGGAGAAACTTATATGTACAATGGTAGAAGAAAAAGAAGGACGACCCAAATAGGTGACAAGGGCAGAGAGCTTTCGCTCTTACATCCAAGAAAGAGCAGATAAAAAAGTGTAATGCGTAAGCAGAAGAGCAGAGCCTCGTTAAGATGCTTCGTTCGGGCCTTTGACAGCACCACCGTCGACAATCATCATTTCATCGATCTTGGCTTCAGTTTGGCCCCATTCGAGGCGTTTGTAGGTCGTTACACGACCGGGACCCATATCGAATTCGAAGAAGCGCACACGGCGGACGTAGTCGTTGTAGCCACCGTAACCTCCCAAACCGGCACCACCACCATAGCACATCCAGAGAGACGGCTGCTCGCTTTCGTCTTGCTCGAGCATACAGTAGTCGTTGACATGGTCGCTAAATATACATCAGTTACTGCCCAAAGGAATGTTTTCGGAAAACTCACTGTCCACAGCTGACGAACAGAATGCCCTCTTCTTCGAGAGCAGACTTGAATCCGGAGTTAAATCCTGGCGCTGTTGGAGCTTCATCCCATGCGCCATGGAAGTACTTGCCGGAGCTCCGGTACTCGGGCAATGGGATGTGAACGAATGCCATGTTCATGTGTATATGGGTATACTCCTGATGTTTTCTTCTCAGGCTTTGAGCGGTGTTTTTGAACCAGCGAATTTGACTAGGCTTGATCCAGTCGTAGCCCCGGAACTGGCGTTCATCGGGAGAGTAGGAATGAGTGTCGAGGAGATAGAAAGTAAGGGCGGAGTGGGTGCCGGTGCCGCGGTCGAGAACTTCGACAATATAGTTGCCGACCCCATCAATGTCTTCGGGGCCAGCGGTTGAAAGAGAGTAGGGGAGATTTTCGTAGAGAGCCATGAGCTGTTCGCGATTGAGGTCGCCTTCGTCGTCATGGTTGCCAAAAATGGCTGCGTAGGGAATTTTGCGGTCGACAAGAAGTTTCACAGACTTGAAGACAGCACTTTGGGCATCAGGAGCAGTCTCGCCATTGACCTGATCACCCGAGAGGATTACCATGTCCGGCTTTTCCTCGTCGAGAAGTCGCTCAATGAACTCCAAGGTTCGTGGGTCGGCCTCGCACTTTTGTCCAGGCACAGATTCGGCCGGGATAGGGTCTCGACAGTGGCCCGTTCCTGTACTTAAGTGGATATCCGCCAGCTGCATGACCTTGAATTTTCCATTCTCATTGATTCTGGGAACAGGCTTTGACTTCTTGGTCGGGTTGCCACGTCGAATGCTTAGCCGAGTCTCCAGCTTCTCAGTCCAACCATCCAACAACAACGGCATGTCCTTGATCTCCCAATTAGGACGGGGATCTACGGCGTCTGCACCAAAGAGGACGTCGACATATGTCACGGCCTGACCTGAGTCACTGGCATGACGGGAGGCCGTTCGCTTCAGCCAGATACCGCCAGGGCGGGATTCCCAAACTTCTGCATCGCCTTTGCCCGTGTCTTCAGCCGGAGGCGTCACGCGACCAATTTTCAAATCGATGACGACCTTGTCATCTGGACCCAGATCTTCCTCCTTCTTTCGTTGGAATTGGATATAGGCCGTCGAGGTCCAGCCCGAGCGCAAGTACAGGTCTTTGTCGATACGGTGCCAGGCATCCGGATCAAGATTGCAACTCGAGAAGGGATTGAGCGCGGAGCACGTGGTGACAGTCACATCGGTGATCACGAAGCCGGAGTAGTGCATCGGAAGGTGGCCATGGATGGAGGTAGGAAGGACGCTAAATTGGTTGTCGAGAAACAGAACCACGAGAAGAATGAATGCAGTGAGCACACCGAGCTGTAAGCCAGCCCGCACCTGCATAAGAATCAAGTCAGCGTTTATGGATCTCAGGGGGGTTCAGACAGATGTTCGTACGATCCGGCGAGCCATGATGCTGATATCACCCTGGCAAGGACTTGGAAAAGAGCCGGGATGCGCAGTGTCGCATGATGCCCCTCCGAATGCTCAGAAAAGATGTGAACAAGGCCAAGAGGAGACCGACAATGTTAGGTCAACTCATTCAAGCCAGAACATAAAAGCTAAAAGATGGGAGGAAATAAAGTGAGTTTCTGATTGTTTTTGGGGGGAAACCGACTCGACGCTTGGACCCGCAAGGCGGTCACTTACTCCTGACGATTCCACTAGTCTATGCTCCGCTTGGATCATGTTCTTTCATTTCTATCGTTGTCTCTGGGTTCTAAATAACAATTCGGTGGTCGTAACCTGCCTTAAAATAACATCTAGGTCATTCTATATTCAATCCTTACGCAGTGCTCTGCTTGGCCACGTCGCTGGGCGACACCTTGCCAGCGAGGATATCTTTCGTGGTCGCTAAGATCGTGGACCAATTCTGGAAGGTGGTGTATGGCATTCCCCGGCGCTGACAGAAAGTGACCAGATCTTGGTTCATTTTAGTGATTCGTTCAAATCATGCTCAAGGAAAAGGGAGAGGGGCTGGGTTACCTTTACCCTCCTTCGCAAACAACAGGTTAGTCTCTGCAGCAGCCGACAGATCGGACACACCATCGCCAGCATATAAAAGGACCGGGCGCTCTTCATCAGGCAAGGCGGCGTAAGGCTTGATCTCAAGAGACTTGTCGTGGCCAAAGTGACTATACGAGCGCAAATATAAGTATACTGATATATTCATGAATCACGGGGAACAGGCCCTACCTCTCATCGTGGTAAACGATCTCCCAGCCACCCTCACTGTTGATATCCTTGCCATCACGGCCAGTCACCTCGTTGGAGATGATGGTAAGATGGTTGCGGGGCTTGTGGCCCAGGAACTTCTCGAGCAGAGCGGCAATGATCGGGCGCATACCAGAAGACAGAATGACAATGGGGACATTGTTCTCTTGGGCCCAGTAGTAGAACTCCTCGAAGTATGGGTCCAGCTTCATGTTCTTCAGCAGAATATCGATGCACTCGTCGTAGGGGGTCTTGATGCTCGCGAGCATCTCACGGAAGGCGTCACTGAACCAGTCCAGTCAGAATATATTCGCTCAGTCGATGCCAATAGGTCTCACCGGAAGCTCAAAGTCTCCTCAAGAACCTGCTTGTTCAAGACACGTCGGCGGTCGGCGCCAAAGCCCAAATTGTCGATCTACCATATTCAGTCTTGGAGAATAAAAGAGGGGTGCGCTCGACAAACCATAAAATCATTGCCTGTTGATCCATTAGTAAAAGCCTTCAAACATGGGGTACCCCCAGTAACTCACTGTCATCGACGGTGATTGTGCCATCAAAATCGGTGAAGAAGATGACCTTAGGCTTGGTCTCCATGTAAGGAAGCGCGATGGAGCCCATTGTGGTAGAATGAAAAATTGAAAATCGTAAAATTATAGGAGATCGCTATAATCTTCGGTCTTTTCTATCGTGAACGGACAGGTAGAGCAATTGGGTAGTCGAAGAAAAAAGACCAAAAGTTCCCCGGTGAACGAGGGGTGAACCAACCCGGGGACAAGTGGGGCACCAAGGGCCAAAGAAAAGTGGATTTGGAGATTCAAGGCATTTTTAGCTCCAACATGGCTCGTCTACTGCGGTCGTTGCAGCGATTGCTGGGAAACCCCAGCCCGGCAGTTTCTATACCTCCGCCGAGTCCTAGTACGACTCGAGTTAGATCCATTGATACCGACTTTTCGATTATCAAAGGTACGAGATTTCCCCTTTCGAGAACTGGATCTCCGCTAACATCGCGCAGAGGGTGACCAGGTCTTATTACACACCAAACAGCCCACATTAACAAAGCCATTGAAGAAAGGAGGGAAGACCAGTCTTCGACGGGGACATCTGGAACATGATCGTGCTATTGGGAGTCGGGTATGGGATGCAGTCCAGGCACACAAGGGTAAGAGGCATCTTCGCAAATATTTCAAGCAATGCGATTAACGCCCAGCAGGTCCAGACATTCGACTGAGCCTTCCAACCTTGGAGGAATATGTCACTCTGACTCCTCGCTTGGTGACGCCGGTATGAACATGCCCAGGGGAATTCAAATCCATTGAAAGACGCAGTAACTAATAGTCGCAGATCTATGCTCATGATGCCAACCTGATCGTCTCCCTCCTCGATATCCATACAAACCCAACCACCGCGAATGATAACCAACCCCCAATTGAAATCCTCGAATCTGGCACCGGCCATGGATCCTTAACATTGCACCTAGCGCGTGCTCTCCACGCTGCCAACACGACTCCGCCGCCTCGGCCAGTCGGTTCTCAAATACAATATGTAGCGGGTCGGAATCGAAGCCCAACGGAGAAAGCTTCATCAGGAACTGAATCGCAAACCTCGACAGAGACCGATCCACTACAACAGGAATGGGATGCGTGGCGGACAGAGCGAGGCGCCATCATTCACACGGTGGATGTGTCTTCGAAATTCGCCAAGCTTGCAGAAAAGAATGTTTTAGGTTTCCGTCGTGGAATCTACTCCGGCACCGTCGATTTCTACGTCGGCGCAGTGGAGGAATGGATCAATTCACAAGTCGCGCAACGCACCAAGGCAGCCGAGCCGGTCAAGCCCTTCTTGACATATGCCATTTTGGACATGCCATCTGCGCATGAACGCATCCCATTGGTTAAGGACATTATCCACCGGGACGGCAAGCTGATTGTCTTTGCGCCTAGCATCACGCAGATTGGCGATTGCGTGCGGATGATCCAGAAGATGAACCGGCCGTTTGTTTTGGACCGAGTTGTTGAGCTTGGGTCTGGACTAACCAGTGGCCGGAACTGGGATGTTCGTCTCGCTGTCAAGAAGTCTGGATCTGATCCCTCAACATGGGAAGCAGCTTCTGAAGGTGAAGAAGCCGCTCCTGCGGAGGATGCACCGGATTCCGAGCCTATCGCCAATGTGGAGCCTTTAGCCCCGGGTCCTGCAGTTGATGAGTCGAACGCCGTGATGGTATGCCGGCCAAAGGTTGGACTGCGCACCATGGGTGGCGGGTTTGTGGGAGTCTGGCGTCGCATCGAAGATCACCCTTGAGGTATCCCGATATTCCCATCATGTAACTATATGCATCTCATCTGTACAATATACAGCCACAAGATAACTGTACTATAAACAAAGCAAATCAAACGTGTCCTCAACGTTTACTAAAGTTGACGCGATTCGCGCCGTAAAATTTTGGTTGGGGGGGGAGGGGGGCCTATGGACCTATCGCAAGGTTGTAATGTATCATGTACCGCCTCTCAGAGTTACACGCACACACTCCAAGGTTGTATTACTTGTGCATATACTTCATCAGTAAATACTGGGACATTGTGATAACTCCATATGCTCTACACAGCAGTTGTTTCCTTTCTCCTTTTCCAAGGTACGTGACAAGCAGGTCGGAGTATACCAATGGGAGATGGATGGCTATCACCCTTATTTGGCTTTTTGAACATGAAAATGAGCAGTCAGTTTTATTTCTATATTTAACTGGGGGACTATCTTAACATGTGGCCGTACATAATGGAATATGTACCTACACCGTAGGTATGTAGCTGACTTGTAATTGAATTGCTAGATGCATGTTTGTGCTAAGCCAGCACTAAATAAGGACGACTTCGCCCCCACATTTCAAAATCCGGAGGGCATTGTATATCAATGCATCCTTTGGTATCACATATATCTCTAAAGTTTCCATCTTCCAGAGAAACTCCACCTGATAGGGCTTCGAAATATTCAATGTGCATGTATACATGTATCAAAATAGCTAGGTATTTGAATTCCAATACTGTTACTTTGCCTTGTAATCTCTCGACTTGTTCTAACAGTGAACCTTATAAAATTTATAGTTCAAGGTACCTAAACAATGATCAATTAAAACAATTATACTGGCATCCTGAGCTACACGGGTGAGTCCTGGAGCACTTGAGCGAAAATGATGAAAGTGGATGATAATCTCAATACAGGGAGGCAGTTCCGTTGCCTATTCTTATTTTGACAGAAATATCTTCTTGGAAAGCGAGCATAAATTACTGCTAGTCAAAATAGGGAACAGTGGAAGTAGAGTGGTGCACCAATGTACCTCTATCAAATGTTTAGATTTAAGGTTTAAGCTCCACAATCCAAAATGTGATTTTCCCCACCCGGTAGGTCTTCGGCCTCGGGCCGTACAGCTTAGATTAGTTACCTTGGTGCGGCATGGCTTGGATTTGAGAAAAGGCAGAGCAAGAGCTCCAAGAACGGCCAAAGTCTACTGTTAAGGTAGCGTTGACCTGTGATTACTTATCCATCAGCCTATCGGATATTCCTCATACAAATTGAACAATGTCAAGATCTATGATTCGGATCCCGGAATTCAAGCAAATTCACTAACCAGCAAAACTCTAAAATATCATTGTTATACGTCATTATAGTAAGCCCTGATGTGCGATATAGATAGGTCCAGCGCTGGCAATAGAAGACGAGAAGTAGGCATTTTAAGTTCTGTTCATGTGAGTGGTAATCTGCTGTTGTGTTGTATCCCAACTGGAAAACACAGCATTATAGCGCTCCTTCGCCGGAAGATCACGTATGCGAGTACTTGATGTGGTTTCGGAAGACGCTGTCGCTAATACGACTTCCATTTTTGATCGGAACATGGCACCGCCGGAGGCGATAACCGCGTTGAGCAAGGATTCTAGGACACAGCTGACGGGGATACGTGTTCACCGGGGCTCTATAGAAATCTGAAGAGCGCTAATTCACACCTAAATCACCGGGGAATTGTAAATTGGACATCTCGCAGTGATGATTAGGCAAGGTGCAGTACTCGGCATTCGGAGTGGCAAGATTATGGAGAATATACCCAAACACCTACTTTCTCATAACAGGCTACTCTAGAATTTAAATGTGATTAAAAATTGACATTGAGTCGGCGTCTATTGTTGCCGAAGCCTAGAATGTTGTACACCCTGGCTAAAGTGAAGCATCTTTTTGAATTTTGAAGGAAGGTGCATGTGATATCATACCAGAGAAACTAGGCAACATTTGCTCTGATTTGAAGCCACAGTGCTTAGCAAAGCGCAATTAGTGGACTGTCCAGCTAATCATTGAGACTTCGGATTATGGGCACCTATCACCGATCCTGGATAATGGCTTAATGTGGGGACCTAGACAGGTGATAACATTGAACTCTTACGGACTTTTGTTGTGGACCAAGTAAAACTCCTCCAATCGTCTCTCTCGTTTCACGCACCTTCTAATCCTTGCTCTAATTGGTCGATCCCAGGACGCTAAGTACATACTACGACTCGTACGTCAATCTAGACCAATTGCAAATTATGTTCTAGCCAGGACGGGCTAAAACTGCTCCTCCGTTGCCGCTTAGAAGTTAGTGGATGCATTCCTGACCCCATTCAAAGAGCGGAGATAGGTTGAAAATGTTTATCCACCTCTTAGTCGCATAGCCGTTGAGGATATTTGAAGCCATGAATATCATGATTCGACGATAACAGTGGGTCTTGCAGTAAGATACGTATTAGCGCAAATTATATACGGAGAAGGGAGGAGAACGACATCGTTACGAGGACACGAAGCACTCACGCTAAAGCCTTGCTCATCAAGGCTTTAAAAAGGAGGTCCGTTGCCACCATCAACTTCATTGCATAATATTTTTTTGCGAGTTGCGGCACCAGCCATGGCTCTGGTAGATATCCCACTCTTCATAATTGGCCATAGTGGCTCTATGCTTGGGGTCATTGCGCTGTCGTTTTCAATCTTTCTATTACAGTATGCGATTCAAAGTCGCCGACCAAAGAATTTCCCCCCTGGTCCCAAAGGGCTTCCTATTATTGGCAATCTTCACCAGCTGCCACTGAAGAAATTTTATCTACGGTGTGCTTCCATCAATTGTCACATTGCTGATACCCTTACTAATACAGTGTAGACAAACAGAATGGTCTAAGAAATATGGCAGCATCGTCGGCTTCAAAATAGGCCCTCAAAATGCTGTGGTTCTGAGTAGCTATCGTCATGTTAAAGAGTAAGTTTTAATACTCTTAAGGTTTGCGCAAGTTCTCATGTTCATGGACGGCAGACTCTTCGACAAGCGAGGAGGTATATACTCCGGTCGCCCAGAACAATACGCTGGCCAACAAATCATCTGTCCCGATAATATCCATATGTTACTGGCCCAATACGGACCCACATGGAGATCAATGAGGAAGGCCATGCAAGGCTTACTGAATGTGAATGCTATCGACGCATTGCATCCGATCCAGCTAGCTGAGGCTACACAAACAATGTCCCACCTGCTCGATGATCCCGAGGGCTACTACGATCACATTCGGCGTTATTCTACCTCTGTGATTCTAGCATCAGTCTATAGTCAGAGAGGCGAGAGCTTCCAATCGCACAAAGTGCAGAGTCTATATAACTCGCAGTATCGCTTCAGTCGAATTTTGGAACCTGGTGCCACGCCTCCCATCGACGCCTTCCCGTTCTTGAGGGCATTGCCTGAATTTCTCAGTCCTTGGAAAACAGAAGCGAAGGAGATTCGACAGGAACAGAGCTCTCTCTACTTCAACCTCGTTAAGGAGACGAAGGAACGACGCAGCAAACATGACTTAGAGCCTTGCTTTATTGAGAAGCTTCTCGACGATCAAGAGAAGAATGGTCTCAACGATGCGCAGATTGCTTATTTGGGAGGCACTTCGGTAAAGCATCCCATTCTTGCTGGAATTCTGGTGCCTATCTTGCTGACAGCTCAAATAGATGGAAGCTGGATCGGACACTACTTCAGCAGCATTGCTCACTTTCGTTCTTGCCATGACACAACACCCGGAATCCTTGAAGACCCTGCAAGCAGAATTAGATGGTGTGTGTGGAACTGAAAGATCGCCAAACTTCGATGACTTGAGCCAGTTGCCATACACACGGGCATGCATGAACGAGGCAAGTATTCACCACTTTGGGCCATTGATGTGTGATCAAACTAGCTGAACTAACTTGTCACTGACCAGGTTCTACGATGGCGTCCAGTTGCACCTGCTGGAGTTCCTCATATGTTAACCCAGGACGACACTTACGAAGGCTACGTACTGCCCAAAGGAACCATAGTCTTCCTAAACACATGGGCCATCCACATGGACGAAAGCGAATATGACGAACCCCAAAAATTCATGCCGGAGCGCTTCATGGGCAACAAATTTGGCTGCAAGGACCAGGATGATTCGGATGACCATCGCAGAATAACATACAATTTTGGAGCAGGTCGCCGTGTCTGTCCTGGCCAACGTCTAGCTGAAAATTCAGTGGTGAGAACCCTTGCCAAGAAGGCACATAAACTTCCAGATGTGCTAATATTTTCTCAGCTTCTCAATATGGCTAAAATGGCTTGGCTTTTCGATATCTTGCCCGTTACTTCTGAGCCGGTCGACATGAGTATTCGCTCAGCGTTTACGGACGGAGTCCTTATTGCGCCCCATAAATTTCCCGTGCGATTTGTGCCTCGTTCTGAACAACGGGTCAATATCCTTCAAGCCGATTTGAAAAAGGCAAAGGAATTTTTCGCGCGGTATAAGGAGTAGTAGACTCTAAATCCTGTTTCAATATTGTGCAAGTTGCGACGGTTTTGATGGGGTTTGTCAGACATGTTGTAATCTGATTATTCAGGTAGACGTCTAAATAATCCTCGTGTCAAGTTTGTAACACACCCGAGCCTCGATCTACTACCTATTCATGTCCTTTTCCTGAGCCCCACTAATAACTTCAATGCCCTCTCCTCCACAAAGAGCATTTCATTTCATAGATACTGAGACACAACCCCACCGTACCGGCCGTCTTATAGCCCTCGCTCCCTGTTATATTGGTTCGCCACTTCCCTTGCAGCCTTCACAATCTCAACACAACCAGGCGAGTCCGAATGACAACAAATGGTTATAGGACTGTCTCCCACTTCAAGAGTCACTGTCTCGCCAGTAACGGCCACAACCTGACTATGACGTAGTTGCCCATCGACATGCGCCTTTACATCTTCAATCTTCCACGGCTGCTTCTTCCGATCAATCTTCAAAGTTCCATCAGCATGATACTTGACGTCTCCGAAGTACTCAGCCCAAAACTCCAGACCCGCCTCTTTTGCAGCCTTCTCCATGTTGGTCCCCGGAAGACCGAAGACGCGCATCCCCTTCGGCACGGCCGCCCACACAGCTCTGGCAACCTCGATATCGCGGATCATCATGCCGTATAAGATTCCGTGTGGCTTGACATGGTGCATCTCGACTCCTTCGCGATCGAGAAATGCTTGTAAAGCTCCGATCTGGTAAACTACATTGGCGGTGTGCTCTTCTGAAGTCATCTTGATTTCTCGACGGCCGAAGCCTTGGACATCAGGAAGCCCAGGGTGGGCACCGATTTCGACCCCATGGGATTTACAGAGAGCGACCGTCTCTGCCATTATCAAGGGGTCACCAGCGCTGGTAATACAAATTAGCAAATACCTGCATTCTCACTCGAGCTTTTCTTACTGAAAACCGCAGGCGACGTTCGCTTGGTCGATCATGGGTAGAAGTTCTTTGTCTGGACCGCAGACATAATTGCCATACCCCTCGCCCATATCAACGTTGATAAGCGCTTTCCTCTGCGTTGGAGCCATGTTGGATAATTTGACCTGCTTAATTTGTCAATGCATTTTGGCTTTTCACTGGGCCTGTGGCACTGACTGTTGAGTGTTTATTGTGGACTAATAAAACAAGCAATTTGAGCAGCGCGATGAATCTCTTCTGTGTCGTACCGATGGAGACAACAGGAAAATACAAATTGGAGGTTCTACAGGAGAACTACCCAAGGGATGATCATGGCGACTCCAATTATCTACAAACCCCGCTCTCCCATCTCCAAACCCCGGGGGAACAAAGTTGGTACAAGAGTGGGGTGACTCCAAACTTGAGTTTATTTAGGAGTAAGTAGCTATTCCCTGGCAATGTTTGATTTATGATAAACTCCATTTTCATTCTTCTTATGCACCATGGAATGCTTAAAGACCGTCCTTGTAGCCAACAGAGGCGAAATCGCCTGTCGACTTATTAAAGCTGCGCAGAAACTGGGTATTCGAGCCATATCTATATATACGGAGCCGGACTCGGAGTCTGAACATGTGAGGGCGGCCGATCATGCGGTCCTGCTAGATGGCGAAGCAAGGGCAGCCTATTTAGACGGGTAATTCTTTTCCAACGAAGATTTCATACTCGTTACTGACACTTTTTCTCTGCAGTGACCAAATCATTCAAATAGCCAAGAAACATGATGCTCAGGCGATTATCCCTGGGTATGGATTTCTGTCAGAGAACACGGCCTTTGCTCGATCGGTAGCTCTAGCCGAGTTAGTCTTTGTTGGCCCTTCTCCGGAAGCTATCGATTCTTTCGGCCTGAAGCATACTGCTCGCGAACTGGCTCTCGCTGCCGGTGTTCCAGTGGTTCCGGGCACAAAGGGTCTTGTTGATACCGAGGAAGCAGCCACAGCTGCAGCTGCAGACCTCACCTACCCGGTCATGTTGAAAGCGACAGCTGGTGGAGGAGGCATGGGGCTGTTGACATGCCACAATGAGCCGGAGCTTAAGGATAATTTTCGAGCTGTGCGGTCACGGGCTTCATCTTTGTTCAAGAATGCAGGCGTATTTCTGGAGAAGTACTACCCCGACAGTCATCATATCGAAGTGCAGATCTTTGGAAATAGCCAAGGAAAAGCAATCAGCATAGGTGAAAGAGAATGCTCCATCCAGCGACGACACCAGAAGATCATCGAGGAGTGTCCGAGTCCATTTGTGGAGCAAAGATATCCAGAGCTTCGGAAGAAACTCACAGAATGTGCTGTACGTCTTGCTGAGAGTATCAAATATGGATCGGCGGGAACGGTGGAATACCTTGTTGATGATCACACTGGTGATTTCTTTTTCCTTGAAATGAACACACGTCTTCAAGTCGAGCATGGTATCACGGAGATGTGTTACAATGTGGACCTGGTGGAACTCATGTTGCGCCAAGCGGACCAGGAGCTCTCTGGAAAGGGTGGGCTCACGACTGAAGAGCTTAGGACTCTGCAGTCTAAATTCAATGATCCTGAAGGGCATACAATTGAAGCACGTGTGTATGCAGAGAATCCAGTGAGAAACTACGCCCCGAGTCCCGGACTTCTCCAAGAAGTGTCGTGGCATACTCCCGCTGGAACACGGATAGACACCTGGGTGAGAGCTGGAACAGTGATCAGCGCATCATATGATCCTTTGCTCGCAAAGGTTATGTATCATGGCCAGACACGAGCAGACGCAATCACAGGAATGAACGAGGTTCTACGCAAGAGCTCCGTTTGTGGCCCTCCTATCAATCTTGGTTTCCTCTTAGCCATTATCAACAATCAAAAGTTCAAAGAAGGCAACACTATCACGAAGTTCTTGGAAAATTTTAGGTATACCCCCAACGCCATCGATGTCATCTCCGGTGGCTCTTATACCCTGGTTCAGGACTTCCCAGGGCGGCCAACCGTTGGGCATGGATTTGGCCACGCAGGGCCGATGGATCCTATAGCTTTTCAGACTGCGAACCTTCTTGTTGGGAACACGGTTGGTACTGAGGGTCTTGAGATTACTCTTACTGGACCCGAGCTTCTGTTTCTCAGCGATGCGGTTATCTCGCTATGCGGCCCGTCTATTCCGGCAGATCTTGATGGGACAGAGATGCCGCTATGGACACGCATTCGTATCAAAGCGGGCCAGCGACTCAAGATAGGAAAGATGGCAGCCCATTGCCGTGTCTATCTCGCTATCTTTGGGGGACTACTCAATATCGCTGAGTGGTTTGGAAGCAAGTCTACGAATCCCATGGTAACCGTCGGAGGGTACCAGGGGAGGCCACTACGTGCAGGTGATTTATTGGAGATCGTAGAAACGACCAAGATTCCAAGCGCTTCTGTTACTAGTGTGCCACAAAATCTGCGTCCTCAATATGGAACCGGTCATTGGACTATCCAAGTCATGTCTGGGCCTTACGAGACAGGATTCTTATCTCCCGAAGGCATCGAAACGCTTTTTTCAACAGAATGGAAAATCAGCCACAATGCCGCAAGAGGAGGTATACGACTGATGGGTCCTCGGCCAAGCTTCGGCCGCACGGATGGAGGGGAGGGAGGTGCTCATCCGAGCAATATTCTCGAATACGGCTATCCACTAGGTGGGCTGAACTGGACTGGGGACGAACCCGTCATCTTCCCCGTTGACTGTCCTGATTTCGGCGGGTTCATATGCAGCCTGACTGTTGTGAAAGCAGATATGTGGAAAGTTGGACAGCTTCGGTCCGGGGACTACGTTAAGTTCCATCGTGTGTCTCTGGAAACAGCCTTGCAATCTCGCCGAAGAAATGCTACCTTCATCGACAGCGTGGAGGTAGCCATCAAGACCGGACTCTGGGAGAAAGCTTTGAAATTTGACAGCGTCGTCGGACCTGAGATCACAGCACCTGGTCAAGATTTACTTCAGGTCCTCGAAGAAAGCGAAACGCGACCCCAAGTATCATACCGAGGTGGAGCAGACGACTATCTTTTAGTCGAATACGGAGACAGGCACGCCGACCTCAACTATAAATGTCGATCAACAGCACTTGCCAGGGCCCTCAAGTCAGACACCGGTTCCATATCTGCGAATTTGCCCAGCGGAGGAGCGATCCTCAACATGATGTGCCACGGCAGTTCCCTAGCAATCTTCTATGACGGCCTCCGTCTACCAAGATCAGAACTCATCAGCAAGTTGGTCGCTCTAGAACAAACCCTCGGAGATATGCGATCCGTCAAAATCCCCAACCGCCACTTCAAGCTCCCCCTCACATTCAAGAACAAGAGACTAGACGAAGCCATTGAGCGGTACATGGCAAATCAACGATCAATCGCAAGCTACCTCCCCGATCCCCTAAATTTCACAGCGGAAAACAACGGCATGACAGTCTCGCAATTAAAATCCATGTTCCTGACAATGGAATCCGTCATCATAGGAGTCGGCTTCTTCATGGCTCTCCCACTGAGTCTACCCACCGACCCACGATACCGTATTCGGACTCCGAAGATGAACCCAAGTCGCACGCACACCCCTGCGGGAACGGTCTCGTGGGGTGGAACTTCTATTGCCATCTATCCTGTCGATTGTCCTGGAGGATACATGCCTCTAGGAATGACTATTCCTACACTTGATATTTCTGGCTCAAAGCCTGGGTTTAGTGCGGAGAAGCCATGGATACTGGAGGATATGGATACGATTAGTTTCTATGAAGTCAATGAAGTAGAGTTCGATCGCAAACTTGCTCAATTCAGGGCTGGGAATTACCATTTTGAGATGGAGGAGGGAGTCTTTGATATGGCTGTGCACAATGAGCTTCTGAAGAAAACTATGAACGAGGCTGAGGCTATCCACCAAGACCGAGCTGTATCGCAGAAGAAGATGGCAGAGTTGGAAGATCGGTTGGTTGAAGAGTGGTTGGCGGAGAAGCTGGCGGGTGGGACTAGTTTGGATGAGATAAGATCTTTGCTTGAAGGTATAATTCCGATTCTCCGGTTTGTTTTTCTTGGGACTAATGATGCCACAGATCCTACGGTCGAAGCTATTGAAGCTCCGGTTAATGCTAATGTGTGGAAGGTATTGGTGCAGGAGGGTGATGTGTTGAAGGCAGACAAGGTCACATGCATCCTTGAGGCGATGAAGATGGAAATTAATGTGCACACTGAGCCTCATTTTGCGGGGGTGACTGTCATCAAGGTTTTGGTTAAGCCTGGAGATACTATAGAGAGTGGGAGCCCGGTTGTTTTGGTCAGGAAACCCACGGCCTAAAACCGTGGCGCCGCGAATACTTTGTGCTCAGCACCGTTTGTAGCTTGGTTTACACAGTATCATCATAAGAATCAAGGACTACTGTTACAATGGAGAAATTAAAATAGTCACGCTCTATTCACGATTGATCAAAGACACGGCAGAACAAAAAGTACATGATCAAGAACGCCCATCGCCAGGCAAAATCAAAGAGCAACCTCAAGCCCTTCGGCCACCTGTTCCACCTGAACACCAACCCCCCCACACCTAGGCCGTGAAGCCGTCATATGACGTTACAGATTAGGTGAGATGTGAAACCGAGAGATATCAGGAAAACCTAACGAGAAGAGCAGAGGGAGAAAAACGGATGCGGAAAAGCGAGACTGGTGCCGTAGACTACTTGGGACTGGACAGGTTTCGGCAGCGAGTCGAGGAGGATGGAGGAGAAGTAAAGCAAGAGAGCAAGACATAGAAAAGAAAATAGAGAGGACATTCATAATCACGGTGAAAAAAAAAAAACACACACACTGAAGGAAGATAGAAGGATAAAACACGATGTAACAAACAAGACAGAGGGATAAAGTCTCCCCCACTGCCGCAAAGATCCGAGATAAACAGAAAGAAAAGAAAAAGAGGAAAAAGCAGAGAAAACCCGACTACACAAACACCCGTCTCCAAAGATTCATATGCTCCGGTCCCATCAGTGTCGTTGCGGCCCAAAATCCGCCTCCACAACCTTGCCCTTCTTTCCTTTAAGAGTAAACTCCGCAAACAATGCAACGTGATCACTAGGGAAATGGAAATTAGGGAAACCTGGTACCCGGCGTAGGTATTCCTTGTCGACCTCGCCAAGCAAGGCGGACACGTGAAGTGTGTTGGATGAGAACCACACATAGTCAAGGATATCCTTGAAGTCCGGTGTGTAGTTTGTGAAGCTCAATTCCCCAATAGAGTCGTAAGCAGACTTAAGTTGGAATGGATGTGTCATACCGACCGTGCTCAAGTTGCCGTAAAGGCGGTTTTTGAGCTCCGGGTGGTCTTCATCAAGCCGTCCGGTCGCAATCACAGTGTATGCCGCAGACCCTGGCGATGAGTTGAAATCACCACACATCAAGAGCGGGATCTGATCACCACTGGAGTACTCCTTGGACGGCGCAGGCTCCACGATTGGGGCGTTCTCAGATCCACTTTCTGCCTCGGAGAAGCGGAATGCGGTCTTATCTGTGCAAGCCGGCCATTTGGCATACTTGTCAGAAAGCTTAGTGATTTCCTCCATCAGGATGGCAGTCTGGATGAGCTTCACGTCCTTGAATGCCGGGTCCCAGTAGAGATGAGAGTTCACAACCATGAAGCGGGCTCCGGTCTGTCGGTTCTCAAGGAAAACGACCACTGCAATGTGGTCCTTCTGCCAAAGTCGATTGTAGATATCATCCTGGCCCTTAGCATCGGGGCGACGCACAGCAGTTTGGCCGAAATTGATGAGTTGTTTATCCAAAAGAATGTACTTGCTTCCCTTGAAGAAAGTTGCGCAACCATCAATGGCCTTCGCATCTTCCTCCTGCATACCCATGGCACGCCCTCGAGGCCAGAAGACACCCTTGTAATCACTGTAGGCAAGCTGTTCTCGGTAGAAGTTGTTGTAGCTTCCTTGGTCCACCTCTTGGAGACAGACAATGTCCGAGCTGTGAGATCGTAATTCGTTAAGGATGAGTTCACGACGGAACTCCCAAGAGAGAATGCGTGAAGGGACGTAGCCATAGTGGGAGGCGGTGGCGGAGGAGTCACACAGGGTGTTGTAGGATAAAACGGTGATTTTCTCGGCGGGGGGGTTGTTCGAGCTTGCAGTCTCGTCAAGGATGACCCAGTCACGATCTGGGGGCGGCAAGTGTACTAGAGCGGAGATAATAGGTTTAGTAAAGTGCAATTGAGAGGCAAAGAAAACCATGACAACATACCAGGCATCTCTTCCCTTAGGTATTTGATTAGAGCTTTTGTCCCATCTTTCATAATCTGAGACTTGAGAACCTCATTCAGAGGATTGCCTTCAATGCCTAACGTCTCCAGGCGGTATAGGTACCCCATCTCATAAGGAAGGGTGCGAATGTTGTTATCAAAGAGATAAAGCTTCTTGAGATTGGTCAACATGCCAATCTCTTCGGGAAGCTCCGTTAACTCATTCCCAGAAAGATCGAGATGGGTTAGCTTTCGCAGTTGGCCGATTGCAGAAGGAAGGGCCTTCAGCTTGTTGTGGTTGAGGTAGATCTTCTCAAGAAACTCATACCCAAACAATGAGGTGGAAATGGCACGTAAGCCCTGCCCGCCAAAGTCGATCGAATTCCATCCTTGCCGTGAAGAGGGTTTTGTGATTGGAGCTCCAGTTCGTGAATCAACCGTATTTTCATTCCCATCAGTTTGACTAGCCAGGAGCTGCACGCCCTTGGATTGTTGTGCCATGATTCTAGCGAAGTAATGAGGAGAAGAGGAGTTTCGCGACTCAGCATAAAGCTGGAGCTGTTGCTGCCAATGCTCACTCATAGATCCTTCCAAGTCGTCGTCGCCAATAGTTGGGCCACCATTCTGGAGGTGACTCTGATTGAATTGAGCGTTCGATGTCGGCAAAACCCCGGCGGAGTAGTTCTGTTGAGTAAATGTGTGTGTGGCTTGGGAGTGGGAGGCGTGAATTTGTTGTTGAGTATGGTGCGATTGGAATTTAGAGATTGGCATGCCAATTCCACCACCATAGCGCTGCTGTTGGTGCTGGTGCTGATGGTGGGCCTGGGCACCATTCATCACCATGTGTTGCCCTTGGTACATGTTGAAGGAGATTGTGGCTGATTGGTTAACGGGGGGTGATCGAGAAGGGGAAGGAGTATCGTGATTGAGCTTTAGTCGAACCGGAGAATTGGTTCCGTTTGGAATGGTGTGTCGTTGGTGAGAGTGATGCTGTGGTTGAGTTTGGAAGGAAAACGGCCCGGCCCCAGGCTGCTGGAACCTGTAGGTACCATCTGCCATTTAACGTGGCAGACGAAACCGTGGCTGATTTCCCTGGTGAATGACCGGGGGGTGGGTGGGGAGCGCGAAAGTCGGGTTGGAGGAGGTGATGAGAGGAGTAAAGAATCGAGCACGGTCTCTTCTCTTCTTCCACATAGAGTCCCGCAGTGAAGTGACCCTGTTTGGAAGAAAAAAACGAGGGCCAGTAGCCACAGACCTGGCACAACGAGATGGATCGCAGATTTGTGGTCCGAGTTGAGGTTGGGATACCTAAAGGGCGGAGGGCGGGCGGAGTCACAGGTCACTTAAGATCGCAATCTGGAGAGGTCGAGGGGAGGTAAGAAGTCAGTGGGAAGCTCAACATATTCAGGGGCTAAATATTCGGGCCATTCATACAATTTTCTCTCAGTTCGCGGGGTTGTAGGCTGAGCGGTCTTGGGTCGAGATGACAGTCTTGGGTGGTTTGCATCGAAGGCGGGAGTTGCCTCACGTGATATCACCTGCCCGGATCCATTGCCAAGACCGCCTTCCCATCTTGGCTCCGCTCAGCCCAATTGTCCACGATTCAAATTAGAATCATGAATGTTGCGAGCCGATAAATGAGTGATATCATCGACCAGACCTCTATTTGCTTCAGGGCAAAGATCCATTGCGCTGAATCTAGAGATGGCGATATTGCCTTGCGTATCAGGCGCTTTAGCCTTTAGCGGGCCAATCTGGCAATTAAGATGTTCATCGCAACTCGCAATTGGGAATGGCCATGCTAAAGTAATGAAACCAAATGGGTTCATGGCGAGAGACATACCTAGATAAAATGCTGAGGTTTGGGGATCATCGCAAACGTTGGAATAAATAGAGATATGGATAGTGGAGACCAACGCAAAGCATGGAAGTCATCGAGCATACAGACCATCGCAATCCGAACAGGGCCATGTTCTCCTGCACGTAACATGGAGCGACTGTCCAGAAAACCGTGATTGCAACATTGAAACCATCGCAAAATGCGAAAAGGTTTTCAACTTGACGAATGGCCTTGAAACTACGGAGTGTCTCTGCATATTTTCTGTCCTAACAGCTGAGTGCTGTGACACAGCATTCACAGCCTACAGTTAGTTATTTATTATACCAAACAATTAACTTCGCAATTGATATATTCTGGTCTCAATGGGTCTTTCGATATTGGTGGTATCCTATGTCCTGTCAATTGTTTAGAAGCTCCTCTCAATTTAAGGAGATCTAAGCATAAGCAGCCTTGGCTTATTTTCAAATCAACGGTTCTAAGCATAATCAATCGTAAGGCCATCAGCACTTAGAGTGGATCGTCGGTAATCGTACTAGCCCAATTGTAGATTATGCAACATAAGCCCGACAAAAAAAAGGTTAATCGTTTGCACTATTGCTGACCCCAATTCCAACCCAAAATTAGGATTGGGGATGTGCGCGTGAACATGGCCGGGGTCATGCGTGACCCAAAGCCCCACCTCGACAACCCAACCCCTGTAACACCAACATGGTTACCTCGAAGGGCGTTGCGACCGATGCCTATGTAGGCATTGGTCATCTGCATCGATATTTACAGGTCTACTGGAATGCCTCGTATACATCAAGGGTCTGAGGGTTCAGGGGGGAGTAAAGAGACAGATACAAAAATCTGATCAGTCCAGCATGGCATTGCGTCGGATTAACAAAGTACGAAGTTACAAGCCTCCTACCTAGTGGATCGACAGAATGACAGTCTGCAGGTACGTACAGGATGGGGATCACGGGGATCCCCAAAGGTAGATATAAAGTTTAGATGGTTCGGATCTAAACAACACCCATATCCGGGTCATGACGGATGCAAGGATGTTAGTCGGGAAAGAAGCCATGGAGTTGGGAAGCACTAGGCTACAACTTAATAAGGGCACGGGCGGTGGACATGGCAGGGATCTCCGGTATTCACGTATCCCGTTGGAAACGGTACATGTAATGTTGATTAAAAAAAAAGACATGTACTTTTGACTGATGTGTCGCAATTCCGGCGCACTTCCGGACAGACCTAGTGGATATATTATCTCGCCTAAACTTGTTTTGTAGGGCATAGTGGCAAGAATGCATGGGGCAAATATTGACAATATTGAAACAATACGCCACGTCGAGACGAACTATGAACAAAGTTGCCCCTGCACGTGTCAACGCACGCACCGACCCAGGATCCTTGCGAAAGAATTCTGTTATGCCCCTCCAAGAGGGGCAAAGATCGGTTATCGAATTTCCTGTACGGACAAGCCGGAATCCTTATAGCCTGTTACGGAGGCTACGGGAGTTAGTACAGAAATTATAGCTTTTTCCCTTACCATGGATGGCTCGGCTAATGGGTCTACCGTGTAAAAGTATAGCCCAAAGCTTTTACCATTTTCGGCACAAGAGCCCAAAGTTTGGCTACAGTGGACACCAGTAGATACGCCAGTCATGATGTCAACGACCCTCTCAATACACCTGCCGCTGCGGGTTAGACAAACCTCGATTTGACCCTTAGCTTGCAGGATTTCAAAGCCCTCGCGTGCCTAAACTTGACAAGAAAAATTTTCATACCCTTCCTTGCTCTTTCGAGGTTAGCCGAAACATCAGCAATGCATGTCATTGGCGGGGGAAATACTCTCCTTTTTTTTTTTTTACAACTCTAGAGTCTGCACTACACACTATTTTATATTTTAATACTACAGTTATTCACCATTACGTGAAAAGACAGACTAGCTCCTCTTCTGGAATCGAGTGGATACTGTTCAATGCCACTTTCGATCCAGGGGTCGGGACCAGGCCGTGGTCTTGTTCCTTTGTTCATTTCCTTCCCCCTCCTTCGTTCTTGATTTTTCTTTCTTGGGGAGTCTCTATAGAGAGTTCGAAATTACTGCAAATCTTGGAAAAAGTTCCTTCGAAAATTGGTTATCACGTCCGGGTTGTGGATTCTTTTTCTTCTCACCATTACACTAAAAATATTTTCCGAACGGACTTGGATCCCTCCGAAATTGCTACATCATCCTTGCCCTATTTACTACCGAGGAGCTTGGAATCTTACCACCTTCTTCTTTGTCTTCTGTCCGCTTTGTATATCATATCTACTGTCCGTCACGAAACCCAAAGACAAGCATGTCTCACTGCTCATGAACCTCCAATTGCACGCCGAGAATGCGACCGACTGCCGATCCACATTAAGAGTCACTGGGGATAATCGATGAGAAGTGTGAATTGGATATGGACATTATGACAGCAGGAACAGCCTCATTTACGGCGGCCACGCCATCAGGCTCAGATGTTCACTCGAACCTGAGCTCGACCTTTGCTGCGACCTCGAACTCATCATTGAGCTCTTTAACAGACTACTCCAACTACCCTCTGGCACGACAGGGCGACCGCACCTACCTCCGCGATCCGGAAAATATCTATCCTCTGCCATGCGATCAGCCTGAGATCCACCGTCAATCCCTGCGCACGATGATGCTGCTGCGCGTCTTTGGCGGCCCGTTTTGCAATCCTTACCTGGCCAATCGCCCGCCGAAGCGCATCCTGGAGATCGCCTGCGGGTCGGGTCTATGGTCTGGTCTATGCCATGAGTATTTTCTTCGTCACAACCAGCCGATCGTAACCTTCGTCGGAATCGACTCTGTCTCCTTGGCCCCGGATCTGCGCAAGCAGGGAATGAATTGGCAGTTCAAACGACATGACCTCCGCAAGCCCCGCCTCCCTTTTCCGGACGACTACTTCGATTTTGTCTTTATTAAGGATGCCGGCATGTGCCCGTCTAGTCCGGCGCAACAAGCCTCGGGTCTAAGTGAACCACTGCGGGTTTTGAAGTCGGGAGGGATTTTGGAAGTGTGGGATTCGGATTCGGTGTTTCGCTCGCTGCTGCCCAACCCGGCACCAGCTCGGAAAACCTCGTCGAAAGACCAGGAAATTGCTGATTCGACTGCTACCTATACATTTTCATCTGCCACGCCTTTTACAAGGGCCCAGAACAAATATCTTGTGGACTACAATTCTTGGGTCGAGAAATCCTTCGACCGGCGCAAACTCACAGCCCTGCCTTGCGCCACCATCGGCCTGTCTTTCAATTCCGAGGTCGACCTGTTAGAGAATGTGGACAGTCGCCGCATTGCAATCCCACTTGGAGATATCCGATGGGAGCGGGAGGGCCAAGGGAAGGATTCAAAGGGCCGCCCACGCAAGGCATTGACTCCGGATCAGATCTCCATCCGTCGGACCGCCCTTCTCACGGTGGTTCAAATGATCGAAGGACTGGAGCCCATGCTCATCGAGGCCAGCGGGAAAGGTCGCGACGAGTGGGACCGGTGGTGGGCCGCAATGACCGCAGACCTCCTTCAGAAGGGCGGCCTCGCAAGTGGCGAGTGTCTCGAAGTGAGTGCATGGTGGGGTCGAAAGAAATGAACCCCGTCTCAAGCCACGAGTGAAATTCCGGTGTTTCGGTGGGCGCACAAGTAAATCATTGAGTGCGCTTCGTATTGGTGATACCCCTCAATTTGTGAATTTTGTTTTTTCTTTTCTTTTCTTGTCTTCAAAATGCTTTTTTTTTTTTTTTTTTTTTTTTTTTGGTCCTTCCACTTCCTATGCATGCTATATGGCCATTGGAGATTATGACGCCCTTGGCCTATAGGGATCAAGCGGCCTCATACCGCTGTTTCAGTGTTCGGTACCGCTTCAAATAGTACCTGGGGATTGTTCATGTCAGCATTTGTTGATGAGATTCGTGTCGAGGGAGAGCAAGCTGTGCTCGCATTATGATATGATGTATGACAAAAAAAGTGCGAATCAAGACCATCATGTCTAGCCAGTGCAGCCACTGTCTATAGCATGCATAAAATGAAAATGACAAATGACATCGACAAATCATCGCCGATCAAGATAGAAAGTGTACAGTGGGACTCATTGCTGGTAAGCGGGGGAAGGGTTAATCTTACAATGCTTCGACTTCTGTAGAATAACATAGATCAGCCACTGCACGATGATTGGGCTAGACTCCGATACAGCAGACCAGTACGAACCTTTCTTCACAAATTCCGCCCTAGCAATCCCCTTGCGGATCTGCTCTTCGTCCTGAAGATGAGCTTGGCCCGCAAAGGCACGATGGAGCCGATCTCGAAAATATTTGTAGCCCAGCGGATATTCGCGTCCTAGCCATAGAAGCTCTTCACCATTTTCAGTGAGCTTCTGCGACATGCCTGGGTAATGCACGCGAACATACCTTTGTACACGTTGATGACCTGCTGGCGCAATTCCGGGGCAACCATAGTCACCCTTTTCGACGATATCCCGCCTTGTCGATTGACAGGAAAGTCGGACTATGGCTCAGGTGGCTTGGGTTGGTGGTTTGAAAGGAGATGGGAGAACGGTTCGACGGTTATCGGTGACGTCGGAATGCGGAGATCGGTTTATCGGTAAGATTGCGGCACGGGATCCAGAACACAGTTCAGGGACAAATGGTGGAATTGCATGGTTTTAGTCAGTAAACACTAACATTGAATCTGGTTTACAAATTACGAATTGGTTCGATTTTAATAAACAATTGAGTCAGGGAATAAAACCGTTCTATGCTTTCATGATCCTGGTACAGCTGCTTCAGCTACGTGGTATAACTAGTACAACTGGTGGCATCGATGCCTACCGACAGATACGGGGGAATGACATGCTGAGAAATCCATTGAAAACCATGAACTATTATCAAAATCGCGACAAGATTCCTATACAATCTCTTCATGCATGACCTATTGGTATACCCGGGCGCTATCTCTATTGTTTTGGGGGCGGGGTTCTAGCCGAGCCATGGCCCAAGCTCCGGCATGCGACTTGGCCGCGGTTATGCGATCATCGATCCCTCCGATTGATTCTCTACCTCCGCACCAGCTCACAGCAATGATACCCCGATCGACCCTCTCGAGGCAGCTGCCTCGACCAGTTAATTTTACTTCCAAACGTCGTTTTCTCTCAGCGAGCACGGTGCACAATGCCCAAGCCCCGACTCCCGAGAACCCATCCGCTCGTCCGCACGCAATCGACCCCCGATGGCTCACAATGATGAAAAGGCGAATCGGCAGATGCATGATGTTCGGCCTAAAGCCAGTCCAGATTAATGAAGGTGGCCAGATTCTTCAGCAATTGGCGAGAGACTGGCGTGAATTGCTCGCAGGGAGCGAGGGGTTCTTGACCGATGA
Source organism: Penicillium longicatenatum (assembly GCF_028827895.1). NCBI lineage: Eukaryota > Fungi > Ascomycota > Eurotiomycetes > Eurotiales > Aspergillaceae > Penicillium > Penicillium longicatenatum. Next base: position 2,525,401 of record NW_026643124.1, read on the forward strand.
GAAGCGTCGAAGCCTGTTTCGGCATAATGTTGTGTGGGGTGAACAGGTATGGTCTGAGCATTACTATGCTCTATACTAAGAAATAGGCTTTTTGGGCTGACCTGTTTGGTATTTCTGGATGGATAGGATGTCATGGTAAGCTTATGCTCTTTGCCCATCGCATTCTATGCGCCTCGGTTGGCGTCGGCTTTGAATCATACTAACATATTCCTAGGGTACGAACTTGAAATTTTGACCTGAGGCTTACGATTGCTTTTCAATCAAATGGAACTAATAGGACTCTGGCAGGACATGTCAACAACGTCACATATGTCAGATACGCCGAGACCGCTCGAGTAAATTGGACACGCAACATCGGCATTCACATCGATCCTGAGCACAGGAAGGAATGGCTAAACATGGTCAACTCCACAGGGATTGGGCTAATACTGCGAAGTATCAAGATTGACTATAAGTTTGTATGTTGAGTCTGCGCCAACATGCCTTGCTAAGCCATTTGACTAATGCGTTCAAAATATTGCAGCCCATGAAGTCTCCTGATAAGATCACGGTTTACCAAAAGCTTGTACATGACCCTGCTTCGCCGCTTTCGCCGCAATCTGGATTTGAGCTGCATGTTATGATCTTATCTGAAGCACGCCAACGGCCCGCAGCTCGTTGCCATGAGGAAAGCGTCATATATGACTATCAAAAGAACCGGAAGACTCCTCAACTTCCGCCATTTATTTTCAAACAATTCAAAACGATCTGGGAGCTGCAAGAGAAATCAAAATTGGAATGGCAGCAGCGGATTTTGGATATTGAAAGTCGAGTCCGGACTCTTGAAGTTGAGAGCTGGGACCGAGCTGATGCAGTAGAGGACACCGGTTCTGCAAAACAATAGAGTCCGGCCACCCGTGAGGGGTCTCGATTGAAATTTTAAGAATTTAATCAGATTAGACTGTATTGGAGATGACAAGATAAGCTCCCTCAGAAGGAGGGACTTGGTTCCATTCTCATTCTAAATAAAGCCACATTAGTAAAATCGCTCCTGTACGGAGTAAAGAAAACTCATTTATCGCTGCACCCCGCGATGACTCCCGTCAAAGCTAATCCAATCGGCTCTACAGATCCACTGCCCCACCAGCCCAAGTCGCCTACTTGGACCGGCTTTTACCTCGGAAGGTCTGATAGGGTACAGACTAATCACCGTTGCGCTGCTCCTCTTTCACGTAGCCAACCTCGATATTGGAAACGAGGATTCTCATTGCAATTTCACGTTCGGATTCGAGCTGCTTCATCATGTCCCAACCCATTAAGTCAACATCGTCGGGCGAAACACGTACCGAGCACCTAGCAAAGTGGGCAGCTAATCTACAGTACAAGGATATTCCCGAAAATGTGGTACAGAAAACCAAAGATTTCTTTTTAGATTGGCTAGGCTGTACGATTGCCGGCCGTCATCATCCCGCCGTTTCCGCCATAGCTCAATTCGCTCGCCAGATGGGTCCCTCGAATGGCAAAAGTGAACTTGTTGATGGGTCATTGGGCTTCACAACCAGTCCGGCATTTGCTAGTCTGGTTAATGGTGCTTCGTCTCATGTAGTTGAGCAGGATGACCTTCATAACCGAAGTATCATGCACCCTGTAAGTTTCTGGCCTCTTGACATGGATTAGCTGGAAAGATCTAATTAACTTGGAACAAGGCTACTGTTATATATCCGGCCGCTCTAGCTGTAGCACAAGAAGTTGAGGCTACAGGCGAAGAATTTCTCACAGCATGTGTCGTCGGTTACGAAGTTGGGTGCCGGGTTGGAGAATACTTAGGCAAAAGTCACTACGAGGTAACTTACCAACATGACAAGCGTTCTGTTCTTTGGGAGAGTATGAGCTCATTTAAATCAGCGCTTCCACAGCACTGCTACGGGTGGCGTCATAGGCGTCGCAGCCGCAGCCGCACACCTGTTAAACCTCGACGCAGCAACAACCCTGTCAGCAATTGGAACAGCCGGTACACAAGCAGCAGGTCTCTGGCAGTTCCTCCTCGATGCAACGCACTCAAAGCAAGTACACACAGGTAAGGCCTGCTTCGACGGGATATTTGCAGCATACTCTGCTCGCGATGGCCTTCTCGGACCTCGAGATATTCTCGAAGGACCACGGGCAATGGGCATAGCCTTAGTTCCAGGCGAGACATACCCGGAGGCAATCAATCAAGATCTAGGCTCCGACTGGGCTATCCTCAGCTCCAGTTTCAAATGGCATGCCTCGTGCAGACATACGCATCCCAGTGTCGACGCACTGCTGAGTCTAATGGAGAAGAATAATGTTGCCTTTGACGATATTGAGTCGGTGGTTGCGCGCACTTATCAGGCTGCGCTTAATGTGCTCGGTCTTAGTGGAGCCGGTGAGACAGTCCATCAGAGCAAATTCTCGATGGGATTTGTTCTGGCTGTTGCAGCTAAGAAGGGACAGGCTATGATTACCGATTTTACGGAGGAGGATTTGGTGGATGCTTCTTTGCGGGAATTTCAGAAGCGGGTTACTATGGAGCTGGATGAGGAGATTGAGAGCAGGTTTCCTAAACAGTGGCAGGGGATTGTTATTGTTACGTGCAAATCCGGGGAGAAGTTTACGGAGTCGGCTGATTTTGCGAAGGGAGATCCTGAGCTTCCTCTAACAAAGTATGGTATCTGATGCTATTTTGGCTTGCCACTGAGGCTAACATCTATTCTAGGGAGGAAATCGAGAGGAAGACGAGGGCCCTTGCTACTTATGGTGGAATCACGGATGTCTCACGCGTGAATCGACTGATTGAAAGAGCGTGGAACTTGGAGCGGGAGACGAGTCTCAATGGGTTTGTCTTTTAGAGCTCTACACAGACCTGAAAGTTGAAATCTTTGAAACCGCTGTACATATCATCTAGATGCCTTCGCGTAGCTATAAAAGGTCTTTGGGTACAAGTATATCTTTTGGACATTCTTCGGGCTTCTATAGTGCCTTTCCGCCTTCCGCTCACTGATTGGAGGGGCAGCTCTTTCTTCTCGAAACATTTTGATGGGCTCACGATCCCGAAATGGCTGCTCGACGTGTCGTAAGCGGAAAAAGAAGTGCGATGAGTGTTCGCCCCTGTGCGCAGGGTGCAGGCACAATGGACATGATTACATCTGGCCCGAAATTAGTCCAGCGTCGCCGAGTGCAGTACCTGCTTCAAGGAGTCCCTCGATCCGACTCATTGGCTCTCCGATCAGAGTCATGGCGGCTCCTCTCACACTTTCTTCAAGATAAGGCCAACTGCCTTGTCTGGCAACAGGATAGCCAAAACCCAATACTGTCGATAGTATTACCCTCCGACCGGCTTTTCATGAATTCAATCTTGGCGTGATCTGGCTTCCATCATATGCAACGGTCACCAATACCAAGTCATGAAGTTCAAGGCTCGACATGGACTTACTATAATGGCGCAGTGCAGCGATTACGTGCAGAATTGGCGGATTTGCAGAAAGACAGACATGGGATAGATTATTTTAATACTCTATCTTTTAGAGTAGGTAATAGGAATTAAAAAAGATCTTGTTTCTTACTAATTGTGCGAGGTGAAGACCAGCAGGGGCGGTTCTCCACGGTCTTTGGCATGCCAGACCAACACTTCTAGCTATTTCAGTTTGGGGCTAGCTAAAATTACTATGATGGAACACGATTTCGTGGATTATACTAGCAAGAGCCTTGAGTTCAGACCTGAAATCCTCAATTTCAAGGCGATTAAAAGTCGCCGACCTCGCGCAGCGATGAGCAAATTCCTGAATCGGCACTTGCACCCTGGGCTCCAGCTTACCCCAGATCAGCCCATGGTGATCAATGGCACCACTGCTGCCGCTGAGCAGATTGTCTAGATTCCGGCCAGTCTCGGTGATGCTGTTCTGCTGTGTTAGCCTTACTATGGATCTTACGTCTCTGATATTGGTTCGCGAGCTGGTGTGAAAGTTTTCAAAGTCGCTTTCGGAGACACCGACCCATGTGGACTGAATTGCTTCAAGCCCTACGAGGATGCTCTTATTGCTTCAAATGCCAGTGATGTGAGAATCCGTGCCCCCGTGATCAGCTCTCCCCCACAATTCTCTGGGTTAGTTTTATTCCAAGGAGACCATCATCGCGCTTATGCAACTATGTCAGAAACACTAAATACACTCTAATGGTGATAAATTTAGCTTTGTCTTTTTGGAATATCACACAAGATGACCCAGAGTCGACCCCATTCGTGTCGGCTTTGTCTATCAACTTGGAAGGTATTGTTGATTCAAGATTTATTCATGTCCTGTGGGGCATGAGTAAGGATTTTGGCGGCCGTGGTTACAGTTCTACTAATATGTCATGATGCGTGTGAAACATTTTAACACCTGATACGGATAGACTGGAGTTCTCAGGAATATATATAACCTTGTAATATGGGTTTCAATTCCTTAAGTTGAGTACCTATCCTTCGGGAGAAAGAAAGCACCTCATAGGTACATTCCATCATTATACATTCTATCATGATCCCTTTGATAGAATACCATTCACTAAAGATCGACTGTAGTTTCAAGTACTTGTTAGAGGGTCAATTTTATGATAGAACACCGGCATCCGGAGAGATAACTATCTAAAATGCAGTACATACAAATTTATTCTATTGGGTCATGAAATCATTTTTCCTATAGCTGACTCCTCTTCGACGTAAGTCACCAATACTTCATACCCGGCTGGCGATATATGGATATGCACTGGTAAATGCAGATACCCGATTCGGAAATGCTGGGTCCGATATGATCATATAGGAAGATGCGACAGAGGAAGATAGCCCTGGAGGTCATGAAAATGATGGCAAGGATGGGCCCCGGACAAGGAAGAGGACTAGCGAGAAGATAATGACATTGGTGACGATGACGATGAAGGGGATTTTAAGGAAGTTTTAGAATATGAGGACAATGACACCGACGAAGACGAAGTTAACGGCGATGATGACTAGGTAGCTAGATGGATGAACTCTTCATGCCCTATCATTAGGATAGATTCTTTTGTATAATCAAGTCCGAAGGTAAATAATCATGTACTTCATAGGAAGGGGCTTTAGTGTGCTTCTATAAATCATTCGAAGGCCAACTATTTATGCCGTTGGGATGAGCGATGAGCCCAACAAAGCTCGGCTCCCAGACGTACTTCGCTTGGCACCGTTAAGTATCTGTCACTTTATTCAATAGAATTCCTTGCAGGATATTGAAGCTTCAAAGTTTGGTCATGTTGCCAAGTCTCTTAGAATGATCTACGAATTTGAGGCAGCGACTATTGATACTAACGCGATTAATCATAATGCATAGGATAGGACCCGGTTTAAGCTGGAAATCTGTCTCAAGGCCTCCTAGGCTCGCCCTGTGTGTAATATAGGTTAGCGACCTAGGGGTTATATATTGTGCATGTAAATCAATTGAAATTGCTTGAAATCCGATATGGATATTGATGTCAATACTATGCTTTAAAAAGGTCAAAAAAGATTGCTTGGTAGAGATCGCGGGACGCGAGGAGAGATCTCAATCATGCTCGGACACGTCGCCATTAGTGTGAATAATTCGATAGTGTCCGTGCATGGAATGTGGCTGAAAGACTATTAAGAAATGTCTTGTTTGCTAGTTCTTTTGTGAACAAAATAATCATAATTATAATAATAATTATAATAATAATAATAGTACTAAGCATGCGGAGAATGTACTAATGTACACAACTAAAAAAAAAACTCGGCAGTCGGAGATGATACCAAGTCGGGTGGAGAGGGACCGGAACGTCCAGTGAAATTAGAAGATCGGCACAACTGTGTCGAACCGTTTTTAACTTATCGGGTCCAAGGGGAACGAAAAGTCAAATCGGGTAAGTGGCGCGATGGATCCCGCTCGAGCCGGTCTATGTATCTTGTGCCTATCTACATGAAGAAACTGATCACGAATAATACCGTTGGGGTGATCGACCTCCCAAGCGGGCAGGGTCTGAAAATATCACCGCATGCAAATAGCAGAGGCGGACAGACAAGCCTGTCCAAGACCGGCTGAAACGCCGATCCATACCGCATCGGTGGCTGATCTACCAGCGAAACCTTGATGCCAAGACGCAAATCCATCCTTGGGAGGGGTTGAAGTTGATCTGGAGAGGTATTGGCTTTTGAACATACTTGTCAGGACCGACCTCGTGCCACAAAAGATCTGCTTCGGAAAATCAGATGTCCGATCGGTGTCTACCACGCAGTCTCTACTCCACCCTCCAATTTCTTGCACATCATGGATCACATAGTGGTCATTGCGTGGGAGCGGAGCCTCCAAAACACAGAGCCGAGCATGTGAAGACCCTGGGAAATTTTTCTGTAAACACAGAATATGAGGCCACCCGTCGGTCTAGCTTTGTTTGCTGTACTTATCTGCAGGTGTGCTCATCTGAGAGACTAACCCCCCAATGATCATCCGTTGGCCCAGAGGACTCGTGTCGCCATGCATGTCCCCAGGTTTACCGCAAGGATGACCCCGCAGCACACAAGGCCGAGAGAACGGTTGGTCGGCAGTCTGATAGGAAATGGCGATCCTGAATGTGGGATAGGGTTCAACACCTGGGACCGCTTTTTGAGTCTGCCCGTGCATATTGTCCTATCAACGCTGCAGATATTATACGGGGCCAGATCAACTTTGTACTGGCCTAAACGAATACCTGGCAGAAACTGAAACAACCCCAAATGTTACTAGGTCAGATCGAGACCGTCATAAGTGCCATGATATAAGCAGTAGCGATAAGCAAAAACGCTTTTTACCCAGAATCAGCTGATGCGTAGCTATCCGGAGTGCGACTTGAAGCTGCACCCACGGAAAAAGGGGTGTATTTATACATTGAAGAAACAAAGTCGGTCGAATGGAACGCCACCAAAAATAGCTTTTAGGGTCAAAACAAGATAGCCGTGAAGAAAGGAAAGGAACCTTAGATCCCTGGAGATAATTATTCGAGAACAACGTCAAGGACCCAATTGACTAAGAGCAAGCACAAATTCGAGGTAAAAGCGGCAGGCACCGCCTTCCCGATACTCCATGATCGACACCCTTTTTTCCTTACCATACGTTACCGGTTTCTTTCTCTTCAAACCTCATACACTTTTCCTTTCTCTTCTCCGTACGACTTTCCTTCGTTTTTCCTCTTCCCCCACATTCTCACTTTCTTCGATTCTATTCCGGACACCTTGGGAGAAGTGTCCTTTTCTTTTATTTCGCCCATCCCTTCTCTTCCAGCCTGGTCCCAGTCCTTGGCCTTGTCCCGCCAAGCTGACTCGGACCTGGGTTTCGGGCCCGCTCGCCCATGCCACGCTCATCTACTGCGGGTAGGAAGAACCAGAGCAATCGACACGAGAATGGCCTCGTCGGCCCCGGCAAGAAAATAACCAAGCAGAAATCCAGTAGCCACCTCAACGGCTCGCCTGCCAACGGCGCCGCTTCCGCGGCTGCCTCCGCGCCTCTCGACCTGTCCGCCAATCGTTCCACAAGCGATACCGCGGTAACCTCTCCAATAGCCGGCGTCAAGGGTGCGGATGGGTCGAAGACGGATGGCAATGGTCGTGTGATGGCGAATGGACATAGCAAGGGCGTGGATATGGCTTCGGGTCAGGCTAACGGCGTTGTGTCGCAGAACGGTGGCATGACAGGTACGGCTTCTCGCAATGGCCCCGGAAAACGATCTGGGTCAAACGCTTCAATCAACCCGCTTCAACTCGCGTCCACTATCCTCAAGTCCTGCCCTATGTACGACACTATCGCCATTTTGATTTTTCTGCTACAACTCCCGCCGATGGTCCTTACGCTCGTTCAATTCTTGTTCGCATCCTTGACTTTCATGCCTCCCAGTGGTGCTGCCGCCGGATCTCTGTCTGCCAATTTCGACATTTTTCAGGGTCCCGCTGGTACACCATCTCTAGGGACAATGATGGCCATGGATACGTTCTGTCTTCTCTTCTGGGGCCTCTTTATGTGGACTTGGGCTCAGAATTTCGCAATCGATCTCGCTCATGTCCAGGTCGCCATCACGCTAGGCGGCGGAGGATCCGGAAAGAACGGCGGGGTCAACGGTCTCTGTGTTGGAATTGTTCTGCTTCTTCACATCGTTCGCAGCAAGGGCATTCAAGACTTTGTGGTGGGCCATCTCGTTTCCGCCAAATTCATCAGCCCGGATCTGCTTTCTCAGTATTCGAGTCTCCTTCCCGCCGAATTCCGACGTACCGAAGCATCTACATCTCCGAGTTGGCTAAGAAGTCTTCTCGCCGTACATATACTAGCACAAGCGGGGACAGCCATGGCACGACGTTCGATGGCGAAAAATCGGGCTCCTGCACCTTCGCGGAGCGGGAAACGCGGGGATACGGAGGCTTCTGCGGGCTCGCAGGGTCAACCCGATTCTGCACTCGAGTCGGCTGCTAGTCTTTCTTCTTCTCTCGTGGGACCGGATGGTCAATTCGTCAAGGATGGCAAGGATCGTTTAACTTCAGCCAAGAAACGCAGGAGGCAAGCCAATCAAGTTCGAAGTCGCCAACCGTTTTGGGCCGCTCTCGCTAGTACAAAGGTCACCATCATGCGAGAATACGAACATTCACGAGCATCTTCAAAAACAACGTGTGGTATTGCAATGACTGAAGAAGATCTGCAAGGTGTTTCCCTGGACGATGGATTGGTATGGATTACAGATGTGGATAGTTCTTCGATCAAGTTTGCCGCGGGCGATTTCAGCGATGATTCTATGGGCTCTAGTGACGTCGGTCGCTTAGAAGGTGATGTGGAACCGTTCTACGTTTGCGTGAACGGGGCTCTTTGGGCTACTGCGACCATTGTTCGAGTGTCGGACTCCTCAAAGGGGCCAAGCGTGGTACAATGGCGGGGCGAGGTCTCTGGTCTTGCTCCCAATTGTGCTTATACTTGCTCCTTTGTGCGGAGCGATACTGACGAGGAAATATGCGTCATGAGCGTCAAGACACCTGCGACTGCTGACGCAGAGCAAAGTAAGTCTCCCCAGAAAGCAGTAGAATACTTGGAGTCATACAGGAATCTTACCATTGGACCAGCCGTTTCAGCAGTACCGACACCCCCACAGCCACTCTATAGACCTTCCTCCCCTTCGACGACGCTGAAGAATTCCATCAACAACGCCGAAGCCAAACTGAACGAGAAGCGCTCTCGATTGAAGAAGACAAAGAACGATCACAAACTTCTCATCTCAAGAATCCGGAAGGAGCTAGACAACTACAATCATCGCTTGCAAAGCGGTACCGACGAGAACAAACAAAAGCAGCGCTCACTTCAATTGGAGCGAAACATTCGACAAACAGAGGAAGCCACCACGGCGCTCGAAGTACAATTAGACAGCATGGAGAACATTCCAGAGGAGGAGGTAGAGCAGTGGAATGCGCAAAAGGCCGATTTCGACCGGGAACTGGAGCGATATAATTTGGCAAAGGAGGAGCTACAAGAGGCCCGCCTTGTTGCAGCCCAGCAGGTTTCGTCGCTGGAGCAAGAACTGAATCTGAGTATTCAGAAGCGGGAGCGACTCCAGGGCCGCCGGACTCGCGTCAATGAGCAGTATGAGCGCATAATCTCTGCCAATGCTCAAGGATTGAATGAGCGAGAACGTCGTGCGGCCGAGCAGTTTGCCCGGGAACAAGATCAAGCCAAGATGGAGTTCAACTTCCATGAGCAATTCGCGAGCATCAGTCAGTCCGTGCAGGATTTCCAACTGCGTACTGGTCAGCTTTGGCAGCAGGCATCTGCAATTGAGCAGGCTATCCAACAGCAACAGCAGCAGATGCTTATGGACTCTGGACCCCTTACCCCCGAGGGCAATCTACCAGGAACAAATCCATTGGCTGAGGTCAATACGTCTGCTGCCAATGGTCCGAACGGCCGCTCGCTGTTGGCACTCAGCTTTCCTCCTGCCAGGTCTAGTCCTCTGCAGACCTCTTCTCCGGTTCATGCTACATCTTCGCACCCGACTAGCCCTGTACAAGACGCATTCATGTCCCAGTTCCCGACTTCTCCATTCGGCAATGGAAATTCGTATTTCGGATCTGAAATCAATCACCGGGACCGCTCGTTCTCCAACCGCTCCACCCGCAGCAGCTTGTATGGTTCAGAATTCTTTGAACCTAATCGCTTCCCGTCTCTTCAGTTCGACCTGGCCGAATTAATGTCTGAAAAGCAGCATTCTGGCTCAGAGAACAACAGTTTTCTGTACCAGCCTGGCCGTCCTTCGTTGAGCCCATTTCAACGAGCTACAAGTCGCGGTAGCGGAGCCGGTAGTGGTAGTGGCAGCGGTGGCAGTGGGAGCGGCAGTGGAAGTGGCAGTCCCAAGTCTGCACGCGATTAAGAAGGTTTCGTGAAGGTCTCACCCTTTACATATAGACCATGTGATGACTGGTTTCAAGCCTCATACGCGGCGATCTTATTGTGCCTTCTATCTCGCCTGCCTTTCGAATGTCTCGTCTGACATGTTTCTTCTTGTGCCTTTGTAACATCTGGTGTGTTCATTGTCTTGCAGCTTCTACTTATCTCCTGATCCATGAGCCTCTCGATAATATTGGGTTCTTTGGTTATTACCGGACATCTATCTCGCGGTGAGATAAAACAGGTTGGATAGGCTCAGTTGAAGTGAGATGAATCGCAGTTGTGTTCCTTAAGACCAAAAGCTTGTTCTACATATATTACCACCAGTCCATGCCACCGTGTAGCCTTGTAAAAGTTCCTGTAGTTCGAGTCAAGCTGAGCGAGTTAAGTTGCACTTTTATCAATCACTCCTTGACATTTCCCGGATTGCAGGTTTAGTGGCTCCCAAGGTCACTCTCCTTTCCCCGCACTCGATGCATAGAATGAACACGCATACCTGATCACCAGGGTTGCTCACAAAGCCCCACTCGAGCAGACCCACTCACTCCAGGGCTTACCACGATCTCAGCACTCTGATCATTCGCTTATTGAGCCAAAAAGTATTTTTCCAAACTTAAGCATACGGAACCTGATCGAAAGACTCCGCAAGTTAACCAAGTGCCTCGATATGTAGATGTAGATCAGGACTTGGCCGGAGGAAGCCCTGTCGATTTATTCCGAGCACCAGTTTACCCCTGCATAGATCAACATTATATGATGTAACTCCAAGTCCGTGATGTCAATGGAAGATAGGTAGCCTATTGTGATACATATTGTGATCCAGGTGCATAAGATCAGCCAGCCCCCAAACGACCATGTAAGATGAGAGCGGCACCATAGCATTTGATTGGTTTTCTGCGATGTAAAAATCAGCTAGTACCAGGTACCATTCCTGAAGACATGCAGGATGCAGATTTATCGATGCAAGCCAACACACCGTACCTTCAGCTCCAATCCTCTTACCCGATCTATCATATGCACAGCCATCCGCTTCTTGAACTCCCCTAATGGGTATAAATAATAAGTCCGTGTCCTTTTCCATACTCTTTTTCTACACTATCTTTCTCTCGAGGTCTCTTATAATCATACAAGATGTCTTTCTTCGAAAGCTGCAAGGACGTCCACATTGAGATTAAAGAAGATGGTCCCTTCCTAGTCTGCTATGCACGAGATCAATATGGTAGCTATCCTCAGGCTATAATGAGACTGGATGAATTTATTGGTAATGATGATGGTATGATTTCTGTCTCCGCTGTCCATTTTTATTTGTTAAGTAACTTGTAATCACTAATACCTAACTTTAGGGCATTTCATCTGGGACGGCGTCAATTTCAGCCAATCTGCCAAGGACATCCGCCTCGAAGGAAGCAACTTGACGGCTGTATTGGCGAACAAAGACGGAAGAATGGGAGATAGACAGAGCATCGACTTGAATAAATACATTGCGAACGAGGGTGGAGATTTGGTCAGGTAAGGAAGGTATCTTGTTTGCAAGGGCCTTGTTAACGAGTCCTTCCTAGCAAACAGGTCCGACGCTTGGGATTCGTCCTCAAGTGGAGCTGTAGCCTTCTAGGGCTGCTTGTTTTGTTCCAGTCCGCTGTGAAAGCAATTTGGGCTCCAACGTTTGCAACGTTAGTGTGATAGAGCACTAGTTTTCACTCCCCTTCGAGATAGTATATAGGGCATTTAAGGAGTCCTAAATCGGGTTTTGCGTACTTTATTGGTCTTCATGCCCACGCAAGGGATGTTTTACATACATTTAAAGCCACATCAACGAAGTACACGAAAAATGGACCCTCAATGCCATAGATGTTCCCCGATGAATTCACCTGGGCACGCCAGCTAGCCTGCAGGAATCGCTTCCAACAATCTTCTGGAAGTGGATCTGACTCCCCTCATAGGTATAAATACCCAATAACCTTAAATCAACTTTCTTTCCATTTGTTAAGCTGTAATCATAGGCACATTTATCCAAAGCTATCTGCTGCTATTTGGAAACACCTGTCTCGTACTTAATGAAGATTGCTGTCTAGATTGACTGAAATTCTATATTAACAACTTGGAATTGCGATAACAGCGAAGCTCCAGGGTCGGTAGCAGCGCTTTTTCGCCTGAGCATCTAATAATGTACAATGCCACTGTCCAACAACCTTGGAACCCGGCCTGATATGGTATAATCAACTGTATTCCAGCTCAAATCTCAGTTCCCATCTTCCAAAATTTAGTATTAGCGTACGACAAACATAATTGTTCTGCCGAATGCTCATTCCCACTCTTTTGCGCGCAATGTCGCTCTGAAAGCGCGAGATCCTCGCCCTCGATTGCACGAACAACAGTCCCCAGCACAATCGAGTGATCCTGCACATCAATTTTCTGCGGATGTAGTGTACACTCAAGTACGAATGGAAAATCAGCATTTCCTCCATCTTTCGTTAATTCATTCGGGCCATCCCTCCTCCTCAAAATAGGAAGAGGTCTCACAGATCCAGAGTTCTGGCCTCCTGGACAAGCTGGCAAAGCGCTGAATTCAAAGTCCCCATGCCCATTCAGTATACTGGCAAGTGTGGTGTTGCCCTTCGAGAAATCCCGCGCGAGTGTAGCAGTTGCGGGCCCCGGAGCAAGTAAATGAACCAGGAATCGTTGCGAGGTGAGAAGAGCGTTTAATGTCTCAGATGGCCTGCGCACATTGAACGAGATGACCGGGTTTGGTGTAAGGGTAACGGTATTGAAAGAGGATACTGTCATACCACGGAATGAGGATGTATCTGATGCGCCGCTGGGATCTGTTGCTGTGATTATGGCGACGGGGTAGGGGACTTGGCGCATGAGAAGGCGAACATGTTCGGATATAGAGGATGCGGAGGAGTTCTTAGGTGGTGTATTGGTTTTTGATGATTGTGCTTGTTCATTTGTAGGCGTTGGTTGGGCTTCTTGGGCGTTGAGAGCCGAAGCACTGGTGATATTTCGTCGCGAGCATGGTAGATTGCGCTGGTGGGATAGCCGCGCTGATAGAGTTTGAAGAGACGAGAGATTGCGCGAAGATATGTATGAGATTCCGGAATTTAAGTCCCCTGAATAAATTTAGAAATAAGTCATCGGAGAAAGGGTTGATAAACAAATAGCGAAACTTACCTCCGCGGCGGGCCGCAAGTCGCGGGACCGACAAGTTCATGTCGCCGATTAAACCGAGTGGTTTTGTCGCTCGGCACACAGAACGACTGCACAAAAAGATAGAAGACAAGGGCAGGTCTATAATTCTCGTCGCTTCATGCCAAAGACTCCGTTGCGAGTCTCAAAACGAGCAAGTTCCTCCCAAGCTGGAAGTCCGCAAAAATCCCGGGCTGCTTACATAACCCGCGATAATTTCTCTTCCGCAACGCAAGTTGTATAGCATCAACTTCACCCTCTCCTCTCCCAATTGCATTCCAGCCCACCGCACACATCACCCAGGGGGCCAACTTGATCCTTTGATACCAGACCGACCTAGGCCATCAGCTGCAGCGCAGCACCTCCAACCCAATGTCGATGCACACCACCCTCCGCCGCACCGCGGCCACAATATCCAGCTCAACAAGCACCATCCTCCCCTCAAGCCAAATTACCTCCACTCAATCCAAGTCCACAACCTTTGTCTGCTCGCAATGCCGACACGCTACTCTTCTCCGCCGCCCCAAGCGTCCCTATACCTTCACCCAACTCATCACGCTCTCCGACGGCAGCGCCTTCACCCACCGCACGACCTCTCCCGTGCCCGTGTACCGCTCGGCGCGTGATACCCGCAACTCGCTTTTGTGGAACCCTTCCAGCAGCAAGCTGATGAATGTGGAGGACGACGAAGCTGGTCGACTCGCTGCTTTCCGATCGCGTTTCGGTCGGAGCTTCGATGCCAATGCCCCTGCTGCTGAGGTGGATCCTGCTGCTGCTAAGGCCCAAGAGGAGGCTGCGAAGGCCCAGGAGAAGGCCGATCAGGAGGAAGAGGATAACCTTTTGGACTTGATCAGTTCGTTTGGACAGAGTGAGGCGCCGCCTCCAGAGAAGAAGAAGAAGTGGTGAGGGGAATATCACCCTTGAGATATTTGCAAGAGAAGAAAGAGTGTAAGACCATTGGTCGGGAGTTGGGCTTCTTATTTTGTGTCATCTATCTTGTACATTATACATATGTCTTATTTTTTGTGCATCAAACCCATTTGCTTCATTATACTGATATCCCGACCTGCCTTTCTTTTTGGAAATGGACCACCGCTTCGTAAAACAGTGGTCTAGCCTCAGAGGCTGGGACTGAAGCCTTCCACAGTGACGTCCCAATCTGCAGGGAAATGAGGGCCTTCGTTTCCATCCCAGCCTCCAGCCATCATAGCAGCGGCCAACAACAAACCGCCAGCATCAGGCATGTACGGAGTGGGGACCCGAACTCCCCCTTCAGCATATCCAGCATCGTCAAAAACATAGTAAGGGTCAAGAAGATACGCGATGGCCTGATCCATGTCTCCAAGACGCAGACTGTTCATAGCTAACATACTAAAGTCCCACCCATAAGAATCCCCTAAGTCCCAAAGCTCCTTGATAAGCTTAGCAGTATGCCGCATAGTAGTCAGGTTGAGTGGTGTACCAGTCAACGGAGGTGGAAGCAAGCCATAAATGCCAATCATGGCCGGATGATCCTGTACGGTGGTACTATTCACCTTCCACATATCAGGGATACCTTCGTAAACAGCATAGGCACCATCTATAACAGGAAGCGGAGCGAGATTATCTCTCACGGTCACCCATTTCTCCGGTACAGAGACTTGCTGACGTTCTTTCCACTGAATAGCAATTTCCAGACCAAAGCGCCAGTATGCAAGCTCGAAGGTCGGGTTGATAGTACTGTTAGGGCTGGTATTCTCGCTGACCGGGTACATTGGAGGACCCAGATCGTATAATTTGGTTGTCTCATTCCACCACGCATATGAGGCCATGAAGTCGGCAGTGGCTGTTATTACATCATCCCATTCTTGTAGTGTGTCTTGGTTGGGAACGGCGCGGTAGGCGTATTCGGCGAAATGCATGACGTGAGGCTGTTGCCAGATCAGTAACGCGTTTATCTCACCTGGGGCACTTCGGCCTGTCGGGTCGGTCATCTTTCCCCAGCGGGCTCCCTCATATCCTTGTGCTTTGGCTCTGTCGATGCTGGACTGGAGAAATCTTTTATATGTGCCCGGGGCACTACGGGCAAGAAGGTCATAGTGTCCCCACCGGGCAAACTGTAAACTGTGCCATAGGAACATTTCAAGCTATACCACAATTAGTATCCTATAAGCTCTCGGTAGTCGAAGCAAAGATTCCAAGACGCAACTCACATGAAACTTTCCGTACCACCCATTATTCACGAGTCCTAGGAGTTATCAGTAGCCGGATGGAGTAAAATATACCGAGGTATCACATACCAGATTCTGGAAGAAAACATTAGTTCAATGTGGCTTTCAAGGGAATGATATTTCAATGGCTCACCTTGAGGAGGGTTATTTGACGCCTCATTCACTGCAACAAGGTACTGTGAGAGGATGATGCGGCGTTGGAGCTCAGTGGCATTGACATTATCAGTGGCTGACAAGTCTATAAAACCACCTAAGGTCCAGTAATCCTCCCACCACTCTTTGGACGCAGCCGCAATGCTCTCAAATGATGGGAGGTCATAGCGAGTGTTGCTAGCCGACTGGAAGTCCGCCACAAGCTGCAGAGTATTCGACCCTGAAGGAGTGAGGATAAATCGATTTGTCCCAGCCAAGGGTCCAGAGACAGTGCCCTTGGCATTCCACTTAACTCCCAGTCGGTTGATATTATTGTCAAGGACGTGCTCAAACGAGGCCATGCCAGGTGTCGATTTCATGTGCACTGTGCTATTGGTGTTATCATTCCACACGCCAACGAAAGGTGCGTCAAATTTATTAGTGTCGGAGCTGGGAAAATCAAAGAAAACGCCCAAGCCTCCAGAAACTAGCAGATCCGACTTGATCTGTATTCCTACAGTAGGGTCGGCTGGGTGACACCAAACCTGGACAGAGACCTTGGATCCATTATGGCGAAACGAGGACTGGATAGTTCCTTCCCAGATATCTAAATCCTGGGACTTGTAGAGCAAATCTTCCTCGGTGATATTCTGTCCCGGGAAATAAAGGCCGATATTGGCTATGCTCAGTCTTTGAGGATTTTGAATGAGCCAATTGGAAATATCTTCTTCGGCTGGGTTGGGCATATCATAATTGACAAATCGATCATGCGTCCACCAGTCTAACCCTGTGAAATCTGATCCACATAGCCTATCAGTACCATATCGCCTCTCAACAACGGAGTACCTACCAGAAGGAGAGGGTTGATTAGAAGTAATAGGTAAACTGAAATTATGCCAAGCCCAAGAGCTCTCGATGGCGAAAGGCGAGAATGTCTGTAGACCGGTAATATCTGCCCCAAACGCAAAATTGCCATTGCCAACCTGCAGGGGCGTTGTTGAAGAGCTGACGTTACGGTGCGGGTTGAACGAGCGGACTACATTCCGTCTCTGAGCGGGAGAAATCCTCGCTGCGGCTCCAACAACGAGCAACAGAAAAATAGCGACCTGAGACGTAAAGCGGCGCATAGTGATGACTGCATGCGAATGAATTTCCTGTAAATTATTTCACAAGGGAATCCATTATCAAGCGGTATTCAATGTGCTCTGAACTAAACATGACTGGTGGAACTATACAGCCCGCTTCCCCACGTCCCCGGATCTCAAGTATGCGGGGTAAAGATTCAAGACTTCTATTTAGCCTGAAAGACCTGAAAGATGACCTGTTATGCTCGGAATCTCGGGTTATAATCGGAAACTCAGGATGGATGTCCACTTCCATAAACCATTGGATATCAAACCCTCTTAAATGAGGGGTGCTTGGGTAAGGTCCCAGTGGCACCTCTATAGACAAGGTATTCTCAACTGTGCGTCATTTCCAGTACGGCTCATAAGTCTAGTCTGTAGCGCGAATTGGTATCTAAAAGGGGGTTTGTAATCTATGTGGAAGCCTTTAAGACAAGTCAATCAAACCTAGCTGATGCACTGGACGAGGGTGACTCAGCATCTTGTCCTTCCTTTTTATCACAATGTCTTCTTCGTCTAGACAAGAGCCTCTAAAGGTAATCTAGCCTACATATGCGTGACTCACTAGCATTAATGAAGGCATTTGTGTTCTCACTTTTGTGATCGGTCTCCAGACCAAAAGCCCAATTCAAATCGGCACCCGCCTTGAAGAGAAATCTTTTCCGGTTTTCTCCAAACCCCCGTCTTCTCTGGTCTCCTGATGCTATTGCAGAGTATCATGAGCCATCTTTGAAGTACGAGACTAAAGTGTTGATCTGATGAGACGATTGGTCAGTCCTGCAACACCAGAGACTGTTTGAAACATCATAAGCAAAGAACGGCCAGCCATCATTTCGTTGTTAGATTTGCCCCAATATTTTGACAGTGCGTCATACACCACCGGAGACAGAAACATCCGGGTCTCTTGGTCGCATGACTTCTTCAAGCTTGGATACCCTATTCCGACATTGTAATCCATGTACCCTTGTGCCAATAATATGACCATGAGTGTATAGCTGGGATATGGAACGGTGTTCCTTGATCCAGAAGTGAATGACCTCGATAATCACCTGCATGTACCGAGAGGCACTGTGGTCCTGTCCTATGCATACAAAAGGGTAGCTCAAGCTGATAAGTGGGCCGCTGCTTCGTTTTGAGAGTTGCATCTTGATTATCGTCACAAAAACAATTGCTTCCACAATGATCTGCACTGTGCCCGGAGAGATATTACGATTCTGTTCGATGCGTTGAAGACGTCAGCCAAAGAACATATCTTCCCCTGCTTTGGCTTTTGATCGTAAAAGGTGGACCACCTACCTTGTTTCCTATCTCCCTATTCTGCTGGCTTTGACCGTGTGAAGATGCGACGATTCCAAGAAGGCCAGAACTCTAGTCTCTTCCTCCAGCAAGAGCTGTTAACTCCATGAGGGCGGACAAAGGCAATCAGTCATGACGATCCTGAAGATAGGAGTCGATCAAATTGTTGGCAAAGGAAACTAACATTTGCAAAGCTCCTGTTGTCACAGATTCGGAAAGAATTTTGAAACCATTCCATTGTTTCTTGTTTCGACCATCTCCGTCATACGAGCTTTTTTGAGCCGAACCGAAATATGTCTATTAAGCCGAACGTATCTATTAAGCCGAATTCACTTTCGTTAATCTCGGTTGCGATGTGATTTTCACCGGGCCGAAACCTTTCGTCACCGGCCCTCTCCCGGAAAGGATAGAGGCCCGAGGTGTACCGATGCTACCAGAACGGCCGTGGTGGCAGAGAAAAGCCTACAAAGTGTTCCGGTTTCTTCAAAAAGAACAGGTCTTTGTCTAGACATCATTTTGATCTACACGACAGTACAGGTAAATGACAATAGTTGTAAAGATGATTCAGGGAAAATCAGAGTATGTGACATGTGACACCAAGGATGGATCTTCAGGGATACAAGAGTCTGGTTCTTCAGGAATCAAGCCGATCCGGAAACACCGTCCATGTACCAAGAATGGTTCGCTGGCCATTTGCCCCACTAATATCGCCAAAGCACTCGAGAATTCCCCCGACGGTTTCGGTAGAACCAACGCCACAACGTTTTTGATCCTGATTGATAACTTTCATTCGCTTTAATTCAGGGTTTCGATCAGCCTGCTTAGCTGACGAGTTTTTATTACGCAAGTTGTCTCGATATGCCTTGAATATCCCGTAATAAAAACCTGTCTCTATGTCCATGGCGTTTTTCTTCCAGGCTATCATCTTAACGATTTCAAAGAATAGAAGCTTTTCCAGGCTCGCACTAGAACAACTTCATGTTTCATATACAGAGCAAAAGGACATTCCACACGAACAGTTACGTATATTCGCAGAAAGCCGTTACCCAATACGGTTTGAGAGATATTTGCACGACCCACTTAGGTAGTATTCAGGGTGGAATCTGAGGCTTATTTCAGTATTAACCTATTCCAGACACATAATATCATCTACAGCGGGTCTAGAAGCTTCGGGACATCTTCTGCCAGGCTCCTGCAGTGGCCGTTTCGGCTTGCCGTGTCTAGAACTCTTGGTCGAAGATAGCGATGTGCTTACGCGTCAAGAACATATTGTAAGGGTGTGGGAATCCAGTGTTTTGATCTGCCTCGGGGAATTGTCGGAAGGTTCATAGAAGCCTCCGCGGCCAACCGTATATCAAGTAGAACTCACAGATGGACTGGCAGTAAGAGCACCCGCCAATCGACCAGTGGCAAATGTGATCAAACATTGGGCAACAGAAAGCTAGATGACAACAATCAGAACAAACCCATTGTCCCTTGTATTTTAATGTTGAATTAGTTCAGTGAATAGCTTTCAGCTAACCATGGAAAGAAACACCATCAAATATTTTAGTCTCTATATAGTGGAGTCTAGTGGAGAAGTCGGCAGAATCATACTCCGGGTATCAGGGCAATGCAGGTACCTGCATCCACAATCGCGAGAGCAAGGCTAATTAACGTGAGGTACACGGAGTAAATGCTGGAGCCTTGCCTTGCATGACGTGGACGATTGGCCTCATGTCGGGAAGAGCTTTTTTCATACAGTTCCACGCTACGGATGTGAAAATAAGGTAGACATGGAGAGGCTTCGTCACATCCACAGGCCCCACACCCATATATCTCAACTAGAAACAAACCAAGATCAGTGGTTTCATCATCTTGGGAAATCACCATCTTAGGAAACATGGCCGTGCTCAAATATCATCCTGATCATATAAGTATGGAGGCAATCCTCGAAAGATAACAAAATTGTTCTGATTCACAGCCTTCGTTCCTTCATCTATTTCCACTTTATCAACACATTCGTTTTTGGTACCCCTTTCGATTCTCCTACCATGCGTCCCTCGGTGGCCGCCCTTTTGGCTAGCTCCACGCTTGCCAGTGCCAAAAGCCTTGCTGATGTCTGCACTGTGTCCAACGTGAAGAGCGCCCTGCCTTCGAATGGCACTTTGCTTGGTATCAACGTGATTCCCTCTTCTGCAACTGCTGGTGCACTCTACAATGTCTCCTCCATGGGCAGCAGCGATACTTACAGCTACTGCAACGTGACCGTTACGTATACTCACCCCGGCAAAGGTGACTCAGTCGTCGTTGAATATGCATTCCCTGAACCTTCCGACTTCAAGAACCGTTTCTACGTTGCAGGCGGATTCGGTTACTCCCTGTCCACTAGCTCGACTGGTGGAATCATCTACGGTGCCGCTGGTGGTGCTACCTCCGCGGGATATGGGGCTCTGGACGGTGTCACTGTTGATGAGGTCTTCCTTTATGGCAATGGCTCGATCAACTGGGATGCGACCTACATGTTTGCTTACCAGGCTCTTGGTGAAATGACCCAGCTCGGCAAACATATCACTAGCAACTTCTATGGAACCGACTCGAAGATCTACACGTACTACGAGGGTTGCTCCGACGGAGGTCGCCAGGGTATGAGCCAGATCCAGCGCTGGGGTGACGAGTACGATGGTGTTATCACTGGAGCTCCGGCATTCCGTTATGGCCAGCAGCAGGTTAACCACCTTTTCTCTGCCGTTGTGGAACAGACAAAGGGCTACTACCCCCCGCCCTGTGAGATGGAGAAGATTGTGAATGCCACTATCAAGGCTTGCGATCCCCTTGATGGCCGCACTGACGGCGTTATTTCTCGATCGATTTGTGCAAGCTCAACTTCAACTTGACCTCTATCATTGGAGAGAAGTACTACTGTGCTGCTGAGACCAGCACTTCTCTCGGTTTCAACTTTGGCAAGCGATCCATCGTCAAGCGCTCTGATGGCACTAGCACCAGCTACCAACCAGCTCAGAGTGGATCTGTGTCTGCCGAAGGTGTCGCAGTTGCCCAGGCTATTTACGATGGTCTCTTCGATTCTAACGGTGATCGTGCCTACCTCTCCTACCAGGTTGGTGCATCCTTCACTGATGCAGAGACTGAATGGAACAACAACACCAAGGAGTGGGGTCTTGATATTCCCTCCACCGGTGGCGAGTTCGTCGCTATGTTCATCGAACTTCAAGACCTCTCCAACCTCTCCAACCTCGATGGTGTGACCTACGACACCCTCGTCGACTGGATGAACGAGGCAATGGTCCGCTACATGGACTCCCTACAGACCACCGTTCCCGACCTCACAACCTTCCAGTCCAACGGAGGTAAGCTCCTGCACTACCACGGTGAATCTGACCCGAGTGTTCCCACCGCTTCATCAATTCACTACTGGCAATCCGTTCGCTCGATCATGTACCCCGGTCTGTCCGAGAAGGAGAGCCTCGCCAAGCTCCGGGAGTGGTATCAGCTCTACCTCGTTCCCGGCGCTGCCCACTGCGCAACCAACTCTCTCCAGCCTGGTCCCTACCCCGAGGACAACATGGAGACAATGATCGACTGGGTTGAGAACGGCATCAGGCCCGCTCGCTTGAACGCTACCGTTTCCTCTGGCGAATACTCTGGCGAGACTCAGCGTTTGTGCCAGTGGCCTTCTCGTCCTATGTGGCGCAGCAACACCACCTTTGACTGTGTGACTGACCGCAAGTCTTATGAGAGCTGGACTTATGAGTTCCCCGCTTTCAAGGTCCCGGTCTACTAGACTAATTTTTGAATGGCCCGGCAAGGATGAGATTTGAAGTTACCAAGCGCCTGGTAGTTTGGTTTTGAGTACATGGGTAGCATGAATACTCAAGTTGTATTTTCTTTCTTCCCTGCGGAATCTTGCCTATATACTACTTCTTACGTTTACAACATACTTTTCTTCCACCCCCTTCAGTTGGGGGATTTTATCTTGAAAAGTCTGTCAAAGTTGGTATGTCATTTAACATACAAAAGCTTCAGAACCTATGTACTATTCAGGTTGTAACTCATAAGTCTACAAATGGAGCAGCACTTCAAGTTATATTCAACCTTGGAAGATATACGACTCCTGGTGGTGCATGAATTGCAAGGCGGAACCTGGGCTCGACTGCCTTTTTCAAGACAGCCTACAAACCCGAATCACAGGTTGGCTCTTGCTCCAACATCGGCAAGCTCGACCTGCCTTAAGAATTTCCCTCTCTATGGCCGCGAGAGCTGCCATTGCCAACGCTAGCCACTTGTTATGTCTTTTGTCCTTTTAAAAATAAACCATATCTCTCGTGAATTAGTATATATATGGCCATAGACCGGTAAATAAATCTAAATTAAATTTGGAACCCAAGATTCCGGGTATGGAAATAAAAACTAAAGCATCTTCATCAATATGAAGGCCCACTAGCTCAGCTCATGAATCACCCGTTGCTCCGCTCGCGATGAACCAATCTCATGGATGGCATTCTGCTCCGAAGACATCTCCGATGGCCGTTGCCACCCAGAGTCCTCTGTTTGCGCCATCGACTGGGTCTGCGGCGGCATGTAGACCGGCGACCAGGTGGGACCGTCATTAGTAGGCGGCTTGCTACGACCGAAGCAGGTCATGATTCTTCTGCGGAAGAGGAGTAGAAGCACGATAGTAACACCGGCGACGCAGCCGACTACTATGCCACCGATTGCACCACCTGATAGGCCGGTAGAATTGGAATTGTTGGTCGAAGTGCTGGTGGATGTTGGGGTGGAGGTACTTGTTGCGGTGTGTTGATTTTTTGTTGAGGCTGAAAGAAAGGGTTTGCTATGTTAGCATCAATGACATGAAATAAGAGGCCGTGTTGTTTGGAGCTCGTACTGGGTGCGGCAGTTGTCGCGGTCTCGCTGACTGCCGAGGCAATGGTTGATGATTCGTAACGTGCTGGTAGGGTTCGGTAGATGCTGTTGGCAGCCCAGTTCATCAAACATTCGTAAAAGTATACAGCGTCAGATACTGGTGCTCCTTCTGTTGGGAAGATGGTATAAGAGCCGCATGAGTAGGATGTGGGGCTGTGTCATGTCTGTCAACATATGTAAAGATGGGCAGGGAGTAGGGGTGCATTGTGCAAGGATTTACATACCACACGCCGTAGGAATCATCATTGTATAGTAATGTTTCACTGTCACATCCCGTGGCCATGGGCAAAGAGGTTGCTGGATTGGAACATCCTGCGTAGTAGTCGCTCGTATAGTAGGTCTCAGTTGTGCCACAGATGATGGATTGCGCTACCACGAGTCAGTACCGTTGCCAATAACCCTATCTGACAGGGTGGGGCGTCACGCACGAGTTGTTTGCAGATACCAACCCTGAAAATCAGGGCTGGTAGTGTAGTCCGCAGCTATAAATGTAGACGTCGGGCCGGTAGTGGTCATAATGAATGTATGAAATAAAAGTACACTGCTCCAAGCGACGCAAGATGCAAAAGAGAAGGAGAGAAAATATGCTTGGTCAGACAATCAGAAGGCTGACATTATATAAATAGACTAAACAGAGCTCAGGGTCTAACCATGGAGAAATTTCCAGGCTTGATACCCACACTACGAAGGATGCGATAAAGCTATGGTTTCATACCGTCTGTTGGGGGCTGAAAACCATCCATCAAAAACAACTCAAGATGTCCATACCGATCTTAGCCCGGTAATGGCGGATCAGAATCACTGATAGTTTCGCTTTTCAGCTAATTTTCTGGCTGTCTTGTTTGACCGGCATATGATAGTTTGAGGGTCCAATCAAGGGACATTTGTCACCTGGATAATCCCAGCTAGAGATGGAAGTGTCAAGAAATCCGGGAGGATCCAGTCCCGGGATAGTTTAGCGTCTCATCATGCTTTACAAAGTGGAGTCCTGCACGTTCGCGCGGCTGGTTTCCGAGCCCTGGGTGTCGGGTTTCATGGCGGTATTCCCGATATTTCTCAGATTAATTCTACGTATTGAGGGAGCTCAACTCTGCAATGAAAGATCTTCCAGTTTACAGGCATTGAGCTTGTAACTATGTAGGTACTAGCGATATGTTCCTCATTTCTGATCGACCATGAACTGTCTTAAACTGGGTATTCAATGCGGCCGAGCCCGAAGCGTCAGCACTAACGGTTTTCGTGAACAGAGGCGATGATCCATGATTCTCATATTCGGAGTAGTGAGATATTGATATTAGCAGTAGACTTTACTTGTGTGTATCAGCCCTTAACCTTTTTGCCAACACTCGACTATTTACCAAATACGGACTTGTCAATTAAGACCTGGCGCTTTGCTCCCAAGGTCATGTTCTAGAAGAGCTTTGGAAACCCTGGTCTGCTCACTTGATGTACCAGCACTATCGGTCTATCCATTAGGATCCTAGTTATGTAGGTGGTCGGTCAGTCAATATCTCTATCTCGAGCTGGCTTTGTTGTTCAACCGGTTGTTGTAACCGAGTAAGATAAAACGGGATACAGTTCCGCGAAGCTATCAATGAATCCTTTTGATTTGATATCGACTACTTGGAGAATATGACTAGTGGTATTGGATGTGAAAGTAAGTACGAAATGTGGAGAGAAAAAGAAAAAAAAACTCGTGCGAAGTAAGTCATCGAGGGGGCCGCGTGAGGAAAAGAAAAGGGCTGAACGGGAATGTCATTGGGAGTATAAGGTGGAGCTGGGATATGCGTGGGCCAGCTTTGGTTGGAGCATTCAAGCCCTGAAGTTATACAGATGGATCGCATCACTCTTCATCATTGGCCACTGGTCCTGAGTCAACGTGCGATGACCCAGGGGTCACTTCTTCACCGGCATTGCCAGACGAAGGGGGAACATAGTACGGAAGACCATCTTCTCCAGCATCGAGACGCAAGAGGAATGTCTCCCACAGCTCGATCAACTATTTGGAAAAAGGTTAGTAAGGGAGATTTTGAAGGATGCCAAGTGGAACCTACCTCCTTCTGAGCTTCTACGGCGCTTTCCAGGAATGTCTCCACGCCAGATTTGAAATCTTCTACCTTCTCCTTCTCGAACCTTTGCAGCTCATTCCGCATCAAACGACCCATGTCTTCGAATAGCAATCGAGTCTGGTGTACCTTGCGCTCAGCATCGGCAACGTCGGCATTGACTTGGTTCAAACGATCTTGCTGTGTTTTTCCCTGGCGAAGGATCTTCTCCTGAGTGTTCTTGCGTTTTTGAAGGTCAGACTCGGCAGAATGCCAGCTGTGGAAAGCTTTTTGTCGCTGTCCAAAGGCTGTCTTGACACTGCCAATCAAGCGAATGTACTCGTCAATAGTGATTCCTAATGTCAAAACATCTTGTTGGGCCTGGCGTTCATAAAGTTCTCGGATTCGGTATTGAAGCTCTGACAGGCCGTCCAAGGGCGAGGACAGTGCTGGTGAGAGTTCAACCGCAGAGAGGGCATGGAGTGAGGTCGAAAAATCGCCTGCGGCTTCGGCAAGGCCCTTTCGTTGCGCAACAACGGTGTCCATGGATTTCATGAGTGCCTTCAGTTGATTCTCCAACGCATCCAAATAAACCTTACGGTCGTGGAACCACTTTTTGGGAAGTTAGTAAACTGATCATGAGTGCCTAATGGGTCAACTTACATCGTCATGTTCCACAAACTTACTTCCTCCGCCCACAGAGAGGCCGAATGAGCCAAACATGCCCTTACTTTGGCCGAGATCGGGCTCCCGGTTCTCCTTATTCTTGACATCGACATTGAAAGCCTCACTTTCGAGGAATATCTTCAAATCACCATCGTGCTGGAGAATTGGGTGCGAAGCAATCTTATTCAACATGCGTTCCAGAGCAGCCCTGCGGGACTCGACAAAATTGGTATCAAACCGACCAACAGCCTGCTTCTCCGGTGGAGGAGCAACAACCACTCCTGGGTTGTTATTGTGCATGGAGTTGTACAGCCAAAGGAAATCGCGGTACCGACGGCTGACGGCAAATTCTGGCTGACGGTATGCTTTAGACGATGTCTAGATCAAGTAGAATAATCAGTTTCTCCATCTATGATCATGCGTAAAGGAAGCTCCTACCTTTGTCCGAATCTGGTAAACAATATGACTGCTAGTCAGATCTCCCACTTTGTGAGGATCGCCGACGGAAATGTCGAATGTGGGCTTTGCGGCCTGTTCCACGCTCATGCTGGGCTGTGTCTGTCGCTTTGGTCCCATTGCGTCGGCTGCAGGCTGTACGGGCGGAGGTCCTCGGAATCCAGTGCCATCCTCTTCCAAGTTAATCGGATCGGCCAGATTTCCTGCAACTGAGATTTGCGAAAAGGTTGAAGGTGGTTGAGGGCCGCGTGCAGCAAGCGATTCTTTCTGGGGCGGCGCCGGAGCTTCGTCGGTGGGTGTTGCACTGGTCTCCGTCGGTGCTTCTCCCAGAGGACCAAGTGGGTCGAAAGTATCATCAACCGCTTCCAATCGTGTCGCTTGTGCGCTTATCTTGCGAGTGCCCCGTGGGCCTCGTCTTCCAGGTGTGCGAACCTCGGCCCTGCTCTCGGACAGTGCGGGTTGAGCGGGAGCGGGAGCTGAAGCTGCAAGGAGTCGACCCATTAGTGAGGGGCGAATAGAGAAATTGGAGAGCTAGACGTACTATCCTCCTGGGTATCCGGCTTCGAAGGGGCATTGCTGGCCTTGAACGATGAGGGCTCATCTAGCATCTAGATTAGATCGCAATCCAAACAGTGGGATCATGACTGCCTACCGCCCCACGGGGAGTCGCCATTATCGAGGTCCATTGTTTGGCAACGATATTGTAGAGAGGTAGGAAAAGAAGGATATCAGGGAAGCGATTCAAGAATTCTGCATCAATGTTGGTTCAAGGGGCTTTCCAAAGCTCAGAGGATTTGGATGTACTGGTAAGTGGGAAGCTGGCAGTTGGAGAGTGGAGGTGATCCGCGGTCCTTAGTCACTCACGGGATCCCGCTTCAGCCCACAAGGTGTTGTTGTCCCACGCAGTTTCCAACAACTTCCTTACATTTGCCTATCTTTTTAGTCTTCATCTTTCCTAAGCTACAGACTGCCTTCTACGATGTATTTTGTGAATCTGAGATACGGTGGCCTCGGTGCAATCTGCTACGCACACTTTGCGACAGGGTTTCCGTGAATACGTCTCATCATCTCGATTGGGACTCCCAGGACTGGCCAATCTATGTACTACCCGCGTTTTCTGTCCTGCACCGGTATACTGTGTGTGCTCGGGTATCTGAGTGTCTATTTGATCCAGGGCAGGCCCAACTTGTGCATCTCGACAGCCAGTTGGAACAGGTAGTCAAGAGACTCGCACTGGGTCTTTGCTTTGGCGACATTGTCACCCCAGACATAGCTATGGCGGTATTAGTGATCAAATTCAACTGTTGACACAAGTCACAAAATCTGAAGGATGGAATGCTTACATTCCATGTCTGCGCACGAGCACGGCGTAGGTGTCGGGGTACTTGTTCATCGCAGCTTCCAGGCCGCTGGTCAGGTCCTCCTCAAAAGCGGTGTTCTCTATGATGGGGATACTCAGAGTATCAAAGAATCCAAGCATGCCCTTGCCCTTGCCACGGGGAATACCCTTGATTTGCTCAATGTTGTTAATCTCGAAACACGCATCGGGACCCTTCTCGCGCTCCACCAACAGGGTCACAAGGACGGCCCATTGCGAGTGAGTGTGGATGCAGCACCCTGCGCCGTGCTCAAAGGCTGTCAAGAACAGCGGAGTGCAGGCAGAGGGGTTCAGGTTGAGGGGCTTGCGGATATAGTTGCGTTCTTCAGCGGGGTACTTTTTGGTAGGCCATTGAACCACGAAAATGTTCTCAGACTTCATCAGCTCCTTCTGAACACCCGAGGGAGCTATGAAGATGTGGTCGCCATGACGGATGGACGTCTATTTGTTGTTCAGCATTCAGTGGGGTCGTTGGCGCAATGGACGCGCTGAAAGAGAAAAAAAAAAAAAAAAACCTACGCCACCGCCAGTGCCAGTAACCCAACCCCAATTGTAGAAACGGCGGCAAAGCTCTGGAATGAGATTCGCCGGGTGCTCAGGATCATCTGACTGCACCAGGTAGTCGTTGTTGACGGCCTCAACGGCCTTATGGTCATCGGCGCACATGGTGGGCTGCGCAGTCAGCACGAGTAAGGGCTTGGGGCAGGGAGGCTGCGGAAGGGATAAGGGCAAATCAGACTTGGGCCAGGGTCGACACTCAAGTTTCAGTAAGCAACTTACTTAGGATCAAAAGTGAGACGTGGTCAACCGAATGGTTGAAGAAGGTGTAACGGACACATCCAATAAGGCGGGGTGAAATCTGCAGCTCCGCGGGTCTTAGCACAAGCACATCATTTCTGGTTCGCGACCGGATGAGAACCCAAAGCCTGTGAATAGGCGGAATGGCATAGTGTGGAATTTGAGGCTCAATTCCCTATATTAATTAGCAGATACAGTACTAATTGACTTAATTAAGCTACGTGATGGTCCGATCTAAAGTATTCCCCAAGAAGTATCATGTATTGTTCCTGGGATTAGCCGTGGCTAGTCCCGATCGGGGAGCATGGAAGAGGCCACCTGGACCTTCGACCCTTCTCCATTCTTCTATATAACCTCCGCTTTTTCTTCTCCTCTTTTCAGGTGTCTTTTACTTTCACCACTTTCCCCTTGTTTCTTTGTCCCCGTGTTGTTTCTTCAACATGCGTTTCGACACTGCATTCACGGCTCTGGTCTCTTCGGCCACCCTCATGGGCGTGGCCCATGCTGAGGAGGCCGAAGCTGTCCCCAACGCTGCCGCTAACATTGAGAAGCCCACTTTCACTGTATGTCCACCTCACATTACCCCCACTCAATTGACTTTCAGACTCACCTAATTTTGTTCTAGCCCACCAACCTCAAGGCTCCTTTCTTGGAGCAGTTCACTGATGACTGGGAGACCCGGTGGAAGCGTTCCAGCGCCAAGAAGGACGACCCCAAGTCCGAGGAGGATTGGGCCTACGTCGGCGAGTGGGCTGTCGAGGAGCCTACCGTCTTCAAGGGTATTGAAGGCGACAAGGGTCTGGTCGTGAAGAACGCGGCGGCTCACCACGCCATCTCCGCCAAGTTCCCGAAGAAGATTGACAACAAGGGTAAGACCCTGGTGGTCCAATATGAGGTCAAGCCTCAGAACTCTCTGGTCTGTGGTGGTGCCTACCTGAAGCTCCTCCAGGAGAACAAGAAGCTCCACCAGGAGGAGTTCTCCAACGGAACTCCCTACGTGATCATGTTTGGTCCCGACAAGTGCGGTGCTACCAACAAGGTATGCTTGAAAGGAAGGAAGCTCTGTACTTTGAGCGCCCACTAATTGTGTCATCTTGATAGGTTCACTTCATTTTCCGCCACAAGAACCCCAAGACTGGCGAGTACGAGGAGAAGCACCTGAAGACTCCCCCGTCGCCCGTACCTCCAAGGTCACCTCCCTCTACACCTTGATTGTCAAGCCCGATCAGACCTTTGAGATCCTCGTCAATGGCGAGTCTGTCAAGGAGGGCAGCCTTCTGGAGGACTTCGCTCCTGCCGTCAACCCCGAGAAGGAGATTGATGACCCCAAGGACAAGAAGCCCGCCGACTGGGTCGACGAGATCAAGATCGCTGATCCCGAGGCTACCAAGCCTGCTGACTGGGATGAGGAGGCCCCCTTCGAGATTGTGGATGAAGAGGCTGAGAAGCCTGAGGACTGGCTCGAGGATGAGCCCACCAGCATTGGCGACCCCGAGGCTGAGAAGCCCGAGGACTGGGATGACGAGGAGGATGGTGACTGGGTCCCTCCTACTGTCCCCAACCCCAAGTGTGCCGACGTCTCTGGCTGCGGCGAGTGGACCCGCCCTATGAAGAAGAACCCTGAGTACAAGGGCCCGTGGTCCGCTCCTCTGATTGACAACCCTGCCTACAAGGGCGTCTGGGCCCCCCGCAAGATTGCCAACCCCGCCTACTTCGAGGACAAGACCCCCTCCAACCTGGAGCCCATGGGCGCCATTGGTTTCGAGATTTGGACCATGCAAAACGACATCTTGTTCGACAACGTCTACATTGGTCACTCCGTCGAGGACGCTGAGAAGCTCCGCCAGGAGACATTTGATATCAAGGTCGCCATTGAGGAGGCTGAGGAGAAGGCTTCCCAGCCCGAGCCTGAGGCCCCTGCCCCCGGTGTTACCACTTCTTTCCAGGATGACCCTGTCACTTTTGTCCGCCAGAAGGTCAACCAATTCGTTCACATGGCCAAGGAGGATCCCATCCACGCCGTCAAGACCGCTCCTGAGGTTGCCGGTGGCCTGATCGCTCTTCTCTTGACTTCTATTCTCATCATTGTGGGTGCCATCGGCTCCAGCAGCCCCGCTCCCTCCGAGAAGAAGGGTAAGCAGGCTGTCAACGCCGGTAAGGAGAAGACCAGCGAGGCCACCAGCTCCTCTGCCGACACCGGCAAGACCGGTGCCACCAAGCGTACCACTCGCTCTTCCGCCGAGTAAAGTGGTTAAGAGGAGGAAAAAGCAAATCCGCGAATCCAAATCGAATCCACTTTCAAGTTTGATTCCCTATTTTCTTGTTTTTTTTATTCTTGTGACATGTGTAGCAGTGTACCTTAACCAGTTGGAGATTCCCAGACCGGTATACTTTCCCAAAGTTTCCATCTCTTATCCCTGGTTTGACTATTATAGTCACAGATTCCCCAATTTCGCCGTTTAAATGCCAAAGTTCCAATTTATTTTTCACATCGAACAAGTGTCCAATACCTCTAGTTTAAGTGTATTCTAAACCAGTTAATGGCAAGCCGCTACAATAGTAACCACATTCGGAATGAACAGCCCTGTGGGGCTTATATTGACGAAAATCGGAACTGCCTGCCTAAAATACAATGAAAGCAAGCTCCAATTTGGGGGATTCTGATTGTCGCATCGAATTCGGCGATTCATGTAAACGGATAGGCCAACTATGATTGGTGCACATCGCCGAGAATGGAGCTTATCGTGAAGTTGACTAAGGCACTCCATGATTGTGTGGGGAAATCCGATGCCAGGCGGTCGGATAGTTAAGCGGTTGACCTCGGGGGATGGACCTCGGGTTTGGAGAATTACATACCACAACCTTTTATATACTTCGCTCCCTTGCCACAAACGCAGCCTTCTTCTTTTATTTTTTGCGTTGAACATACCAATCTTTCTATACTCTTTCATCTCTTCAATTCACCATGGCCGCCCGCCGGTCTCTGGCTCGCTCCATCCCCGCCCTTCGGTCAGTTCCCCGCACGCCCGCGGTTGCCCGCGCTGCTTCCAGCACCCGGGCTCTGGCCACTGCTACACCCGCCGCCAGACTTGCCTCTCGGGGTGCTTCATACCCTTCAAGCATTTCTACCGTGCGCAGGCTGCACGTTACTGCCCAGCAGCTCGCCCCTTCCACTAGCTCGGCTGCTTCAACCGCTACTTCGTACCCGACCGACCACAACCCCATTGCCACCCCCATTGATACCACGAACTTCCTCGATAACGAGTTCACCACTTCCAAGGCTACCACATGGATTGATCTCCATGATCCTGCCACCAACAACCTCATCACGCGTGTACCGCAGAGCACCAATGAGGAGCTGAAGGCTGCTGTCGCGTCGGCCGAGAAGGCCTTCCCCGCTTGGCGGGCGACCAGCATCATGGCAAGACAGCAAATTATGTTCAAGTTCACTAGTTTGATCCGTGAGCACTGGGACCGCTTGGCCGCTTCGATCACCCTTGAGCAGGGTAAGACGTTCGCTGATGCCAAGGGTGATGTTCTTCGAGGTTTGCAGGTTGCCGAGACTGCCTGCGGTATCACTACCCAGATGACCGGTGAGGTGCTGGAGGTCGCGAAGGATATGGAGACCCGCAGCTACCGTGAGCCTCTGGGTGTTGTCGCTGCTATCTGCCCTTTCAGTAAGCTTGGAAATCGTATGTATAAACTGGATTCGTATGCTGATACTTCGATAAGACTTCCCTGCTATGATTCCCTTGTGGTGTATTCCCGTCGCCACCGTTACTGGTAACTGCTTGGTTATGAAGCCCTCGGAGCGTGACCCTGGTGCTGCGATGATCCTTGCTGAGCTGGCTAAGGAGGCTGGCTTCCCTCCCGGTGTTATCAACATTGTGCACGGAACCGCTCCCACTGTGGACTTCATCCTTGATGAGCCTGCTATCAAGGCTATCAGCTTTGTCGGTAGCAACCGTGCTGGCGAGTACATCTACACTCGTGGCTCTGCCAATGGCAAGCGTGTCCAAGCCAACCTTGGCGCGAAGAACCACGCTGCCGTCCTTCCCGACTGCAACAAGAACCAGGCTCTAAATGCTATCACCGGTGCTGCCTTCGGTGCTGCTGGTCAGCGCTGCATGGCTCTGAGCACCGTCGTCATGGTTGGCGAGACTAAGGAGTGGTTGCCCGAGATTGCCGAACGCGCTAAGTCTCTTAACGTGAACGGTGGCTTCGAGGAGGGTGCCGATCTTGGTCCTGTTATCAGCCCCGAGAGCAAGAAGCGCATCGAGGATCTCATTGCCAGCGCTGAGGCAGAGGGTGCCACCATTCTATTGGACGGCCGAGGCTACAAACCTGAGAAGTACCCCAACGGTAACTTCATTGGCCCCACTATCATCACCAACGTCACTACCGACATGAAGTGTTACAAGGAGGAGATCTTCGGCCCTGTCCTTGTCTGCGTAAACGTCGACACCCTTGATGACGCTATCAACACCATCAACGCCAATGAGTACGGTAACGGTGCCGCCATCTTCACCAAGTCTGGTTCTACCGCCTCTCGTTTCCAAAAGGACATCGAAGCTGGCCAGCTGGGTATCAACGTCCCCATCCCCGTCCCACTGCCGATGTTCTCTTTCACCGGTAACAAGAAGAGTATTGCTGGTGGCGGTGCTAACACCTTCTACGGCAAGCCGGGATTGCACTTCTACACCCAGCAGAAGACCGTTACCAGCTTGTGGAAGAGTGAGGATGCCATTAGCACTAAGGCTTCTGTTGTCATGCCCACCCACTCTTAATTATCCTGATGTTTGTTTATAAATTGTGTCGATGCTTCATCATCGTTCTCATGACCATGCCCTTTGCCGTTTCATGCTCAAAATGTACTTATGTCCGAACAAGATCGGTCTCATTTATTATAGTTCCTCTGTTATTGTTCCTCTGTAAAAGACTCAAAACCAAGTAATTTTAGAAATGAGTTCTTATATGTAGCAGGTTAACGAACACGATACTTGGACTACTTTTACTTGCTGACGACCGAAAAGGAGGATATATTGCGGGAATCTTTTGCATCAAGGTAAATTCCTCAACTTTAGAACTTTCCTCTACTCAGCCTGTGGCTTCTGGAAAGTGTAAACCAGGCGTCCCAATTCAAATTTGCCATCCTTGATAACAGCAACACGGCGAGTGTAGCGGCGCTCGCCCTCAACAAGCTCGAATCCCCAGACCTAATAAGTCAGCACCACTCACCAAAGAAAAGATTAAGAGCTGCATACCTGCTCAGCAGTCCATCCAACCTTCTGATTCACAACATAGCTCTGCACCCAAAGTCCCTCACCCTCTCCGAACTCTGTGCCCTCGTCATCGACGACGAAACCCTCGCTAAGTGACCCATCAAGCTGGATCTCACCACGCAGGAACTTCTGCACCTTAGCGTCGGCCTCTGGCTCTCCGACCTTGCTCTGCACGTCAAGGGCCGGGCGAGTCTTTCCATCATCACCCTTAGCACCGCGGAACATGCGCGAACGGCCGTGAACGGTACCAAAGATGGTATCCACGTGGCTACGCTCCTCCCAGTCCAGCGTACGCGACTCCTTAGTACCCGTGATGCCACCGGTGATTATCTGATCGATATCGATGTGGTACACCAATGGGTTCTCAGAGTCAGCGTACTCTTTCACGTGCAATGTGACGGTAGCATAAGGGAGGGCCTTGCGGAGGAACCAGCTCACGCCTTGCTATGAGATTGTTAGCTCAAATGCTCATATCTATATTTAAAACACACAGTGATTTCTGCGTGTCTTCCATCTTTGTAACATGTACAGATTTTCTAGGAATCCTTGCATGGTACAAAGGTAGATGGCACGTACTAGATTTAGGATGGGATCAGTGGGGTCGGACAGGTTTGCGTCCTGTTACACATGGGAATTTCGTTAGTCATTTAGAATATTTCTTCATTTCAGGGTTCGGGGGTTATGGGACTATTCAGTGGCTTTGACTTACCATCACCCACTGCCCATTGAGGTTCTTGATCGTGACATTGGCGGGAGCAGCCATTGTGTTGTAGTAGAGCTAGAATGCGGGGTGGTGGGGGATAATCTTGTAGGGTGAGTTGGAGATATTGCAGCGAGGTACCAAGACAACGAATTGAGGGAGATTAGGAAGAAGGTAGAGGGTACTTCGGAGATGTTATAAGAGCTGCAGGAACAATCTTAGGTCGATCCTTTCCTCTATACTGTTCACTTTCCTTAAGCATGTGTTTTTCCCGAGGCTGACACGTGCATGCTGAGTAAGGCCATGGAATTGATGCCTCGAATTGCAGGGTGTAAATAGCGTAAGGCTGTAAGGCATAAAGGCGGACTTACTATCGATCGCGGGCAGCTATAGTTGATCGCGTTGTTGACCTCCACCCCAATTTCACAATTATGGCTTTCAACAAGAAATATGCTGGTCTTCCAGATCTGGTAAGTCATAATTATTCAATAATATTATTACAAAATACTAACTGCTTATAGGACCCCGCTCCAGATATCTACGAGACCCCTGACCTTACCGACGAAGCGTCCACCGTTCCCGTGAGTTTGATATGAAGCAAGATGACAACATATACCCAAGCTAATTCAAAATATTGCGAGATCAGACTGGCACCATTCGCACAGACTCAGACCACGATGACGCCGGTTCCAGCTCCGACATCGACCGGGAAGCAGTCAACGCCGACCAGGCGCGCGCACATTTCATGGGAGCCACAGTCGACGCTCGCGATACCAATTTCTCGGACAATATCGCAATGAAACGGCAAGCGTATCGCAGCAAAGATAAAAGCCAGCGCCGACGGCGGAGACGTGAAGACGGCACCGAAGAGGTCGGAGATTTGAGCGACAGCGAGGACGAGTCGATTGAGCGGCGATTGACTCGTCTGCGACGAGAGGTGGAGGACTTGAAGATGGAAATGGCAAATAAGTCGGCTTTGGAGAAAACGGTCGTGGAGAGTAAACCTGCGGTGACATCTCAAGAGGGAGGAGACTTGGGCGACGGAGTAGCGGAGCTGAGTCGGGCATTGGACAACCTGCACGCTTCGTCACGAGGTGTTCCCAATGCCTCTTACTCGGCGGCTGCTTTGCTCACCCAAAAACTCGGATCAGAGTCATCGGCGCTCAACAAAGTGGATGGTCAAAATCAATCGAAATCTCAGCCCGATGGACGGACGGCGGCTGTTACTGTTCCACAGGCACAAGCAGGCCTGCCCACTACCGGGATTCTTTCTCATGCGGCGGCATTCGAGAGCCGGTTGGCACTCCTCGAAGCATCAATGGGAATCTCAAGTGCTTCCAACCCGTTCGTCGGAGATGGACTCAGCGAGCCTGCCCTGCAACCTGTTCTTCCCGCTCTTGACCAGCTGACCTCACACCTCGGCGCTCTTACTGGTCTTCTTGTGGGAACTAACCCAACATCTGGAACACCAGCTACTGTGCCCGGAATGACGACCCCACATCTCGAAGCACTCTCGTCCCGCGTCCGCAAGTTGACGACAGACGCTGAGGCACTGGCATCAGCACGCAAGCGCGCCGCGGATGCCTCCAAAACTTCGCAAACAGCTCGCATCACCTCTACAGAAGATGCTGTTGCGCCAGGCTCTGACGGTCCTTCTGCTGATGATCAACATACCGCCAAGATCCACGCTCTGTACGCTACTCTCCCGACCATCCAGTCCTTGCACCCTCTCCTTCCCAGTGTCCTAGAGCGTCTGCGCTCTCTGCGCGCCTGTCATTCCGGTGCCGCGCAAGCGGCAGACTCACTGAATGACCTGGAAAAGAGACACGCAGAAATGTCCTCGGAAATTGAGCAGTGGCGCGAGGGTCTTGCGGCTGTCGAAGAGAAGATGAGCCAAGGCGAGTCGGT
Source organism: Penicillium longicatenatum (assembly GCF_028827895.1). Classification (NCBI taxonomy): domain Eukaryota; kingdom Fungi; phylum Ascomycota; class Eurotiomycetes; order Eurotiales; family Aspergillaceae; genus Penicillium; species Penicillium longicatenatum. The sequence continues at coordinate 2,561,908 of NW_026643124.1, forward strand.
GCTACGCTCGAACGTCGAGACAGTTGAACCTTGGGTGCGCGAGCTGGAATCTCGTATGGCGAGGTTGGAGGGTCCACCTGGTGGTTTGTAAGTGATTCTCAATCGCTATGTTTATTAAGTCTGGGCTTTGAGTAGCCCAGCGGAGATCTATCATGATACATAATACCCTGTTTCGCGTGTACCTCCTTTGATACATGGCTACAGCCATGACCGGATTATATATACTCATATCGTAGAATATTTGAAATGCATATCTAGGCGGGTGATGACCTAGTATCTGTGTTTTCTGTTGCCTGCATTCAATCTTTGGTCTTCAGCCAAGAACCTTTTACCTGCACATTAAAGGCTTGAAAGAAACGCGTTCGAATTATGTATCAATTCCTGGGAATCTACTCTTTATGAGGCCACTCTTATCAAATGTCTGTAGCATCTTTCAACCGCCTCAAAATCTTCACCCTCGGCCTCATCTTCAACTCAACCCACCAACCCTTAAGCACAAGCTTCCTTGCCATCTCACGCACATGTTCAAATAACTCGATAGCATGATCTCCACCAACCAAAGACAAAACCCACCGCTCGGCGCTTCCCACGGCCGGTTCCCCACGTCTAAGAATGGAAACCCCCGAAAAGCCCTCAATGACTTCAACAGTCTCCCACTGCGAAGCAGGCAGTGCGTCACGAAGACGCGTCTCATCCATATCCAGGTATGCAGGCTCCGCCGAAGCCTCAAGAAGAGCATACTCGAATTTCTCCCAGAAAGAAGCCGTCGACTTAATCACCTCGTCTTCAGTCTTATCGTATGTCCAACGTTCATCAGCAGTGCTCGGTCGTTGCAAGAAACGTGTAACACCCGTTTGACAAACAAGATTACCAAGGTAAACATGGATATCCTTGACAGAACTCGTCTCCCCGTCTTGGTAGCTATGTAAAGCATTCAACGCCATCGCACCAGGATAATTCGCCGCGGATGCGGGAAGAAGAACAAGATTAGAAAGCAGGAAAGATGCGATTGTAGACAGAATCAGAAGACGGGAGGCATTGCGAGCGATAAACGAGCGCGATCGGTGTGTCCAGAGGTATCCGGCGCCAAGAGCAGCAGCAGCTGTCAAAGATGGAATGATGTAGAGGATAAAGCGCCATTCTTTGTGCGGTTGGAAACTATACAGCGCTGTAAAAGATAAGGACGGTAAAAGTAGTGAGAGCGCCGAGTTGCGTGTTGCTGGTTGGCGAAGCGCAACAGGAATAGCGAGGAGATAGGTTAGGGGGTTGAGTAGAAGACGGGGCAGGGCGTTAAGGAAATAGAAAAACCATGGCTCTGTGCCCCAGGCCGAGGACTGGCCGTGAACAACATTGAAGATGAATGCCTCAAGCTCAGGCCAGAGCGGGGTGCGTTGCCAGAAAAGCGAGTCGACTGATACTGTAGTGAGAAGGCCGATGATAAGGCCGAGAAGGCCTGCAGGAATGGCAGTTTTGAACAGATTGATACGGCCAGAGAGTAGTAGGAACAGTGTCTGCGTTGCGACTAGGACTGCCAGCTCGGAGCGGAAGATGACGCCCGCGATAGTGAGGAGGCATAGTGATAGACGGTATGCACCTTGCGCTTGGGAACTAGAGCTGCCCACTTTATCCGGAAGCAAATAGCGCATAGATAGAGTCGTCAGACCAAATGCGAACATGTTTGATAGCGGCCGTGAAGCATAATAGATCAGATGGAACTGGCTGCTCTGGAAGAGCAAGTACCATATAGCTACGGTCTGGCCGAAGCTGCGGCGGAGACCATATGCAAATGTAGATAATGCAATGGCATTGTATAAGCCCAGAATCGCTCGAGCTATCAAGTTGTCAGTTTGATGGAAACACCATGTTGCCGATATATCGACGCCCTACCTAGGAATTGGCGGTCGATTCGCCCGTCCACCGCAATTACCAGCTGCGACGCCTTAGCGAGTACCGCTGCGCCAACAGCCGTCCTGGGTACTGCGCCAGGAAAGGCAAAGTGGTCATAATTGGCGCGTTCAGTGCCAAGTTCAGTAACGGGAAAGCCATGGGTCAAGATGTCATGAACAGCTTGGATATGGAAAGACTCCTCGACTTTAGTATAAGGCGCAATGAGGATATGAAGGATAATCAATGATGTGAGCAAAACTAGAAGCCCAATAAATGCGAATCCTATGTAGAATATTAGCTGCAATCATCTTGTGGTTTGTGCGGCGCAACTTTACCATTTCTCATGATTGCGGCGAACAGTTGTTGATCCGGAGATCTGGCGCTTCCCGAACCTCACCTTACGCCTTCCCTCCGCAACCCTGTTCCTAAACCCCTCCCCGCCACAATGTTGCTCTTCGGTCTTGGGAATCTTGTTTACGGTGTGTATATGTTCAAAGGATCTCTATTGTTATCGCTGACATCTCAAATCTTAGCCATCGTTCTCCTCATCAACGCCATCGCCGTCCTATCCGAGGACCGCTTCCTCGCTCGCAGTACGCATCCCTTTCCTATCCGAACAGATCGCAGATCTCCTCCCACTGGAATCTCTAATCGACAATCATGGCTAACTTTACGGGGATATCTAGTTGGATGGGGCCGAACACAAGCTGAGCCGGGCTTCGGCGCGACCGCCGACAGCACCAGCGTAAAGGCGAAGTCGATCAACTTGATTGCTTCTGTGAGAACAGTAATGCGGAGTACGTGCATCTAAGACGAACAACTCCCATCTTGTGGTGTTTCTTGTTCCTGTGCAAGCTTCGGCCTGAGCTTGTAGCTATATGCTAGGCATGCGCGGACGGGGCTGGATAGGCAGCAGGTGCAGCAGCTCAACGAACAAAGCTAACATTTAATTCCAATAGTACCACTCATCGTGATAAACACTGTTATAATCGTCTACGAGCTTATCCTCGGCTGATTTGAACGAATCCCATTTCATACAAACCAAAGCGGCTGCGCCAAGGGATCGGTCCCGGTCCTTGCTGGCTTGCTCCCTCGTCTTTTGAGCCAACTTCATTATTTCCAACGTATTTGAGCGAATCGAGGCTTCTTGGCCTTGAGTTTCTACAAACAATCACTACAAAGACACGCGGCACGATACACACGAGCTACTAGTACCAGCGCGGGGTGGATGGTAGTATCCACACAAAGACTTGGTGGATGATCCTTTGGCTGGAGGCCTTATCGAGGTTCAGACGAAGATTATTGCGGTGTGGTCAGATTAGGTTTTGTCTTTGAGCTCTAGATGTCTCATTACCGATGTATATACCCATATACCCAGAACGAGTGAAAAGGCATCATATCAATTGAATCGCGAAAAGGCAATGCGTTCTCTGTTATTACTCATTGACTAGCACAGAGGCATGGCTAACGTAAAAAAGCTATACAACATATTACTGGACAACAGATTCTGAAAAATCATGGGAACTTGTCCATAGTTAACGTGATTGCATAGTCAACGTGGTGGATGAAAAACTAAAGCTCAAGCAAGATATGGATAGAAAAAAGACAACTTGCTGGATTGGAAAATCAATAACTCCTGATGGATCCCACTTTCAATGCTCGCCAGCATTGCAAAAACCAAACGCCTCTTTTTGCGCCAGACGGGATACACCCCCACCAGCGTCAGTGTCATGCCGCCGTACATCGTACATAAACCAGCAGCAATGAAAAGAAGCAATCGCAGAAAACTTAAAAAAAGAAAATAATAAAAGCCATGATCAGAATCCAAAGGGCCTAGAAAGACATGTCTGTGGAAGCAATCCCAGGCTGGGGCTATCCATAGGAGAATGGAAGGGAAACGATGCTGCGTATCGCGTGTCATGAGATCAAAATGTTGATACATTCACGAAATGTATGTGCAAAAGCAAAAAGATAGCTTGTATGTGCAGAATGATGGGGGGTATATCGGTGTTAACTCGACCGAAAACAGGCAGATGCAAAAAATTAAAACACTCGTCGAAATACAGTCATTGTTCATGACGCGGCTGATTTTTTGAAGCTGAACGATCTCCATCGATGCGTGTGGCCAACGCCAGTCTTGTCGGTGCTGCCGCCATTGCTATTACCATTTCCATTACCGTTGGGGCTGTTGATGTGGTTGATATGATTGATGTGCTTGGCTGTGGGGGATGTAGAAAGAGGGGGAAGGTGGGTATTGCTGTGATTGTAATAAGGATCATGTTTTTCTGGGACCGTAGGTGGAAATGGTTGCGTTGACGTGTAGGAACTGGAGAGATCTGCAGTATTCTTTGCAGGAACCGGTGGTCGAATCCGCTCTTCTTCTTGGGCCGGTACTTCAAGGACAGGAGCTGGGGTAGTCTCTGCAGTTGAGGTCGACACACGTGGCTCTTTGTCCTTGCTGAGACGATTGCTCAGACTGCTGCTCAAACTGCGACTGCTACGTCTGAAGATGCTAAACCTGGAAGAATCCCGAGGTGATCCATTCTCAGGCCCAATGTCAGCCGCTTCAGCCTTGTTCGATTCTTTGCTCGCTTTGAGAGCCCTTTCGAGATCCGCCGCCTCCTGTTTCATCTGGGCTTGCCGCTGCTGGTCAAGTTCCTTGCGTTGAATTCTCTCCATCTTCTCTCTGTTTTCCCGTTCATCTTTGGCTGCTTTCTCGGCCGCTTTCTCTGCTGCCTTTTGTGCTGCGCGCTGTTCCTTTTCCTCTCGAACCTTTTCCTTCCGGATTTGGGCATCGCTCTTCTTTGGACTCAGAGAAGGAGGTTGTTCATTAGGGATCGGCGGTGGAGCTGGAATCTCGGGTGGTTGAACGGGTTGTAACGGAGGTACTGGATCAGCCTCCGGAACTTCAAGATGCACAGGCATTTGACCAGGCGCTGTTGTTACCTTGCTAAGCGGGATCGGTCGATGTGAATCATCCACAGGCACGCTGTGTACATGCGTCAGAGACCCATTCGCTTGTGCACCTGCCTCAGATGCTGCTGCAGAGGATGCCTGATCCTCCTTGGCCTGTTCTCGAAGAACAGCCTCCAATGTCGTCTCTTGGTAGAAGAGGACATATGCACAGGCTAGACCTGGGCGGTCGCCGAAAAAGTTGCGCACGTAGTTTTTGTCCACGGGTTCAACCAACTCATCGTCGAACAACAACCAACCACGGTCTTCTGTCTTGATGATTGCAACGTAGTGACCGTGATATGGCCCCCCGCCGATATGAACCACAACGGCGTACAATTCGTAAAGTCGATCCGGGTCTTCGGCATCATCAGTCGTGTTGAACAGGCGTAAATGATAGGGATAGACAACTCGATGGAAAAGCTTTTGCAGTCGCTGCAAGTCCTCGGTATATTTGAAACGCTTCAGGTGCAAGGCCAACACGCGGGGCAGCCGCTTAATCTTCATGCGTTTCTCTGCTTCCTGAAGGCCACCGCAGTTATCGCAATGGAATTTGTTTCTTTCGCAAAGCATTTCCTCGGCTGAGAACTTCCGCAGGCAAGATGTCACGGACGAATGCTGCTCAAGATCCACCGAAAGGTCCAAAAAGACCTCATCTCGCTGAGAAACCTTCTCACATGTCAGACATTTTGTTTCCGACGTCAAAGTACCCTCGAACAATTCGTGGACCCATCTGGTCGTGTTCGGTGATTTTGAACCAGCGCTTCCTGTCATACCCAACGAATCTGCGCTGGCGCTGGGCAGCGCCTTCTCTGCAAAACTCTGCTTCGTCGCCTCCGCTTCCACATTCGACACAACCTCGTTTAATAGCAGATTTAAGAACTCATGCGCATCCTGGTGCATGGCCGTCCGGAACATCTCGTGCTCGCGGCGAAGCACATCCAGAAACTGCTGCGGTCGGATGATCCCAATGCGTGATTGACTACCCACCAGCGACTCAAATATGTCCTTTAGTGAAGTAAAGAGAGATTCCGACATGCCGTAGCTGGCGGCATTGTTCTTCGTCTCAAGGATCGGGAGGGTTTGCAGGGCGACTTTCTTCTTGTATTCCGGCGAATCCTTATCTTCGGGTTTCTGGGGTTGGTTGGGTGGCACGCCCGCCTGGCGCGCTGAAGGCGCAGCGGCCTTCTGCTTAGCGGCTTGCGCTTCAGCCTCCAGGTGCGCATTCGGATTTTGGTATCGCAAGTTTTGAGCGAGCGCGGCTTCGATGCTCTCGACTGGGGTTCGTTGGGGATAGTTGATCACGGCTTCGCGGAAAGGAACGGAGTAGTAGAGACATTGGAGGATCGAATTGCAGTAGCAGGTGTTTCCATACTGAGTCTCGTCCTGTTAGTAGGGCGACGGGCGGAGAAGTGGGATGGACCCAACCACTGCAGTACTCACATTTTCCATACCAAAGAACTTATCGCTTCCATCTACCCGAATGGAGCCCATGTCCTGTAATCTTTTCTCCAGTGGGCTGATCTGCGGCGTTTGAGGGTCCTTCTTGGGATTTGGCGGGGCGGGCGAAGGGGTATTCGGAGCCTGTGCGAGAGTCGAATGTCAGTGTACCGACTCAATCGGAATCGTCCCACGAGCACACGGGTGGATGCTGTGACACCAGCAGGAAGGGATGATGCCCGGAGGTGGTTTCAAGCCTCACCCCATTGTTGCGGTTGCCTCTATTGAAGATCCCCATCATGATGGCTTTGTCGTCTGGCCGATCGCAGGCGGCATAGGGATCACGAAGAGTCCCGATGGCGTGGAGGGCTTCGCAGAGAGAGAGAGAGGATGTGTGGTTGGGGTAAGTCGGGGAAAGAGTTTAGGCCGAGCACGTTGAGTCGCGGAGAGTGTCCGGGGAAGCCACCAAAGCAGGCCTAAAACGCAGGGACCGCATACGGGGCCTCCGTTACCGACAAGATAAGAGCGGGAATCCACAGAGAGGAGAAAGGGATAAGAAATGCTATTGCTAAGGGAGAGAAAAGAGGAGGACAATGTGGCGTTCGAGTTCACTCTTTATCTGACTGTACAGTAATCATCTATTCAATTTATTTTCGATGTATTCAATTCGATGTATTCTATGTATATCTTTTACGGTACTGGTAATGCCCCAGTTTTGATTATAGTTTGATAATTAATTCGCGCATGCAGCAGAAACATCCAGAACAGTGATAATCTGATTGTCCACGAAATCCATCCCAATGCCACGTGGATTCAAGGCAGGTACTTATCCAATCGCCGATTTCCCAAGACTGCAGTACGGAAGTGAATCTCAATGTGCGGACCGGGTATATCGGAGAAAGGAGAGACAAAGAAAATCCAAGAAGAGGGGAGAAGACCCATTATGTCATGGGCCATTGGTTCAACCTCCTCCTCACCCCGGAAGCCCCCACGGTATCCCATGGAACCTGGATCCTCATTTCTGTTACGAAGGATGGGGGCCTGGAGTTCATCGAGTCTTGCCCCATTAGCCGCTGTCCATCCATTGGCTGCATACTGAACGGGCCATGTGTCCGCCCCTCGCATGGCGTGGCTCTTCCACCAATGAAAGTTCCGAGCGTGGGGTCTTAGAGCCGGACATTTGGTGGCGGTGGAGTCAATGCCCTTTCCGACTTGCGTCCTTGCCTGGGCCATCCGCGCCGAGCATCATGCGGGGGGTAAAATACAAAAAGCAGATCAGGCGTCTGATCACACAGATCACCCCCCAGCATCAAGGCTGGTGTGGCCTGTCGTGACCCTAGGACATTGCTTATTGGCCGCGCGGCCCTCATGGTCGCCTAGAACAGAAACGGCCTGCGGCGACTTACCGACGTGCCTGCCCCGGCTCGTTACATCTGTAGCGTGCAGTAGCGCACCCACCGGCGGTCGATGTCAGTATAACATAGGCTCCTTGCGGGGGCTTGCGCGCTAAGTAGAGCTCGGGTATGCGCTCACCGCAGAAGCCCCTCGATCAACCCCCTCGATACGATCCAGGTCGGGGTCTGAACCACCACCCCTTTGTACCGAGAAAGGTTTTTTTTCTTTTTTCGTGTTCATTGGCCGGCGTAATGCAGAACAAGGATCAAGATTGCGCCCAGGAGAGCGGGCTACAGAAATTGCATCGATCCGTGCAACCGTTATGTACGGTACATCATGGTGGAGTTGACACCCAGGCAGCTTGATTCGGCGACCATGAAAGGGCTTGCCTTCGTGCTTGGTGCTTGGCGGGCGCAGAATGATGGCTGAAGCTCAGGCTCGACAGGCCCAGAGTTGGTTAATTTATAAAAACTTTATTTCGCTTGTGTGGTTTTATTGGGTCAAGCCACATTGATAGCTTGGTAACTGCACGGGACAAATTAAGGCCGAATAAATCATGGATCGACATGTACTCCATGTACCTTTTGGCCCCTGGAGATGGGGGGCGAACACCTGGGCACCATAGCTTACGTCGTACAAAGTAGATCGCCGGTAGATGGCTTTCATCAGATCAACGTGAATCATTGCCCTTTTCACGGTGACATCCCCCCCTTCCGCTTCTTCTGTGGGTCTCGGAGCTCGAGACTCCGTTAATATGACGTCTTTGCATTTAACCTCAGCCTGAAAAGGAAGGAGGTTCCATGCAGATTTATCTGGAATTGTCTATCTCCACGATTATAGTACTGCAACCTGAAGCAATATCAGAACTCTGGACATTTACATACCCTCATCCCTGGCGGCTTACCTATAATCATAGCCAGGCGGTCTCCAATTCGGCAGATCTATAACGAGAAAAGAATATGCATGGTAACCATTCAAAGAGCGAAAAGGTCTAACCACCAGGTCTCAACAAATCTAATTGTACGTATTAGTGACTTTTGTGCACCGCTATATGCAATGGCCGCATTCTAAACCATAGCGCCCCACTGGATGGGAATGGTTGGGTATCCTTTATCCGAATGGCTAGCTGTAGTGAAAGGCAAATTTGGTAGTGGAACTCGGGACTTGAATGGTGTTCCAAGGAGCCTAGATAACTTTTGTTTCAAGGATAACTCGTCTTCATTAGATCCGACGAGCCTAATATTGGGACTCTAGTGTGGCTTCAAGAGGGACTCAATCATACACTAGATAGGGCGGATCTTTCTAGTCTTATAAGACTGGTTCCCACGGTAGAATATGAGCTCTTCGCGCCATTGCAGACCATGTGAGATCCCACCAAATTGTATCATCTTGGACGAAGCACGCTTCGTTAAGGATTGGCGAGAATTCAGATCTCCTTGGTTGAGTCAACTGGTATCAGATGGCGAGGAAAGTGATAATTGGGACGAGAGCCATTAACAAGGATTGGAAATAGAGTAATCGAATGAATGAAGTTTTCGGCAACCAAGATACGACTGGGTGTCCTTGATGGGTTTGGTCAGGGTGTCATAGAAATTTTACGGAGGCGCGCATATGACGGTCATACCATCCGGAGCACATTGCAATACAAATCACAGACACAATTCGAATCGTACATACTATACACGCTCGGATTCTTCATCTGCATTGTTTTCACCTGGTACAGCGCTCTTGCCCTTCTGCAAAGTCGATCTCATCTCGTGATTCTCTATAAACATGGCGCAAATAAAACCCGCAGTCGCGAAAGCTGCAGCAAGCTGAAAAGTGCCATGCAGTGCACACATATGACGAGCATGGGATCTGTCACTACTATCTTCGGTATGAAACTGATGCAACTGTAGGTAGCTAGCTGCCGAATCCGTTGAAGCAACTTGATTTTGTTCATTAGGGTCCGTGGCTGGTTGATTGAAACGACTGCGAAACAAGATGCCAGCAACGGACAGGCCGATGGTCGGTCCAATAGATCGAAACGTAAGTAGTATAGATGTTGATGTGGCCTGTAGTTCATGCGGAACTGCACTGATCAAAGCAAGTAGCAGTACAGTTAGAGGTCCACCATATCCGAATCCGTAAACAAACTGGTATATCAGAGCCAAGACAGGTGGTGAGTGTAGGGAGAGTGTCGCAATCCCCACAGAGCCAAAAAAGATGAACATTGGCTGGTTGATCTTCCACGGTCCGTACTTTCCCGAGAGACTGGTGGTAAGCCCAACTGCGACAGACCCCAGCCCAGCTCCGATAGGCTCAGGGAGAAGCAGGACTCCCGTCTGGCTGGTAGAGTGTCCTTGCAGCTGCAGATACAGGGGGATATAATACATAAAAGTGTACATTGTCATTGACGTGAATGCGGTGCACAGACATGCTGCTAAGACCGTCCGCTCACCCAAGACACTCAGTGGAATAATCGGTTCCTTCGCAAAGCAGAGCTCAATCGTGAGGAAAATGGCAAAACATAGCGCCGCCAGAAGAAAAGCAACCGACTGATGCTCTTCATTATTCACGTAGGTAAGAAACAACGCCAGAGACGACACCAAGGCGATAGAACCACCATAGTCGATTCGCCGTAGCCTAAAGCCGAAACCGAGAAAAATAGCCATGCAAATTCCAGCAGAGACGGACATTGGCGCAAGCATGATAAACGCCCCTCGCCAGCCTACAGCATCATTGACCGCACCGCCGACAACCGCCCCACAGCCCATACCCGCAGTAAATGCCATTACGGACACACTATGCCAAATGCCACGGTATCGCGGTGGAATGCGATCTGATGAGATATAGGTAGCAATTGAGCTGCAGCCACCTCCACCGATACCCGCAATGACCCGTCCAAGAATGAGCATGGTACGTGAGCCAGCAAATCCGCAAGTCAAATTCCCAAGAGTGAACACCAGCGTCGCGAAGATAAAGCTGGGTTTCCGGCCAAAGATGTCACTGAACTTCCCGGTCAATAGCTGTGTCGCGGCCAGGCCTATAAGGTGCCCGGCACCAAGCCATGAGATAATAGCGAGGGACTGGAACTCGCTTGCGATCGTTGAGGATAAAGTGGAGGTTATGGTGCCATCTGATCCCGTTAATGAGGAGCTACGAAGCCCTTGAGATAGTACTTACCAACAGCAACAACAAAGGAGGCAATTGTATCCGACAGAATGGCCGCGATGACTGTCCACGTCAAAGCGCATTCCTGCGTGGGAGGAGAGATCAGGGGCGTTTCTTCGGCGGCCATGACTGCAGATGCGCGAATAGTGTTAAGACAGAAAATGAACGCGCGGATGAAAAGTCTCCAGCGGAAGAGTTGGGAATTACCTAAATGATTACAAATATATGTTTCTTTTCCATGTTTATAGGCAATTGATGTTACCAAGTGGAAAACTCTTACTCCAGTGGGACAAACCTGAGATCAAATTGGATTGATTTCGTCTTGAACGTCACAATGTACAATCAGGTTCATTCAAATACGACCCTGGAAGCCGTGTTCATCATAGCAAGCCTCGGGTTTGCAAAAGGGGTGACTCGGCTGCCCATCTGCTGGAATCATGTAATATAATGTTCGAAAGGTTGAGAAGATGTACTGTGCGTTATCGTTTGATGGCTTCATCCTTGAGAAAGACAGATTCAATTAATTTTTAAGTAGTCGTCATCTAAATATTTAAACTGGTGATCGCCAATACGTGAGCCTCTAACGGGCCGCTCCGCTCACGGGCGGAACGAGCCCAATGCGGCCCGTCCATATGGGCAAGTCCAATACCATCACCGCAACATGCGTTCTCTTCGGAGATGACGATCCATCTTGCTTTGCTTAATATACAAATACAATCCACGGTGCGTTGGACGCCATCTTGCTTCCGGGCTAGAACCTGGGCCAATGATTGCCCTTCCAAGGTTGGTGCAGTTGATCGCATTTGCTGCAAGTTTGAGCTGCTTCTTTACGGAGTCAAAGGATACACAACAGGCTTTATGGCTGGTTACAAAATTTGCCGCGAGATTTTGACTGAGTTGGTCCTCAAAATAGCCATACCGAACCGTCGTACACTGCACTTCAACGACACGGCGAAGCCTCCAAGGAGAGACAATGCTTGACTGCACTAGTCAAGAGATTCAATGACCTATTAGCGTTATCAATAACGCGCTTATATCTAGGACTACTATGAGGGAAATATATTCTTCATGTTCTCGATATAATATCAATGTACAGATAAATTGCGCGATGTATCGTATAGTGGTGAATGAAACCCCTCTAAGGCATGAATCATGTATGGAGCCTCTTTGAACAGACAGGACCCACAAAGTCTAATATAGACCGTGGAGATCTTTTTAATCTGAAACGTGCGACAAGGATTGCAAACAGCGACGTAAGAAATAACTGAAACATCCTGCACACATGAAGAGCGGATTAAACTTGTTAGAGATACTTGCTGCTACCGACGGGGGCCAAAAGCTGAGGTGGTTGTCTGAGAAGGTTGGATGCGATGAAACTATTAAAGTGCAGTCATACAGACTACTACCAGCAGCTTGTCAAAATTTCCCCAAATTTCCCTTCGCGCAGCGCTATGTAAACCTTGCTCACTTGGGAGCCGATACACTCTTTTCCATGAGACTTTTCCCTGTTATATGTTGGGTGGGCCTCGATGCCTCTGTGTGTTGGCACCTTCAGCTCATCGCGGACAAAAGTGTACAGTTTCTGAGAGGTACTGCAGAGGTATTCTTTTGTTGGGGGGTTAGCTAGGAATGTGGTCCGCGCGGCTTCGTAGCTCTGCTGCAAGGTATTGGCCACACTACTCTTCCACTGCGAAACGGCCGTGTCTTGCGATATGCCAGTATCTGAGAATTGATCAAGAAGGATACCAACTGAGCAATTTGCTGCCGTCAGAGAGCGGTCGCGCAGATCTTTCGTGCTGCTCCGGTCCCAGTGATGCATGAGCTCCCCCCAAACGGTTGTTTGGATTTTTTCGAGGTGCGCAGGAGCGACCAATGGGAAAAGACTGCTCGTTATGTTTTCGATTCTGGGGCGCACATCTTTAATAAATTCTGCTTGGAGCACACGTTGGTCCACAGCTTGGCACAGGACGTATAGATAATTTGCCAGCATGAGCGATAGCACTTCGACAGCATCACCAGCATAACGACAGCTGATGAATGCCAGGGAATTGATCCCTTGGTTATGCATCTCAGCTGACTGGACGTGATTGCTGATAGGGTGGTTCAGATATCCCAGCTCCGATGTATAAGAAGCCATGTTGATATCTATGCCCTTGAACGCGAATGAAAGACTCGGGTCGTCCATGCTCAAATTCGGAGGCAATCCATTACTCAAGGCTGGATTTATCAGCTCCGAGCACTGAGAAAAGATCATTCTCCCTATCATTTGCATCGCACTCAATGTTTTTTCCATGGATGAGGTGATCGCCGTAGCCTGGAAATTACCACCGTGGTGTATGTTGCCGTCGGCCGGGTTAATGAGTGGATTATCCGTTGTCGAATTTAGTTCAGCCCGGATCTGATCGAAGGCCAAAGCCATATTTTCAATATTTGGGCCAACCCACTGCGTAGCTGTTCGTAGAGCGTAACGATCCTGAGCCAACCCATCGTGTGCGGGCCCCTCGGGGGTGGCCAGTTTTGAGTCGTAAAGGAAATTAAATATATTGTCTGCTGCCTCAATCTGACCATCGTGGGGGCGAACCGCTGCAATGAACGGATGGTAGTTGCAAATCATGCCTTTCATTGCTTCGGTTCCCATGGCTGTTAAAAGCTGGGACAGAAGGACTAGCTGTTTGGCTTCAAACATGACCAAGCTTGCTGCGCCACAGCTGAATGCTGTGCCGTTTAATAGTCCTAGCCCTTCTTTAGGACCAAACTCGAGGGGCTCCAGTCCCAGCTCACTAAGAGCTTGATCAGCCCCTATTATTTCTCCATTTTCCTTGTGGATCGAGATATCCGGGTTGCCTTCCAGTGCTCCAGCAATGTATGAAAGCGGCATGAGATCTCCGGAAGCTGAGATAGTCCCTCTGAGGGGAACCACTGGGGTCATGAATTTGCACAGGAAAGCAAGTATATACTCGATTACCTGTGGCCGAACAGCCGAGTGACCGCGTAGCAAGGAATTGCATCTGACAAGCATCGCAGCTCTGACCACGGGTATAGGGATGCTATGGCTTTTCAGAGTGTGAAGGCTCACGAGGTGAGAGCTGTCTCGTCCTCTGTCAGTGGGGAGTAGTACTGCTGAGCTCTGGTGTTGGATTAGCGCCTTTTGAAGGGCAGTATAGTTGTTCGTTCGGCTATCAGCACTACCCCCGAAGCCGGTATTGACACCATAAACAATTTCACCCCGGGTGAGCTTTTGATTCAGAAGATTCACGCTTTCTTCCAGGGAGCGTAGTACCTCCGGATTTGTAGTGATAGCCACTTTGCAGCCATGCCTACAGTCACGGTCCAAATGTTAGCATGAAACTGCAGGTGGCAGGTTGGGACCACGAAAATGGGGGAGGGCTATCAGACCGAGCAACGGCTACAACAGCACCCAAGTCTAAAGATTGACCGTCCAAAAAAATCTGTTGGTCTTCGTCGAGGAGGCTCTTAGTTCTGCGACATGTTTGAAGTGTAATATCGGTAAAGGACGGCTTGAAGCTTTGTTTCCGACTGAGGACGGAGTCCTCTGTGTACACAGGAGATAAAGATGCTTCGCCCATTATAGTAATCTGTTGTTCTGAAGTAATCAGAGAGCAAGACACTGTGGGCAAAAGCCTTTATAATTGTTGGGAATAAATCTGAGTGGCTGATGGAGCTGTCACATGTGATTTCCATTCGATAGCCTATCTATCCGTGTGTTCACGTTGCTTATTCTGTCTTACCCGAGTCTAGCCAACGAGGTTGACAAGAGACCTGAATCATTTACATAGCCAGTCTGGTAGGATGAACTAACGGAGTCTAATGCACATTAACGTCGCCAAATCAAATAGTGCATTATCCGATGCAGTAAAGTATCAGCTGTGCCACAACCTTCAGCTCTCCATGTCGATAAAGAAGAAATTGACAAGTTGATTGGGGTTGAAACGCAAACAAACCACGGGCCGATTAACCGATGTACGAATGGGTTCATCTTGATAAGTCGCTGATCGCTGACCTGTCAGAGTCTTAGCCACATTTCAGCCATTGCAGCATGTCAGGCAGCGTGCAGAAGCCCTAAGATAAGCACAAAAAAGGGCACAAGTGGCAAGTGGGTTTTCTTGGTTGCTTTCGGATTCTCTATTTCCCCAATTTCCATGGTTTTCTTTTCTTTTTTTCAGCCACAAGGAAATATTCGACCGACCTAGTTTGCCAATTACGTACCCGAAATTCAGCTTTTAAGTCTACACGTTACAACAGCACCGCCACAATAGCATGGCCAGTTACTAGGGGGCCCATATGATCTGAGTAAGCTTTCTGTTCGATATACTCGGATTCGAGATGATACCTATATGATAGCGTGCTTGACAAATGAGAAACCCCGCCAAGTCGAGGTCATTCCTCGGCGAGTGCCGCACTATGGGTCTTGCTGTTGGGGTCGAAGTAGGGTGTCTCGCCAAGTCCAACTGCACGGTGGCTCGTACGACCGCTCAAGCCAGCGAAATCGGATATGGCAGTGTGATACATCTTATAGATATCCAGGATAGCTGCACTAATCAGATACCTTGATCTTAAAAAGCAAAACACAGTCTGTGGGGCAAAACACCACATGACCGAGATCGTGAGGATTCTCCTATTGATGTCTCAGTTAAGGGTCATGTTCCTCGACGATCATCTGCAGGAACGAATCGTGTTGTTGCTTGCTTCGGTGCGAACAAATGGGTGGACGGCGCTGAGGGGGTTCCAACATTGTTTGGAGACCCGCAAGGGTTTGAGTAGAGCGGGTATCCCTTCTCAGCAGCTGAAATTGGCGATCTGATCTGGGCGAAAGTGGCAGTCAGGCCTTCAAGGAAAATGCGTTAGTCTCGGGAGATTTGTCGTAGATCTCATAGGAGGATGCTCCACATTGTGTCTAGATGCTAAAAATCAGAATCGTGCAGTATGCACCTATATAGACAGGATAATGTCTGCCGGGTGGGGCTTTCCTAATTGGGTTGCCGCCGCTTTTATGAGGGCGCTCAGGCTCAGGCTCACTGAGTAAACGTGAGCACGGGTCTTTAACCAACAAAAAAGAGGGTGCTTCAATGAAACGCAAAGCGCCGAGAGAAACCTCGACAATTGCGGTACATACCTCTATCCATGTTCCTTCTTCAAAATCGACCGATCTTGCACAACTCTCTAAAGCGATGAGTACGATCTCGAAGTCCACCACAGGCATGCCTGAAATATAGGCCGGAAAGGAGAGAGTATTCCCTTTATGTTCTGCACAGCTCACGCCCACGCCTGATAGTGTTGCTATAACCTCTACGTTGACCGAAAGGTTGGAATTTGCGGATCGGGAAAGGACACGACGCGAAAACTGCGATTCGAATGACGGCAGTGTAGATCGACCTAATCAGTCAACTCTCTCCTCCGTCCCTCAGCTGCTTCAGAGCGACGAATCCAACCTAGATATATACTACAGCATCACTTCACAATCATTCTGACAATTCATCATTGTCATCAACAACCCCCTTCCTCTTTAAAACCTCAATCATATTAAGACGGCCCCTGGTAGCATTCACCACATCGCGCCTAAACCCAGGCGCCGACCCCAGATCCAGATTACCCACATCAAGCAATACCTGCAGCTTATCAAGCTTTCTCATTCCCACAGCACTGATTGCTGCTTTTCTTCGATCGGCCGGACTAAACTCATCCCTGCCAACCAGCCGCATGAACATCTCGTCTTGCCCGTCCATAAGGGCCGTTATGAGAACAGAGGGAAGCTCTCTATCAACACCCTGGGGCTTTGCGAGCAAGATGCCTTCTTATGAAAGAAAGTATTCTAAAAGCGCCATACAGCCTAATGTAATGCTCGAGAACAGGCAGTAGTAGTATGTATATGTGAGATCCGCCTCACTCGTCGCTTTGCCTTTCTCGTCGAGAAGCTTAACAATGTCCAGCCTGTCGAGGCGTGTCGCTTGATAGAGCGGGCTTTTCATTGGTTTGGCTGCTGTTATTACAGTCTCCGGCTGTGCCAAAATAAATTCGATCACCTCCAGTTCTTGGCTTTCCACTGCGTAGTACATCGTGCTGTAGCCTGTGCGTATCTCACCGCCCGTTCTGTGAGTATCTGGCCGCGATAGGAGGTATTTCACAACGGCAAGCTGACCCGCCGACGCCGCGACGTCGAGCGGTGTCATACCCATGTACTCAGGCGGGCCTTCTGAATCTATAGATTACCGTGACATAGGCCGCCAAGTGGGGATATTTATGTCTGCGCTGCTCGACCGCGGTAGAAGGAGCTGAAGCAGGGGTATACTCCCAACCCGCACCGCTCGGTGGATTGCAAAGTCGCCTTCAAAGTTCGGTACGTCCGGGCGGTCGACGTCGCCGTGGGAATCCAATCTGGCGAGGAGGAACTTGACGGCGTTGATGTTCCCACTGCGTATCGCTAGAGCGAGCGGCCCTAAAACGGCGTAGGCAATGACCGGATATGGGTTTAGGCGGCGCTGCGAAAGAAGCGCGTCGAGAGTAGGGACATCGCCCTCGTGCGCGGCAGCCAGCACAGCCAGGGCGTGGGACTCATCGTCTGAGAACGAGAGTCGGGATTTCCGACCCCAGAAGTCTCTGAACGAATCGGCTAGAAAGTCTGGGTAGGAAACGTGCAAGCCGGGGAAGACAATTGCGATAATGGCGCGGCTGTACTGCGCACGGGTCGAGGCGAGTACGTCCTCGGCGGCGCCTTCACCTTTGGCCATAATAGCATATTCGACGCCATTATTGATGGCGGCCATCAGAACTTTGCCATCCGTTGTGTCCTTGTTAATGACTAGATGAAGAACGTGCAGCCTTGTAGCTCGCTTTTGGGCTAACCAGCCCCAGCAATCAATCGGAAGGCTGAACATTTCGTGCTCGAGGCTGGCCTTCCATTTGCCTGTTACCATTTGTGAGCGATGGGCCTGACGATGCTAATGGGCTTAAAGGACATACGAAAGATGCTCCTAGAGGCAATGAACAGCCTCAGATACCTCAAGTCCCAAGACCAGACATCTTCTAGAAGGTAGCCAACTATTTGTTGGAGGATCTCGGTGGGTAAATTTTCTAAACGGGGCATAAATCGGAGCAAATTATGTTCAATACTTCAGTACTCTCACGTGGCGTTATCGCAATATTCAATGGGAACAGATTCCAGTTATATAGGCGCGACCTCGCTTAAATGGTTCGGGCCCCGCAGTGCTGCCTAGTAATACTACCTTAGATGCCTACGAGACCACCTCCACCGTAGCTCAGGCTCTCAATTTTTAATAAAGTTCCTGAAGGCATAATGAGGGCCTATCTATACTGCACTGACGGATTTTCTATATACAATATAAATGCTAGACCTAAATCTTACTTTAGTAAATGGATACTAAAGAAAGCCTTAAAATCAAGTTCTAAGGTGCTATACTTATTACAATAAGTACAGATTGACACGGTGAGCGGGCCGCCTCAATATTAATGAAGGTTAGAGCCTTGATTGTTATGATGATGTCCCTAGCGATATCCGTCGAGACCTGATTCTGGAAATTTAACTAGGAAGGAAGTCGAAAAAGGCTGATGTGGCATCCGCTATACTAAAAAATCCTCAAATTTTAATGATTTTCTGCCAGCACAAACCGGGGCCGAGATGAAAGATGAGATAGGATATACTGGAGGGATGGCAGCTCAAACCGCAGATTCTGTATTCTTGAACATGTCTTAAAACTAAGATACCCCCTGAGCGGGGATGTGCTGTTCACACTTCCGAACATCCAAGATAACGTATGAGGCTTGTGTGCCTCAGGGAGGATGATCTGTCGAGTGGAGGATTACTAGCGCCCATGAGGTTTATTCGACCTCCAGTTGAGCGTTTAAAACGGGTTGGATCATCTTATTCAACACAAAGAAATTGCCAGATAAAAGCCAAATCTATAGTCATTTGAATACACATCTTTGATCTGATCTCCTTGGTTGCTGCCCGTAATCAACGTACTGTATCCTCCGGAATCGACATGATCTACTATCCAGAAAGGCCTCAGCGGCATCGAAGGCTGCTGATACCTCAAGCCAGGGAAATGCACTGACTCTGTTCCTCCTCATATAACATCATAGGTAGTTATTAAGAGTACGGCTTGTAATGATTGTTGTAAACTGCATGTTGGCCTAACACAAGTGAATCAATTCTGCAACAGCCCTTCACAGTGAGGCTGACTAGAGCTTATGGCCGCCTCAAAACTCGCTCACCTCAGGTCATATTTGGCCACAACTCATGATGGGCTCGAACGGTTCCAACAGTCAGCAAGCCAATGGTAACCTCTCGAGTACCAATCGCGCTACCACCACCGAAGCTGCCCTAAGATGAGCCCTGGAATACGAGAAGAAAATAATACAAAACAAGTTCCATTGTGTTATCCGTACAGTTTCATTCTATATTGACAAATTCAAAAGCTCACTTAGCAGTATTGCTCCATAAATCCTTTCAAATCACCAATTGTAGGACAGTCGAGGAACAAAGAGCTCCTAACATCGAGCTGTAGTTCGGTTCTGAACTTCTCAGCAAGAACAAGCGACATCAAAGAGTCAACGCCAATCTGCGTAAAGGTAGTCTCATCCGTAATCTCAGAGACATCGAGACCTGTCTCACGTGCAATGAGGCTAACAACGTCGCCAATGACACCGGTTTCGGCCTCTACTTTGACAACTACCTGTTGCACTGGCTCGGTAATCTTGACCTCAACTACCTGTGCCGGGGCCGGTACTATAACATCCGTCTTGATAGGCGCAGCTGGAGCGGGAGGAGTAATGCGTGTTGGCTGAGGAGGCATCGAGGGGGCATGAACAGAGGCACCCTTTTCACCGGTAGTGAAAAGCTGTTCCATCAGGAAACGGGGGACTCGCTTGAACTTGATCTGGCCCAGCATGCCCACAATAATGTCATCGCGGAAGATGTAAAGATCTCCTGCACGAACGTTGACATCACTCGTGGGAAACATGCGAACGTAACTACGATACTTTGCATCGGGTGAAAGGGGCTCAATGAAGCGGAGACTGCCAAATCCAGGAGTGAGGTAGAAGAAGTCCTTGGTGTTGGAGACATCACTGGCATTCATAATGAGACCGGCCAAGTGAGAGACAGAATCAATCCAATGAGGAGGAATGTGCCAGTTGCCGTGTGTCTCGGGAACAAGGGTAATATCAGCATAGGCTTCATATTCGTGCAAAACGACCGAGTCCATGCCGCGATACTTGTCAGCATAATCAACCACATTTTTGAACAGAGTGTAGGCCATGTTCTTGGAGATTCTGTTACACTCTCCTGCGATTGCCATTTGACCGAGAGCCTCGATACGTCCGCTGACGAGGTGGGCGATGCGGTCCCATTCAGTGCGCCAGTCTGCGGCCTCCTCGAAGAAGATATTGGCGGTTGCGAAAGAAGCCTCGTCACGAGTACCATTTTCATGGACGTGATACCATGCAAGAGTCATTGTGCGGGAAGGCATTTCCAGATTGCACTCGAGAGCGATCAGTTGAGAGCCACTGGAGCCTTTCTTGGCAATGGTGGCATGGAGAACATCCATGTTTGCCAGGTTCATGTCCACCTTCCTGCAAGTAGGATTCATACGCTTGAAGAGATATTCTCCAGCGGTATATGCCATATCACACCAGATAGACTGCGAATCAGATAAGTCAGCTATGATCAAAAGCGAACAATGGAAGGAAGGTTACGTACCGAAGTGGCCACGCCACACTTGTTCATTGTGTGTCCTTTCACCGAAGAGAGGAAATCAGGATGCATCACATCGGATAAAGTCTTCAGCTGACCGGCAGTTTCCCCAATCTCCTCCAGGGTAATCTGATGCACAGCGGAAGTTTGGAGTGCCGAGCTGCCGCGCATGTTGAATAAGTCTTTAGATTTTGTCTCACCGTACTTCAACAAGGCCTTGTCAAGTGTCCAGGTTCCGATGTACTGAATCCAATAGTCCTTCGCATTCCAGTGGTAGTGAGGGAGATTGAGTAAAGTATGCGCATGCTCATAAGGCCGGTAGTACTCATTCCAGCAAACTTCCACACCAAGAGTGTGCAAGGATGCAAGAGTCTTGGTAATAGTCGCGAAGTTGTCCTCGTTCTTCTTCAGCGTCGGCAAAGCCGTTGCGCCAGAAATATGCTTGGCAATAAACGAGGCACAGATGGGATGCGGTCCAATATCAATCCAGATGGTCTGAGGATCAATGATGCCCATTGCTTCAGCTGCATCGAGAGCCCCGATAAAGTTCACAGGCTCGCGTGTGGTACGACGCAGGTAGTTTCCATTGATCGTCTTCCCGTCAAACACACATGCGCCCAAGGCAGGAGAGATAACAGGAAGATTGGGAGCCTTGAATGAGATGTTCTTGGCAGTCTGCTCGAAGAGGTCCAACATTGGATCCATCTGCTTGGTGTGGAATGCAAAGGGTAGGTCAAGTGGAGTGCACTTCAAACCGCGGGCATCTAGATCATGGCGAATTTCTTCGATGTCATCGCGAGTACCACTGATGACTGTGTCAGAACGACCGTTTTGACACGAGACTTCGTAATTGCCATCTTCCCCGATAGCCTGCTGGATTTCCTCTAAGCTAGCCATGACAGAGAGCATGAGGTGTGTTCCAGCCTCGCACTTGCTCATCGTATAGGTAGCGCGCTGGCCAACAAGCAGAATCGCGTCTGCTGCGGAGATAACTTCGGCGACAACTAAAGCGCTGTATTCACCCAGACTGTGTCCAATCACAGCAGTAGGGTGAATACCCAAAAAAGGCCCAGAACTTCGCCAAAGCAATTTCGACCACGAGAATACTGAGCTGAGTAACAAGAGGAGAGACATCAGACTTTTCAATACTGTTCATGATTACAGGAACTATGGATGGATATCCAAAACGTTGCACTAGGTCATCCAACTGAATGACCTGATTGCGGTAGTAAGGGAAGTGCTCAAATAATTGAGCACTGATTCCTTCATAGAAAGCCCCCTGTCCAGTAAAGGTGAATGCGACCGAAGGAGCATCAAGTGGAATCGGACGTAGCGTAGACACGGTGTCCACCTGCTTTTCGAGGGACTGGCGAAGCTGGTCAAGGCTAGATACAGCAGTGGCAACTCGGAAGTTATGCTGAATGCGTCGAGCACAGGTTGTGTAAGCGAGATCACCAAGGCTGGTGGACGGATTCTTCTCAATATACGACAATAGGTCTTCGATGTTACCTTTGAGAGATCCCTTACTCTTTGCAGAGACTGCAACGACATGAGTAGACCGAGGGTCTACGCCAACAACCTGGCGTTCAGGCGAATCCTCAAGAAGGACAGTGGTGTTGCCTCCGTGGGCTCCAAAGCTGTTGACGACAGCGTAGCGGCTGTTTCCTTTGCGTCTTGGATATGGAGTCATTTCCATGGCAAGCCCGACATTGCGCTTTTCCAGAATCTTGCGAAGGACGGGATTCATTTCGGTCTTGATGCCAATGTGAGGAGGAATCATGTTCTTCTGGTAAACAAGGAGCATCTTGATCAAAGATGCAATACCTGCAGCAGCTTCGCCATGGCCAATGTTCGATTTGATAGCACCAAGAAGAAGAGCTTGATCATTACGACGGCGCGATGATACAGGGGCAAATACCTCGCAAACCGACTCGCACTCAACCGAGTCGCCAGCTTGAGTACCAGTTCCATGCAACTCAATAAAACTCACATCAAGAGGATTGACGGCGGCAGCTCGCATGACTTGATTATAGTTGTCCTTCTGGGCACCGGCATGTGGGTGGGTGATTGAGATCGCTTCAGCTGAATGATTGGTGGCTGCAGCGAGAATAACACCCAGAATGTTGTCATTATCGGCCTCGGCGTCTTCAAGTCGCTTGAGAACGACAGAGCCAACGCCATCAGCGCGACAGTAGCCATCGGCGTTCTCATCCCAAACCTTGCACTGGCCGGTCTTGGATAAGAAATGAGCGTTGCAGAGCCCGGCATAGTTGTCAGGATCTGTGATCACGTTCAGACCACCAGCAACGATGGTGTCAGCTTCACCAGCCCAAAGTGCCGAGCAACCAGCTTGAACAGCAGCCAAGCCGCTTGAGCAGGCAGTGTCGAGATTGATGCTTGGACCGGAGAACCCGAAGAAGTAGTTGATGCGACCGTTGGCAAAAGCACGTACACCACCTGGAACGGCATAGGTTCCAAGGTTCTGACTGGCATTGAGTTCACGCCAATCGTCACTTGCCTGTCCGTAGAATGCCCCAACCCGTTTGCTATTTGAGGAGGAGGTACGGTTCGGCACATGTCCAGCCATTTCCAAAGCCTCGTAGGCAGTGACCAATGCAAGGCGCTGCATCGGACAGGTCTGCTCAGCCTCTTTGGGAGACATGTTGAAAAATCCAGCGTCAAATAGACCAGGGCGATCAATAAAACTACCAAATGGCGTTTGTGTTGCGTTCTCGGTCTTTCCACTGGGGTCATAATGAGTGTCGAGATCAAATCGATCAGCAGGCACACGCGTGTGTGTGTCCCGTCTGTCCTCCATTATCTTCCAGAACAATTCGTTGTCATCTGCGCCTCCAGGCATCCGACAAGCCATTCCAACAATTGCCACTTTGGAATCTTTGAAATGACGTGGCTGACGAGGCCCGAAGGACAGAGGAACCCAGTCCAACAAATCCTGGCGCTTGATGCTGACCTGGGGGAGTTCTGTTTCGATGGCGGAGATGATTCCCTTGAAGACAAGGGTCGTGCGAAAAAAGTTCACCTGGCAGCTGGGTGAATGAAACTTGGAGATGCCATCAACGATACCAGCAGTAACTTTGTCCACGTATATAGAACCGGTGAGAAGCTCTGTGCAGATTTCTTCATAAAGGAAGCCGGATAGCAGTGAATTGTAAGGCTTGCCTGTTTCCGAGGAGATCAGCGGAATCTGAACCCGCTTGTTGCGGAGGATCTGTGGATCGGGCTTGCTGATAACATCACAGATGGTCTCCTTATTGTACAAATGAGGAGCATGGCACAAGCCTTCGTACACTGGAAGAGGTAGATACTTGGAATGCCGAAGCTTCTGCGAACGCAAGAAAATATCCTTCATGCGAGAAGGTGGTCCACTGACACTGATGGAGATCTTATCCGCAGCGCTAATGAAGATCTTTGTAAGTTCGGTGTTGCACTGGATATTTTGATCAGCTTGATTCACGTGTCGGTCTGATACCATCCAAAATACGTACAGTGTCGGCGTTGTACTTGTCAATCTCTTGTTGAACATCCTTTTCAGACAGCCCAGTTACAACATAGGCCCAGCTCTGCGGAGGCGCAGCAGGATCCCGAGCTTCAATCTTCCGGGAGATGTCATCGATATAGACTCCAAGACGGAAAGCAACTCGAACACTCTCCGCACCTGTGCTTGTGAGGTCACAGAGAGTCCTCGAGAGCGAAACAGCAGCACCAGCAAGAAGTCCTATACTCAAACCAGCCAAGACAGTATTCTCGGCGGTGAGATCATACTCAATGTTTTGGCCTTCATAGTGACTGAGAGATAATATTTAGTTTCTGCCTTTTGCGTTTGATTGGCTTCAGAACTTACCCAATGATCATCGCAACTTGAAGGGCACAAAGAAAGGCGCTTTCCATTGACGCTCCTAATGGACCGAGGTGAAATTGCCCACCATCTACCAATGTGAATAAGTCCTCGAACGGAGGAATGAGTTCTCTCAGGTGCTGCGGTAAGCGGCTGGTCTCTTCTCTTAGGACCCGGGCGCAGTTTTCCAGGAACGTGGCCAGCAACGTGAACCGCTTGTCCTTACTATGCCTGTGGAGACGACGAAATAAATCTTTAAGGTCATCATTGGGAAATTCATTGCTGAAAAAAATCAAGTTCGTTGTGAGGCCATTGGTACTGAAATCGTTGATAAAGTCACTCGATGAGTCCGAAGCTGTTGAGGGAGTATTCATGTTGAAGGAATACTGGTTGGAACGACTTTCATTCGCCAAAAACAAAGCAAGGGAAAATGATAATCGCGTTGACCAAGAATGAACGGAAGAAATGTCGGATACAGGGCCCTGATGCTGTTTTATACCCTGAAAGGATTGCATCTGGTTGCGAACACACTGGCCCATGTAAGCTTCTTGGATATTGATCCCGTGGCGAAGCCCGATGCTGATGCACTCAGTGGATCAGGAATGATAGGGTGAAATGGTAAATTGCTTACAGCGTGCGATGGGCGCTAGATCAAGCACGTCGTGCTTCGCACGAACAGACAAAGTACCCTTTAAATTAGACTCGCCATTCGGCTTCTGCCGCTTCTCGTATTCTAGATCCACGTGGCTTTAATGAATCTGGCTTTTGAAGGTAATCAGAAACATGGCGTATTAGAGTGATCTACAGAGCATCAAACTGATGCTCCCTTACCCTATCTCAAATGCCAAGAAAAGCTATTTACTTACTGAAATATTTATTATTGGCATTGAATTTAGCCCCCACAGGCGGATATCTAGTTGTCTGGGAAATTTCCCCTAATTATGCTGGCTGTACATAATCTATTTTAGTTCATATTATTCGATCATCCTCTTTGTCCACGACGCTAGGCATGAATCACCCAGTGCACGGTGGAGACTAAGCCTTCTCATTTCATCGCCGACATAGAATGTAGCAAGCAATTATGCGCAGATGAATTGTGGTCAATTTGAGTAGTAATAAATTCTACAGATAAAATTGGAAGGCGACCTCAAGAGCAATAGGACTTTGAATTCCGTCGAGAATCTTACTCAAAGATACTAGCCAAATAAACCCAGCACTCGGTCTCGCCTCCTATTTGATGTTCTGATAGGGTAGTATAAGATAAAACTCCATGCTAAAGCCTCTAGGCCTCAATAACGAGGCACGGTTGTCTTGGTCCAAGTCACCAATAGTTACTTCCAATATGGGGCCAAAGCCTCCGCAGTATCCAGAATCGTCTCTTTGTACGTCTTGAAAGTCAATCCGACATGCTTCTGTACCTTGCTAGAGTCAAATCGGACCCCATTCTCATCAAAGGTCCAGTCCTTGTTATAGCGGAAAGCTGTGTCCCCATCGGGGATGATATGCGCGCGGTCTGGATAGGCTTCTTTGAGAATATCATAGATTGCCTTCTGGGGCCCATGCCCCGCGACAACCAAATATCGCTGCCCGTCTGCCAGTTTAGGGTTCTCGGTGCACCATAGGTAGATTTTGGCGATATCGCGGATATCCGAGTATGGGGCGGCTCCGGCAATTTTGGCAATGTGGTCCTGAGGCCCAGGCAATTCCAGCCCTCGGAGAGCATTCAGGATGGACTTGCAGGTCGATGGAATCTCATTTTCAGATTCTGGGAGAACAATTGGCGGACCGGTCGCGATAGATCCACAAATAGAAGCAATGGCAAATTGTACCTAAAGAAAGCTGGTTTTAGAGAAAGAAAGACGTGAGGTATTGGATTTGAAGTACCTTGCTTTCGTAAAGAGACCAAACATACTTCTCTGCCTTGATCTTCGCGACCGGGTAGGAAGTGAAGATAGACACGTTGTCGCCCTCCTTCTCCACGATTGCCGGGTGGATGATATTCCAGCTATCGTCATTATAGACGTGCGGGGGTTGAGCGCCGGGCTTAATGCAAGCTGCTGCGGATGAAGTGAAGACAAATATCTCCAGTTGGTTGCCAGCATACTTGATAGCCGAATTGAGCAAGTTTCGTGTTCCGGCAATTGTAGGTTCGATCAACTGAGTCGAAGCCTTGGTGATTGCGGGACTGATGACTGGCGCGGCCATATGAATGATGGCAGATACCCCTGGACTTGGTCAGTCTCCATTGCCTGTCAAGATGAAGTAATTCATCCGTTTTCTTACCTTTGACAGCTTCGTCGAACGCATCCACGTCACTTATGTCTGGCACAACAGCGATTTCGATTTGGGATTCATATTCCTTCCATGGCCCTTCCAGCAAAGCTGTTACCCTCTCACGGGAACGACATGTGCCACGTAGAATATGGCCTGCTTGTAACACAGCCGTGCCAGTATTTGAGGCCAAGTATCCGTTGATTCCAGTGATCAATATGATTTTGCGAGACATTGGGGATGTAGGAATCTAGAAGGCAACCGATAACATGGATCTGATCAAAGGTAAAGAGGAAATTTATTCAAGGGACATACGAGAGGGGATAACTGGACGGGGACCGTCCCTTTATACGTAAATCTGCAGATGGTCGTGATTTCCTTGGTGGCTCATGATCACATCGGTTGAATGCACGTTGTTATGACACGAAGTAGGGATTATAATTCGTTGAATTTCTGTTCTAGGGTGATCCAATGAAAAGAAAACAAATGGTATTCCCAGGCCCTAATATTACTCAAGCTAATGGATTGATAAACCACCTCTTGCAGCCTCGTTGGAAGAGGAACCCGACCTTCCGATCCTGGGCCAACTTCAGCAACACCTCGTTCATATACGGCTCCAGAGCTAGCTTGCTCACATCTTCTGTCACACTACCATACACAGCAGTGACAATTTCTCTGATAGTAACACTGCCTTTACCCCCCTTCCCCTCTCGCTCCTGGCTTTCTCTGCTTTTTTTCAACGCCAGAATTATTTGTCTCTCCCTTCGGACTTGTTGTGCTTTGTATTGCGAAATTTTTGTCGGAAGAGCTTTGATAACATCCCCATGGGCAGGATATCCAATTTGACACTGTTGATACGCCATGGTATCAAGAGAAGTTGTATATTGTGCCAAGTCCTCAACAACAGTATAGCCATGCCCCAGGACATTGTCGCCCGTGAAAAGAGCACTTTCTTCTTCGAGCACAAAGCACATGTGATCATTGGCATGCCCAGGCGTGAATACCGACCTCACTGTGGCCCCCTCTACTCTGAAAACTTGCCCATCCTCAATCGGCAATTGACCAACGTCCGGGCTATTTTTGTAGATCGCAGATGAGAGTTCTGGATACTGCTTGATAAGGTCAGGTACACCACCGGTGTGGTCCCAGTGCCAATGTGTAAGAAGCACATGTGAGATTTTGAAGCCGCCTGTGTTTAGCACCGAGGAGATGAAGTCAATCCATTCTGCTTCGCCTTGAGCGGTGTCGATCAGGATTTTTTCCTTTCCACTCCCGATGAGATATGTGTTCGTTCCTTGCAATTGGAACTTAATCAGATCCATACATGTCAGCATGCTCTAATGGCTGGATTGCCTGGGCTGCAAATCAAAGAGATAGTTCTCTCACCTTTCCAGGGTTGGCCCCTAGGACTCGAGTGACTAATGGCGTTATTTCCTCAACATCTGGTAATGTGGGTAAATGCGCTTCCTGGCTTGCAAGATAGTCACGAAAGATGCTTTCGTTGAAACTGGCCAATGACATGGTGGTCAAATGGGTTGGGGTTCCTGGAACTCGAGTTGAAGAGACCGGAAGAAGACTGCTTAGTTAAATGATCTGCTCTGATTTTAGCTTAGCCCTGCTTCGTGTTCAGCACGGAGTGTTTATTCCTACTGCTTACTGGGGGCGGTACTAGTAATTAAAATACACGAATTTAATTTTTCGAGCAATTCAGCAATATTGACCATTCCTCATATGGCTAAAGAGCCAGAAGGTGTTGGAGTGGACTTGCCTCGACTCGCTGAAGATACGCGCCATGAAATTATGAGTGAGCACGGCAATCGGCGGGCTTTATACGATTAGCCTCAAGTCAAAGAGGCAGGAGACGAGTTTTTTATGTTTTAGATAAAGTCAGCGCAGGTTCGCCCTGAAAACTGACCAAATCATTCTCAATCCTAGTTGTTGAATCTCAAATCATTACTTCTCCATTTTCAGCTCCTGAGACTGCTTGAATTACAGCGTTCCCCTATTTCAAAAATCCTCGCTCTTTTTCGAGGAGAGAACCATGACTGCCACAATCATGGACCAAAAGAATGGAGGAGAGGTACAGACCTCTGCCGCAGCCCAACGCGGTGCCGCCTGCTACGAGTCCTGGATCATGTATATCTACGACTTCTTTGTTCTGGGCTTCCTCAACAGGTTTGCTTGGCGTTGCCCAACCGATAAACACCTTTTACCGCTGTTCAAAAACAACATCCGCTCCACTCACCTCGATATCGGCGTCGGCACTGGTTACTATCTGAAGAAATCCAAGGTTGCCCCATCGGTGAAACTCACTCTTTGTGACCTGAGTCCAAACGCTATCCGTGTCGCCAAACTTCGGTCCGGGCGTCCTGACGCCGGAGAGGTACTTTGGGATGTGACCCAGCCTTTTCCCGTAGCAGAGGGGAAATACGACAAGTTCGAATCTGTCTCAATGTTCTATGTTCTTCATTGCGTTCCTGGACCTGTGAAGAACAAGACCGTTGTTTTCGAAAATATCAAGAACTGTATGACCGCGGACGGTGTTTTGACGGGAGCCACTGTCTTAGGAAAGGGAATCAAGGACAATTTCATCGGGAAACGTGTCCGGGCTCATTGTGTGGCGGATGGAGTATTCGACAATGTCGATGATGATGCGGAGACCTTTATCGACGCCCTGCGCGAGAATTTCAACCATGTCGAGGTGGAGGTCATCGGAGTTTCTCTTGTCTTCAAAGCTATTGGTCCTAAATTCTGATTCCGATGGTGTATTCTATCTTTGAAGTGTTTTAGATTGGTAAAGAAGTGAATAGTCATAGAAATCAAATATTGGTTGGTTGAAAGGCCAAAAAAACTGTTGAAAATTATTGTAAATGATGGAAAGTTAAAAAGTTGCCGCCAGAGGCTGTACCAAAGATTTTGAAGGAATTCAATTTTCTCTTACTTCGGCCTCCGGGGCCTCGGAAGCATGTTTGAATTATATGTGTTAGCAGTGAGTTCAACATCTGCGGATCACACATCAAAAGGCTCTTTTTCACTGACTGAGCTCTTCTTCCGTTGGAGCATCTTTCTCCATTTGCAGGCCTTGAGTGGCAACCAAAGCTTGATTCAAGTCATAGGCTTCAGTGAAGAAGCTGAGCAGGAGTCCAACAGCGGAAACGCCACAGCAAACTGCCCAGACAATTGTCAAACTATCGGTATATGCCTCTCGCAGGTGCAACTTGTGGATGTTATCAGGCATTGCTTTGATGATTTGAACAAGTCCCGCCGAGTCAGAGCTGTATTCACTAGCGACGGCAGTGAACTCTGGGTACTTCAACAGGTTCTGGTACATGCGGTTTTGGAAGATTGCACCACCGACGGCAACGCCGAGGGCCTGGCCAAGAGCGCGGAAGAAGCTGAACATTGCCACTGCAGTGGCCAAGTTTTCGTTTGTAGAAGATGCCTGGATTGCAAAGCCCAGGGATGGGAACAAGAATCCTAACCCAAGGCCTGCCACTAGGTTGAGAAAAATCCATCCAGGCACGCTTGTATCTACCTTGATCAAGCACATTATTCCACAACCAATCGTTGCGAAGGCCCAGCCTAGCCAGATGGCCCATCGGTAACTTCCGGTTTTTGAAGATATGATTCCGACCGCCATAGCACTAGGCGCGACAGTAAATGTCTCAGTGAAAAGAGCAACTCCGGATAGGATTGGACTGTAACCCTTGACAGCCTCGTAGTAAAGAGGTAGGTAGTACAAGGTACACCAGAGAACTAGACCCTGCAGAGTGCTTCCAATAAAGGACACTGTAGCAGTTCTGTTCATGAAGATAGAGGGAGGAATGACAGGATCAACAGCGAAGCGATGCTCATAGTAACCAAAGAAGCAAAGTCCGACAAAACCAATGATTAGGGGGACAAGGGTATGCCACGAGCTCCACGGATAGGATACACCGCCCCATGTAAGCGGAATTAAGAACGAGGTCATACTAGCAACGAAAATGATAGTGCCGATATAATCGACCTGGCGAAGCTTTTCCTTTAGTGAAGAAGGGATCATATTCAGCCTCATGAAGACCAATACCAAGACAACTCCGACGCCAATAAAGGGAAAGTTGATATAGAAAATCCATCGCTAAAATCAATCGGTCAGTAAATTTCAGGCCTTCAGGAGTAAGCTTCACCAACCCAAGTGACATTCTGAGAGAATGCGCCGCCCAAAATCGGGCCAGAAACTGAGCCGATAGCCCACATACCGCTGAAAACACCAAAGTACTGGCCGCGATGCCTCAGAGGAACGATATCAGTGACAACCACTTCTGTCAGTGCAATAATGCCTCCACCACCGACACCTTGGATAGAACGCCCCACAAGAAGGTGTGTGAAGTCATTGGACACGCCTGAAATGATAGCTCCTGCCAGGAAGAGGGCGATTGCAACCAGAATTACCGGGCGACGCCCAAAGATATTGGAGAATGATGCAAAGCTTGGTTGAAAGACTAGGTTTGAAGTCAATTTGTGAGCAACCAGAAAAAAAGGCGAATCTACTCACCTGTTGACGATAGGAGGAATGAAGTTCCACTCCAAAATGCTTCGATCGCAGTTCCATTGAGTTGCTTGGATATAATCTGTATTGCCTTAGAAACCCAGTCCCGCAGGTTCACTATATTGAATAGCATTTTGCACATACCGGCAAAGCAACGGAGATAGATGTACCATCAAGAGCCGCCATCAAGGTCAAGACAGCCAAAATGACGAAGATCAAAGTACCCCGCATGCCCAAAGTGAAGTTCTCATCGGGATCCTGGGCGGATATGGTCGATGAAGATGTGCTGGACATTTGATTTGACGCATCGATTGCATTCTCGGGGACAACCAACCCAGTGTTTTTGGAGGCTTCGTCGGCCATGGCGTTGACTCGCAGAGCTGTCAACTGCGGAAGTTCTATATTACTTTTCTTTCTCTCACGTTATCGAACAGTGAAACCCGGGAGTTGGATATGGTAGATGTTCTGAGACTATTGCTCGAGCAGAATAATTGATTAATTTCTTGTTTGGCACAACTAGAGAAGCGGGAGGGGAGGCTGCTGTGCCCGAAACAAAATTGTTCTTCGCCTGGAAAGTTGTTTCAGGGCAAACCGGAAGGTTTCCGACTGCTAAGCCCTTCAAAATCCGAGTTCTTTCAAGAGTGGCATCTCGGCTTTTGGAGAATCCGTGGCTGACATCGGAAATACAGGGTTATTGAACACATTCTGTAATTACGAAATAAGCGTATCCACTAGGCAGCTAGGCGCATATGCAGTGTTGTGGAATTAAGGTGGAGCCAATTAATCCACCGCAAGGTGAAAAAAAAGAAAACACGCTAGCAGCTTGCAACGTGGGGGCGGAAACCAGGGCTCTAACAATTTGCGAACTAGTGCTGACGATAAATCATTTTCAGTGCTTCGTTCTGAGAACGCCGTCCTCGCACGACGTTCAAGGTTAACGACTTCTAGATCGGATGATGCTTTTGAAATTCCTCGGGCAGATCGAATAGAAAAGATTGAATAATGAAGCACTTCGACTTCCGTAGTCCTCAGAAACACTTTCCAGACATCTTCTACACATACCTCTTTCCATTGCATCAAAATGTCAATTCCTGAACAAACAAGCGTTCTGGTGGTAGGCGGTGGCCCTGCGGGTTCTTACGCCGCCGCCGTTCTGGCGCGTGAAGGCATCAACACTGTGCTGTTGGAGGCCGATCTCTTCCCTAGGTGTGTCTGTGTAAGCAAGCGCTATTGTAGTCGAACTGACAGTAAGTAGATACCACATCGGCGAGAGTATGCTTCCGTCAATGCGTCATTTCCTCCGCTTCATCGACCTGGACGAGACCTTTGATAAATATGGATTTGTGCAAAAGGTAGGGTCTTCCCTTGATGAAACCATGTGTGTAGAAACGTTTGACGGCTAACACCTGCGCGTAACGCGAATAAAGAAAGGCGCTGCGTTTAAACTGAACGCCTTCCCTGAGGCTTGTATGTACTTCGCTCTTCATTCCTACGGATAATACTAACAGTTTGATCTAGATACTGATTTCGTGGCTGCCGGTGGTCCTGATGCCTATGCCTGGAATGTTGATCGTGCCGAAGCCGACAACCTGATGTTCCAGCACGCTGGCAAGAGTGGCGCCAAGGTTTTCGACGGCGTCAAGGTCAACTCGATTGAATTCACATCTTTGGATGAGCAAAACGGCCAAATTGACCCTGAGCTCCCCAATCCCGGACGTCCTGTTTCTGCTGACTGGTCCCGTAAGGATGGTACCTCCGGTACTATCAAGTTTGAATACATTATTGATGCCAGTGGTCGTGCTGGCTTGGTGAGCACTAAATACTACAAGAACCGCAAGTACAATCAGGGATTGAAGAATATTGCAAGCTGGGGCTACTGGGAAAACGCCAAGGTTCATGCTCCTGGTACCCAGAGAGAGGGCCAGCCTTTTTTTGAGGCCTTGCAAGGTACGAATTATCTTTCTTCTATCCAGCCTGTCGGCTGTTGTCTTTCAAATTTGCTAACATGATTTTCTTTTGGATTTGCAGACGCCAGCGGCTGGGTCTGGACCATTCCTTTGCACAACAACAAAACTTCCGTGGGAGTTGTTATGAACCAGGCTACTGCCACTACCAAGAAGAAGGCCATGGAGGATTCATCTACAAAGGGTTTCTATATCGATACCCTGAAATCCACTCCCGAGACATACGACCTCATTGCCGATGCTGAGCTTGTGTCTGATATTAAGTCCGCCTCCGATTGGTCTTACAGCGCCTCAACCTATGCTACCCCGTACATTCGCATTGCGGGTGATGCAGGATGCTTTATTGACCCCTACTTCTCCTCTGGAGTTCACTTGGCGCTGGCCTCCGGTCTTTCGGCTGCCACCACCATCTGTGCTGCCAAGAAGGGTCAACTCACGGAGTCTGCCGCTGCCAAGTGGCACTCCAGCAAGGTCGGAACTGGATACACTCGTTTCCTGGTCGTCGTTATGAGTGCTCTGAAGCAGATCACAAAGCCAGAGGAACCTGTTATCGGTGACTGGGATGAGAAGAGCTTTGACCGAGCCTTCTCTATGTTCAAGCCTAGTAAGTTTTTCCCCTTCACTATTTCTCTACAAACGAGTCTAATCGTTTCTCTTTCAGTCATCCAAGGTAGTGCGGATGTGAAGAACAACCTCACCGCAGAAGAGATCTCCCAAACAATCGACTTCTGCATGAAGGCATTCCACCCAGCGCCCAAGGAGCAGCGTGAAGCTATTTTCGATAAGCTGGCCACTGGCAGTGGCGCTTCTAGTGGTTCCGCAAACCCCACTCTTTCTGAACAGACACTTTCCGCCGATGAGGAGCGGATCTTGACAACCATGAGAGCCAGAAACGCTATCCGAACGGAGGACTTGATTCACATTGATAACTTCAGTGTCGATATTGTTGATGGAATGGTCCCTCACTTGAAGCGTGGAGAGTTGGGTCTTATTGATGCTGCAAAGGCTCAGGTCAAGGCTCCCAGTGCTGATACTAAGCAATCGGTCTCCATCTTCTCGTACTAGAAGAATGGATAATTACTCAATGTGTTACTTCTAGGCTCAGCGAAATACTATCTTCTATTTACGTACTATCTTATGTTTTTGCAACGTCTCTCCGAGTTTCCTTGCAATTATGTACTAGCAAAATCTCTTCCAAGTTTTCACAAAAAAGACAAAGTGTCTGTAATCAGACAATCCCGACGAAAAATGAATTCTTTACAAAATTTCTTTGTTATGAGATCACACGGCGTATTGATTGTCGTATTGAAACCTTAAAATTTACCAAAAAAGCGATTGGAATATTTTGCAAAACCCTAAATATTTACTATCTTATACCCAATGCTTTGATTGTAATCATTTATATATAAGTACCTCGGGTCTAGGATATTTTTTAACAAATCATAGAAGAAATGAGTCATAATATAAATATATAAAGACAAGGCTCCAACCGGCATATCTTTACTAGGTAAACTACGACCTTGAAAACTATCACCTGAGTAAAGGTTACCTCATCTTTGACAAATACATATCCCAAGTGCGCATGCCCAGGTGGCCAGGCTTTGGTTTCTTTCCCGAATTAAATAAATTACGTAACCAATCATAGTGTACGTGGGTATAAGAACGCTCTTTGCAGATTTCTACTGCACATGTGGCAAAATCGACCGATTGATTGGCTACACAGAGCCTATTTTGGCTTTCAGGATTTTAGATGAAAACAGAAGAATACCTAGAAGCAAACCATTTGTTGGAAATTATAGCTCTTTGTCTTGATGAATTATGCACGGGGGCATGAGTTTCGTAGCGTCTAATGTTACTGGCCAAAATATATATAACCTTGGCTACTTTCTTCCAAAGTTGTTGACAAAAGAAATTGTATTGGAAATGCTTGTAGTCCCAAAAATAAAGAAAGGAATGGAGATAAAGTAAACAACCTAAAGCACACTAGAACTTGTGGACCTGGTCTGATGTGTAACCAAGATCCTCCAGGAAACCCTTCTGGTTCGAGATCCACCCCTTGCTGCCGAAAACTGACGCTTCCATAGCGGGAGGTCCACAAAGGAAGACCTTGGTTGCCTTGCTATCTTTGGCGCCCACCAACTCCCTCTCCAACAATTCCTTCGTGACCCTGCCCTTGGTGAAGGGCGATCCCTCATCAGGATCCGAGACTGTATAGACAACCTTGACACGATCAGGGAATTTTTGTTCAAAGGCATCAAGTTCTTGTTTCAACACAAGATCTTTCTCCGTTTGGACACCGAAGATCAGCTTGATTTTGCTTCGATCTTCGGGGTTGTTCAGTATGCCTTGCATAAGCTGGAACATCGGTGTGATGCCAGCACCGCCAGCGATGAGATTGATATTTTCAAACTCATTGGGTTTCCATTTGAAGCTACTCATGGGCGTGCGGACTTTCAGCTCATCGCCAGGCTTGAGAGAGTGCAGGTATGAGCTTGCCCTGCCATTGGGGTATTTTTTGACCAGGAGTTCAATGTAGCCAGGTTCATCTGTTGAGGAAGTGTCAGCACTAAATTTATCTAAATTTTGCGCCGGAGAACTGACCAAAGTTGTTGATTGGCGTGTAAGGCCTAATTACCGGCAACCAAGCGTCCTTTGGTTTATGGAATGTCAAAATGAATGCTAAAGAAGTGTGAGCTAGAGGTCACTTTTGCAAAAATAGAACGAAATACAAGGGTGCTTGGAAAGCAAAGGTTTCATCTTACAGGTCAAGCCTAGGCCTGCGTTAGAGTTTGGGTCTGGCAGTTGGAAGCGGAGGCGTTTAGTGTTGTGGTTCACTTGCTGGGAGCTTTCGAGGCGCAGGGTCGAAAATCCCATTCTTCCACCGACACCACCACCGGGGCCGCGACCTGGGCCCCCCGGTCCCCCACATGGCTTTGGATGCTCCGCAAAGGCTTCATTGCGGAGCGAGGCATTTCGGGCGGAAATAATACCAATTACACCGACCACAGCAATGGCGGCGGCAGTCTTTCGAGGGAATGGGCGTGTTCCAGACATTTTTGTGAAAGTAGAGTAAAAGAGAGGAAGTTGGGAAGGGTGTGCTCATTTAGGGGTTGGGTCATCTGATTTTGGGCCCTTATGCCGATGGTGGCCGGCCTATTGTTGGCTTTTCACGACATGCTCGGAAGGCTTCCTGCGCTACTCGTACACTAGCGTGAAACCTGTATTGAATTTGGAGTAAGACACTGTGGTTATTGCCTTTAATTGACCGGCCCCCAAATCAGAGGGCCCCACAGGTTAAGGCTCCGTGCTGAACACGGAGTTAATGGTGCCCGACTCGCGACAGCATCATTGGCATATTTACAGGTAGTTTGGCAGACAAAATTTACATAACTGTTAGAATAGAATAATCGCGTGGGAAGAGCTACATAATTCACAAAGAAAAAAGTAACATGTCTACATCCAATAAAAAGCTTGTCCTTTTGACAGGTGCAACAGGATTCATCGGCTTCCAAACGCTCCTGGATGCCCTCAAAGCTGGATTCCGAGTGCGATGCGCAGTCCGCAGTGAAGCGAAAGGGGAGGCTCTCCTATCAAAGCCAGCATTACAACCACTATTGCAAGCCGACAACCAAGCACGTCCCGTGGAAGTTGTCGTCGTGCCAGACCAGGCTGCTCCGGGGGCCTTTCGTGAAGCCATAGTGGGAGTCAGCTATGTGATCCACATCGCATCTCCTCTCCCATCGACTCAACCCAACGGCCACCTCGATGCGGAGGCCAACTTCCTAGCCCCCGCCAGACGGGCGACTCTCGAAATGCTTGAAGCCGCTGCCACAACCAACTCTGTCGAGCGCATCGTCATCACCAGTTCGGTTGCGGCATTTGTGTCGCCGAAAATCTTCATGGGACTGGTACGCCAGGATCCACA
Organism: Penicillium longicatenatum; assembly: GCF_028827895.1. Taxonomy (NCBI): domain Eukaryota; kingdom Fungi; phylum Ascomycota; class Eurotiomycetes; order Eurotiales; family Aspergillaceae; genus Penicillium; species Penicillium longicatenatum. The sequence continues at coordinate 2,599,009 of NW_026643124.1, forward strand.
GCATCCTTTCACTCCCACTAGCCGGGCGCCATTGATGACACCGCCTTTCCCGCACGCGGGTGTGGCCTACGTTGCCTCCAAAGTGGCATCCCTCGAGGCGACCGAGACTTGGGTGAAGGAAACAAAGCCCAGGTTCAGTGTGATCAACATCCACCCGTCTTGGGTTATGGGTCGGGCCGAGTGTGCCGATGATGTGGGGAGCTTGTTTAACACCACCAACCGACTGGTCCTCAATGCGATTGTCAAGGGCGAAAAGTCACAGTATCCCGTTATGATGGGTGCTGTTGTTGATGTTCATGATGTTGCTCGTATGCAGATCCAGTCATTGCAGAAGGCAGACATTGTACAGCCCGGCAATTGTCAGAGTTTCATTGCCAGTACACCCGGTATTTACGAGGATATTCCGGGGATTATCCGGAAAAACTTCGCTGAGCAATGTCAAGACGGCCGCGTTACTGTCTTGGGGGAGCAGGCGTCATTCCCGCTTCCTATTGATTCATCCTCTACCGAGATCACTTTCGGGTGGAAATTCAGAACCCTCGAACAAATGATCAACGATCTGATCTCGCAGTATATTGAGCTTCAATAGCGTCATAAATACACTTTTCAATTTTTATTTTAATACAGCCACCTAAATAAATGCCTAGCCTGATTGGATAGACTCAAAATGGCCTCTTTTCTGAGAAAAATTAGGATGGGGCATGGTCTGATCCACACAGGCAGGACTCCGTACGGGAGTTTTAGATTCTTTTTTTTTTTTTTTTTTTTTTTTTTTTTTTTTTTTTTTTTTTTTTTTTCATAAAAATAAAATTCATACGAGAGAAGCTCCAGAAAGCTTCAAACATTGGCGGTCTCCACTTTCCGATCCCGCCCGATCTTTGAGGCTCACGGCACGTCTTACGGAACGGCAAGCAACCAATCAAGTTAATCGAAATGGTCAAGAAAACATGGCACCTCGGACCTTCGCCGGCAGGGGCTAGACTATGTTAAATCCGATGTGAGCAATCGAATCACGACCTCGAGTGGGCTGGTCCCCGAAGATTGAGTGTATGCCCGAGAATTCGATCTAACCTGGAAATAGAAAAAGGTGAAGACAAAGAAGGTGGAGAAAGTGAAATTGCTTTTTTCATCTATGGAATTAACTGCCAGTCAATGCAAAACGATGTGCAAACACGCTCCATAATTAAATACCATCCTGCTAAATAGGGAGAAAAGGAAAGTCGTAGAATTTCATGCGTGAGTGGTCACATATACTGCCACTCCGCGTTGTGAATTGTTGGTACGGACCCATGTAGATCAGCTTCAAAAAATGATGGATCGATGTCTGACCCCACACACACCGAGCCATCTCGAGATGCAGAGATGGGTGTCATGCTTTCAGGGCCCAGGTTCAGTAGATTATTAAATTGATGCATCCTATTTGCAAACATCAGCCTCAGTCCCACTTTTACGGTGCCAAGAAAATATGAAGGAAGAAACTCACGATCCAGCGGGGGGGCCGCGAAGTCTGAGAAATTCAGCATAGTCAAAGACCTTGTAATTTTTAGCCCCCAGGGCCTCCCATTGCGGTGTTCTTTCAGCAACAATTTGTGCAAAGCTCTTTTGAAAGTTTTCCCGGATGATCGGGAAGTGGGCAATCTTGAGCATGTTGTCAAGGCTGCATACATTGCCGAGCAGGAAAAGGGCGAATGACCTGACTATTTTGCTGCATCCCTCCAAAGTCCCAAAGACTATTTTAGCGGCTTTTCGGCCATCGCTAGCCCAATCCTTTGCTTTGCCCGAGTGCTTGAGAAGCTCTGACATCTGTCGGTTTACCTGAGACCAAATATTAGGTATTGAAATACACAAACAAGACCAGCGGAAAAGAGATGCTCATACCTTCTTCGCAGCAAGGACAGAAGAAAGAGACTCTTCTCGGATCACTCTTTCCTCTTCTCGCTTGAAAATCTCCCAGCTAAGCATGCCGTATATAAAGCCCAACGTGTTCGAGACATTGCCAAGGCGGCTGAGAGCTCCTGCAAATTGCACGCTGGACATTCCATGTAAATTTGAAGGAAGGTAGGAGCCATTGTATAGCCCTTCGACTTGATCATTGTGCTCCAACATTGTTGGGACAGGGTGATTGCAAATAGCAGTCAATAGACTTTGTAGTTTTGTCATTCGCTTGGAGCTCCAGTCGGGAGTTTGCTGTGCTATTGGGGCATGAGAACAACAGTGCTCTTTTCCCCCATGAACTCGGTGTATATTGATGGTTCCGGAGGGGTACATGGCCAAGCTTGGTGTTCGCATAGTCATTGGAGACGATTTCATTGTGGATAGCCATTGGGCGTTCCCTTGGTGCATATGCATACTAGGATGGGGTAATTTTGAATGTAGTGGCTCTTCGAGGGCGCTGAAATAGTCATCGACAGGGGTAGCTACTGGGTCCGGGGTCACGAAACAAGGCGTGGTGCTCGCAGTTGTAAGGTCGGGTGATTGGTTGCTGAACATATCAAATTCAAAGTCGACATCTTTCGAACAGTCCAGAGTTGCTTCCATCGCTAATAGGGTATCGGCCCATTGTTGAGGATAAACACCAACAGAAAAAGTATTCTGACTGACTATCTTTCCGTCTTCGAACGTGGCTGACAAGATTGTCCCTGTATGCTGCAGTGTGAAGTAGACACCGCGGGAGACTGGCGACGCCATGCTTTCTTGATTGCTTTTTTTGGTGGTTTTCTTTGGTTCTTGCGAATATTGCCTTCGCACACAGAAGGTTGACTTTGTACATAACAATTGAAAGTTCAGTATTTATAGCTAAATCTTCACAACTTACGCCACGTAATCCACGATTGCTCGGCAGACGAAGAACGAAGTAAGAGTGAGATTGGGGGCTATTTACAACTGATTTAAGACATCGCTTTCCATGTGAGGCGTTTCTCCCAGGCTGCTAGTACCGTATCCGAGGATGGCCACACGTTCTGGATGCATATTTCAGGTCATTTTACTCAATTTGCTCCACTTTTCCTCTTTATTTCTCACCGCTTGTATTGTAATTTTACAAAATGGGAGCAGGATCAGAACACGCTATGATTCGGCGATCAGAGGCAAACCTCAAACGACTTTAGCGTGAGGAAGTAGTTAGCGAGATTGGAAATCTTGAAGAATGGATACTAGATAGGGAATAATCAAGATCGGCTTTAGAGAGTCGTCGGTCATTCAAGTCTCCGTCCGTATCAGAGGTACAGCAGCGACATCTCGGGTGTCAAAGCGAGCACCTGCACCAGCACCAGCACTAGCTCGCTGCAGTGGGCGTAGGTGGATTATGAAAAACCTTCAAACCTCCTGCTTTGATAAAATACTACGTTTTGTATGGTGGGAATAACTTCATTTCCGTGTATTGTACGTCTTGAATCGTAATTTGAAATGTATGGTGAATTATGTAGTAAACCAATACTAACCTGCCTCTATTTTGCATAATTAAACTTCAAACTCCGTCAATACAAAGCTGCAGTTCTACCATGGTAATCAAAATGGGCTTTCTTGCTTATATAAGCGTTGGATTTGGTGATCATGTCACAGTTTTCTCCATATGCATCGCCGTGTGGGTATATTCAGTAATTATGTACTTTCTTCTCCCTCATATAAAGATATTATGCCAAATTATGCATCCGAACATGTGGCCACTACCTGACGCCATGTGCAGCCTTGAAGAAACAAAAGAACAGGGATTCCATGCATGCAGGTTAGTAACCAGCAAACTGTACGGGGGTTCATTTCAGGTACCGTATTTGCTTTTTTCCGTATTATACTAGCGTTGTATAGCGTCATACACGTATACAACCCCTTTTGCCCCTCACCACCACGCCACACCACGCCATACCACACCACACCACTCTACATCACCCCACACCACCCCACAACCTATAAGCATCCCAATTTAATATGCCTGGATACGACCTTGCCATACGCAGCGGGATTATTTCGATAAGTAAACCTAGATACAACTGATAGGGTAACCATAATCTACTCCCACAACGTAATTCCCAAGCGAGCGGCACACCCAGTCGGCCGGAACACCCTAGCCAAACGCGTCAATGAAAACCAGTATAATTCAACCAAGACAACGTAGTATATCGTACATAAGGTATTTAATCAAATTTGGACTATGCGTTCTCTTACGCTCTCAAACTCCATATTTCTGAGCATTTTGATGTAGCCCGAGAACGTGGTTCTTGTCCTTGATTTTGACCGGTAAGCTGGTCAACCTGAGGTTGTACTTGACATTTTCACGTTAGGCTACTTCTTTGAGCTCTACTATGGAAATTTCTTCAAGATAAGCTATCAATTACTCAGATATTATAGTCAATTTCAACATGGCCTTGAAATTTGTAGGTTGGGCCAAGCTCAAGGCATTGTAGTCCTTTGTATTGAGCATTTTGGTCACTACGCGCATCGTGCTCGAAGAAGAATGTGACGGTGTATCAGAGTCGAGTGAACTTCCTGTCAAATGGTCGAACTCCGTGTATGTTCTCTCATGTATCTCTTGTTAGGAACATTTCAGTTCAAACATTTATATATACATTCACCAAACACTTGGAATGTCCTCTTCAAAAATCACCAAACAGGCAGATCTCAAGTTGATATCGCTGGCAGGGCAACTCCAGGGCAACATCGATACTGTGAAAGACCTTGTGTCATCCTGTAAAGACAATGGGGCTCTCTGCCTGGATCCTGTCTCCCTCTATAAGCAATGATCTAAAAGTGGTCGATGATCTCTCACCATCGTTAGAAAGCCGGTGTTTAAATTATCACTAGAGGAAAAGGAGTAGTATAGAACATTGATGGTTGACGATAGTGGCATTCACTTATTATTTTGTGCATCTTGATGTGTATCTATTGTTGAAAGGTCAGGTGATGCTCTCTGGTTGCCTAGATCAGTGCTTGTCACTTGTTTCTTCTTGTTTTCTTTCTTATCTTCTCTTCATATCGCAATACAACTGCTTTCTGTTCGCTCCGTTCTTTCTGCCCACCATTACTGCTGTGCATCTTCTCTTTCCCTCACTTCAGTCGATTCTCCTCTGAGCTTCTGCAGCGCTTCTCGCTGATATCTATGAGGCCTAAGTGAGACCGAGTTTTCAGGGGAGGAGAAAGAGAGGAACAAACGCTGAATGAAACACATCGGGAGGCAATGCAATGAGGTCCCCGAGGTCCCTTTTTTCCACCAAGCTTTTCAGCCCACTCTTGATACCGGCAGCCTTGGCAAACGCAGCTAAATCATCAATTCCACCTTCTGGTCCTGAAAACGCTCGGGGAAATCCTGGCAAAGTTTGTCCGACAATTCGGCACGCATGTCAGAACAATTTGTGCCTGCGTGAAATAATGCCTCGACGACAGGTCTACAAATAATGTGATATTCAAGTCTGTGGTAGATCTTCCGGAGATCGCGAATGTCAACATTTTCTTTCTTTGTGGCAATTGCGGCTTCCCAACCCTGGCCAGCTGCGAGACACACTTTTTCTTCTCTGATATCTTCTCACATAAATTGGCTTCTGAAGGTTCACATAGAACCATGGCCATCAACACACATGCTACCAATTTTGTGGTCGATGAAGTTGGGAAATATTTCCAGGTATTGACAAAAGCTCTATCTGTCTGAACAATGATCCCTTTGCAAAGGGCTCATTGAGATGTGAATTTTTCTTATGGCCTCCACTCGTAATGCAGTAGAGATACTTGAATTAATAATGAGAGAAAAAAACTGCATTACTCTCACAATGTCCGCTCCTTATGTGAGCCTACGTGGTCTGGATTCGAAAAGCATTGTTGACGTACAGGAGTGCACTGTCCAGTACGCAAACTACGCAAACCTTGCTTCTTTCATAAATTCAGATCCTGATAAAATTGGTCAGAGTTCCTCGGCACAGGTCTTTTTGTGTCTGTGTTAATGGCTACTTCAAATGAAGCCTTTGGGTCTTCTACGACAGGACTTTTACAAACTTTGACGAATCATTTTCGTCCAAAATCTCAACTCGCGGGACTAGTCCATCATGATATTAAGGCTATGATGTCCGTAGGCGAAGTCACTTGGGCTCCTCATTATCCCATCGATGTGAAAAAATTGGTACTCCTATTGGGTAAGAATAAGGTGTTCGGCCCTCATATCGCACAGATATATGCTTTGCGCAGTGTCCAGAAGCAATACCTAACCAGCCTAAAACACTATCTCTTTGATCCCAGCGCTTTAAATGTGAGATTAGGCCTCTGAAACAGCCATATTGAGATTCTTACATAGTCTCTGGATCGCAGGCAGCAAACCCTGGAGAGATGGTCTCTACGATTAGCTTTACGTCAATGGAATCGCACCTGGAAAGATTGCGGAAGTGATACATGAAATCTCAAGCTTTCAGCTTATCACCGGTGATTTTTGGTCTCTTCGTACCGTGCATGATATGATGTTCTCGGAGTGCCAGAGTATGGCATGATTAGAACAGGCTTATTTCATTGCAATACCGTGGAAGAGATGAAGGGATTCCCACGGAAGCTGTATGAGGTAGTATGTGCCATGAAACAGTGAAATCGGAGTATGTCAATCTTTTATCTTCAACTATTAAATATGATAGATAGATATTAAAATCTGGATGCCGTTTCTTCATCCAGTGAGAGGAGTTAGCCTCAGGAAGCCCTATAAGTGAAAAGCGAAATGAATGGATCTGAAAAGGCTATAAGTAGAACTAACATCACAAAACTATTGTCTCTTTGATTTATTCTAATTAGGTCATATTTGAGTTGATCATATACTTAGGGCTATTTTACAGGCACCCGTGGTAATTGCGACTTGGGCAAATTGCCCTCTGCCATGAAATTCTGAAAGCAATTGTCAATCAGGCCGTGAATGGAAGTCTTTCTTACGTTCTGAATAAAATTAGCTAATTACTATTCTCTTCGCCGCCAGGAATTGACTAGCTGCTGCACTATCCTATTGAATGATCTTCCAGGGGCTTATATCTTTAGACCTGTAATATGCAAGGTATTATGCTATATTGATCACTATTTCTCTGCGTTCTGCGTGCAGCCTTCTAATAAGTTGTGTTTCCTAGGAACATGCCGTAACTTCAGCTCTATATAACTCTCATCTTTCTGCTAACTCACATAGCTCCCTTTACCAAAACAGTGAGAGACCTGACCGACATAAAATCATGGCTACGGCAGTGTTTAATCTTACCGTCAATATTCAAGACTGGGATTATACTAGACGAAGCAGCGAATAGGCGAAAGGTGGCTAGGTGCGCCGCTTGCTTACCGACTAAGTAAGGTCTCTTGGCCTGGGAAAAGGCCATTGAGAGCATATTGACTATAATTTGAATAAATATATTAATAAAGAATCGGTATTGAATTCAGAAAGTAAAACAAAAATAGATAACAAAAAGGTAAAGAAATGTGTATATATCAGCACGTAATGTGCTTGTCGAGCGTTTATAGGAGACAGGAACAAGGGAACAAAGGAGCTTTCTGGTACAATGAATGAGTAGCATACAATAGACGAATCAAGACGGTGTATAGTGAGTAGTAATGTCAGGGTAAAGAAGAAGGGAAAAAGGGAAGACGAAAGGGAGAAGCGCCGATCTATCTAATAGGGGGATCACCCCTAGAGATATTCTGCAAAGAATTTCGCGGCTCTCGTGTAAGATGCAGGCTGCTGTCTTCACTCGCGGAGTAGAACGTAACTGAGAGTTATCAGTTCACCATTATTACGGAAATTCATAAGACAAACCTCCACTCACTATGCATGTATCACGCCAGGAAACCAGCCTAGAGAAAGCAGGCATATGTTGATTAAGACGCTTGCACCACAGCCATTGTTGAGCAAGATCGCAAGGGGAGGAAGAAAGAACGCAAGAAGGATGGTGCAGCAATTCCTAGCATCAACCTGTTAGTAACGAATATTGTGGCATGCCATTTTGATTGAGTCTTCAAATTTGTGTTATGTGCTTACACTCGATCGCGGGGCTTGTCTCCAGAGGGCCTGTCTGCAGGCACAGACTGTGCCACTGGGGGCTCGTATTGGGGTGGCATAGGGGTTTCTTCGTCGTGCGAATTTTTCACCATTTCGAGAAATCAGTATACTGATAGCTTTTGTGATGTTCAGTGAATAAAAAATTATAGATTTAGGAAACGGGGCGCAAATTTAACGAAGCTGGTGGAACCACTTGTGGTTCGATCGTTATGCTTGTGAAGATAATTCGCTTTTAGGTTTGTTTTAGGGACAGACTGTGGAGCATATGTGGGACTCGGTGGCCGTACTTGTATAGACTTTTTTCCTTTCAAAGGTGGACTGTAGAGCGCATCATCGTACTCGTAAAAGCTATTTCCTTTTCGGGGTGAGCCGATAAGCAAAATCAGCCTTAATATAGAGCTGCCTAGGGTAAAAAAACGGTGGGATTAATTCCAAGGTTGATCGATGCACTGCCCCTGGGCTTATTAAAGCCTGTTGTAAGGGCCGCTTTTTTATTGGCGCTTGGTAACGTATGGTTATAATTTTGGGTACGTTAATAATAGGTAGGTGCCCATTTTTAGCTTATTATCGCACGCACGAGCAGCGTATATCATACCAGCTCGATTCCCACTCATCAAATTAATCTCACACTGGAGTTTTGTTGGTAGGTAATCGTCAAGGAGAGAAAATGAAATCACGGTATACAACCGGTGACATGATTATCTAGTTATGATACCACAAGTCGGGTATGATCATGGACATGCATTGTTCTGCCTGATATGGCATGACTTAGCCTATCTCTGTCTATCATATAAACTCTGCTCCTCAATTTCCTCAATTGACGCCTGTTCTGGTGAAAACAATAGTCACTCTCGCGTTATTAACCACTTGACTATTTGTACTTATCGATCGGGTAAGGTAGATACAGGCCATGAGGTGAGTTTCAGGGGTAAAAGGGGAATGACTAATGAGCAAGGAAGTGGATTGAGGTTATTCTAGGCGCTGAATATGAGTGGAGTCCAAGTGGGGTCACATTGAAGGCTTCAGTGGTGGACGGAATGCTCATACATACTGTATGTTTTTTGCTTGTTTCACTGATATATGGAATGTTGAGTAGATTATCGAAGTACTATACTTACAGCAAAAGTTACATACAATGAATTGTGGTGCAGCTACACCAGGCAGGAACACTCTTCATCTAATAGAAGTTCTAATCTCCACCAACCTGGCAAAGCAGACCACTATGAATGTCGTACTCCCACATATCACTTCCAACGCCACTCCAAACAAAGAAACTCCCAGAAGGATCGTACTTTCTTTTGAGTTTCAAAAGCTGGTCATAGTTCTCTCCATAAAAGTCCTGTTTCCACGTACTGCTGAATGCATTACCCTCATTCATGTAAGAGCCTGTTCTTGGTGCCCAATTCCTCCAAACGGGTTCCAAATTCGCCTCGTACCAGCGAGCTCCAGATGCTAGCTGCTCCCGTGAGTCGGCAGTTGCATTCAATGATGCCCCGTAAGACATGGCATGTAAGTACGCACTGCGCCATGCGGGTAGAACGCTTCCACGCATCTTCTGGGGTGTATTTGCTGGCCCATGACCACCCTGCAAGCCGAAGAGAAGCATAGATCCTGTTCCAGACTGCGAAGTCGAGGCTTGTCGGAGATAGATAGCCAGATCTGTCATCGAAATGTCTGAAAGCTCGCGACGTCCTAGCAGACGGCTGCTCATTAGACTTGAGGAACCACAGGAAGCACTGGAAAGGAAGTTTGGCTTAGTGTATGCCCAATAGCCGTATGCTTCAGATGTCTGATTGACAACTTTCAGCACATTTTCAGAGCTGACATTTGCGAAACTGGATATCATCTTCTGGACTTTTCGATCCATCGCCTCGGTCGTTGTATTAAATCCTACCAAGCCAACTGAAGCGGCGACTCCTGGTGAACTGTGATTCAGTCCCGTCAGCGTTGTCATTGAGCTTCCGCTCATAGCAATCACCGTCCCCGTCATGCCATCATCCATGAGGTCAGGGATCAAACTTGCGATTTTAGCAAGTGCCCCCCAGGAAATATTTTCGCTCTTCGATGAAGACTCCTGATAGAAATAAAATCCACCAGTAATCACATTTGTGGGCACGGGGTGAGTCTTCAGAACAAATTCAGTGATGACACCGAATTGGCCACCACCAGCACCACGAACAGCCCAGAAAATATCCACATTGTGTTTATGATTGGCCACAAGTCGTCGGCCGTCTGCTGTGATGACGGTGACTTGGTATACCTGGTCTGATGCAAGTCCATAGTGACTAGATAGAAGACCGTGACCTCCGTTTTGAATAAGTCCTCCGAGACCAACGGTTGCGTCTTCGCCGCCCACAACAGACCGATTCATGGCATGAACGGCGTTGTAAACAGATCCCCATGTGTTGCCGCTCCCGCAAATTACTACGTCGGCAGTTCCACTTCCGTCGGGCAGTAGCCATTTGGGTTGATGCTCGACGTGCTTGAAGTTGTGAGTCCAGATCGAAAGTGAATATGCGCCAGTAGATCTTGTTCCAGAATTAGTAAAAACCAAAGCTAGTGTAAAATTATATGGGGTGTAGTACCTGCCACTCAGATCATGTCCGGTTCCTTTAACAACAATTCTGATGTTTCTCTCCGTTGCCCATCGCAGGGCGGTAGCAACTTGTTGATCAGTTGTGGCGTTCACAATGTATTGCGGTAAAGCTCCAATGCTACATCCCCGGTCTTTCGTGTATCCCTCGGCGCCAGGGGGCAAACAAGAGTTGTTTGTGAAAATGGAGTAGTCCACACTTTCCGGCCAAGCTGAATGGTAGGTGGCATATGGCCAATATTTGGTCACATCGGAACAATTCGTGGAAGAATTAAATGGATTGCCTTCATAGCAGGATGAGGGAGCCGGGGCAGTTTTGATCAAGGCACCTCGAATAGTTTGGTTCAAAGTTTCCCAATCCTGGATAGATGGCCATGTCGAATCGTTGGGTGTGGCTTTGCATTTTGAGTTAGCAAAGGCCGTGGTCGAAAGCAAAGTGGAGCATAGTAAAATTGGTAGAAGGAGCACCATAATGCGGCTTCTGTGATAGCAGGAATGGGGCTAAGAGAGGCCAAATGATTTGAATTCAAATTGAGCCTACGGATTCTGCGGCTTTATAGCTTTGTTCATGAAATGCTTCCTTGGTTTACGCGGAAAACCATGATTTCATTGGAGGTAGTGTGGACCACAGCATGGCAAATCTTCGGTCTACTTGCACTCTCAAAAAGCTGGTCCGACTAAGTGGGCACGCAATTTCGACTAGATTTGCACCGTTTATTGCTCTACTAGGCTGCATGACGTGGCTTATGTTTTGCATCCAAGGTCATGAATAACTAAGAAGAGCGCCCTGTTGGGGACTAAACTACAATAGGGAATTTGAGCGTATTCGTGACGAACCCTTGGGGCCAAGACGCTAGCCCCGCTTTTAAGCCCACGTCCACTAAGTTAATGTAAAACTCTCATACTAATTTCAAATTTTAAACGGGTCAATCCGATCATTATTCATATGCAGAATATTATACAGGCAAGATCCGCCGATCTTTTCCACTATCGTGTAGGGTAGCAAGTGGCGACAGGTACAGAGGAAGATCTTTGGCGATTGCCTTCTGGCGACTGTCCTTGGAATCGGAAAGGCTAGCAATCCTTCTATGCCGAAGAATTTTCCGACTTTTTTTTATAATTTTTGTTATATTTATTGTTTCGATCTATTGATCGCAATAATTGCAATCTTATTGAAACAATATTATTATGCCGACACCATTTGGACTACTGTCGAAAATCAACTTCTAATGTGGTCAGGCTTTTACAACCGACCTCCAGGCAAAAGACTGCGTTTTGAGAATCTGATTCATCTACTCAGGTGCGCATAGTTTTCCTCTTGGTGCCAGTCGGACAGCATGGGGAATAGGCTATAGCTTGAGAAGGATACTTGAACGAGATCCACAGCCTCGGTGCAAAGCAAAACGCTTCTGGACAGCAGCCACTAGCGTGGTCTCTATACCCCGCTGCAGAAGCGATGTATATCTTATTTCCATTATGACTAGCAATATCTGGTTCAACTTGCATATGCACAAGCCGGCGTTGTCTTGTCTCATGTTTTCCAAGGCTCCATTGATATAGCTGTCTTCGACATTTTCATCGAGCAGCTCCTCAAACATTGTAGAAAGCGACTTGAACTCATCATTGTCATAGACAGTGCGTCATTCAACCATGTTGACTAGATTGAATAGATATGTGCCGCCCTCGGGGTAAAGTTGATGTACATTATGTATGTGTGTGTAAGCACCTATATAGACAGGTTAAAGGTCTTTATCTCCTCATATACAGGGGGCGTCTCAAGCTCAAACTCTCAGCTATATAAGGGCACCACGTCTCCATGAACTATTTACCTTATTATCCCATCCAGTCTTCCTTCCTTCCATCCAATTACTTCTACGACTAGCAGTTAAGCAACGTCCCTAGTTATGGAGCGAATAGCTTTTTTCGCCAGACGCGACGAGAAAGCCAGGGAAAGGCGCCGTCTCCAAAGGCAAAAGAATGGCTACATCCCCAGGCTTTATAGGGAGGAAGACAGAATCCAAAACAAAGACAAGAAGCTCCTAAAGACTAGACTTCCGCAAGGCCCAACTTGGGCTTAAGAACTCGACCCAAAGCCCAACCTGGACCCAACGCTAGGCCCTCAGTAAAGCCCAGGCTCGCACCTAGGTCTCTGGCAGGAAAGGTTTCAGCCTGCCTCCAAGACAACGGTGTGAGTATTCCACTCCATTTAAAGCCCTCGCCCCATACTGGACCACTCGAAAACAGATCCTCCCTAGCCGTTTATCCTGCTCTCTTCTGATTCAAGAATCACACAAATCAGCAAAATCACTAGGCTACCTTACTATCATGCTAGCCTTAACTCACCACTAGATGGTATTCGCTATAGATAGTCAATTCCAGTAAGCTGGATCAGAAGGCGCCACGCTTATCTTTTCTCCTCTGGAGATAAGAACCCGATCTGGCCAGAGATCTTCGCTTGGAGATGCGGTAGAGACTCTGGTAAAATTGTTGAATGCTTTTCCCGATGCCTTTTTACTTCTGGCTTCACTGCTGGCTCCACTACGGGCTTCACTGCTGGCTTCACCAGTGTCGGGTGTTCCTCCTCAAATCTTTCCGGGTAATGTTTGCGGAGCAATTCTCGCAATAACTCCAACGGCCTCTTATTCCAATATAGTTCTGCAAGCCACAGACTTGGCGCAGTGCCTATGAACGGTTCAGCACCGTTCTCGACGAGTAAACGAACAGCCTTGCCGTGGCCATGGATGATAGCTTTGTGCAGAGCGGCTTGGCCGCTGCGGTCGAGCTTGTTCGGGTCTATCCTATGCTGCAGGAGACATTGTTCATCCCGAAATTTCAATTTTCCAAACTCCGCGATTTTCTAAATCCCCCGCATTTGAAAAATGAACCATTCACATGCAAGCAGACAAGAACCTCAACGCGTCGATGCTCGGCCTTTTCGTTTCCTTGTCACTTTCCCATATGCGTCTTTGGACAGCCCGTAAATGCCGGTGGGGGCGTGGGACAAACTCAACAGCAGAAAGTGAAAGACGTCTCCTGTTAATTTTAACGTCTTGAACTTCCCAAAGAATATCGATTCGGTCAACCATGACCAGCTCTTTCACCTCTAATATCTACTGGGTCAAGTTGCCAGAAACCTTGAGAACTTCAGTTGCCTTGCTTGCCAGTATAAATAGCAGAAGTTCTGAAAGAGAGATATCCACGAGGCTACTAGCGATTATTTAGATTGTGGTCTTCATTCTCACACCTCGGTGCACAGAATTCGAATGCTTCCACGCAGAAACTAAGCGCAAAGATATCCCTGTCAAACAGCAATTCGGGGGTTGTGCCCTTAGGTATATACACCTTTCATTTCAGTTCACTATTCGGCCAATTGAGATTTACTACAGGCTGGGGCAACTTATATTTTGAATGTACTTCGCATTACTTCAACGAGGACTCAAGGGACCTCATCGGTCGGTTTGTTGAGAATGGAATGAGAGAGAACAGTGGTCTTTACACTGATCTCCATCAGAAGCCACTATTCCAGACATTCTAATTGTGCTACATGTAAAGAAGAGGCTATGAATTCCCTTCATTCCTTCGGATTGGCTCACAGCTTTTCTCAGGGCATCTCTGGGTTAGGAAAGGGCCCTCCGGCTGATCCTCGAACACTTTGCACCGAAAGTGGCCGACGCGGGAATCGGATTCGGGTATCAGTCCGAGGATATTCTTGGCTTGCTCTAGAGGATAATATTCAAATAGGCCTACTTTAAGTGTTGTATGCTATCCAAATCATTTGGGTTTCGAGCTTTCTTTTATCATCACAAAGATTGGGACGAAATATGGACAAATCACTTCCCAGCCTCGCAGTTTCGCGGACAATCGACGTTGAAAATAAACCCAATGACAGAGAGCTATTCAAGAAGCCTGAGGAACTGATTGATTTCGATGGACCAAACGATCCAGAACATCCCCAGAACTTGAGCTTACTTGCTCGAGTTTGGGCAACGTTTATGTTGGCCTTGTTTAATCTAGTCGTTGCGATCGCAAGCAGCATTTTTGGGTCCGCTCAGGCAGAAGTAGCTAAGGAGTTTCATGTCAGTGAAGAGGTGACAGTCCTTGGGACCTCTCTGTACCTAGTGGTATGTGTAAAGCAGTCAATTGATCGTTTGTCAGGATTAAGTGCATGTGTCGCTGACTTACCCAGGGATACATCCTTGGTCCACTGATCTTTGGTCCGGTTTCCGAGAAATTCGGACGAAAGTATCCTATGATAGTCGGCGTTACTGTCTCCGGCCTTTTCACACTCATGCCTGCACTTGGGAGAAACCTTACGACCATTTTCCTTGGCCGGTTCTTGGCCGCGCTTTTCGGTGTGGCTCCAAAAGCGGTCCTCGGGGGAGTCATTACGGACTGCTGGGATACGGTTTATCGTGGTGTCGCAACAGCTTGCTGTATCTGCCTTGTCTTCTCAGGTCCAACTTTCGGTCCTCTTTTTGGAGGCTTTATCGTTGCAGGTTTGAGTGGATGGCGGTGGGCTATGTGGGTTTGTGTCATTGCAACTCTCTCGATATCATTCCTGGCCGTTTTCACGTACCCTGAAACATACCCACCCAATATTTTGCAGAAGAAAACACAACGACTTCGCAAGGAGTCTGGAAATGAGACCTTATCATGCGCGCTTGATATTGAAGAGACAAGCTTCCGCTACCTCGCACGAATCTATCTAATTCGCCCATGGGGTAGGTATACCTACCCCTCTAAAGTTATTCCAATCTGACTGAGACGCAGCACTTTTCTTCTCGGAGCTCATTCTTGTCCTGATTACTTTATACCAAGCTTTTATCTACGGACTCATGTTCCTCTTCTACCAGTCCTTCCCGATTGCATTCGGTGAGGTACGTGGTTGGAAAATGGGCATTTCAAGCTTATCCTTTCTTGCCATCCTTGTTGGGATTTTTTTTGGTACCGGTGTGGTTGTTCTCTACACTGAGCCCCATGTTAAGCGCCATGTTGCCAAGTATGGTAAGTTTGAGCCGGAGCTTCGCCTTCCAGTAATGATATTTGGAGGCTGCCTTGTTCCTGTCGGACTGCTCTGGTACGGGTGGACATCAAGGTCCACGATTCCGTGGCCCAGCGAGGTTTGTTCAGGGGTCTTAATTGGCTGTGGCATGTACATTATTTTCATTCAGTCATTTGCGTATATTGTGGACTGTTACCCAGACAGAGCCAATAGCGCAATGGCTGCGAACGGTGCTGTAAGAAGCATATTTGGGGCATCCTTTCCACTTTTTGCCAGGTACATGTTTGAGAATCTTGGCGTGAACTGGGTCAGTACTCTATTGGGTATCATTTGTCTCGCTATGAGTCCCGTTCAAGTCATTTTTTAGCGCTACGGAGCTCAAATTCGGATTCGACCAAAGGTTGAAGGATCTGGTGATTGAGAGCACCAGCAGTCAGAGATGTCTCAAAGCCGGAGCTGTTGTACAGCATGATATACCGGGGCCTGACTCTTGGAGTAATGGACTGACAATGCTCATCATCCACATTCCGTCCCTGTTCTTTTATTAGTTTTGTTTTTGCTTCGACCCTGTTTCCCGGAAAGAGCAACAGGACCAGTAATCACTCGCCTGTGTTTGTATGCCTTACGCTAAGATTCTTCCATATGTGGGTATTTTATTTGGCATTCTTCTACCACTAGAAACATTTGCATGTAAAGGACTCGGAATCAAAATTCTTCGAATTCTTGGTGGGCGCTTAAATTCGTGGGGGTATTCCGACGCATCATTCACAGTCTTGTTGGGGATAGGAAGACTGGCCTGGACCTTGAATTTGAATTTTCGATACAACTGTCGCTTTTATGATTCAGTCTCGAGTGAAGCTTTCTAAAAATTGAGTTGAAAATACTGTAGTGTCCAGGACCTTCTATTGTCAGGTATCCTATCTGAACCACACGATCCTCGATCCCGCTGCATCTTAGACTGTCATAGAGCCTTCACAGCTTATTGATCTTTTCTTCTTCTCGAAACTTCAGCTGTCTCTCTTCGAATTTAGGGGCTAAAAGGCTAAGCCTGTATGCCTCAGCCTCTGCAGCATACTGGGAACCTTTTCGAATTTGCGCCCCGTATTTGTAGAAAAGGAAAGGCATAGGCATACACAAAAGTGAAAGAAAAGCTGGGATACATGATGCCCAGTGGATACCAAGATTCCGGTACATGTATGTTGTAAACAGAGGGAAAATACATCCAAATAAGGACCGAAGGAGACAATTTCCGGCAAGGACAGAGGCAGCATATATGGTGTAGGTGTCCATCAGGTAATTTAGAACCGGCATGTACACTGTAACCATACCGAATCCAAACGGCACACCCGCAGCGATTGATGCCATCCAATGAATTGAAGGGCCATTTGTCCACGCAAACCAGAAAAGGCCAACCGGCAGGAGTACGCTCCCAATAAACGTGGAAGGGAGACGCGCTTCTGGAGGCAGTGGACCTGACGACACCAGGGTCTTCCTCTTATAGCTGAAAAACACAGAGACACTGTAGAAAATAGAGCCTAGGATACCGACAAGTACCCCCAGAAAAGCTAAGCCACCAATCCCGGGGCTCCAGCCGCGCACGTCTTGAAACACAATGGGGTATGCATCAAAGAGGAGATAGAGTGTTCCGTATATAATAGCAATATAGACACTCAACAAAAGAACAATCGGTTCCCCAAACAATAGAATGAAAGGACGAAATAGCGTGGTCTTAATTCTGGTAGCGGTCGGAACAGCATGTTGCTCAACGTCACGTTGAGTGCGATACACTTTGCCTGTCAGTTTTGACAAAGTTTTGGCTCGTTCTCGCAACAGCACTGGGCCATACGTCTCAGGTAGAAATAAGGTCTGAAGCAGCCACAAAGCAGCACAGAAGATCGCCTGGAAGCCTTGACACCATCGCCAGCCTCCTGCCTCAGCAATGAAGCCACCCACTATAGGACCGAGGGCCGGTCCCATGAATGCTGTTGCTGCATACAAGCTACTGTAAAGCCCTCGATCAATAGCGGAGAATGTATCGGATATCAGTCCACCGGAGACAGCCATAGGGGCGGACCCGAGGCTACCTGCAAAGAAACGCAGAATGATCAATGTCCAAATATTCTGAGCTCCAGCGGTACCAGCTGTAAACACCGTGAAGGATATCAGGCTGAGGCTGAGCACCTTGCGACGCCCATAAGCCTCACTCAATGGGGCCCACAGTAGGGGGCCAATAGCAAAACCTAACACAAAGAGTGAAATTCCCAGGATAGCCACCTCGCGACTACATTGAAAATCGCTAATAATACTTTCAAGTCCCCCCGAATAAGTGGAGGACCCCATTGCGATAGCCAGGCTTCCCATTGAAGCGAGAAAGACGACGCTGAACTTCAGGGTGTCCTTGAACTTTACAGGATCACGAGGGTCATCCGGAAGCCAAATAACAATGAAAGGGTCCTCTTCGGTGCCGTTGCCCTTGTATGAGGCATTGGCGATTCCTTTTGTCACAGCTCCTTGGTCAAAGACCATCCGCCAGAACGGGATATTAGATGCCACATGGCCATCCATCTCTCTTGATATGCCAAGCACGCATAGAGCTTTAAATAGGTCGGGGTGGGTATTTCAAAGGCTGTTTCGATTGGAAAAGTTCGGTGATTGATGCGATTGCCTGGAGTAAAAACGGGTTTGAGAGTACCCTTCTATAATAACTAGCCGACACCGGAGGGTTGGTTGGCCGACCGAGAGTCGCTATCAGCCAAGATAGTGCATAATTTTCAAACCAAAGATTCGGGCCATGGCGAAGAAACGGGGAGTGGGGCGCATGAAACATGGTTTCCCAGAATTTGTGGGCCTACATGTACGCATATCGAAGGCCCCAGCTGGACGAATAAGGCTGAGCACATAGAGGGGCAATCACATTTTTCCAGCAGAATTTCCACTGGGAGACCTTCAAATACGTTATGGATACATCGAATCAATGCAACTCGAGTGTTAGCTGGAGCAGGATTGTCAAAACGCGCCGACACATCGAACCTTCACCAATTCGACTTTTTGCAAACCTCCTAGGGTCAACATGATTCAATATCCTTTCCAATATCCACATTTTTTCTTCTATACCTTTTTCTCGTCAACTATTGTGGTCTTCAAACTCAGTCCAGTATTGGGGGTACGTATTATGGATTTATGATTGAACTCTCCGGGGCCCACTTCAGCTTCGGCATAAGGCATACTGGAACTCTCCGAGGCAAAGCATCCGATCGGATGGTTTTATTTGGTTAGTAGTTTCTCCAATAAAGAGCCACGAGTATTTAGGAGGGGGAAATTAAAAAAAAGAAAAAAAGAAAATAAAAACATTCATGAATCTATAAGAGCAAATCTGGTGTTGGACTCGCTTATGCGTGAAGGCTATTATCCGAATAGTCGAACTGGCCGATCCGTTTCTCCTTAACCATTGCCACATGTACCGTTTGCCTCCCCTTTGAAATTACTCCCCATCAGCTCCCACAACCTTTCGAAGTCCTCTAGTCGCTTTCCCGCTTTCTCAAGTCATATCGTCAGCATCAACCATTGTTGAGCAAATCGCGCTCGAAAAGGTCTCTGATACCGGATTCGTTTCGGTCTTCAACCCAGGTAGAATGGGAAATGATCGCGATATTGCCTACGGTGGCTGCACCCTGTCTATCGCAGTCAACGCAGCATTTCAAACCGTTTCCTCCGGCTATCATCTATACTCAGTCCTAGGCAATTATCTTGGTCCCGCATTGACCAATCGAAAATTGCACTGCACGGTTCGACGTGTTCGAGACACGAGGA
Source organism: Penicillium longicatenatum (assembly GCF_028827895.1). Taxonomy (NCBI): domain Eukaryota; kingdom Fungi; phylum Ascomycota; class Eurotiomycetes; order Eurotiales; family Aspergillaceae; genus Penicillium; species Penicillium longicatenatum. Next base: position 2,618,410 of record NW_026643124.1, read on the forward strand.
CATTTGCAACTCGACAGGTGGACATCACTCAAGAATACGAGAATAATACCCAACGGCCATGCCTTACCATAATTGCAGACTTCCAAGTGCAAGAGCGAGGGTCCATGCTGACCTACTCTTCGCCCCCGGTAGCGAAATACTCGGATATCGATTCAAGCCCTACAAGACAGAACAATTGCGAAGCATTTCTGCGGACCGGAGATGTATCGTCAGAGATGCTTCAGAGGCATGACACCCTCTTTGGCCTCATGTCACGCTTCTTTGAACAAAAGCCGATACCTGACGGTGTGACGAACCAGACACTCCACGGAATTGGAAAACATCTGAGAACAACTCAAGACCACCTGAGTCTCACGTCCAAGACATCTGCGGAATGGATGCGGAGCAAATCCCACATTGAAACCGAATCGCAGCAGCTCAGTGCCCTTGCCTTCTACATGGATGAAGCGCTTGCATTTTTACCTCTTACCCATAGTCATCTATTTTTTGAGGATGCTTCAGCTTGCGCTAGCCTGGATATCGCTCTGCGCTTGTTCTCAAATAAAATTGATCTAAACGAATGGCTGTTAAAGGAAATGAAGACGATCAGTGGGGGAGAGGGAAGGACCTATAGCGAGGCGCGATTATGGGATCAGAATGGTAATCTAGTCGCGTGTATGACGCAACAAAATATCCTTCGACCCCACAAGCTATAATAAATAAGTTTGCGAATAGGCTCAATATCAACCATTTTCATATGTGCACCACCATCTACCAGCCTGAAAGTAGGATACTGAGAAGAAACATCTATCGCCAAATACATATTCCGTAGGGCGCCCAGGGTTTGAGCCGGAGGCGAGCCTTGAAACTTCCAACTTATCGCCGCGAAACAGCTTCCGTTCCCACTCTCCTCAACAACGACTTCCTGCGTTACTATGTCTAACTTAAGGCTATCTGATAAAGCCCTAGTCAGTGGTTCCAAGCCAGGAGTAGCCCGTCAGTCAAAGCTCAGACGTTCTGCGTGCGACCGCTGTAGTAAGTGCCCAAATACCCGCTGGGGAGGCTTATATTGACCAGATAGGGAGAAGTAAGGTAAAATGCAGCGGTGAGCTTCCATTTTGCCAGAAATGCACACAGTTAAGACTGGAATGTAACTATTCTTTGCGGATACCCACTGGAAGGCCAAAGGCGCGGAATTCGAGGCCATCAGATGCGGATAACAGTAGCCCTGATGTTATCACCCCAACCATGCCTCAACGCTCTCACTTGGCTATAACCCGGCCTAGTCTTGTATCAGACTCTCCAACTTCCAATTTTCCATCCGAAATCTACCATGACGAACAGCAAGGCACGGAGAATTGGCTGACCACTGCTGGCGACCGCCATCCTCCTTCACCGCATGATTTCCCCACTGGAGAAAGCCATGAGGAGTAAGATTTTGACACCATGATATAAACTTACCTTACTAATACTAACGGGCCATGTCAGCATTCAAACTAGCGCTTCAGAAGCACTAGCTCAAGACCTGATATTCTGTGCCCACCAATGTGCATGTCTATCAGGTCTTTATTTAACGCTAGAGAAACTCCGAGCGATAGAAGTCCAATATCCTCTAACTATTCGAGTGCTTCAGGAGGCGGTAAAGATGGCTGCAGGCGTTTTAATATGCCAGAACTGCCCTCGCCGCTACCTTTCTGCCACGCAAAACTCGTTATTACTAGGCGCTCTTGTTCTCTCTATAGCTGACTGCTATCGGAGGGTGCTAGAGGTCGTCAAATGTGAAGCGCAACGCTTGAGCCATATGGATCAGAATACGCCTTTTCAAGTAGGAGAGAATGGGGATTTCACAGTCGAATTGAGTCCATCTGAGTGGAAGACCTTATCATATAAGATCCTGAAAGTCGACCTATTCGGGCCTTCCAAGGGTTCAATACCATGTTTTCTGGTCTTAATCGAGAATCTAGAACAGCGACAAACCGCTTGGCATACTGTCGCTCCTGGATCCGACTTCCCACCCACCTTTTGTGTAGGTTATTATGCGGATAGAAAATCAATCTGCTTATTACCTGTGAAAGAGGCAAGGACAATCATTGAGCTTCTAGCCTTTGATTAATTTAATGAGTGAATGTGGATCTATCGTTGTAATTATTGTCTAGGTGATTCTAATCTATATACAAGACAAGTTTCAATATGGATTGAAGCGAATTAATCTAGGGTTTAAGTGGTCGGCAATCACAGCCTAAAGTGGCCATGGTATTTCTATTTGACATAATAGACATGTCGCCCGTGGAATAACAGGTCAAGTTGTCACACTTGAATAGCATATTAGCGTTCAGGCCAAGAATGTATTAACACTATATGAAAGAGTACAGCTCGTGGTACGGTCATTTCCAAATATTTTTTCTTCATTATCTTGATGGATTGACATGAAAATGATAGCTTTATTTAGTACATGTGTAGGGTTTAATCTCGCCATCAGTGATATTTAGGAATTGAGCGGGCCCATGGGTTTTTCAAGGCTTGTACTAGTACGCAGGTAAGCTTTCCCCGTGGACCAGCCCACTGGCCACTAAAACAACATTTAAATTAACCTTGTTTAGGCTTACTAGTTCTCTCCATCTACAAGCTATCTCTGTTATTAACTTCGAACTCTCCAGATAATTAAAGGATAGAAAGGCTATAGTTGTCGATTATGAGCGTCTACTTGTGTGTCACGGGTTCAGGTCAGACGATTTGGAGCGCTTTGCCCAGTATCCGTCCTTCGTAGTCTTCGTGGTAATAAATAACGAGTTGTCCTGAGAATTCCAGTCAATGCAATTTATGTCTATAGAAAATATCATATGGTATCTTGAGGAAGAAGTAAAATCAACAAAAGCCTCGACGGCGTACTCATGCAGACCTGCGCGCCAAAAAAAAAGAATAGAAAATAAAAAGCAAAAATCCACTTATTATCTGCGCAAAAGTGAGATGATTGGTATCCTCAATCAAGGAGCTGCCCCTTCTACGGGTTGCAGCCGTGGTGCCTCAATTTGCGCCTCCTTTCCTGTTCGCATAAAAGCAGAGCCAACAAGGTTCAAGGGATTGTTGATACGAAGGTACATGCAGTAATATAAGGTCATTCCAACGGTCACTATCTCATCCATAGCCGCCGTATCAAATGCCTTCGGCCCCATGAGCTCGATCTTGGCAACTTTCTTGAGCGCCCACACATTGGCAGTGAATTTCGCCACGGGTATCTGGTTCTCGTCGCAGCAAATAAAGTCCCACTTTGTGAACCCACTTTTGCTTGTCCATATCATCTTAGCCGGCTTGTCTGTGTCTGAAAAGGTGTGGGACATGTGGGTGTAGATTGTCCGCAGGCGACTCTTAGCTCGAAGGGTGCCCTTGGATCCGTGGAGTGAATAATCGGGGCTGATGCTGATAGCATGGACAGTGCCAGTTCCAATCTGCCGATTCTCTTGTATCGATTTGATCTTCAGATGGGGCGCTAGCATCCCGCATGACACATCGTAGAGTGGCTTTGGGTTGGGGTTTGTTGTGTCAAACTCAGTGACGAGGGTGTGGAATTTGCTCCATTGGAAATCAAGCGCTAATGCGCGAGACTGGCCAAAAGTCATATGAGTAGGAACGCTTTCGGATGATGTATTCATCGTAAATAGAGGGTTGCTTAAAATGAGCCAGCGAAGTATGAAGCTCTCAATTTATTGACAAGTTGTTGTGGATCAAGGAAGCTAAAGTCGAGGGTTGGGTGAGATTATATAGCTGAGGATTCATTGTTATCGTCATTGCCACAAGATTTAACTTTACCCTTGAGCCAAGACTCTAACTGAAAATGGTCTCACAGAGCGCTTCAAAATCTGCAGAATCATGGTGCCGTCTCATCTGCCAAGAGCACGCTTACGGAGGCTGACAACTCTTGGCTGTCCAAGTGCCCAACGATTCAGCCTTGTCGCAAATGTGGAAATTGATTCTATTGACTGTGGGCAAGATCGACGTCCCAATCAAACGCATCGAGAGATCCAAGATTATGCAGCCCCCAAAGCCCCCAAGGTTCATCCGGAGTTGGTCTAACCGTATTGGGCGACATGTGCCGCTTAGCCAATCAGGTGGCCGACGCTATGATATCACCCATGTCAACGCCGACGTAGCTGAGCATGTGCTTCGCTTTTCTAAGAAGTCGTGAAGGAATTTATTATGGCAAATTTAATTCCTTGAGGCACCGCCTCCTCAGTCTATTTCAGTTCTTGGCTGTCTGGATCATAATTTCGCCAAGCCCCAAACACACAAATAACTGCATATTTCATCTTGCGTGGTTGCTAAGCACGTCAAACATGGAGACCTACACGTCTGAATGAGGCTCTTTTTTCTCTCAGAGCCAACTTAGCTCGCCCACTTGGTTTCACGGTATTTTTCGTCAAAGTAACGAGGAGTTGATCTAGTACAATATCTGATCACGCGATAAAGGACATCTTAACGCAACATGGAGACAAGGGGGCATCTCTTTCGCTCTGTCCTTCCCGGAGAGCCTCAATTCTAACGGCTTTTACTGTCATGTAGCTCCACTCCCATCTCCTATCGAATTGTAATGTCGTATCACAGTACCAACTAGGAAAGCATACCAACGCCTACTGACTCATAGGTCTTTTTATTTCTCAGGCCTGTTTCTGCTTCCAATATTCACTAAATTTAAGAAATACTTCTGAGCCCAACAATTGCAATATCGTTTCAAGATCTTCTTTGCATCATTATTACAACAATATGTTCAGCCAAAAAGATGATGATCAGTCCCCGATTGCGGAATAAGATATAAGGCAAATTATCGTCGGAGATGATATCGGTGCAATATTCACTTCAACTGCTTGCTCCGTTACAAGCAATGACAAGCTGTGGGCTAAGACCCTGGACCAGTGGCCCAAAAGTATTTGATGACCATACCTGCCTTCTGGGATGAGGAGGCTCAATCAAAGCTGTGCACAGTGGCTAAAGAAGCTGGATTTAGCATGAAGTCCGAGAACGATTTTGCTTTTGTTACCACGGCAGGAGCAGTCCTTCACCAAGCTGCCTTTAATAATTATTCATTCGTCAAGTCGGCGACAATTTACTTGTTGCAGATTACGGCGGTCGTCTTAGGGAAATGGTTACTTGTGTAGTCCTATCGAAGAATCCTTTGAGACTGGCCAGATATACCATGTCTCTGTGAGGGCCTGTGGAGCTACTTCAATTAGCGGCCGCTTCAATGATATTCTCTGTGAAAAAAATCAAGAACATGATATTGGGTTAAAAATCACCTTCGTCGGCTTTATATAAAAGGCGGCAATTTCTCAAGAGATGAGGTCGTTCCCTGGTTTGGAAACCCCAGTTACCCGCCTCCAGCTTCGTTGGACCTTTACAGAGCTGAGGATGTCTGGTGGTGTGGTCCCGAGGTCTTAAAGTCGAACTTTCTCGACGCATATATGTAGGAGAGGTATATATGGTTCAGCAAGGAAGAAATCCTTTCCTGGTTTGATCTCTCGGTGAATCGGACCCTGGCAATAATTGAGAAGTAAATTTTCGCTATTTGATTACAAAAGAAGGCATTGAAGGTAAGTCACAATACTATCTCATTGAAAATTGGACCCATATTGATAATTTCTTATCTCCATAGGGCGTTCTCCTTATGGGAGGTTCTCTTGTGAACCCTTGTATTCCCAGCGAGGCCAGCTCATGCAGTCGGGTAAAAGTTGGTTGGTTTTAAGGGTGCCGTTTTGGCTGAAATGGGAGACGTTCGTGGTTAATGCTGGTGTGTACATATTGTACATATAGTTCACCAATACCTCCTTGGTGGCACGACCTAGGAGAATGTAAGAAATCGGGTTGTCACCAGCTCAGTCCCAGTCACACTATAGATATCGAGTATTACAACTGATCTTAATTCCTCTCAGTCACTGATCTCTAACCTTATGACTTCAACTCAATTAATCCTCATCTCGTTCATACTTGATAAAGTGGGCTCGGATTAACCCCGGAAAAATCCCCCGAAGTAGCAAGATGGCCCGGTCGAACCAATTTGAGCCACGGGCAGTTTTCGCCAAATGTGAGCGTCGCTTTTATGACGTCCCTCTCGAGTTCTTTGCGTCTGCGTCCCGCACGACAATCATTTGCAAACACCATTGGCGCAGGATATCTCTGTTGTCTGACTCATTTGCCTACCCAAGGCCGGCGTTTAGTCTCGAATCAAATTTGTCTCCGTGCCCCCACCACCCCCCACCATCGAAACTTCCCCCGCCGCACTCGTTTCCTTTCCTCAATCACTCGCTCCGATCCGATCGACAAAATGCCTAAAGACAAGGTCTCATTTACCCTCAAAACCCCCAAGGGAACTAAGGACTGGTCCGGTTCAGACGCCCTCCTCCGAGACCGCATCTTCACCACCATCGCCGACGTCTTCAAGCGCCACGGCGGAACCGCCCTCGATACCCCGGTTTTTGAGCTGCGTGAGATCCTGGCTGGAAAGTATGGCGAGGACTCCAAGCTCATCTACGATCTGCAGGATCAAGGTGGCGAGATTTGCTCCCTACGTTACGACTTGACAGTCCCCTTCGCGCGCTGGCTCGCGATGAACCCGGACGTGCGCAATATCAAGCGCTACCACATTGCCAAGGTGTACCGCCGGGATCAGCCTGCTGTCAGCAAGGGCCGTATGCGTGAGTTCTACCAGTGCGACTTTGATATCGCTGGTGCGTTCGACCCCATGGTGCCCGATGCCGAGGTGTTGCGCATTGTCAGCGAGGTGTTTGAGGAGCTTGGCTGGACTGGCCGATACACTATCAAGATCAACCACCGCAAGATTCTGGATGGTGTCTTTGCCGTGTGTGGTGTGCCAGAGGACAAGATCCGGCCGATCTCGAGTGCGGTTGATAAGCTGGATAAGATGCCTTGGGCAGATGTGCGCAAGGAGATGGTCAATGACAAGGGTCTGGATGGTGCCATTGCGGACCGCATTGAGACCTATGTCATGCACAAGGGTGGACGCGAGCTGCTGAACAAGCTGCTGCAGGATGAGACTCTTACAGCCAACGCTTCCGCCAAGGCTGGTCTTGAGGATATGAGCTTGATGATGGACTACCTGGAGGCATTTGGATCATTGGACAAGATCTCCTTCGATATGTCTCTGGCTCGTGGATTGGATTACTACACCGGTGTCATTTACGAGGTTGTCACCGAGGGCTCTGCCCCCGCTATCCAGTCCGACGCCCCGGAGGCAGAAAAGGCGAAGAAGGCTAGCAAGAAGTCAAAGAACTCAGATGATGATGACCGATCCAACGATCCCACTCTTGGTGTGGGCAGTGTTGCTGCCGGTGGTCGCTACGACAATCTGGTGGGTATGTTCCAGCCCAAGGCTCAGATTCCGTGTGTGGGTGTCTCCTTCGGAGTGGACCGTATCTTCTCCATTACCAAAGCTCGCCTTGAGCGTGAGCAAAGTACCGAGGGTCTTCGTAGCAGCGAGGTCGATGCCTACGTCATGGCCTTCGGTGGTAAGGGTTTCACTGGTATGCTCAAGGAGCGTATGGAGGTCTGCCAGACACTGTGGAACGCTAACGTCAAGGTATGCAACTTGTGGCTTTTTTATATCTAAAAGAATATGCTAATATTTGCCCTAGGCTGAGTTCTCCTACAAGCTGAAGCCCAAGCTTCCTCAGCAATTCAAGGCTGCAGAGCAGGGATCCGTTCCTTTCGCCGTCATTCTCGGTGAGGAGGAGCTGGCTGCTGGTAAGGTTCGCATCAAGGAGATGGGTCTCCCTGCCGACCACCCCGAGAAGGAGGGTGTTGAAGTCGAGCTGGCCTCGTTGGTGGCTGAACTGAAATCGCGCCTGGCTAAAAAGCAAGCTGGCGCTGTTGACAGTCTGGCTCAGCAACTGCAGTCTGCGCAGGTTTAAGAACCCAAAAGATGAAAATATAGGCGTTTGATTTCCCCTTCTTTCCTGGTCACGGCTAGCATTGTCCTTTCTTCTCCAAAAAAATTAGAGACTACATCTTCCTCTTCCCTTTGCATATTTCTGGATTAATATTTGGACAGTTGAAGAACCATGTTTTGTGTCAGTGATACCAATTGGAAAACAGCCCACCAATACCCAATTGCATTCCGAGGTCATTATAACTGTTTCATCTCCCGAGTATACCTGGTCGTACTGAGAGATGCTTCGACTCATCATACTTAGTTTCACTCGTCCGCCCGAACCTTTTCACCTTCGTGCATGTCGTGGGAGTGCTTCAATTCATGTTCATCATTCTCCTTACGGACAAAACACCGTATCCGTTAAGAGATGCTCAATCAAGTCCTCATCTGTGACCAACGAACTGGGCTGGACGCCACCACCAAAAAACCTTCTCCGACAATAAAAACTTAGCCATTCCAGATTCCTCCTATCGCCTGCAATGCGACCTCGGATCAAATTCCAAAATTGCATTCGTGCAGAAGGATCCGAAGAGAAAACCATATTTCCCAAGCTATGCGCAAGCATCCTTGTGAGCGGCCCTCGAGCAAAAGTAAGGACCGAGGTCCAAGATTCCGAAAGACGCTCCCCTGGTCTCGGGGTGGGACCTTTTACAACAATTCTGTACGCGTGAGAAAGGATACAAGTCAAGCTGCTGCGCGTCTTACATTTTTGTGGGTTCGTTACTATTAGCTAAATTAGTAAAGGGAATTGTCGCTTTAGGAGGAATCACTATACTCAGTTGTGCTAGAGAGAATCAAAATAGAGCCGGTACTGAGGCTGGCTAGACCTTGAAGGGAGAGCAATATAGTCGCATCAGAAATTGTTAGACATCGTTCGATGGTGCTAAGCAAGTTAGTTACGAAGCATACTAACAGTATAATACTATGCTCACGGTTTGCCGGATTCTACGAAAATTAGGTAGATTCTGGGGTCGGTAGTGGTCAATGTATAATCATGAAGCTTGATGCATGCTTGGCGAAGTCCGGCTCTGTGCTGCAAGAAGAAAGAACTCATTATTCGCTTATGCTCCGGCGATGGAGATATTTGGAATGGTGGAGATGCTGGTCTCGGCCTGGGCCCGTTGAGCATTTTATGTCTCAGGTGCGATCGCGTGGGGGGAAGGAGGGGAAAATTGACCTATACACAAATCCGTTGCTTATCCATCACAATGCCGCGAAGCCCACGTGTCCGTGAAGATCCCTGTCGGTAGTGTTACTAGGTGTTACCGTGCTCAATCTCGCCAACTCTATGACCGTGATGCGCGCTAAAGCATTAGACATAGCCTTGATTCCGTCCGACAAGAGCGTCAAGTGTGTGAGGCAATCCGCTTAGCTTTGGATGCAAGCCACCAATTGTGATCTGCGGGGAAACACGCGTGGTCTAGACAAATAAGTCTCCTCTTGAATAAGCAAGTATGTTATCGATTCGATGGACTGTGGAATCAAAAGTACCGGGGGGCTATATAAGACCAAGATGGGGGGGAACTTTGGTAGAACCGTAGCTAGGTCAACAATTGCGGCAGCAATAGGACTCGGGGAGTTTGAAGAAATACGAGTAACAGAGACATGGGCCACTTAGCCGATAAATGCTTTTTCTTGGATAATATGACGGACCAATACTTTATTGCATAGTCTGGTGGCTTGGGCAAAGCGACTTTAGCGTACTGCACCGACTAGGGTCTTTTGAAATGTCCCAAAATGTCCCAACTTTCAGCGCTGACCTTCCATCGAAGCTTCTCTCCAGTCTCATGGAAAGCGAGATACATGTGAAGACCTTCAGGGGATATACAAGCTCACTAGTATAGCTCGAGTCTTATTCAGGTCAAATTGATCATTAAAAACTCCGGGATACTTCTGGGAATTGGAGCTCAGGCTTAGCCGAAAAAGTGCTGGTGTCTGCAATCCCAAGTCACTGGAGCCCTGAGTCTGCGGCACAGCAAACGCATAGACCTCAAGAAAGTTAGTAAGAGGCTCAAAGTATACATTTTAACCTGTCAATTCGCATATGAGCTTGATTGGGGTCACATATCAACGCCCATGCTCATTCGCCTACACGGGCATACTGTGCTGCGTAGAATCGGGGCCATGCCAAATATGGTGCAAAAAAACAATTTGCAACACTTGAGGAACTTTTGTCAATTACAAACTTTACTGATGGCTCGAGTGCTCTGAGATCGACATTTACCACAGGGTCCTGCTCCGTACATCTCATTGAAAGAATGCGTTGTCATGGCATTTATTGTTGATGATCTTTCTGACACGTCGCGATCTGCCGGATATGACTCCCGTGATCCGTCAGACTGCATTAGCTCGAGGCTCTACCACGGAATTGGGTTTCACTAAAATGGGCGAGTTACTCCCTGGGCATGGAATGTAGATTGACGAATAGTCCGTTTGTGTTCAAAGTTGGCAAGAGTTGAATGTAGACCTCCAAGTCCAGTGCACAGATCGAAATCATTTTAGGTACTAAGCCAGGCTACCACGCCTGAGACGTGATGTTTCTGTATTGTAGGGTTCCTGGAGACTTCAAGCGCACAGAGTAATTATCACCTCAGGAACTGAAGAAAAAAAAAAAAGAAAAAAGCACTGTGAATCGAAGTCCGAGAGAAGGAATTAGAAGGAGTACTAGAGTGTCATGGTTCTCGCCGCTATGACCCCAACTTTTAGCCCCGATCGTGGGTCAGGTCCCATCGTGCAAGGTATCCGTCATATTATGTGTCCTGGGATTATATTGCTAAAGATCACAGCCTCATATCAATAGCCGCTCGCGTAGCTCAGTTGGTAGAGCGCGGCACTAGTAATGCCGAGGTCTTCAGTTCAAATCTGGACGTGAGCAGTTTCTTTTTGCTACTTTTTGCTTGGCATTCCAAACTCTGATATATTTATTTGTAAAATTCTACTTTCATCGAAAAAAAAGAAAGTTAGGTATTAGTTAGTCTCCTGGAAATGGCGGTGTCAACAGTAAATGCCACATGAAAAAGGGTACCTCAACGGACGGCAACAGACTAGATACAAACAAACCTTTACACGAACCCCGTCTTCCTAAATGCCAGGTGGACATTTATAAGCATGCAAGCCATGATTGCGACTTTTGAAGTTGCTACAAGTAGTCCTGAAGGAAACAGTGATCAAAGGATCGAGATGCAAAAACAAAAAGAAACGCCAAAAAGAAATTGCTCACGTCCAGATTTGAACTGAAGACCTCGGCATTACTAGTGCCGCGCTCTACCAACTGAGCTACGCGAGCGATTTATGATGTAATATTTGTAGTGTGACTCCATAATCCTAAATTGGGTAGCAGGGCGGTGAAAATAGATCAACCATCAGTCCACCAGCGCCTTTATGGTGTTGAATCTCCGTCAGTGTCGATCTCACACAATGCGCTCGATCTCAAGGGCGGCCTTGCGCCCATACATTTGCACATCCTGCCAGCATGGCATTGGTGCTGGTCGACGGCTTTTCCGCACACAATCCGCCCAATCCGCCGACATCTACGACGTAGTCTGCGTTGGAGGTGGACCGGCCGGTTTGGGGTTACTGGCTGCACTCCGTACGTCACATATAACAATACAACCTGTGTGATTTGGAGAAGAATCTTTTATTGACATTAAGCAGGAGCTTCACCAGTCACGTCAAAGCTTAGGATCGCCCTCGTCGAAAGCCAGGACCTCGGCAAGGCTCGTGGATGGAACCTCGATTCCAGTCAATTCTCCAACCGAGTCAGCAGCCTGACCCCATCATCGGTTGATTTTTTGCAGAAGATTGGTGCCTGGGAGCACCTGGATACCACTAGAGTACAGAACTATCAGAAAATGCAGGTGTGGGACGGTGAGACGGGGTCGCGAATATCCTTTGATCGGTCTTCGGAGACACCCGCGTTTGAGGATTTACAGACCGTCGCTACCATGACCGAGAACGCCAATCTTGTGCGCGGACTGCTAGGCCGCATTGAGGCTTCAGGAGAGGAGAACTTGACGCTGTTTTCCAATCATACGGTTGCATCCATTGAGAATGGATCGGATCTTCAGGCTGAAGGGCCTGACCTGTCAGCTTGGCCCATCCTTTCTGTGAAACCGACAGGGCCTGGCGCCGAGACAGTCGCACCGACGCGGATTGCGGCTCGACTTCTCGTCGGCGCAGATGGTATCAACAGTCCCGTGCGCTCGTTCGCCGATATCTCGACGCAGGGCTGGGATTACAACCGTCACGGTATCGTGGCCACACTCGCACTCGCAGACCTTGACCCATCCACATTCAGCAACACACGGACAGCTTACCAGCGCTTTCTGCCCTCACTTGGCGGACCCATCGCCTTACTCCCGCTTCCTAATAACCATGCAACGCTGGTCTGGTCTACAAGACCTGAGCACGCCGCATACCTTAAATCTCTCTCCGCCCCGGCTTTTCTCGCCATGGTCAACGCGGCGTTCAGTCTGTCTATGACAGATCTCTCATATATGATGGGTATTTCCCAATCATCATCTGAACAGGCATCACACGAAGACGAGCTCAACTGGCGGCTCCAGCATACCCCGCAACCATCTCACATCCCACCCAAAGCCATTGGAGTGCAAGAAGGAACTGTTGCTTCATTCCCACTCCGCTTCCGTCACGCGGCTCAGTACATCTCTCCCCGTGTCGCCCTTGTCGGCGACGCAGCTCACGTCATTCACCCGCTTGCTGGCCAAGGTCTGAACCTCGGGTTGGCAGACGTTGCCGCTTTGTCGCGGACCATCGAGTATGCTGTGAGTCATGGCATGGACATTGGTGATCTTTTGACGCTGGAGCGATACTCCTCCGAACGTTATCTATCCAATGCCAAGATTGGTGGTGCCTGTGATTTGTTGCACAAGATGTACTCCGTTTCTGGACAAGGTCCTATTACCTGGGCCCGTAGTCTAGGACTAGAGGTTATTGACCGATTGCCATTCGTAAAGTCCTTTTTGATGAAGAATGCTGAGGGCTATTAAGTTGGCTATTGGCCAGTGGCTTGGTGGGTTTGAATTTGTATGCATACAATGTACTATATCAAGTTTCTTTATTGTACTAAATCAAACAAATCGTTCTGTTTGCCTTCCAATCATGTTTAACAAGGTATGGATCATGCCGAATCACTTGACAGAATATACAATCTATTTGAACTACATACCTCGGTGGGTGGGGGAGCGGGGTCGCATGCATGACAGGGTGACAGTGCCAATGCAGCGAGTAGCGACCATTGATTAGCAAACGTCTCCCTCGCCTACTGATCCCATCTAGGAACAGATTTTGCAACGATTCCAACAAGCGAACATCTGGAGCAGTCGTTGATAATCTCCGACTGTCTGTCCCCTGGCACCGATATACGAAAGCTTCGCTCGGACATCAACATTTGCGGACACGAACAAATCCCGCAGCCTACAAGCAGAGGGCGTGGAAACAGCACAAAGGCAAATTTGGTGGGGACTCGACCACCAAAAAGTTCGTCATTTCGTTCCATATGGCTATTTCCTAGCTTATGCCTATAGAGTTCAAAGATTCTTCCGTGACACACAACACCGGCCATCTTCCTCTTCATACTCCACACGAGGATCAAAGTCTCCACCATCGAACGAGCCATGTCAAATGTAGTCGGATTAAAAGCTTTGAGAGGAGAATGGGAAAAAATCGTGGTTAATTGCTTCGAGATCGAAGAAGACATGATTATGGGATTTGAAGGGCGGTCGTGCAAAATTATGGACAAAGAGAGGAATATCATTCCAGATGGAAGACTTGGGCCATATCACGGGCGGGTGGAGAGAGAGGTTTTAGCGGGGTACAGATGTTTAATCATGCGGGCTTTGGTTAAGTTCGAGAAGAAAGCCCCTCAAGATTAAGTCAATTTTTGATGGTTAATGACTTTGGTTCGGAGGTTTCGATTTACTTTATTCCAACGATCGGCGTGAATCGCGCGGGCCATGACTTGAGGATGATAATCCTGAGTATCGCGTGTTAAATGTTGGAGACAGGTTCTATAGTTAGCACCACGGCGTTCCACGTGGCGTTTTTTTGTGTCCCCGTCTCCGGATATAGTATAGCGCACATGGTGGCTTAATGTCAGAAATAGACGCATCTGTACTCTGTACTGAATAGGTACCTACTAAGAGTTGATATTTGTTCTGCTTAGGCGCCTTTCTGTTCTCCGATCATTGGTTTAAGAAACATAGGAGCTTATAACCATTTTGAGAGTGAAGTAAAATGACTGTGATACTATGCAGGATGGAGTAATTCCAGAGGATGGTTCCGGTATACAGCGGGCCCTACAAATAAATTCGTTTAATCTCTTTCTATATTACGTGTTAGAATCAGATCGATTGCGCATCTCACTCAACGGACTTCCGGCCGGTTGATCTGACGGTCCGTCGATTTGGCTTACCTATGGGCGCACAGTTCCAATATTTTATCGCAGAGCAGGGGCAATTGTGATTTATGAATCGGTACAATCCAAGCCCTTTTCTAATCAATACAATTACCCTAAATATCTAGTAAACCAAATTTTCATCTAATCGTTGATATCTTAGCAAAGACTGACGAGTTCGGCCTCCGGGAAGCCACTACGGAGTAGCTCTCTCGATAAACCAATAACTGAGACAGGCGGTAGAATTGCTATTGGATCTATGAAGCTCCCATACAAACACAGGTATGATCCTAGGCTTCTACATTGAAAGAAAAGCACCTCTTCTCATCATCGAGCAGACAAGTGTCTCGGCTATATGAGACTTCCAAACTCTTGCTCCAAATACAGGGAACCACGCCACGTTAGCATGAGACGTACGATGAAACATCTTCACCACCCAGGGCTTTAATTTGATTCCACATTCCCGAGAAGCCAGAGATTGATGCTAAACCCGGGCATTATGTTGTTGTCCAACAAACAGTCCTCATACATTTTCGAATCCAACTGGGGAAGAGGCCGCTATGGTCTGCACTTGTATACGGACATTCCACGTTAGTGACTTCAAGGACGCTGCTGGGTCAATTGACTGAGGGGGAACAGATGACTCCGGGTTGAACCAGAAGACCACTGTATACTATGCGATGATTTCAGTGCCTCGGCCTTGAATGCGATTGCTTAATACCTAGCGCCTGGGCGAAACACTGGAGTCTGGCTGCATAAGTGACAGCGGTGCGAGATGTCTACCATGCATTGTCCAATACAAATGTGGGCACTTGATGCTCAGGGATAAATGACTATACAAACGGTGAGCCTTGTTGCCAAGCCATTTGCCACCCAGGCTTGAAATGCTTTTGAATCCAGTCATTAGTAATGCATGGAGGATTTGAAAAAAAGAGAGACTACATATCAAGTGGTATGGATAACAAATGCGAAGGTGGATCGATCCATTGCAATAGCAACAAAACGACAAAAAGAAACTGCTCACGTCCAGATTTGAACTGAAGACCTCGGCATTACTAGTGCCGCGCTCTACCAACTGAGCTACGCGAGCGGCTCATATTTTGAGGCTCAGTTATTTTAATATATAACCCTACAGAACTTTGTGTAAGATCTGTTGCCTCGAACTCTGCATAGTAGATGGAATCATCGACATTTCAACCTACCATTGTTCCTCACTATACGTGGATTTGAGTCATTTGTACCATCATCCTTTCCCCCTGTTATCAAACTATACTTTGATATCTAATTAACCATTCAAATTTGAAATTTGAAATTTAAATCCTGGATAGAAATGTATGTTGTCTTTGACCACTGTAATTTGTTTCATGTAAGGAATCCATGATCTAGCAACACCTTGCATGTCCCGGGCTGCACAGATATTTACCTATCTTGGATCTACTCGATTTACTTTGGGAGCTGTTACCCTCTAAAATTCTAGTCACAAGCACAGTCCGACATCGAATTTACTCGACCTGTCCAGGCAGTATCCGTGGGGCGTTCACTCCATAATGGATGAAGAACCACTACGTAAGCAGCTTTAAGGTCAAAGCCTCCGCAAATCGCAACCGTGGTCTTTGATTGTAACCTCTTGCAAGTATTATTAGTATCCGCTGTCCTCGTCAGAATTGAATAATCAAGAGATAAAAAAAAATAAAAGAAACTGAAGAATAAATCTATAGTTCCACAATTAGCTCAAAAGGCCCCCAGGAGGCCAAAGTGGACTTCGGGTCCCGTGTTGTTCTTGGTTCCCTGACGATCCTCCTATTCGACGCCGCGACTTGCCACCTTCATCTTCCTCCTACTTACGCGAGAGAGACATTCAGCCCTCTCCTTTTATTTTATTTTTTTTCTGACGAAGGGTCTGGTACCCCCGTTCATGGCAGCTGCCTCCTATCCTACCTCAGCTTGATCGTAAGATCGAGCATCTACCTAATCCGCATTTAATATGCGTTTCGTCAGCGGTATCGCCTTGGCCGTCGGCCTCGCAGGCGCGGCATCTGCTACCATTCACCCTCGCTCCCAGGACTCTCGCGAATTTTTTGCCCTCCATCTTGATACCACCACCTCACCCGATCATGTCGCCCGCATGCTGGGTGCCCGACATGAGGGCCAAATCGGACAGCTGACGAATCACCATACCTTCTCTTTACCGCGCGACCAAAGTTCGGGGTTTGCTGCAAGGTTGGACGACATAAAGACAAAGAGGACAATTCGCCGGCGGTCGGGTGAAAATGTAGCTCGAAGTGCAGATCCACTGGATTCCATCTTATGGTCAGAGAAGATTGCGGCACCTAAGCAACGACTGCAGAAACGCGCACCACCTCCCTTTGAAGCCATCGCTCCTCGACTCAATGACGTTCCTGAAAAAAGTGCGATTGATATACAGAGCGATATTGCCTCGACCTTGGGAATTAGCGATCCCATTTTCAAAGAACAGTGGCATTTGTTCAACCCGTTACAACCCGGTCATGATCTTAACGTAACGGGAATTTGGCTGGAAGGTGTGACAGGCCACGGCATCGTTACAGCAATCGTGGATGACGGCCTTGACTTCGATAGCAATGACCTAAAGCCTAACTACTTCGCCGAGGGTTCCTACGACTTCAATGAAGGTGGTCCAGAACCTCGTCCTCTACTTATAGACGATAAACATGGTACTCGTTGCTCGGGAGAAATCGGTGCTGCAAAGAACGATTATTGTGGTGTGGGTGTTGCATACGACAGCAAAGTGGCGGGTATTCGAATTCTCTCCGCACCCATTGACGACGTGGACGAAGCCGCGGCCATCAACTATGAGTTTCAGAAGAATGATATCTACTCTTGTTCATGGGGACCCATCGATGATGGTGCTACCATGGATGCGCCTGGTGTTTTGATCAAGCGAGCTATGGTCAATGGTGTGCAGAAAGGACGCGATGGAAAGGGATCCATCTTTGTATTTGCCGCCGGTAACGGTGCGCAGTACGGTGACAACTGCAACTTTGATGGGTACACCAACAGTATTTACAGTATAACAGTTGGTGCCATTGATCGGCAAGGAAGCCATCCATCTTACTCGGAGTCATGTTCTGCCCAGCTGGTGGTTGCATACAGCAGTGGATCTGGCGATGCGATCCACACCACTGATGTGGGCGCTAATTCTTGCTACTCAAACCACGGTGGTACATCTGCGGCTGGTCCTCTCGCCGCAGGTACCGTGGCACTCGCACTGAGTGCTCGGCCTGAGCTGACATGGCGCGATATCCAGTATTTGATGGTGGAGACTGCAGTTCCGGTGAGCGAGACAGATGGGAGCTGGCAAACTCTTCCATCTGGCCGGAAGTTCAGCCATGACTGGGGATTTGGTAAGGTGGACACATACTCGTTGGTCCACAAGGCTCAAACATGGGAACTGGTGAAGCCACAGGCTTGGTATACCTCACCATGGTTGCGAGTGCATCACGATATTCCTCAAGGGTCACAAGGCTTGCTTAGCAAATTCACGGTGACCGCCGACCAGCTTAAGGGCGCTAACTTTGGTCGACTGGAGCATGTTACGGTCACCATGAATATCAACCACTCTCGCCGTGGTGATCTCAGCGTGGAGTTGCGCAGCCCGGCTGGAATTGTTAGCCACCTGAGCGTTGCCCGCCCGCGTGATAAGGAGCCCGTTGGTTATTTAGACTGGACCTTCATGTCCGTTGCTCACTGGTATGTATCTTTACAATCTGAAGGTTTTGTTTAAATGGCTGACTAATTACATCATAGGGGCGAACCCGCTGTTGGTGAATGGACTGTGATTGTCAAAGATTCTGAGGTCAACGATTACTCTGGGCAGTTTATTGACTGGAGATTCAACCTGTGGGGTGAAGCTGTTGATGGAACTACGCAGGGTCTCCACCCATTGCCGGACGAGCATGATGACGACCATCCGTATGAGGAGGCTCATGTGGCTACGACAACCTTGGAACCTGGTCCATCTAAGACCAACCCTGCTGTCGCCAATCCGGATGAACATCACGACCGACCGGTGAACCAGAAGCCCACAGACCAGCCATCGGCTCCTACAGTGACACAGCCTGCCGACGAGGAGCTTGAGGTAGTAAACAACGGTACCACTGCCGGCAGTGCTGCCTCTTCAACCAGCACTTCTGTGTCAGATAACTACCTTTCGTCCTACCTCCCAACGTTTGGTGCTTCAAAGCGTACCCAGGTCTGGATCTACGCATCATTGGGCATGATCATTGTATTCTTTATCGGTCTTGGGGTATTCTTCCAACTCCAGCGCCTGAAGCGCCGCCGCACCAACCCTCAGGATGATTACGAATTCGAGATGATTGAAGACGAGGATGAGATGCACCCTATGACTGGGCCAGGTGGGCGTACCCAGCGCCGTGGTGGTGAACTCTACAATGCTTTCGCTGGAGAAAGCGATGAGGAAATCTTCAGTGAGGACGAGGAGGAAAAGCCATATCGGGATCGGCTGGCCAACATCCCAGAGAGGGATGACGAAGAATCATCTCCAGGCAGCCACCTTCTGTCTGAAAAACAGTAGATGACATCTTGTGATGTTCCATCATCTGACTCCTTTAATTTCCCTTTTTCACTTGCCTTTGCATTGGGTCGGGGCTTTTTTTTGTCAAATTTACATTTTTACATTTGGGCTATATGGATTTATAGAGGCAGCGTTGAGCGTCCCGAAGGAAACCGGCTGCCTAGGAGTTCTGTAAAGCTCTTTACTACCTTACGATGAGGAATGTTCAAATATTCTTTACCTACAGAATAAATCTCATAGATATCAAATGAAATGTGTGAAATATCATCGAATTAATGCAGTTGAATACCGTCCATGTGTAAGGTTCCTTATAAAAGAGCGATGACGACGTTCCCCGTTTTGGGGCCTCTCCGCCTTGGGGCAATCGCCGATCATCCAAGTCCCAGCTCTCTCAGCTTCTCCCGCTTCTGCCCCCACTATTTCACTATTTCGCATATTCCAGAATCTGGACCAAGCATTCCTGATTTCATAATCGAGGTCAACGCAATATCTCTACTTGCCGGGTGATCACCTCGGTCACACCTTCCCCGCGATGGACCAACACGACGACTTCGACAATGTTTCCTGGAAGCATGATGCCGACAGTGATGTGTCCCGACCGACAACTTCAGGCACAGATGTTGAGGAGTCGCATAAATATGATCATGATGCCAATGGCAAGCGGAGGATGAGCTCAGCTCACGAGGAACCGCAGGCTGGTCCACTAGCCGACGCCGTGGACTTGGCAGGTATCGGTGATGGTGTACTCGAGTGTCGGGTTGACACGCCCTTGAAAGAGAACGATGGCACAAAAGATGCGTACATCTCGTACCTGGTCACAACACATGTAAGTTCTCGGTTTTTTGATCTGTACGAGAGGGGGGAGATTCTGTTGCCGCCTACGCAGTCTCCGCATCCTTCGCATTTTGTCTTGTTGACTACCCAGGAATTCTCACTGACACTATGATCCTCTAGACCGACTTCAAAGCGTTTCAAAAGCCCGAATTCTATGTCCGTAGGCGATTTACCGATTTCTATTTCCTGTACAAAACCCTCTACCGTGAATACCCAGCATGCGCGGTCCCGCCGTTGCCGGACAAGCATAAGATGGAGTATGTGCGAGGCGACCGGTTCGGCTCGGAGTTTACAACGCGGCGAGCATGGTCCTTGCATCGGTTTTTGAAGCGGCTGACACTGCACCCTGTACTCCGCCGTGCACCATTGCTTGCCATTTTCCTGGAATCTGCCGACTGGAATGCACATATGCGACTTCACTCAAACCGCGGGTCTACAACTGCCTCATCAGAGAACGCCCCGACCAAGATTTTTGATAACTTCACCGATACATTCGTCAACGCCTTCACTAAGGTTCATAAGCCTGATCGCCGGTTTATCGAGGTCAAAGAGAAGGCTGATAAGCTCGACGAGGATCTGTCGCATGTAGAGAAGACCGTGGCGCGGGTCGCACGGCGTGAATCCGATCTCGAGACGGATTATACCGAACTTGCATCCCAGTTCCGTAAATTAGTTCCATTGGAGCCAGCCGTTGAGATGCCATTACAGGTGTTCGCCGCATCGGTAGAGGAAACTGCGCGTGGGGTACGGGGGTTGAAGGATCATACTGACCAGAACTACTTGGGTTCCCTGCGGGACATGGAAGCATACATTCTGTCGGTCAAGTCCCTCTTGAAGACCCGTGAACAAAAGCAGCTCGACTTCGAGGCCTTGGTTGATTACCGCAACAAGGCCGTGGCTGAGCGAGACTCTTTAGCTGCTAACCCGGCTGCTTACTACGCATCCAATCCGCTCACCTCTTCTCCTGCCTCCTTTATTCGCTCTAAAATGGAGGATATGCGTGGTGTTGATCACGAACAATCTCGCCGCGAACGTGTCCGCAAGCTCGAGCTTCGCATCGACGAGCTGACGCGGGAAGTCGAATCCGCGAAGACAACGTCCGAAATGTTTGACGAGGAGGTAGTTCGCGAAGTGGCAGATTTCGAGCGCATCAAGGCTGTTGAGTTTCGGGATTCCCTTGGCGCCTTCGCAGAGTCTCATATCGACTTCTACCAGGGCGTTCTCTCAACTTGGGAGCGCTTTATTGCAGAGATGGAAGGGGATTCTGAACTGGGACTTGAATCTGATACGGCTCCGGAAGCACGGTAATTTTTGCGCAGATATACTCTTACCATTTTGTTTATGAAGCCCAGCCATGGGTTTGACATAGCTGTTCATGACTACAATCTCTTTAGCTAGTTTATTCTTACTGCGATTTCATACCCGCAATATCATCACCCCCTGTTGGGGTTTCTTTGAATTAGTCTTTAATCTCGAAAGTCAGTCACTGCCTTGTCTCGAGATTTCTGCTTTGATGCATTTTTAGGAGTTCAGAGACCTAGCTAAACCGCGGTTCATAAGTCTGGTCCCACTCCACTCTTTCTGCTCACCTCAGTAAGAACAGACTTTTGAGTATCGATATAGATCACATAATAGGCTCGAATACTTTACAAGTTATTCTTAACCTATGGTGAATAAACATAAATTGATTCTGTGAAGTACGTTTTGAAAACGACAACTGCAATCCAAATACGATTGATTGGTCATTCTTTATCTATGTAAATCATGTCGGATTTTGTCTACCTCGTATCAAATCAATCGCCATGAGACGACAGCCCATCGCTTGGAATTTTCGGATACCCTTTCGATAATATCTGATTGTTTGATTGTTTTTATCTTGCTGCAAAAAGTTACAAGTATCAATCAACGCTACCGAAATTGAACAAAAAGTAAAAAGGAACTGCTCACGTCCAGATTTGAACTGAAGACCTCGGCATTACTAGTGCCGCGCTCTACCAACTGAGCTACGCGAGCGGTGGTCGTGTGGTAGGTTGCCATTCTGTTTACATGATCCAAAATCTAAATAGAGCTCATTTTCTAGGGGTTTTCGAGACTTCAAAAAGGATAACAATGTAAGGAATTAAACTTCAAGGGAACCTCGAATTGTTCCAAGGCATGACGAGCATAGTATGGGTAGCTATTGACACACACTGCCGAAGGGAGAATCAAATAAATATGACACAGGAGTCGCCTTGATTTAGGAAAAGTCAGTCATGTTTGGAGTCTCTACGTTAACCTTGCGGTTAGATTGATCTGACGACAAAGTGAAGCGTTCTAGACGACAAGTTTGGATTCTTAAACAACAGCTGCTC
The DNA here is from genome assembly GCF_028827895.1 of Penicillium longicatenatum. Lineage (NCBI taxonomy): Eukaryota > Fungi > Ascomycota > Eurotiomycetes > Eurotiales > Aspergillaceae > Penicillium > Penicillium longicatenatum. The sequence goes on from NW_026643124.1 coordinate 2,640,498, forward strand.
GCGTAGCTCAGTTGGTAGAGCGCGGCACTAGTAATGCCGAGGTCTTCAGTTCAAATCTGGACGTGAGCAATCTCTTTTTGTATCCACTTTTTTTGGTATTATGGATCCCGAGAGTATCTCAAACGACTCGATGCGCCATCATTGGATATCATGTTTTATCCATAAGGGTAACCGCAGTGATTTTGGAAGTAAGGATAGATTATGCTCGCAAAAGTACCCAATAGACACGGAAGACTGAGCGTCGTGACTCAGCCGAAGTTGCAAGCCTTGATTAATGAAATCCCGAAGCCGTTGTGCTTCCATGAAAATATATTTATGGCTATGTAGATCGTGCTCACATCACGCTTAATCAAGTGCTTAGAAGTCTGGAAACCTCCAGTCAGCCAAACGTACATTAAGCCCCATTGAAACATTTCCTTCAACACAGGAATACATATCAACTGGATTGGTGGAAGGGGGTCTAGTACAAGGTTTGATCCAGAGTGAATGTATATCCAGTACTGGGCCTCAGGCACCAACGGCTCGCAGTAGCCAGAAGGCGATTTAATTTACGAAAAATTAATTCAGTCCCTAACCTTGGCTTATTTTATACCCAATTTAAGACTCTGGTATCAGAATGCCGCCCGGGCAATATTCACTGTTCCAAGGTTTCCGATGTTACCCACTGTGGTAGGCAATGGTTTGACCATGGCTCCAGCACGCTTGGTACATAGTCGGCGCTTGAAGTATGAATATACCAGCGAAATGTATAAAAACCACATCAAAAACAGGTGGAGATATTTTTAATTGAATAATTGATCACCATCAGAAAACCTCGGGGCCGCGTATTCCTCTCGCGATCCACGAGAGCCAATCGCGACCAGTGGTGCCTTTGGGCCCCGCGCGAAGGCTGGGTTTGCCAGCCACCAGGATAATGCAAATGTATAGAGCTGCGCAACTCCTTGAATATTCCCCTTCGCCGGTATTTCAACCTTTTTTCCCTTCCCTTTCCATTCCTTCTTCAAAAATCTGATCTTTCCCCCCATTCTTCGACTTTAAAACATTGCCTCTTATCGGGAGATTTCCGTGCGACATATTGGTCGTAGTCAAATTCCCCGCCCAAGCACCTGCGCAACCCAGCCTAGCGCAACCTGAATTTATCTTCGGGCAAGGATGCGGTGAGCTTGCGTCAGACATTGGGCACAGCTGGATTGGAACCACATTTTCGCTGAGATAACAACAAACCATACGTACGTTGAGCTCATTCTGTTTTTCCACCTCGTTTCCAACGCTCCAACGGAGTCTCGAACAATGCCGTTGTGTGATCAGGATTGACGAAAGCTGTTTTAGTTGGGACTATTCGCGCATCAGAGAATTCGCTTCGTTCCTACCAGTTTATTAGAGCCTCTGCTCGACCCAGGTGTTTTCAACAACATAAGATGGAGGCAGCGGTAATGCGCAATTCGCCCGAGTTGGCCAACGGTGGCTCCCATCCACGCAAGGCCAATGGCGCAATGAATGCCCCAGATAGCCATACATACAGCGCAAGAGGCCCGGACACTGGGAGCTACGCTGAAGATAAGAATTATGAGCCTGTTGCGGAGTCAGGCCCGTCCAAGCCCTCAAGGTCCAAATCAAAAGCAAGTTCAAAGCAAGGCCCACGGGAAGAATCTTTTTCAGCCAGAGCTCGTGATACCAATTTGAACTATACTACTCGGAAGTACGCACCTGACTCACTCGGATTATCGGACGAATCAATTACGCCTCGAGGCGTTCCATCCACTTCCAACCCCCCAGAAGCTGAGATGACCGTCCAAGGAATCGAAGAATCGACACAACCGGAAGCTTCCACCGATCCGAGTATGCAATCGCTTCCGAGTCGCTCAAATACTGTGCGCTCAACATCATCTTCTCAACGCCGAGACTGGGCTCCGGATCGTTCGCCTCTCCAAAAGCTCGAAGTGACTCTGAATGGAATCAGTAAAGAAGAGAAACGCGCACGGGTTCAGGAAGCGGAAGCACGACTTCGAGAGCGTCTGGCCCGTCAAAAGGTGGAGCGAGAACAAGCTGAGGCAGCATCAAAGATGTTGGCGACTGCAGCAGCTGCTGCCGCGGCCGCTCCGAGACCTACCTCAAAGCAGAGTTCACATTCAGAAAACAGGCCATCCTCTAGTGCAGCCCGAGACCGCGAGCGCAAGGGTGTTATCCTTGAAGATACCACACGAGACCTACCGCCGAATCAACGGCAGCCGAGAGGAGCCCCAGTGCGTCACAACAGGAACGCTTCGACAAATCCTCAATACCCCATGATGAATAGACCCGAAGAAGTCCAGTATGCGCGCGCAGAAGTCGCCATTCCGCAAACCGCAAGAATGGGTCAAGTTCCCCGAAGATCTGTAACAGTGAGTGGCCCAGCCGCAAAACCTGGGCCATCTGGTGAGAACATGAGGCATACACGTTCAGTCTCTACGCAAGGAACGGTCAAACAGCGGAATTTCGTTGCCCCAGCCGCCGTTGATACTGCTCCTATTATCTTGAGCGAAGATACCGTGGAGACCCCTCCAGCTGCACGAACAGTTCAGGGAAGTGTCCAGTCGCTGCCCAAGCCAAAAAAGCAAACAGTATCATTTAATGTGCCACCACCCACTCCTCCCCCAGTCTATGAATGGAAGAATGCGCCTGTTGCACGTCTGGGAGCGACAGACTTTGACTTCCAGAACCTCGACATGGATCGAAGTAAGGCATGGTGGGAAGGTGGCGGCACCAAAGATCGCAGAAAGAGCAGAGCTCTTCCTAAGGATTACCAGACACCAGCTCAGAAGCTCACAGGTGAGACAAGATATCATTGAGACAATCACATAAGTTAGCTAACCCAAAACAGGAGTTACTCAGCACAAGAGCTTTGAACCAAAACTTTTCCTTCAATGTGGTCCATTGTTGCGGTATACGGGAATAAAGAAAGTCACCGTTACCGGACCCCAAGGTACCATTGGCAAGGACATCTGGCGAGGCTCTATTTTGATTGTGACAAGAGACTCTCGCTCTTCCTATGCGAATCCGCCTACAGTGCGCTTGTTTTCTCAACCAATGAATCTCCTGCCTCCTCCACCAGCAGAGATCAGCCGCGAGGATGGTGTACAGCTCGCGCCTGAATATATCGATCCTACTGCTGGACTTATGAAAGTTGGCCGAGATGGTCGGCCCCTTTACGTTAAGCCAGTTGATCATCTTGAGGAAGAAGTTGATCTGTCTGCAGTGGAGAATGACGATGGCATGTATGAAATGAGTCCGAGTAACGTTGATTACCAGTCCGAGGGATCTGGTCAACCAATCCCCGCCAATCGTATTCATCCCAAAGACGGTGAAACTGCTAACCTATACCGAGAAATTGCTGGTGTTCGCCTTTACGCCGATGCTGCCAGAGACGTGACATTCTGGCGATTCAGTCTTGAGGTCGAGCTCGGTACAACACAACAGCGAATTGCTTATCGCATAAACCAGGGCCCTGCCCTAGGTTTCTGGGTGCCAGCCGCTGGGCAGCCTATGAACATCATGTACCACAGCGGGAATGGATTTAGTCCATCTGTTGACTCCAACCCCTTCTGTGGGCCCGATCCTCTGTGGCGCGATATTCTGAACGAGCACCAGACCCAGCCATTCCATGTGATGATCGGTGGTGGTGACCAAATCTTCAATGACTCTGTCATCACGGATTCTCATTTTTTCCAAGAATGGACCAAGATCAAGAGCCCTGCCGAGAGATATGGCATGCCTTTCACCCCAGAATTCCGTGCTGAGGTAGAGCAGTTTTACTTGCATCGCTATGCTTCATGGTTCTCGCAGGGTCTTTTCTCCCTTGCCAACTCGCAAATCCCCATGGTCAATATATGGAATGATCATGAGATTTTTGAAGGCTACGGCTCTTATAATCAGGAATTTATGCAGAGTATGGTGGTCTCAGGCCTGGGAAGAATTGCTTTTAAGTACTACTTGTTATTCCAGCATCACAGTGTTCCAGATGAGACAGAGGAAGAAGAGCCTAGTTGGATTCTCGGTGCTCACCCCGGTCCCTATATTGAGCAAAAAAGTCGAAGTCTTTTCATGTCTCTAGGTGGTGATGTGGTTCTCTTGGGCCTGGATTGCCGAACTGAAAGAACAAGCACCGGGGTCCTCAGTGAAGAAACCAATGAACTGATTTGGGATCGATGCCACCAAGAAATAGCTCGAGGAGAAACTAAACATATGATTGTGCTCTGCAGTGTACCTGTCGCCTATCCCCGCGTGGTATGTACCCTGTCTTTGTCATGGATGTCCTTTCACTAACAAATCGCTAGGCCATGCTCAAGAACTTTATGAATAGTCGAAAGTCACTAGGGAAGTCCGGCAAGCTTGGGGGAATTGTCAGCCGTTCAGGTGGCAATGTGGAGGTGTTTGATGACCACTGGGCTGGCAAGCAATTGAAGTCTGAGCGAACATGGTTGGTGGAAGATCTGCAAGATTTTGCCGCCGAGAAGTCCATCCGGGTTACAATCCTGAGGTAAACTTTCCTTGCCCTACCTCTATTTAAAATTGTTTGCATTGTACTAACCCTGGGGTTACAGTGGTGATGTTCACCTAGCTGCCATTGGGCAATTCTATTCGAATCCCAAATTGAACATTGCGAAGGACAAGGACTATCGATACATGCCCAATGTCATCTCGTCCGCCATTGCCGACATCCCGGAGACAGAGTTAATCTCAGATATGCTCAACAAGCGCAATACCGTGCACCACATCGACTCAAATACAGACGAAGATATCATCCCCATCTTCACACAGGATGTCGATGGCAAGTCTCGAAACAACAAGCGGATGCTACCCCGACGAAACTGGTGTTCTATTAGGGAATATAATCCCGGTTCAACACCACTTGGAACGCCTGACTCCGGCTCCATGACGCCTACCCCAGAGCCCCGCCCCAATAAACTTCAAAGAACCCTGTCCTTAGGACGCGGTGACAGGGCCACCGAAAGCGGGTCTGGTAAAGCTGGTGGTCTGTTCAGGCGACTATCTGGACGCGGACCACCCCCCACGAGAGCAATGAGCTTTGGTCGCGAAGCTGGCATGCCTGCTCGACGAGCTAGTATCGATTCCACTGCCATCTCTCGCCCTACAGAAAGCGGGGACAGTTACTTCCCAGGGGCAACGCAAGAGCTCCAGCCTGGTCGCTTCCACAGACGACCAACCAATCTGAGCGAAAAGAGCGCCAAAAAATCCAAGCAAGGCGATGACGGTGTGGGTGCCTATGTAGACCTTGAGGGAGGTCTAGCAATCACCTTGAATATGGAGGTCAGCCCGCATGATCCAGCAGGCATCACGGTGCCATACAAACTTCTCGTGCCGGCCTTACGTTACGATGGTGATGGAAATGAGCCATTGCCCAAACCAATCACCAAGGGCTGGCGAAAATGGCTGAACATGCCGCGTCGCAAGAAGAACACGGCTGCAGCCGATGATGACGAGGAAGAGGAGGAGGAGGACAACGACGACGAAGAAGATCCCGATGACTACGAGGATGATGATACTATGAACAACACTCGTGCGAATGCAGCAACCACGCAGCAGCATTACTACGAGGGGTACCCTGGCAGCGATGACTCCGAGAGTGAAGTGCCTCAGCGATTGCCGGCAGAGGCTCTCGCAGATTCATCACCAGAAGAAGAATATGACGATGAACCTGCACCGAGGAGGAAGAAGTGGTTCGGAATGAAATAATTTGATTGAGATGTACATTATGATGATTTACGTTGGCGTCTTCGGAGGATATTTCTCTTTCTCCCTCATGATGTGAATGATTCGCGATGATTTTTTGATTTTGACCTCAATTATATCCTTTCGCTGATAATCTAATCTACCAATACGAAGCATTTGAGAATTTCGAAGATATTTCCACAAGGTCGAAGAATTGACGTTAAGTTATGATTTTGAAGTGTGCACCGGCTTACCTATGCATATGGTCTCGGGCTCGGCAGATCCATTATCACGCCATTCCGGGCGGTCTAGGGCTGGATCGCCGCTTGATAAGATTGATATCGCTTATAGGCCTGGGACAATCGACTTTCGCCTGCATGTAGTAGTATCGGTAATCAGAATACGCAAATCATGTTGAACTAACCTTGGTACTCCTTCGAGTGTGGAGATTCGAATCTATAGCCGTAGTGGCGTATCTATAGATTCCCTCCCGAAATATCCGCAAGAGCCCAGGCATGCTGTACTTACGTAGATTCCGTATTCATGAAGCAGTTCATATACGAAGGCGTTCATATGAAGTGTAGTATACAATAAAGCAGATTTAGTCATTTCGGCCCTTATCGATCAATAATTGCTGCACTCATTACGCAGACTTCGTGCTCTGGAGGAATACGTAAGCGGGTCTCGACCGGCTCACGTGCGCATGCTTAGAAAGCGAGGGGCCTCGATGCGGGCAAATGATTAATTTGTATCGGCGGAAAGACACAGAAACGCTCTCTGATCTCATCATCGGCCCACTCCCTTTTTCTACCCGAAAATATAATCTCTTCCTCTTCCCGACAAACACCTTCAAGCTGTTTTCCTCCACACTCCGTCGTTTTCCTTCCGCTCTCCGATCCTTCGGATTCACGGCCGCCGCCGCTACAACGCTCCACAACCAGTCCCCTCCCCCTCCGTCGGCCCTCTCCCAGTCTTTCTCGACGCCCGCGCGCGTCAATTCCACAACTACCGCCAGAATGGTGCACTCTAAAGTCGTTAGTAAGTGTGGCCCAGCACGATTGGCCCTCCACAAGATTCTTTCACCGCACAGTCAACTAACCACCCTTTTCTAACAGTCATCGGCTCCGGCCCTGGCGCACACACTGCCGCCGTCTACCTTTCCCGTGCTGAGCTCAAGCCCGTCTTGTACGAGGGTATGCTCGCCAACGGTACCGCCGCCGGTGGCCAATTGACCACCACCACTGATGTCGAGAACTTCCCCGGTTTCCCCGATGGTGTGGGTGGTGCCGAGCTGATGGACAAGATGCGCGCCCAGTCTGCGCGCTTCGGCACTGAGATCATCACTGAGACTATCTCTCGTCTGGATCTCTCCGAGAAGCCCTTTAAGATGTGGACCGAGTGGTCTGATGGCCCCAACGACGCCCCTGCCCGTACTGCCGACGCCGTTATCATTGCCACTGGTGCTAACGCCCGTCGTCTGAACCTGCCCGGTGAGGAGAAGTACTGGCAGAACGGTATCAGTGCCTGCGCTGTGTGCGATGGTGCTGTTCCTATCTTCCGTAACAAGCCCCTCTACGTTATCGGTGGTGGTGACTCCGCCGCCGAGGAGGCTATGTTCTTGGCCAAGTACGGTTCTCACGTTACCGTCCTTGTCCGTCGTGACAAACTGCGTGCCAGTAACATCATGGCTGAGCGTCTGCTGGCTCACCCCAAGTGTACCGTTCGCTTCAACACCGTTGCCACTGAGGTCATTGGTGAGTCTAAGCCTAACGGCCTGATGTCCCACCTCCGTGTCAAGGACACTGTTACCGGCGCCGAGGAGATCGTTGACGCCAACGGTCTGTTCTATGCTGTTGGTCACGACCCCGCCAGCGGCCTCGTCAAGGGCCAGATCGACTTGGATGAGGAACAGTACATTATCACCAAGCCCGGTACCAGCTACACCAGCCTCGAGGGTGTCTTCGCCTGTGGTGATGTTCAGGACAAGCGCTACCGCCAGGCCATTACCAGTGCCGGCTCTGGCTGTGTTGCCGCTCTCGATACCGAGAAGTACCTCTCCGAACTCGGCGATGTTCCCCAGCCCAAGGAGAAGATCTAAATTCTCCAACTTCCTTTTTAACATCCTTACTCCCAAATACCTCATGATCCCGACTCCTTTGGAGCATATTGTTTAGACCGCTTGTGCACATCTAGACTAGACCAAGCCTCTTTGTCTGTGTCTGTTTTGTGATTTGAATTTTCTCGAATTCCCCGTGCATATTTCTTTGTCTCATGGTTCACGGATTTCCTTTTTTTTATGTCTGTTGCTTTGGTTTGATTGCTGGTCTGCATGTCTAAATACAACCCGTATATCGGTTGATTTAGCTCTTACTTGGCGTGATCGGTGGCCGATAGAATAGAATAGACAATTTTCTTCAAAGTACACTTGTTTCTGGTATGATCTGCCTTTAATGTAGTCTATGGTTCACGAGGAGCCTGGGGTTCAACGTCGTTGGGATCGACTGGTAACACCGTCAACATGTACCTCGAACTCGATATTCTCCCCCATAAGGGTTGTCTCAAAGATTTGCAGGATATGTGGAGCAGGTCTTCGCACTCTTCATGGCATCCCCTAAAAAGTCGAAATGAACGAAAAGTAGACATCAAATCATTCAAAAAGATACAGAGGCCGGAAATGGTCACAGTATGTCTCCGTTGAGATAAAACCTGGATTGGGGGTATTCGTGGACCTGTTGATTTACAGTCCAGGGGGTTTTTTTTTGCAATATCGGTAAGACATCAACCTGCTTCTTCGGCTCCTCGAGAAATTATAGTTCTTGCAGAGTATCTGGCTCCGTAGACTGAGTCTGCAGCCAACATAACCTACATTTTGAGGAGATAGACGGCTAACATTCTCCAGAGGACTGAAGGAAATGATCGCGGCTTTTGTTAAGTCATATTGAAGACTGAAAGCAATGCTTAAACGAACGGGGGACAAGATCAATATTAAGGGAGTCGAGATGTATGTAATGAAAAGAATGAATCAGGGTCATACTTCGCAGTCTCCATGTCTCTTTTCGTGTAGTTCTGAAAGTGAGCGAAAGCATGAGTGAGAGATATGAGAAAGATGACCGGGTATACGAGTATGGCAAGAAGGCATAATCATTGATCAAAAAATGCCAGAGAGCAAGGACCTAAATGATTGTCGACTGAATAGCCAATCGGGTGTCAGGAAGAGTTAAAAGCAAAGATGTTTCGACAGAGGATAAAGCCCTAAGAGCAGAACGTTAGCGAGGATTTATAGTGAAGAAGCGGTGGGATGCGTATGGGTTGCTTAAGAAGTACGTTAGATGCCAGACATCGGTACTCACCCATTTTCCTCACCGTCTTCCATTTATTCCCACTGCTGCCATCGACATCTCAAAGAGAAAGGACAGGGATCAAGCAAGCACAACATCCAGCACGGCAACAAAGCTGATGACTGGTACAATTTGCAGGGACTTGAGAACCAGGAAAAAAGAGGAAAAATTTCTTGGATATCTTTTGGTTGTGTCTCAGAAATCGCGATTAATAATACATGGGCTCTTCTCCCTCGGGATTTTAATATATAAAACATGAGGAGAAATCTTCCAGGAGTAGAGCTCGGCAGAGAAAGGAACAAACGAACCCCCTACTCTGCCGATCCCGGCGTCACCCACTCCTCGTACGGATACTGGGTACACCACTCGGCTTTCACCTGCAGAGACCGTCGATCCCACTCCTCTGCAGCAACCTTCCACTCACTCCAAGCGCTTTCTTTCAGAGCACGGCTCGTCTCGACCTGGTCGAGGTACGGCGCCTTTTCCTCCGCCGAGGCATTACGCCACATTTGACCCAGTGCGTGGCGAATCTCGTCGCGACCGGCCTTAGCATTTGGCTTAGTAGAGCCAGCACGCCGAGCCTCGACGCACTGGTCGCGGCATTTGTACCAGAAGTCCTTCTGGTACAGGAGGAAAGGGTTCAACGCCACCTTTGGTGGGCGCACGGGAGCCGACCCGATTTTGGCATAGATGGCAGTCCACATGGCTTGTTCGTAGGTCTCGCGACGTTGTTTTTCGTTGGCTACGTGATTAGAAGGAGTGGGAAATTGCTGCTGAGCTGGGGCAGGCTCAGAGTGCTGGGCGCCATTGGGTGTGGCTGTCGGCACAGTGCTGTTGACTGGCTTGTCAGGCACCAGAGGAGTGGGTATCTCGATCGGTCCCACAACGGACTCGATCACTTCCGCGGCGGCTCGAATACCGGAAAGGTATGCGCCATGGACGGTTGCTGGGTGATTGCGGGAAGTGGCCTCACCAGCAAAGTGGAGTGAACCGACGGGTCGTGCCATCAGATCGTAGTCCTCGGCATGAGCCTCGGTTGCCACGTAGGAGTAGCTGCCCCGGGTGAATTTGTCAGAAGCCCAGCGTGTTATGATGGTCTCGACTGGATCCGGTATTCTGGTGTGCTTGAACACATTTCGCAGCTGAGAAATGACTTCTGAGATGATATCGGCGTCTGATGTGATCTCAGTTTCATAAGCGGCATCTCCGGCCATGATACCAGTGATGACGGGCAGCCCGGCGGTTTGCATGCAGTTCCAGAAGATGTAGCATCGCCCGCGATTCTTAACATAGTCATCAGGATCCATACTGTTGTAGACAGTTGGCTCGCGCAGGAGACCAAACATATCTCGGGTCTCGTCCCAGAACGGTTCAGGGAATACGAGGATCACCTTATTCATAAGTCCAAACCCTAATCTCTCGATAGCACCCAACTTCCAGTCGGGCAGAGGAGGATTGAACTGAATTGTGTTATGTTTGAGAACACCCAAAGAGCCCGTAAAAACAACATGATCAGCAATAAATTTCTCGCCGTCTTCGCATTTGATGACCGATTTATGGCTGCCGGAGCCAGTTGAGTCGTAGGAGATACTCTGGACGATTTTTTTGGTGCGAACGTCAAGCTTTGTAGGTAAAGAGTACAGGCCGAATGGCAATTGTTGATAACCGCCTATCACCTGCGAGTGCTCTCCTTCAAATTCATTGCCTGTATCTTGATCCCACGAGGAGAGACTGAGATTTTTAAAATTTGTGGCATTGGAATATTCCATGTTGGCAATATGCCAATTCTGAAGTCGCATATCTTTGGGCGTCATAGGAAGCATGTCCTGGTATTGCTTGACACCTTCGTCCATCACGGCACCTAGAGTTTGTGTAGGAGTTGCGCGCGCAACCTCATCCAGCTCAATTGTATCATGTGCAGAATATCCAGGGTTTAATTTCCACCCTATAGCCAGGCAGAATGAAGCCGCAGGGTCTTCTGTTCCCATAGAGTCTGCTACCACGTTATCAATGGGTTCGATCTCTACAGTTCTGTGCCCTGCACCTCTATGACGTCGAGTTCGCTTGGTGGGAAGGAGAAGATGAGTAGTCCCGGCACGACGAGCGTCTTCATACTCTCGAACAGTAAGGCCGTCATCACTGGTAGATTCACGACCAGCGTCAATCATGTCGGCATCACCTTGAGCTGTAGTAGGGATGAGCACTTCGTGACGATACTTCCCAGTTCGCTCCAGCAAATTAACGTGAAGCTGATCATTCATTGAATCCTGCACAAAATTTACAGGAAAGCCATCGGTATCGTAGATAGTAGAGGAGTCGTGCAAGAGATGGTAATGCAGCGCTAATTGACTTCGAACGATCTGATCGAGAGGATTGCCATTTTCAAAGCCCACGATGATCTGGGCTCCCATCTCTGCCTTGGGAACGAGCCCCGGAGGTAACGATTCTGACTCCATACTGCGAAGGGGGTGCGAATAGATTCTTCCACCAATTCTGCGACGTCCTTCCAAAACTATTACACGAGGGGCTGTTTCTGCATCCCGATAATGGCGAAACAGTCCTTCCAGCTGACGTGCACAGCCTAACCCGCCAACACCGGCTCCCACAATGACAATGACTGGGCCGTCCTTCCGTCTTCCCCTTCTTGGAGGCACAATGGGCAAGGGTACCTCGACGCAGCCGAAGTTAATGTAGCCATTCCGTGCCAGCCAATCATGTGCGAAGGAAGCAAGATTCATCCAGCGATAGTCTTTCGCAACACCCAGGGCTTCTTCTCTGGTTACACTGACCATGGCGTTCCGGGTCCAGAGCCGCAGAATACCATTTCGAATATTGAGATACAGAGTAACATGCATGTGGCAAAGATGATCCTGAAGCGCTTCTTGTTCTTTTGGGTGAAGAGAGTATGGATCCAGTCGACAGGCATAGGCAGATGCTACGCACTGCTGGCCATAGACTTCCGGTGTCAAATGAACAGGAATTGACGACCGCGGCCGGCACTTGGCTAAATCTACCTTTCCACTATCCAGCACACTCGCTCCGGCAACGCAAGGTGGGGTAGATGCATTTTGCTCTGGGGTGGTGAGAGGAGTGGTGGATTTTCTAGGGTCGAATGAGGATGAAAGAGTTGAGGTCGTGTCAACGGGTGTATTGCTGCTCCCACTGATATATGGATATCCCATAGGTATTTCATTGCCATTAAGGCCATTCGAAGTGGGGTTTTGATTGGTATAAGACGTCACAGGCTGATCTGAGCTCTTGAGGGCGGGGATGTGTGGGTTTCGGGAAGTAGGGTTTCCTGAACTGCGCAAGCGCTTCTTGGGCCGTTCGTTTTCTTCCATATCAGACGTTAATAGCTGCTCTGACTCAGTGGAATGTTCATTTGTAACAAGCTGGTTAATAGCGACGGTTTGGCCTGTCGGCCCTATTATGGGTATTTCCATGTTCAATGACTCGTAGCTGTAGCTTGTCTGAGATTCGCCGAGGCCAGGGATCGGAACCAAGGGGTTAATTGAATCGAAGTCCATCTCGGCTCTCTGAAAAGCAAGAAGACTCGGTCCGATATGGGTTCCTTGTATGAACGAGGTAGTGGGGTATCAGGTGGAACGAGGGGGAATATCTCAAACGTCAAGACCCCCCATGTTCAATCATGCTGACTTGAGTTGCAACCACAGATGTAAGCTGAGAAATGATCAGTTAGACTTGGAGTTGATGGGTTACGGTTGGACGAATAGTGGCGTTCCAATAAAAACTTTGCATGTAGATAAAAGTGGATGGGACTCAAGGGACTAGTGGCGGGAACACCAGAAGGAACACATACATTGAGAAGCCCGGATCTCCTGCAAAGTAAGAACCTGGCTGATTGAAATCCGGGCCAGCATAAAGGCATTCAATTGTCAGGAAGGTCTATACATGGCACGAGAGGGGAGAAGGGAAGCCGCCCGAGGAGGTTGATCCCTCGGAACAGCGCGTATTTCTCAGTCCGCTTCCGGCAATAGCTTAGATTCCATCTACTCGAATATTTTTCCTACTTACGCTTACATGCGCATGCAGATTGGACTAAAGGACGTGGGCTCTTTCGATCTACATCTGGCTGAATATTCAGGGCTGAAACGGGTATAGTGCATATAGCTTATTCCTTATAGCACGATCTACGCATGGGTAGGGAGTGGGTCGGTAGGCTCATGATCATAAGCGCAGCATCATTTACATTGGGTTGTTATGGATTCAACCGATATGCTAGGTATCCCTTTGGACATGGGAATGCAGGCCGAAAGCCTCGTCTCCTTCGCCGGCGTAATCATCAGAATCATTGTCCGTGAACTCATCATGGTATGATCTCCGATTCGATTTCTTCCAGCGGCGGTTGTCTCCATCGCTGCCACTATCATCATCTAGAGCAAGGTCAAGGTCGACGTTATCATCGTCGAAATCGTTGAAACCAATCCGTTCTTCCTCATCTCGAGCGAGTTCAGTCGCTGCAGCATTAGCAGCATCGTCGTCGGCAAACCGGCCATGAGGGCGATGGGCAGCATGATCAGCTTGCAAGGATTGCCGGATGTCGTCACGTTCTTTTGCTTCGAGTTCTTTCGCACGGGCAAGGGTTCTATGCATTAAGCAATCGGTTAGTCAAAGATGGGAGCAATGCACGATCTCCACGACCAACCTCTGATAGATATAATACGCAGTACCACCTCCGATGGATACGGTAGCGATAATGCTGATGATATTGACTGCCTTGGCTCCGGCGCTCATCTCTCCACCCTTCTCGGTCAGAAGGCGCAGCCGACTGCCAACAAAGGCCGGGACCAACAGTTTGGGCGAGATTATGGCTGTTGCCAGTCCATACATCAAAGGTTGGACAGTCGGGAAGGTTGAGATGGCACCATTGCAAATAGAGTAGGGCAGGGGACATAGACGAATCATGCAGAGCAATTTCAGTCCATCATACTTCAGAGTCAACGCCAGTGCTGCAAATCGCTTGTCATGTTCCATCAGGCGAGTCACGAATCTCGATAGTACCGTGCGGGATACATAGAATGATGCAGTAGAGCCAAGAATGGTGGCCGTGGCATATATCAACCATCTAGTATCATCCCCAGTTAGTATTTTCAGTAGTATAACTGTATAACCATGTGCTATACATTACAGGGCGATAGGTTCCACAACTTACCCTTTCCACACGCCAAAGATGAATCCCGCCACCGTCCCGAACGTTGACCAGCCCAATAATGGCGGGAATGAGACGAAAAAGACGCATAGCCAGAGCACAAAAGCGACGAGGAAAGACTTCTCCCATCTTTCCGCGACCGGGCCTAGCCAGATGAACACCTTGCCCGTTAAGATCAGGAATCCGATGCCGGATGCCCCAACTAATAAAGACGCGACATAGAAGCCGACCTTTTGCCAGAATGTCATGCGATTCCATCGTTCTTCTGCCTGGCGATATATCTTCTTGCCTTTGTCCATCATTCTGTCGCGGAAGGTGCCTGAATCGGGCCGCGTCGAGTTCCGCCTGCCCGCCCGGCTCCAGAGCGGTTGTTCATCGTCGCTAGCGGAGGCAGAATGTATCTCTGACGATGGAGAAACAGCTAATGCCCGTGCTGTGGACTCATAGTCCGCGGGCATAGTGCTAGAAGGATTGTAGATTTGCCGGGATCCGATCTGGGGCAAGGCAGCTATAGCGATCGGCGTTTTGCGGAGACGGAAAAGGGTTCGGACGAATTTTGGCGAGTTTAAAGGAAAAACATGAAAAAATTCAGGAGTAGATGGGCATTCCAAGGCCCTGAAAGTATCGGGGGCCGAACATGAGCCACAGAGAGGGAATTGGGGGAAAGTATGTCTCACATTGTGGCGGATCAACCGGCTGTGTTTGGCTTACATAGCTCAATAGTGGGCGGCAAGTGCAATTCTATGTGGCTGCGTTTACGTTGATCGCATCGTTCGATCGCATTGTTTCCGCGACCCAAACCATCGTCACACAACTCGTATAGTTGGAGTTAGGGCCCAGACTTTGCGATCACATTTCCTGTCGGTTTTTATTGTCCAACGCAGGCACTGCATAGTTAATTCAGGTATCATATGAATACAATAGGATTGAGACATTATACACGTCAAGGGGATCATCAAAATTGAATTAGATTAGAAAATCTATATACACTGGGCGGTGGCTTGAGAAATGTGAACGAACGATACACGATAGAAACAACCGTCTGATGTGCAAACCACAGTACATCCGATGCGGGCTCACGGTCCTGGTCGGTGTGGAGTTCGGACAGCTGAAACCCCCAAATCTAACCAAATCTACATCCCGAACTGTTGATCCCCTTTCCCCCTCTTTGGGTTTTTTTTGTTCGTTGATACTCGGAATCTCTCTCGTTCTACGGCATCAGGGCCGATGCGATGTAATTCACATCTTACCACTTGTCCTTCCCGGTTTATTTGTCCCCGACCTCCTTTGTCGTTCACCCACCAAATCACCCGAATCCAAATGGATTGCTCTCTTTGACGAATTCTATATCTAATCTGAATACGAAACACCCATCGGAGAACTTTACTATATCACATTTCAATACGTCGACATCCGGGGCTTGGTCCCTCCCTTTATTATCCTTCCCCCACCTTCATCTTCAAGCTTACTCCTTCCCCCCCTTTCATCGCGAGTACAGCCAAGCACCATGGTTTCGGAGGACTTGCTGGAGAAATGTCTAGAAATCCTGCAGGATCAAGCACTAGATGAAGAAGAACAAGTGGAAAAAATAGAGGATTACTTGCGCGCGAACACTGCGCTTTCCGGATCATCGCTAGAGAATGCGGTGCTGGACATTCTATGGCGGCATCGCAATCGCACCCTCCCAGACTCGTCACCTCCCCCTCCTCGTCATACGATAATTCGCCGATCATCACCGGCACCATGGCAGATGCGCTCTTCGACCCCTCTGTCGCCCTCGAACCTGGGAACCAGTCCCGGGAGTACCTCGTGGGTGCAGAGCTCACGCGGGGCATTCGCCCGCCCTCCACTCTCGTCAACCGTGTCTCCCTTTACCTCCCCGCGGCCATCTCCCCGACTGGCCCTAGCACAGCCGATCCCACATTCCCCGAACCTAAATGCGTATGAGTTCTCAGACCAAAGTCAATTATCTGACTTCTATGGCGATTTTGGCAGCGATAGCAATGTCGACTGGCTGGTGGGAGATGATGCAAATAGCGTCACCTCTTCGACGGGTGGTTATAGTATTCAGGGAGCGCTGAGCGCAACTGCGGCGGAGTTCGTACCGGATATGAGTCCGCATGACATCCTGCGCACCGTCCTGGGCGATAAGCGGTCAAACGACGAAATCGAGGCTGCGCTAGAAGCAAATAGTTATGACCTCGGCGCGACCATCGCGGCACTTTCGCAAGATACAGAGGCGGATGTATTTGCAAAGCAACATGATGATGGCCGTGTGTTGGTTGGTAAGTCAATGACAATGGAGAAAAGCCGTCCGATCACCCCGTCTGGGTTTGAACGAAGCCCTGTAGTTTGCAAGTACTTTCTATCTACGGGGCAATGTCTCCGTGCCGACTGCCGTTTCAGCCATGACTTGACCAGTCATCTATGCAAGTAGGTCTTATGTTTGGGAAATAACACTCCAACGCTAGTATGCTAACCTGATACTAGATACTGGGTTATGGGTAACTGCCTGGCTGGTGACGGATGTCCGTTTTCGCATGACCCTTCGTCGCTCGTTTCCACTCTGAGTGTCTCAGGAAGCAGTCGGCCAACCTCGCCGCCTGCTGGATCACCTTTCCAAGTAGACAGTGGATCTGATGCGTTCCCGCCCTTGCAATCGTCGGGCACGGAAGATCAATGGGCCTATCAGTATGGCGGTCGATATCCTGCTCATCTCTCTGGTCTTCAGGGAGGCAAGCATCTACCCCCCGGTCTTCACCCTGGCATGGGAAGAAGGAATGGAAGCATGACACACTTGGGACGGCCCAGTTCCCGTCCAAGCAGCCGTCACCAGAATCGCGAGTTGAACCCTACTGCTCCGTCCGTAGATGACCCAGATGCGTTCCCAACCCTTGCTGCGGTCAACGCAAAGAACGCGGGAAAGAAGCACCATGGTAAGCGGGGCGGCCATAACCGTGACGCAAACTTGGGAAAAGAAAACATCCCATCCTCATTGGCAGACGTGGTGCGCATGTCTCCATCCCCTGTCCATGGCAAGGGTAAATCTTCTAAGAACAACAAGGATATCAAAAGCCGCGAAAACAGTGCTGCAGCTCAATCCATCCAAGCGCCCCAGAATATTCCCTGGCTTGAGACTGGTTCGCGGGCAAACCAGCAATATATCAAGTACCGTACAGAAGCAATTCGCCACGGGACCGTACGGAATAAATTTCTACAAAGGTGAGTTTCCCATACCTCACCCTATCCTTCCTCTTCCAGTCTAAAGCTGACTCACATTTCTCAATCAGTGCCGCTCAAGCGTGGAACCGAAACGATGCCCGTGCTGCCAAAGCTCTATCTCTACGTGGCCAAGCAGAAAACGATGCTATGCGTCGCTGCCACAGAGAAGCCGCACGCCAGCTATACGAAGCACGCAATCAACACCTGGTTCAGGCTGGCCTGGACGAGACCTCTGAGGAACTTTACGTTGATCTACACGGTCTGCACCCCGAAGAGGCAATCGAGTATCTTGAAAAGATCCTCCTGAAGCATGCGCGCGAGGGCCTCCGCGTCGTTTACGCAATCACCGGCACCGGCCACCACTCGAAAAACGGCAAAGATAAGATCGGCAAGGCTGTCAAAGCCTGGCTCAACGAATGGCGGTACCTGTTTCGAGAGTTTAGCGTGCCTGGCGAGCGGGGCGGCTACGTTGGCGGTATTCTTGGTATTGACCCCACAAGCTATGACAAGTCGCTTGCCAAGAGCCTTGCGGAGGATGATACAGGGGATGAGACTGGACAGTCTAATCTTGTGATGGGCAAGATTCAACTTCTTAAACGGGAGGATCTAGAAACGAATCAATGAATCAAAGCGTGTCAATTTAACATTTCGCCCGATACCCTTTGCATCAAGCGTTTACACTCCCCCTGTGATGCTGTGTCAAGTAATCTGCTCCCTTTTCACCGATTTCATATCATGCATAAACTTCAAGCAATTGCAGATCCGCCAACATAACTTGGTGAGGAACAATTTCAAAAGCAAGGCACGTATCGATAATATGCATTGTAGAAGAGAGGGCATGTTCGAGAATCTAATACACTGACTGCTTATAACCTAGGCACTAAGTTTGTGTCTTTCTTGCAATATGGGAAGTAATTCCGTGGAGATGGGTTGCTTATCCATTCACATGTCTCATGTACAAGTTCGTTATCTTCAATAAGAGCAAATCTTAGCTGGCTAATATCTTGCAGGTCTCCATGGTGGAGCCCTTTAATTGACCACCATCAATTACGGCTCCGGTTATGTCTCATAAACTGCCCCTTAATCCAATCTGTTCATGTGGTGTTCTACTATAGCGCTCCTCTAGGATACCGGCGGTCGATGGAAAAGATCAACGACAGCAGCTAGGATTTCCATCACACCGACTATTCTCGAACCAAAGTATGATGTGTAACAGTAAGTCTGCATCGGGTGGCGTCTCTCGACAAACGCCAATCCGAATTTATGCGCCCCCTTACTCTTTTGTGTAGCCTTGATTCTCTATTACTGATGCAACTTACTAAACGGCTTGAAGAATATAGGACTGTTTAGGTGACTGACTAGTATATCCATAGTCTACAGCATGTGAATGACTGAAATTTTTAGTCAGTCTAGGGATGTACTTGAAGTGTTGTGTGTCTAGCAGATCCCATGAATTGCGGCCATGGACCTCAGTATTATGACAACCCCAAATTTATAGCACCTTGAAGTAAGCACTAAACGCACTCTTAATACTATCCTCAAAACTCCTTAAGGACGCCGTCAATATCCCCTCAATATGTGATTTAAAATTGGCTTTCATATGAAGGTAAATAAGTACAACTGTAGTCCATTAAGACCCACTGAAGCTGTCAGAACATATAATTCACTGCTCTGGTTAGCCCGACTGCCAGCTATATACTCGGTAATGTTTCATTCAAATGTAAAATGCCCTATTCTGGCTCCTGATGCTGCCACTCTTCCCGCAACTCCTCAACATCAATCCCGCAGGCAGCTGCCTTCCTAACAATAGCCTTCGCCTTCTCGGCAACAGGCACATCGATCATCTTCCCATCTAACGTCCAAGCACCCCGACCAGCAGCAGCAGCCTTCTCATCTGCAATAACAACCCGAACGGCCCACCGTGTCTCCTCCTCATCCGGTCCAAAGATAGCATTAGCTGTCTTCACCTGAGTCGGATGAATACACTGCTTTCCATTGAATCCGAGTCGCCTTCCATCGCGACACTCCTCTTCCAGCGCCGCAGGTGGGGATCCGTCCGCTTTATCAGATTTGTAGGCTGTGCAGACGAGATCGATTGTCGAAGGAAGCTCTGCGGCGCGGGCGGCTGTTGCGATTGCAGAGCGCGCAAAGAGAAATTCGGTCAACGATGGAGTACGCGTAATGCTGAGGTCTAGGGCGAAGTCTTCGGCAGCAAAAATCAGACCTTGGAGGAGTGGAGTAGAGGAGCAAATTTGGGTCAAGTTTGTAAGGGATTTAGCTGATTCGATAAGGGCGAGAAGAGAAATTGGAGGACGAGCTTCAGGAGATTGGTTCTTTTGTTGTGCCAGAGTGTGATTTATCACGTCTGTGACGAAGGTGAGGTCCGAAGCGGAGTTGACCTTGGGGATAACAATTGTAGTTAAGTTCGGGGATTGCAGCTAGGGTGGTATTAGTATTCTGGTATCTACAATTGGTGCTGTTGATTCAACTCACCACTTCTGTCAAGTCTCCCAGCGCCAAACCACTGTCGACTGAATTGATTCGCACAGCCCGTTCCCGGATGTTGCTCGGTGTCGGCTGATCGATCGCTCTCCGCACGAGGGAGCGGGCCTCCGCTTTCATGTGCGGAGTGACGCTGTCTTCAAGATCATAGGTAAGGCAGTCTGCTGCCAAAGAGCGAGACTTGTCGAGAAAGCGCTGCGACGAGCCCGGGACTAGTTGGTGAGGTCGCTGGTTAGCTCTGCGATGATCGTAAAGCTTCCGCATCGAAATGCGGGGAAGACGCGCTGCGCAGCGTTCTTACCGTAGAGCAGGGAGCGACGCAGAGTATTGCGGGCAGCCATTGCGGGAGACGACATAAATGAAACAGCCTTTGAAGTTAAACTGCAGTTGTTTCAACGAGTTCGCGGCGTTGATATAGGTGTCGCGTCCGGGATGTTCCTTCTAAGCCGAAGCTCGGGTAGCGCTCGGAATAGCCTATATGCCATGGACCCACAGTGGGCTACGTCAATGGAGGCCAAGACTTTGTATGTATTTTCGGGCGTGGAGAATTTTGTGAAGATAATCGAATTAAACCTAGATTATGTCTTACATATGATAACCTTTTTACCAGTCTTTTGCTTTTGACTCGCCCATTGCGCCAGTATTCGCATGTGCTGTGGCTTGGAGGGTATCGGTAGAGTAGTGTGCGACAGGGCTAGAAATTTTTAGATTAGAATTCCTAGATGACTCCATCGCTTAATTTTGTTCAAAAAATCGATTTAAACCATTTATTTCAAGAGCCATTCTTCAAATACATTTCGCCACACAGAGGTTGCAACCATTGCGATGAAGTCCAATCCCGTTAATCAACAACCTCCTCAGATAAACCAGAGTCCCATACGAAGGATATCTGCAAGACCAATTGACCACCATAATCAGCAAAGAGAGGGCGTCTAAGGGGCGCTGTGGCTGGCTTAGGGTTGATTAAATAATATGGGGCCCAAAATCGTCACTATCATCGTTGTTTGCTTCACATCAATACATTACTTGGATGCTTCGAAGTTACCTTTTGCACTTATGAAGGTTTCTATTTTTCAAAATCATCATTATGAGCAACAAAAGCTCCAATCCTCTCTAGGAGGTGGAATTTGGCCGGTATACTGCTATGCCTGGAGATTTGGCGTGATATGGTTCGCGAAATGTATCTAGCTAACCATTTACATCCCTTAACACTCTTCAAGCCGATTGAACTGTCTTGAAAACAGCCCATGACTCATCAAGTAGTTCAAAATAGCCATAATAAAACGTGGTAACTATAAATTACTGGCAGATAGGTCTTTAATACCACAGTCTTGAGATGGCCATGCTGTGGGAGCTCTGCCCTTTTCTTCATTAGCCATTTGCGAAACACAGCATTGCGCGATAAATCTTCATATCTCCATCGAACTCGACAGCGCCACAAATTTGGAAGTTGAGCAGGATGGAGAAGTTCTTACTTCTGTCTCTGCTACCTTGGACAGTGTCACCGTCACCTATGTCTAAGCAGTAGCCCACGGGTGATTTACCGATCGTCAAAGCTTTCATAAGGGGTGGATATGAGGATGGAATTGTCATGCATCGCAAGATTGGCTTGTTATTTGGGCATTTGAAGAAACTATTGGATATTTGATTGAAACTTGTCTCGAAGAAACATTGCTATGCAACCTCTGCACTGAGTATTTTGATGACGTGTCAGCTTCTTCATAAACTGCGCTCGATGCAACCCTTGCCGACACTTTAGTTGAGGCCCCCGTAAAGTTATTATGGTTCAACAATATCACCGCACTTTTTATTTAAAGACGACCTTGCCCGATTAAAGGCGAAGCTGAGCATATTAGCAAATTGAGAGTCCAATTATCTATGGAAATCCAGGCTGGAAAACCACTCCAAACTGAAAAAGGATTATGTTCCAGTGGAGGTATGTTCCTGACCTGATAGTACGTAGATTAAAATCGATCTTATCTGATTCGATAAGTAAGGTTGCATGTGGAGATCCGCGCTTCCGCGAAGCTACATTACTGAGCCAAATAGTTAACCCGGGGACTCAAGTGTTCAGCAGAGCTTCCGAAACCGGTCAGAGCCCCAGGAAATTATAAATAGGGGCGTACACTCCAAAGAGGCCTCTAGGCCACCTCAAACAATTCTACTTCTTGAATGCTCACCTTCCATCAAAATCTAAGTACCACAATGAAACTGCTCAGTGTTGTCCTGGCTGCCACCATGGCTGCCTTTGCCAGCGCTGGATGCAGCGGTCGTAAGTATTTCCAAGCTTGCTCACGGACATGAAGTGATGTCTTGGCTATATACTCACATTTTCCTATACATAGTTGGCGCAGCTTGTGCTGGTGCTGGTGCTGCGCCTTGTTGCTCAGGTCTGACCTGTTCCGAAAACCTCGGAACGATGCAATATGTTTGCAATTGAATGGCGAACTCTGAAAAGATGGCTCAAAGAACTTAATTGACATCCAAGTGCAAATTTACTCATGCTTATTTCTGAGGTTGCTATTCCAAGATCCTCGGTTACAGTGATATTCTTCACTTTAGATTTTTATCGAGGTGAATGCATTTGATTAGATTGAATTCTGAATATAGGCTCGGGTGGGCAACTGATAAAGTGGCTTACCAACGCCCGAGACATAATCGATCATTGCTGCGCAGATAGAAAGCTATGTACCTAAGATTGACGGTTCGGATTCATCAAATTACATTTCACTTTCATCTCAATGATACTTATTCCTATCGGCATTCCGATCGCAAGACATTATTGGAAGAGTAAGAAAGTCGCAAACCAACTATACCGGGGCTCAAAAATGGTAATCGGTCCTCGAAAGCTGCCTTAAAATATTGATCATCCCAACAGTGGCGTTTCTTTTTCTTTTTCTTTTTTCTTTCTTTTTTTTTTTTAACCCTTTGGCCCAGCACGCCCAGCACCACCCCCGGTACGCCCAGGCACGCTTGACGTCCATATTTTTTTTGTTAGATACGCAATTTCAAAATAGGTCACGAATTGGCAAGATTGATCTCATTTCATCAGTGCTCTCATTTGTTCATCAGTACCCGTTCATTCATCGCGTGCATACTGCATATCTTAGTGTGGACGTTGACCAATAAGCGTTGGAGGCGGTATAATTATGCCATCTTCTACCGCCTGCCTCCTGTCATGTTGTGAACACATCAGGGATCCTAACCTCTTGTACTGCAACTGCCACTGCGACAGCAGCGATTTGCAAAACTACCCCATTATCGAGGCATCAGGACCTACGGTTCTTGGTCGCTCATCATGGATCAAGGAACTCAAGGAGAGCTGAACTGGCGTCTAAGCTCCCACCCGATCACACTACTTGTCTTCTTGGGTATCCGCATTGGTTAGTACTGACTTCGTTGACCGCTAATAGAATGCTTGACTGATTATCTGGATAGGCGCATTGATGATGTATCTCTTTGGTCTTCTTTTTATCGAGAATTTGTATGTCATTAGCGTCCAACAAGCTGCTCCGAACAAGCTACTCCAATTAGCTAGCAGTGATCTCTGAGCTAACTAGTTGATTCCAGCGTCCTGGTCTTCATCCTAACCCTCCTACTTCTCTCGGCCGACTTCTACTACCTGAAAAACATTGCTGGGCGCCGACTTGTTGGCCTACGGTGGTGGAACGAGGTTAACACAACCTCCGGCGACTCGCACTGGGTCTTCGAGTCCTCCGACCCCAATGTTCGCACAATCACAGCTACGGATAAACGGTTCTTCTGGTTGAGCCTATATGTGACACCGGCTCTATGGGTGGGATTGGCTGTTTTGGCACTTGTAAGACTTGTCAGTGTGATCTGGCTTAGTCTAGTTGGTAAGATGACCTCGGCTGTTCACGATCCGTGGATTCAAAAAGGTTTGAACTAACGTGATGAATCCAGGCATTGCTCTTATTTTGACCATCACAAATACCGTGGCTTTCTCTCGATGTGATAAGTTCAGCCAGGCTTCGACTTTCGCCAACAGCGCCCTTGGAGGCGGTATTGTGAACAACCTGGCTAGTGGCCTGCTGGGCAGGTTCTTCCGGTGATTTGATGCAAATATCACGTTTGCATAGTATTCATATGCTAGAAAATAGTGATGACCCTTCTATTGAAACTTCTGCTCCATGTATGCTTCGAGTGTTTTGATACAGCAATCAATTTGGATTATGCTAAAGCCATCAATCAAAATGGACATTTAAATATGTTATTATGACTTACGAGCACCTAAACAGAGTGACAACTGGTGTAGTGTTACAGTTGTGTTTATTTCCTGAACCGCCATGTTTACTGCGTTTGTTTCCTCAACCGCCGTGTTCATGTATCTTCGTACCATGAATTCCTCCTTCCTTCTCTCCCTCTCTTCTTCATATTTCCATTTCCCATTCATGTTCTCCAAATTGTTCCCCTCACGAACAGAATAGGATCCTTCATACGACAATATTTTCAAACGCTGTCCTTGGTTCCTATTCCTCGTGGTCTTTTTCCCCCGGCTCCATTTCGCTGCTCAACGCAGCTAATCCCGCAAACCAACAAGTATCCGAATAGTGAGTTTTCCATGTCTGAGCCCTTCTTTCTTCTGATGTGATTGTTTGTGAGCCCCTGAGAGGGGATGGTATCTAGTTTCTCTCCGCCTGTATCATGCTTCATGTTAATTTCACCAAAGTACCTTTCACCTTCCCCGTGACGCGTCTTCTTTGGCCAAGTTGATACAAATGTGTTAGCTTTGCATTTTCTCACCAAGCTCTGTTCCTTGTTTCTTGTTTCTTGTTCCTCGTCTCTTTTTCTTTTGCTTTCATTTTTGGAGAGAGACAAACGCAAACTTCGTGTGGGCGGGCCCTGAATAATCTACCAGACGGACTAATGCATTTCATACAGTCTTTCTTCAAGATGTCCGACAACTTGAATGATGATAACGCCGAGGGCAATTCCTGGGGTTCTCATATGAAAGAGGATGGGACTCGCTGGGGCCGAAAGCCCGATGGTACGTCGAGAATGGTCCTACCGTGAAGTAATTCATAGCGGGGCAGCTAACTGTCAACAGTAGGCTATGAGCACGCTAGCACCCCGACTCCGGACCAGGACCTTGGAGGTGGTGGCTACGATGATAATGTCTGCCGCATGTGAGTAGTTCTGGGCTCAAGGAATTCGACGATACTTAATTGACTCGCAAAAGCTGTCATCAACCTGATCATTTTGCTCGTAACTGTCCCAACGAGGTCCCGGAGTACTCCACATACCCTCAGGAGACACGCGGCTGCTTCAACTGTGGCCAGGAGGGGTAATTAGCCCATTTGATGTTGCCATCGTTGTGCCAGTGCTTACACGTGCGGTTATGATAGTCACTCAAAGGCTGAATGCACTGAGCCGCGGAAGTTCACCGGGGCTTGCTTCAACTGTGGTGAAGAAGGGTGATTCTACTTCTTATGTGATTTTCTAGCGCCGCATTACTAACTCATAATAGCCATTCCAAGGCCGAGTGCACCAAACCGCGAGTGTTCAAAGGCACCTGCCATATTTGCGACAAGGAGGGTCACCCGGCTGCCGATTGCCCAGAGAGACCTCCTGATATGTGCCGCAACTGCGGTGCTGAAGGTCAGCAAGGATATTGTGGGGTCCATAGGTGACTGAGCTAATGCCATTTATAGGCCACCAAGCCATGGTCTGCAAGGCACCGCGCAAGTTCGATTTGAAAAATGTCGCAGACAGACTGCCCGAGGAGGCATGGGGCATGATGAAGGCCGCAGGAACGGATACCATCGAATTCCGTTCGGTAAGATCTTTATCAATATCGTACCAAAGCCTGTTGCTGACAAGTCACACAAGGCGCTTCAGGTGTACACTAAAGCCGTCCCCAAGGCCACCTATGTTGACATTGAAAAGAAGATGCGAGAGGAGAAATACCCCCTCTACACAATCGCCGTGGTAAGTTTACTACTAATGTATATAGAATGGGTTGGGTAGTGAAAACGCTGACAGCTGTCCTCAAATCCAGGAAAATGAAGTTGCAGATGTGTTCACACTGATTGACCTTCAAGGCAACCTAGACCGGCGATACACCGTCTCGTTTTACCGAGGCCCTGACTCCCCCCGAAACGCTCTCAACGCCCGATGGCCTGAGAGCCCTGCTAAGAACCTTGAGCGGTTGGCAAATTCAGGTCAGCCTTATGATCGCCAAGTCCTAAAGTGCCGCAACTGTGATGGTCTGTCGAATTCTCCTTGACCACTTTTGTGCCAATTCATTGCTAAAAAAGCTATAGAAATGGGCCATTCTGCAAATAATTGCAAGCAGGAGCGAACTGAGGCTGAGCGCACCCAAATCAAGTGCTCCAACTGCGAGGTCATTGGCCATCGTGTGCGTGATTGCCCAGAGAAACGTCGCAACAAGCATGGGTGCCGTAACTGCGGGTAAGAGTCGTTTCCAAATGGGATCGCAGCATGAAATAATAACCCACTTGCAGCTCCGAAGAACACCAGGCCAAGGACTGCCCGAAGCCTCGTGTTGCTCCCCCTGATACCGAATGTCGCCGGTGCCATGAACGTATGACAAAATGCTACTTCAATTAAAAGTTTAACAGCTTGCTAACCTTTTAGTCGGTCATTTTGCCCAAGACTGCCCCAAGGGTGGTGATGATCGGGGGCCGCGCACTTGCCGCAACTGCGGGTGAATACCATGTCTTATTATTCAATATCATTGATCGGCTAACAGAAACAGATCCGAGGACCACATCGCTCGTGAGTGCGACAAGCCTCGTGACCCGGCCACTATCACTTGCCGCAACTGTGATCAGCGTAAGTACAGTCCAATCGTTCTCTCACTTTTCCTCTGCACGTCATGAGTCAATCCGAGTCAAGATTGTCAAAACGCCTTGGTGTCTAGCGGCAACGACTCTCACTTTGCATTTTGTCTTTAAAATGCTAAAAACTGGAAATAGTAGGTCACTCCGGCCGTGATTGTCCGCAGCCCAAGGACTGGTCCAAAGTCCAGTGCAATCGTTGTGGCGAATGTAAGTCGACAAGATGCCTGATCGATCTAAGTAGGCTTGCTAACTATACATACCAGTTGGCCACACTGTCCGTCGTTGCCCGCAGCCTGAGGACTCGGGTGAGACCGAAGACAACGAGACTGCCCAGGCTGTGAGCCCGGGTGCACAGAAATCAGCACTTGGCTCCCACACAGCTTCTGTGGCTGATACCACTGCGCCGGTGGCTGAAGATGATGACGACGATCTTAAAGATCAGGCGTGGTAGCCTATCAAAGATACAGCGTAAGGTGAATCATCTTGATCGCGAGACGCTTTGAGCCCACCAAGAACTCCGAAGTGACTTTTCACGTTGATCCTCTCAGCCCAAAAACAAAGTTATGCTTTTTCCTGCTCCTTGCTTGTCTTCAGACATCCATGAGTGATGAGAGTGGACTGTGTCATGGAATGATTGAAGATCCTGATTCTTTTGTACGGTTTGGCTATCCTGATTGATAGGACCTCCTTCCACTGTTTCCTTTTGACTCTTTTTTTGAGCTTTATTCTTCATCAGTTTCCTTATTGTTACACACGAGAGCCCCGGGATGTTGAGATATTGCTATGAAAGGCTGCTGAGTACTATTCGCATTTCTTATGTTACGGAGGGAGATTTATGCTACGGAGGGAAAAGAGATACTATGGGCACAGATATGCTTACCGAATAATTTGACACTATTGTTATCCAATTGCAGACGATGCCTATTAGATGCGAATATGGAGTACAATCTTCAGGCTTTCTTTCCAAAACCTCCTGATTGGGCCATCACAAAGCCTGAAATACGGAAACCCCTTTCCTTAGCACATGAATGCTAATCACCTGGATATTGCAGAGTGCCTGAGTTCAAGTCTACACTTTCTAGACAGCTCTAGACACAAAATCGACTCCATATACCCGAGATGAGGTTGCATTTGAACGTGCCCTCAAAAGTCTATGATGACGGCATCACTCCGAGCCACAACCAGCTCGGGTGTCGACAAATGGCCGGAACAGCAGAACACCGAACTTCACTTTTCCGACCCGGCATCATATCGGCATCCAGGGCTGATCCTTGTCGGCATTGCCGATCACCATGCGGGATGTCAGAGTTTTACGGCTGTCCCTCCAATCCAGTTGTCTTGCCAAGCAGAATGACCTCACCTTGTGCTCGAGCGAGGATGCCTGACCCCGTAGTCTCGAATTGGGAGGTATTTCTGGAGTAATATGATATTATTAGTCGATAGTCCTGACTACTGTACAGTAGCTACAGGATAATATTTGTCGGTCGATGTATTGAATGCATGACACAGGTTATACGCTGTTTGACGGTAATTATCGACCGTGACCGAATCCGGAGTCTTGATTTTGCATACCGCGGGGTAGGCCCAATTTACTGGTAATCATAGGCTACGAAGTCTCATGCAAATAGAGTTCTAGTACCTTGTAAAGATTGCACCGTGAAGACCAATATTCCTATCACCGTTACACTTGCCTGTCAGCTATGCTTCCAATTAAGCTTTCCCTCAAACCTTGTGCCACGATTTCGCCACGTTGAGTTCAAGCGCTTTCTATCGACGCCAGGGGGAGATAACTTACATGCCACATGCATAGACATATGGAGAACATCGCGGCACAAGTACATACAGAAGGTAGCGTGGGGATTCAGATCACACCACACCGACACATTTGAACCGGGATCTACCGAAGCGGGTTCCCCAATCGGGCAACCACTGGCGCGGTACAGCATTCTGGAAGACCAAGTGAGTCGGCTCTGATAAATTCAATGCTACATCGAGTGTCATTACTCATTTCATTACACTCCGCGTTTTGGATCTGTGTATGTCCGAACAATTTTCGGTAAGTCGTGGGGTGGTCCGACCCCGAGAAGCCCCCAGATTCGGACCAGAAGACCGGGGCCGAATGTTGGGGTATCCCTGCCGGGGGTATTGACAATGAAGATTTCTTTCGCCAGGACAGTAGATCACTACTCCCACTCAAGACTGTAATGAAACTCTGTGTTCACCATGCAGCATACTCCATATTCAGAATACAACTATGATATCAGTATAGACCGTTGGAATTCCCCGTGCTCACGTTCCTGACAATGACGTCATTCGATGTTTCCGTGATGGCGATCTCAACCCAATTTTCAGGTTTTCAACACGGGAGGCCCCTGTTAGAGGCATCAAAATTGCCTTGAGACGAGATAGGCACGCCAAGAGACGTAGGTCCTTCCTGAAATGAATTTTGGTCCCTTCTCCGCATGTGTGGACCCAACGCGGTGGTTTTCTATTAGCAATTAGTACATGACCCGAGATTGAGCCGTACATATATTATGGTAGCGTGGCAGAGTTTCGGGACACTTACGGGCAATTGGACGCCAAAGCCGACTCGGGGGGTTGTTGATCAATCCCGTCGGCCATGCTGATCCCTGTTCAACGCCGTACTTGGCGCGCTCCCGGAGCCCGAAGGACGCGAGGAGCCGATAGAAAGAAATAAAAAAAGTCCAAATCAGTCTGCCTGCTTGTGCCAGTGCATGTCTGCCGTCTCTGACAATGTATCCTCC
This sequence comes from Penicillium longicatenatum, assembly GCF_028827895.1. NCBI lineage: Eukaryota > Fungi > Ascomycota > Eurotiomycetes > Eurotiales > Aspergillaceae > Penicillium > Penicillium longicatenatum. The sequence continues at coordinate 2,670,028 of NW_026643124.1, forward strand.
CCATATTCTGTCGTGGAGAACAGAAGTGGAATCTGGGGACCAGATGCGACCCATAGTGAAAAGAGGGGACTGTTCCACTTTCCTCAACAAGTAAGAGGAACCACGCGAGTCACGGAAAAAATCGCCGACATCATCAGTGTAGTCCCACTGCTCATTCATTCGGGATTTCCTGCAAGCAGCAGTAACGTGACTGGCCCAGAGTAAATGATACCGGATGGTTACCGAAGCTATACTTTGCCTCCCGTCAAGTCCATGGCCATGACCCGGTGGAACCAGAATCGTGGAAAACCATGTAGAGTGCAGGTGCAGCCGGTGATTTGATGTTCACTTCAGAGTGGAGTTCTCCCCGGCTCAATGTCTGTATGGGAGTGGAGTGTGCTTCTCTCCTAATCCGGCGAATATGTAGCCATCGTGGATGCTACCTTACTTCCGATCTCTCGTGGTTCCCGTCATTTTCGATCAAATACAGGTTCCCGATCCCTGTGGGTCCCTGCATCGTGCACGCTATGGCCGTTTTGACGCGGGTTCATAAGCTCAAGCTGCTTCCCCGGGACCTTGGTTGGATTTTTTTTTCTCATTAATATTGTCTGCTCATACCTTTTTTGCTCACAGGTTTGGACATTGTATTGGACTTTTGTTATTCAATTGTCCCTGACACAAGGCTTGAGTATACGCCTTTCGACTTGTTTCCGCCATCATGAAGCGGTACTTTGGACTCCGGGGTACATCCCTAAATATTATGATCAGTATCATTGCTGGTCTGGATTTCTTGTATGTGGAAGTCTTAAATATGGAACATGTATTATTTAGCTAACGGGTTTCTCTCAGGCTTTTTGGATATGACCAGTATGTTGTTACTTCGAGTTTCAAGCAGCATGTTTCTGACTAACAGAATAGGGGTGTGATGGGAGGTCTCTTGACCTTGAATTCATTTGTTTCCACTTTCCCTGAAGTCGACACTACAAAAGCAGGTGAGATGGGCCTCAGCCAGGCTCAGAAAAGCAACCGCTCCACTACACAGGGTATCACAATCGCCTCCTACAACCTAGGTTGCTTTTTCGGTGCCGTTTTCTGTATCTGGATTGGTAACTACCTCGGCCGTCGCAAGACCATCTTCACCGGCTCAGTTATCATGGTGATTGGTGCAACTCTGCAGTCATGTGCATACAGCCTGCCACATCTCATTGCCGGCCGCGTACTTACTGGCATTGGCAATGGCATGAACACTTCGACCGTCCGTAAGTATACCATACACTGATCTTCGCTGCAATTTCATGACAGCTGACTTTGTTTTCAGCTACTTGGCAAGCTGAGTGCTCCAAGTCCCACCACCGCGGCCCTCTGGTTATGCTGGAAGGCTCCCTGATTGCAGGTGGAATCACCATCAGTTACTGGATTGACCTTGGATTTTCCTTCCTGGACCCCAGCTCAGTGGCTTGGCGATTCCCAATTGCCTTCCAAAACTTCTTCACGCTCGTCATTCTTGCCTGTGTTCTTCCACTGCCAGAGTCGCCACGTTGGCTCATCATGAAAGGTCGTGAGGAGGAGGCAATGGAAGTGTTATCGGCGATCATGGATCTTCCCGAGGGCGACGAATACATCCACTCCGAATTCGCTGCTATCAAGGACGCCGTTCTGGACGCTAATACCGTTAGCTTCCGGGATCTATGCACCATGGATGAGAACCGTCATCTACATCGTGTCGTTCTCGCATACATTAACCAGATGTTCCAGCAAATTTCTGGTATTAACTTGATCACCTACTACGCAGCCACCATCTACGAGAACTCAATTGGTATGGATGGCCTCACATCGCGAATTATGGCTGCCTGCAATGGTACTGAGTACTTCCTCGCCTCTCTCATCCCTATCTTTATTATCGAGAAGGTGGGCCGTCGTAGCCTGATGTTGGTCGGCGCTGCTGGCATGTCTCTTTCTATGGCTGTCCTGGCTATCTGCACAAGCTTTGAGGGACAGACTAAACCCGGTATTGCTGCCGCCGTTTTCTTGTTTGTCTTCAACACCTTCTTCGCTTGGGGTTGGTTGGGTATGACCTGGCTCTACCCCGCCGAGATTGTTCCCTTGCGTATTCGTGCTCCTGCGAATGCTCTCTCTACATCCGCGAACTGGTAAGTGTGTGCGATGAACTCATTCAAGAGCCCTGGACTAACCAATGAACCAGGATCTTCAACTTTTTGGTTGTCATGATTACCCCCGTCGCTTTCGAGAACATCGGATACCAAACCTACATCATCTTTGCGGTTATCAACGCTTTTATCTTTCCCGTGGTCTACTTCTTCTACCCTGAGACCGCTTACCGATCCTTGGAAGAGATGGACACTATCTTCCAAAATTCTACCAGCATCTTTAACGTCGTCTCTGTCGCCCGCAACCAGCCCCACCGCTACGGTAAGAACGGCGAGCTCCTCATCAACTACCAAGACACCGAAGAGCATCTCCGCCGCGCCAGCCATGCTTCCGAGAAGCACGGCAAGACCTTTGCTTCAAGTGGCCAACTCGAGAGTGGCAAGGGTGCTCATATCGAGAACAACCAGGACAACATCTCCACTAGCAGTTAAACTTGCTGCACGAAAATCAAGTACGAATCAATTGATCCATGACTAATCAGTTTACCGAATGGCTTTACGAAATATTTTATTTTCTTTCTCTGGATGCGTGTTTCTAATTCTGCTGGCACGGAACCGCTATGATCTGGGTAATATCCCTTTGTTAAGATGGAGTCTGCAAGTACGCACTCCCTTTTATATGGATGGCTGATCAGAGATTTTCAATTTTGGTAGTCCTTTGCATTATTTTTGTTTTATACCCATGTACATAACACCGCCTTCTCACAGACGATCGTGGCTGCGCTCGAGGACTGCGTCTTTGGCTGGCCACTAAGATCAGTGAAATACACGACTGTATGAAGTTGGTAGAGAAATGAACAGAACTGGGATGTTCGATCAAATCATCTGTGCATTCCCCATCAAAGTCTCCGGCTCATTCATTTATCGAGCGAGGTATCTCCAAGTCTCTTCTCATAGCCCAGAGAATAAACCTCCCACGTGAACGGTGGAAAGTACTTTTCACCAATAACTCGAAACCCCTTCTTTGACCAATAGCGCCCATTTATCTCTCTCACGACTCTGACCATAACCCTCAACGAACGAGTACTTCCATCAATATCATGTACATGATTCCTTTTCAGTTCCTCTTCGCAGGCAAGTAGCAAACTCTCCGAAATCCCCCTCTTTCTAAACTTCACATCTGGCTTTACAGCAACTATCAAGACTTCAAAATCTCCCTTACAGACAACAGAGTCCGTATCCAATTGATCATTGGTCTGCATCGAAGGTTCATCATCATCCTGCCAATCTGCATAGAATCCTGGATTTTTCCACATGTAACCCTCGGAACTACCAAAGCCTCATCTCTTCACACTCGCTGTACCAACGATCTCATTCTGAGACCATGCAATACCCGTGAATCCATTTTCTCCAACCTCGGTTGCAATTTGAGTATCCGTTGTGAGTCGTTCGCCGGTCTTTTTGAAATTGCCCTCTTCATGGACACTAAAGCCGGCGTTGATGACGGATCGCAGCTCATGAAGAAACGGTTGCTTGAGTAGATCGGGCATAGTGAAGAACTTGAGCTGATCGAATGCTGGTGGTGATTTGTATTCGTCTTTTCGGTTTGGTGGCTGCTCTTGATTCATGATGCGTACTCGTCGAGGCTTTTATGGGATGTACAGCGTAGGATGAGAAGCGAGATGGAGAGATAATGATCTACTTTAACGCCCAGGAAGGAGGCATGTATCTATTCAAGTAGTATACCAAAGGTCCGTGCAGGAAGTTTATTGCGAAACTTGTCAACGACAGGGCGGATCACCTGACTCCAGTTTGCCTCTATAGGAAATTGGGTTCTGACGGAGATATACGCAAAAATACACGTGGAAAATCTTCGAAATGTTCAGGCCCATACGTTCAAGTCAATTACTACTTATATTCATCGATTAACAACAGCTACCTATCCTATTACTCATAGTCCAAAAGCCAAAGCTCCCATCAGAAGCCCAAACGTTGCATACACCCAAGGGACCCATGCACGAACAATAACCGTACTTGGTGCACCACCGACACGAACATCAATTCCAGTCGCAGTCGGGGTCCCCGCAGCACCCGTAGCAATGGGAACCGGATCAGTAGAGCTCTCCAGATATGTAGCAGTGTAAGGAGTGTAGAACGAGTGGAGGTCAACGCTGTACGAGAAGGATTCCCTTGCATCAGCACTGTCAGTCGCATAAGCAGACCAGATCGTCGTGGTAGTAGTCTCAGTTGAAGTCACCGTCTGCACGGTATAAGGCGAATAAGAAGTCCAGAAATAGAACCAGTAGGACCTAGTAATCATCAGCATTGCCCGCCCAACTCCAAACAAAATATCACTCACCAGTAGTATGTCGTATAATAGTAATCATACTCATAGCTGTCAGATGTATACGTATAGCCTGCTTCCGTAGTAGACTCATAGGTAGAAGTCCCTGACGCAGCAGAAGTAGCAGTCTCGGTGGCAGACCCAGCACCAACCGTGTTTCCCAAGCTGCCCGTCCCGTCTGACCCTACACATCCAGACGCAGGGCAACACACATCTTCCCCATCCCAGATCTTGCACTGGTACCCAACGTCGCAGTAGTAACCCCCTTCACAGCATTCGCCCCCAACGGGAGAGCAGTACCCGTAATTCCCACAGCAATCCCAGCCACTGGGACACGTTCCTATGGTACAGCAGGTGTCTCCTGGGTCAGCGCAGTAGCCGCTGTCGCAGCATCCATTACCAGTGGGGCAGCATTTAGACGTATCGGTGCTGCATTCTGAGTAGCCCGTTGGACAGTCGTAGTAGTAATAGCGGTCTACTAAATCGAAGTCACGGGTGTTGGGGGAGCTACCAGACTGGGCAAGGTTGAGGGTGCCATTTGAACGGAGGCGAGGTTGGTTTTGGGGGATCGTATCGGCGAGTGTAGATGACAAGAAGAGCAGGATGAAGCCTGCTTTCTTGAAAAGGGGGAGCATTATGTTTTTTCTGTGGTGCGCTTGAGACCGTGGGATTGAATGCCCGCCTTGTATTGGGAGAGTAGAGATCTAATCTAGGAGATGCGGAGACGGCGCAGCCTCATTTCTTTTATAGTTTTACTTTTTGGCTAATTAAATGGACACCGAGGGGTCACAGATATAGTTTTGGGCACAATAGCTATATTGCTCTTTGCTTAGATCTGCCCAGCTTTCGCGGTGGGATAGCGTTGTCAAATACGAGGCCAATAAGCTTGGCATTTTGAGCCGCTTTCGCACTGCCCAAGGAAAGTTTCTGGGATTGCTCACATCTTTGATAAACAACAAGAAATTCTATTTTAAATAATTTCTACATTGATTTACAACACGCTTATGCTGTGTTGTTGATTTTTGAGCCATGACCATGGAACTTAGGGCTACAAATTTGGACCCGGACGGGTATGAGCTTTGCGTTGGGGCTTAAACACGAGACTGCCCGAATACGAGAGAAACTCTATCTTGGACCCTGGAAATGGCACACATGGGACCTGAGCGGCTTGGCCCTGCATGTACTGCGCTGCATGTACAACTCAATGTGGGATTTCACATGAGTCAGGTTATCATTGCTGCTTCTGTATCTTGGCAGGATCACTTTCATTTATCCAAAATAGTGCGAACTTAGCTTCCAGTGCTGGACCAACATGACCTGTGTAGTAGTGTTTGGGGATAAGTACCACAGGTCATTTCGATTGTCGAAGTCTCATTGCTTAACCAAACAGAGAGTACTCTGGGGCTACCTTTCACATATAATAACAGGTTCTTAGAATGATATCCTTAAAAGACAAGGGGTAGAAGTATCCTAAAGCGCTTGGGCTTTGTGCCTTGGACGGAAGATGAAGCGTTGAATTTGACACAAAGGTTTTTGTTTCTCTTCTCGGCAAGTCCACTTACTGATATCTCAGTATGCATGACCTGCCTCCATATCGGGTAATATAACCGATCAACTAGCCAGTGAGCTTTGATATAGTGATAGCACCTCCGATCAGTTCCGTGATCAATGATTCAAGAAAGATGAGGCTAAAGCCGCCTTCATACAGGGCCGCAAGTCTTGGAAGCTGCACATAGCGCAATTTCCGGTGAAATTTGTTCTTTTACACGACTCAATGATACAGAAAGAGGAGTTTGTCTGGTCGCGGCTGGAGATACTTTACCGCCCAATAGGATTCAATCCGACTTGAGGGCGGGTTACTTTAGGACAGGGTTTGAGAGGATCACATGATACGTCTAGACGCATAGGCCACCGTTCTTTAGGCGAAGAAATACAGTTAATGTTAATGATTTTTGTCAATAAGTGGCTACCAGAAAATAGATTCACGGGTGCTGTTGTATCTAATATCCTGCAGGATGCGGAGAAATATTTGAAACTATACTATAGATTATTGAGCTATTAGTTTGGTGCAAACGAAAGATGCAAAGATTCTTTCCCGTTTTGCGAAAGCTGAGAGCTACGAAAGCGTCGATTTCGCATTCAAACACAAATTATCTGCCTTTAATAATTGACATTTGCCAAATCTGGACATTCAGAGCTACGGCAGTGGCGCTGAAAGACATAATTCTAGGTGGGTCACTGCATTGAGCCATAGATTGTGCCAAGACATGCTCTCAACTCACCGTGCGTCGATCTAGAGGCGAAGCTGCTGGCGCAGGAAAATAAGGATTTAAGCAAATGGAGCCAGAAAAGAGATTGTAGCAGAAGAGGCAGGATGGGGAGCGCGCCTCTTTATCAGGCAGCAGTAAGGACGGAATTGTATCATTATGGTATAGGATCATTATCGTGGTGTTATGAGTTCGCTCCAGGAAGCATCTGCGAGTATAAATTTCTTCTCAGTTTCTTTTTCACATCTGTCTTTCTCTTCCCCTTCCAACCCAACCTTTTCTTTCCTCTCCCCTGATACACACCCGACCACTTCTCTGTCATCTACAGGTACACGCTTCAACGTCATCATCTTTGTGCTCCATGACCTGTTTCCCTTCTTTTCTGGAAAATTAAACTCGTTAATTGAGAACTTTATATGGGGGCCGTGATCTTACTAGTCAGACCGCAACTTGAAGTCAGTTACGCGTCCGAAGGGAACTCCAATCGCGGTTCGGGAACCTCGAGACAGGGTAACGAGAAAGTGAGCAATAGATTGTCTAGACTGACCTATTACTATGGGGTGAAACCTATCAAACCGTTCGATTACTTCCTCCTCATTCACACCTCAATCATGGTGCGAAAGACCAAACTCAGCAAGGACCTTGCCTGCCAGGCAGAGGAGCAAGGTTCAGCTACTCTGTTTGACTTAAGTGACGACATCGCGGACATGGCTGGCGCCGTATGATTTTGCATTACTTATGTGCACCGAGGACGGCGCAGGCTTTCTGAGGGGAGGGCACTTGTTACGATTGTATCGTGAGGAATAAGTTATATGATCACAGTGTTAGGCACATACGGGCACACACGTGATCCGCGTGGTGTTATGATGTTAGTCTCTTCTTACCATCTAATCAGAGACATTACCACCCGTGACGTGTATACTGGTCGCATCCTTCGTAACACACAGGGTCACATGACGCTAGACTCGTGTCGGCATAATTTTGATGATGTAAGCTAGCTAGATTAGTAAGCCAGCACATAAGGTGTGCGCACAGAGATAGGAGAACAACCAGACAGACACATATTGAATCGAACACCCATAGGACCTTGATTGACCGCCCTGATTACGTGTTCCGACAGTTATGAGCCCGGAATTACTCTGATTACACTAGAATTGGTGAAATTGAGGCTATTCAGACGCATCTGGAAGATATCTGAACCGCCTACCCCTGAGCCGGATAGTGCAACTACCCGAACGTACCTCTGAAGCACACGTTAGGATCCGGACGGCATCGGATCAAGACATCATGGAATCGATTGGATCTGTCTTATCATGGAGAGGAGAGAAGTTAAAGGGGCCTGCCTAGTGGCACTCGTGGTATATGGCCATGAGACGCCTTGGAATGAGCCTATAAGTATGGGATATATGTAATCCGGAGCTGAGCAGGAGCACGGTGGTTCAACCGAAGGAACCCCCGAATATGCCCGCACAACCTGCTCTGGATATCCCCGACGAGATCACGGCCGGAGCGCTGAAGTCTCTGAAGGAAGAGTTTAGGGAGAACCAGTCGATCTGGAGAGATGAAATGGACATCTATAAGATCCGATTAGCTGCGTTCGAGAAATAAGAGAAGGGTCTGCGGACGATCGACCAAGCGATCACGGTATCCGTAGAGCCAAAGCTTAACCGCGTTCTCGACCGTCTAGACACACTATACGAACGTATGCGTTTCCTTGCGAATAGGTTCTCGAGAACTAATGCGTATGGCGTCGAGGTGTTCCTGAGATGGAGAGAAGACGCAATAAAAGGACCGAAGAAGGGGGAAGACGTTCTGAAGTGGCTAGACGAGTGGGAATCCCTACGTGAAGAAGTCGTTAGCTTAAACTATGAGAATGCATCGTTCTACCTACTATTATTCATGAAAGCGGTTAAAGAGGTTCTGCCGTTATGGTGGGAGAACCGGTTCTAATAGATCGTGATTAATAAGGAGACTATAGGTATGAATTTAATGCTAGAGTCCTTCCGCGTAATATACACGGAGACCCTATGGAAGGCGTCCGCACTAGTAGGAAACAGCAAGCCTGCGTTCGTAACGTTAAAGTGGCAAGGATATTAAGAAGCGAAGCTAGTAAAGTCCATAACCGAGTTCTTAGAATGTACGGACTGCCTATGTGGAGGCCCTTACCGCGTAATCTGGTGCTGGGTATTTAACGAGGCGAAGCGTCTGGAAGGATAGTAAGCGGGTCGTAAGCGATAAGAAGCCATCGAAAAGGCGTTTAAAAAGGAGCTAGAGTGGAAGATCTGGATAGAAGAATAATTTAGTGAGACGTCTAAGAAGGAGATGGTAAATCATGCCTCTTAGATCGCGTTCGTAACCGCATTATCGACGGTTAAAGAGCACTACTATACGTAATGGATCCTAGATTTGGGCGCGAGCGTGTATGTGTGTAACGACTAGTCTATGTTCACGGAGTATCGTGAGAGCATATCTTCGCTCTAAACCAGAGAGAGCTAGACGCTAGCGGTTGGAACCGGAATGGTAGTGATGGAAGGTGTTAACCCAGTCATAAAGAAGGCCTATACGGTGACGCTAACTGATTGTCTTTATGCGCCCTCTTTCTACTGTAATCTAGTGTCGCTTGGACGACTAGAGTAGAAAGGGGCGTGGTGGGATATGCGGAAAGGGCATATAATATATAATAGAGAGTCGGTACTTAGGATCTACCGGGAACGAGACGTCTATGTCTTCTCACGGCTGGATATGATAGATCTAGAGACCGTATAACATGCGTATGCTATATAAAGATCCGCATAACCATAGGTGTTAACTATAACGGTAGAGACATGGCATAGACGTCTTGGACACGTCTATTAAGGAGTAATCTAGTAGCTGCCGGAGCTTGTTAATGGAGTCAAGATCAAGGATGGGGAAGAGCAACTAGACGGATTAGATAGCTAGCTATGCGAGGTATGTAGCTTAGTGAATGCCCCCTAGTAGATATCTCGGAGACCTATTGGACGACACTATGGACGTTGCGGTCGAGTCTATTTCAATCTGATCTAGATGACGATGGGATATAATCAGCACTACTGGATCACGCACTTCTATGTGGAAGGCATATAATTCTATTAAAGTATAACACACGTTAATAAGAATGGGTGTTAAGATACTATCAAAAGCTTTATAGCGTTTACGATTAAGTAGCTACAATTACTAATTAAGGTATGGCACTTGGATAATAAGAAGACCGTAGACGACTGGATCCGTAAGGTTCTAGACGAGATGGGGTTTATCTATACCTTCACGGTCCTATATTCCCCGGAGATGAACGGTCTAGGTGAACGTTCTAGAGGAGTGCTCACGCTTCGAGCTCGAGCGCTTATTAAAGAAGGTAAGTTGCTGGATAAGCTCTGGCCCGAAGCCATCGCGATAGCGGTGTATCTACTAAATCGTACGCCAACGAGGTTAGAAAGTGGGAACTGGATAGTTCCGTGGGAAGAGGCTCGATAGTTCGTCGATAAATCAGAGCTACCGAAGACGTCATTAGCGAATGTGCGTCTATATGGATCTCTTATATATTGTCGGAATCCGACTATTCTACGACTGGATAAGATACGATCCCGTGTAGAGATTGGGTATCTGGTCGGATACGTGGCATTAAATATCTGGAAGATCTAGATGCCACACCGTGGGTAGGTGCGTATGGTGAGAGATGCCGTCTTTGACGAGTCTCGACGTTTTTCGGCCGAAAACTAGCTGGATGAGGTCGTACGTATGCCGCTCCCGCAGAACGTGCATCTAGAGATTATAGAGGTAAGATACGAAGGTGAATCTATTCTATAGGGGCTTAATGAGTAAGTAGAGAGTGTAGATTTAAGAAGAGATGCTCTAGAACTATCTCTAACGGTAGGGGGTGTAGATGACGCGCAGGACCTGGCTAAGGATATGCTAGACATGCCACTACCTACCGTTGAAGATAGTCCTGAGTAGGATAGGATATAGGACTTGAATGATTTAAATAGTAAGGAAATGGATCCGAACGGATATATTGAACTGTCTTGGACGCCACCGAGATCTCCTGGTAATGACTCTGCCGTAGATTAGGGGGTGGGTGGGGTTATGAATGAGGAAAACGAAGGGTATAGAGGGGATCTAACGCTAGAGACTCCTATATTAATGCGAGAGACGAGCGAGCTCGCACGGTTAGACCTGGACGAAGACGAAGACGAGGTCGAGGACGTGGATGGAGTGGCTCTGGATATCGGGAATATCGTAAATGGACCGAGGATGCGTAGACAGCGACGAGATGAGGATTTCGCCTACCGCACGACGACGTTAGTAGATGATGATACTACGTCCGTGACCCTCTAAGCCTTTATAATAGGTCTATACACCCCGAAGCCCTCGCACCGATAACACCGAGATGATCTTCCACTACCGCTAGAATATTATAAAGACGTCTGGAAGCATCCATTAAGTGACGGATTTATTAAGGCTATGAGGGTGGAACTAGACGGGTTATAAGCGAAGGAAACGTACTAGGAAGTTGAGATGCCGAAGGATCGAGGGACGTAAGTGCTACCGCTTATATAGATATACGCGTATAAATTCGATTAGGATAGGTTTCTTATTAAGTATAAGGCACGGATATGTGTGCGTGGAGACTTATAATCTATTTCGGCCGAAGAAAAACGGGCGGTAACGCTCGCTGCTTGGATAGTGAGGACGCTTTTCGCCCTATATATAGCGTACGACTTAGATCTCCGTTAGCGAGATATAGTTACCGCGTTTCTAAATAGTAAGCTCTGTATAGAAGTGTATACCTTAATGCCGGAAGGCTTTAAGACCTAAGGGAGATGCTAGTTATTACTTAGGGCCTTATACGGACTAAGAATTGCACCGAGACTCTAGCAGCAGGACGCTACGAGGGTTTTAAAAGGTCTCGGATTAGAGTAGGTCGCGGAGGATCCGTGCGTGTTCGTTAGAGAAGGGATCATTATGTTCTTCTATGTTGATGATATCCTTATAGCGAGTTATTATATGGCAAGAGAACAAGCACGTCAGCTCGAGTAAGAGCTCGAGAAATATTAGGAGCTCATGGATTAAGGTGATGCTGAATGGTTCCTTAGGATTAGAATCTTACGGAACCATATAGAACGGAAACTCTAGCTAGTTCAAGATAGCTACTTTACGAGCGTTACGGAGCGGTACAACCTCACCAGATAAGCACGTATATAGACACTAGGGGCCGTGGAGAAGCTTAACCTATTTAAGGGGCAAGCGAGTCCACAGAGCATACATAATTACCAGCAGAAGGTAGGATTAGTCTAGTATAGCACTACAATCACCCGTCTAGATATAGCGAAGAAGGCTTCGACCCTCGCCTAGTTCCTTCAGAACCCAGGGCCCAAGCATCACGCCGCGATCGAACGCCTTATATATTACCTTTACACGACGAGATACTAGGGGATCCAGTATAGGCCAGTCGAAGACGACCGGGACGTGGTTAGGATATTAAGCGACGCTTCATACGCGGACAACGGCGATCGGACGAGCTCTACTAGATACATATATCAGATATTTAGAGGCCCAGTCGACTAGAAGGCGACAAGGTAGAGAACAGTCACCATATCCACTACCGAGGCCGAGTTATTAGGTCTCTCGGACGCTAGCAAAGCGTTACAGTAGTGGGATAGACTATTCAGAAGGATCAGGTTCGAATACCCAGATAAACTCACGATCGAATGCGACAACACCCGTACGGTTAACCTGATTAACGCGGAAGACACGCCATTTAACACTAAGCTTCGACATGTGGATATACACGGTCACTGGCTAAGACAAGAGGTCAGGGAAGGTCGAGTTCGGATCCGATGGGTTCCGACCGGACAAATGGTCGCAGACGGACTCACCAAGGTGCTGCCGAGGCAAAAGCATGAGATATTCGTCAAACTATTAGGCCTGGTGGACGTTGAGCATTTGATTATGGAATGAGATGGAGGGAATGATAAGTCAGCATGGCCTAATTAGGCAATGGAGGCTGATTGGGAAGATTGCAGAATTGAAGGAATTGGCTGATTATGGGTCCAGCTTAATCAATTGCAGGGTGCTTAAGCTGAGGGGGTGTGTCGGCATAATTTTGATGATGTAAGCTAGCTAGATTAGTAAGCCAGCACATAAGGTGTGCGCACAGAGATAGGAGAACAACCAGACAGACACATATTGAATCGAACACCCATAGGACCTTGATTGACCGCCCTGATTACGTGTTCCGACAACTCGATCCATAGGCAGGAGATTAACTCCCCCTTTTTACACTGACAGAGCTATTACCACTTCTATTGTGAATCGATCAGTATGTCGACAAGATCTTTATTGAAGCGCGAAGATTCACTCCTGCAGTATCATCCAAGTTCAGGTTTGAACACCTCACTCCGGCCGAGAGAAATGATCGAGCGTTCACCTATCATGATTTGGACCATATCGCTTTGTTCAACAAGGAGATTCGTCGTGAGCTTTGGATGTACAATTCTGAGGGTCTGCTGAACATGTAGGGGGCGCGCGTCCTGTTCAGACGCAAGGAGAGCAACAGGAAATACATCAACCATCCATCGACCTTGAATGACAACGTCGACAATGGGGGCCGCGTGTCGGTTCGATTGCCTTATCCTAGAAAAGGCGGGGATCTTTCATTTCCTAGGTACCATAGAATCATTACATCAATGCCCTGGATCTTGGTGTTTCCTCTCAGCTTGGCAGCTCCTCCCCCCCTTGGCAGCCCCAGCTTGGCGACTCCCGCTGTGCAGCCTTACCTTGGCAGTCCCATCTTAATAGTATACAGTATAGCAATATGTATTCCTTCTGCTTTGAATGCAACATGAGCCACTGTTATAACGTCACGGGCGAAGATATGGATCCTAATTGAACAAAACTTGATAGAGTATGAAGTCCACGTGCTTTCAATCCAAGTCCAAAAGTTATATAAAGGCCTAGCCACCGCACTTCTCTAAATCTTTCAATCTCCATCAGACAGATTACCCCAACAACACTTGATACCCTTGATATCAACTACAAATCTTCATATTCCAATATGTTCAAGTTCGCTACTACCGCTTTCTTGTTGGCATCCTGCCTCCCGGCCACCTTGGCAGACACTTGCTATGCTGTGGGCTGGCAGCACCAAACCACCGTGAAAGGCTCAACGCAAGCCGACATGGGAGTCTATCTCTACAAGGGTGACGAAAAAATCGGCGAAGCCGAGTCATGCTCCAAATGCCCACACGCTTGCAGTGATCACCTGTGGGTTGAAGGCGAGGGGCTTGACTTTGTGTTTGGCTGGGGTGCAACCTGCAGTATCAATCACTTTGTGTACGAACATTTATTCTATATTTTTGGTCAATTAGTGGTTTTCTAACTATCTCTTAGGGAGTGCCATGGTGCTTATTCTGACCAGACCCACATCGAGGGCGAAGAGCCTTCCAAGGGTAGTGATTTTGTTGGAATTGCTGAGGGTATTAGCTCTGAGTGCAAGGTTGAGTTCGAGTGCTAAATGCTAGAGAAGGAGGTTGCCGAGGTCGGCATATTCATCTATTGGTTATGAGGTGAACTATCACTAGTCTCGGTGTAACTAAGCAATCTACCTCGAATCTTATTGCGAATCCTTGTTAGAATGACAAGGATTGCATCACATATGTACCTACGGGCTGATAATTTTCGATCGTGAAATATATGACACACCCCTTCACTTCCATGAAAATATAGTCTTTTTGAGTTGAAGCAAAGTAGGCTTGTAGACTGTCCTCCTGCTAAAAGGAAGCAATGCGGCTGCCTGGGTGCATCAGAGAACACAAGATCTTGAAAATAGGAATTTTCCTTATATCATATAGTAACAAATGGAACATTGTTCAAATTTGTCACCTGATGACTATGCTATATTAGGGCGAGAATGTTTAGTATGCGCGAGTCATGCTTCGTCCTCGTCATGAGTCTCATGACTCAATGTCTAGTCCCAACCAAGGCCATAGATGACATCAATGCCTAAATGCATGGCACTGTACATTGGATTTGTAGTGAGCTGAGTTTCGGACGGACGTATCAATCCATTGGGCACTCTGTTTTCGTTATCAGGAAAAGACAGCTCGACATGGGACCCTTGTCCCAGATTGCGGAGGCGGGAAGGTAACCCCATGAGTGTGGGGTTGTTCAAGCCACCAGGATCAACGGAGCTACGTAGGATTTAGCCGGATATTAGATGAAGACGCACGTTGAATTAAGAATGTGGATCTGGTATCTTCATGAAAAATATGATCCGTAGATCACGGAAGCGGAAGCAGCCCTGTTCGAGACTGGCGATGTACGCAGATTTAGATGCTATACTAGAAGATATACAAGTGGATATAAAATTTGGGCACGAGTGATTCTCAAAACGATGGTTGATTTTCCATCCATGTAATGGTTCTATGCTATTGTACGTCACACATAAACCCAGGAAAGGGCGATTTCAAGACAAAAAAACAAGAGACTCGGCGAGTGCAACGAGGGAGGTATGTGAACACAGGAGGCGGACTCTGGCGCCGAGAGCAGAATAGTTTGGGTTCAGGGACGCGGATAAATAGTTGAAGAAAAAAGAAAGACACAGGAAAGAATTCTATGGCTCCCTCATGCAGTCAGGCCGCTCTCATGGTCCGAACTCCCAGTTGATGCCGGAGGGTATCGGAGCGCTAAAATGATTTCAATTAAAGGCCACCGCACAGAGTCTCGGCAATGATACCGGTGATCTGGTACGGGTCAGCGTTGGAAGCGGGGCGACGGTCCTCGAAGTAACCCTTGCCGTCCTTGGCGCACTGGCGGGGGATACGAATGGAACCACCACGGTCGGCAACACCATATGAGAACTTCTCGATGCTACCGGTCTCGTGGCGACCAGTGAGACGCTCCTCGTTACCCTCACCGTAAACAGCAATGTGCTCAACGTGACGGGCCTCGAGCTTCTTCATCATAGCCTCAATGGCCTTCATACCACCCTCGGCACGAGTGGCAACAGTGGAGACGTTGGTGTGCAGACCGGCACCGTTCCACTCACCCTTGATGGGCTTGGGCTCGAAGGAGATGCGGACACCGAACTCCTCAGCGACACGGTGGAGGATGAAACGGGACATCCAGAGGTGGTCACCCACTGTAAACATGGTCAGCCTCTCTAAAGCAATAGTCCAGGGGAGAAAAAATCTTACTGTCAATGCCGGGGACGGGGCCAACCTGGTACTCCCACTGAGAGGGCATGACCTCAGCGTTGATACCGGAGATGGCGACCTTGGCGTACAAGCAGGCACGGTAGTGGGCCTCGACGATGTCACGGCAGTAAACCTTGCCAGTACCGACACCACAGTAGTAAGGACCCTGGGCACCGGGGAAACCACCGGAGGGCCAGCCGTAGGGCCAGCCATCGGTACCGAGAAGAGTGTACTCCTGCTCCAGACCGAACCAGAACTCCTCCTTGGCGTGAGTCTCGAAGAGGCGGGCGGCCTCGTGACGGTAGTTGAACTTGTTGGGGCTTCCATCGGAGTCCCAGGTCTCGCAAAGGACAAGGATGTTATCACCCTGGCGGAAGGGGTCGGGGAAGATGGCAACGGGGCGCAGGTAGACGTCGGAGTTACCGCCGGGGGCCTGGCCGGTGGAGGAACCGTCGAAGTTCCATTCGGGGAGCTCGTCAACGCTGGTCACGGCCTTGGAAAGGGTCTAAGGAAGAAGCACCATTAGTGAGACGCTCGGACAAACGGGGAGCCCCTCCATTTCACGTGATGCGGATAGTTGCAGACATCGCGTGCTGCGCGATCGGGTACCCCGTGCACAGGGCTTATCAAGTCCGATCGAGCGATAACGATGCCAAAGCAACCAATCCGACCCCGCCAAAAAAAAAAAAAATAGAGACTCAACGGACAGGATGAAACATACCTTGGTCTTGGAACGAGTACCACCAACGGCATCAATCCAGATGTACTCAGCTTGGACGGCACCACGCTGGTCAAGAGACATGTACTTCATGAGCTAAATACCCCATGGGAAGTCAGTATTGAACATTTCCTCTCTGGCTTAATCGCCATTGTGGAAATTCAAAGCAACAAGAATCAAACGCACATTCTCCGTGTTGGAGACGACAGTTGAATCAGCCTGGCAGAAGATGTTAGCAAGTTTTAACCATGAGTCATCGCGACGGCACGTACCATAATGAATGATTATGGGTATGTGTGAGATTAAAACAGATGTTTTGGCTTGCAAGCAAGCAGAGAGGGTTTTGAAGTTTTTCTTAATAGGAATCCCGAAGGATAGAAGAAGACAGAAACACAGAACTGATGGATAGAAAATCCAAGGAAAGAGGGGAGTTTTGTAGATGGTGGGGGAAGAAAAGGAGGAAAGATAAAAGATTTAAATTTAGTCACGCCTTGAATTCTTTTTTTTTTGTCAGTGGGGGAGAGAATGAGGAAAGTACGGAATAAATTACAGGAAGGCGTGGATCAGCCCTCATACGGCTTAGCGGCATGGGGCTGGACCGTATCCCTGGTATTCCACGTATGGTAATTGCTTTTTCGTTACCGATCCAAAGTGCCTCATACTGTAGACATTCCTGCGCAAACCCGAAACCGGGTCGTTGGGGAAACCAATTCCTAAAAATCACGCATGACCTATGCTTTTTGATTTTTGTGATCTTCTTTTCTTTTTTTTGTAGCATTGGATCTTGACAAAATTTCTACGTGCAAGCGAGACAAGCGCACGGGAAGTCGACCGTCTATTTACCGAGTAAAATCAACGCCACCCCTCTTCTGTGTCATCATCGTCGCATCATACAAGCTGCGGTGCCGGTCGTCGCCGAGATCTTTACAGGCTACGAGAATCACAAGAAAACGATCTTCCGCAATTGCATCTGCCCTATGCCGGTTTTCTCAACCTAGGTTTCAACATGGAGCATTTCCTCCGTCATTTTTAGAATTTAGCCTTTTCCCGAGGTTCTTGCCATTCTTGTTCTTGCACTATTAGACTGAAAATTTGCTTTGTATTGATGTATTGATAGACCGCCACTCGAACACCCCTTTCTAACTTGTCGTCTTGCGTTTTTTGGTTTATTGTCCTTTGATACACTTGTGATAACCTCGATTCATGCCCAATCAGCGGTCAGGCCTTGTAATTAGCCCCAGTAATCAGCACCCTATCCCCTCTCTCCCGTTGGACCGATAACAGCAGGAACGCCTACTCGGAACCTTTCAAATAAATCGCTATCAATTGGAGGAAAAAGGAACAGATGCCATGTGCACCTGCGCATCTGCTTCCCAGATCTGGTCGGCCCCGCGGTCTGTGTTCCCGCGCGCATCTCCACGTCTGGATATCTTTATCCCGAGCGGGAAACAGTCCGGGGGAGCGTTCTCCCCGGCTTGATCACCGTCTCAAATGCTCATATGACCGGTCAAGAGATCCTTGCGTATCGCAAGATTCAAAAGATAGCTAATATGTATATTGCTAATGATAGTTAGCAACAATCTGATCCATCCTGGCTAGGGCGCATATCAACTGCGAGGGGTGATAGCTAAGGTGCATATTTGATCCGCGCAGACAGTTCTAGATTGACGAAAAAAGCAAAGACTGGAATCGACTTTCTCTTAGTTTGCTTTTTCCCGTTTCTATTAGCATCAAATCTACCTGCGGTGAACGTTTGCGAATCAACTATACACTATCATTCCTCATGCAATGCACTCCATTCTCCGTGCTCCGCTCTCCGTGACCATCTCACTTGCTAATCGCAATTGCGCGATTCGTTATCGACTCGTATCGCCGCGTGGCTACGATAAGCAATCTCTTTATAGAATAGTCCACCTGAACGCGCCGTACCTGCAGCGGCTAACCCGCCATCCCATCTAGGTCAACTAGACGTAGAACAGATCGGATATGGCAAGCGATACCTATCTACTGTATCTTCATAAAAATTACACCCCGGCTGACCGGTATTTCGGTACATACCTGGTACCAACTTTGGAAAATACAAGATCCGCAAACCCCATCGAACTGGAGAACCCAGCCACGCCGGGACTGGGATCGATCAAGTCACAGTCCTGGCTAAAGTGGAGCGTGGCAAAACGTTCTCGAAACCCCCGTCATTTCGCCAATCAGACGGGGCCAAGAATTGGGAACCGCCCCGACACCGGCCATGGGTTTCTGGATCCCTGGGTTTTTTTCAAATGCAAATTGAGTCACGCGTCGCGTAGAAGAATTTTTTATAATATTTATGGTTTTGATTATTTAATTTCTGATTATTATCTTTTTTTTTTTTTTTTTTATCTTTTTTTTTTATCAAGGCTCGGCTAATTTATGTAAGGATATCCGCTTTTGGTATTTGTGTGCTTAGCAAAGATTGTGAAGATCAAGCGAGAAATCTTCGTAGTGATCGGCGAGGTTAGAAAAAGTACTAGAAAATTATGGAAAAAAAGGTACTGGGGGTTACTGTAGCAGGCATTACTTGGGATAGGTTTATGCAGCAAGAAAAGTGGCGACAAGATCTCCCTCCCCCGTATTTTCGTCGACGAGTTAAGGTCGGGAAGTTCAGGAAGGGATTAGTGCCAGAACCCTTATTTCCCCGACTTTTCAGGTCAGCCCTGGGAAATCTAAGAATACTTCTCTTGGCCATATCTGTGGCCGTGCTTCACGGTCACTCCGTGTTGTGTTGCACATGCACAGCCTCTTGTTTCTGATATTCTGTGTTCCCCTGTTCCACCATCGGCTACACAGTGCGCGTTCAGGATAAGAATAGTAACCTCCTGAAACACTTCGGTGTTAGTCATCCGGCCTGAACGCCGAGAGTCGAGACAAGTCTCGACTCTTTGTATGATTACGTGCAACAGTGAAAGATTAAACAACCAACCACACTACAGTTTTGATATTTGATTACAGGCGCACTTGCTCCCAATGCAGGCGCCCAAATTGATTCCTCCACCAGACCAGGAATTATAATAGAGGGTTCCATCATGGATCGACAACCGACTTGCTTATCGGCTTGCGTTGATTGGTCTAACGGCCGCTTGACACACGCTGCTGACTAGTGATAGTCATCGCTCCAATACTTAAGACGTAATATCGCCCAGTTTGGGAGGTCGGAAGAGGTCTTGAGCCATATTCGATGACCAGTTTAAACTTAACAGAAACGTAAATCAATATTTAAATAAAAACCATCTCGGGCTGCGTGACGCGTGAATTCTCAATGATGGTCCGAGTACAGGGGCAAATGACGGAAAGAAAACATCCTGAGTACTAGGTATACGAGGTATTTCAACGCCTTAGTAAATGCCTCACCGGAATGTGAATAAAACTACTAGTGAGGGGCTTGCTACTGTATCCACTGATAACGAACTCATATAACAAAAGCCTCAACTGGTGGGGTAGAACCGGCGCGTGGCTGACAGTAGTGCCTCATAGTTAGTTTCACTTCCGTTACGAGGTATTAGTTCGATAGCTCTGTAAGAGGGGTTGATTTTTTCTTTTTTCCTTTTTTTTTTTTCGCGTCTGGCGGGTCGGTTTTTTTTTGTAGTATATGCCTCATATGATAATTTCATGTTGTTGATGATGATGGTGATGATGCTGCCCAGTACTCTTGGAAGTCACGGGGCCCGCAATGGCGACGCAACCGCGCAGACAGGTACGCCCCGCAAAACCTAAAGGGTCTATCTGATCGGCCTGCGACGACATCATGATGCGATGTGCGATGACGCCACTTCCAAGATGCATCAAGGCTTCACGGTCTTCTTATATGATGCAATCTAATTTTTGAGATGTTCAAGCTAGTCTAGGGTTCCAAACTAGGTGTCGAAGAGGCATTTCAGACTAAAGCCTTTGAAGTGCCCATTCTCCTTAATCGATTCGTCAGGTACTAACTTGCATTTGGTATTCATAGCCAATCGAAATTGGACTAGCTAGTAGGTATCATAAAAAGTTTATCATACAAATATCTTCGTGTATGGAAATGCAAGTCGATGACAGTCCTCCCTCGAACTGTGCGACACTCATGGCGCATGCACAAGCCCCACGAATGCATAACATGCAATGCAGATCTAGATTTTGTGTCACAGAGAAGATACGCATTTGAGCCTCCATAGGCCATGGTCTCCAGCTTGGACGTATCGCTGGCGCAAATTTCCACCAGAGCGGATAGTAGCACAACTGACTCGGAGGCCGGGAGCAACTGTAATCTTGAAAGACTCCTATCAGCAGGTCATTGGATTCTGAGCCAGGCTTGCGCAAAGGTAAACTGAACCTGAGGTCGCCTGAGTCTAGACACTGGTTCCCGGAAATTCCGGCATTCGCGCCTTAACCGCTGCCGAGCCGCTCCCGCAGGACCCATTCCACCAGGATACCCAGGTCCTGCGCGGTCTCCAAGACCCTGGCGATCTTTTTGTGGATATCATGCAGGCTTGGCTTGTCATCCGCACCTTGCATCTCGGTGTCCCCAGGATCACCATTGGTTGCATTGAGACCCGAGCTGTCGACCACGGAGATGCGACCATTAAGGCCAATCTCGAAACAGAGTGAGATTTGTACTGACTGGCGCACAAATTTCTCGATGCTACCGATGTTTTTGCCGGGATTTGTGATAAGCAACATTAGAGCTGGGGCCTGTCCAAGTTGTGTGCGTAATGTCACGTCCACCTTGACATCGTTCATGAATAGTCGATCATCCTGATTGTTGGACCACGAGAAACCCCCGCTGTTATCAGCAGTTGGGAACCCATTATTGAGCAGCATGTTGAGCTTCTCTTCGTTGGGGTCATCATTGCTGAGGGTAATGGTGCTTTCCGAACCATTGAAGAGACTTGAATCTGGGCCAGAAGATAGACCAGAAGATGACTTTGTTGGTGTCATCTTCACAGATGCTGTTATGTCATTCTTTTCCTTGGCAGGAACCTTGAAGACTTTGCGAATCAAGCTTGCAAGCAAAGCGTATTGACGAAACACCTAAATTTCATTAGAGGTTGTTTTTTTTTTCTTTTTTTGAACGGGTCAAGGTGCAGGGTTTCACATACAGGAAGGATGTCGGCGAGTTGCCGAGGATGAGAAAATGGAAGCTCACGAATCTTGCGGCCTGCAACGGATTCGAATGCCTGGAAGGTGTAGTTATGTTGCTTGACCTGAGTTGCGCCAGTTGAGTCGACGGAATAGACAGACATTCTGCGCTTTCTGCGGCTAGGTTGTGGCGATGCATCGCCCGTTGTCGAGTCTGAAACTAGCAAACCATCATATGTAAACATCTTGAACTCATGTGGTAACTGCATTCCAAGATGACGGTAGATTTCGGACGCCGCGAGGATGGGAATATCCAGAGCAGGCTCCAGCTTGGCAACAAAGCGACGATTTGGTGGGGACGATTCCAGCATACTGGAGTCAAGAGCCATTGGATCGGGATGGTTTCCATGCAAGCGCATAGTTTGTGGAGGATCAAGCCATTCAATGGACCGCACAGTTTCAGATGGTGGTGACGACTCCGACTTATCTTCAGATGCGAAGACGTCTGCCCCGACCCACTCTTTGGAGATACGAAGGGACGGATAGCCCTCTTCGCACTCGATCATGACAGTCCATATCCGTTCTTGGTCTTCCATCTCAATGGCTTCACCATCAATCACCATTGCATCGGGCGATCCTTTTGCCTTGACATCCAAAATCTGAGCCTGGTCGACCCAAAACTCTAGGCCAAGCCCAATTCGGGATCCTTTGTGCATGCTTGGACGACCGATGACCCCAGAGCAGAGATGTTCGTAATCTCCGCCATATTTGCTGTTCTTCGCTTCTTCCACCCATATCCGCTTGAGGTTCTCCTCAAGACCCTCCAGCGCCTCAAAACAATTTACTTCCTGGCTGAGCTTATCCAGTTTCGCGAGCCACTGCAAGTTCTCATAGAAACCCTGGAGTGATTTCCAATTTCCCGTCTCGCTGTCTTGGGGTGACTGCACAAGATTTCGTTTCAAGACAGCAGTCGCTTCTTCTCGTCGCTCGCCCTCGGTGAACTCTGGCGTAGCGTATCGCAAGCTAACATCCTTGACGACATCATGGCCAGCATGAAACTCGATTTCCAGATCGACAAAGTTACCGGCAATGTTGATATCGTTGTCTTGCCAGATCGATTCAAATCCCTCCAGCCGGCTCAATCGTTCAACTCCTTCCCGAGACACACCTCGCCCTGCAACGCGCGCATGAAGACATAGCACCACTTCCTCAATCCGGTGTCTTTGCTCT
Organism: Penicillium longicatenatum; assembly: GCF_028827895.1. Taxonomy (NCBI): domain Eukaryota; kingdom Fungi; phylum Ascomycota; class Eurotiomycetes; order Eurotiales; family Aspergillaceae; genus Penicillium; species Penicillium longicatenatum. The sequence continues at coordinate 2,692,974 of NW_026643124.1, forward strand.
TCGTCGTTATCACGACCCACCCCAAGCTTGAGTCCCTGCATTCCTAAATTCTGAATATCGTTATCGTGCAATCCGTGGCCAACAAGAGCGTCGTGAACCGCTGGTGATGGGCTGATTCCAGTGTAACCGCCAAGCGCAAGTAACGCGGAGGGAGAGGTGAAATTGACGGATTCATCGACTGCGTTTGAGACGGCAAGAGGTGTGGCGTACTGTTGAGATGATGAAACACTTATTTGGTGTGTATGGCCTTGGCCTGAGGCTGTCGGGGTTCTTGTAGAGGGGGATTTATGAGCAATGGACCGGGATAGAGGCGCAGATGACGGGTGCGGGGAGGAAGTGAGATGAGTTGGCGTGGCGCCAGGTTTGGCTGATGGGGTCGCCATGGCAAGCGTAAAGTCCCTTTTACTTTATAAATGAAAGCAAGAGTCTCGTAACCCCCAAAGATGCTGTGAAAGCAGCAATTTCGGCGCGGGATGGGCTGTTCAATCCAGTGATCCTTTATGCGCCCAAGAGCGGGCTCCGAAGATGGGTATATTGTCGAATTTTGGGACTATTAAACGTAAAATTGATGGCCTACAGCCTCCACTCTTGAGATCGACACCGACACTGCAATTGAGCGGCGCAACTTCAGCCTCGCAACTTTGTCGATTTCAAGTTCTCCATAACAAGCCAGTGGACCAATGCAAGCTATCGGTTACCGCCTTGTTGACCGCCTTCCCGGATCTGCAAGATAACTGCATGAGGTCAGATCCAAACCATTTCTTTACAACCCAGCATATTTCATTGCTCTTCACAACAATGTTCGCCGTTAGAACAGCTTGTCGACAGGCCTGGAGTCCCCGTAGATGGATCCAGCTCCGCAGTGTCTCTACATTGGGTGGAAACTCTCATATCGTATGTATCTGTCCAATTGATCATTCGTTTTGATATTGACGTAACATAGTATGTATTCCCAAGTGAGGGAGCAGCTGGGTCTCATATTCTGTCCCTTCTGCCAACTGAGCCCGTCAATAAAAAATTAGCAATTGGAACTACAACAAAGTTACCACCAACAACAGACTCGCTCCGTGAGAATCCAAAATTCTTGGAGATCCTCCAAGAGGTCTTTTCCAAGTACGCGCACGAAGACCCAGAAGCACAGTCTCAGGCACAGGTCATGGTATCCACAGCCGGAGCAAATTTGTATTCTGGCGGTGTCCTCATGAGTCACAATCGACGCAAAAATAAACGCCGCGCCGATACGGGTGACTCTAGTGGCGGGGCCAGTGGCCAGGGTGGTGTTGGCTCTGCTGGCCGAGGTGGTTGGATTCATATCTCAGACAGCCGACGTCCTCCTGATTATGGCCGAATTGCTTGGTAAGATAATACTTACCAGAGGTCTCGTGTGAGTTGAATTGCTACTGACTCCTTGATAGGCCAGAGGACATCTTCGGAAGCCTTGAAGTGGATTCGGATGGTCACTTCGTCGGAGGTGATGGAAATTATCAATCCAGTGGTAAGTTTTTTCCTTTGGTTTTCTTGAATGGCAATCTAACTCATAGTAGGTACTTACAGAACTGTGACCCGTGATGGAATGTAAGTCACTCCCCCTAATATTTTCACATTGTTGGTATGGTACTAAACATCTCAGTCTCGGATTGAGTCCCTTCCTGAGGGCGAAACTGGTTCAAAGATTGAAAGAGCTTGACCAGCAATAAGTCTTACCATATCAGCTTAAGGCAAGGCAAATTGTACAGTATTGTTTACAACAATTTTCTCGATTCCCCTCTCATAGCAATCTTATTACATTATGATTATTTGAAAAAGTTCGTGATTCGTTGAGACCCGTCAGTCGGTTTCTTTGCTCCGGGCTTCTTGTTGGAGATGTTGGAGGTGGCACTTCGTGTCTTCATTTTCTGCGGAGTGACTGGGGCCGGTAGTTTCGCTTTTTTTATATCTTTGGTACTTGAATCCGGCGTATGCTGTCTCTTGACACTCGGTGTTGTCAGTATCTTTTCTTGGTCATTTTCAGATGTGGCTTCAGTCTTTGGCGATGCAGGCTCCTTCTTCGGAGAAGTTCCAGTAACAAGAGGCTTTTCGTCTTTTTTCTGGGCATTGGCGAAAAAGTTGGCTATATTGTTCTTGTTTTCCTTACTATCGACCGGAACAATAAAGTCAGGAGAGTTGTTTCCAACTTTTCCGACTTCCTTTGGAACCTGGTAACACTCCAGTTCACCCACATACGGCTTCAGGAGCGATTGCAGCTCTTTCGACCAAGTTGTGCGGCCTGGGTCAAGCCACATCTTCATGGCCTCGGACCCAGCATTCAAAATGACAGGCATGCGGTCATGTAAAAACTTCAAGTAGGGGTTTGATGATGTTGTGATAATGGTGAAGGTATACAGCTTCTCGTCGGACCCTGTTGGTTGTTAAATAAATATCAAAACACCAGATAAGCAGTATTACCCACCTTCATATGACACACAGTCCCATAGTCCCGCGAAGCACATCAATTCGCCGTCCTTGCGCTTCACAAAATGTGGAATTCTGTCTTTGCCGCCTGGTCCCTTCTTCAACCACTCGTAGAATCCTTGGCAGAGTATAATACATCTCTTGCGCCGCTTCATGGTGGTCCACATGCCGCGGTCTTCGATGAGCGAGTCATCGCGACAATTAATTGTGCGCATGAGAGAGCCGTAATCGGGACTTCGCTTTGTCCAGAATGGGATGAGACCCCATTTCATGCTCTGGAGCTTATATTTCGTGTGGCTTGTGCCTGCATCTTCCTTTGGCTCATGGTCTGCCTTCTGCTCCTCGCTAGCTTCGCCATGTTGTTCTTTTACGGGGATATCAGCTCGATAAACGGCGCCAAAGTTCCCGGGCGCAAAGTTGTAGGTCTCCCTGACTTCATCATCGTCTGGTGCATCGTCTACAGGCATTCCTCTGTCCTCGAGCTGCTGCCGCATGTACGCAATGCGCTATGAAGTCAGCATGAGGGCCGAAGTAATATGAAGGGGACATACCACGCCCAAAGCATAACGTCCACACATGCTTGCTTGGAAGAATTAGAATCAGCGTATTGAATATCGTATCATATTATGCATGAATAATTGCCCCTGGTTGGAGATGTACGCAGATGCGGATGGGCGACGTCATATGGCGGAGAGAAGCTTGAGCCAAGAGAAAATCAAACGGGTTCGCTCCGCTTCAATCTACCACTCTCTAAACACCACGATCCCTCGTCGCAAACCATAGGTTCAATTCAACGCCTTATTCCTACCTAAGTACCCAAAGGGATCACATAAAAACCACACTGTCGATGTTCCGCACAGCATCGCGGCGCACTAGCGTCTACACCTCCAAACTTGTCCAAGCACAACGCCAGTCCCTGACACGGACAATATACACCAACAATGCCCGGCCAACACCCCAATTGAAGCCCACAAGTGGCGCCCGGCTCACTCTCTCACAAATTCCCCGCCCACGACATATCACTTTCGCCCAGCGCGTGCGCCTCCACTACCGCGAAGCGTCTAAAGGTATCTTCCGCAAGAACCCCATCCTCCTCCCACTCGCCATCGTCGGTGTTGTCAGCGCAATCGGGGCATTCGTTTATATCTCTTATGTGGAGGTCACTCGTGTCGGACCCCAGTACCATAAATTCCCCCCGCCGGTGGCGGATGCGCTCCGTACCGCGGTGTACTACACAGAGATCGACTTGAATCCGCCCAAGGCACTGCAGGCGTACAAGGAGGCTCTTCGGATTGGTGTGGAATTAGGATTGCACCCTTTTTCCGATGAAGTGCTAGGTATTAAGCTACAAGTGGCGATGATGTTGGAGAAGGCCGGGCTAGTGAAGCCTGCTATTGAAGTGCTGGAGCGGACGAAGGACGAGGCATTGAACTGGGTGGAGCAGGGGCATACCACCGAGGCTGCTTCGGTTAGTCCTCCCAAACCTCAAGCTTTGCAGCCGTCTACGTCGGCACAGACTACTGCGGATAAGGTGCAGATCAACACCGAGGCGCTGCAGGATACCGAGGAGCAGATGCGCGAGATGCAGGAGTTTGAGGCGCGCCAGCGTGACCGTACGCTCAAGAAGGTTGTTGGTATGCAGATGAAGCTGGGTGAGCTGTATGCCAGTGACCACATTCAGGATGACAAAAAGGCCGAAGCTGCGCAGGTCGCTGCTGTGGAGCTGTGTTTGAAGGAGATGCACCGCCGCCAGAAGCTCGGTCTACCTGTCGGTGGTGGCGCTGAGGGAGCTGAAGAGTCGTGGTTGAATATGACTGAGATTGCCACAGCGTTAGGCGAGCTCGCATCTACTTACAGTGCTAAAGAGCGGCACGAGTTGGCCCTGCCTCTGTACCTGCGTGCTTTGGACTTGATCCGCGAGGCGGAGGGTGGATTCCCATCTTGTAAGCAGGTCGGCCTGCTTAACAATGTTGCCAGTGCCATGGTTGGCCAAGTACAGCAACCAACTCGAAGCCAACTGAAATCAAACACGCCGGAGCAAGCTGTTGAGGCAGCCCGGCAGTGGGCTCAGAAGTCTCTTGATGTTGCTGCGCGAATCCAGCCACCTGTCCGCGACGAGGAGTGCGATGTAAGCTGTGTTGCTGCGACCTATAACCTGGGTGAGCTGGCAGAACTCCAGAAGAAACCGGATGTGGCTCTGAAGCGTTACTCGGAGGCCAAGTCGCTGGCAAAGGGACTTGGGTTTGAAGAGGGTATCGCCATGGCGGATGAGGCCTTGAAGAGACTTGCGAAAAAATAATCTTGAAGACTTAAAACGCACGACCTTTAGAGGCGTGCATTCCTACATGTATTTATATTATGACCCTAGAATTCGCTCCAATGAACACATTCGTGGAATAAATCGAAGATAAGACCAAGCTAGATCACCACATTTGGTCTCACATGGGAGTAAATGGTATCTTCTATAACCATATTCCATACAATCTATACTTGACTACACATTAGTCTTCGGTCGTACATTGATCGGGGTATTTTCATCGACTGGCTCGTGCTGAAATCCCGATCCCTCGGCATCGGAATCGTGAGCAGAAATCCTCCCGATAATCCCGCGAGCTGTATCCCTCCTTTCTAGGTAGGCGATGATAGCGATAAATGGCAGGGTCAAAGTTCCTGTAACTAAACTGGCAATATAACCCTTTCTGAAATCAGGCGCATCTGTCGCTGGGTAGAAAATTAGGGGCCACCAGGACACAAAGGCAAAATCAAATGAATTCATGAAGCCTGTCGTGATGGCGCGTAGTTGGAAGTCATGACTCGTCACATCGGCCATCCACGAATACCACACAGCCTGTGGAGCAAAGGTTGTCCCGAGTAAGTAAAAGGCAACGAAGTACCCAGCATCTGTGGACGGACTAGACACTAGGATGGCCGAGCCAATGATAAAAGTTAAGCCGATCGCGACGGATACTTCCCAGCGGGATTGAAGTTTATCGGAAATGACGGCATAAAATACTGTTCCGACAATAGCTGTCGCGTAGATCCCTGTAGGGTAGTTGTTCTGTTGTACGGTGGTGTAGCCTCTCGAGGCCATCCAATAGGCCATGACGTTATTCTGTAGCATCTGCACGCAGAGCGAGTATACTAAAAAGGTTATTTTAGATGTACAGTCAATTATTGCGTTCGCATGATGCACATACACATGAAGAGGGTTGGCAAGAGATAGAATTGCCAGCTCAGCAAGACACGTTTGAAGACGGTAATATCCCATGACTGTTGGCGGAAGGGACCTAGTCGAGTAGCCGCATGTTCCTTTTGCTCATCGCTGAGATACCAGGCGGCATGGTGAGCAGGGAGATCCGGAATAAAGATCCAGCCTGTTCACTGGTCAAAAAATGCCTTTTCATCGATAGTCTTAGGTGAGACTCACCGAATAATGCAACGGGAATCGTCATGACAGACACAATAATGAAAATCCATTTCCACGCTGGCAGACCACCTTTGCCTGCGAGAGTCTCAAGCAGGCCGGCCTGCATCCAGCCACCAGACATTGTGCCTAGTTGGCCGAATACACAAAACACAGCCGCTCGAACACCCAGCTCAGACTTACGGTACCACGAGCCGAGAATGAACTGTGCTCCAACGCTGTAAAAATTGTCAGAGTTTAAAATCATTTCGGGGCGATGAAAATAAAAACACAGACGTACTATGCAATAGCGGAAAAGCCGCCCTCAATGGCATTCAGCACAATGACTTGCCAGGCATGCGTCATCTTGTATGTGATCAAGGTCAACACACTCCACGTCAAGTTGGCAGTGACAAAGACATATTTCGGTCGCAATACAGTTAGTAGACTGGTACCCGGGATCTGGCAAACAGCATAAACAACCAGGTACGCGGTGTTCATGTAGTTGTACTGCTTGCCCTCGAAGCCCAGGGCCTCTTTCATGCCACTGATGTATGCAGATGAATAACTTGCTCGGGTTATACCGAATAGAAACCAGATCAATGAGAAATAAGGGAGCAGCGTCACATCCAATTTGGATAGTAAGGCTCGATCCTTGGCATCTGGGCCCCAGAGCCAGATGGCAAGCTTTGTCAGGACCATCGCACTTCTCAGAGCAAATCAGAGCAAATGGAAGAGAAATGGCCGTGTGACTCTTCCAAAGCTTCAGTACGGAATAGTTGATCTTGTAGCTGCTGCCTTCGCAAATGTAGCGGGCACCAGGACCATGAGAGGGAGATCAAGGGCGGAAGTTTTCAGGTTTTCCAACGTTAAATGTCCCACCGATAAACGGTCGTGTTATCAGGACAAAGGATACCAGCTAGGCAGTAATGACGACGAGCTCCTAATGGATGGTGAGGATTTGCTGATAAGCTCCGCGGGGTTGACCTCGGCATGATGTGATAGCAAGGGGGAATGACTATTTAACCGCATGTAACAGTAAGCCGTGGAATCTTGTCATGTTTCCCCCCTTCATACTCCGAACTTGAACAACTCTTTTGGAAGTCAATTTCCACCAAATTGCTAATTGCCAAGAGTGAAAATCCTCTCAAGTCCAAATGTTTATTAATGCGGGGTATGCCAACTGATACCCCGCATATTATACATTCCAATTCCCAAAGCGATGCTACGAACGTTTACAAAGAGCAAAATAGTGGCCTCAGTCATATCTTTGGAAGATCGATATGGTATTTTGTGTCACTTGAACTGAGATAGTCACCACAGTACTCTCAGGACCCTAGAGACAACGCTGGGATCAACCTAAACTAAAAACACAAGGCCTTTCGGAATGAGACCAAGGTGCACCAGGTCACTTGCATAGCAAAACAGATGAATTCGTTAAAGCATGCGAAACTTTAAACTAATTTTAGTATACATAGGGCACAGGTAGTAAAACTAATCAAACAAGGACCTTCTCAGACTCACCTAAACATATACCATGCGTTTTTGTCAGCCGAGTAAGAACATGGCCTCTTTTTGACTTTTTCGCGAATGCTTGGTTCAAGGTTCTGGAGACCTAGTGTTGATCTTTCCTATTCAAAAATATTGCTGCCAACTACAGTGAGTTCTCGAAGGGGAGTTATAACTGAGCACTGCCTACGCCTTAGATAGTCATGATCAATGACATATTATATTCCTTTACAATCTCATTTTTCATAGGACATAGTCCTATATGGGAAGAGAGTACCTATAGAGCAGAGGAGAACTCCAATAAATTTAGTGATCAATGGCCATGGGCGAATAGTATTCTTCAACCTCGAGGAGCCTTGAAATGAAGTAGTACAGCTGCCCAAAGTCTTTCTGTACGCCACTTCCAGCTTCATCATATCTTTTGCAGCAAACACTCTCGTCCTATACGGTACTTCATGCCTTACCCTTTACTAGCCCTATTACCGTGGCTACGAGGCCTTTAATGTGACGGGAGTATACTGTAATGCTAATGATTCGGTTGATGCTTGCGGTACCAACCTCAAGGCTCATTTGTTTTATCCTGGGGTATGAGAAATCACTGTTAGGTGCTGGGTGGGTGCAGAATGTTTTTGACAAGGAGTGACTGATGTGTATTCCTGTAGAACTCGAATCAAGCAAGGCATCTGGGAAGTAGGTGACTTCCCAGGTTCCAAGATTTTAAAATATAATAAGCTTTTGCTAGAGGCAGATAGTGCCTGCATAGACATTCAACTCCACATTTATCGCAGCACTTGACTTGAGCTAGCTTGAAGTATCAAGACGCCTGACTAGACAACATCACTCCTACATATGTATTTACCTTACAGGACTGTGTACTACAACCTCTACATGTCTGGCCACACCCGCTACGAGATGGAAAAGGGTGAAGAAAAAATAGGAAAACAGTTTTGATGCCTTATGTGGTATTAGAACATCACATGCCTTCACAAGCCAGACATTCGATTTTAATGGCGAATCGAGTAAGCTAGGCATGTCAGAAAACCTCAAGGTCGGGTAACACCGTGTCCCGACCCAAAGTGCTTCATTGCTCGTGGCTCATACATCCCAAAACCAAAGCCCTTCTTGTTCTGGATTTTGAACTTTTTTTTTGATTCCCTTGGCAATAGATCAAAAATAGGCCTCCTCCTTCACACTCATCAACTCATCTAAGCGCGCGACATAACACCCCAGGCACGGATCTTGTTGTCGGTGTAACCGGCGAACAGGGTCTGACCATCGGCGGACCAGGCGAGGGAGATACACTCGGGGTCACGGGACTTCTTGCCCTTCTCGACGTACTCGGGCTTGAGCTCATCAACCTTGGACTTCTTCTCGAGGTCGAAGATGGTGATGGAGCTGCTGGTGGCAGCGCACAGCCAGTAGCGGTTGGGGGAGAAGACGAGAGCGTGGATCTCATCACCGGCGTGGAGAGAGTAGAGGTGCTTGGACTCGTTCAGGTCCCAGAGCATGGTGGTACCGTCCTTGCCACCGGAGGCGCAGAGGGATCCATCGGGGGAGATGGTAACGGTGTTGATGTAACCGGTGTGACCGATGTGGTCGGTCTGCAGGCGGCAAGAAGCGAGCTCCCAAACCTAATGTAGATGAATTGTCAGCGTCCCGATAATACATCAATATTTTCCAGTGCTTTGAGCAAGAGAAAATTTCCTCACCAACTCAACACTTCCACAATGGAAGTATTGAGTTGATTTCAATCAGGCATTGGTGATAATTGTCTCATGGCCCACGAAGGGCTCTGAAGTAGCAAATACGTAAAAGATGCAAACATCCTTTGAAATGGGGGTGGGCTGAAATTGAAGATCGAACAGAAGCGTACCTTGACGAGCTTGTCCCAACCAGCGGAGACAATGACGGGGTTCTGGGGGTTGGGGCTGAAGCGAACGCAGGAAACCCACTCGGTGTGGCCCTTGTCGGTGATGGTGTACTTGCAGTCACCGAGGGTGTTCCACAGCTTGATGGAGCGGTCACGGGATCCGGAGACGATCTGACGGTTGTCGGCGGAGAAAGAGACGGAGAGGACGTCGTTGGTGTGGCCGACAAAGGTGCGGGTGGTGTTACCGGTGGACAGCTCCCACAGACGGAGAGACTTGTCCCAGGAGGAGGACAGAGCGTAGGCACCGTCGGAGGAGATCACCTATATTTAAGAAGACGATCGGTCAGCGAAAGCCGCTTCCATTTGTTTCCTAGCATCCGATTCCCATTTTGTCGTTTCCCAATGGATCCGCACACCATGATTCGGTTTCGAGAGAAGAGGGGGCAGAAATGCATACACAGTCAGAGACGATGTGGGAGTGACCCTCCAGGCTGCGCTTGGGGTAGCCGTAAGCCTGCTCATCGCGGGTGAGGTTCCAGATGATCAGGGTCTTGTCGCGAGAGCCCGACAGCAGCATGTTGGGGCTAAGGGCGAAGTCAGAACACGATCCATTGCGAAAATTTGACGAGGCCAGACCTACTTCTCCAGGGAGGTCGCAAGGGAGGTAACCCAGCCATTGTGGCCCTCGAGGGTGCCGCGAAGAACCAGCTGCTCAGCCATGATGAGTGAATCGATGAAGGGTGAGGATGGGCGGAGTAGGTCGTTGACGCTGGGGAGATAAAATCAGAGGAGAGAGGTGCTGCGTGCCCGCCAAAGCCCTAACCCGGTTGGCTGGCGCCTTGTGTGGTTCCGCTGTGCCCTAACAATAAGCGAAGGTCACGTGTATTATCTTATCGGCCCCGTCTACAATGGTATTCAACTAACTTATGGACATTGTATGCTTTCTAAAGATATTCTATTGCGTTCATCTCTATGTTCATATTGAATAGGTTGGATTGGAATTTCAAACTAGAAATCGCAACTAGATTAAAGATTTTTTTTTCTCATGTATTCTGATTATTCCACGTCTACCAACATGTTTAGATCATATTAAGAGCCATCAATAAGCCAGGTCTAGCCATAGAAAGGTGCTCATCAATAATATTCTTTACTATGATTGGCCTTGATAGGTAAGCATTGAACACAGATTATGTATATATGTATCGACTCAATCTGATTCACTAAAGTATACAAAGCGTCCGCCATGTCGCATTATGGCGACCTATCATACACAACTCCAATGTTCTAGTACTATCAGTAGATCACCCAATCATGCTCGGTTCACCGGTAATCCACCTGGGCATAGTTCTACAAAAGCTACAACCCTCAGGAGTTGAAAACCTGCACATTCGGCATACGTCCCAATCCACCACCGCCGCCAGTTTTTCTATTCTTCGCCGACTCAAACCCAGTGGCACTCTTGTCCCTCACATGCTTTCTCAGCAACTCCAACACTTCAGATCCATTCCACCTCTCTGGGACAGGGCGATACGCAGCCCGGAATGCACCAATAGTCTGCGCCCACTCGCCACTCTTGGCGCCAGTCTCCTTCCAGGTCTCCGTCAGCTGGTCCTCGGCCGGAGGGTTCGCCCCGGTAACATCGGGCGGGTCCTGGGTGGACCAGTAGTAGATATCCCAGTCATTCTCGTCAAGGAAGCGGTCGTATTCTTGGAGCTGCTCGACGGTCATCTCACGGAGGTAGACGTCGGCGAAGGTAGAGAGAAGGAGGTCGGATTCGAGAATACCGCGCTTGCGGCTTTGGTCTATTTCAAAGCAATCAGTTTAATGTTCGAGGTTTGTATGCCTGCAGCTCTTTGTCATGACATATTGATGTGGAAGGAGGAACGAACATAATAACCGAGCCCGCATGGTCGTAGCATCTTCTCCAGTCCGCTTCAGAGGCTCAACCTTAAAAGTAATACCCTCCATCTCACCAACTCCAAGTTCAGGCTTCTGCGCACCACTCTCCTGACGACCGCCAGTGAAGTGCTCGATCCGCCCAGGGTATGGGTCATTAGGACGGTAATTCGGGTCGACGGAGTTCAGCATTTCTGGCGGCGGGGGCTTATTACCGACATTAGGGAAATCCTTGGTCAATGTGGATGTGGTGTTTGGGACAAATTGATTCGATGGCTTTTTGGTCTGGTCCTCCCGGTAGCTTTGGACATTGTGGAGGGAGCGGTCTTTGGCATCATTGAAGCGTAGAGCACTCGTGCCGAATGAACGGTTGATTGCGGGTTTGTAGGACGATTGAATTGGGCGCAAGGCGCGGTGGATCAGTTTCGAAGCCGACATTTTGAGGTGTCTCTTATCCTTTCAGGTCTGTTGGAACCTGAGTTGAATGGGAAAAGAGGCGTTGATATGAAATGCTCGGCTTGACATCATTTTGGAGTCATTGCCCGGGCCGAAAAAGCTACCTGCAACACCCGATGTTTGCATTATTTGCAGGTCCATCTACCACTAAATGGCTTGCGATTACAAGACTTCTCAATATCAAATCCACTTTCATATACTAAGGTAACATTGCTAATCTACTGCTTTATGTTATCTCTTTCGATAATATTGAAATTCCGAACCTATACAAACTCTTTGATTCCTGTGTATGCGTTTTAATCTTTTACAAGTAGATTACCATACTTACCCTTATGTGCATCACCTTGGATACTTTTCGAGTTTGACACTTACATTCCTTCACTGGGCTTTGACATATTACCAGGTACAGAGGGTGAGTCCTTGGTTTTTGAGTAATAATGTCCAGATTATAAGCCCGACAACTGTTCATTGGCTTTATCTCACTGCATTTGAAATTCACGCAATACCTTCTATCAATGTGCCATTATTTATCTCGCCTCCACCTCCGTATACCTCTTCGGGAGAACCGTCAACATGACTTCGAACAAGACAATTGCGTTCAAGGTGATCATATGATGGGCTCTGGGTGTTTGAGAAAACAGACTTGGAATTAACCCCCGCAAAGCAGGACATATATTTTATATCATCGAAGTCATGACCATTGAAACAAATGCCATAAGACACGAGTCGTGAAAAAAAAGGAAGAAAGATCAGCAACTCCCCGGATAGGAACTGGCAGCTACCCGATCTCATTTCATCTTACAAGAAAATCCAAACATGCATTCCCAAACGCATTCGACTTGCAAACAAAGAGCTTGAAAGCCCCGATTCTTTTAACCGTACTCAACGAACGTAACGCAAAATGCTTAGATAAGGTGCTTAGACCGGAAGTAGGCACGCAGGTAAACAACTTGCCAAGCACCAAGACCAACCAGCATACCCATGGTTCCAAAAGCAAACCACTTCACACGCTCATTGGTGCTCTCGTTGGTATCACGGAGACGCTGCTCACGAGCACGAAGGTAATCCATCTCGGTCACGATATCGGCGACCATCTCCTCGATACGGCGGAGGTCAGTCTCGACGGGCTTCAATTTCTCCTGGGCTTGGATGCTGGACCAATCGCGGGCGTCGGCGCCGATTTCGACATCGAGTTCGACTTCGCGGACGGGGTTTTGTTGGGAGTCTGAAACGAGTTAGCTTTAATAGGGTCTTGATGGTGCTGAGAACTTGACTTACTGCGGCCAACAAGCTGGTTCTCCATGCACACGTCGAAAGTGGTATCGGCGGTCGAGGTGAAGGCCTGACGCACCTCCCCGACGATATCCTTGGGACGACCGTGGTCATTGCCCATCGAGTCCTTGATCTGTAGTTGTGTCAGCGATCGAGATCAAACACGGAAGCGGGTTCGTGGTTGTGGTGGTGTTGTTCGTAGCGCAGATCAACGAATTTGGAATTGGGATGCGCCTGGATGGGTATGTCACGTACGTGCATGTTGACGCGCTGGCCGTCACCCTTGGAACCGCTCACGATGGCGGTCACAACGACCAGCTGGTCTTTGGCGATAAAGTTGCGGATACATCGCTCGTTCTTGCCGTGGCCTGAGGTGGCGGGGAGATCGAATTTGAGGGCAGAGGCGATTTGGATCACGAGGAGGAAGAAAGTCAGAATTGACCCCATTGTGAGTGGAGAGGAGCCCATGGTGGGGGATTTTGGCGTGGTAAACAGGGGAGCTGGCGGTTGTTGATGCCACTTAAGGGGACTGGAGGATCACCTAAGCACGGAGCACCTGACCTCCGCCAATATTAACAAGTCTGCCATTGTGCATTGGAAATTACGATCTTTAAGTAATTTTCTATGTCTTTTTAATGAAATAATCAACTGAAAACAATGGCATGCTTTACCTGCTGGTATCATGTAGTTCAACATCAGATGTGTGTAAATACTCATCTCAATGGTGCTATGCTGAAGTAGAGCGCGATATCTAGTCGTACGATTTACAGTAAGTGCTGGCTGAAGAGATTCAGATTCATTAAATGAAGTGAGTGGGTTTCGAGCGTCGAGGCTTTTAGATACAGACATAAATACTTCAAACATGGTATCTCGCAGAGTTTCACAAAAAGAAAAGCAAAGACGTCATTGTCAACCCCAGAATCGAATCGAGTCGAATCAAACAAAACAAAAAGAAAAGAAGCTCCGTATTAATCGTCAGTATTGCATCCAAAGAATGTTGGAAGAAAAGAAAAATGGTTCAAAAGATAGAAGAACACAAAAACCACCAGGCCGTAGCCATGAAGAACAAGAAAACATGGAACATGCTGCAATGCAGCTCTATGTAACAGATGAGTGAAGAAATTGAAGAGCGGGTGAAGTATAAGAGACATGGAAATGAGACAAAACGATGGACATGAGATATGTGATCGTTACATGGCAATGAAACGCTGAAAGCATAACATCAAGGAGTCGAGGTCGTGGCAGGTGACTGCATTAGGCTTCGACCTTCTTGCGGCGTGTGAAGAAGCGGGAGAAACCGCCTTCTTTAATCTTGGGGCTCATGGAGTTCTGGGGAGCAGGCTCTGGCGGGCCGGTATTCCGGAGGAAGTCCGCTAGTGCACTGGTCTCGGTTTGGCGGTTGGAGGTGGATGGCAAAGTGCCAGGGTTCCGCTCCATACCGACCTTGGAGGAGTAGTTGGATTGCGGGGTGTTGTTCAACGAGCGCATAGAGCTGACCGACATTTTCGATGAGGGACCATTTCCTGACATCAGACGAGACTTCATACTGACCGACCCATTTGAGCTAGAAGATGCAGGTGGTCGTATGCTCAATGGTTGAGGCTGAGCTTGCTGGAAGTCGGGCGGGGGTTCGCTGCGCAGGAAATCAAGCAAGCTCTCCTCCTGGCGCGCAGGTTGCTTGGCTTGGATCAGTTCCTCAAGCAGATCATCATCATCATCGTCATCAATAGCGTAGGGATCCGGAACACGCCTTTGCTTGCGGACAGGTCGAGGAGGTTCCGCCACGCTTGTGGATGCGCTCGCCTTGGCCTGACCACTGGGGCGGCTAGATGAATCCAGCAGCCCAGTGCGCGAGCCAAATGAGGTAAATGACTTGTTCACACTTGAGCCTTCACGGCTGGCAAGAGAACTGTTCTGGGACTCGACCTGCATATCATCCGAATCGACTGTGTTTCGGAATGGCGCAACTGTACGAGGGATGCGGTGGGTAGACTGTGGCGGACCTTGGCGAATGAAATCAATCAAATCAGAAGTCTCCGATCCACGTGTCTCCGCCGCGCGAGCCTGCAGCTTGGGCCGGTTGGGATTCGAACGAGTGGATGAGATGCTAGGCTGGGTTCGAACGGACTTAGGAGAGTCGACGGTGGGGCTCGGGGCACTGGTGGGAGCAGGCGGCTTGCTGACTGTAGTACTAGCAGCCCGAGTGTCGCGGGTTGGTGCAGGAGCAGCAGCGTCCGTGGGAGACAGGCTCATGCGGGAAGAGATTGGAATATGCTTGGGGGAGTCACCCGCCTTTGCAATGAGCTGTTCTCCAGTGGCCTTGGATGAAACGGAAGCTCGAGGATCGGCTCCTGGTGGACCAGTATTTTTCAGGAACTCGGCAAGGTCGGTCGTGTCTGTGGTGTCTGACCGAGGAATTGGTCGAGGCACATCAGGGAATGTCATCTCTCTCACACTCCGAGGAGTCAACGTGAAATGGATGGTCTCGTCACTGTTGATCAACTTGTCCAGGTCGGTGGTGTCGTTGTCCAGTGAGTCTCCACTGCCAGACGCCCGACTCGTATCAGATGAGCTACGGAGTCTGAGGGACGGAGACTCGCCTGGTGGGCGGTTCATAAGGCCCTTTAGTTTATTTGAAACTTGAGATGTCGTGGAACCGGCAGTGACCGGGCGCTTTTCACGAGTACTGTTGAAGCTCTCTGAGCGGCGAGGCTTGCTCAGGACGGATGAGGATATCGATGTAGTTGGACGGCCAGACATGCGTTGGACAGCAGCTCGCTGTTCCAGACTTGGAGAGCTACGGTTGCTGGAGGTCACCACCAACGGGGTGGGCCTGCGGCGGGTGCGTGATTGTTGAGAGTGGTCACTGTCTCCCGAAGTTGAAGGCGCTCGAGAAACCTCCGGTGATGCAGCAGGATCCGGGGTATTAGCCTCGGGACCACTAAAATCTTCAACGACAGCAAACTCAGCAGCACTGGGGTCAACGCCAGGAAGAGGGAATGACTCGGTAATAGTAGCAAGCTCCGACGGGCTCTCGGAGGACTTCTCAGAAACGACCGCTTCGTTCGAAGGGGCCTCCTCAGACACATATTTCATGTCCGATTTATTGTGATCGCCTTCAGTAGCATCAAGATCACTAGGAGGCTTGATAGCCTCGATGGTGGCGTCGGCGGTTAGTGCCAGTGCGGGCCCCACCCCTTGCGTAGATTCGGTAGATGGAAGATCAGGATCACTAGTTTCTGCAATGATCGGCTTCGCATAAGACTGAGAAACATCCCTACTTTGCTTTCTCTTTGGTCGTTGAATGGTAGACGTCAGTGTTGGTTTCTCGCGCATCCCTTGCCCTTCGATGACTTCCGGATCCTCAGTGGGTCCATCATTCAGCGACGAGACCGAAACACGGTTACTGTCAGGCTGTTCCTTCCCCTCGTCCTCGTGCAGACGTGATCGCAATGATGCGATCGTTACACCAACTGCCGGCGCATCCTCCTCTTCTTCCTCCTGTACGACAGACATGCACTCCCTGTCGGACAATTCCGCTGCTGCTTCTTTCGACTCCTCATTTTTGGTGGTGACGGCGATACCCGTGGTGGACTCTGCTGCATCCACGTATTCGGCCGATTCATCATCCTCGTACATGGTCTCCAGCTTTTCTTTCAAAGATGAGCGGGAAGATCTGGTGGACTTGGGTGATGCTTCACCTGGGGAGACGTCTGCCTCCTCAATCTCCTCGCGCTGGCGCTCTGAAGGGGAGTTGGACTTGTGGTTTGGCAATGATCTAGAGCGAGCATGGCGAAGCAGAGGACTCTCAACTGCCGACGCGCTCAAAGGAGAGTTGCCCGACCTTGCCACCAGCGATGGCGAGGGGACCACCATCAAACTGCGTGGTCGCACCTTATGAGCGACAACCGCCTGCATTGTCTGTGCCACTTCGCCCTCCATGTCTGGGTTGTACCCAGGAACCTCAATCTCTTCAACGTCATAATCGCTCATAGGCAGAGGGACCGTGATGGGATCAATTGCCGCGGAGATCCCCTCAAGAACAGGCTCTGCGGGGGTTACCGGCTCCTCGATGGTTGCAATGCTGCTCTTGCGACTGTTGGCCAGGGTGTGTGAAAAAGTGCGGCGTCTGAAAGACTCGCGTGATAATGTTCGTGACAGGGTTGTTCCGCGTCTGCGCTTTCTCCAGGTGCGCCAAAGGCGACCCAGCGTCGCGTTCAACGCCAACTTCTCCATATCGAGATCCTCCACAACCAACTGCTCAATTCGCTTGCGATGGTCCTCCATATCGTCTGAGAATTGACTTTCGGTATCATTGAGCTTCGTGGATAACCTTGATCGTGCGGTCTCGCCCGCAATGACGAGCGCTCGCTCGCCGATGTGTTCAATAATGGAAGTTAAGAAAATCGCCGCTGCGGGGGTGATGTTATCGACATGACTCGAAAACCGGCGGGGAGCACCGTCGGACTCTCCGAGGCCCTCCTGCGCAATAAATTCGTCCTCATCCTCCTCTTCCATGTCGCCGAGTCTGGTGTAGACCATGCATCGTAGGCGAGTCAATTTCCACGAGCGAATAAGATCAAAGTCCCCACCGGGTTCTTGACCTCCCCGGAATTCTGATTCCTCGTCTTCCTCGCCGCCCATGTATTCGCCCAATTCCTCATCTGCGGTGGCTACCACCTCTTGTGCGAGGCGGGGCTTTAGAACGTCGGCCAACACTGGTCGAATGCAAGCTAGTTGTGTGGATTTAGAGGCCGCAAGAATGTTAAATAATAAGTTATCGAGGAAACCATTCAAGAGGGACAGTGCTGCCGGTGTGACCAGGGCACTGGCCGCAGCCCCGGTGTCCTCGTCTTCCGCAAAATCGGCGGTATTGAATTCTTGATCGGAAGTAATGATCTCTGAGGCGGCGGAGAAAGAAATGAAACCAGGCGGTGGGCGGACAGACGGCGGCGACATGAGATTGACCCGGGGGTGTTGCGAGTCACTGGAAAGACTGGTACTTCGTGAGCGTGTCAAGCTCCCGGTGTCCAGGAAGTCGGATCTGGCGTAGTTTTGCATGGTGAAAAGGTGAGGGTGGGAGATATATCAATGGTCGGGATCACGGCTGCGGCTGGAGAATAATTCTGATGGCCCTGGTCCGCCGGGGTACACCCTCGATCTCTCGGACTGGGGGGAAGTGGGTTGTAAATCAAATCTCTAAATCATCCTGTACGCCGTCAGTCTGACATCTCGCAGCTGACGTTGGGGGTGCGGTTATTCGGGGGCCATTCTCGTGTGGTTGGCTTCTTCTCGAATTGTACGACCGCCATGCATGAACGTCACGTCACTTGGCCCCGTACTAATACGTGGATTATCAACTTACCCGCAGTAAGCTCATACCCATGAAGATGATGGTATGGCCCAGGTCGAGAAGGAAAAAATAAAATCAAAAGAATGGCGGTTTCGAGTGGAAGAGTTCGAGTGGAAAGTGACTTCAGATCGAAAGGAGGGAAAGGAGTAATAATTCTTCATCTCACAGTGGAGACGGGGGTTCACTACCGATTGAATACAGAATACACCATTGTCAATCCATGACGCCCGGCTTTTTTAAGCCCCTGCAGCGGGAGCCTAACCCACTCCCACGAGCTCCTTCCGTCTTCTTTTTCTTTACTTTTTATTTTTTTGTTTTAATGTTTTAATACTCTGTTTTCTTGTTTCCTTTTTCCTATGACAATTATGATAATTCCAAAAAGCTCTCTTATCGTACCTGAGTCCGGTAACCATGGTTTTGAGCCAGGCCCAGTCCTATCGCAATGAAGAAACCCAGGGGTAGGGCAAGGAGTGAACCCACGATCGGCCCCAAAGCACGACGAGACTCCACACGGAGAGCAAAGTACTCACCAATGAAAGGTGGCAACCACCAATCAATAGGATCGTGGCCCCACGAGACTCTTTAGTCTTCACCACTTAACCGCTTTGAGTCGTTCTATTGATTTTTCGTTCCCGCTTCCACCGAAACAATTGGAATTTCAGTTTCACCTTTTTAGTTTAGTTTCATTTACATATTTCTTTTTTGCTTATTTTTCCGAGCCTTCGATCGTTCCATGCGATCCTTGGTCCAGTCCGGGGGGGGGCAGCTATTACTGGTGGAGCCACGGAAATGGACCAGACCTGTACTCACCACGTTCCCCGTTTCCATGGCTCACGAAGGAGGCAGCTAGTGTACATGGCCCCCAAACACCATCGCAGACACGGCGTGCCCGCGAACTAAACCTTGTACACGAAACCCGAAACTGATCAAATCTTTTAATTGCTCCCCCATGCCTCGGATTAACCCATCGCTAGGACCCCAAGGTGACAAATAATACCCGTGGTACAAAAGTGGACTGCGTGCGAACCCGGTAGAGTTCACCGACGATCTCCGCCCACAAAAACGCGCCACCTTCTCGTAGCTCGTGCCATTCGGAGAGGAAATTCGTAGCCCCATGATCCGACGGTCCAAGATATGTGGCTTTGCAGGCTCACTCCGATCGAATCAGTTAACCCAAATTTACGCTTGTTTGGCATTTTCGGAGTTACTGAACTCCGTATGGCAACTCGGTACTTCTGAGGGGTATCACTAACTCTGCTCGGAAATACTCCTCGGGACAATGAAATAACAATCTTCACGAAGAAGCGGTCAGTCTCTGCAATACACCACTCAGTTCCCCTGAGGATCAAGGCCGATCCTGATTCATGCCAGGCCTGATCACAACGCTTGACCCACGATCGGCGTCTGGTTGGCGGGTCTGCCAACAATAATCTTGCCGTTTATCTCCGCAACCTTCGGGGCGTGGGGAGCTTGGAACCAAAGTCAATAGTGCGGTTTAGGGTAAAAGGAGGGGTCGAATGATGAATTAGTGGAAAGTTTACCCAGGTCCAGGTCTAAAATTTGAACTTCAACTTGAACTTTGAGATACTGTAGACCTTACATTAGTGTTTGAAAAAAGAAATATTCTGTATAATGATGCGATTGTCCCGCGATTTCCTGAGGAGTGGGTTTGGTGCATATCCCCAGATGACATATCAGATCCCATCACAAATGCATACATATCTTTATTGACCCAGCTGATCTCTCATTGGCTCACCCCCAAATTCGTTTCCCTGCACCCCAGGCCTAGTCTCGTCAATAGCGTATGCTTATAGGGTGTCAGGCAAAATGAGCCCTCACCTAATAGCCACCTTGCCCTTGCTATATCACACTGATGCGTACGCGTAAACAAGAAGCTGAAGCTCAGCTTGACCTCAGCCGATCATTCAATTGATCTTATTCCAAATCCCAAGCGCTCGAGAGAACAATATCCCGAGTCTTTGTGCAATGACTTGGGATCAACATTCCGTCGGTGCAGCCCGCTAATCCCCCTGGGAGTGGAAAGGGATCGCCATGCAACG
Organism: Penicillium longicatenatum; assembly: GCF_028827895.1. NCBI lineage: Eukaryota > Fungi > Ascomycota > Eurotiomycetes > Eurotiales > Aspergillaceae > Penicillium > Penicillium longicatenatum. Next base: position 2,713,244 of record NW_026643124.1, read on the forward strand.
GGAAAAACTGGTTCTGTTGCAGTTTCCACCAGCCCAGCACCTCTGTCTGTATGTAAGCCCGGAAATAAACCCACGCGGTGGTGGATGTTATGTATCCACATTCCCCGTTCGCTGTCAGACTCTTGCCATTCCTTCGGACCCACATGCACTGTAGAGTATGGATGCTCTTAAATTTAGGATTTTTGAGTTTGTTCTTCCAAGGTTCTGGACTAAGCCATGTGGCTTGTATCTAGTATATGAGTAGATAGAGGTCATATTGTAGAGGGTGCCAGATATATGTTTACCAAAATCATTCTCATACATCTACAATGCCTAGGTGCGTTTTACTCGAAAGTATATCATCCACCCCTTTATGACACGCACAACCACAAAAATGAGCAAGGAAATTCATGCGCGGCGATAACATATATGACACGTCTAATCTACAAACCCAGCAACTAAGCAAGCAGATCTCACTCACCGTATTCATGCAGAGGGAAGAAAAGCCAAGAAAAAACCTGCACATACGTACATACATAGGAAAGTCTCCGCCAACGGCCTTGGAGGCCCGTGGAGATCAGTCTGTGCTCACAACGGCGTTGCGATCGACACGGGATACGGGAAAACGGCCCTTGGTTCGATACTCACCGTTGTCCTACCTGACCTGTATTTTCACCGAGATGGTGATCATGGACACATAAGCGTTACACGATAGACTGTCCAATGCACGACAGATCTCGTACATGTGAGGAATGTAGGAATATGTATACATACCCAGTCTGGGCTGGGTTTCATCCATCGAGATCGGTAGAACTATCGACTGCGACTGGGTATCCCTTGTCTCAAGCGCCTGAGTTGATCTGTCCTCTTCTAGGTTCTTACAATCTTGGCAAGTATGAAGAGTTACTCCAGGGCTTATACCAAGCCACTAAGCTTATTGCCTGCGTCAACATATTCGTCAACAAGCCTCCCGAGCTGAAGCATCACGGCGACAAAAACCCATAACTCCACCCTTAACCAATAAAACCCACATTCAAGCAAATTACTGATCCATCAGCTCCCGGGATCCGCTCTCTGCAGCTCATAATGTCCATAATGGACGGGAGACAAGAAGCCACAGTGGAGACAAACACGACCTTGAAGCCACCGAAACCCACATTAAACGCCCATAGAAAAGCGGGAGAATAATACGCAGAGAAAAGGGGAGCTGAGGTCCAATGAAATGATTCGGGCCCTCCGTAAGCACATACACACATGTATATCTTACTCCACCAGAGAAGAAACTTGGAAACAGCAAATTTCCGAGAATCAATCCATGTCTACTAGCTAGTAGCAACACGTCAAGTCAATGGCCAAGGCACAAACGGGTCACTTCACGGACCACCTCGGGCAGCATATTTCTCTATTTCGGGGAATTTTCATTTTCCTTCCGCGTATCAGGAGCGGAGGGACTAACCTGGTAGAGGGCACATAAGAAGATCGTGGTACATATCCCGAAGCATTGACCCCAGTTTTGAGCCCTTTCATTTCGTCTCGTGTTGGCCTAGACGTGCGGGGCTCGTACATGATCAGGGGATGATAGGTGGGGTAAAGTAGAGACTAAGGATTCGCGACGGGAAAGCCGAAGAGAGTAACGTACATCATCCTGAAACGCGCGCAATATTGAGGCTGGGAAGGGCTGAAGTTTGAGCCGAAGGTTGATCTGATATTAACTATGATTTCGGGCTAAAATAGACGAGTGAATTCCTTCTTATCTGAGGTGGGTGGATGGCGGGGCTGAACGGTGGAGGGGAAGACGGTTCTAGATGTGGTCGGGTACAGGGGTTGGATTCTGAGAACTCAGGTGGTGTTACATTCTTTAAACGAGGCTGATGGTGCTACGATGACAAGGCAGCGACAGGCAGTGTGAAATTTCATATCATTTTTTTCTGATTGAACAGCTAGCTAGGAAAGATACATTGCTACCTAAGTAATAACTTATAACTTAGTCCCGCAGAGCTAATAAATTCCGAATGTGTGCTTTTCTGGTTGTTGAACATCCAGTAAATTCCTCTCGCCGGTGAAATCCTGGCGAATTCGAGAGAATCTCGATTTTCTCATAATCGTAACGTCGTAGATTGATTTTGGGGAGTCTGCAGCGATGAAGGCTCAGACGAATGGTGGCAAATCCTCAGTGCCGAGTGCATGTGCAATTCCGCCAGCAAAGAAGCTTAACTCATCGGGGAGAACGTCCACATGGCCGTTTGTCAGTCGGTTCAGGAGGAACTTCTCAATCTTATCTAGCAGAACCTGATGGGGGTTTCGACCTGGAGCAGCCCCTGAGGCAGGCTCAATGGCCAAGTCTTCTCTGCGAAGTGCGATCAGTCCATTGAGTTCATCCTCAGCAAGGAGGTTCCGAAAGACTCCGATAACATGATCGAGGATCAGGTCTAGGTACATGCAAGGGGGATCGTCGGGATGCATGGACTCGGTCTCGTGGCCGAGTCTAATATTGTCCGCCTGGGCGCGTAGATAGGTTTTATAGTTCGTGTCGGCGATACCGTGAATCCCGTGCATGTATGCGATAAAGAGACGCTGGTCCACATCGACCGCATCGCGTGTGAAATCCTCTAGCTGGGTGGTCTTCATGCGGAAGAACTCCTTGTGGTCACATTCATTGTCGTCATAGAGGGAGTCGTCTGCATCAGCTTGATTTGAGGAAACTTGAGAACAGCCCCCCTTTTGGGCAAGGAGCATCATCTCGTGCACGGTCATCTCAGAATGACATCCGTCATCTTCTGACAGCTCGGTGGTTGGGGTGTCAATGTATTGCACTTGAGGATCAAATCGGACCGAAGTCTCAAAACCGATAAAAGAGTCGTCGAATGAATCAGTGTGGTCCCGGTGGGTTTCGGGAACATTGTGCTCAGTTTCATCATCCCAGACGGAAAAGTCAGACATGTCATCTTCATCGTCCTCTTCGGACAAAGCGTCATAGTCATCAAATTCGATATCATCCGACTCATAACCGGACTCGGATTCACTATCGGATTCGTCCTCTTGTACATTCGTAGTGGAGTTCTTCAGGATGGATTTCAGGAACGGATGTAGAGATGGCTCATCGCGTTTAGCCTTAAAGGTGGAACCGCTGGATTGGAGCGGGGCAGTGGTTTTTGACGAAACTGACACCTCGTCCGAGCCATAACAGCTATCGTGCGAGAATGAAACCTCAAGGTGGGCGAAGGTGGAGGAAAGAGAATCCCATGACTCTCGGTGGTTGGTGGCGGGAGCCATGCTCGAGGCTGTCTCCATGGCTCTGGTGGAGCGAGCTATGCTTTCGGGAGCAATAATAGTGTTGTTTAGTGGTATCACGAACCCGTTGACACTAATCCTCGCAAGGAAGTGTCCAAGTCCAAGTTCGTGGTGGATAGATTGGGGGTTTCAGTTGAAGATCAAAAATGCAGACAATGGGCGTCGAAGGCCTCCAAAGCTCATAGGGTAGTCCATGACGAGGCACACGTGGATCGTGTGATAAATCAAGGACACTTGACGGGGTTGACCCCAGCAAGAATCAAAGATGGATACATATTTTGTGTGTGGTCTTGGAAGTTGAGAGTTTGTGTCGTAAAACGCCCTTTCGCTGTGATCAGGCGAGGTAGAGTTATCGTGGTTTAAGCAAGATGTTGTTGACAGAATGGATTTGACAATGACCTAGGCCACAAAAGCAGGTTCAGGAAGGGTGGGATTGGTGACGTCGGTTGATGAGGTGAGTGGTGAAAGTGGCGCAGGCGCAAATCGGGCGATCCTAGCGACACGATGCAAACGGCGCAGGAATGTCAGGGAAAACTCGAGGTGATTTTTGCACCGGGTGGAAGGGTTTCGAATGCCGAAAGTCGCCAGGCAAGACGAGGGGGCTGAGGGGAAGAAGAGAAGAAAGATCCGAGGAAGTGAAGAAACCCACGTTCCGCGGGGTGTGAGATCCGGTTGAGTCACTCCGGGAGTCCGAGGGAAAGTGAAGTCACCCACAACTATAAACAATGCTGTGAATGATGAAATAAGATAAAAATCAATTTACAATTTAAAAAAGAACATTGAAATAAAAACCAGGTCGAAGCAACTGGTTTAGCCCAGAATTTCTCTCTAAGAGACTCATTTTCTCTCCCATTTTCGCCTCTCGTGATCGTCATCCTGAGTCAGCCGGGTATCCGCTTCCAAACCGGGAAGGTTCTATGCTCTTTAGGCGTGTGACCTGTACTCCGATTACAACAGCGGGAATATTGGACATTGCTAATCCACGTACGATCTCATTCAAAGTACCTTTCAGGTGTCTCGTCTCAACACTACCCGATAGCTTTAAGGCGAACTGTAAGGCGTCCCTCGCCCGGTTTCCAATAGCCCACAGTCCCAGACTGCCCAGTACTGCAGTGGAAGTCCTGTACTGCTCAGGTGGTTGGGCTGAAAAGGAAAAGCAAGGAAACTATCGAAATGAAAAAAAAAGTAAATACTCGGCGGCCATGACTCTCAAAGTCTCTGCAATCTCATCCGCAGGCCTGTGGACACGAGGTTTATTTCCATAAGTCGAATTCTCTATCAAACCTTCTACACATTAACGTGTTGGGTGGAAGGCTAGAAACTTGCGTCTTTGTTTTCCTTTTTTAAGTTGACGGGCTATGAATAGCTGGGCTATTGACTTCAGGTACAAAGACATCAGCTACAAATGACAAATATCGCCCCAATTAAAGATATACAGGCTTCCGGATTTGGATAACAGTGCTTACTTTGGGTCCTCGCACAGAACAAAGAGCAATGGGGTACTCGCCCTATGGAAGTATCCGAATGATCCGCAGCCGCGGGCCACGATGGATGCCCTTCTCTAGGGTTATCTTCAGACCATAGCTCGCCTTTTACTGCATCCGACAATGATTCTAGAGCGATCAGCTATCATCCCTGTCAAACTGGATAAATATAGAACATGAGGGTCTGTTCGAGAGACCAGAACAACACTCATTGGCCCAAAAATCCTCCTACAGATCGAGGCCTGGGGCCGCAGTATTCTCCAGACTAACGCCTTGTGCATTGATTGGAATGTTCGAACACCAACAGAATTTTCTGTGCATAATTGACGGGGGCGTGACATTCCACCCAGCCGTTGGCATTCTGTTCCACATTCCAGCCTATCCGCGTCATTGGATTGGCCCCCGCGATGATTTGAATAGTGTCGGCTAATGATAGTACAGGAATTGCCTCAAAGGAGTACCAGCACGGATCCTACCGTCTCCCGCATGAACCTTGTTAGGGGAAAGGTGATTAGACAGTAGCTGTCATGACGCATACATTGTCTAGACACTACAGTACAGGGGAACGATTTGGGGCAGGTGACCATTAAATCAGTGTGAAGCCTTTCTCCTGGTTCCTTAATCTTGGCTGGGACGATCCGATCCATGTCCAAATACTCCAATGCTCCTCCATCCCCCTTCTAGGGCTATGGTGATATCCAGCCGAGCGTGTTGATTTGACATGCTTGGGAGCTTCCCCCACACCCGCCACACTGACTTATGGTGGTCGCTGTCTTTGGTCTAGTGAGAGAGGGTTGCATTCTCTCTGGTGGCTATCCGGACCCAAGTTTTCTGACGGGAGTGGATCAAGTTGACCGGCTCTGTGAGCCAGTCACCACAGGTGGTCTACGATTGGCCTTGAAGTCCTGAAGAGACTCTGGATACATTCCTCGGGCCATGGGTGGATCTAGTCATTGGCCAACCGGATCTCTTGCATCACATTCTTCAATGATCGGAGGGGATCTGAAGAATGTATGCAAAAAGCTCGAGGCTGGGATCTTGAGCGACAATTCAAATAGTCGCCTCAATCTGTTTGTTTGCTTTGCTTTCTTTGCATGCTCTGCAGTGTTTTGCTTGATTGACAAACTATCAAACATTCTCTTTTTGCTGTCCCTTTTGCATTCTCATTTTGCATAATTTGCATTTCGATCTCCCCCAGATCTCTTTGACCCACACTTAGCCCTAAGTAACCCCCCGAGCCTCTGGTTCTTGGTTACCAATCACGTCCTTTGTTCCCCCCGGTTGTTCGTTGATTTGCATTACTTTACTTCGCCGCAAACGGAAACAAGGCCGTCAAAATGTTCGCTCAGCCATTTGATCATTCGTTCAATGACATCTTCGACCAATTTGTTAATGCAGAGTCTTCGGGCCCCGATGGCAACAAAGATTCTTTCTCTGGTGACTTTGACCAGCTCTTCCCGCTAGAATCCCTGTCGAGTGACTGTGGCGATCACTCCCCCACGGGCTCCACTTTGAAACGCCATCAATCGCCGCAACCCTGGAGCCAGGAATGGTCCCTGCAGGACGACGGGGCTCAGTTCGCTTTTCAAGACACTGTCCACCCATCTGCCATTTCAGACCTTGATTTCAAGACTAATTTTGAATCTTCTTCCCGCCGGACACAACCCCACGGTGTCTCTACTACTTCTCCATCTACCCCACCGGCCACTCCGCGCCGCAAGGTTACCAAGAGCGCTCTCATTACTCCCAAGTCCATCCGCCATCGCGACCCGAATGAGCGTCGTGCACTTTTGCGCAAGCAGAGTTTCTCCCCCAGCTTAATGCGTTCTTCCAACATGCACAAGGGAAGAATGGCATACCCAGAGGCATGGGCTCAACGGATCCAGAATTTCACTCTGGCCGGCTCAGATGATCGCCTTCCTTTGTCTCCTCCGCCCTCGGATGTTCTAGTTCAGCATGAGCACCTCTCTGCCGACATGATCCACCACAGGGACTCGTCTGATATGCAAGCTCACTTCTATCAGCGGTCCCCTGCAGTTCCGATGCCATCACCTTCGACTGGTGCACTTGCACGACACCAGCAACAATATATGAGCCACCCAGGCTCCGCGGCTTTGACCAACTCCAGCCCTCCTTCAGCAGACGACATCTTCTCTTCTTCACACTCCTCAGATCCTCAGTCTATCTCCTCTTGGCAATCCGATAACATTGGCACCTCTTCCCTCTCTTTCACTCCCGATTTGCAAGCCCACGATCAGACTTGGTGGTCCCCGATGCCGACTCGAGTCGCACAACAGCAGAACTCTTACCAAAAATTGGTCCCCTCCCCTGTTCCTCAACGCCCAATGCAGAGCATGGGATCCCAAAACGATATGATGCAAGGCGGACTGATGATCCAACTGGACGGATCCTTCAGCATGGCGGGCGACTCTTCCTTCTCCAATGACATGCTCTCCAACTCTCACAAGTTCATGGCACCTGCCACTGCTCCTCAGGTTTCCAACTCCCGTTCTCCCTCATTATCTCCTAAGGCTGGCACTTCACCAAAGAAGGCCAATCACCGCCGCACACACAGCCGCAAGCTCTCAGGCCAAAGCATGAATGGTCCCAAGCCGGCCAAGACCACAAGTCCCCGAGGTGCCACTAAGTCTGCAAATGTATCTTTTGTCAACTTTACCGCTCACGACAGCCAACGAATCCTCGGTGGTGTCGCACCTTCTGGCAGCTCCAAGACAAAGGCCCGTCGGGAACAAGAGGCTCGTGATAAGCGCCGCAAGTTGAGTGAAGCTGCTCTAATGGCTGTCCGCAATGCCGGTGGTGATGTCGAAGCTCTCGAAGCAGCATTCTGCTGAATAATTATATGTTTTTTGATTTGTTTATTCATCTACGTTGAAGCCGGTGTTTTTGATTTGATATCATTAGGTCTATTTGACTTGGTCGTTCTGGTGTTTGGTTTCTCTCTTTTAATATGGGACCAGGGTTATACTCCAAAATGTTAGATATTTTTTTTAATTCTTAGACATATTTAATGGATGTCTAATATCAAGCCATCACTTTCAAGAAGAACCTCTTTTACTTCAAGATAGAATACTTTTACTCTGAGGTATATTATCTCTTACTTCCAGATATTATTTATACCACTTACCTAGAGGTTTTGGGCCTTTTCAACACGCCCTCAACCTTCTGATTCTAAAGGTATGTCTCTCTCCTTTTAATACCTTGATTGAGTTTAGAAATTCGTCAATCTTCTCACTATTTGAAGGGATTCTTTTAATATTTTTACTTCCTTCTTCCTCTTCCTTTCTAACACAATCATTACTTTCAGCAACTGGTCTTACTTCAAGGTATATATTCTTCACTGCCCCTTTTCCTTTCTATTACCCATTCTTCACTTGTTCCTTCACTTTCGCTTCCATTGCCCATTCTTTTTACCGCTCCAATCGCTCCAATTCAATATTGCTGCTTTCTATTGATTGTCACCCTCCTGGCTACATTTAATTCCCCCTGTGTCGTCGGTTTTCCCATCCTAAAACAACCTGCTCCTAACAACCAGGCGAGTATGCCCTTGATCTACTACTTCTTTACCCAAAATGTCGTCCCGGCGCAATATTCTTGAAATCGAGCCTGGGTCTTTATCCCTTCTTGGCCATAAAAACAATTTGGTTTACGTTTGCCTTTGTCTTCCCAAATATACCACACTCATATCCCTTATCTTGATTTGCTAATTGCTATACCTGAATGTCATCCATGCGCTATCTTCATGCATTGATTTCACGTCTCCTGATTTCATGCATATGGGGCATTTTTGACTTGATACTAATGGGTTTTATAGACCCTCAGACTTACAACAACACACACACACAGACACACACACAGACAACGGTCCTTTTTTGTTCTCTCCCTTGCGCTCGCCTTTGCATATCACTCTTCTACCTGTGCATTGGGTCCCGAAGACACCAATTGCACGGGGCGAACTTTCGTCTTCGTCTCATATCTCGCTTCGGCAGATCCACTGTCCCTTGGCTCTGTTCAGACCAGATTTTTTGTCCGACTTTCATCGATATCTTCTCATTACCCTCAATCCTTTTGCACTTCTTCTACTAAGACACAATGTCTTACAGTCGTGGAGACCGTGGTAGCTCCCGCGGTGAATCCCGAGGTGGAAGCCGTGGTAGTGGTGGTGGTGGTGGCTATCGAGGAGACTCTCGTGGCCGTGGAGACCGAGGCGGGAGCCGTGCTGATGGTGGTGGCTATCGGGGACCAGGACCAGTAAATGCAGAGTAAGTCGACAAGCCCCAATTCCCCAGGTGACAAACCTACTAACATAATTCCACACAGTATCCTCACGACCAATCCCCCTGAATTGAACAAAGAACTTCACAGGTTTGAAGATCAGTGTCTCAAAGAGGTCCCAATTGAGTCCGGTCTGGAGAAGCCGGTTCGGCGTCCTGCATATGGAAACCTTGGGAAGCTGATCACGGTGCGGGCCAATTACTTCGAGATTTCGCTGGATCCCAAGCGGGAGTTCCACTCATATAGGATCGCGATTTCACCAGAACCGCAGCCAAAACGACTCAAGAAAGATGTTTTCGACCAGTTATTGAAGCATGAACGAATTGCAACGGTGTACGGCTCCTCAGATATGGCTCAGGAACTCATCACTTCTGCCCCGCTGGACTCAATGTCCTCGATCAAGGTCAGTCTCCCCGATGGCAACAAAAAGGAGCCAAAGGTATACACTGTCGAAATTACCAAGGCGGATCCAAAGGACGGTGTTGTGCACCACTTTAGCCAGGGCTGCCTGTCAGACTCCCTCAAAACCACCAAGCAGAGATACCCAGTGGAACAGGAGACTGTCGCAGTGCGAGCTCTCAACATTATGATGACTCGCATCCCGTACCGGGACTCAGGTGTTGTCATCACGGGCAAAGGACGCCAAAAGTTTTTTTGGATTGATAACAGGAAGCAATTTGCTTATCTAGGAGGCGGTCTCGAGGTTCTTCGCGGATTCTTCGCGAGTGTGCGAGTCGGTGTCGACAAGCTGCTTTTGAACGTGAACGTGAATCACGGTACCTTCTTCCGCCCAGGGCCTATGCTTGACTTGACGAACGGATTCATGCAAGAATACGGAGAAGATCGTCAGTTGTTCAATCGTTACATCCGGGGCTTGCGCGTTGAGGTCTCACATCTTCCTCTCGATAAGTATGAGAACGGTGTAGAGAAACGGCGACAAAAATCGATCTGGGGAATCGCGTCACCCAATGATGGAAAGAAGGGGGACAAGTTCAAGCCTCGTGTTAAAAACCTCGGCTCCTCACCTGCCAATGTTGAATTTTGGGAGACGGACTCTGATGGCAAGGGCGGCAAATACACCTCCGTTAAGGATTATTTCAAGAAAGGCAAGTATTCCCATCACATGTGCTTATTTTGTTCCCATTTGCTAACTTCTTTGATAGCTTACAAAATGGACATCAAAGAGTCGAAGCCAGTTCTCAATGTTGGCAACTCCGAGCGCCCCATTTACCTCCCCCAGGAAGTCTGCAAGATTCTTCCAGGGCAGACTTTCAACGGTGAGCTCTGTACCTCTCAGCGTCAGGCCATTATCAAATTCTGCTGCCGCCGCCCTCCGGACAATTTTGCCTCCATCATGAGGGACGGTCTAGAGATTCTAGGAATCAAGGACCAGAAACTCAAATCGGCCGGAGTCAAAATCGGGAACGAGATGGTGGCGGTCCCTGCTCGTGTTCTTCCGCCTCCTACTCTCAAGTATGGGACAAAAACAACAACCCCCAGGGGTGCTAGCTGGAATTTGAGGGACGTGAAATTTACACAGACTCCTCCTAAGCCGAGCTGGGCTGTTATCACCCTCGCCAATACCAACAAGGTGAACAAAAGGACGGAGGAAGACTGGGAAAGGCGTGGTGAACCTCAAAAGGCTATCAAAGAGCTGGAGAGGTGTCTGAAAGAACTGGGCTTTGCGTGGGACTCACCAAACGAGCACCGGGTCTTTCGCTACAATTCACAAAACTGCCTTGACATCATTGAAGGCCTGATGAAGAAGTGCAAGGAGCACCGTGTCAAGTTCGTTGTGGTCCTCATGTCCGATGGTGAGGAGAAAGCATTCAATCACCTCAAATGGGCGGGCGATTGCACTCATGGAATCTTGACTCATTGCTGCAAGATGGACAAATTTACATCCGGAGACAAGCAGTACCTGGCCAACAATGCGATGAAGATCAACTTGAAGCTTGGTGGCATCTGCCAAGTTCTTGACTCGCACAGGAATGCTCTCTTGATTGCTGAAGGAAATACTATGGTCGTCGGTCTAGATGTCACTCACCCTTCTGTAAATGACCCCGAAAGCTGCCCCAGTGTTTCATCCATCGTTGCCAGCACTGACCAAAAACTGGGGCAATGGCCAGGAGAAATTCGTGTCCAGGGCAGGCGTGACGAGGTCATTCTGCAGGTTGGTACGATGCTGGAGGGCCGTCTGCGACGTTGGAAGAAAGAGAACAAGGAGTACCCCAAGAATATCCTCATCTACCGTGACGGCGTGAGCGAGGGTCAATATGCAATCATGATCAGGGATGAGATCAGCTCCATCCGAAAGGAATGTGGACGCGTCTACGACGAAGTGGGACAGAAGCCTCCCAGGATCTCATACGTTGTGGTTGGAAAGCGTCACCATGTTCGTTTCTTCCCGACATCCAAAGACGATCTCGACAAGAACAACAACCCGAATCCTGGAACAGTTGTGGACCGCGGAATCACTCGTCCAGTGCTCTGGGATTTCTATCTCCAAGCCCAGGCCGCAATCATGGGATCCGCTCGCCCAGCACACTACATTGTGATGGAGGATGAAATCTTTGGAAGCAATGTTAAGGGTCTGACGGGAAACCCCATGAATGATCTCCAAGAGATTACTCACTCTATTTGCTACGTGATGGGTCGTTGCACTCGGTCCGTGTCCTACTGCACTCCGGCTTTCTTGGCCGATCGGTTCTGTGATCGTGCACGGAAGTATGTTCTCGCACACTACACTAAATGGAACGAGGTCAAAGGATTTAAGGACCCCGATGCCCCTGCCCCAACATTGGCCCAGCTTAGGCTTCATGACCGGACCTCTGAGTACATGGTTTACATTTAGGTGAACCTGGAATGGGACTATGATTAGATTGTGTCTTTTGGACTTTGCGTTTTTCTTGTTCCAGCTCCATCTCTGGACGGCTTAGGCGCATCATCGCATTTACTACTATTGCTTGTTTGGATATGGTTTGAGCACCAATTTGAACGTGTCTTGACTGAATTGCTGCACTACTTCATTACTTTGTTGCGAGGCTGCAGGGCTGGGCTTTCTCATATTTGATTGGAGTTGGAGTCGCCTTTTCCCATTGACTTTTCAGTGATACTAATTTGTCTATGATATACGTGCTTGTACGATGTATGCATTGCGGGAGTTATGCGGGTTCGAAATCGGAAACAACCCTCCAAAAAAGCGATATTTGCTGAATTTCATCACCAGAACGAGGCAAAGAAACCACAAAAATGCAAAGATAGGAAAAAGGGTTAGCATCTTCAATTGATTTTCGCGATTGGGTTTGATGAAATTGAGAGACCGAAGTTCAATGTTGCGGATTGCTTTGCGGGAAAACAGTGTCAGGACCAGACTGGAATTCCTTCCTGACTGATGTCCCCTTTTAGTTTTATCTTATTCTCAATTTCAATTTTGTTATCAACTCAAGTTCGTGTTCAGTATCTTTTTCATCTTGACCTGTGAATCGTACCATATTCTAGTATGCGGAGATTGTGTTGGGTGTGTTTAGGCTCCCAGTTTGGTTTTGTCGTTTCAATGTTTCTAGAGATAAATTGTTCTCGTGGGCCAATCAGAAGCTGTTAATTCGAAATCGTAAGCCGAGGTATAAATGTAGACCTATTCATCATATCAAGAGATCTCGTCCCAATAGATTTTATTATAGATTGTAGTCTGGAACACGATAGAAAAAAGCTAATTTACAGCAACTGAAGCGGGCGAGGTGAGTGGGGTTGTTGATATAATTTGGAAAAGTCATACCCAGATCCATTTCAGGTTGGACGTGAGTTATGTGAACAGCTGCCGGGGTATATGTTGAAGAGCTGCGCATTACCAGCAGCAAGCCTTCGACCTTAAGGATATTAGCTTAGACTGGAATCTGACGCAGGAAAATCCCCTGAGCTCTGTGCTTTATGTCTGAAGAGTGATTTGACCCAGATCAGCTCATGAGGGTGTGGTGTGATCATCAAGTCTGCTGGTCTGTATCTCCCTTCCATCACCACAGGGGTCAAAATCTGTTTGTGGTGGCATGTTTCACCGTTTGGAAGTAGGAGACCACGCCTCAGGCTGGTAGTTACCGCCAGGGACCTGTCTATCTGCCTTTGCCCACGGGTTCTCTTCCTTGCGGGTCGTCGGGGGGGTTCTTGTAGAATCAGGCTGTGGTGCCCGGGCAGAAGATGAAGGCGCATCGGCAGAGACAGGAACCGGGCCAGTGTTTGCATTGGTAGTCGCGGGTCCCGCTCCCATCTCTGGGGTCTGTTGCTGAGTCTTCGGTTTATCAAGGAAGGAGGGTTTGCTAGCCCAGCGCTCGTCGGCGAGTCGGGCAAGTTCTTTCATTTGCGCCTGGCGAACCAGGTCTTGTCGCTGCTCCTCAATACTCGGGGGTGTCGGTCGGACGTATCGGAGCCATTGATGCCATTGCGCTAGATCACAAATCCTTGTCAGTAAATCTAACCTTGTATTGCCTCCACGGAGCGCTTTGCCACCGTCGGCCGCCAGCGCAATTTCCCCCGGATGCGATCGACTCACGAGTAACCTGAACATCTCCGTAATGCGTTTTGGGATCAAATTTAACGATCCGCCTGTATCGACCGGCATTCAGTTGATCTTTGAATTCCCAAAAGGTGTTTCCGGCGAGATCCTGGCCTTAAGGTGGCGGGTTAGCATAACATGTTATAGCGCCGAGAAGAGGAACGCAGAAACTGACCGACCAAAAAGGATTTCCGCCAGGGTAGCCGGAGGCCTTTCCATTTGAACCAGAGGCTGTTAACCATTGTGTGTATGTTGGTGGAGGATTGAAGGGTGGAGAAGAAAAAGTTGCGGGCCAAAGAGCCAGAACGTTTGGAACGTCATCGGCCCCAATAAACACAGCCCCGGGCATTCCATTCCACCTTCCCTCAACTTTCTTTCTTCCCAGACTCACTCATTGGAGGTTCTTGAGGATACCAAATCGCCAGGACCTCGTGACTGGTACTACTTTCCCTTCGGGTCTAATTCGATTTGCTTGTTGCGTCCTAACTCTCATACCCAAGTCTCCACTCTAGGGCCGATCAGGCACACGCCCGCAAGGGGATACGTACTCTTGTGAAACTACAACACCGACGTCCACTCTAGCCGACTCGGATTAAGCACACACGACCGGAGACTCATTATGGCGTCGGTATCTTCATTGGATAAAGACCTGCGCAATATGCGACTATCCCGCTATACCCCGCAGGCAGCCGCGGAGGTACGCGACTGGATAGAAGAGGTGCTGCGCGAGAAACTTCCATCGCCTGATCTACTCGAAGGTCTAAAGGATGGTGTGGCTCTATGCAAGTGAGTCTCGATTGAACCTTTCTGCCTGCCTATGTGTATATTTCCTGCGCAGCTGCGCAGACAGGCATGCATGCGGTTGTAACCTGGACTAAGCCTAACCCCTTGTCTACTAGACTGGTCAATTTGGCCGTGTCCCCCGGCGTCAAGTATAAGCAGTCGTCTATGCCATTCGTTCAGATGGAGAACATTTCGCATTTCCTCCGTGCCTGCCAAACCGCGCCGCTCAACCTTCCTCCACACGACGTCTTTCTTACCGTTGATCTCTATGAGGCAAAAGATCCCGCGCAGGTTCTCCAGTGCCTGGCGGCATTTAGTCGAAGGGCGAATTCCCTGAAGCCAAGCGCGTTCCCGTCGGCAGTTGGCCCACAAAGTAAGAAGGGGGTGTTGAGTCCTAATGCGACAGGCTCATCGAATTCGGGATCCTATACTCGCACTAGCCGTGCCTTGAGCAATGTTAGCGATACAAATTCTGGTCGACCAGGGAGCCCTGCCAAACCATCCGGATCCTTTAGCTCTTGGAGTAAGAGAGATGACCAGACAAAGACTGCGCCAGCATGGAATATTCACCAATACGGCTACATGGGTGGTGCCAGCCAGGGCAACCAAGGCATTGCGTTTGGTGCTCGACGACAAATTACAACCCCCGGCCCGGCTGTTCCTAGTTTGGCGGAGAAGGAGAAACGTAGACAGGAAGAGGAAGATATCCAACGTAATGCGGAGAGGGAACAAGCTGAGCGCGCCCGTCGAGAGATGGAAGAGCAGGAGGCCCGTGCTAAAGCTGAGGAGGAGAGAAGATGGAACGAGGAGACGGCTCGCCAGAGAGAGGAGGAAAGACGAGAGATGGAAAACGAGAAACGTCGATGGGACGAGGAAAAGCGCCGATGGGAGGCAGAGGAGCAGCGCCGACTTGCAGAAGAGAAAGCTGCCGAGCACCGCCTGGAGGTAGAGCATGAAGAAGAACGCCAACGCCGACGGAAGTCCAACGATGCTCGTCTCAATGGTCAATTCCTGAGCCAGTATCAGGCAGGGCAGGCCAGTGCTTCTCCAGGTGGAGTTACCCCCACCGACGAAACCGCCGACAGTCGCCGCATCAAGGAGCTTGAGCGCGAGCTGGAGCTAGCCAAAGAGCGTGAACGCCAGTATACGAGCGAGCGAAAGGGACCCACAACTCAGGAGAAAGAAGATGATTCACAATCTCGCAGCCGTAACGGCGGACGCCCCGTACCGGTGCCTCCTAAGCCGAGCTATAGTCTTTCTTCTTTGGAGCAAGAACGGCGACTTCTCCGCGGTGAATGGCAAAATACCCAAGACATACCGGTAACAGAGGAGAATGATGATGGATTCGAGGAACAAGCTCCGCCTCCGCCTCCCCGGCCTCTCCCACGGCCCGTGCCAGCCCAAGAGCAAGCGCCCGCACTTCCAGCCAGAGCTCTTCCTCCAGCACCCCGTCCCCTTCCAGACCCGATGGCGTACACTGCCAATCACAGACAAAATCGTACCGACCGCTTCCTGAACTCAAACCCAGCACCCGCGGCGCCTACTCCTACTTCGCACCGGCCCCGAGACTACAACACGACAGCCGAGGTTGACGCAGAGAACAGTCGCCGCATGGCTTCGCAAGAGAAGACACGGGCCGGTGGCTGGGCCTCCAAGTCCTTGTTGGAGCGCGAGATGGAACGTGAACGCGAGCGCCAACGCGAGTGGGAAGAAAACCAGAAGCAAACCCAGGCTGCCGTGCGCGATACCTCCCTCGGCACGGGCCCAGGCCAGTCTTGGGATGTTCACCAGTACGGTTACTTAGGTGGAGATAACCAGAACCGTGGAGGTCAGGGACTTGGCATCGGAGGCGCCAGGCGCCAGATTATTGGACCTCGTCCGCCTCCATGATACGTTCATTCCACTCTGTTGAAACTCGGGGGTTTTCCTGCATTGTTCTGTTTTCCTTCCATTTTCTTATTTCTTACGGTCTTGACTATATCCGACAGGCTTTAGTATTTCCTGCCTCTTACTTCCCTCATTTCATGTTCTTTTTGCGTCGGCGATTCGGAGAGATGTATTTTGCTCATATTCCCCGAAAGTCGCTATATGCTACTTCGTTTTATAGTGTTTGGCGTACCGTTAGCTACACTGTTGATAACTACGGGTAATTCTGAATTCCTCTAATTATTACTATTCAAGCAGTTCAAAAGTTGAATGCGACTGTCAATTAAAAGTAGGGCTGCCACGTGTCGATCATTACGGGACTCGGAAGCCCCATGAGTTAAATCGCACTACATACACCATTTATGCTGCACAACCACTACAAAGAATCCTGATACTCGAACTCAGTAAACCTGGTAGAAGATGTGACCTCGTTTGGTGACCGCCGCCGGATCTGGAGATGCCGCTGTTCTATCGAGAGGCTTTTGTGATGCGAAGGGACGTAGTAGGTATCCTTGCCGTTTAAAGTACTCAATCATATTTCCAAACTTGTTTGGTTGCGTGAAGTAGCTGCAATAGAACTCGGAATTAGAGGGTGAAAGGACATAGGGATATAACAGTGATGCCCATCCCGTCGATATTTTCCTTATTTGATTATCTTTGTGGTACTAGCAAATAAAGGGAAAGAAGTGAAATAGTATATGCATCATTATCATGGCTGTCGTGACTTGTCATAATCTACACCCTCACGTTGACGAATTGGCCAGGGGGTGACAGAAGCTCAGCAAGAGACAAGAGCCTTTCACTGCTTTCCCGCAACCAAGTCAATTCAAGTGACTCCTGCTTCTTGCTATTCTGGCTGCGCCGGGGCTCCTCTCGTGCTCTACCTTCCCGACGGTCAATTCCAGACTGCACAACTTTCTTGAAAGATGGCGTGGCAGTTAACATGTCACTTTTCCCCAGGAGCATGATCGTTGCCTCGAGAAGCATGGACACCTTGGTGTTGTTGACCACACTACCGTTGGCTGCCCCGAATGGGAGGAAGCATTTCTCCAATTTTGATTGGTAGAGATAAGTTTCATCAGAGGATGGAGCAGAGGCTTCCCGCAGGCTGTATAGCATGATCTCACAGAGGGTAGTTTGCTCCGCATCTGTAAGCTCGGGGAGGATGAAAGGGCTAACGAAAGCCTGGAAAATAGGCAGAGGTTGAGCAATAATATTGTCCGCGAAAAGATTGTAGAGGTCCAGCACAGGGATAAAATCCTGAGGTAGTTGGTACGAGACATCTGAAAGAATGCCGAGGAGTCGTTTGCGCAATCGAAGAGAGTCGATGCCACCCATCGGCGAAAGTCCAACATTCTGATGAGGCAGAGGCCCAACATTTGCAGGCTCCGCGGGGGCGCTCCAGTCCTTGTTCCTCGTCTTGTTCGCTTCGACCGACGGACTGGGCCTGAATCTGGATTTTTCGGGTCCACAGCTCCATTTACTTCGTCATCTGTCTCATCTTGCGACAAATAATCGCCATACTGCCCCTTGTCAATATTGACCTCGCGCTCTCTCTTCTTCGCCTTTTCGGGCCCGCTTCGAGACTTGAGCTCTTTCTTAAACACCTCCCGAAACTCATTGACCGAGGTGGTACTTCCGTCGGCGAAAATAGCTCTCAATATCCTTCGACTTCGTCCACTTTCATTAACGGCTGAAATGAACTGAAAAATCAAGCTCTCTCGCAAGATGCTTAGATCCTCATCCACCTTCTTAGCTCTTCGGTCGACTTTCTCAGTAGGGGCGACATTCTGCCAGACTCTCCTGCCCCTGCCTTTCGGCTCCTCGGCTTCTTTGGACTCTTGTGCTTTCTTCCGAGCCCCTGTACTTTTGCCTTTCGATTTTTCGGTTCCAGTGCCCCGTGCAGCGTTCTTCTGAGCACCCTCGGCTTCTCCTTCTGCGTTTTCGGCATCTTGAGCTTGTTCAGCCTGTTCAGATTCAACCTCTCGTGCGTCGTCTTTTTTCCGAGCTTCGTTTGCTCTGTATGTTTCTAACCGTTGTTCCCAATCATCTTCCATGACCTCGCACATATACTGCAGCCAGACCTGCCATCGCTCCCACCGCTCGGGATGAAGCACAGAGCAATTAAGTGCCCAACCCACAGCATGCCAGAAGTCTTCCGCCCGCGACCACAGCGAATCGGATTGGCCCATGTCTAAATTCAATGGCTTGCTCCCAGGCGAGTGTAAATCACTGTCCCCATGATCTGCATGGTGCCGGCGACCCGATCGCAGTGTTTGATGCGTAAATACAAATGCATTATTCAGTCTGCAATCCTTTGGGCTGACGAGGGTAGAGAGGAGCCGAAGAAGCTGTAGGGCCACGGAGGCTGCGTCCTTTGCCTCGGCAGACTTGGCGCGAGTTGTAGTTGTTGGGTGAACGAGGAACGTGACGGCGAGCGCAATATGTTGTGGTAAAGGGACAAACGCTTTCCGAGAGGCATAGGTCCCCGAGGCGAGGGTACTGTACAGAAGGTTTAAACCTTGAGTGTCTGGACGTTTGTTAGTGGGGCTGCATGCCAAAGGAAGGTGTGAGGGTTCGGACAGAGATTTTCCTCGAAGAAGATTCCAATATGCTGGATCAGTTCAAACGGTAGTACCGCAGGCGTGCGGTACGCTACATTATTGGGAGGACCCATGGCCTGTCGATGGAGAGAATCGGTCATCGTCGCGGATTTCGCGTCAAGAAACGCGCCTTATCGATAAGCGATTAGTCAGGTTTGTGGAGTAACAACTAAGACAAGTAAACTATAAACTAAAGCCAATCTTGAAAGTTGAAGATTATTTATCACAGCGTGGAAGAGTTTCAAAAGATGAATGCAATAAAAATGCGACTACGAAGGAATCTTATATGCGCTTAGTTCTTTGTTTGGTAGGTCTTTGATTGTGCGGGGGTTCAAAGTCGGGACAAAGAACAGGACCAGCCCATTCAATGTATGTACCCAATTGTATTCAAGAGATCTATGCTAAAGGTTGACCATCGTAACAAAAGTCATGCAAGTCCCCTAGTAGTTGGGAATGCAGACACCGGCGTTCCACTCAGTGGCGCCAACACACTGCCAGCCGTCGCAGCAAGAGGGGCCATTGCTCTCGCAAGCATTCTTGTAGTCTAGAAAGATAGTCAGCTAACGATACCTTCGATCTTATCCATAGAGTCGAACCCACGGCCAACACAGGTGCGCTTCTCAAAGGCATCGGGGGAGGGAGTAGCAGTGGCGACAGCGGCCAGGGTAGCGATGATGACGGTGATAAACTGCATTTTGATGGTGGGTTGGTTGATCGGGAGATCGGTTGATTGATTGAGTCAATTGAGTAGATTAGATTGATGGAGTTGATGATATTGAAATTGTACAGGATATATTCAGCTATTTATCCTCGAGAGAGGCCACCATAGGGGCCTCGTAGCCTCCAGCTTCAATGGCCCGATGCGGGAATAGTAGATCTGATGTTTCAAGATCGCGACTGTTTTGCCTTGGCTGAGTAGGAAGATCGATGATTACTGAGTCGCCACTACGATACAATCCGTAATAAGGAAGCGGTAGATGAGCTCAATTTTGCAATTTACCTAAGTAGGTAATGGTGTACTTCGGAGGCCTTGAAGATGACGCCCCCAACTCATACTCTCCTGAAAAGGTTAGCGTGATCACTGCATGTAATAGGCCCCACTCGAGTTCTTTCCCATTTCATAATGCTGATAACTAGTTGACCTCTTCAGGAAAGACTTTGCAAGGGTTCAAGCCGCATTTTCCCCAAAAAATAAACAACGTGCGCGAAGAACGTCGACTAAGCCTTGAGAGCGCCGTCAATCGACTCAGCTTTGCCCTCAATGGTTGGATAAATCAAAGGAGCAGGCGTCTCCTCGCCTGCAAGCAAGCGGCAGATTTCCAGCTTGCTAGTCGGATAAGAATTTGTGGGAGCTTTCCAGCCGATGGCAACTGCCAACTCAACTCCATACTAAGTTGGACAGGCATCTCCAGGAATGGATCTAAGGAACATTCCATTATCCTGTTCCTGTTCTCTCTATCTTATTCTTCTTTCCCTACCTCTCACTATTTTTAATAGGTCTGTGATAACATGAATCATCTAAGTCCTCTTCCCCGTTCATGTTCTTTTGATGGGCTCTGAAACGTCTCTTCGTTGCTCGTTGTCAAGATTGAGGCATGTGATGTTAACCTTCTAAGAAAGGGAGATTATATGATCAAAATAGATTAAAAGTACGAGATGATTTGAGCAGACTGATCCCCAGTGGCTTATTTGTGCAAAATATGAAGCAGATGTGCTCCATGGCTTGAACCCTGATGGCTGTTGAGTCTCGAGACCCGGTCATGTTGCTCTATGACCGAATGGTAATTCGCCAAGCCAATACGGATCTCTCAAGTGTACCCTATCTATGTGTTATATTTGGGACTATATAAAACCTTTCAAAGCAATCCATTGATTCGCCCTTGATATCCTCCTGTCGAATAGTTCACCGTCATTCTAAAAGCCATAGGTACATCCCGACTATGCAATGCCGCATATAGGATAAAAACCTTGGAACAGCCAGGTATCGAGGCTAGAAAGTAGCGTGAACCTACCTGAGCGTGGGTCTATGTAGAAGGTGAACACAAATGCACAGGTTCATAGACGGAACAGTTGAATGATTGGCAACAACATACCGCCGTACTGCTACTACAAATTTTACTGTTTGTTCGAATGCTGTGGACTGACGCTAGAACATGAAATCGAGGATGACGGGAGACATTAATTTGCACTAGAAGCATCAGTCATATTGATAATGGCTTCTGTTGAAATCAAAGGACCAAAACTAAATGGCCCCATTTCCATACCACAATTTAAATCCATAGAAGCGGGGTAGCTAACCAACTTCACCTGGAAGCAGCGTAGATTCCTATGAAAATGTTATGATGTAGACCATCAACTTCAGTTACATTTATGATAAAGTGTCTTATACAATCCTGAATACCTAGAAGCAGGCGAATGGTAAACAAACCAGCCTCTGCGATGATGCAATGTCCCCCGCATGGACCCAGCCAAGAAAATAACCTGCATCCAAGGCATGGCTAGTATGTAGTTCTGCATGGCCCCATTTCTAAATTTCAGGCTTAAATCTACGCGAGCCTTGAAGATTCCAAAAGGCTCACGAGGAAGAGAGGAAGATTGTGCAGAATATAAGATATGCAGGGCTCTAAAACTGGACATCTAGACAAAGGACAGGCTGGAGCTAAAATAAAAAGGGGTGGCCGGGCCCACGGCTGCGTCTCATATTTTCCAAAAAAGAAAGGAGAAAGATTTGCGACAAGCCAACGACGGATCATACTCCGTGAATCAACGCAATGCAAGAAACTCTTTTGAGGAAAGAGGAAACAGGGGAGGGAACGGAGTGTCAAGACAGGGAGTGAGCTTCGGAGGCCGGACGCCAATGTAGCATAAGAAAAAGAGAAAGAGAAAGGAAAGAGTACACTATGAATCGTCTTCTAAATCGGAGAAGAGACCTATTCGCAAACGATGCGACTGGAGAGACGTTAGCTGTGGTTTCTCGCAATTCCCCGGAGACGGAGAGATGCGGTATGGGGATATAGAAGACACGTACAAAAGGCAGTTTCGGAATGACCACCGCTAGCGTGGCCAAGAAATTGATCGTGAAGTAGGTAAGGTCGTAGTGGGTATAGTGGGTGCTCACGAGGAAGAGCAAGATCGGAACGCAGAGCAGGAACTTCTTGGTAGGCGTGTACTGGTCGCCATTGTCAATTTGCTCCCACATGTTGAGGTTATCGTAAGCACCAGCGTTGAACTCGAACGGGATGCCCCGCACCCAGTGGAACATGAGGAAGGAGCCAAACATGTAGCTGATGTTGGTAAGGGTCCATGAGGTTTCTTGCGAGACCCCGGGAATGATGTCGCAGAGTACTTTGAGCGCCGCAATGAGGACGAAGTGGATGGTCCAGGCACCTATTCAAGCGACCGATCTCGTTAGCCAGTGTTCGTATTTGGATTCCATAAACCTGTCCACCGTGTCCCGATCGGCGGATGGATTGGGGGAAATCTGAGAAGGTGGCACCACGGAAACTCACCCTTCGCATGCACCCAGTTGGCATTGAGATTGGGTAGCGCAGCCTGGTCGCTTATGTGCTCGTTCGATTCAGCGGGTTCCTGGTAGATCAGACTGCTGGACCGCCGGCGGCGGCCCTGCTTCTGAGTGTTGGGAGATAACCGCTGTGGCCCGTCCATCTCGGGTGCAAAAGAGATGGCACGAGGAACCAACAGGGAGGATTTGGAAGAGTCGGAAGCCAGCGTGACGGCGAAAAGGTGGTTGATGGGAAAAAGGAGCGTGGGGATGGAAGTGGCACACACGGCCCAGAACTGGAGAAAGGCGGATCGGCTTTCGGGGTCACGGGGCAGTTTCTCTTTTTCGAATCAACGCAACCGCAACGGAGTATTTGGTGGGGTGTTTCTGGGGGGGATTTCGGTGATTTTCCCAGGGATTTCGAGTGAGACAAGAAAAAAAATTCGTGGAGGAATGGGTTGGCCACACGGCACGTGCAGTAAGGACCAGCTCAACTGAATGTGGACTAAATACGTTGAGCTAAATGAAATAGTCAAAGCCACTTTCTCCTATTTATAAAACGGAAAGCCCCTATTTTCCGATTGATCTAGAACAATGTGTATGTTCCCGATAACGCGTTCAATTCCCTTGTGTTTTGCCGGATTTTCCTCCCAGTCTCTTCGGCATATACATAGTCCGGGGATTGGCATAATCGCCACGGAACAGCTCTCGTTGTCTCACTTTCAAGCCAGTTCCAAAGGAATTGAACTCCAAAGGAGTCATAGACTGGCGATGATCAGTGAGAACCGTTCGATCGTGCACGACCGGAGAGACCAGCCAGGGCAGCTGATCTATCATACGATGTCGCTTATGGTTAGACAGCGAATATTGAATCAGCCCTATATCACAACAGTCAGAACCACGAAGACTCCTGGGTCTTCACTAACAGCCGTACAGGCAGGAACCAAAGCCGTGTTCACGAACCTTGGAGCTACAACCCACAAAGCTTGTGGCAAACCCTAGATCGGGCTGGTGCCTCCGATCCAAGGCCGACATTGGAATCTGTCTGTCTGCATGAGTCATTGCTTCGAGATATAATAACTCCCACCGATCTCACATACACCAATAGCATGATACCTCGCAGTGGCGAGATAAACAAAACACCCCCGTCATGGCGCAACGCAGGTCAGGCTACTTAGGCCAAGGTAACTAACCAGTTATCTAGTGGATTTCCTAATTACCGGGTTCCTATCCGAGTTGCTGCCTCCTTTCAGAGTCCATATGGACTATAATGACTCGCTATGATAGGATGGTGTAAGGGTAAGAATTCAACCAAATAGTATTCAAACATATCTGCATAGCAAACTCCAATCAAGCACAAGGGCAACTTGTACTACACACACCTAATCGAAAGCCTGTTCATCCAAAACGTAGTCTCACATACTCCTACCTAGACCTTCTCAGCGTCAAATTCCTCTTCTAGTTCCCCAAATTCATCTTCTTCATCTTCTTCCCATTCGCCCCGTTCCTCCGTAATTTCTTCTTGTGCTTCCTCTGCATCAAAATCTTCTTCATCCATCACCTTCTCCTCAACCTCCGCAGTCTCAAAATCATCTTCCATGAGATGATGCCTTTCGAATTCGTGGCGTCCGTCTATCTCTTGATAGTGTAAATCTGCATCCTGGGCGAGAGAACGATGGGTGGTGTTCAACTCCCACACCGTATAGCTCATACTACCTCCTGAGCCAATAGGGGAAGTCTTGGGACCGCACCACGTGGCGCTGGCACAGTAATCTCCTGATGAACGACGGGAACAACAACCGTCCTTGAATTCTGTACCATCAGGGCATTCAATAACATCGGCATCAGCCTCACAAAACCCGGTTTTTTTGTTGTATCTAGCGCCTCTTTCGCACTGAACAGAAGTCGAAACACATCTCCAGTTCCGAATATGGTATCCCTCGGGACATGTGGTTGGTCCACGGACACATACACCATCTTCTGGATAGTCGTCTGGATGTGGCAATGTTGTAGTTCCCACACACTTCTTCAGCTCGTGGTCGTAATAGAAGTTGTTTCTGCACTCAGGCTTCTTGCAGCATTGATTTCCATCACGAGTAAACCCTTTCTCACATTGTATCTCCAAGTCTGGTTGACATACACCATTCTTTCGACTGTGGCCGAGAGGGCAACTGGGACCCTTGATGCTGACACAACGTTCGGTTTGGTCGTTGTACTCAGCACCCTCCACACAGATAGGAACCCTGGCCATACAACCTGACTTCTTGCAGGCTGTACCTCGGGGACAATTGGTCGTCTTCTCAACCACGCATTGTCTGCGGTCGTCAGGGAAAGACCTATGTTTGCATTTCGGAACGAACTGGAATGATACACATCCGGTGCTGGAAAAGGTCGTTTGGGGAGGGCAGCTAGGTCGCTCCAGAACCACGCAATGTCCATCCTCAAGATACTCATTGTTACCACAAGATGGCGATGTGTTGTCAGAGACACAACGTTCTCCATCAAAGGTGAACCCGAATTCGCAAAATGGATTCTCGCCCAGAACACAGTCATGGCCTATGAGCAGAGCCTGCCGGGCAATGATTGGACACACACTCTCCACGGGCAATATCGTAATGGAAGTTCTTTGAGCAGATTGGTTTCCTATCTCGAACGCGCAGGCCCTTATCAAGAGAGTATCCTTCACGACACTCAGGTCGCGTATTGCTAACACATACGCGTCCACGAAGATCGCTTCCTCGGGGACATTTAGGCTTTTGCAAAGCCTACTGCTCACATTTGTCGCCATCAAGGTTGAAACCGTCAAGGCATTTGTGATCCCGGGCAAACTCCCAACACATTTCACCGTTCCATTTCTTATGGTGGGGACAACAGCGAGCAGAACTTCTCGTAGCATCAAATGATAAATGCGCATTGTGGGGGCAGATGGGATGTTGTTTGTGAATACACTCATGAGTAGCCGGGTCCAAGTCAAATCCTTTGCCACACGAAAGTGCAGACCTAGATACACATTTGCCAAGGCTTTCGTCAAGATCGTCAGATCCGTTACATTGTGGAAGTGTCTTGGCCAAGCAAGCACCATCGACAAGCTCGCTGTCCTCAGGGCAGTAGGGACGAGTCAACGAGACACAACGATGCCATTTATGATCAAAGACAGAACCATGAAGACAAATAGGGTCTTTCTTGCTGACACAGTCCCGTTCTTCATATTTCATGTCTTTAGGACATTTTGGTCCCGATTTGGTGACGCAGTTATTATTCTCGAAGCAGTAAGGATGCAGGCAAGACGCAGGTTTATCAAATACACAAATTTTGTTTTCAACTCGGAAACCGCGCTCGCAGGTGGGCCATCCGACGACACAATTGTGGCCGTCGAATCTCGAGCCTTTCGGACACGTGGGAGTGGTATTGGCAAAACCCATTTGATCTCGAAGTGTGCTCCCCTTAGGGCACGAGGGTTCCATTTGCGAAACGCAATATGGATCTTGGAAATGAAAGCCTTGGGGGCACACGTATGCCCCAGGAACGCATTGTTGACCATAGAATTGAGTTCCTTAAGGACAACACATGGACTTTCCCGAGGTGCTGTCTGTGGAAGGAGAAAGAGTGAATAGGTCGAGAAGGTTGGGGATCTGGTCGATGTTGAATTGCGATTGGGCTCTCACCACAGAAGGGACGAAGCCCCAAAGTGAGAGCCAAACAAAGAAGTATAAGCCCAGCATGGCTGTAAAACCCATTGGAGTAAAGAATGGACGGGGACGAACAGTCAGTAGACATGGTGCAGTTGCTCCAATTTATAACTCCATCTACGCCTTTTCCTGTAATGTCGCAGAAAGATCACACATTCCATCGGTTCAGCTGGCTGCTGTCGCTTGGTATGACTTGACTTTCTCTCTCATGTCAAGGAGAATGATAGACATATGAAACATTTTTATTCAGCCTCCGAAGAAAAAACCAGGAATTTCTGGCGAGTGCCAATCGAAGGTATGGAAGTTGACGACATGGCTGTCTTGAGGAAGAGGCAACCTTGGAAGGGTCCAATCACTATGTTCTTGTGATGTGATGAAGCTGAACTGACAATCTCTTGATATCATCACAGACCAACTCACCACTCACAAGGAGGCGTCTAGTCTTGCAGAGGTGAATGCCTGTGGGGAGCTGAAGCACATGGCAGAAGCTGCAGATTTTGCTTTGGCTTACGTCCCATCAAACAGAACTGGACCAATTATGCAAGTGCGACCGAGCCACTGCAGCAAGGGCGGATAAAATCAAGCTCACGCTAAGGCGGCCTTCCCGAGCGTCAACTTGGTCTGTGATTTGTCGCTAAATATTGCCTGAGTGAAGGACAGAAAGGGCAAAACTACGCGGCCACGGCAATCAGGGCTTTATGATGAGTCAACAAGTGGTTCAAGTCACACTGCTTGACGCGAGACGATGTAATGCTCTGACCTATCTACTGCATATAGCCGGCCACACGTATTGACTGCATTGAGTGACCATGTACCCCGTATATACTCCGTAGATCCACATGAGTTGAACCTCAGCCAGCCCCAAAGATCAGGACTCTAATCTCCTGCAGGAACGGATATGTCTGTCGGCATAAGATGTGGGGCTCAGATTGAGTCTTAAGATAGAACATCAAACTTATGGAAGTCGGAATCCGTCAGCGCTGACGTACTAATCAAGACCAGAGAGGAAGACGTGGCTACGTGCGAGGCAGAACAGGATCCTGTGACACGGAAAAGCCAAGAAACAGAGGCAGGGGAGATGCTCTTCTATAGAGCAGTCATCTGACTCTTAGGGCATCAAAGAGGGACAAAATTGAGAGGTCACTTGGGAGAGCCTGTCTTTTTAGTATAACACAGGGTAATCCCGTGAGAAGGTTAGCATACTCCATTTGATCGATTTTAGTGCGGTCTACTCATTTCTATGAATACTATGTCATGGAGTATGGCGGCTTTGGTCTTAGTGAAAGCGAATGCTAAAAGTCTTCTAGTGATTTCAATCCTCGACCAGAGCTCTTGTTGTACTGAATTGGTAAAATATGCCCCAGCCCCAGGCTCTCATGCCAGTGAGAGCAGCCAGCTAATTTTTTTGCTGAATAAATGACTACCTCATCTAGGCGCAATATTCGATGAATAGAAAGATATAAGGAGACAATTTTGATTGGATGTCCCAACCTCGTTCCTGTCTTCAAGTAAACAGTGCAAGTGATGTAAACCAATCGGGCGGCCCCACTAACGCACATAATGCGGTTATGGCACGCGGCGCCAACCGTAAAATTTTGATTGCAATTCTCGCGTCAAGATCCTCTCCCCGAAAGTTGTTCAATTTGCCAACAACAATCATGTCAGACTCTGGGGATGAAGCTGATTCCCGAACAGCATCCGTCGGCATTCAGAGGCCCCGATCGAAAAATTCCTCTACCCGCGGCTCCGGCGACAGTGACTCCCGACCCAAGAAGAGGCAGCGACGGAATCGATCTCGCGCAGGCGATGTGAGCGATATTCTTCCCCGCGGCGCATCCTTCAGCTCGAACCCGCTTGAGGTCGACCCCGACGAGACATCCAGTTCCGGATCGAGCGCGGGCTCTGGGAGCGATTCCGATCATTCGGACTCGCCCGAGAAGCCAGCACCCGCCAACCCTCATAAGGGCAGCACTGCGCCTGCAATAAGCTGGAACCAAGGAAGAAAAGCGCCTATCCGAACTACGCTCGGGAAACGCAAGGCATCTGGAGAGGTTCAGCCAAAACCTCAGGCTACAGGGCCGAAGGCAGAACAGTTTTCGGCGGTGAATGCGTTTTGGACACCTCGCGATGAATCGGCTTCGCCTGAACCTAGTGGAGAGGATACCGGCGTGAATGGAGATGAAGAGTCTGAAGATGGGTCGGACGGCTCGAGTGGATTGGAAGAAGGCGAAGTGGATTCTAGAAGTGACTCCGATGCAGTGTCTTTGGATTCCGAAGCCGATGATTCCATATTGCTAAACATTGGCGAGAAAGCCGAGGATACCGCAGATGAGTACAGCCCAGAGGATGTCGTCACAAATGGCCAAACAAACAGTCATGTGAATGGAGTTTCAGAGGAAAGTGCATCGGCGCCATCTGGATCTTCTGAATCTAAGGAGGAGGCATTTGAGCGTTATGCAAAGAAATATCCCACACCGCCAGCCGTTCTGATGGATCTAGGAAAGGGGGATATGGAAATTCAAGCTCAGTTCATCTATTGGGATCAAGACATCAATGATATCGATCTTCAACTCCCGGTGGGCTGCACTGAATGTCTTCAATTTGGCCATCAGGCGGAAGTGTGTCCTACAAAAGAGGTATGCATATTTAGCAAAGCACGCCAGTAACTTAGAAGGTATTAACGCATATCTCCCAGTGTTCACACTGTCAAGCATGGAATCAACATATAAGCGCACTCTGCCCCTCATGGCGAAGATGCCAGCGATGCAGGGAAAGAGGGCACGAAGATAAGGAGTGCCCCTCAGCATTGAAGAGCTCCGCTTCTGAAGTTCCTTGTGATTTTTGTGGCTCATCAGATCATACTGAGTCGTGGTGCGACGATCGGTGGAAGTTTCCACTGCGTGAAACCGCATCAACAGAGGTCAAGGTTTCAATCTCATGTGCTAATTGCATCAGCAAAAGTCATCTTATTGGCGACTGCCCGTCTCTCCGCCGGCCTTACAACACCTCGTCCTTTACACTCAAGGGCATTGACCCTGACCATATCATCAACCTCAACACAGCCCCTAAGCAGATCCAGCCGCCCATAAACTACAGCCAGGGTCGCAAGGCGCGAGGAGGAGCTCGTGGAGGGCTCAATGCTCGCTCTTCATCCCCATCAAGTGATGACATGCTGCCCCGCAAGGGCTCAAAACCCCAACCGGTCTCACGCGGACGAGGCCGCGGATCACACATTCGATTTGGAAATTCAGTCGCACCCCCGCGTAACGGCCCCGGGCCTGATAAATCACGGGGAAGGCCCCCGCCGAACCGTGGCCGGCCACAGTTCACTGGGAATAACACCCGCCAGCGTACACTATCTCCACTTCCGCGTTCGTTCCCTCGTGGCCCGCCCCCGCGAGGTCGTGGTCGTGGTGGTAATGGCCGTGGAGGACCGCCGTCACGCGGTGGGGGCAGGGGTCGCAGAGGAAAATAGACCAATAAGGTCCATGTAACGAAATGCCATGATTCCCCTGTACTTAAAAGCTTTGCGTGTACACATTTACAAGGTCTTGACCTGATATCATAGGAAAGATCATGCATGTTTCCAAACTAAATTCGACCCTAAGGTTCCAGCATCTAAGGTGTGGACACATCTCTATACCGACCTCGCGAAAGCAAAAGTATGACTGTCAAGCCAAGGAAGCCATCAGACATGCCCCGGATCACACCGCTGGCTAACAAACCCCTGCTCAAGGATCTCAATCAAATCATCCAACCGATTGATACAAAGATCAGTATGAGCATGTTCCTGCAAATGAGTATTCCTCTCATTCAAAAGCAGCACCGTCGCCGCACCAGCTTTATGTCCAGCCGTCATATCATCAATACTATCACCAACCTAAAGAAAATCAGCTTTCCGCCAGAACAGGATCCAAAGACCATCAGATTGACCCACCATAATCAAACTCTCGGCCCGATTCGTCAACCCCCATTCTTGCGCAATATGCAGGATGCCAGCTGGATCAGGCTTGGGGATCACATTGGGTGTGTCTCGCGTAATTATAGGCAGGAATATATGCTCCGGCAGGTGATTGTTGAGAAGATACCGGACAGGCGATCTGTATTGCGAAATGTATTAGCGTTCCCGTGGTTCATTATATCGTTGAACTGGGACCGATACGCCGGGGAAGCGCTTACTCGAAGTTCCGTGTACATAGTGCCCGTCTCAAGCCGCGGGATTGGAGATACTCCATTAGTCCCACTAGACCCGGCTGTGGTACCTGGTCCATCATGGCGCGCCGCTCAACGGCTTGGATCTTTGCAACGGCTGCAGCGCGGTCTTCTGCGGTTGGAAGACCTTGGATGTGGTGCAGGATGTCGATTGATTTATCTATCCCAAGTGCATCTCTTAAAGTGGTTCATTGTTAGTTTCATGGATGTTTATGCGTTGTATTTCTTCGTGTTGTATAGCAACGGATCAGTCGGTCTAGTCTTACCTCATTTCAGTAAACATATGGTGTTGTGGCAAGCTGGTTCTCCATGTTAGTTTGTAACCCAGTCAAGATATTCCTCTTGCAATAAGAGCCATTTGCCCCAGTGCCCCTTCCAATTATGCATTTGCGCAATGCAGTGCTCGAAATTAATGATACAAAACAATCAATACCAACCTAGCGAAGCTACTATGGGATGAAGTCCATGCTTGAGAAAGGGAAGCTGAAATCGGCTTACCACAAGGTCCCATCCACATCAAACACGATGCCCTTTAGCCGCGGCGCATCTGATACTTTGGTGGTATCGAGCGGTGCGAAGCTCCGTGGGCGCACATGCTGACAATCTGTTGCAATGCCTGCCATGGTGGATAAGGTAGATCGGAGAGCTGCTAGACGGGCTGTCATGAGTCAAGAGAGTGGAGGTGTCGTTGCGACTCGCCGGGGATTGGGCCGAGATTAGCTTTAAGTGGATCTACTCGATCTACCGTCATCCATGTATCGGGCAGCTTGTATATCCCACACACAGAGGCTAACGAGGAACCTAAGACAAATTTCTTTGGAGTCCCTAGCTATGAACTCAAAGTCATTACCATTGTAGGATTCATGATAAGTTCATCTAGCAATTGACTTATTTTGCGAGAATCGGAGGCCTGTCAACTTGAAATATTAGTCACGTGACTGGTATGTGATTGGTTAGACCGAGCCTGAGCATCTAGATGTACTATAATTGAGGCTTTTTGTTTCTTTTCATTTGTGAAGAAGTCTGCTCATTAATTCTGCGCTGCTTTTTTAGCACTAACACCAAAAATAGGCCTGCCCAACAAGCGTGGTCATCCTATGGAATGTTCAAGCAAAAGTAACATCGAGGAAAGAACTGCAGGCTTTCGGTATAGATTGTAGCGGCCCATTTCTGCATCTCTATCAACTATGAATGTTGTCACATATTCCAAGGGTTTGGCATAACAAGCAATTGGGAGATGCGGATGAGACAATGGCCGGTCCTACCTAGGCCCATTGGAATTACAATTGATATTGATGGATGGTGATGCGCTTTTCAGTTCCCGCAAGCATTTCTTGTCAGAATCCAGATCAATGTGTAGGCTTATTTCTTTATGGGCTATCGGGCCAGACATTTGGAAACCCACGTGCAAGGACCTGCGGTAGGAGATGTTAGGGCTATTGTTTCCGGGAAACGGCTGGAGACTCGCACCTTCCCAGTAACCACCGCATCGAGAACCAGTATATCAACGACTCAACAAACCCTCACTCGACAATCCCAGTCATTACCATCAAATCTGAGCGAAAATGCCTCTCGTTGTCTACAAAAGATCAAACCGAACCCACGCCGTTCTCCCCGTCACCCTAAGAACAACCAACTCCCTCATCATAACCCTCGTCCACCTCCAATTCCTCTACTTGATCTCCTACATTGCCCGGCCTCTCTGCTCCTCCGCACAAGAGTTCCCACCATTCAAATACAATATCGAGCGAACAGAGAAACGAATAATCGACCTCATCATCAGTATAATCCCCTTCTCAAACTACCGTTCACCAAACCCATCAACAATCCTCCACCCCGAACTACTAAACCGCCGTTCCCAACCAGGCGCATACGCATCCGCCTCCAGACTCACAATCGATGGCGTCCCAAACATGCCCCAACCACCTTCAACAGCCTTCAAAACTCCTCCAACTATGCCACAATGCTATCCCGAAACAGCACTTGAGCGCATGCCCTCGCACCAGTCCGACTCCAAGCTTGGTGTCGCAATCAACAAACCCAGCGCAGTAGTGGACCGGTACACAAAAGCAAATGCCCCCATGTATGATACGGCAGTCAAGCGAATGCCACCTTCTAACCACCCACGCTTGCCCGTATTGGGGACGACAGAGAAAGAAAAAGGCCATACGAGTCCCGTTCAAGCACGCTCGACGCCTGCGCTCCATCTCGCCCGGCATTCGACTCACTCGGTTCATGAACACAAACTCGGCGCTAGCGTTGAAGAGCGCAGTGAGGATGACAATGAGTATCTCTTGCCTCTGCATCAGGTGCATGATATCACCGAGATGATGAATCGGACTGCGCCTTCGGCTTCGAAGACACATATCATTAGATTGGGCATATGCGCGGGACAGGAGTCGCCTGTTGCGTCGCTAAGGTCGTTGGCTTCGGTTGATGAGCCGGTTGATCTTACCTTGGCTTTGCATTCTTTGGGGTCCTCGGCGGGTAGTGAGGGTGAGGGAGTTCGGATGGATCGTGAGACAAAGTGCCATTCTACTGAGAGTTATCCTGGGAAGTTTCCAATCAGTGATGGGATTGAGGCTAGTGGGCTTGCGACGGCGGAGTATGCGTTTCGGGAGAAGGGGACTACGACGGTTAGGCCTTTTTCTGATTATTAAAACCTGGTTGCAGAGTACATGGGAGGGTGAGTCGTGTTTGGGCTTTTGTCTTGATTCAGCGTTTTGACCATGTTCTTCCCATTCGATTCTTTGGTCTTCGTCAGTCTGGATATTAGAGAGTTGTTGAGAAGTTATACTTAGCCAGTGACAGTGTCTATTACTTTACCTCTACCCCAGACTACATTTTTAAAATGATTCAATATTCCATGAAAGCCTGTGTCAAAATATCTGCATTTGATAAAATGGTCTCATTTACTATTAACTTTTGGAACAAGATGAATATGTAGCACCGAATCATGAATTGGCACTAAAACCAACCACACGTATCTACACACCCTCACCAAATGGTGATAAAAATCAAAAAAATTATCCTCAAGAAATGAACGAGGGCGTAGAACAAGATACAACAAAATCAATACATGGCTGCCCCACCCATCATGAAGCTTATAGACATTGAAAACAGAATGAAAGCCTCGAATAGCAGGAATGAAAGTTTGCACGCAAATGGCTCATAGATGGGAGAGGATGATTTTCAAGTCAAAGCTCAATGGTAAGATATCAGGTAGGGCATGGTCGTTAACTGTCGTAATAGGCGCGGACGCCGAGCTCGTCACATGGAATAGGAATAAAGAAAAGGGTAAAACGTAAAACAAAAATCAAAGTCAAAGCTCGCTAGACACAAATACAACCTAGGGTATCTCAATGCGGTCTCAATATTCATCCTCATAGTCGATCTGCATCGGACTGCCTCGGTAGCGGGTGCGCTTGATGTTACTGGGACTGTAGGAGCCGCCAGAAGTCAAAGGGCGAGGGCCTGTTGGCTTGCGGGTGGGAGGGGAGCGGATGGCGGAGCCCTGTGAATGAATTAGCTTTTGATCTGGGGTTGAAGGATTTGTTGGGAGACATACCCGTGAAATGACACGATCGCCATAGGTAGTCGAAGCCTGATCGTCTTCATCTTCGAGGACCTTGGGTGGTCGCTCGGGAATCAGAGGTCCCTCGTCTTTGACCTTCGGAGGACGGGGTGGTCCCGTTGCACGGGAGCTGTGCTCTGAATAGCCTGCATCAGAGATTGGAGAGAGTCTGCTGCCAGCGCTAAAGCGGTTCTGGGCGGGCTGCCCGGCCTGCAAGCTGGGTTGGGATCCCCATCGCTCTGAGCTGGGCGAGCCGGGGGTAGCGTAGGTCTGAGCCTGGGTCTCCAAAGCTGACTGGAAGCGTCCCGTTGGTCCCTGCCTAGGCTGGGGGTGCTGGAGATCGAGACTTCCACGGTGAGCTCGGTATTTAGGGGCTTCAGAAACTTGAGAGGGCACCAATGGCGATGGGGGCCGGTTCTCTTGCTCGTCTCCATAAGGGGAATGGAGGCGATCATCGCCCTCGGGATCGTAATAATTAGCCTTCTGATACGCATCTTGTCCAAGATCGGATCCCGAGCGAGACAGATTCTCAGAGTAAGGGCGCTCCTTTCGTCCAGGCTGAATGCTGTTGCGGATATTGTCACCCATGGAAGAAGCGGTGGTCTTAGACCAGCGAGAAAATTTGGGGAAGATCGAAGAACTACTGGATTTGTGCTTGCGAGCTTTTTCGGCCTTGTCGGTGGAAGCCTTGGGAGTGGTCTCATTGCTGCGCGTTCCTGAGGCCAGCGGCTTGCGAGGGGGTGTAGCAAGAGGTAGAGATCCAGCTCTTTCGTGGCGAGCAAAGTCTTGCACAGGCAAGTGTGCAGTCATGTAAGGATCATCCTCATCAAGGTCGCCCTCCTCCTCATCCTCTTCATGAACAGTGCTGACGCGCGGGTCCGCGTTTGTTTGCCGAGCTGGGCTCGACGTGTAAGGAGATTGGCTACCCTGGGCGACACCATTCTGGCCATTGTTGTCAAAGGTGTTCGCGTCGACACTCATCCGAGCCGTAGCACGTGGGCTGGTCATGCCCTGACCATCTCGGAGGGCTTCAACTTCGTCAAGCAGCTGCTCCAGCATGCCTTCGATCTTAGACAAGTCATTACCGGACTTCAGACTTAGACCTTTGAGAGCACGCTTGAAAATGTTCTTCCGCTTAGACTGCAAGTCCTCATCGTCCTCCAGGTTCAATTGGCGAGTACGAGATCCACTGGGAGGCAGCGGCCGGGGACCCCCAAGAACCTGATTGAGTCGTTCATGCTGCTTCTCGGTGGAATCAAGCAGCAATTCGTCTTGCTGGGCAATGAATTTCTTCATCTCGTCAAACGAAGTGCGCATCTCAGCAGCACTGCGGACCAGGGTGACCAACATCTCAGTATCCCGGGCATTGCGCTGGGCGTCACGAACGGTGAGATGGTCCATGAGGGCAACGATATCTTTGGACTTGATTCTCTCGATGCCATGGCCAGTAGCACTGTCGTAAAGTGGCGAGCCAACTCCATGAGAATAACCACTAAAATGACGCTGGTGACCAGCAGAAAATTCATCCATCTCGGCGGGGGCACCAAAGGCATCCACAGCTCCGACACCTCGGCTGCCTTGCTTAGGGGTGCCAACGCTTGGAGAAACAGGGTTAGCAGCCGAGACGTAACCTTCATCTTTAGCTCCAGGCGAAGTGTCAAACAGCTGTTGGGCACGCTGATCAGGGTAATAATCATCGCCACCAAAGATATTTCTGGCAGTCTCGTAGTACTCAGCATCAAGACCACGCGGCTGCGCACCCAGGTCCTTGGCTCCGGCTGGGTTGGACTCGTAGTATGGAACCTGTCCAGCAGGTGGGGATCGCGAGTCATACGCCCAGTGGTCACCGTTTCCTTGAGCGATGCCACCGATCGGACCTTGGATGATAGACGGGTTGGTATTGATTTCAGACTCAGATTCTTGGCTGCGTTGGTCTGCCTCTGGTAGGGGACTCTCGAGACCGCGGTCAATACCACGAGCAGCTGCAGCCACCATACCAGCCTCCTCCAGGTCTTCAATCGATTGTGTCACGCTCTGTGGAGGTGAAGTGACACCCATTCGGCGGGTGAAAGAAGTTTCATCAGGACTAGACGCATCTTGACGTTGCTTGAGGGGACTACCCCGATAAACCTCATTGACAGGCTTCTCGGGGCTTCGGCTTCTCGATCGCTGGGCAAGGTCGGTCTGTGATCGACTACCAGTGCCAGACTGGTACGACTGCGTCTCCAGAATCGAGGTCTCCAGAATTGAGGGGTCCATCAAAGACGCAACGTTTGATTCGATGCCCATGGCTTGAACGAACTGCGGGTTAGCAGCGATGGCAGGTGTCACATGCTGACCCTCCTTGACTTTGTCCATGAAATCAACTTCACTATCTTCTTGGCCATAGGAAAGCTTGGATTCCTCCTCATGACCGAAGATGTCATCCTCGGGATAAACATGGCGTGATTGTTCGTATCCAAGCTCAGGGCCCTCTTCGTCGTATTTGGAAAAGCCACTTTGGCTTCTGGGGCTTACGCCCTGGCGAGTGGATCGTGCAAGGTTGGTGCTAGGAGCAGAAGATAAGGACTCGATTGAAAGACGGGGCTCGATCTCCTTTTGGGCTTCGGTGTGGTACTTGTTGGGATACTGTTCACCATGAGTCTCAGTGCGCTCGCTAGCTACACTCTGGATAGGGCTGAGTTGCCGGCCGGTCTCATATGGTTCGTTGTATGAATCATGAGTCTCTGGCTGAGCAGCATCAAGCAAGTTGGCAGCTGCAGCTGCAGCAATGGCCCAATTACCACCATCGCTTGCAGGTGACTGGCTTTTGGAATGAAGATCACGGTCGGAAACACTGTGCATGGAAAGATCACGCTGCGACTGATTGCCATGGCGCATGCCAAGTTCATATCGCGAGTCCAAGGGAGTCCGGGTAGGGGTATGGCCAGTTGGCGAGACGACTTGTCGCGGGGAACCACGAGAAATTTCCGCCAGAGAGACTCTTTTGCGAGGAGTAGGGCTCTCTGTTCGCTCCGAAAGCAACGAGGTGCGGGTCAACTCAGAGTCGATTGCACTGTGCATAGGCATAGCGGGCACGTTGTGTTTTTGGAAAACAAGCTCTGTTTCATTGTAGCCTTCGGGTTCCACGCTTCTCTGGGAACCGCTGGCTCTCCGTTCTTTCTTGCCGATACTAGACTGGGAATCGTGATGCCTGAGCGATGCCGAAGTCAAAGCTGAGCCCACTCGTGCTGCCGCATGAGCATCACGCAGACCTTTACTTTTTTGCCTGCGAAGCTTTTCCTGTTCCGTCAAGTCCGGTCGGTTGTACTTCACCCACCCAGCATCAGAAGTGTCACTTGTCTTGCTTGATTTGCGCTCTTTGGTTTGGGCGGCGGGCTCGCCAGCAAGAACTATCCCCTCATCTTTGCTATCCTTGTTAAGAACGACCTTGGGCTTCATCACATCGGGGGCACTAGCGTGTTTGGACAGGCGGCGACCAAGCTCATCGCGCGAGCTGGTGGATGAGTATGAAGTCGTCATATCTCGCTCGAACTTAGATGTGTTGGACATGACCTTTTGGTCCTTTTTGAGCTCCTTAAGCTCCGGAAGAATTAATCGTCGGATGGCATCTTCGACCGTCTCTAACAGCTTCGGGTTGTTGATGGAAGTTTTTGACGCGCCGGATCGAACAGAGTATGCGTCGGACTTGCGATTTGAAGAAACGTTGGAAGTACTCAGCAAACTGGACTCCGGACTGTGGATATATTCGTCTTCGGTTCCATGTCGCCTCCGACGTGACGATGACTTAGTCGGTTCAGCCTCCAGATAATCCTTGCCCGCATTCCTGCTTCTGCCCTTGCTTTTGCTCTTTTTGCTGCTCGAAACATCATGGGAGGACTCATTGAGCTTCTCAGCAACCCGATTGACAATCCGCTCGTGACTCAAGCTGCGACTGCGTTGTCGGGATGGAGTCTTCAATAAATCTTTGCTTCCCCGTTTGGCACTGCGTTCAAGGCTTTGGCTGCGTTTCCGCCGGGGACCCGCTGACGAGGCGCCTTCAAGCATGCTGTCAGCCGGCATGGATGACACATCCGAGGTGGGCATGTAACGGGCATCACGCGAAATCGCGGACATTTCGCTACCCTGGTCGCGATTCATGAATTCGATTTCCACCGGCAGGTTTCGTGACGGACGTTGACCTTCCTCAGCAGAATTACTTTCGCTCCCACTGTGCTCATCCAAATTGGACTCGGTGAGTTGTCTTGGTTTTGAAGATGGCGATGTGAGCGAGATACGACGAGTATATGATGGTTTGCGACTAGAGCCGGATTCGGTAATCTGGATGTGATCCTTATCCTTAAATTTTCGGCTGCCCGAGGGAGTGACTCGTACTCGAACACTAGGTCGAGAGACAATTCCACCGGAGCCCTTCCCACCCTCAAAGTATTCGATGAGGAGGGAAGTTTGCGAGTCGCGGTGTGAAGACAGTTTGTCGTCCCGGTCCCGATGGCGCCGGGTAGAAAGCGTGACAGGGCTTCCGTCGTCCGGGATCGAGTACGACGTCTTGTCTGTGCGGCGAGAAATGTCAGTTGCCAGATCTGTGCCCGTGACGCTGCCGCCGATAGTATCGACGAGAGATTCTGTAGGGGCGGGAAGGACGGGTCTGCGGGTGTTGACCCCCATGGCTGGAGACAGGCCTCTCTTTCTCTTTTGCTCTTTTTTTAAAACAAAAAAGAAGTATTATTATGTCTTCAGTCCGATAATCGCATACTTCAAGAGAATGGATGCAAGAGAGACTGTTGGGAGGGGGCCAGATGGTGGTCACTTGTTGATGCTCCGTTTGACAACACAATAGTGGGGGTAAGGGAGGAGATCGGAGATCGGGTACAGATGGGAAGGGTTCAAGGGCCGAGGGAATTAATTTTGAGGAATTAAGAGCGTACCAGCGCAGAAGTCACGTTGCAAAAACGATGACGGAAATTCAACAGAAGAGTTGAAGGAGGAAAGAGGAAAGGAAAACGGTGAGCGGTTGCTATGCGAGCTGAAGGTTGAGCGAGTTACTCTCTCGCTGATCCCTCACATGAAAAGGGGATATGGGGAATCCGATTGGATTGGGAAGGGAAAGAATGAAAGGAAGAGTTTCACGAAGGGATAAGAACTGTGATCCCCGAGGAAATAAGGACGTGATCAGCCCAGCCTCTTGCAAAAAAAGAGAAGGCTGGTGTACACCCCAGGTTCCGATAAGCGGTCACCCCCATGCGCCCTCTACCACAACAAACGGGACCCGTGGATTGGGCTGCGGATCAGATCTCGGTTCCTTGGTTATTACTAGTGTTCTTCATCGTACGGATCTTCCATTTCTATTCCAGGCCTTCCAACGAGTTCTTACATGGTGGCTGGGTAAAGGCGCCACATCATTCTTGTCCACGTTAACTACACGCGTCAATTCATGTCTACCTTACACATTCTATCTTTTATATGGTCAGACGGACAACTCATAGGATTTCGATTTTGATTTTGATTTTGTCACACAGGAACACGGACCACACAGTAGAACCGGTTCGACGGGGAAAAGAAAGAGGTGATGGTCGCCCAGACGACAAAACCCAGGGTGTGATGGAGCCCCAATGATTGGTTCCCTCCACTGCCAACTCATCATTGTCATCACATACGGGCGAATTCCCCTCGCATTCGGGCTCTTTAGGTCAGCACACGGGGTTTCCCCTCGCAATTATTTTCTTCCCTTGATCGCCGGAGCAAAAATGAAGTCAAACAAAAAAGACGACCTGGGTGTGACAGATTAACGACGCTAGTGCATTGCAAGGGGCTGCAAGTCACCAAAATTGCTATCGGGACTACACCCACAGTAGTCTTGGTGACATACCTGCAGCTCCGTACATGAGGCAATCATAATTTTCGGTAAATCTTCTCAGGGTCTGCCAATTGTAGTTATCAAGAAGCGAAGCAGATTGCCGACTTCTGTGCGATAGATCCATACATGGTAGATGGATGCATCCCATGGCTGTACATGGCTTGGACGCCCACGTGGATTCAAAGCTAGAGTGAATTCTAATTCCCCTTTTCCCACATGGCCACCGGGTCCCTGAGTATTATACTGTAGCAGTCATACCGGATATTGGGATACGACAGAGATGCTTGTCACAGATCGGGTCAAAAAAATAAAGATTGAAATAGTATATCTACACAGTTTAACTCCACAATTCCCAAAATGATAGATGCAGGCGACCATGGACTTTTTTGGTAATTTCAGCATTCCAGTCATAGCTTAATCCTCGTGCTTCCGCTTGAACTTCGACCCCTTGGGCTGGCTGCCATACGTGCGGCGACCCTGCTGCTCCTGTCTCTTGTCGCGGGTCATGCTAGCACCCAGCTGGATATCAATCCGTGGGGGGGCGTTGAAGCCAAAGCCCTTGGCAACCTTCACCAGGTCCAGCTTGTGCACATCGAACACGGAGCGAAGAGAATGAGAGGCGTATGCCTGGAGGTACGATCGGTATCCTTCCTTGGCAGACTGTGAAAAAGGTGAGTAAATGGCATCTTCAATTGCGTGGGAGATATGCTTACCTTATTGAGGTAGTAATTTTGTGAAATCAACTTCTCAAGTTGACTTTGGACATTGACAATTTTGGAGGAAGGGAATTCGAACTCAACCACCGGCACACGAGCTTCCTTGAGGTGTTTGAGGAAGCCAACCTCGGATGGCTGCAAGAACATCAGACTGCGTCCCTTACCGTTGGCACCACGAGCAGTTCGTCCGACACGGTGGATGTAGTCACGTGGGTCATCTGGGGGATCGAACTGAATGATCCAGTCGACAGCAGGAATCTAAAATAAAGTTAGATAACGGGACCATGAACGAATATGAGGAGAGACAAACATCAAGGCCACGAGCAGCAACGTCAGTACAGATCAAGGTACCCTGGGTGGCGTTACAAAACTCGAAGAACGTGTTGGTTCGTTTTTGCTGCTTCTGCTTGCCATGCAGCTCAAGTACGGGCAAATCAATGTAGTTCAGAAGCTCAGCATGGTACTTCACACAGTTGCAGCTTGAGAAAAACACAATAATCTTCTTTTTGAGGTTGCGCTACAATCGTGTTAGTATTTTGTTTCCAAAGCCGATTGAGTGAGGGTTGGTTTACCTTGAGGAAGGAGAACAGGAGCAGGAAGCGTCGATCCGCCTCACAGATCACGTATCCTTGTTCCAGACCCTCCACGGTACTGTGCTCCTTGCGGTGATCAACATTAATGTACAATGGGCCAGGGCGCAGGGAGATGCGGGCCAAATCCTCGACCTTGGTGGTTTGGGTGGCGGAGAAAAGCATGGTTTGACGCTCCTCCGCGGGCAGGATCTTGATGATCTGGCGCATTTCGTCCTCGAAACCGACTTCAAGGATACGGTCAGCCTCGTCAATAACAAGAGTCTTCAGGTTCTTGAAAATGAAGCCTTGAGTGTTCTGGAGGTGATCAAGCAGACGACCCGGGGTAGCAATGAGCAGATTGACACCCTTGGCAAGCTTATCGGCTTCGGCACGACGGTTGGCACCGCCAATAACGATACCGTAGGTCTGAGAGTGGTGGGCCATGAGTTCGCGAGCAACACCAAAGATCTGTAGAGCCAGTTCACGGGTGGGAGAAATAACAAGAACACCGGTACCGTTTCTGGGCTTGAAGCGCAGAGCGCTGAGCATCTCGACCGCCGGGATCAGGAAAGAGAGAGTCTTGCCGGATCCAGTCTTCGCAGCACCGAGAACATCGCGACCGGCGAGCAGCGGTGGGATTGTGCGCTGCTGGATCTCAGTCATGGTCTCGAAGCCCATATCCTTGATTCCTTGCATGGTCTTCTCCGAGAGGTTCAGCTCAGTAAACTTCTGCAGCTGGCCCTCAGTCTGGGGAAGGCTGACTTCGCCCATGGTGGGGAGATCCGCAACATTGTCCTTCTCCTCGGCCTCGTCTGCCTCGTTGTCCTCTTCCTGCTCCTCGACTTCCTCGACTTCCTCGGCCTCGTCACCGCTCTCGTCCTCGCTAGCGGAGTGGCTCACTTTGCGCTTTTTAGTTGTCTTCTCGGTCGCAGGCTTGGGGGAAACAGCGGCCTTGGCAGTCTTCTTAATTGACTTGGTCTCAACAGGCTTGGGAACATCTTCACTGTCGGCGGTAGGCTTAGCAGCGTGCTTTCTCTTGCGCTTCTTGGCGTCGATGGACTTTGTGGTGTCCACTGGGCCGGGCATCTTGTCGTTTTGAGTGAACCACAAGGCTTGCGATTCACTGAAACGAAATGAAAATGAATCTCTTAAATCGAAGGATGTGTGATCCGTCGATTGGGGTGTTTTGATCTCCGGAGATGCGACCTAAACCGCTGCGGAAAACCATTCTGCGACTTTTTTTTTTCTGACCGGTGAGGCTCGGCAGAATATCCACTAATCACGTGCTGATAGGAAGCTTTTTAGATTCTTAGTAAGGTACACCCACTTAGCTATGGGGTCGCCGACTCGCTTTTTGAAGCCGTTATTTCACGTTGGGTAGGCTATGCTTGCAGCTGGCTTTCATGGACAACCCAACGAGCTGTTTGGTATTTGGGCTGTGAAACAATCGTCAGACGCCAATTAATGCGAAGTCGACCTCAATACATAGATTGACTGGTATATCCACTCTTGGTTGAACACTCGATTCACAGAAGAACGGCAGAGAGCTATCCGAACTTTTACTGATGTTTTACCAAACTCGCAGGGCAAGGCGTTAACAACATTTGAAATGGATTTACGGCCAGTGATTCTGGCGAATGATAAAAAGAAAATATGGCAGGGAAAGCTCTCGACTGATAGACAGCTTACCATGGATGTAACTATTCAGTGTTCACCACGAGATCAAAAACTGAAAGCTTGACAGTAGTGCAGCTCCAGCATGCCTCCGAACGTTGCAAAATAGATTTCCAATTGGCCCGTCTTGGACCACTCCCTGGGGCTGCCCTGTAGAATATTGGAAATCAGCCCTGGAACACCTGAGTTCCCACCATGGCATCCTGAAATCTGTCAATGTATACATCTCCAATGTCCCGTATGACTTCAACAGCAAAACGTGACGGTTACTAAGATATTATACAAGTTAAAATTCATGACATTAGTACCTTCAATCATATGGCGCTTATCAAATGAATAGAATTAATTTTTTTTTTAAAAAAAAGCTGAAGGTTACACCTGCGGTTCCTCCAAGCTGCCTTGCTATCGCATGGATTATGGTTCCAAGGAACCAAAGCTACCCGTATCCGTGATTCTAA
Organism: Penicillium longicatenatum; assembly: GCF_028827895.1. Taxonomy (NCBI): domain Eukaryota; kingdom Fungi; phylum Ascomycota; class Eurotiomycetes; order Eurotiales; family Aspergillaceae; genus Penicillium; species Penicillium longicatenatum. The sequence goes on from NW_026643124.1 coordinate 2,756,403, forward strand.
TGTCGTTTTATTCTTCCGCCAACATGTCATCTGGAGCTGGAGTCTCCTCGATCGCAAGTTCATGGTGGGAATCATGTACTATTGCCAAGGGCTGGGCTCGTCCGGAGTACGTACTAAATAGACTCGGCAACCTTGGCGGAGCACGGGAATTCCTTAGAATTTATGACTGCTTGGCTGGGTTTATGTTTATGCAGGGGCTTTAGGCAGTATCATTTCACCTTTTGCTCTGCTGAGCGAAGACCCATTTTCCATTTGACGCTATGGAGTCGTCCTGTTTCCTAGCTGCTACGTATGATCCACATGGGCGGCACACTCAACTGATGTACGCCTATACTTTGCTTTGAACAAAGGATCAGTCAAGCAAGGTAGCTGTTATATTAGTTCAATTCTGAGTCGTCTGACTACGTAGACGAACCTGCGATTTTATGGGAAACTATAGATGAATTGATGGCTGCGACGAGTGGGGTATATGGACAGAGATTATGACCACTCGGATGCCTCAGCGCCCTTAAACCCTGACCCAAAAATAGCGGTGGCGCTATAACGGGTCTTTGTCGATGAGACAGCTTGAATACAACATCGTTTGTCACGGTCGCGAAACATGTATCTCAGATTTACGTATATAAAAAAGCCGAATAGGCAATGTCATGTATACATACTGGAAAATGACGATCATTTGATCTTCGATTATGATGTCAGGAATGTCAGGTCGCGTGGATTTAGGTGCTTTGAAATGACCAACTCCGGCAAGCTGGGAGCTCGGGGCACGTGGAACTGGATCTCGGACACTAATGTAGGATTGACAGATGTGCAGAGACTACATCTGAAACATGAAGGGCTGGGTTGTCATGGGGGAGAGAACTGAGGCTGTGCATCAAGCCAACGCCACGGCATTAATGGGACTGTGATCTTCTTGATGGTCTGTGCCCATAGACGAGGGGAATTAATTAAACTAATGGAATAATTTAGGATTTATGGATCGGTCTTCTTTCGGGTGGGGATCAGCCCCTGAGAGCCAGATGACCTAAAGACCCTTGTAGTCCGCGTTATGCCAGGGTTATATCTGTACACTGTAGAATGATACATAATTTAGACAGATCCATTCATTGTATAGAGAAGGGTGTGCGCAAATTCCGGTAATCTCATAGGCCCGCCTTGTTTACCCCCCCTTACTCCCGAATCAGGGGGACTACTTAGGACAAGAAAAAAATAGTTCAGCTTAGGCGCGCCAATGTTGTGCCCAGCCTCGGCAGACATACGCTACAATACGAGCGGTTACAAAGTCACCTACTGCAGGTACCTGGATATGCCATGGTCCACTTACTATTTTCGCTCGTTGCGCCTCTCGCAACTCCACAACTGGGGGACATTTCCTCTGGTACGTGGGATGAAGTAATCTGCCTTCTGCAGCATTTAGGGTATTGGAGGGCCCACTCACCTCCGCCACGATCCATCTACCGCTTGCAGCCAAGAAGTTCCCCTAAAGGACGCGTGTGCGGAGGTTTAAACAAAAAAAAATCTGCGGTGGTCAGTACAGTAGAAGAGGAGGGTAGTGATTGAACCATCTCCTTGAATATGAAGCAAAAAAGTGTGAAGTAGGGATGTTGATGAAACTTGCACTTACATCAGTGATCGACCCTGTGAGGCCTAGTCCCCGTCAGAAAGACTGGCTGCCATAACAAAGGTCATACCATGGTTACGGTAACTTACCCCCTCTGAGTGGTCCACCAACAAGCGCCCAGGGCCCTCCTGACCATACAGTACCACATTCCACCATTCCAGGTGACCCGCATCGTGTTTCTGGGTAAAAAGGCAACTCACCCTCGTCCTCCCTCTCCCTTCGAGAATTTCCTTGAGGACTGGGAACCTGTCTTTCACCTCTTTCTCATCGTTCGACCCTCAATAACCTTTGGCCATACTGTGTATGCTGCCAATTTCACTCGCTCTGGACCCCCAATTTACTTTCTCCACATCTCCCGATTTAACCTACTTCTGCGACTCCACGCACCTCGCTCACCATTCGTCCTCGACTTCACTTCTCTCGGGAGCCTTTTGCTCTGTATTAATATTTGATACTGTCGCATGCGACTTAGGATATTAGTCCGCCGACTCTCCTTCGACTCCTTCACTTCCTGACAATCGCTTCTCAAGCTGTTCCTCCGATTCATTTGGCAATCAGAGATACGGTTAGAAACACACATACACGCCATACCTCTAGCTGCTTTTCGCGACAAATAATTGTGCGGTCGTATCGACGACATTCAATATCGCATCGGTCCCACAATAACACCAACCGCCGAGAACTCGGCCGCTTGGAGGTATTCCGCATCCGGCGGCTGACAACGTGGTACTCTGGAGTACCGCTTCAACCGTGGCTTTTCATATTATCTCTTCTCTTCGTTCTTCTCGACATCGTTGGACTCAAAAATCTATCCAACCCTAATTTCAATCCTCCCCAGAATGAGGTTGATAGCGTTTCTCACCTGCTTAGTCGCATTTGTGGCGCCGGCGTTTGCAGTCAACTATCTCGAATCTAATTCGCTCAACTTGTGCATGGAGAGTAGCAACTTCACAGCCACTTATTTCCATGTCATTTTCTACCCAAACAACAATTCTCTTCAGATCGGTTTCGATGGCGTGTCATACATCTCCGGCAAGGTCGTGGCAGACCTAACTCTGACGGCCTATGGTTACAAGGCTTATTCAAGCACCCTCGACCCCTGCTCCATTTCGGGAATGGGCATGTGTCCTATGGCTCCCGGCCCCATTGACTTGGAGTCTGTTTCGCTCACTCTTCCAAATGATACTGCCTCGAATATCCCGGGTATCGCCTACACTGTTCCGGATCTCGATGCGGATGTGCAGATTGTGATTAAAAGGAAGGATAATGGCGAGAAGATTGCCTGTGTGTCAGCGTCACTTTCCAATGGTAAAACTGTATACCAAGTTGGAGTTTCTTGGGTGACCGCAATCATTTCAGGCTTGGGTCTTACAGCATCTGCCATCACCTCCGGACTGGGCCATTCTAACACCGCCGCTCATGTTGCGGCAAATGCCCTGTCCTTGTTCAGCTTCATGCAATCTCAAGCAATAATTGGTATGACGTCGGTTCATATGCCACCCATTGTGGAATCATGGACCCAGGACTTCCAGTGGAGCATGGGTATTATTCACGTCGGGTTCCTACAGACCATCTGTACCTGGTACCAGCGATCCACTGGTGGTACTCCTTCAACTGTCCTCTCTTCACTAAGCCAAACCTCAGTCGAGGTGCTAAAGAAGCGTGACTATGTCATGGACCCTGTACGCAATCTTATGAAGAGAGGACTCCATATGCTCGGAAAACGAGACACCAGCCAGAAGGTTCAAGTAGTGCGGGGTATTGATCGTGTTGGATTCCGTGCCGGTATTGAAGAAACCAATATCTTCTTGACTGGTCTCATTTTCTTTGTCTTCTTTGTTTTCATCGTTATCATCATTATCGCCGCGTTCAAGGGTATCTGCGAATTACTCGTTAAGCACGGCAAAATGAAGGGCGACACGTTCCAGGACTTCCGCAATGGATGGAAAGTTGTTACTCGAGGTATCCTCTTTCGTCTGACTTTGATTGGTTTCCCCCAAATGTGCATCCTTTGCCTTTGGGAATTCACTCAGCGTGACTCACCGGCTGAGGTCGTCCTGGCCGTGGTGATGCTCTTATCCCTGCTCATTGCGCTAGGATGGGCAGCCCAGAAGGTCATCCGTCTGGCCAAGCGCTCGGTCACGATGCACAAGAACCCGGCATACATCTTGTATTCCGATCCTGCCTGTTTGAACAAATGGGGCTTTCTTTATGTGCAATACCGAGCCACGGCATACTATTTCGTCGTTCCCTATCTTATCTATGTCCTGGTTAAGGGCATGTTCATCGGATTGAGTCAGTCTGCTCCCGTTGTCCAGACAGTCGCTTTGGTGGTCATTGAAGCTGCTATGCTGGTTGCTGCGTGCGTTATCCGGCCATGGATGGACAAAAAGACCAATATCTACAACATTTCAATTGCGGTCGTCAACTTTATCAACGTGATCTTCCTGCTGGTCTTCTCGAATGTTTTCAACCCACCAGGCCTGATGGTCGGCGTAATGGGTGTGGTTTTCTTTGTCTACAACGCTGCCTTTGCCTTAGTTCTCCTTGTTCTTGTCTTGATTGCCTCGGTCTACGCTGTCGTGTCCAAAAACCCCGATACCCGATACCAGCCAATGCGCGATGACCGGGGTTCATTCATCAAGTCGCAGACTCAGCTTACGACTGAATTGGATGCATTGGGTGCGACTGCTCGAGGCGACATGAAGTCTCAATCATACCAGCACAACCCCTTCGACGAGGATACAATCTCCGTCTCCAGTGGCCGTAACAATGGTAGTGCTAGTGGCAGTGGCAATGGCAGCGGCAACGGATACCAACACATGAATGCAGCCAATGCCCCTCACAGCGCTTCTCAACAGCAGCGATCACCTGTCGATCCATCAGTACCACTCATTCCCAGCGATGCCGCAGGCCGCCGGGGCTCTCCTCCGGGCTACGACCAGCTGGGTCGGGTATCACCATCACCTGCAAAGCGAAACTACGACAACATGCCCGTTGGGCAGTCCGCATTGGCCCCCAATCATAGAAACCAAAACAACGCCAGTCCGTGGCAAAGGGGCGCTGGTTACGAGCACTAAGCGCTCGTCTGGAATTTTTCATAATTTCCTGATATGAAGATATGTGATGTTTTTTAGCGTGAGGGCAATGATGGTCTATGAGCCTTTTCCATCCATTGTTCTTTGGGTCCCATCTTTCTGTTTTTGTTTCTTTGCTCAGGCTCGCCGCCAATTTCCTTCCAGTATACTTTCATCATGATCCACCATCAATTCAAGTGGTGTGATACTACCCCTCTTCAGATTTCTCCTTACTCTCTTTTTCCCTTCTCGTCGACTTCGATCAAAATCATCCACTTTCCTCCTCACTTCCTCCCCACTAGGGATTCCTAGCTCGAGGTCGACATGTATTTTTCTTTATCAATTTTTGTGCTCTGGTTTTCAAGGTTTCTGGTTAGTTATGGTGTTCTGATGCATTTGGGGTACGGGGTTGGGCCGGGTTTCTTGCGATCCTCGAAATATAATTTCTACCTCTTTCTTCCAAGCTTGGGTGTCCAAATCAACTTTGTAATAAAATACCTATGTAGTAAATCTTTGGATAGTTCCAATGTCTCCTTCCAAGGTTTCGTTCCATATTCGATATCCTCAGTTACTGCTATACCTAGCCACTGCCCATCCTGAAGGGAGAGTTCATGATACTTCCTCCCAGGCGGGCAAGTGGCACTTACGCAGAAGGGCCCTGGGCATAAACTGCATGGTACGAAAAGAATCTTGGGACTTAGGTTGGGATGCAGGGATGGGCATCTGAGCATTTTGCTGGATAGCAGGGAGTCTACCTATCTAGTACAGTACTGTACCTATGAGCACAAGTGGGGAAGCGGGGGCTGATGACCCACCTGCCCATGCAAATATATCGATGAATATATCACAACAGAAAGTTGAAGAATCAGCCTTGATAGTAGAACATAGGAACATCAGGGGCCCTTAAACATAGATAAGTCTATCGATTACAGACTTCACTGACCCCAACATATACTCTACTGATAGGAGTAGAATCCATGGAAAACATGATATTGAGTATTGAGAGATCCACAGGAAACCCAAATCAAACGCTATAATACAACGCCGGGGAAGAGAACACCCTCAAGGAGAATTTTGTTTTCCAGTGACAAGGAAAGTTTTCTGTCCCAGGACAAAAAAATGAACATCCAACTCGTGCGGAAGACGTAGTGATCATGACTATGAGATATCAAATAAAGAGAGGGAAGAAAGCAGACAACACCTCAAAACAACCCGTCCAATCGAAAAAAGAGCTGATTTACCATTTCTCATCCATCCCGGGAGGAGGCCCGCCTCCAGGAGGCGCGGGGTACCCCTCTGATCCGCGTGGACCGGAAGGAATCGGCGAGTTCGACATACCCGGCATTGGCGGGATTGGAGGGAACCCACCTCCAGGTAAGGGCATGGGGAAATTAGCTGGGAATCCGCCGGGAGGGGGAGGGAGGTTTCCTGCGCCTGGGGGCATGTTAGGGAGTCCACCTGGGGGAGCAAAGCCTCCTGTTGGTGGAGTTCCTGTAGCACCAGGGAACGGGGGTGGGAAGGGGAGACCGTGAGCACCGGGAGCTGTCCATGGAGAAGGGAATTGATTAGCTGCTGCGCCGAAAGGAGGCCCGGGGTAAGGGAGGGCATCTCCTGGCTGGTTGTACATACGAGGCGGCATTCCTGGGGCACCGGGAGCCCCTGGAGGAGGAATTCCGAAGGGAAGAGGGGGGCCTTGACCGGGTCGGCCTGCGATGGCAAGATGGGTTAGTTTATATGGGGCTTTTGGTGGATAAGGGCGCTTTCAGACCTGGGAAGCCGAATGGTGGGGGGAATGCTCCTGGCACCATGGCGGGATTGGGGAGGGGCTGGCCTTCAGCGGCATAAGAAGAGGTGATGGAGTCAATGACTGATTGAGCCTTCTCTTGGCCGATCTCTGGGGTGATTGTCAGTATAGTCCATACTTGCATCTCCAGCAGGTGACATACGCTGATAGTACTCCACCACGTTCCTCAAGTGGTTACGACCAGAGTTATGCGCTTTGCGCACACTCATGGAGTCGTGCGTGAGGTAAACATCACAGTAGTCGCCTATAATTAGATCAAAGTCAGCGATCTGGCCTTGCGAATCGCGTTATCGTGATGGTATCCGATATCAAAAGTTCGGATCGTCGTCTCCGCACACGGCACGGGACAAAGGGAGGTGATTGATCGCAGGCGGGTTTGGAGCTGGAACCTACAAAAGAGTAAATAGGAGGTCAGTAAGGATAGCAGAATCATGCATGGCTGAAGGGGACTTATATTTCGGCATCTTGGCAGCTTTCTTTGCGCGTTCTCGGCCGCTGTTGCGCGAGGAAAATTCCCGTTCAGGGTGCGGAGAAGCTCAGCGGGAGAATCACAGGTAGCTCTGTGGTCGGTAAATACTTGGAAGGTGTGTTTTAGACTCTACCCTTGCGATAGGTCACTGATATGGAATCCAAAGAGACTGAGATGATCAATTTGGAGGTTGTCTCCCAATTCGGATGGTGAAGGTGAGGGCGGTGAATGTGGCAAAATTCGAATACTTATCGCGCTTGGCACCTCATGCAGCTCGAGCTCGATATGATTTTGATATTGCTTACGAAGAGCAGCGATTGAGAGATCAAGTCCCGAGTGAAGAATCAATATCGCCTGTTGCGTTAGCTTCCTAACATACCTCAGTGTTGGCATAATGTCATATCTCTTGTAATATCACTTAACCAATCTGTAATGTCTGGGCCCGCGACATTAATGCGACAAGACTACAATTTCTATGCCAATGACAGGACCTAATTTAAAATGTGTTTTTTTTTTTTTTTTAGAAAAAAAAAAAAAACGTTTAGTCTACTTTGTAGACATCGAGAAGCCTTTACACCTAGTTTCGATGATATCAAGGCTTAGAATAAAGAACCAACTACCACAGCCGAAGAATCGATTGCCTACCAGGTGGGCGACATCCCTTTCCTTGTTCCAGATGGAAACTAAATAACAATAGATGGTATGCAAGGGATTTGCTAACCCTCTGACTTTGATGGCAGCCCATCCCCCAAGTCAAGCCGATCATTCAGACGCAGTAGCCTGGTGTAATCTCGACCCTTCATAGACCTTGCTCGTGCTACGTTCGTCTTTCAAATAGATCTCAACCGCATCTATTATTTTTTGAATCAACCTTGGAACTGATCAGCCTGGTCATATCGTTATGTTTAGTTCCATTTTAACCATAATCGTTCAGCTCAATTGAACATTGATGTTGTCTTAGCTCAATAGCCATAATCCATGACCGGAATAGCGACATCTTCAAATTTGCTGGGTTGTGGATGCCACGTAGATATCTAGACTCAATTTAATATCGAAAGAGCCCAATTTGATTGCGCAATAACCTGACATTGCATCAGTGCAATACCACGATGAATGAATTCCCATTGAAGGGTGTCATAATGTCCACTTGGTACCCAAGTCAACTCATCTTAGCATATTATTTGTCTAGACCTTTTCAAACATTATCCTTCATACGGGTAGCTGAGAAATGGACAAAGAAAGAAACTTGATCCTGGACCCGTCGTACATCTGTCACATTTGCGGTCCAGCTTTCCCATCGGGCATAGAATTGCGCAATCGAAACCAGCTCACGACATCGAATGGCGGTACAATTTACCTAATATGCCTCATCGAAAACGCAACTAGAACCCCAAATCAACAAGGTCTTGCGTCATCGATCGTGGCAGCTTGCCGGTCGTGCATCCCCAACAGTACAGAGTCGGTGACCGTCCCGGTGGTCGAGACCCTTGCACATCGATAATCATGTGTCATGGACAGGCGCTATTATCTAATAGCACGAATGGATGACTGTGCAACGCCAAGAGAGGTCGGGCTGCATACCTTTTGCACTGTCGTGCATAGTATTTTGTGTGTCATCGCGCAGTACTAGTGGAAGATCTGGTTCTGAGTAGAAAAGAAGCGGCAGGTGTTTCCGACCTATGAGTCTTCTACACGATTCTACGTTGCCTATTACTCCGCTAAGAAAAAAATGGATGATCATGTGTGTGTTTAATAAAATTAGTCTGTCTTAGAACAAGAATAGAACTTTGGAATCTGCTAGATCTACCCCGGAATTCGGCAAAGAGATGTCACTCCATGGATGGATGTAATAGAATGGGCAAATCCACGCGACGAGTAGCCAACGATCGGCTGAACGGGGGCGAGAGGTATTTTCCTCGGCAGTCCGAGCCAGCAATCGCAACGCGGGGTTCCCGAGGCCCAGGCACAAGCGGTAATGCAGGCCAACTAATTAGAGTAAGGCCCGCAGCGCATGGGAGGTGCGTTTGTCTCCAAATGCAAGAATGGGGAGGGGGAAGGGAACACGGGATCTGCCTGCATGCTGTAAGTACAGTAGAGCGGTCCCATGGCCTGACTTAGAGAGCAAGTTCCTCGTAACCGGAGTCCGGGGAAACGACGATGGAAAATCTGGGGAAATGGCGGCCAAGACGCACAGGCCCAATTCTGCATTCTGATTTGCCATGATCACCGGACTCGGATCCCTGGGCCAGTGAGGGCACATGAGCGGGAAAAGTTTTTTTCTGCGTTGTCGATCCACTTGGTTTCGTCATTTTTTTTTCTTTTTCAATTTTTCTTTTTTGTTTCCCGTTTTCCTTGTTTGTCTGGGGAACGCTTTACCTGTTCCGGATGGTTCCTGGCATGGTAACATTACTGAAATTCGAGTATTAGAACAGAGTCGTAAGGGGCGAGAAAGGGGCATTGCCTCTGTGGCGTCGGTCATGCTTTGATATTATTTTCTCGGCATCTGGGCAAAACCTATAGTTCATTATTTGGAGGCTGTGGGCATGAATTGCGTGAATTGTTAGTGAGGATCTCAGGTACCGTGTGGGCTAGCGTGAGGCCCTAGACCGGATCGACAGAACTAGAGGGAGAAATTATCCCGCACATGGAGTCATTGTGCTGGGATCAGCGGGCCCCTGAAAATTTGAATGTATAGACTTTACGTACGTAGTTTTTTTTGAGCTGAAGAGGCCAACTGCTGATTATTGCGCACAGTAGAAAATGAGACAAAGAAGATAAAATGCAAATTTGGGCCATTTGCAAATGCCTCATTGCTTAGACGGTAGCACAACAGTATCAGACCTCTATAGGCATTCTGGACTATAGCTATGTCCTATAATAGAAGTCATTCGGGCCGGGATGATGCAATGTTTGAACCAGTCAGTGTCGTGGGACTGTCACACGGGGCAATGGCGACACTTGGGCCTGAATCAACGTAAAGCGAGAGATCCGAACCAGACCACGAGGTGCGGTGAACGTAATGTATCGTTTCCAAATTGTGGAGAGAATGAGGTTTTTTTCTTTGGTAGGATTCCCCTTTGGGGTTTTCATTACCCCCAGAAAACCGCCGCTCATCCCTGTTTTTAGACGCCGCGGACGCTGATTGGCGCCAGCTGTAGTTTCTGTTACGTGTGAGCGACTATTATTGGTGTGGAGGATCCAGTCAGATGATCCAGGCCAGCGACCGTGGGTTAAAGCAGCAACTGGAAGAGAGTGGAGCAGGGAAAACTTTTCAACCAATGGAGCCCGGTCATTTGGCCACAGGGCTCGTTGCTGCAGCATCGAGATGGATGACTCAGATCCACCGCCAACCCAATCCAGCGATTGCAGCATGCCGCTCTAACATAGCGATGACGCTACAGAAACAGAAAATTCAAAAATCCACCAAAATTACTCCACACAATTAAACGCCCCACTCCTACACACCGTGTGACCCGTGGATGTCGTGAATGCAAATGACTCTATGGCCCCAACTACTAATTACTATATAAGAATCTGGTCCCGCCATGTCTGGGTCCATTGCAGACTTCTTCAATATCGTGAACTTACCCACATGGACGTGACCTTCTCATAGCTCTTGCAGCTTTTACTCTATCCACATATTTAATCATGGCTTCAAATTACCGCGTCGTTGAGCCTCACCCTTCGGTGCCTCACTCCACTCGTCCCGCTGTTTTCACTGGCCGTGGAGGCTCCGGAAATGTGGTGAGCCTCAAGAACACCAAGACCACCGAATCTCGCACCGCAACTGGTCCGGCTTCGTTGACTCGCCTTGACTCGCGCTCTCCCCCTCGACCTTCACCTCTGGCCGTGGTGGCGCCGGCAACGTCCACGCCAGCTCCGAGCGCGCCATCTTCAGCTTCGACGAGGAGCTTGAGCGCGACCTCCGCCGCGCCGCCCCCGTCTACCACGTTGGTCGTGGTGGTGCTGGCAACATGATCTGTCGCGGCGACGACTCCAGCAGCAACTACAGCCTCAGTCGCAAGTTCTCCGCTGCCAGCACTTCTACCAACAGCAGTACCGGATCCGTGGCCGACCGCGCTCGCGACATGGCCCGCCGAGGCCTGGAGAAGGGATGGGGCAAGCTCAAGGGCACCGCATAGATGAACTTTCATCAGCTCTTCATGATATCACGACACCTTTACGACAAAACAACAAAAGTTCTTCTGCTTTCTTGCTTTCGCCTTCCCCTATCTCGTTTAATCTCGGGCTCCGACCTTGACTATGGAAGAATCCTACGGGCTGTTGATTCGATCTCGCGATTCAAGCGATCCATCCCTTCCGTCGATTATGATTCCTGATTTACTCCGTCGCCGATACCCACTTGCGACTATCGCATTGCTTTCAGAGAAATCCTCACTCCAATCATCATGGGAACGGCGTTCCTTGTTCTTGGGTTTGACCATTCGTGGTCCTCAATACTAGCATCGCGCCGGGTCCTCAAAGATCGGTCTATTTTCTTTCAACCTTTCAAACTATTTCCAAGGATGGCGTCTTATGTGGCCTATTTCGACTCTCAACTTTATCGAATGTCTCGTCGCATCCATCTGGAGTCATGTATTTTTCTCTTTTAGCCTGTGTTTTTGTCTCCTTTGTCTTTTATTCATATTCCCCCTATCGCGACCCTTGGTCACTACTTTCTAGCCCTGGGCATAACAATGGAATTACACGCTCTCCTTGGCGGTATTCAATGACTCTCAATTTGGTCTTTCGTAATTTTTCTATTTTAAACTTGAATTTTTCTTGTATGGTGGACTCATAGCTGAAACGTGATTCCTTTGGTTTCGGTGGAGACTGGCCGATGGCGACATAGTGGCGTGGGTCGTACAGTAACGTGGTAGCCGTGTTTAGGCGATCGCTACCGATGGGCTTCGATGGAAATTTTCCATGTCTTAGCTGTCTAGAACAATTTTTCTTACATTAGTTTCGCCTTGCAAATTCCAGATTTTTTCCCCTGTTTTTCTAGTGGTTGCTGATATGTACCTGATCCAGTGTTTGTGCTTTATCCACTTTTTTTTTTGTTTCTTAGTAAAAAACAGGCAATGTTTTTTGGCCTTCAGTCGTCTTCATCTATTGCTAGGAGCTCTAGTTAAAGTCAATGTCTATTATTCAATCTACCCAGCTCTATTTAGTGGCATTTGCCTTGATCTCTTTTAATCTCCTCTCTTCCCGTTCGCTAAACCGATCTCCAAAAAGATCCATATGCGGCCGCATTAGAATAGTATATTTGACAAATTCCTCCATGCAATCCACCAACCGATCTCGATTGCCACTAGGCAATAGCCGCTGATCCCCTGGTTGACCTTCGTCAATAAATTGTGTATAAGCCCTCGGGATTGAGGATTGATTCGGGATAGTGAACATGCGCATCCATCGACCAAGTATACGTAAAGAATTGACGGCATTGAACGATTGAGATCCACCACACACCTGAGCAATAGCTAGTGTTCGGCCCTGAGTGGGACGAACACTTCCTGTGCTCAAAGGGATCCAATCGATTTGGTTCTTGAAAACTGCGGTCTAGCATTGGATAAGATGCAAGAGTAAGTAATTGTTCTATTGAGCATTGGGTTAGAGAGAGGCGACTCACAAGGTTACCGTGTTGCTCTGGCGAGACCCAAAGATGTCCGTTACTCCAAGCACTGAGTTCACGGAGTTCCTGTACTTTCGGGTGATCTGCGTTTTCACTCTTCACTGGCAGACTCTCGGGATCGAAGACTCGCACGTCGCAACCGAGCCGAAACAGGATACGAGAGGCTTCGAATGCGACTAGACGTGAATAGGACTTTTTTCTGAGACTGCCATAAAGTACCAAGACCCTGAGTCTCTCTTTTGTGTTTTGTAAGTCCTGCTCGGCCATGTTGAAAGCGGTAGTCAGATCCAAGTTGTTGACCCAGTCTTCGGTGGCATTGGCATCGTTGTCAAGAATGAATGGCCGGTACTTCTGGCGTGTATCTGGATCATCTTCGCTTGGAGACAATGCCAGAGATCGATAGGTGAGATCCGTTTGGCGTATATCAGAAATCCCTTGTTGCGGAGTAGCGGAAGACATGCTTTTGGAGAACGTTGATCGCAGTAGAAATGGGCATCGAGACAATCGGTCTCGATGCCGTATAAAGGGTTTGCGGATGATGATAAAGCATGGATTAGATGGGGAAGGGAAAGCGAAATCAAATACAGGAAGCAAAAAAAGATATATAGATGAAGCATGTCACTGGCGAACGCTGATTGGTCAAGATAAAGCAGTGTACATTTGCACTGTACTAATGCACACCACCACGTGGATCTCATTTCAAGGTTGCCCCGCTTAGTCTTTGAACTTCCGCTTGTCGTGAGATCAAAAGTATACAATCGATGCCTCGACCCAAGAAGTCAAAGGTCTGTTGCCAGAGGCGCGATTCGCTAAATCTCAATTAATCTCAAAGATACCTTCTAGGCCGAAGATCTAGCTCGAGTCCGCAATAACCAGCGAAAGTGCCGGGAACGCAGGCGAGATTACCTTGCAGAGCTCGAGCAGAAACTGGAGCTTTATGAAAATGAAAGAATTCAATGTAGTGCGGACTTTGCGAAGCTTCAAGCTACAGCACATACACTTCGACAGGAGAACGAAATACTGAGAAAATTACTTCGCTTATCGAACATCAGTGAAAATGATCAAAGCAATAGTCTCGCAGATGGGGCGAATGATCTTGAGATAGATCGCGAAGATCTCTTGAATCAAACGCAAAGGATTTCACGCGTTAATGCTGAGCCTGGAATTCTCCAAAGGGAGGTACGTGTAAATGGTTTCATCCTAGACTTCAAGTTTCCTAGTAAGATTGCAAGCATGACTAAGTAAATACAGGTTTCTGAAGAGGAGACATTATATGAGCTCCCTAGCCGTGACGAAAACTCTCTACTACTCAATTCAAACGGTGCTGAAGTCGACAATTTTATCGCCAGTGACCGAATTCTCTCCGGCTCTACTACATCCATATATGACGCGAAAGTCAATACGCCTACTTCATCCTTTCCGATTTTACCACATTTCTGGTCACCTATATGCACAACAGAGCTCAAGGCATCGACCAGCACTAGTTCCCAAGCTATATCTTCTCTAACACTTTGGCCTGTGTTGACCGATGAAATGGCTAGTGAGGATAGAACCATCCTTTGTTCTATTGCTTATCGACTGATCCTGCAATCCAACAAGAGACGATACAGTGAATCAGAAATTGATAGCAAGCTTTGTCGTGGCTTCAGACAGGGTCGCACACAATCAGAGAAGTGTAGGGTTGATAATGAGGTTCTGTTTGCCCTTCTTTCTGAGATATCATCTTGACAGAGAGGATGAGAAGACAGCAGGCGGTACAGAAATGCTCGAAGTTACTTACTAACCGCCATGTATTCATCGAGTATGGAAAGTCTAGAGCGCAAAGAGAACACACGCAGAGTGAGAAGAAAGTTGAAGAACCGACGCCACTGCGTACTTGACTAGGAATACACAATACAATTTATGAAGCATTGATACCATAATTCTCAATTGAAGACGACTAGCTCAATTAATGATCCGTCTTAATGCAGGACTGGACAATGAGGCTAGGAAGAAGGATTTAGTGCAATGGGCAGGCCGATTTCGATAATGCCGGTGGTAAGTGATGGGAACTGCCATCTAGCCTTCGAATCCTGCTTATATGGCCTATTCAATACCCTAAGTCTACATGTAGGTACCCTTAATCATGAAGATCGGGCTTGATGGCAAAGATCTTGAAGGAGCCTTGTGAAGCGTACATCGTCAGCGCTGTGTCATGTAGATTCCTTTGTTGATCGACTCACCAGCCCAGAAGTTAAAGTCCACATCAGACATTTGTTTCGCGCTTGTACTTGGTTCCACCCGGTTGCAACACGAGCCAGTAGAACCTATTCCATTGCCTTCTTCCCTCTGCCAAATTCCCTTGTACAGATTGAGATCACCTCGGGTGTTCAATATCAACATATCTGCGAGTCAGGTATTAACACAGAATCATACGAAGTCTTGACAGACTGCAGTATAAGTACCTTCAAACCCAGCTCCTTTCAGGTATCTCTCATAGTCGCAGACCTGGCTAGCACCAGCGATGCATCCGACATACAAGGAAAGGTCCGTCTTGATATCCATCGGAAGCTCCTGTTTTGCTAGTATATCGCTAATTGCGACCCTGCCTCCCGGCTTCAGCAGACGAAACATCTCCTGGAAGACAAGAGGCTTTTCGACTTCCGGCACCAGATTCACAACACAGTTACTGACTATGCAATCAGCAGTCGAAGGTGGCAACGGAAAAGAGGTAATAAATGCTTCGATAAAGGATGCGTTGGATACACCTGCTTTCCTGGCGTTCTGACGTGCTAAGTCTAGCATGTCCTACTAGCTTTAGCAATCAGGTTAATGAGCTCAATAGGGAGTAGCCGGCATACCTTGGTCATGTCAATACCAATAGCCTTTTCTTCCGCTCCGACCTTCTTTGCGGCTAGTAACACGTCAATACCTCCCCCACTACCTAGATCAATCACAACCTCGCCCTGCAGATTGGTGTTAAACTCAGCACCTAGGGGTGAGACGGCGACAGTCTCCTACCTCTTTTATGTTTGCCAATGCCAATGGGTTCCCACAGCTGACACCCAGATTCGCTGTTTCTGGAATAGAACGCAAATCCTCCAAGTCATATCCAAAAGCCTTTGCGACATTGCGTTCATAGTCTCCTTCTTTATACGAAATTTTGGTCTGGCTTGCGACTCCTGCATAGCGGTCTTGCACAAAGCGATAGATAACTTTTGAATTCATTTCGTTGACGCCTATGGTTAGGTAGGACGGAGATGGAGAGGTCTTGATGGGAGGTAGCGGCGATGGAGAGTGGGGAAGAGAGAATATAAGCTTGAATGATTGCAGGCAGCTGCAAAGAACACGGGCGTTGCTGTTGGGAGAAGAGGAGAGAAGAGAAGAGGAGAAATTAGAGATGCAGCCGACTTAAGACATGGCCAGAGCAAAGCTCATTTAGGAGCGATCAAGTCTAAACGTGCACTGAGTGTGCTATCACGGGTCTAATTGGGTGGTTTTCTACTTCATTTCATGCGGGGGCGGCTCATACTTTCCACATTTGCTGGTATGTCACCGTTAAGTCTGTTTGTCATCGAATGACCTGTTTGTCCTATTTGTCAAGATATAAGGATAAAATTGATAATCAACAGCCTCGGAATGCTTACATGGGTCAAGTTGGTTCAAATTTACTTCCATTCATCAATGGTCATTGCCTCTGCTGGAATCCTGATAGGAGATTTAATTTACCAATAGGACAATAGGGCACATATTACTAAAATTAGATTATTAAATATATGAAAGAGTAGAACATGCTTCGTGGGGACAATTAGATCTTCCAATTTGACTCATTAGGTTCCAAAGGATACGCAGCAACCAGCAAACAGAGTCCAAAAAGCTCCCATGAGTTGCGATATGAACATTCCAATCCAATCCACCTTTGTTTCAGTCCTTCCAACCAGCCCGTTTGGCTATAAACTTGACAACATAGACAAGCCCAAGCAGTACCGGAACCTCAATCAAAGGCCCGACAGTCGAGGCCAGTGCTTGATTGCTGTCAGCACCAAAAGTTGCAACCGCAACAGCGATGGCAAGCTCGAAATTATTGCTGGCAGCAGTGAAGCTCTGAGTAGCAGCCAACTTATAACCAAACCCAAGCTTGTAAGTCACGAGAAGAGTGACGAAGAAAACAATGATGAAGTAGACAATGAGAGGCGCGGCAACTCGGATGACGGACACAATCTGATGGACCACTTGACGGCCTTGAGAAGCGAATAAAACAAGGATCGTGAAGAGAAGCCCAATCAGTGACCACGGACCGGCCCACTTCAAGAAGACCTGGTCGTACCAACGTGGACTGGCCAACTTTCGAAGGGTAATGCGAGTGACGATTGCCGCGCCTAGTGGGATACCGAGAAACACTGCTACACTTTTCGCAGCGGTCGTATAAGAGAGCGTAATATGGCTACTCGGGTTGCCAATGACCTTGATGAATAAGATGGCTAAGGGGGCGAAGAGCACCATCTGCAGGAGTGAGTTTATCGCAACGAGGATGGCGCAGTATTCACTATCCCCGCCAGCCAGGCCAGTCCATATGAGGACCTATAGCAAGTAAAAGTTAGTATAGTTCAGACGCAGTATTAGGAGAAGGTGATTTACCATAGCAATACATCTAGCCAATCCGACTAGAATCAGTCCTTCCCGAAGCTCTGGTTCATCAGGTAGGAAAGCCCACGCCAGTGCCAGCTAGTTCATACATTGTCAGCTATTTCCACCATAGCATTTAGAAAGGTCTTACCATCAAGAAGGGTGCAATGATCCAGTTCACAATGATACTAAATGCAATCTGGACCCAGATACCACGCTGTCGTAGGATATGGTGTAAAGATTCGTATCGCACTTTGCAAAGAATGGGATACATCATAACCAGAAGACCGACCGCTGATACTGATTAGCTGAGGCTGAGAATTGACAAAGCAGACGAGAAAATACCGATCGGAACAGAAACCCCGACGAACTTCCCCTTTTGTAATGCAGGGCCTGTATTTTCCACAAAATTTCCCAGTATGATCCCGATGGCCATCGCAAGGAAGATCCATAAAGCCAGAAAACGATCTAACCACCCAAGACTTTTGAAGGCTGATTGTTTCTCAGTGAGCTCCTCGGACTCGTTCGTCCTTTGCTTTT
This sequence comes from Penicillium longicatenatum, assembly GCF_028827895.1. Taxonomy (NCBI): domain Eukaryota; kingdom Fungi; phylum Ascomycota; class Eurotiomycetes; order Eurotiales; family Aspergillaceae; genus Penicillium; species Penicillium longicatenatum. The sequence continues at coordinate 2,774,151 of NW_026643124.1, forward strand.
CGACATCATTGGCTCTGGGACTTGACGCCAGTTTTTCCGATGTTGGGTCATCAAGTTGAGGTCCCTCAGGGACATTTGTTTGATGTGTTGCTGCAATCATGCTTGATATCAAGGTCGAATATATGGAGACAATATTTCTACAGAAAATTTGTCATCGGCAGACCAACGAAACAAAATCGAAAAGTAGATAAGTGACTTGCGAGTTGCAGGAAGACCTCAATTATAGTGGTAATGTGGCCAATCACGCCCGTGGAGAGAAAAACCTAGAACTGACCAATCACCAACGAGCAGTGACATGCTCATCGCTCGTGCTCCACCCATGGACTATATCAACAAAAGTACTAAAATTCGAACACTGGCTGTTTTAATTGGGTAGCATATCGTCGATTTTCCTTTTCCCAATTCATCAAAGTTGTGTTCAATGTCAGTCCCACAACGAACGGACGAGACAAAACAAGAAATGATTCCAGCAATACCTGCATGCCTTCCGTGGCACGCAGCTTACCCTGCACCAAGGATTGTTGCAGCCTCGATATCCTGCCTCGACCTACTTGGATGGTTCAAGGAAGGCAAGAAGATCGGAAAAGACTATATCCTCATTGATTTGCGTCGTACGGACTTTGAGGTACAGAATCTCTACCACGCTCGTTTATCATTCTTACATCCGTATGCATAGGGCGGTACCATCCGAGGTTCATTGAATCTTCCTGCACAGAGCCTGTATCCCACCATTCCGGCTCTTTATTCTGTTTTCTCGCAAGCCAAAATCTCCAAAGTCGTATGGTACTGTGGTCAGTATGACTCGACTCCACCAAAGGAAGCCAGCTAACAAAAGGAATGCAGGCTCTTCCCGAGGCCGTGGACCACGTGCGGCTGGCTGGTTTGCGGAATATCTGGAAGAACAGAAGGATGAGGGAATGGAAAGCCTTGTCCTGGAGGGAGGTATTAAGGGATGGGCAGCAGCCGGTGATGATTACACTCGACTGATGGATGAATACGATGAGTCAAAATGGAAGGACTAAATTGACCCTTCAGGTGGTCCAAGAACATCGAGAGAATATCTGAAATTTCAAAAGGGCGATTAATTTACAACGACGAAGTTTGGACAGGGCGACTTGTTAAAGCACAAGTCTGGCCCATTGTGATCATCTAGCATAAACCTCAAGACTCCAGCACAAGAAGAAAGTTTATTTGCACAAATTGATGTGAACAGAAGATGTCAAGTGTGATGTCGTGGATGGGAGATCTAGGGGATATGAATGGGGGGATGGGTATCAAAAGTCGCAGATACTATGCACGACTCAGCAAGTCTCCAGGCGATCGCTGATCACCTGCTTCGCATAACCCTCTTTGAAACCAAGATTGCTGCACAGCAGTGATCGATCTGGAGACAGTCCCCTCTTGCTGAGGGTATCGGGATGTAGATGTTGTCTTGCCAAATTTGCAAGAGCCAGGCGCCTGGTGGAGGCCACAACTCGTCTATGCGAATCGCTTGAAAATGATCTCAGGGTCCTCATGCCATTCGTCCGCACTTACCCACATCTGTACACACGATCCTGTTAGCTTGTATCCCATATATCGGAACTATAATCCTCCATACCTTTCTAAATGTGCTGAGACCAGCCAGAATGCTACCACCAATCCAGGTGGTGTACTTGCGTTCTGCGGGCGCCGAGATTCGGATCTTCATGTCCTCAACGGCAAGACGCTTAATTTCGCGCATAAGACGGTCTGGGAAGTTTTTGCAGAGCGTTGAACCACCAGAAAGCACAATGTTGAGGTATAGTGACTTGCGCAAGTCCAAGTCCGTACGGCTGATAGCATCTTGGACGATTTGGTGTACACCTGGGTATTCAAGGCCGATCAATTCGGGGTCAAAGAGGATTTCAGGGGCACGGTAACGTTCTTGACCGATCTATAGAAAGATAACATCAGTATAAATCCCAGCGAAGAGATGACGCTAGTCCTGTCTGCTCACTTTGATCTTGTGTCCATCGGGCAGGACATAGTCAATTGCCTTAGCATCCGACTTATGGTAGCTATTCATCCACTCTTTTTCCTCGCGCTTCGGGTCCAGCGACACGTAACAGACCTTCTCCTTAATCATTCGCACAACCTCCTTTTCAGCACTAGTGTGCAAGACATGGCCGGATTTCCGAAGGAGTAATTGCAACTGCTCTGTAACATCGCGACCAGCGACATCAATTCTGCGGATACTATTGGGGATGGCGAAACCTTCAAACACGGGCACCGCATGGGAGACACCATCTCCGGAGTCCAGAACGACACCGGTTGTGCGCCCAGACGCGTAGAGAGAGAGCACGGCCTGAATCGACATGTACAGGGCTGGAACGTTGAAAGCCTCAAACATCAGCTGGGCGGCGGTATCGCGGTTGGCGCGCGGGTTTAGCGGAGGTTCGGTGAGCAGCACAGGATGCTCCTCGGGCAGCGTCTTCAGCTCGTTCTCATAGACATAATGCCAGATAGACTCCATATCTTCCCAATTTGTGACGATTCCGTGCTCGAGCGGATACCGGATCTTCAACAAGCCGCGGAGATCCTGTGCGCGCTGCCCGATAAATGAGTCGCCTTCGAGGCCGCCAGCCATGACCCGCGGGTGTTTGGGACGACCGACAAATGAGGGGAAGTAACATGATGGGATCTCCTCTCCTGCAAAGCCGGCTCGGATGGTGCCACTGCCGTTGTCAATGACAATTGGCACGTTGTGTAGGGTGGCCTCAGCCATTGCGGGGGGTTGGGTGGTGAACGGGGGAGGTTCGGGGGTTGAGGCGCGAGAGTGATGAGACGGCCCCAAGGCCTATGATCGGCAGCTCAGAGGGTTTAAGAGCAATGTCCAAGACAAGAGGGCATGGATGATTGTAATAGTCGTCAACTGGGGTTCACCTCGTCGAGGGGGTAAGGATGTTTTCGCGTCGGGGAGTTGTCAACAAGAAGCTTGGGCCAATGGTGGCGCCGCAGACACATCCACTCGGATCTTGAGAACCCAACATGAATCATCCAAGCTAGTAAATATTTTCTTCAATCGATATACTCTATACTTTAGTATAAAATGTATTTGATGCTCATATCTGAAGAAAAAGAGAATTGGGTTGAAAATATTCTACATTCATTAATTTGCGTCGCGATTTGGACATGGTTCGATGTATACTCAAGTATTCGAGAATAGTTCCAATGCCAAGTTTAAGCTTACTTGAGTGCCACCAAGAGTAATCGCATGAGCTGATCTCTTCAAGAAAAGTGAATTTGTAACTTTTGATTGAAAGAAAATGAATGAAACCACCAGATTGTTTGCCGGATCTTTTGAGGATTCATATTCAGCACAACACAACTTCAGACATAAGCAACGCCCGCATACCAATGAACGCCTAGCTAAATACAAGAATTTGCAGAAAAGAGCTTGTAGCGCATGGTACAGCCCTAAAGCTCCAAGCCCAAGCGTTGCTTTGATCGTAGGGCAATCTACAAACATGCATACAACGCCTATTGCAGACAAAGAGTGTGATGGACGCTTAATCGACATATTGGAGCTGGTCATGCAAGGAAAGCATAATGTTGTCCGCGCTCTCAATCTTCATGGGTGAGAACCTCTTCACACGTTGATCAGTGGCTTTATCGATGGCCGACATAACATCTCTAGTGCATGGTTAACGAAAATGAATGATCAGGGTATATCTACAGAGGGTTCTCACTCTGCCCGGGCCATAACGCCATATCCAAGGGTTTCCATTTGGATCGCTAGTTCCTCCTGATGGTTGTCAGCCAGCTTGGGATTTGGCACAATGATCAGCGGTAAACCACAGCGCAGACCCTCAAGGATTGTTCCAGTGCCTAATCTGCGTCAATTTCCAGGCCTTGAACAGTCCCCACAATCACGAAGATGCAGTCAGAGAGTTGGTCACTTACCAGCATGGCTGATCATCAGACCAAGCTCCTGGTGTTGATGAGGTCTACTGTAGGGCTTTTTCTCCATGGCCATGCCCATATAGTCACTCAGGTCCTTCTGGAAGTCAAAACCTGTCACATCGATACCATGGAAGAATGCATCGCCTGGGTAATGCCCATCTAGGCATGAGTCAAATTGTTCACGTCCGTGAGCTCCATATTGGACAAAGAGATGAGTGAAGCTCTTCTCAGCAAGCAGCTTAAAGAACTGCTCGTTGGCGACTGCGGCGATGAGTTCAGGAAAAGCCGCCGTGGCCCCCACAGTCACGAAGCAGACTTTCATGACCATAAGTAAGGAATACGATAAAGAAGGGTAGGATGAAGTTACACAATGAGAATGTGAGTCTGAGGAAGAGGTTGGGATTGATGAAACTGTCTGAATGTCTAAACATTGTATCATCCACGACTTATCGGCTTATCGGCTTATCGGCTCCGAAGCTTATCGATAACATCTACATCACGTGATTATGCCCATCTGGAACTGGTTCTACATCACGTGATCCAAACCCGGCAAGGTTTAGCGTGGAGCGGACTTGGAGATGGAAAACATCGACAAGCAGATAGCCGTCTAGCCTCCTGTCTACACTCGCCACAATGGCTTCAGCTACACGGTCATTGGGACGGTCTACTCGACTCCTGTCCCAGCGGGGCTCAGGATGGATCTATACCCGCCAATTCTCAGTTTCCCCGTACAGATCTGTCTCCGAAGACCCGGTTCTTCCTCCTCCGCCCAAGGACGTGCAGCCAGCCGACCTGCCGCCAATGCCCGAGTACTCCCCCGAATCCCTTTCCAAGGAAGCCCGCTCTATGTATGATTTAATGTCTCCGGAGGATCGCGCAGCTTTTGACTCTGAGAACCGCCGCATTGTTGCCGACTTCAACGATGTTTCCAAGCGTACCGCAGTGTTTGCGGAGCTTGAGAAGATGTCAAACCAGATCGACAGGGAGGAGGACCTGCGATTCGAGGATATCCGAACCAAGTCTCGTGGCTTCTGGGCTGAGGATGAAGATGACGAGTTGGCCTTGGTTGAAGACGGTGACGAGGAAATCAATGACGATGAAATTACCTCCATGGCCCATGCCTCGATGGAGGTGCACCGTGAGATGAGAGAATATGCTCGCATTGCGGCGTGGGACATGCCAATGCTCAGCAGTACGATTGATTATTTTATACTTCGTGGCTGTCCGTAGTTTGCTAATTGTTCCGGCAGAACTCGCAAGCCCTTTCACCCTGCCGCCCCAAAACCACATCCTCCGCTTCCGTTACACTACCTACATGGGTGAACAGCACCCTGCCGAACCGAAGGTCGTCGTTGAGCTTGCCTCTAAGGACCTGACACCCAAGCACTTGACCGAAGCCCAGCGCCAAACCTTCCTCAAGCTGGTCGGCACCCGCTACAACCCTCAAACCGATATTGTGCGCATGTCCTCTGAACAATTCGGCTCCCGCGCCCAAAACAAGCGTTACCTCGCCGACCTCGTAAACTCCCTCATTAAAGAGGCCAAGACCGGTGATGCTTTCGCCGATATCCCTCTTGACCTTCGCCACCACAAGCCAAAGGTCCGCCCCCAGTTCCCTGAGTCCTGGAAGATGACCGACGAGCGCCGGAGGCAGCTCGCCGCTCGACGGGAGGAGCGCTACAATGCTGAGAAGCAGCGTGAGGCTATTGTGGATGGTAACCAGATCGTTGGACATGCTGTTCTTTCCCTTCCTGAATTCAACCCCGCACTAAAGGCCAAGGCTACTGCAGAGCGGGAGCGTGTTGCTGTTCACGTTGGGGGTCGTGCGAAGAAGCCGCTTCGTCGGTGAGGTGTCTGTGGACACTGTACATTTCTTTGCGGCGTGATCTCTTTCTCTGGTGTGTTGGTTGGATAAACCCATTCGCGAGGCGCGGGCGCATATTTCTCAAAGTCCTATCAGGCTTCATGTTTTCTAGATGTACTATAGCCATTTTGTTTTTCCAAATTTATTGGTGTCTCGCTCCCACTTGATTCTGTAGATTAAGTTGTTGATCTCTAATCTTTGACAGCCACGCATCCGGTAGCCAAGCCCTAAGAACCGTCAGACTCGGGCCGAGCTTCAAGTCTCTACTAATCTACACTCTACTATCTACAATTTATAAGGAAGAGAGATTTGTCTGAATAAATTTAAAAGCAAAAGATGTGACAGCGATGACTGGAGGAAATTAGTCGAAAAGCAGAACACAGCAGGGGTGTCTCGATGCAATCTCGATCTCAACATCTCGCAGTCCATAGCACTAAACCCCTGTGAACTTAATCACTCTCCACGAAAGAGGCCCGCGGCAAAGAACCTCGGAATAATCCAAGGCTCAGGCAGGTAGAGGGAGTAGAAGCGGACACACAACAAAAGAAATTCACGAAACATAAGAAATTCGGAAACTCGGTCACAAAGCTTCGGGTCCCAGATGGGTCCCAGGCCACATAAAATGCAGCCAACAAAGTACCGGTGAACATGAAATGAAAAAAATAATAAGGGAAATGGGCACAGGGGTAAATGCAGATAAAAAGAAAGCAAAAAAGCAAATAGAACACCGTGAAAAAGATAGAGACAACAGAGCAGAAACGAAATGGGGAATCACCATAATCACAGCAGTCGCTCGTAGATCGCTGTCAAATTGTTTGAAATCATTCAAAAGAGATGGGGAATCACCATGAAAGTCGTTCATAAATCACTGTTGAGATCGTGGAACCATTGGAGAGCAAATAGCGAGAACTATCCTTGCGACAATCCTCATGCGATACTCGTAAAAGCCAACCAGCTCCCAAAAGGTTGTCAAATTGTTGCGGCTGAACTTCATGGTGGTACAGCATAAAGGCAAACATAGAGTGAATACCATCATGAATTCGAGAGCAAGGATCGAAAGAGGAAACAAAACAACACGGACCAAAGATTGCAATACACACGAGGGCTCGAATAAGAATGAGACATTCTGCCTTATCGTGACACCTATGTTCAATCGGCAAGAAGCCTGTTCGAACATACTATCTTCAGTCGTAACTATTGTTTGTTGAAACGGTCGTACATGGCATTTTGGCCAAATTTGTACATCGCGGGGACCGGAGTGACATCGACATTTTTGGTGTCAATCAGTGTACCAGTCTTGGGGCACTGTCTCTTGGGTGGAATAATTACATCCTCACCAATGGGTCCGAAGTTGAAAAGGACCCGGTGAGGGTCAATTTCCTCGGAATTCGAGAGGAGCTTCTTGAGGAGTGCTCCCATGGTAGAAAGAACCGGGACAGATTGGCACTCATCATATTGGAAAACGCCAGCCTCGAGAATATCAGACTTGAACTGCAGAGGCTCAAGTACATCGGTATCATCAACGTCGGACTCGACAGTCTCCTCGATAGGTGTGAGAACATCGGGGTTCGCGCCCAACTTCTTCTTCACATCACCGTCGCAGCCGAAATCATACATACGGCGAGACTGCCGACGACAAAACACATCAGGGATCTTCGGCATTCCGGCAGCTTTAGAGGATTTGCAGGTGTTGACCGAGTCACTGGAAGTGTCTTCATCCAGATAGTTCATTTGGGGCTTGATCGATCCGCGGCCTGACAGGGACGCAGCATGACGCATGCTGTTGTTCTCCACGCGGTGGGGAACCGGATAGCCATGAAATCCCAGTGGCCCAGCCCCAAAGCGAGTGGGAGGCGCAACTGACGTGACAGGAATGATGGCCGGGTTGGTTGACACACTATTCATCATAGTGGTCTTCTTCAGATCATCGGGAGCACCTGTCTTCATGGAAAGGTGGCTGATAACACTGTCGGGACTAGTACTGTTGTCCGGGGTCATATTGCGAGGCACATTGTGCATCTGACCCATGCCATTAGTAGTCTCAGTGTGCATCTGGCTCATGCCGTTGGTATTGTGCATGGCATTGGCAGCCTGGTTCATGTTGCGGTTACCATTGTGGGTACGACCATTGCCGCGGGCTTTTCCATTTTGAGCACCACGAGGAGTCTTGAATCGACCGTTGTTGTTGATACGGTGATTGGCATTTTCTGCATTGCTGCCACGATCGTGAGGCGCAGCTGAAGCTTCATTGAACTCAATGGCCTTTTGGTGGAGCCGATCAACAGTGCTGAGCTGGCCCTGTGGCCGCTGATAAGTTGCGTGAAGTAAGCTGGCAACGTTGAACTTCTCACGATACCATCTCGGGATATCGCGAAGACCCAATTCCTCGATGAGGCGAGGCTCCAGGGGCATTTCATGCTTGAACATGCATCCTGTATTTGAAAGTGTTAGTTTATGTGTCTGTGGAGTTGTGGGTATATATAATCGTGAAGGAGGGGCTGATACTGACCCTGCTGGAGATAGTCGCACTCGCCATGGCGGATCCAGTATGAACAGTACTTCTTACGGTTAGGACCTTGATCCTGATCACGACGGATGGGAGCAGGCTTTTATCATGAGGGTTAGTGTGACGTTGAATTTGACGAAAGACAATGTGCTTACCTGGTCATTCCCAGAGAGACTGGTGCCCTGGTTTGTAGAAACAGGTACAGCGGCAGCTTGGGTAGTTGGGCCGGTTACCTCAATAACGGGAATGGTTCGAAGCGAGCAGCGATTCATGGCGTTCTGAATGATGCCCCGATGGTGAAGGGGCAAAGAGTTGTCGCTGATTATTTTGATGAGAACCGACTTGAGCTCGATTAAATCATTCTGATTCGAGGCGGCCACAATGGGAGTTCCCTCAACAGCCCATGGCTCAGCACGAGGGCGGGCCATGCCACAACTCGTCATTCCCTGGGTATCAGCTGGGGAGATAGTACGAGGAACACCTCGGATAGAGATGGTAGGGGGGAGCTCATCGAGGGGGACCATCGGAGTCAATCCTCCCCCAGGACGCGCGCAGAAAAAGACGGGACCCGTCATCTTGAACGCGAAGTGAAGGTTCTGACCACGGTTCAAGTATTCAAGGTCCAAAGACGCGAAACAGAAAGCAAGGAACGATACGATCACAGAGAGCAAGAAGCTATAAAGCTTCATACAGGAATCAAAAGTGGGAAACAGGAAAGGTAATGAAAATGAAAAAAAGAAAAAAAGGCAAGGAAGAGGTTAACGAAGGAAGAGGGTTGAAGGAGGGAAGCGAAATGAGGGGCTTTTATAGTACAGAAACCGTTCTCTTACTTTGAAGTTATCGTGAATGAAGTTCAGTTATTTCGCGTATTATTTTGACGCGCCAGAAAACTCTGCATTTTCTGTCTGCATTTCCTCATGGCATCTCTAATACCTCACCTTCTGAATCAGGTTATGCGCAATGACAATTTTCAAAACAATGATCTCTGTGTGCAATGAGCATAGAGCAAGAGTAGTTGGAAGTTCGGGCCCTCCCCCATACATCAAAAAAAGTCCTGCACGGAACATGTCATTATGAATAGATCTTTTAACCATAACAATGAAGAAACCATGAAAATAAAACACAACGTTCCTTCAACATGAATTAATAATCTTACAGTCATTTATGTACAACAAGGCTAGTCGCAGCTATCGTCTTGTTAAAATTTCAACCTTCTCCACTAGCTTCCATGGCAGAAACCAGGGGCCCCGTTGATATTAAGACCCAAACCTGATGACACACTCCCTTCAATAAAATCGGTACTTCCTCCTTGGTCAGAAAATGTGTTGTATCTAGCAAACACTCTGCTCAAACACCAGCAAGCTCCAAGTGCTTGATTGGGGTAAACCATTGGTCAGGAATAATGATAACCCCCCCAAGCAAAAATTACGTCCCTGAACAATCACCTTCTCAATGCTCCGTGCTAACCGATGAACGTTCCCTAGGTAATAGAAATTATATCGCTCCACCTTACCAACGAAGCCTGGGCTATCTGTCCTCCCTGAAACTGCCTTGGCGAGATCGACAGGAGCTGGACGATGGTGGAGATCATCTGCTCATGCTATGGACACCAGAAAACAGGAAATACACAGTCCTTGACAAATATAAAAATAAAAATTCTACAACCCCCATTGAAGCTACATATCTGGTGATTGTTGATGGATCGTCGTGGTCAGTAGACAACTGACGTTGGGCAGCGGGTCTCGTGACTTGTATGGGCCCTAATATTTCTCAATGTTACGCCCCGGCAACCGCTGTCCTGACATATACCAACGTCATGATACGGAGACAGAGATTTCATGAACCTCTACAGCGTTATATTATGCAGATGACGCTCTACAATACATTTGGCACCGAATATTTGAAGAAATCGATTTTCTTCATTATATAATCCATCGACTATTCCTTCGTGCGGCTTGAATGGATCAATCAGATGCTAAAGAAATTCGAAGCTACCGTAGAAAAGTGAGGGATACGGAGAAGCTAACTTGGGGATACGTTATGGATGGGATATCTCAACGCAAAGCCAGTAATATCACGCTGAGATTATTGTCTTAAAAAAACCATCAAATTGGGGTATCACGTTCAATCAATGAGCATCAAACTGGAAATATCCATGCACGCCCCCTTTTTTCGCCATATCCATGATTAATCCATAGAACAGATTCGAAATTCTATGCACACCATTCATTTCATGCTTCGCTTGAGGAGAAATAAAAGGTGATATCGACTGCGCAAAAAAAGAAAATCAAGAACAAAAAAGGGAAACATAACACAAATGTCCCTGGGTAACAAAAGTAGCAGCGGGCAGATGCTAGTGAATCGATGGGTGTCCATGACTGTTGAGATAGGGAGAAACGAAAGGATATGAAGAGGAGCTTCCCAGCTCATCGGGTCCAGTCAAATCAACGACATCCATGTCGTTGGATGTGTGAGGGTGCTGGGCCACAGTGCCCTGGCTCAAGGGCATGTTCCGCGAGGTTCCAAGTAGGCTAGGCTGCACTGTGTTTCTGTATTGCGGCCGCGTCACGTGCTGATGCGTGAAGCTACCAACAACAGGGCCAGCTGTACTAGTCCTCAAGCTCGTGGTATGGTTTGCGGGATTAGATATATCAGCCCGTTGAAAAGACTTTCTGTGTGGCTGATGCGCGACCTTACCAAGGGAAGGAGACTGGGCCATGCTGGTGTTCGAGTGGGTGGCATTGGTTGTTGATCTGAACAGATCAAACTGCGAGGTGGGAGTAGGCTGAGGTGCAGTAGCAGGTGCTTGCGAAGCACGGATTTGGCTGGACGAAATTTGATCAGACTGTTTCGCAGGCTGTCTGCGCTCGGCGTGTGCTAAGTGGCCGAGGACTCCCCGCAGATATTTTTTGGCTGCAGAAACAAGACTGGGAGACTCTTCACTTTGAGACAATGCATCTAGCATACGCTTAATCTGGACTTTGGAATGAAAATGAGGACAAGCTCGCCGTCCTCCGAGATGTGCAAGGCCGCAGAGCGGACAGTGTTCGACGCCAGCCTCTTTTAAGGGACAGTGACCAAGCCCATGCCGTTGTTTGCATGCGATGCAAGGCGCAATCGAATCCAAATCCGAAGTGCCGTCAAGGCCGCCCAAGGCTGGGGTGGCCACAGAAACGTGAACACGCTTAAATGGACGAGACTTTTTCAAGCGGAGAGGCTCAATATCAATATCTACATCACCAGCATCTCCGGCTGTATCTTCAGCAGAATCGGATTCTTCAACGTTGCCTTTCTGCTCAAAATCGCCGTCGCTCTCACTGCCCGCCTTGCTCTTGCGCTTTTTGACCGGAGACACTACTGTCGAATTTGCACCATCAAGGTCGTTGGCCTCTTCCTGTGGGGTCTGGTAGTTAACTTGAGCTCGCTTTCGTTTCCCACGACCAAACCCTTCGGCTTTGCGAGAAGTCTCCTCGTTAGCATGGTGCTCACGCTCTTTCAAAATCTTGGCCCAGAAGTCCTCATCCATAGGTAAATCTTTACTCTCGGTCACTTCATCCAAAGTGCCACCCTCCTTTTGCCAGACACGAGCAAAGTTAAATTGTGAATTAGCGTCTCCATCTTTGGCACCTTTGTCCATTTTCTTTGCCTCCTCGGCCTTTTCGACTTGGCTTCGGTCTAAGAGGTTATCGATAGCTTTTTCGTCATAACTAACATCGGCTGAATCGTCATTTTCGAACAAAGCCTGGGCACCATGACGCAAAATAGACTCTAAGTCTTCTTCATCTTCCATGTCGTCCATGCGCTCAATGAGAACATGGTCAAGGGCCAATTTTTTCTTGCCCTTTTCCATAATCTTTTCCTCCACGGATGCTCGTGTTGTAAGGTGGTAGACAAGGACGATATTTTTCTGGCCGATTCGATGAGCACGGGACAAGGCTTGCATATCTTGTTTAGGATTGAAATCGGGGTCCATGATTATGACAGTGTCAGCGGTCGCGAGGTTGATGCCAACACCACCAGACCGAGTCGATAGAAGAAAGGCGAAGTAGGGGGATCCAGGCGCATTAAACTGGTCAATTTGCTTCTGCTTCTCCCTAGCCACCAATCTTCCATCCAGACGGCAGTAGCGCAGCTCGAGCCCGGAGAGGAAATCTTCAACAAGATCCAAATTTTCAAGAAATTGGCTGAAAATCAACACACGGTGACCGCGCTCATGCAGCTTTGGCAACATCAGGTTCAGTAACTGAAATTTGCCAGAAGCCTCCACCAAGCGCTCATGGGCTTGACTGGCATTGTCTGTGACTTCCTCAATTTCTCGACTGTAAACAAATGGGTGACATAGACATTTTCTGAGTTGCATGAGAATGTTGTTCAAGTTGTGCTTTTCGTGTTTCTTTAGCTGACTGGCATGGGTTGTGCAAATGGCTTTTATCAGTTCAGGGTTCTTTCCCAAAATTGACTTGTACAACTTCTTCTGTACAAAAGACATGGAGACAGGTACAATGATTTGCACCATCGGCGGTAGGAATGGCAAAACCTCAGCTTTGGTGCGACGGAGGAAAAACGGACTAATCATTTTATGAAGTGCTCGGATATTTTCTGAAGTGAGTTTACCATACTCTTCTTCCAAACTGTCGGCTTTTGTCTTTGGATTAAGGAATTGGATGAGGTTGAACAACTCCCGGATATTGTTCTGAAGAGGAGTGCCAGTGAGAAGAACTTTGAAATCAAACTTCATGCGCGCAAGTCGCTCATAAAGCTGAGATTTATCATTTTTTAGGCGCTGGCCCTCATCGACCACCAAACCTGCCCAGTGAACTTTGGACAGCACCTTTTTCGCTTCGTCATCAATCATGCTCTCATATGAAGCAATGACCACATGGCAGCAGAGATGCTTGCCACCTTCTGGGAACATCTCATGCTCACGAGCCATTTGGCGCGCATATGCGGACCCGAAGTACGTCACAACTTGAATGTGCGGTGCCCATGACTTGATCTCACGTCGCCAATTAGGAACCGTGGAATTCGGGGCAACTACCAAGAACGGCCAACACGTATGCTTCTGAATGAGGGTCGCAAATAGACCGATGACCTGAACTGTCTTTCCGAGGCCCATATCATCTGCTAAAATGGCATTCCTTTGTTGAAGATGCATGTAATAAAGCCAGTTCACGCCCTCGAGTTGATATTCCATGAGCTGACCATTAGTGATCATTTTTGGTTGAGCTTCCAGTACTAACTCATTCTCAAAATTCAATTGGCGGATAGCTGTGAGATGATGTTTGAGCTCTCTGCGGTCAATAGGCTGGATCGTATCTCGGCGCAACCAATCTTCGAAGGCTGCCTTAAAGTCTTCCCATCGCTCGGTCTCCTCTGACTTAGGAGGTACCTCCCAGACTGCATCTTCGTAATTCAATCCCTTGTACTTGACGTATGCCTCTTCAATCAGCTCGGGTATCTTTTCATCAGGTTCAATTTCCGATACCCATGAAACATTGAACACGATGTCTACCCGTAGATTTTCTTCGGGGATCGCGTCTTTTGTTGTGAAGATTGGTTTTCGAGGGGTATTGTAAAAAGCCCGCAGCATAGCGGGACTGCTGACTCCCCACACCCAGTCCCCAGGCATCCAAGTTGCGCGGAAATATGACTTTGTTTTCCATTTGATGAGATACTCCTTGTCGACTTCTGGAATAAGCTCGGGCAGGAGAGATGACTTTCCCTCCGCAAATTTGGATTCAAAAGGACGCCAAGCCACAAGGACCTCTATTTCAGCCGGTGTAGAAGAACAATCATGGCATTGCCAGTGCTTGTATTCACTGAAAGGGTCCATTTGGTCAGCTTTATCATTGCCGTCGATTTGGGGGAGATGTTCAGCGTGGAATCCTCGGTGGCAAGTAGTGCATCGGAATAACACATTGTTGACATTGTTAACTAGAGTCATATCAATGTGAGTGATCGGGTCCGTACCCCCGTTCGCTATGCGTAATTGTTGTTCTTCCTTGGCGGTGAGACGCCCTCGAAGGGGTTTGGACATTGGACCTTCCTTCCTACACACAGCACAATGGCCGAGATGAGGGCGAATGTCATGTTTGTCATGAGAACTGCCAAGACAGCGGCGGCATTGGAGGATAAAATTTCCTTCGTCAATCTTGGTGACCAGATGCTCTCGACTGCCACGGGGTCCGAGGCAAGATTGATGGTATGATGAGCTGCAACCTTGGCAAAATACAAGGATTCCTCTCTCTTCATCATTTTCAAACCAATTGCAGGTAGAGCAGCATCCAAAATGTCTATTTCTGAAATCGTCATCACGACTGAGTTCAACAAAGATCTCTCTGGCCCCAGTGTATTTCGGTCGGCTTGGGCCCTTAGTCTCGGCTTCTGAAAGGTCATCTTCAAGGCGTTCTTCCATGGTTTTTCGAATGGTCTTTCTTTCCCGATTCGACCTGCGTGTACCTCTGTCGGAGTCTGCTTGTTTTTTTGAAGAAAAATTGGTTTGCGCCTTTTGAGCTCGCCGTCGCAGCCTAGTAGAGGCACGAGCATTGAGCTCGTCGTCCGAGCTTTCTGAAGCAGCTGAGAGCTTTTGACGCTCACTTGCAGTCTCGATATCGAAATATTGAGAGTGTTTAGCATGGCGACGAGCTCGGCGCGTGCCAGGTCGTGAAAAATCTGGGTCGGATTCTTCCGATGCCGCGCCATCTCCAGAGAACATGGCGCGCAGACGCTGCTCTCGGCCATTGCTTTGAGTCACTGCTAAATCGTCGCTAGAATCTGAATCCGGATTGAACTGATCTAAAGCTAGAACACTGTTTTCTAGCTGCATGAATCGGTCATAGGTCATCTGGAGACAGTTGCGAGGTTAGAAGATGGTTATCTATCAGAAAAAACCATGAATTGCCGCTCTTACTGTTTGTTGCTCTCCACTCTGAAGTCTCACAGTGTATGAGGGTTTTTTGGGGTTTTCTGAATTTAATTCCAAAATCCGGCGCACGGAGAAATGGCCTGGCAGATACTCATAGTCTTTTTCATGATCAACAGTCGGCACCACGATCTCCATAGAAGATTGCATAGCTCTAAGCTGTTGTGGCTGGTGGGCTTCATGCTTCTCCTCTGGGGTTTGGTCTTGAGGTTTGTTCGAGTCGTTATTGCGAGTGGTAGAACCTTGAAATTGGTTCAATAACTGGGCCACGATCGCATCAGCGTCCTCAGAGTCGGACTCAGAGCCCGTTTCCTGAGACATGTCTTTGCGGTCACTCAGTGTCCCGAGATGAATGTATCAGTAAGTGAGCATGGGGAAATTGAGACTTGTAGGCGCATAGAAGATAATCTGGGGCAAATTTAGTCTTCGGTGAGGGTATCCCAACTCAAACACTTAGTAGGAGGAATGAACGAGTTTAGAGGGGAAATAGAGGTATGGAAGAAGCAGCCTTTGTATTAAGTAAAAGAACAAAGAATCTCAAAAATGGCAGGTGATACATCAACTTGGCGCGTCAGTGACGCGCGATGCCGAGCCCGGAGGGCCGGAGTAAATATCCCCCAGTCTTATCTTATCGGTCTTATCGGCTGCGAGTGTAAAATCGGACTATTCAATGTCTTCACTACTCATGACGTCCATGGACTGGTGTACAATATACAGATCTATATGCATGTAAATAATGAAAAATTCCCCTCACCTGTCTCATTGCTTTGTGGTCATGGATGCATGAATTAAACTCGCAGTCCACCTACTTTGCTCCTACCATGTTTGGTGCCTGGTTAATCAGGCACCAATGATCATTTCCTTGGCACAGCTTATCCCTACATCCACAGACGTCTGGTGTAGGACGTCGTCGCTTTTTGACAGCCTTGGAATCAGCGCAACAAATACTTTTCTGCTTTTGAGATTATTCACCTAAGATTCAAGATACTAGGAAGCTCCTAGTATTGATCCATATCCGAGGTTTGAAGGAAGACACTATCGTTGGCTTCACAAAAGGGGGCAGTATCAACATCAAGAACATTTGCCATTGGCATCCCAGTAACTCCAACCTTGAAACTGGCGAAAACTAGATATCTATGATGTCATCCCAGTCGCCCCTTAACTCGGGCCCATCAGAGACATCAATAGCCCCGGGGCCAGTGCGACAACGCTCTAGGCAAGCCTGTCTACCTTGTCGTCGACGCAAGAGGAAATGCGATGGCAAAATACCTTGCAATGTCTGCGAAGGATATGGTTATGAATGCGAATATGATACTATGGCTTCATCAACATCGTTCAAACGTCCCGCTCCTTTGAATGGATCATTATCCCAGCCATCCACGAAAATGGCAAGATTGACGCATCCATCGGCTATCTCAAAAAGAACCACTGATTCATCCATTCTACCTGGGGTCATTGAACCGTCAAAACCGCGTTATGTTGGAAGATACTCATGCGTTGCATTTCCACTCTATGTTGGCTTGGAAGTCCAGGCGACCAAACTTCCACGACTGCACTCATTCGCCTACCATACAGGGGTTCGCAAGGAACCAGCCTGTGCAGTTTCCCATAAGATCGCTGGGGAGATCCCATGGAACACAGCAAGAAGTCTCATCGATATATATACTGCCATTATTCACCCGGTCTTTGGGTTCCTAGATATGGGTCGAATCTATGTGCTCTGTGAGAAACATTGGCACGGACAGCCCCAAGACATGGCTTTCGAAGCTTTGATCTGTGGGATTCTCGGAGTAGCATCTTTGTTTAATGATTCTTTGGACCAGGACACCGAATTATGGATAATATCACACGCAAAGGCAATCCTTGAAGATGATGTGATCAGTCGTTTTCCTACTCTCGAAATCATTGCTGCATGGATACTACGAACAATTTACATTCGATCCACAGGGCGACCTCATGTGGCTTGGCTTTGCAGCTGTACCATTATGCATCTCGTTGAAGCGGCGGGTTTACATCATGCGCCCGAATTTATAATGCAGGCCATTGGCAACGTTGCTCCAAATCCGGAGACATCAGATATCATCAACCGAACAGCACAAGTTGCCAACTGTGTCCATGTCCTCATTGCATTCGAGTATGGCAGATCTATTATGACATTTAATCGCCAAATACTTGAAACCTCGAATTCGACATCTAGAGGAGGGGATTTCACGTCGCAGCTATGCAGTCTCGTTGCAGCTATACCCACGAACCAGAACACGGATGATTTAGAGGTTCTCATACAGGAATTACTCTCCGCCTTAGAAAAACTCGGGGATACAACTGTCGACCATGATTTTCTCATACTACTACGGGCAGATCTTGCTCTGGGAATCTACCGTCGTCTCCGCGTCATGGATCCAAGCCTTCGGCAGGGACAGAATGACCGTGTGATTGCAGCTGGAACGGCCGCCCTGTCTGCAGCACGAAGACTTGCCAGTCAAGACCAGCCGTGGTGGAATGTTGTGGGTACCGTATTTCAGTTCGCGTGTTCTTTGCTTGTTATGGACACGGTCGTAAGCTGTCAAAAGCTCTCGGAGACAATGGACACCCTGGAACTTATTGTCGACCGCTTCAATACACATTTGGCCAAGGAGGCACTCTCCACAGCTCGGCAGCTTGTCAAGGCATCTTTGGACAAGAAGCGCAAGGGCATGGAAGCGCTTGAACGAATCGTCGGAACAACTTCACCTGAAACGACCGCCCCAGGAACAGAGGGTCAGCTTTTACAGGACATTGCGTCACTCAGCCCATCATTGGCGGCTCAGCTTCCTATTGATTTAGATTATCTATGGGCCATGGATTTTCAAATTCCCTTCTAATCGGTGGGAACGTGACTCGATTATTCGATTACGGCCCTTGTGGGCTAAAATGTGCAAGTTACAGGCTTTTCTTGGATGACCTCTTCCAAGTCACAATCATAAAACTGGTCGCAACCATGACACCCAACCCAGCAAAGCCAAGACCCATATATGAGGCTCCACGATATCCTTTGAGGACGTCTTGGCCATTGTCATTGACGTAGCTCTCCACCACTCCAGCAACGCCCAATCCCAAGGAAATCGAGTAGTTCACAGCCGTGGTCACGAGCGAACCGGCAACACCTTGGTCTTCCGCTGGCATGGCGTTACTCAAAATCAAGATACCGGACGGGAAGGACATATCCCTGTTCTCAAGTTAGCAGGAGTCGATCTGTGCTCAAGGTTTCAGGTGTTTCTTACATTCCCCAAGGTGTGATAATTGCGATCAAGAAGGCGTTGGCCCAGTAAATCTGGCCTATGGGCAGCGAAACCAATAACGCCTGGCCTGCTGCGAAAGCCACCATGGCGATGAACATTATTACGCAGGCTGGAAGGTATCCGAGAAGTAGTCCAGTAACCACAGCCGCGATGGCACCTGAAACGGCAACACCAGAAAACTTGGCCGTCACAAGAAGCCCACTGTTTAGTTCGATGTTGGTCATGATAGCGTAGTAGTAGATTACTACAACGCCAAACGAGGACCAGCCCGCACATATACAGCCAAGGACCCAGCCAGTCTCACCCTTGAAGACTGAACGAGGCAGCAATGGATACGCAGCCTTGCTTTCTACATAAAGGAAAGTCCCAATAATCAAAATTCCCACAACTAAAAGTGCATAAATGTAGGGAACTTGCCATCCAACAATGGCGGCCTAGTTCCATGCAAAATTGAACAGAATCATACCCGAGATACCGAGCGTAGCCCCGAGTCCGTCCAGTCGAGCAAGGGTGGAGAGTTCTGGCCTTGGCTTTTCTTGTGGCATATGAGGAATCACCAGGAATCCAAGGACTGCAAACATACAACACGCAATTGCGCAAATCCAATATGCCCAGGGCCACCACAGCTTCTCAGCAATCAATGACGAAAATGTTGCGCCAATGATGAACCCCCCTGGGGCCACAGCTCCGAACATACAGAACACCATGCTCTTTCGCTTGCCGGGTGGGTATGTTCTTCCCAAGATGGCGACTGCATTGGGAAGTAGACTGGCAGGGCCAATGCCTGCGAAGGCACGGCAGCAATCTAAGAACCTGGAGTTTGACCACACGGAGAAACCGGCCAGAAGAGACCAGAGTGCGAACCACATGAAACCAACGATGAACATCAATCGGTGGCCATACACGTCACCCAGTCTTCCGGACACTAGGATGAATGTCCCGACTGTCAGACTGTATGCTGACGAAGCCCATGTCAGTTGTTGCGGGGTGCTGTCAAAACTGTTGCTGATTTGTTTCAGGGGTGCAATCGATAATGCCAGACCGGCTTGTGTCATGAGCTGGGCGGCGCAGACAACGATGACGAAAGCCAGTTCGTGTGGAAAAGTTTTCGGTGGTGGATAGGGGGATGCATCTTGTTTTTCGTCGATATCCGTGAGAGAATCCGGTGCGATTGAACGTCGTTCAAACTCCATATTGTTGTCCGTCGCAATCGTATTTTCTTGGCTGCAGAATTAGCTTCGGCAAGTACCGAGTTGTCAGAACTTTATCGGTTGCCACTTACCTGCGTCGTGGTTCATATCATGCCCTTCAAAGCCCATAGCCACGCCTGGCATCATGGCTGATTGTATAGAGTCAACATCAGAAAAGGGGATTCATTTCGTAAGCTCAATTTAAGGAATTCGGACTTGACACACTAGTTGATCACTGGATGAAAATCCTATCACTCCCGTCGGATCGACATCATGTCACTGATTGATAAATCTCGACCATAAGTTTGGATCCCGCATCTGCCGCGTGGCCCGCACGGCCCGCACGGTCCCCACGTTCGGGAGCCTCCCATCCCGATCATCTTACACCCCATGCCGAGATGGGAAGGGAAGTATAGAATCAGTAAGTCACATGTCCATGAATCACGAGGTCGTTATCGAAAAATTCGTGATTGATAGACATGTGGTTATATAAGACGGTTCGCGTGCCACACTTTTTTGTCGGTAACTTGATAATTCCATTTTCAGCTTATTCAAGCCCTGCCGTGCCTCTCGAATCAAAACAGCAGATCAAATTCGAAGGACAAAGACAATCGAATGCAGAACAATGAGTTCCACTACGATGAAAGCACTTCAATTAAATCGTGCCAACTTGGGTGTACCTCCAACATTCGCGAAAGCAATCTTACCGATCCCCCGCCCGAAACCTGGTTATGCACTGGTCCAAATACGTTATGCCTCAATCCAACCATCTGATCGAATGAATGCTCAAGGTGGTTTCCCATACACCACATATCCCCGAGTCCCAGGTCGCGACTACTCAGGCGTGGTGATTGATGTTGCAGGAGACACCAATGACACCAAATTCTGGATAGGCAAAAGTGTCTACGGAACGAGTGGCTCAACTCTTGGCTTTGGAGTCGATGGAACCCACGCCCAATACTGCCTGATACCCTGTGCTGCACTTGTCGAGAAACCCGCACTTCTATCACACATCCAAGCTGCCACCGTTGGTGTCCCATTTACCACAGCGCTACTGTGTCTTCGCCGTGCACAGGTAACCGCAAATGATATCGTTCTTGTGCTGGGCTCAAATGGAGCCGTGGGATCTGCGGCCGTACAAATAGCCAAAGCATTGGGAGCGAAGCAAGTATTGACAGCAGCGAGACGAGACGACTCAAAGCCTGATATTCTCTTGGCTACTAAGGACATTGCCGCCTTGCTTGAAGATAGAGTCTCAGCTCTTACCAATGGAAATGGGGTGGATGTGGTCGTCGATACTGTGGGAGATCCCGCGCTGATGTCAGCCACAATGGAACAGTTGGCAAATAATGGGCGATTTGCATGGATTGCAGCTCCTAGGGGGAATGTTGACAAGAGCATTTCACTGGATATATTCCAGGCATACCGCAAGGGATTATCGCTTCTTGGATGCAATTCAATCTCACCTTCTGTTGAGGAGTTAGCAGAGCAGTTACGGTTTATGGGCGACTGGATTGATCGGGGGTGGTTGAAGGCTCAAGATGAGAAGGACTTTGATATGGTCACTTTGGATAATGCCATCGAAAATGGATATGAAAAGACTGGCAAGGTCATTATTGATATGTCATGATGTAGTACTTCCGAGAATCGGTGACACCACCTACACACTCTCTCTTCTAGGTGCCAAGACAAGCTAATCAATTTTTACAATACTCTAATAATATCGTAAATCTAGGCCTTTTATCGTGAAATCCCGCATTATTATATTGTCCGGGCCCATGTTTCATATCTGTCAGAGCCGGACTGCTATCCCGGAACCACCATCACGCCTAAATACCCCCTTGGGAACGGGCATTCTGGTTGACAACAAGTACCGTGGACCATCTGGTTTATAACTTGATAGATTCTCCTGTAATGGCATTGGCCGCTGTGAGTCTCCGAAGCTAACGCTTCTAAAGAAAAGTGCATCAGTTTAAGGGCTGAAGATCACCTGATTGAGAATTGATCCATCACCCCGCTTTCTGGGAGCTGGGGTCTTCACCAACACCATTATCGTATGCACCGCCTATTGACTATGAATCAAATTTCGTTTGGTAACAACAGCTCAGCCCCTCAGTTTGGGGTCAATCACGGAACAATCAATGTTCTGTCCGGTACATATTTTGTAGCCTTATTCAAGCCGGTTTAGCTGACTAAAAGTCTCTTTTGGGGCCAGATCGAACAGAACCTCCACAGCAGAGGGTAGATATTGGTTCGCTTCACCCCGTATCGGTCAAAGAGATTACCGCTGACGATAAGAGTAGAGATAGTCAGATCCCTGGCATTTCCGCAGATGCTAGCCAGGAGAGAGAATATCGAACCATGTCATACCAATACCTGCCAATGGATTTTGGATTCGGAAAAGTACCAATCTTGGAAGAGAGAATCCCGCGGTCTTCTATGGATTAAGGGCAAACCGGGTGCGGGCAAATCGACATTGATGGCATTCTTACACGGCAAACTCGAGAATTTACAAAACGATAGCCAGGGCATCCAGCTCGACTTTTTCTTTACTGCCCGAGGCACGGAGATGCAGCGTACACCATTAGGTATGCTTAGATCTTTACTGAATCAAGTATTTGATCGCGATGCGACCGTACGCCCTCAGATACGCGAGGCCTATGAACAACGGTGTAGGCAGTTTGGGTACCATGAAAGTCAGTGGGAATGGCCACGACTAGTACTAGAAGAGTTACTGGCTAGTGTCATCCTCGCATCCGCTAATCGACAGCATGTGACAGTGTTTGTCGATGCCCTAGATGAGGCCGGAGCTGAGTCTGCTCAACAAGTTGCGGCGTATTTCCATCGACTTATTGACCGAGCAGAAACAAAGAACGCTGCTATTCGAATCTGCATCTCATGTCGACACTATCCTATCGTAGGAGGTGCCCAGGCTGTGGAAATACATATCGAACAGTATAATCGAGAAGACATCGCTACATATATCAATGATACACTTATTGAGACAGAAGTTAAAGACGACACTAGCGAAGATATAAGACAGACTTTGGTGAAACAACTGATCCAGCAAGCCAATGGTGTGTTCCAATGGGCTCGTCTCATCATACCTCTAACCCGGCAGAGGATTCTAGAAGGAGAATCAGTCGACGACATCTATTGCTGGTTACGCAAGGTCCCGGCCGGCCTGGAAGATATATATCAATATATTCTAAACGAAGTGATAGAGGTGCGAAACTTGGAGCAATCTTTTCTACTGTTTCAATGGGTGTCTCTAGCCGAGCGTCCACTAACGGTGAGAGAAATGCGGTATGCCTTGGCAGGCAATAATGCCCAAATAACGCGTGCCCCAAAAACATGGGAGAAGATCAACGGCTTTGTTGAAAGCGACGAGCGTATGAAGCGAAAGATCAAGGCCCTTTCTGGGGGTCTAGCAGAAATCGTCTCAAGCGGAGCTTCGAACGAAATTGTCCAGGTGGTACATCAGTCGGTCAATGATTTCTTGCGCGCGAAAGGGCTAGCTGCTTTAAGTGATAATATCGGCGCCAGCAGTCCGGTCCCAGAAAGAGAAACGATCATTTTGCAATGTCAGGCAAATCTCTACCGATCTTGTCTTGTGTACCTGGCCTTACTCCCTATACGTGGGGATATCTCAGGGGATTCACAGGGGAAGAAAGGAGACCTTATCCGGAACAACCCTTTACTGGCTTATGCCACTGCCAACCTCTTTATTCATGCGGAAAAAGCCGCCTACTGTCGTGTCCTTACACTACTGAATGAACAAGATATCCTACAGCAAGTATTAGACCGATGGGTCCAGATTTACCAGATCCTCGACCAATATGACCCAGCTTGCCCACCGGAGGGAACTACAATCATTCATATGGCGGCAGCCGCAAATCTCGTTGATATCATAGAGCGTATGTCTCTAGACAGCGAGAACAGCGAGGATCTCGCGACAAAAGACGCAAATGGAAACACAGCTTTCCATTTAGCAGCGCGATACGGTCATGTGATAGTGGGAAGGATTTTACGTGAGAAAGCAGTGGATTGTGATCTAACGAATGGTCAAGGGAAAACACCACTGACTGAGGCGGCTAGCTATGGGCATACGGATTTTGTCGAATGGCTACTACTGGAAGGTGTGAAGCTTGAAGCAAGAGTGGGTAAAGGTGAAAGTGCTCTACAAGCAGCTTCATTAGAAGGACATCGGAACATTGTTGAAATATTGCTTAGAGCTGGCGCCGATGTCAACACTCCGGGTGGTGAATATGGCAATGCTCTACAGGCTGCTGCATATGAGGGAAATAGTGAGATCGTGCAGATACTCCTCGACGCTGGCGCCAATATCAACGCTCCGGGTGGTGAATATGGCAATGCTCTACAGGCTGCTGCATATGAGGGAAATAGTGAGATCGTGCAGATACTCCTCGAAGCTGGCGCCAATATCAACGCTCCGGGTGGTGAATATGGCAATGCTCTACAGGCTGCTGCATATGAGGGAAATAGTGAGATCGTGCAGATACTCCTCGATGCTGGCGCCAATATCAACGCTCAGGGTGGTGAATATGACAATGCTCTCCAGGCTGCTACACATAGAGGAAATCGTGAGATCGTGCAGATACTCCTCGATGCTGGCGCCAATATCAACGCTCAGGGTGGTGAATATGGCAATGCTCTACAGGCTGCTACACATAGAGGAAATAGTGAGATCGTGCAGATACTCCTCGATGCTGGCGCCAATATCAACGCTCAGGGTGGTAAATATGGCAATGCTCTCCAGGCTGCTGCATATAGAGGAAACAGTGAGATCGTGCAGATACTCCTCGACGCTGGCGCCAATATCAACGCTCCGGGTGGTGAACATGGCAATGCTCTACAGGCTGCTGCATATGAGGGAAATAGTGAGATCGTGCAGATACTCCTCGACGCTGGCGCCAATATCAACGCTCCGGGTGGTAAATATGGCAATACTCTACAGGCTGCTGCATATAGAGGAGAAAGTGAGATCGTGCAGATACTCCTCGAAGCTGGCGCCAATATCAACGCTCAGGATGGTAGATATGGCAATGCTCTCCAGGCTGCTGCATATGTGGAGAATAGTGAGATCACGCAGATACTCCTCGACGCTGGCGCCAATATCAACGCTCAGGGTGGTGAATTTGGCAATGCTCTACAGGCTGCTGCATATAGAGGAAATAGTGAGATCGTGCAGATACTCCTCGACGCTGGCGCCAATATCAACGCTCCGGATGGTGAATTTGGCAATGCTCTCCAGGCTGCTGCATATAGAGGAAATAGTGAGATCGTGCAGATACTCCTCGACGCTGGCGCCAATATCAACGCTCAGGGTGGTAAATATGACAATGCTCTACAGGTTGCTACACATAGAGGAAATAGTGAGATCGTGCAGATACTCCTCGATGCTGGCGCCAATATCAACGCTCAGGGTGGTGAATATGGCAATGCTCTCCAGGCTGCTGCATATAGAGGAAATAGTGAGATCGTGCAGATACTCCTCGACGCTGGCGCCAATATCAACGCTCCGGGTGGTGAATATGGCAATGCTCTCCAGGCTGCTGCATATAGAGGAAATAGTGAGATTGTGCAGATACTCCTCGACGCTGGCGCCAATGTCAACGCTCAGGGTGGTAGATACGGATCATCTCTCTTAGCAGCTGTTTATCAGGATGGGTCTGACCAAGTTCGGATGCTTCTCCACGCTGGCGCAAATGCGTTGCTTACAGATGAACTTGACCGGACTCCTCTCCATATTGCCGCCTCAAAAAATAGGTTGGAGCTTCTTCACCGGTTCCCGGAGCTCCTCTCCCCTATCAATAACCGCGATAAGCTTTTACAAACTCCTATTCATCTAGCGATTTATCTCGACCATATCGAATTTGCCACAAATCTCCTCCATTCTGGTGCCGATCCTTCTCTTCTGGATGGTTATGGCAGAAATACCCTGAACTGGGTAGTCGGAAATGAAAGCCTAGTGCACCAAATCCAAAGCCACTGCCCATCCATTGTTGCGACACCTGATGATACTCATGAGTTCGCTGTTCGTCAATCCATTCTTCAAATATCAGACACGCTTCTTCAATCTCGATTGCACTTTCCATTGCCACTTTTGCAGCAATTAGGTCGCTATCTATTGTTCATCGGCGACGAAGACAATGCCCAATGTCTATTTCAACTGCATTCATCTCAGAAGTTTTCCTTTGGCACCTCAAGATACATGACTACGTGCGACCTTTGTTCATTGGTTATTCAAGGCTCTCGATTTGTGTGTAGAATCTGCGCCTATATGGATTTCTGTTCGTCCTGCGTGCAGAAGTATCCCTTCCACAGTCAATTACACCCAAATAAAAAGGATGAGACCTTTCAAGTGGCACAAGTGCTTGATCCGAAGTCCCTACTCACTGATTCAAGGTCAGAGAAGTTGAGAAGACTCGTTGATGAGCTTTCTGCGCCCAATACCTCTGGAAGTGGGAAGGACCCATCACCTGATACCATGGTTTATCTGCCGTCTAAAGTTACGGCACCCAATATGATAGCTGGATTTCCAATGGCTCTTCTGGACCCAACCTCAATGTTCTGTATTCTTTTGGTTGGGCTTCTCGCAGTTTTTTTTACCTACTGGTATACCTTGATCTGACTGAATATACTTCTTCCGCTCGTCGTCTTCAGCACGTTATCAATAAAGAACGATTGCTCTAGTATACGGGCACTGTACCGCAGAATCTCAACTTCTGTATAGCCATCATAAGAAATGTGGATTTTGGAGTTTATCTGAAAGGTCTTCCTGTCTCTTTAGTATTCTAGTATCCTAGTCATTTAAGTTGCATTACACGTACGATGAAACGTGACGGAATGTATTATGTTGGATATAAGACTTTATATCAATAACACGGAATATCCGGCGGCTGCTCCTAATACAGTCTATGTAGTAGGACTTGGCGTTATGGCTTGATAAAGAGAGAAAGAGTTTGAGCGCTTACACATATTTCCGGAAGTACTGTAGCATCGACGTATTATTCATGAAGTTCACAGGTGCTTCATATTTGTTGCTTGCCTCTATTAATCTGCGAACCTTAATGTTAGGATTGCGGATACTCCCGCATGCCCAGAGATCGAATTAGGTGAAAGAGTATGCTAAAGGAACCACAACGCTTTCGATCATCCACGGGGTTGTCGTAGGTTCTTTTCTATACAGTACCAATCATCTCCTTGGAAATGAGTATTAAAACCAGACACTTCTAATAATTTTGGGACATGAAAGCTCGACCTAATATTTCAGAGAGAGATAGTTGATAATATTGATCTAATACCGAAAAGATGAAAAAAAACCATTATTCATAGCTATCACGCCCTTCTAGTCCCTTCAATGTTGCTAAGACCTAATTGCTACTTGGAGAAGGGGTGACCAATGAGTTTACTCCGAAGGAGTAGCAAGGTTCTGGTTAAGTTCCTTTCGCTGGACCGCGCCGAATCGAGTGTTGCCGACATCAAAAACCTATCAGACTCTGGGTCAGCACTTTTGATCACATCCGACGAAAATAGTCACTTACGGCGTAAATTCCCTTCAAGAAGGTATCGCCCAGAATGTCCATATCCATCGAGCCACGGCTCTGGATACCACCATAGATCCATCCGGACTTTGCCTCCACGAAACCCAAATCCTCCTTCTGCACAGCAAATTGCTTGTCGCCAACAGCAAACGACACAACAGGCAGATTATCAACGGTAGTATCGGAAGGATAAATGTATCCCTGGCTTTCACTATCATATTTAGCTCCTTCAATAGCATCATAGATGGCCTTGCAGGTAGCATCATCCACAAGAGCCAAAGTAGTACCAGTGTCAGCAATGGCAGTGTTTCCAGACCGAGTGATGGTCTTTCCATTCACGGTCGCAGAAGTGGAATCAAACAGCCAGAATCCCTGGCTCTTATCAACAGGCGTATAGGTGATATCTGCACCAGCAGCAGTCACGGTAGCCTGGTCAATGTAGCCAAATGTATAGAACGATTCGCCCTTATCGGGCTCATCGGCATCACGCCATGATCCCAGCTTAGCTGTGAACAGCTCAGCAGATGACGGGATGTCGGACTGGGTGATCATATTCTCCACGGGAGTGGCTACAGACTTTGGCTGCACGGTATTAATGTTGGAGAATGCGAGACCCAGCAGACCATCACCAGCCCCGCTTGCAAATTGGGCCGACATGGTGTCTGCTAGCTCGATAGCCTGGTTTTTCACAACCACACCACCGATATTCACATCGTCGGTACCAACAGTACCAGAGGCAGAAGATCCATCTCCGTAAGAGATCTTCCAGGTCGAGCCTGTCTGGGTCTTAAAAGTGCTCGATTTGCTGGAGTCAAAGACAGTATGGTCGGTGTATTTGGACAGGGTTGCCGACGGCAAGTTAGTCGACCAAACCTAACCCAATCTAGTTAACAACCAATCATTTTCCACAACAAAGCTAAGGGAAACAGGGAAAAAATAAGAAGGGAATGTAACAAAAATATAATCAACTTACCCATAGATCGGCAGATCCCGTATCAAAGTCCAAATTCAGGTTCTGGGCCGGGCTACCAATACCCACTTGGGCAAGATACATCGAATCATTCTGCACGTCCTCGGCGCCCACCTCGCCTACCTGGTCGGTATCGGCGCTCTTCTTCTGCAGCACCTGACGCATATGCACGCGTCCACCGATAGCCTTATCGGTGTACTGCCGGCCTGTCTGCTGCATAGCATTGCCGAGGAAGTATGGGCCAGGTTGAGTCGGGTTGAAGCGATACTTGCGCATCAGGTGCACGTACGACTTTGTACCTGACTTCTTGTAGTGAGGGTTGGCAATGACCTTGATCTTTGTTGCCGACATGGTGCGGGATTTGCGGGGAAGCTTTGACTTCAGGAATTTACAGATAGACATTGTTAGCTGTGGGCTCTGTGGCATTGGCTACAGATTGGGACGTTGGTGATTCTGGACGGAATTGCATACCCTTTTTATTCTGTTTTCGGGGGAATGTAAGTAAAATTGAATGTGAATGTGATTCAGGTCAGTTGGTCTTCGGCTGCTTTAAATGGTTGCCATTTCGTCATTGCAGGTGACGAGATTTAGCGTGGGAAGGCAGCTCTTAGTCCAGTGGCGATCTACGTCGTATCAGGGATCGGCATGAATGATTCTATCAGCCGGGCGGGGCAGCGCCTCTCCAGGACCACAAGATAACCAACCCTTGGATTACTTTCTATCTTATTGGACATTTTGCGCAAATCATCTGCCAACGCCGAATCCAAACCCCACCCCAGAACCTCCCAAAACAAGAGCAAATGGAACATAAACTAGGAAAGAATAGAAGAAGCATCTGGCTTATCTCTTCCGAGTCTTTGACTTCGGCGCATTCGAAACACTTGCCGCCCGCGAGGTGGAGGTGGAGGCACCCTTGCTAGCGACCTTAGCAGCAGGTTTAGCCTTGCCCTGAAACAGGTTAGTAGACATCGTGATAGATCACCCAGCCAAGCTGAAACTTACGGTGGTGGCGCCATTCTTAGCCTTCTTCTTTGCAGGGGCTGCCGCGTCATCGTTCTCCTCGTCCTCGTCGCGGTCTCGGCCGCGACCCTTCCCCTCCCCTTTACCCTCCCCATTGGCTTTGCCCTCGGGTTCAAACTCCTTGGCAACTGTGTTGAGGAGTGTGGTGCAGCGACGACCAATCTCAACAGGAGTACGGCTGAGGAAGAACCAATCGAAGCGGAACAGAGGCGAATCCCGAACCTCGTCGCGGATCTTATCGTAGAGACCATCGCCTTCCACGCCGTACTTGTCCAGCATCACGAGCAAGAAGCGATCCTCTTCCTCGGTGTAGACTTTCTTGTTGGTCGTAGATACCGTATAGTTGATCTTCAGCTGCTGCAGGGGCACACGGTACATTTCCATCTTTTTGCGTAGCATCTTGCGCTGGTGGTTCATCTTGCGGACCTTCTCCTCACCCTGTTCAATCACCTTGAGGTACTTCGGATAATCTTGGATCTCGGTGTATCGCCGCCAGAAGACTTCGGCATACTCCTCAACCTCATCGGGCTCCTTACTGTCCACCTCGGTAGCGATCCCCTTGTAGTCAGTGCGGCCAAACTTGGCCGAGCCGTTGACAAACTGTTGGAAATCACGGCGGTTCCATGTAGAGAAGCCTTCCTCCGACATGCGATCCTTTTCCGCTCGCTCTTCCTCGGTGAGAGGCTGGGAATTGTCGATCTCTTGTTGCTCAAGATCTCGCTCTGCTTCTCGTTCGCTAAGCTCTTCCTCCGGCCCTTCAGGCAAAGGAGCCTTGTAGCCAATCTCCTTGTGGAAATAGGCGGTTTCTTTCTCCTGTAATTCTTGCAACCCGGGCGGGAAGAACTGCCAGTCATGGACAGTGGTCTGTTTCGGAGCCCGTGGAACCTTGGGCTTGGTGTCGGCAGTCCGTCCACCGGTGGCTAGGGCTTGACGGTAGTATTTGTCGATAGAATAGAATTGTTCTTTTCGTTCACGCTTGGCGGGGTTGATCCAGGTCATACCGATATCCTTCTTACGCTCTGTGAAATCTTGACCATTCCATTCGTATGCGCTCTCAGAACTAAACTTCTGCAAGTCATCAATGCCAAGTTTCTCATACTTCTTGTTCAACTGAGCTGTTCGCTCCTCGCCCTTTCGGAGAATAGCTTCGAAGTCATCCTGGGTGATGTCGTTGGAGTTGCCATCGCCTGCGCTTCTTGGGCCGAACACATTCGCAGCACCATGCTGAATCATACCGAGGAGGTCGTCCTTTGACGCGGCGTTCTTAGACTGTTGCTGAGCGCGCCCTTGCTGAATGACAAGTTGGTCTAAACGCAACTTCTGGGCTGCACGTTCAAGGACCTTTTCCTCGATCGCATTCTCCGTCACAAATCTAAAAACCTTGACCTGCTTGGTCTGACCAATTCGATGCGCACGGTCCATAGCCTGTAGGTCGGCTTGGGGATTCCAGTCACTATCGAATAGTACCACAATGTCGGCAGTGGTCAAGTTGATGCCCAGACCACCGGCACGCGTAGTCAACAGAAAGATGAACTTGTCCGACCCAGGTTTGTTGTAGTCATCGATCGCAGCGATACGGTCCTCATGCGCTGTGGTACCATCAATTCGACAGTAGTTGTACTCACGGAACACGCAATAATCTTCCAGAATATCCAGGACACGGCTCATCTGAGAGAAGATAAGCACGCGGCTACCGTCCGCCTGCATGCGCTTCAAAAGCTTATCCAAAATAGCCATTTTGCCGGAGTTGAATACGAGGTGCTCGTCGGTAGTGTAAGGGGGCCCGGGCTCCGCACCCTCAAAGAGGTAGGGATGATTACAGCACTTCCGTAATTGCATGACAATATTCAAGAGACGAGTCTTAGACTCACGCTTTCCGGCCGCACCGTTGACAGCATCAATGTCTTTCTCCAAAATCTTCTGGTACCATTTGATTTGCATGTCAGACATGGGTACGTAAAGATTCATTTCCTGCTTGGGCAACAGGCTCTTCTCAACATCGCTTTTCACACGTCGAAGTAGGAAAGGGCGAAGGACGCGGTGGAGTTGTTGTACAACGGTATCCTGGTCGGATTCTTGGTTGGAGAACCACTGGTCGAAAGCGTCGGAATCACCAAAAACATCCGGCAGCAAAAAATTGAGCAGTGCCCACAGCTCATGAAGATTATTTTGCAACGGAGTACCGGTGATCAACAGTCGGTTGCGGGAGTTGAATAGACGAATGATTTGCGACAAGGAAGATTCCTCATTCTTGATGCGGTGGGCCTCGTCGATGATAATGTACTCCCAGGCAAACTTCTTAAGATGCGACTTCTCGCGGAGAATCATCTCGTAACTGGTGATACAGACGTCAAAATTCTCATTGACAAGGCGGTCGTTAATCAGGCGTTGTCGCTCATCCTTGTCACCCTGAAGAACCACAACATCGATTTCGGGGGTCCACCGGGCAAACTCTCGTTTCCAGTTGTCCAGTGTCGACTTTGGAACTGCGACTAAATGCGGACCAGAGATTCCAGCGACGTAGCGTAGATAGCCAAGGAAGGAGATAGTCTGCAGGGTCTTTCCCAGTCCCATCTCATCAGCCAAGATACCAGAGATACCATTTTCGTGGAGAGAAACCAGCCAGTTCAAACCGGCGATCTGGTAATCGCGGAGTTCTCCGTGGACAAACGCTGGCGACTCTCGAAACACAGTGGTAGTCTCGCCGCCACTCCTTTCATCCTGCAACAGCTCTGCATCTTCCTCTTGTTCGGTTCGGCGACGTCGATCTCCACCCGCACCTCCCGAGCGCGAAGATCCCTTGCGTGCTTTTTCCTCGGACTCCGCATTTTGGCGATCGATTTCGGCCATAATTTCCTTGATCCGTGGATTAGGGTTGGTCTCGATAAAATGGCGGAACAGGTCCGTGAGGCCGAGCAGGTATCGGAATCGACGAATAGAGTCATCCTCCTATTTAAGAAAATGATGGTCAGTTGAGCACATGGAAGGTTCCTCGGGCATTACTCAGTCATACCTTGGTTTCGTCCAGACGGCTTTGCTTCTTGCCTAAGATGCTCTTTCTCAGTTGTGTAGCTTCTGAACGACGTCTTCGTCCATCTCCTAGAGCGGCATCGCCTGCGACGCTGCTCGCTGTGGTATTAGGGTTGGTTTCGGAGTCCTTATGGGGAGATATGTCAGCTAGTTGTCGAGGTAGCAACATCAAACAGGATATGACTTACCGTGTACTCAGGGGTTGCTTGGTAGCTCTGGACAGAGGGCAGCAATTAGTGACATGGTTCTGCGCTCAAGGGCCAGCCTAAATTGTAGCTCTATGGCGATGCGACGATGACGCAGTGGGATGGAAACAGAAAGTAAGAACACTTACTGGCGCGTCCACGGGAATTGATGGCACAACATCATCGTTAACATCTGTCATTGGTGTGTCCACCTGAGGCGGGGAGTCGGTGGCGGCTGGTGCCATAGTTAATCTTCAGCGTGCGAAGCACAAGAAACTCAAGGTAGGCACAAGCACGTCTCGGTCACGTTGACCGTGTAGCTCGAGGTGAATATCACAGAAGAGGCTTCGCAGCATACAACCACCGATAGATTGAAAAAACTTCACGTGGTTCTGAAAATAACAGATGAGGCGGGGGGATTGACGTCCACAACAGTAAGAATAATGATCGTAACCTGAGGAAGAAGAAACGCCTCCAGTCGCGCTGAAGAAGAGGGAAAGCGCGGCCCACTGACGCGCTGATTGGTGGACATAATAACGTAATGACAGTTACGTAAGTACGCCCAGTCAGCGACGGCACTTCGGATGAATAGTTTCCCCGCAGTGGGGTCACGTTACCGGGCCAGTGCAAAAGATCATCATCTGCAGTCAGGTACTCACTAGTTCCCCTCTCTGGATATTCGGACCTTTTCAGAAGATAGAGCTAGGGAACACTCCAGAGGCTTCTAGGCTTCTACCTTTCTCTTATTCTCTTTATTTTTGGGAGGCCCTCATTCCGTTTTTTTATCTTCTTGCTTTGTTCGACTGTTTCGAGAGACAACCACACCATACTTTGCCCGGATACGATACCTCATACCACGCCCGTGAATACGACAGCTTCTTTCCCCTTTCGGACCCACACGTTATACGTGATCACGACATATTTATTCAGCTATGGATTCCATGAGATCGTTAAACACCTCTCTGCCGAGCTCAACCCCGCGCCCACAGCCACCCGAGCAACTCCTGCAGTCATTTAAGGCCGCCGCCCTATCTGTGACCAACCTCTACAAGAATGCTGTTTGTGAACAGGCTCAAGCTAGGCAGGCTGGCTACCAGGATGCGTTGGAGGACCTGCTTCATTTCCTTGACCGGGAGAATCTAGGCCTTGGTGATGGAGAGGGGTGGAAAGTTCGACAGTGGGCAACAGAGAAGCATGATGGAACTGGGTCTCAAAGCAGTGATGAGGAGGAACGCGTCGACTCCGAGAAACGTGACCGAAGTGCTACTCCGGCTACCACCCGTAAAGAGTCTGAACCTGTCATCCGCCAACCCTCGACCTCTACACCAACCTCTACGCCGAACCCTACACCTCGTCCTGAGCCCACCATCCCTACCACCCAACCTCAAGACAACTTTATGGGAGCTCCAACAGTATTTACATTCACCGCCGGGCCTACATTCCCCCAGTGCCAGGATGATATGGATCTGCAATCCCCGGACAACTCTACCCCATCTCCGCAAGACGGTGCTCCTGTCAGCGTTTCCGTGATGCCTCGAAATACTCGCCAACAACATCGCCACAACAATCTCAACCGCCCGAATACCCGTTTTGCCCCACGCGAGTCTCCAAACAGCCTGGGATCAAGCCTTGGGTCAGGTCTTGGATCGAAACGGAAATTCACAGTACCGGATTTCTTTGACTTGTCTGGGCTATCCAATGGCCGGGACTTATTTGGAGGAGGCAAGCGAGGTCGTTTCACATAGGAATTTTTCCTTGACTGTACGACGTGGACGAGATGACGAATTTCCTTTCCGATTGTCAGGCAGCACATGGGTGATTTGGGGAGCTTTCTTTTTCGGGTGCATATTGAGGACGAGAACTCTTGCATAAGGTTTTGCTGCATTTTCCTTTCGCCTTTTAAGGCTTTCTTTTCTCTAATCAGTCCCCTATTGCTTTCCTATATTTTGTCATACACCATATAGAGAGGATTTGTGTGTGGAGATACCCAGTGCAGCACCTATCATTGAATCGTGATAGTATAACAAATCAATATCTTACAAATCATATTCTTTACAGTCGTAGAAACACATATGGTAAAACTTATTGTACAATTCCGTTATTAAAATCCCGATATGACTCCCATGACGTCTAGTTAAAAGCACGCCAGAGCCCCATGCCAATTAAAGTCGCAGATATGGTGGCAATTCCAAGCTGCCGTGAGCCCATCTTGTATTTGGTCGGACCTTGCATGATCATCTTCTCTTGTTTCCGCAGATTGTTCATGCCAGTATAGTAGCTGTAGATGCCGAGGCCAACGAACGCCGCAGAGCCTATTCCCGAAAGTCAGTAAATCAATTTTTCAGTCTGTGTGATGCCGGCTTTTGAAGTCACGACAAGCTCCGAGGCCATAGACGACGTACCAGTTACTCTGCAGGACAAGCAGTCGTCATATTTGTCCTCCGCCAACGCCTGTTTGGCATCCTTTTGCTGGATTTCCCAGGTGCGATTATCCGTTTGAGAAGACATGGAAAATGTGGAAATGGGGTCTCAAAATATCTTGTAAGAGTCAAGAAAGGAGATTATTCTTTCAAAGCACTTATGCGAGTACACATTGCGGAGGCAATCGCGTGCACCCAAAAAGTAACCCAGGGCGGGATTCTGCGGCAGAACCCACAGCTTGTCAGTGAGCTATACAACTCCGGGAGTTCCTGTCTCAAACAACAGCCATCATGAGCGGTGAGATCGATGCCGTCTACATATTTGACGAGCAAAAGTATGCGACTGAACTCCAAAGTTATGGAATTTCACTGACTCCCTTTTCCAGCGCCCCGCTCGTCGAGCATGTCTACCGAGCCCGCCCGCCTTCGGCCGCGGCCATCTTGCCCCTCTACCTCGCTCATGCTGCCCCACGCCCTTCGTTGTTATACTTTCCTAGTACAAGTCCGCCGGTTACCGTGTTCTCGATTATCCAGTCAAATCTATTGTTTCTTGCGGTGAGCGAGGTTGACACAGAGCCGCTTTTGGTACTCGAATTCCTGCATCGCGTGGTGGATGTACTAGAGGACTTTGTTGGCGCTCCTCTTCTCTCCACAAAAATTCAGGCGAGCTATGATGTGGTGGCTCAATTACTGCATGAAATGTGCGATGGGGGAGTGGTATGTAATACTGAGCCGAACTCGTTGCAGGAGGTTGTCGACGTTCCGGGATGGATGGGGAAGCTTCTTGGTGGAATAGGCGTACCTGGGTAAGGTCTACTACTGATAAGGTGTATTCAACTCAATTCTGACGACCTTGGTTCATACAGTACTTCCACACCAACCACGAGCAATCCTTTGAAGCAATCACTGGCCGCGGCTAGTGCAGCTCAAGGCCCCGCTATTCCCTGGCGACGACCTGGGGTACGGCACACATCTAATGAGCTATATGTTGATATTATCGAGTCTCTTTCTGTGACTATGGCGCCTTCCGGAAGGCTACTTTCTGCATTGGTTTCTGGAACTATCGCATTCACCGCTAGAATATCGGGAGTTCCCGATCTCCTATTATCATTATCAGCTCCTGGCGGCCAACAGTCGCTCGCTCGCAAAATCGATTTGCCTGTCTTTCATCCATGTGTTCGCCTGGCTCGCTGGCGCGAGAAGCCGGGAGAGCTCAGTTTCGTGCCCCCCGATGGCCGGTTTATCCTAGCTGGTTATGAAGTCGATCTTCTTCCAATAGACCCGGACCTTGATCACCCACCCAGCCATATGGAAAAACTGTTTCTTCCTGCCATTGTTGATATTCGAAAATCGCTCGGCCCTTCTGGGGCAGAGTTCGAGGTCCGCCTAACACTCAACACTACTTTCCCTGGTCAGTCCTCTCGTTCGGTCCCATCTCGAGGTGGATCAGGAACTTCCACACCATCCTTCCTTGGTGGTGGAGGTAATGCCAGTGGGCCAGTACTAGAGGAGGTGGTTGTCAGTGTCCCGATCTCTAAATCTGTGCGTCACATCACGGACATGCAGGCCAGTCGTGGTGATGCCCAGTACTCCCCTAATACTGGGTTGCTCGAATGGCGAGTCCCCACTGGCCGCGACGCCGGTACCATCTCTGGTACGGCAACTCTCCGCTGCACTGTTGCAGGCTATCCGTCGGCGGATGAAGACTTTGATAGTCTTGAAGAAGTCGATGAAGATGCCAACGCAAATCTTCTTCAGGGTTACTATGAAGACCCTGCCTCCTACGATAACCCTTCTGCCAACACCACCCGGAAGACACGGTCAGGCGATCCCTCAAAGAAGAAGAAAAAGAAGAAGAAGGAAAAGTCGAGCAAGAAGTCATCTCGCTCAGCCGCTGTTCTCACTGAAGACGCAGGCGATCCCTTAGCCGTTCCAGAAGAACCCGTCAAAGTCTCTGCCTCGCCTTCGCCCAACCCCTCCACTCACGCCCCAACACCTCCTCCACAACCTCAAATCCAGTCCCAAAACACTTCACAACTCCCAGCATTCTTCGCTCCTTCATCTGCTCCACGTTCTGGACCCCGCAGAACCAAAGCCCAACTTAATGCGAACCTCATGCCGAATTCGGCATCTGTCTCTTTCTCAGTGCGCGGCTGGCTCCCCTCTGGAATTAAGGTGGAAAGTCTGAACATTGATCAGCGCCGCAGCCGTGGTGTGGGTGAGAGCGTCAAGCCGTATAAGGGTGTGAAGTACCTGTGTGTGAGTCGCCGCGGCGTGGAGCGTCGTTGTTAAGCAATGCATACTTTCCGCGAATATTGAGTGTCATTCATGAGCCGAAGCATGAAGCGTGTGGTATTGGTTTTGCTGGTTACCTTGATATCAGACATGATATCAATGTCGCAATACAAAGCTGTACACGAATAATGATATCAATACGTTATGAGTCGAGTCTTTCTTCCTACGTTTATGCCTATGCTCAGATTAAGACAGCAAAGTCTCTGCCCTTGTCTAGCCCACAGCCTTGACCCAAGTTAAAAGTGGGATGTGCCGTGATCCTCTGTCCAGGATTGTCCATTTCAATGTAGATCAGCCCAAAATTGGTCACCAAACACGATTATCATTTGATTAACCATTTGGCTAGCTATTCTTGTAATTACACTAATCCTTAATTGTCAAAATCATACATTGGAAGTGGGAAAAAATCCACTTAACCGTTCAAAGTTTTGCAGATCGGCGCTCCAAGATCTGGAGCACAATGTAGGCCACTACAAACAAGTTAGAAACAATTAGTGCATGACATAGGAACATCAAGGGGAATCCCCATTAATATTAAGCGTTTAAAATGTGTATTGAGGTGACAAGGGGAAATGTAAAGTGAGTATAACAAGTGGATTTCAAGTCCACTGAAAACAGCACATGAAGCAGGAGCTTCTAACATAGGAATACGCAGGGTGCAAAAGCAGGGTATCAACCGTTCCAGTATCTAGAAGAAAATTGGCAAATCTCGGTTCAGGCATTTCCCGAGAGGGAATATTCCGGACTTATTTGTCGTCTCCTTCGTCTGATGGAGATGAACAATCGTGAGATGGTGATAGGGTAGACCCAAGGAGATAAAGCCAAAAAGAAAACAAAGAAATCCAAGAAGATCTTGAAACATAATGGGGAATAAAACGAATAGATCAAAGACGGGAATGAAGTGAAAAGAGATCTACTCACTGGCAGCAACAACAGCAGCACGACCCGCGCCAGCCTTAGCACTACCACCACCCAAAGTCAGGAAGTAGCGCAACCAGCCGAGGGTCAGCTTGCGACCATTGCGGTCGAAGTCGGGAGTCAATGCGCTGGCGGCCTTGAAAGTCTTAATTTTGCCGGCGTACGGCGGGTAACGGATAGCGAGCATGGATTCGAGCCAGCTAGGGGTGGTAGTAATGGTGCGACGGTGAACGAATACGTCGAAGCTGGCACGACCACGGTATGCGCCGTGTCCACTCTCGCCGACACCTCCGAAGGGAAGGGTGGGGATGTGCAAGGCGGCGTCGTTGACAGAGACACCACCAGAACGGGTAGAAGCGATGACTATATACCGTTAGCGGGGAAATAGAAGAGATATTAGAGTTTATACTCACCCTTCTCGACATCGGCCTTGGAGCCGAAGGGGTAGACACCCAGAGGAGTGCTCGAGACACCATTGGCCAGGTTGATAGCCTCATCCAGGTTGTCAACGGGAAGGATAGTAATGAAGGGGCCGAAGCTCTCTTGGGAGCACATCGAATCATCAACCGAGTCCACTTGGACAATGGTCAAGTCAATGAAAAGGTCCTTCTCGTCCATAGTACCACCCATCAAGATTTTGCCCTTGGTGTTATCAAGCATGGACTTCAGGCGCAGGAAAGAAGCCTGGTTAATAATGTGACAGTAATCAGAGCTTCCCTTAGCACCGTTGGGGTAGAACTCCTTGTACGCCTTCTTAAATTCCTCCACAACTTGCGACACGAGCGTCTTATCCACAAGCAGGTAGTTCTGGGAAGTGCAGACCTGACCAGCGTTCAGGAGCTTACCCCAGAGCATACGACGAGCCACTAATCTGGGATCGGCAGACTTGGGAATAAAAGCAGGGTTTATACCGCCCAGCTCGAGCACAACGGGGGTCAAGTTGGGCGCAGCAGCCTTGGCAACGATACGGCCAACATTGGTACTACCAGTGAAGAAGATCTTATCCCACCGCTCAGCCAACAGAGCTTGTGTTTCGGGGACGCCTCCTTGGACGACAGAGTAGCATGCGGGGTCGAGGCTAGCCTCGAATATTTTCTGGAGCACGGCGGCGCTGCGCGACGCATTCTCGCTAGGCTTCATGATGACGGTGTTACCGGCAGCGATGGCACCAATAACGGGGCCGAGAGTCAATTGGAAGGGGAAGTTGAAGGGTCTACAGAAAGCAGAAGTTGTTAGCTTGCATTGCGCGTGCATGTTCGATGGTGGCGCTACTTACCCAATCACCAAAACAACACCGAGGGGGTCCTTCCGGATCTTGGGACTCATGAACTTGTAAGTCAATTCGATATCCTGGGCCTTCTCATCTTTCAGCCATTTGTGCAGGTTGCGACAGGCGAAAACAATGTCATTAAGCAACCAGCCAGTCTCCGCAAGCTCGGTCTCAAAGCGCGGCTTGTTCAAGTCCAGCCGTAAAGCTTCGGCGATCTCTTCCTCGTGGTCTTTGATACTAATAAAATAATCAGTATGCTTTCGCTCAGTGACATGGAGCAGAACTCACGCCCAGTAGAGCTTGCGCAGTTGCACGAGACGGAACTCGACATCGTAGGTTCGGCGCTCAAGGAAGGCCTTGCGGGCGGTGGAGACCCGTGAGGGGATTTCCTCGACCGGAGTGAACTGTAGCTCTGGGAGTGTCATACCCATGTTGGACAAAGTGCAATTATAGGGGTGAAAGAACAGAAAAGTCCTTACGTCAGGATTTATAGAAGTTTACGGGAGGTCTCATATTTAAGGGCGGTAAGTGGCCTTTCTCCGCATGCACATGCACTTTCGGCGTTTCTGCACCGACTGTCGATCCCGGCCCCCTTTTGCTGTTTTGGTGTTCTAGAAGTCGCTTCTATCTCTTCGGTTCTTGCATATATTCTTCACTGCATGCTTCTATGAGACTGTATGAGCAATATAATTTATGAGCAATATAATTTAAGCTTAAAAAAATACTGCCAGATTACCCCCTGTCTTTGCTTTGCGTTGTGGTTTCAAGAGCTTTGAACAAGTTTCAAATGAGGTGCCCCATCACTTTCTCCACAATGCACTTCATGGGCCGCGGCTTCACGCCACATGTGCCCCGCTCAGCATAACATAACCCCTGACGCCGGGGATTGATCGCTTTCTGGAATAGCTTACGGAGGACTTCCGAGAAGTTGACACACTTATAGGCTGTAAGCAATATTCACTATTCCAGATTCAACATAGTCTCATTTAAGCTTCGGGAATTACTCATGCACTAGTTTTGACAAAATGCAAAAGACACATGGCCTTGTGCAAGGCGTGACAGCGGGAACAAGTCCAGGATATAAGGAAGAAAAAAGCAAACATAAACGCCAGATGTCCCAGGGCTCATTAAAAAGCCCGCCAACTATACAAGTCAAGCCTCTAGTTCTTGAACTGATCCTCGGTCACACCCTTACCCATAGCCGCAGTGCTACTTACTCCACCAGAAACCATTTTAAGCAAGTTATCCACGTAGTTGGCACCACTCCACTTCTGGTGGGTCACAACATCAACGCCCTCCTCCATCTCAGGCTCCTGAACCAGCTCGCCATAAGCGCGCATGCCGTTCTTCGCATACGCCTTGGCAAACTTGTGGGAGATGAGCGCAGTCGTGTGCAGACCGGCCAGAGTAATGAACTGCCAAGCGTAGCCGAGCTCACCGAGACGCTTGATGTAGGTCTCCTGCTCGTCACGGGGCATGGCCTTCTTCCAGTTAAACGAGGGGGAGAGGTTGTAGGCGAGCTTCTGCTCAGGCCAGACAGCGTGAACGCCATCAGCGAACTCCTTGGCCTGCTTGTAGTCCGGCAGCTTGCTCTCCATCCAGATCAGGTCAGCGAAGGGTGCGTAGGCCACGGCGCGGTTGACGGCGCACTGGGTACCACCCTGGTAGCGGTAGTATCCCTCGCGGGTGCGTGGGGCGTCCCAGTTGAAATAGATGTCGACACCGGTAATGTCCTTGGCGATGGCGCGGGCTTCGGTGTTGCTCTTGCCCTTGGCAGCTTTAAGGTACTGCTCGACGAGGCCCTGCTTGTTGGCGGCGGAGCTGGCCTTGATGGTGTCGATGACGGCGTCGTTGAAGAGCTTGAGACCGGCCTGTGCGGTCCATTGATCCTCGATGGCCTGAAGAGCGGCTCCGTTCTTACCGGACTGCTCGGCGGCGACCATCAGATCATTCAAGGGCTGGACTTTGGGGTTTGTGGCGCCGACAATGAAGCTGTGGTCGCGGTGGTCGATGGTGGAGGTGATGAGAGTGGCAGCCTCCGAGTCAGTACGGGCGATAGCCAGGAGATCGGAGCCCATGATGTCGGCTTGGGCACGGATGGCGACAAGACGGTTGATGTGCTCGCTAATGGGGACCAGGACCTTACCGGCCATGTGGCCGCACTTCTTGGTGCCAGGAGCCTGGTCCTCGATGTGAATACCAGCGGCACCGCGCTCCACGAACAGCTTTGTCAACTTCATGACGGCGGTCAAACCGCCGTGACCAGTGTCGGCATCCGCAATGATAGGACGGAGGTAGTCCACATTTGCAACATTGGATCGCTGGTCCTTGGGGGTGGTGAGGCGCTCCTCGCGCTGTTTCCGGTCGTGGAAAAGCTGTGCCATGAACAATTGGTTGACTTTGCGGGGAACAGTGTCCTGTCAAAGGCATATACGTGAGTAAACGGTGCTCTATAGATCTCAACATGAGTCTTAACATACCATGGGGTAATCTGCAAGATCAGGAGAAGGCTCATCGGTCGACGAGGCTGTTGAGGAGCTTTGCCACCCAGAGACATAGATCGTATCGAGGAACTTGCACATCTGGGTGATCATAGTCGGCTCCAGACAGCCGTAGGTGAAGCTGGCCTGCTTGTTCTGTTTCAAGATTCACGTGTTAGCTAGTAAAGCAAGATTTTTGGAAACTGTCTAACCATACCTTCCAGTTATTCTCGAGTGTGCTCCAAAGCTTCTTAGCTTGCACATTGGATGGGTATTCGATCTTCAGGTTTCCGCGCTTTGCCACAATCTGCTCAGCAGTAAAGGGCCGCTTGGTGAAGCGCCACCGGTCATCCTTCCACCAGTTCTGGACAGCCTGAACCTCCGCCGCGTACTGTCTATCCTCGTCTTCGTGAAGACCCATGATGACTTTTCTTTAGAGATACTAAGACAAAGTGTGGAAATAGAAACACACAAGTATAGATGCAACCGAGGTAG
Organism: Penicillium longicatenatum; assembly: GCF_028827895.1. Classification (NCBI taxonomy): domain Eukaryota; kingdom Fungi; phylum Ascomycota; class Eurotiomycetes; order Eurotiales; family Aspergillaceae; genus Penicillium; species Penicillium longicatenatum. Next base: position 2,816,486 of record NW_026643124.1, read on the forward strand.
GAAAGGTAGCGCAGCTAATCCTCGAATATCAGGACAAGAGTATAGACAATGTAAATTGTCACGAAGGAATAATAACAGAGAGGAGAGGAGAGGAGAGTCGCAAAGCAAAATGAAGAGACTTTGCTAGGTAATAATAATAAAAAAATTCACAATCACAAGCCAGCAGGGAAACCAGGGTACTTATTTACTTTGCGAATGCGTCACAATGTGGTCGGTAAACGCTCGGCTGACCGGGAACAGCAACCCCAGTATGCCTAGGCTCAGTACCAAACTCTCCAAGAATTGCCATCGACCAATGTTCACAGGCGGTGCGCCGAAAGGCGGAGTCTGCGGGTGCGGTTCGGGAGAGAGGATCCAGACACTGGTGATCCTCGGTCTAATGGACGACTTGGCTCGGCGTTTTCATGGCGCTTGACACGGTAAGGTCGCTCTTCTTGCGCTTTTTCTCGCTCTATGGCTACTAAATTTTAATCGGGATCTCATCTATGAAGCTGTACAGAATCAATGAACTTTTTTTGATCTTCTACAACGAGGTCTGTGACCCAGTCGAAGGACGCGAATAGATCGGAACGACAATGAGCAATGACGTCGTCGGGCATGTGCGTCGGGACGCATTACAATACATGGTATTTTCACGTGCATTCAGCTATGCCAGTTGAACCTCGAAAGTCACCTTCACCTGACATATCTATAAGAATATTAATCGTACGATAGATTCGGACATATATCCGTGATTGGTGTCTCCGGTTTTTTTCCCATTAAATCTCTTCTATAATCACCTAAAGGTGAAGCTATTCAAACTTGCAAAAGTCAAAGAATGTATGAGTCATCAATACAATCCCGTCCTGCCCCGGTATTCAACGTATCTCCACCCGCCATCTTGGCCTAGACAACTCATGAAGAACCCGAATCTTTAAGCAGTTGTTTCCGATTGCACGGTAATAGCCTGGTAACTCAAAAGCATAACCAAGATTACATCACGAAGTCCTGAACAGTATCTAGATTCTTTATTAGTTCTCCCAAGATCCCGGCATATGCGTTCTTCCCTGGGAAAACGAATATCCATCTGAGGCAGATCGTATCCATATACCGGAGGCACACAAACCCTGCAAGATCTACTTCGAATCCCTGAAACACACTTGACAGCACCACGAATTCATACCGGAGCAAACTGACAATGTGGTCATTTTACCCTAGGCCTTCCTCCAATAAAGATGATGCGCCGGGCGATCATTAAAATGACTCAGTCTAACCGCCTTCGTTGAACCTCGGCTCATCGACGCTGACTGTACCTGTATGTCCCGCCACACCTACACCCCTGTCTAGTGTCAGCAGATAATCTGCTAGATCGACAAGGGCCCTGTATCGGAGACAACTAGATATAGAAATAGATCAGATGCGCGTTCTATCTGCGTTGTGTTGCATGCTTTTATACTTCCAGCAGAGCACGAAACCTACATGAAGGTTAAGTGCCTCACGTCAAACCTTCAGGATCTATAAAAAGGACATATTTAATACAAAGATTAGCCATTCTTCGAATTTACATGTAGTGGGTACGTATATTCAAACGGTCTCCACGAGAACATCGTCGGGAAAACCAGGGGAACGCCTAGACTCGATCGGTAAATTGTCTTGATTAGAAAGTGACCGCATCTTTAGCTGCATTCGGGCCTTTCGATGGAATCCCCAATACGTTCGGGATTCCTGGTGTTTCGGACGTTGGCCGGTAGGTTCCCGAGCGAAGTCCGGGTTATTTTCGCGAGTGCCGTGCCTGCGGGGATATACTTCCAAGGTTCGTGCAAATTGCGGGGGCTGCGCAGCTACGTAGATATAACCAGGCAGCTATTATCATCTGGGTAAATTGATAAAACGAGAAAATAAATGATTTTTTCTTTGCTTTTCAATAATCACGCTGTTTTGGAGCCGGAATCCCTCTCCAAGAAGCCAATCAATCAACGCAGAATCAGTCAATACATCAACCCGGCGCCTGTACAGTACATCTCATTCATTCTGCATTGATGTCCCAAGTGGCAGCTTTTATTGCACTTGTTGTTCCTCCTTTCCATGCCAATAGAGACAACCCGATTCTAAACCGAGTGGTCCAACTTCGGTGTCCCCAAGTTCACTTCTAGTTGAACGCCGTTGCTTTTTGCATTGTCTGACCAAACCTCCAATGAAGTGTAAAAGACATTCACAATAAAGACTCGAACCTCAATGCATCACTCAATTAGTACGCACTCTGGGCGTCGACCGCCTTCTTGTACGTATCATAGGTCGTGATAGTTCCCAGCGAGCGGCGCTGGTGCGCATTCAAGATCTCCAGTCCATACACGTAACTGGCATTGACCCACCCAAAACTAGATGATTGGAGTTAGCATGGAAAACATATAATCCCAACGATCGGTCCTAAACTTACCCTTCACGTGGCGCGCCCTTGAAATCGGTGCCCTGGTTGCCGTACTCGGCATCAACGCGGTGTGGATCAATGGGCCGTGTCACATCATACTTCTCCACAACAACACCATTGAAATCGACGAATGCCTTGGTGATCATGTACAGCCATTTATAAGCCAGTCTCTCCGCCTCCTCCTGGTATCCGTAGCGCAGGAACGCAGTCCAAGCGAGCATCTGCTGCGGCGCCCAGCCGTAGGGGAAATCCCACTGTCGGTTAGGTCGCTCCAAGCCGACGGGACCTCGGGATTTCTCTGTTCCAGATACTAGACCACCGAATGCTTCAAGTCGAGGCAGAGCCTTGGCTACCATATCGGCTGCCTGAGCTGGAGTCGCGAGACCAGCCCACATGGCCCAGAAGGTTGTTGCAGTCTCATAGTCCGTTTGCTCCTTCTTTACAGTATCGTAATCAAAGAACATGCCTTTCTCTGCGTTCCAGCAGAACTGATCCATTCGCTGCTTGCGCTTGCGGGCACGGCGGTCCCAGGAGGCCGAGGTTTCGAACTCGATATCCTGCGTCTGGGGAGTTCTGAACTCCGTCGGGATATCCAGCTTATCTTTGAAGTGGATTCGAATGATCCTGGCGATATCCACCTCGTACTTGTAAAGCAGAGAGTTCAGATCGACCGTAGCGAGATTGGCGCACACGCGCTCCAAACGATAACTGGTATCGTGACCGGACTCACGCACGGCTCGGTCATGCAAGAAATACTCATCCAGCTCTGGCTCGTTCACCTCGCGAGAGTTGTAAGCCTTAACAAATTGCTCAAAAGTCATGCCATGCTTGTCTGCATATGGCATCAGGATGTGGGTGAAATGAGTGGGTTCCGTCTCCGGCGGTACACCCCAGCCCTGTGGTCGATATCTCGACAGCCCGGAGACCGGGTCCAAGCGTGGCTCACATGCCCACACACTGTGGTATTCCTTGATGGCAGCGAGGACTGAATTCCGAAGAAATTCTTTGGCGTCTGGCTCTTGCTTGATCCGCTCATAGACACGCAGCGCCATATCAGTCAGGAACGGAGGCTGCGAGCGAGTCAGGTAGTAGGATCGGTTGGCATTGAGAATCTTTCCGTAATGCTTGATTTCGAAACAGAAGTTGACGACCATGCCCTTGGCAAGATCAACTCGGTCACTCACAAGGAGGCCCAGAGACTCCATGTAGCTATCCCATCCGTACAGTTCGTTAAAGCGACCTCCAGGCACCACGAATGGAACACCTTCCAGATCTTCTTTCCCAGTGACTTCGTCGACCTTGGTTTGCATTGCAAGTGCCAACAAGCCCGGCTTCTCACTGAGCTTCATAACGTAATCCGGAGTAATGTCAGCGTCCAGCATGACCACGTCTAAGCGCAACTCCGGGTGCTTCTCGGCAATATTGGAATAGTATTCAAACTGTGCCGGGGCACCTGGCGGAATGTAAATGCGAGGTCGTGGGTCGGATGTCCAATCTTTGGGATCTTTTCCAGCTACCTCAATATTGGAGCCATCAATGCGTCTGGTCAACGCTTTCCAGAACGAATTCTTGATCAGCCGCGAAAGCCGAGCTACTGGATTCTCGCTGAGGCGAACTTCATCGAGCTCAATATGCTTGCGACCGTAGTCTTTCGCAATTGTGAGCTCTTGAAGAAGATTGGAAAGCATGTAAGTGCCGCGAACGTCAACACGGTTGTATCCCGACGAAGCGGCAGTTCCGATCGACAGCGTCTGCTATAGTTAGCAGCTAGAAAATCTAGGCATGATTCACGAGGCCTACCTTTGGTCCAAGATCCTCAATCGTGATCTGCATATTTTGATCGGTATCTTCCTGCTTCAACAGGGCGTCGAGGGTTTCTTCCACGTTGATGAAGAATTTGCGGGGTTTGTGGCTTGCCTCATCTGAGAAACGGGGTTAATTGTTGTCTGTGGAATTTGTTGCTGAATGGCTTACCATGGCTTCCTCGCCTCGAGGGCAAAGTCCCCAGAAACTCATGGATATCCTCGCGGCTGTAGTCCTTCAAGCTCTGTACGTGGAGATAAGAGTCAGTCAGGTGCCCGGGTCTACCACATCCCAACCAGGTGGCTGCTTACCGCCGAAAAAGCGCGTCCGCGACGAATCCTAGCGTTTGAATCTTCATTTCCATAGTAGATATCCGGGTGAGAAAGGGGATCAATGGAGCCGGCCCGTTCGGGGCGTTCGGAGCGGCCGTTTGACGAGCTCATGGTCTGGTCGCGCAGGAGGGGTGGAGGCGGAGAGGCAATCAAACTCGTGTGTGGTAACGCAAGACGGAAGTGTATTTCCACACCGACTATTCACTTTCTCTGTTTTTTCCGGGGTAAGAATCCTGGAAAGAGAAAACAAAACACAACAGACGTGATTTTTTTGCCAACTACCCCGGTTTATGTAGAGAAGGCGATTGGAAGCAGTGGAGTTTTTGGAACGTTAACGAGCGAGACAGGGGCAACCTGGTCGACGGAATGAGACAGTCTCAGTTTCAATTGGGCGCGGTGTACGGCAAAGGTGTATGGGGTCAAAAGAGCCGTTTAGAATCTGATATATGCTGTGTGAAGGTGGGATGGTCGGATGATCTACTAGAATGACGGCATGAGAAGCGATGATGTCGCCGCTCCACAGTGCGTTGCCTCCGATAAGCTAATGATAACAGCAAAACCGGATAACCGTATTAGGTCACTGTGAAAACTTTTGCTCCGAGAGATGCTTTGTTTTTCTTATTTATTCCATTGGATTCGTATACGGAGTACTGAAAACAGTCATCAATAAGCAATGATACCTGACAACCTGGCTCGGCCAGCCTTTCGCCGGAATGCCAGATAGAAACCCGCTACTCGGCCCAAGGCCCCCGCATCGGGACGCCGGAATGTGGAAAAGGGAAAAGCACAGTGTACAATGATTAATAGTGGCTTCCTATTGGATTATCTACAGACATAGCCCAAAATTGCATTTGATCACCTGGCGCGTTTAGCGAACACCTTAAATCTTGGCGGCGATAACACTACCCCCGTCTACAGGGATGGTTGCACCATTCACATACGCACCCGCCCGGCTACTCAAGAACAAGCAAGCGCCAGCCACATCTTGGGGAGTTCCGATTCGACCCAGTGGAATCCCGGACTTAATGGCGTCACCGAAAGTCTTGAGCGTCGCAGCCATCATCTTACTCTCGAAGGGGCCGCAGGCGATAGTGTTGGAGCTACATGAATATGAAAATTAGCGCAAGGCCGCAATGCAGAATATCAGAGATCCTTACGTGATGTTGCGCTTGCCCAGATGGTTTGCCAGTACCCGGCTCAGGTGGTGCAGACCGGCCTTACTGGAACTGTAGGCAAAGGTCTCGAGCGAAGGAACACGGAGACCATCCACGCTACCAATGTTGATAATGCGAGCTGGATCATTCTCCGCGGAGGCCTTCTCCAGCAGCGGGGTCACGAGCTGGGTGAGATCGAAGACGCGGTGTAGGTTGAGAGTAAGAACACGGGTGAAAGCAGCGGTAGGATACTCGTCGTAGGGGGCGCCCCAGTTGGAGCCGGAGTTGTTGACCAAGACATGAAGCTCTGCGGTCACTCGAATTAGAAGTTGGTTCTCATATCAGACAAATATCATGACCCACTGCTTTCGCGCTTGCCAAGCTCCTCTGCAAGCTTCTTCACGTCCTCATACTTGTAGAAATCGGCGGGAATGGCATGCGCCGTGCCCTTGCCGAGAGCATTCAGCTCATTCACAGCCTGCTCACAAGCCTTGGCGTCGCGCGAGGAAATGTAGACGGTGGCACCGTTGGCAACATATCCCTCCGAGATCATGCGACCAATACCTTTGGCTCCGCCGGTGACCAGCACCACTTTGCCCTGGGAGAAAGTTAGCAGGAGTTATGCTAATGTCTGTCCAACCCACCGACCTTGACATTGAAAAGACTTTGTGAATCCATTATTGCGAATATGAACGGTTTATCGAGGTTCCAATAGCGTGGTCTCGTCACTTTATGACTTCCCCAGCTCCCCCGTTGCACTGCATACAGTAATACCCCCGGGCCGAGACCCTGCGGGCGAGCCGAGGCACATCGGCGAAACAGTTCTTCCCGATACTCCGATGATTATTCATACCAACCCAAATTGGGACACGGTTTAGGGCAGCAAAGTCAGGGTTTCGCGGGGCGACTTTGCGTTTCTCATTGATGTGAAGAACTGCATATACTCCAGCGTTGATTGCGTGATTTTTTGTTACTCTCTTTCTAAATAGACCTTTTTCTTCCTTCCTGCCCGTCATGGACGAGCTTCAAGCAAAGCATCGCAAAGAACAAAAAGACCTGCAAGGGCGCATCACCCAGAAGAAAAAGTCCGCGACGAAGAAGACCCGCAAAGGCATCAACGATGATTGTGAGCGCATGCAGCGAGAGCTTACTGAGAATCAACAAGCTGAAATTGCTCAACTAAATGGCACTGCGTCCGAACCGGTGGAAGGCATGGACGATCTCAGTCTGGTGGACGAAACACCGGCCAATCCCGAATCGAACGAGGACCAAACTCCCAACAATACAGAGCCAGAGCCAGAATCTATACCTACTCCTGAACCCACATCCCATACCAAGAAACCGAACCGCCAAAAGGCCCGTCTAGCCCGTCGAGCTGCTGAGCAAGCTGCTGCAGCCGAAGCAGCCGCAGAGGAGGCCGCCAATCAAACAGACTACAGAGGCAATGAGAAAGAGGTAATGGATGCGGTGTTTAAGAAGCTTGGATTGAGGGAGATTGAAGTCAACCCCGATGGACACTGCCTCTACTCATCCATTGCCAAACAACTGGATGATTCCGGACTTGGCTTGCGGCCGGACCCAAGCCGAATTGTTCTCGAACCGACGACACAATCACGCATTGACACTGTTGCGTCGCCACAGCATGACGGGTACCGTGCAGTCCGGGCTGTGACGGCGGATTTCATTACGCAAAACAAGGATGACTTCGAGGCATTTATGGAGGAGCCACTGGATGTATACACGCGGAAGATTAAGCTCACCGCCGAGTGGGGTGGGCAACTGGAACTTCAAGCTATTGCTCGGGCATATGGGCTGGAGATTAATATTGTCCAAAGAGATGGACGAATGGAGAAGATTGAATCAGGTGACATGGATAGCTTTGACGAGGAGGAAAAGCTCAAGCGCGTTATCTGGCTGGCATACTACCGCCATTCTTACGGGCTCGGAGAGCACTATAATGCTCTGACAAAGAAGCAGTCTTAAAAGAACTTTGGGTTGCACAGCTATTTTGGTTGTGCAACAACCGGAATTGAAATATCAATACTCCCAGGCCGATTCAAGACTTCCAGACCGATCGATCGATCACAGAGATCTGTATTCCGTGGTTTTTTGCTTTTAAATCTTTTCCTTCGTGGCACATATCAAAAGAAATCTAGTTACGTCGGCGCCAGATAGAAACTCTATCATGGATCACCCCATTCTCGCCCTGTCCCTTTTCGTGGGTCCGCTCGGGCTGCCAGAAGGCCACCCGCTCAAGACCAGATTCACTCGGAGCCCGCAGTGGATCCTGCTTGACCAAGCCCTTGGCATCGTAGGGGATCTCTTCGCCGGGGTGGCTCAAGTGTTCCATATACGCTTCCGAGGACACGGGGAATGGAGGCCCAGCAGCAAGAGGATCCTTGTGGCGAGGAAACTCGAGACAGATCAAGTTACCTTTTGGAGACGGAGCCAGAAGCTGAGTGTGGCGGAGCGCCCACTTGGGGCGAAGTGCCGGGTTCAATGCACAGAAGAACTGATACAGTCAGAATTTGAATGGGAAACGATGTGTGAAAGTCAGCAGCATCGCGTGACCAGAGAAACAGATCCACGGATAGCTACATCTGATAACAAAAGGCAAAAGTGGAAACCAACATACTGTGTAGTCATAGACAATGTCAAATCCATTAAGCGGCACACCAATGGATTGTAACCACGCATCATCGAAAAAGTCACCTTGCACAAAAGTGACCTTGCCTCGACCAATCGTCTGGTCTCGAACACGGTACCAGCTGTTGTTCTCAGCCTCCTCCTTCTTGCACGCCTCAATGGCACCTGGGCTGTATTCCAAGCCATAGGCATCGAAGCCAAAGCTGGCCAGCAAGAGTACATCAACACCTCTGCCACAGCCAGGAACTAGAGCCTTGCGTCTGTATGTCTGGCCTTGTGCATCCTCAGCCATAGGCCCGCCAATGGTGGCCCGCTGTTTGACCAGTGTGTCCTCCAGCGCTGGGTTCGGGAATCCCGCGTCCCAGGGCAGCTTGACATCCTTCTTTTCCCACAGTGAAGCCCAGCCATCGGCGTATTTGTCATTCTGGTAGCTGGCCAAGTGGGCCTGGATATCCTCGGGCTTAATGGCGGTAGGAGCAGTCATTGTTGGAGATATTTTGAAGTGGTGCGGGGTTATGTCGGGGTAAAAGACAATATGCTGAGATATATTTCCAAGGTTGTCAAGTTACTCAATTGAAAATTGATAAGTGCTTCCCTTGGTAAATTTTCTTCAAGAACACTGGAAGGGTTGGATGGATGTTAAGTTCACCGTCATTTCCATCCCATTTCATAGCTTGATTTCCAGTGGGCTTATTAATCACCTCCTTGCAGATGAGCGACCGTGCTAATCCGCAATATAAGTCGTGCGTTCTATTAACATGAGCGTCTGGATAATTCTGCTAATCTACTCCTCGTGACTCGAAATTCAGCCCCAGACATTGATGTATAGGGGGGAGGATATACTAGCCACGCGATATGCCGGGTGAAGAACGCCAAGACGTGACACCCTTTCATCAATGAAGTGGGTTTCCCCAATCACGCAATCCCTGGACTATAAAAGCCAAGGCGAGTTTATTGAGACGTTCCAGTTCCATCCGCCCACTAAGTTATTTTTTATCTGAATTTGCAGTACATGAGGGCTTCTTTGCCCTCATGATGGCCTTTTTCCGCGTTTTCGCTTTACCGGAAAACCGGCTCTACCGTCATTGACGATGACTGGTTCCATCGCCAGGGGAAATCAGGGTCCTATCCCAAAGTTCCTGATGCAACCCCCTCATGAACAATAGACCGGAAATTTATCCGCTGGCGCTTGATAAGAGCGAAATGTTGCCCTCCTTGTCCCAGCACTTGAGTGTTACACCTTGCTGTAGAGGCCTTGACCTGACAGTGGACCCCATGAAGATCTTGATTCCCTCAACCCCTAAGGATTTACATTTTACACTTTTCTCCAAAGGATTTCTTGTCACGTTTCCACAATCCGACATCAATCAAGTTGTGATCGTTGACGATCACTTTCAGACTGAGACCACTTCGAGCACAGCCCAGATCCGTTCCTGCTTTCTAGTCCTGTAGTTGCTCGAAGGATCCACGCCTGCCTATTTGAGGGATTTGGTTGGCGCATCGGCTCTTGAGTTTCTCGGTCTTCCGGTCCCTTGACGATCCCATCAGATTCTACTTTCTTGGCTACCAATGTAATGCTCGTTATCACTACTTCTTTGGGTATTATTCCAGCCGCATTGGATCCAGTTCATTCGCCAGTCTTGACCAGATAACGCACTGCAACCTTGGACCACTGATGATCTCAGGCTGCCGTGTTTCATATCGTCATATTCCGATCGATCTTCAGGGGATTGTTCGTTTCATGCGCACCACGAGGCTGTTGTTATCCTTGACAATCCCACGCCCACTTTAGTAGACCTTTAAAGGAACCCGTCGGGGGTTGATCTGCAACAACCTTGAAAATTAATACTTCCCCCCCCCCTCCTAAGAATGGGTGACAGGGCGAAATCTTCGACCACTAAATCGGGCTTGCCAGCCAGCAGCATTGGAAGCAATACCGAAAGCAATGAACGTATACTCACTGGCAGCCATGAAAACAAATCAGAAATTCGCGACTCAGACTCGCTAGTCAACGCTCGGTCTCATGTATCTGATATCACTGACGATTACCCCGAGAAGATCAATGAGCCCGAAGCACCGCGACCTTTGACGCGCCAATACACGGAACTTGGACCACCCATTGTGGTGCCACGACTGAAACGAAGAGGACTTTTTGGCCAACTGACTCTCATCGCGGAGGTCGAAGACCCGAGGACGTATTCTCGAAATATGAAATGGTTCATCACCTTTATTGTTGCAACAGCAGGGGTATTAGCACCATTGGGAAGCTCAATTTTCTTTCGTAAGCCTTGTGGCTTTAGTCCTGCCTCCTCTGATACTGACCGAATTCCTTGCCCAGCGTCGCTCTCCCATGTATCCAAGGATTTGAATACAACGCCAACCTTGACCAACCTTTCCATCTCCTTATACATGCTGGCCATGTCAATTTGTCCTCTGTGGTGGTCATCCTTCAGTGAACGGCTCGGGAGGCGAACGATATATCTTACTTCCTTCGTTCTTTTCGTGATTTTCAACATTCTTTCTGCCATTTCCGATACAATCGCGATGCTGATCGTTATGCGGATGCTTATGGGCGGCGCCTCAGCTTCAGTCCAAGCCGTCGGCGCTGGGACCATTGCAGACTTGTGGGATGTGCATGAAAGAGGCCATGCAATGAGCATTTTCTACCTGGGGCCTTTGTGTGGACCCTTGCTGGCACCCATCATTGGCGGTCTTCTGGCTCAACGCTGGGGTTGGCGCAGCACACTATGGTTTTCCGCCGTCCTTGGTGGTCTCATACTTATATTCATCCTTTTTGCTCTGCCAGAAACGTTGACAGTGCAAAAGCATACATTGCTCCCTATCGCCCAGGATGAAGATGCCCCCATCAGCCGCCCACCCAGTCGCGCGTCGACTCAGCAAGTAGCCAAATGCACCACTAATTGGCTGAAGTTCTTGAAGACAAACTTAATCGACCCTTTGAAAATAGTCTTCTACTTGCGGTATATTCCCGTGCTTCTGAGTGTATACTATGGCAGCATTGCCTTCGGATCTCTGTATGTGTTAAACGTCAGCATTGAAGACACATTTGGTAAACCACCATACAACTTCGAGACCGTGATCATCGGCTGCCTCTATATACCGAATTCTTTAGGCTACTTCATTGCCAGTATATTTGGCGGGCGGTGGATGGATAGCATCATGCACCGGGAAGCGAAAAAGGCAAATCGATATGACGAAAAAGGGAGATTAGTATTTCATCCAGAGGATCGCATGCGCGAGAACGCTTGGCTCGGTGCTTTGCTATACCCTGCTGCTCTGATCTGGTATGGTTGGACTGTAGAAAAAGGAGTTTCCTGGCCGGCACCGGTATATTGAGCATTCCCATTCATCCCTTTTCTGTTTGACGATCCTAATCACCAATTATAGATCATTGCCAACTTCTCCTTCGGTATCGGCTCCATGATCATCTTCAGCATGGTCACTACCATGCTTACCGAGTTCATGCCCAAGAAATCATCTATCGGAGTGGCCCTGAACAACTTCGTGCGGAATATCTTCTCTTGCGTTGGCTCCCTTATCACAGCTCCCCTCATCAACGCCATTGGCAACGGCTGGCTCTTTACAATCCTTGGACTCATTGGTTTCACTAGCGCCCTTGTGATTCTTTTCATGAAGATTTACGGCCCTCGTTGGAGACTGAAGATGGACGAACGCATGAATTGACCTCGCGCCAAGTAGCATTTGACATTTTTAAAAGGCGTTCTGGATACGTATTTTTCTGACTTTCTTTGCGAAGCTTTCCAGCTGACTTTAATGGATTATGATATCATGTCAGCGTTGCTTTTTTGGTTCTGAGCTTGTCTTTCTTTCTGCTATTGGTGCCTTTGCTAATGCCCGCTATCGCGGAATGATACTTTATATCCTACTTGATTCGTGAATGATACCCACTTGACAGAGGAACAATTTGATGTTATGAGGGTATAATGTTTGAGCAGTACTCGTGGTGAGCTCCAATGTACACATCCTATCCACATGATTGATCTGGATTCGCATCAACCATCATCATAAAAAAAACCCTGTATCAATCCAGTCCATTAGTTGAACAACGAGCTCTACACCCATAACATCAAAAAGATGATTCTAACATACCCCTTCCCAGAATCTGGCCTTATTCATGGAGCGGCTATAACATTTCATATCTTGACACATAGGACTTACGTCACGTTGATAGCCTTTCCTGGGTATGTATAGTAAGCAAAGGGCGAGCTACGGTGGTAATTGGATTTGGATCTTAAGCCCCTTGAAGGCTGTAATTATCCCCTTCCAATGATGTACCTCCTTCATGCTTCCTTTAACGCAATGAATCATCATTCATTTGGGGTTTCAAATTTGCGCATTGGAACATTCTCCGGAATGTGTGGGGATATGGTCAGAATGTAGCCCGCAAGGGGGCAAAAGTAGCCTATTGAGACGCTGAAAAGTGTGAAAACGTAGCAATAGGGTTATCCAACTATGATCTGCAAATATCTGGGGAAAGGTGACATCATATCATCAGCCCTGTACATACTCTGTCGTTCAATCTCTCTACATTGTATATAAGGCGAAGAGATTCACAAGTTAGAATCTCCCTCCCTACTCTTCAAAGAATACCACCGATTGGAATTATCTTGATCCAATTACTTAAAGTCATCCCATTCAACACGTCGAGATTAAGCTCAATATGTGGACTCGCACATTCGTACTCCCCTTTCTCTTCACCCTCTTTGGGGCTACCGTATGTCCCTCACCATTGAGAACATCGAAAGGTTTCTAACAAAAGCAAAGATGAGCATACCTACCTCCGAACCTTCACAGCCGATGCGAACAGACGAACAATCAGAAATGAACTACGTCATGAAAAAATACTCCGAAGCCCGAGCAGATTGCATAAACGAAGAAAACATCAACGAAGTTGCGGCCAAACAATTCGAAGAGACGCAAAAGGTGACACCTGAATTGCATTGCTTTGCGGGGTGTGTGGGCTACAAGACCGGCATCATAAAGAAGGAGGGAGGTTTCAATGAAGAGGCATGGAAGGGTTTTGTATCTAGGATCGGGGATGACGAGAAGAGGCAGAAATTGTTGCGCGTGGGAACTATGACTACCAATGCACTTGAGGGATTAGATCGGTGTGAGTCTGGGAATGAACTTTCGGAGATCTCGCATGTGCTTAGGGAGTTGAAGGATTATGAGTGATTGGGATGCTGTATCACCTGTAGGTGGGGTGTGATGGTTTGTACGATATGTAAGTCTGCGGTTCTGGATAAGCAGACTTTGAGTGTTCTGTTCTTCTTACGCTGTTGTTAGCTTTAAATACCCGAGGCCCCGATTCTCAATGAATTCGATGGAGATATCAAACCTTGACAGGAAATACTTCAGCCACCAATGGACTCTCATTATGCCGCAGGAACTATAGGATCTAGTCAAGAAACATGGGGCTAGAGATATCCCACTACCAAGAGTTTGATGACTCTCTGTAATGCCAAATCCGAGGCTTTATGGATCAAAGCTGCCTGTCGAACTTCATGATGGATCTTGCCCCAAAGCATTACTGACCATGGATTGTATTCGAAAGACGGGGTTTAGTCCGCGATATTATCGGAAAATCATGGGCTAGCCAGGAACTTCGATAGGGACCCTGTCTATATCAGTTGACTTTATATACAAAGCACGTCCTGCTAAGTACCTATTTCCCCTATATACTGCTCCACAATCTCAGATAAATTGAGGCCTCGCAACTCTAAGATTCATTTCTTTCCCGGATAATCAAATGCATCTCGGGTATAACATCCCTATTTCAAATATCGCTGCAGCTTCACTCTCAATCTAGTGAAACTATACTTTGCACCTATAGTTGCGCACCGGGATGGCCATATCACATCAAGGCAGCCAATAAGGCCACAATCAGGCCAGTCCAACAAATAAACCCCTCGACCTGCAGATCAGAAGTCGAGCGGGGAAGTTTGGTGCAGCGGGGACTCGGGGCCATGCATGACTTTGAGCCAAACGATTCGTCATCTGCAGTAGTACCACGCGCTAACGTGACTATTGGTGGAGAAGTACAGGCTATCGTCTAAGTAAGCTGGGTGAATTTGGGGAAACAGATAACTCGGGCGTTCAACTAGATTGCTGGAGGAGATAGGGGCATGTTTGGTTGGATCTGCAATGCAATTGCTTCTATAGAAGGCTGCAATGGAACATTCTTGATAATTTGGACTCGGATTGTTCCCATTGACGTCTTCACATCTAGACCCTTTCAAAAGAAGACAAGGCTTGAATCAAATTCGTTGTAGGCTGTACTATGAGCCAAAATGGGGCAATCTCCTGCCCAAGGAGACTCGAAGGGAGACCGGAAGGAGCTGACATGTCCTCCGATCTACTAATCAATGCAATTCGGATGAATTGATTTAGACCAGTAGCCTTGGGTTGCGATCTGCCTTTGACATAGAAGATCGCCAATGACTTGTATTTTCGATGGGGTTAGGCACTATGTACTGTAACCTGCAGTTTGCAGACGTGACCTGGAGATTCATCTTATTTCGAATAGAATTGTCTTAGATGGATCTAAAATGATCGCCTGCATTTCAGAGTGAGCGAAGCGCCCGTAGAATGTCACTGCGAGTCATTGGTGAGAATATGATCTTCAATCAGTGTAGCATGGATGCTCGGACCGACGCAGCTAGTCAATTGAGCCAATTTTGGAATGAGGTTTCAGAATATCGAGCGTTGTACGGTTGGAACACCATCGGGCCGCGCCGTGGCCAGGACATGGTTTAGGTGGCGACGCATCCCGCTTAATTCGGGTCGACTAGCGGGCCAAGGCATTAATGGTCGTCGATTGGGCCCGAGGCCAAAGAGAATCAAGAAGTTATCGATCAGATAATGCGATAAACGAAGGAAAACGTAAATCACACCCGTGGACGGCATGCGTCACCTGATCCCGACCAATTCCTTGTTCCACGACTTCCTTCTCCTGCACAATTGATGCATGGTGCAGGATGACCCAATCTCCATTCCAACTGTGTACGCTCTTGCTGTCTCTGGCATTCCCTGAAGCAACTCACAGGTCACAACTCTACGGGCGGGTTTCTGTCGGAAGAGATGATCGACCTGGTGAAGTGTCGGTGTCGGAGAGTGGAGACTTGATGACTACAATTCGACTCCATTCGCTTCAATCCCGCCCTTCTGAGTGAGTCAATGGGCCGGATTATTACCCAAGGAGTGTCAGTGTCTCCAGTGCCGGGTCCTCTCGGTCGTGATCCTCGTCTCTTTCGTCTCCCCACCGCTAGGCCTGCATCCTATTTGCCGCCGTTACCGGGGAGGTTGGGCAGAAATGGGTCTTTCGACTGCATCACTTTTCCGCTGTTTACTCGGGCCTTAGAGTGCTTTTCCCCCTGGGTACACTGCAGGTGCTTTTTTTAATTTTTTTTTTCCTTCGGTGTGGCTTCTAAGAAACCATTCTCGATTTGTTTGTGACCCACTCACCTCGGGTCCAGTTTTCTTTCCCAACCCCACGCCCATGTTTGTACCCAGTACGGATGGCAACAAGAAAAGTCACAAAGTTAGGAATTAGGAATGGAAAAATTGACTGGTGCCACTTACCCCCCACTGTACTAAAACTATGTTCTCCATGCTTGCCTTGCCTGACTGGGCCATTGTGTTTCCCAATCCCGATTTCACCGATTGCTGCAGCTGCAAGTGGAGACTGTGCTGCTCTCACCCGGCCCTAATCAAGGCCCTTCACTAATCCCCAGTCACCACATTATGGAGACCGGATGCGACGTGGCCCAATTGCATTCATAGTCATCGGGCAGTTCGTTGATGACGTTCAAGGGCCCAATGACTGCGACTGCAGCTAGTTGTTGTTGCCATCCACCACGGGGGCCGGGCGATCCCTTATACGCTGCCTCACCATAGTCGTCCAATTGCAATTATTTTTGTCGCCAGAGGAACAAGCATAGGCTTCTTACCCGTTCGGTCTTCTAATACAGGAGTACCTGGCCCAAGTGTTTCGACTTTTTTAAACTTCATCTTCTTACTCATTTCCTTACTCCTCCAAAGTACCCTTGCATCGAGCCCGATTGTATCGTGACAATCTATAATTGTCCGATAAATAATTCCCACGCCACTCAGCATTGTCCGCCCTGTTTTATGATACGTCATTAATCCGAGGATATGGTCAAGAAAAAGAATAAGAACAAGAAGAATAACGCACGCCCTCCCGCTGGCACTGCTACACCAAACCCCGACACCAACGATACTAAGGATTCCATCGAGGCTACTGGCGAGCCCCCGGCCCTAACTCCGGAAGATGCCTGCGGGTTACAAGTATGCAGACATCTCTTCATTCCAGTACCAAACGGTACAGCTTCAATATCAAACATTCGATTTTGAAAAATCCCAATTCGCAAGTTATCACATCAATGAATCGACCGATCGTCTGACGGGGGGAAATGACCAGGACAACAAAGAAGACCCCAACACCACCGAATCAAAAGAAGACGCTCCCGCCGAACCCGCTGTAGAGGAACCTTGCGCACCACCAGCCGAAGGCTCAGAATCTCCAGAATCTGCTGGTAAGTATGATCACAAGATACTGATTGTAGATTGGATAATCTCTCTATCAGAAGAGTTACTCACTTGAGAGACAGGATCAACAGAGGCAACAACACCCGCCGATCCAGCTGACCCCCCTGATGGTGCAGCCGACGCAGACGTCAAGGAAGGAGGCGCAGATGCGCCTGCTGGCGATGAGCCTCCGCCGAACGCAGAAGGGGAGGGTGTCCCAGATGAAGCCCCTCAAGAACCTGCTGCGGAAAGTTCCGAATCCGAACCGAAGGCTGAAGAGGCTGCCCCGGCAGCAGAAGATAGCGCCCCAAAGCCTGACGACGGTGGAAACAATGGTAACTATCCATTCTGATAATATAGCCCATTGAAGTTTCCTTACACTAACCTGCTTGGCAGACGATGCTTTTCCAGACTGTGACCCTGAAAAGGGAGTCGACGAGGTAGAGGCCGAGAAGGAAGAGGCCGCAAGACTCGCAGCTGAAGAGGAAGCTGCCAAAGCCGAAGAAGCTCAGGGGGATGCCGATGGAGCCAATGCCGAAGCTCCAGCAGATGCGCCAGCCGAAGGCAAGGAAGATGCTCCAGAAGAAGCTCCACCGACCACCGAGGAGCCTGCTACCGACAAACCTGAAGATGCAACCCCGCCAGACGAAGCACCTGCGGCTGAGACAGCAGATGATGCCAAGCCTGAGGGCGAAGCTACCCCGGAGGAACCTGCAGCAAGTGAACCTGAGCCGCCAGCACCTGAACCGCCAGCAGCCGTGGAGCCAGAGCCAGAGTCAGCACCGACTATTGATGAGTCGAAAATGACAGCAAAGCAGAAAAAGGCCGCCAAGAAAAAGAAGAAGAAGGGGGCCAAAGCTGAGACTGCATCTACACCTCCACCTGAACCTGAACCTGCAGTGGAACCTGCAGCGGAAAGCGAACAACCGACAGAAGAAGCCCCGACAGAAGAAGCCCCGACAGAAGAAGCCCCGACAGAAGAAGCTAAGGTAGAGGAAGCCCCCGCGGAAGAAGTCAAGGCGGAGGAGGCACCGGCAGCAGAGGTCACCCCATCTGAGGAGACAGCTGAGGCAGCCCCTGAAGCAACCCCCGCAGAGGCAACAAGCGATCCGGAGGCTAAGCCCGAAGAAGATCCTGTTGAAACGGCAGCCACCACGACAGAAGAAGCCAGTGAAGCTCAACCAGCAGAAGAGGAAAAACCTGCAACAGAGCCCACCCCTGAGCCGGAGGCCGTAAAATCAGAGGAGCCCGAGAGCACCCCTATAGCCGAAGATGTTGCGGCAGAATCTGCTGAGCCAGAAGTTTCACCGACTGAAGAGCCTGCCGCGGAGCCTGCTGCAACTGATGCGGAACCAAAGAAGACCCCCGAGGTAGCCAGCGAGGATGAGAAGGCTCCCCCTGCCGATGAAACCCCTGCGGAAGCTGGCGCGGAGTCACCCCCCGCAGAAATCACTGAAGAGCCGGCAGCGGATCCAGCCCCAGCTGAAGAGCCAGCCCCAGCTCCTGTCGAGGAAGTGGTTGAAAATGCCGTTGAGAAGACGCCTGAGGAACCTGCAGCGGATCCAGCTCCTGTTTCAGAAGCTGAGCCTGTCGCAGAAGCCCCGGCAGAAGAAGCTCAAGTTGAGAAGCCAGCCGAGGAAAGTCCTCCAGAGGCTGCAAAGGAGGAGCCTGTCGCAGAGGAGCCTGTCGCTGCTGCCCCTGTCGAAGAGCCTCCTGCCGGTGAAGAGCCTGCCGCTGTTGATCCTCCTGCTGTTGAAGAGCCTGCGGAGGTTGAGGTGCCAGCTGAAACCGCACCTGAGGAATCTACTAAAGAACCCGCAGCGGAGGCTACACCAGAAGAGCCAGCACATGTCGAACCAGTTGCTGAGGAGCCTGCTGTCGAGGAGCCAGCACCCGCCGAGCCAGCTGCTGAGGAGCCAGTTGCAGAAGAAACCCCTGCTGCTGCTCCAGCACCCGAAGAGCCGGCACCTGTTGAATCAGCTGCCAAGGAGCCTGCCGCTGTTGAAGAGCCACCTGCCACCGAAGAACCGGCACCTGAGGTTCCTACTGAAGCTCCTGCTGAACCAGTCACCGAGGAACCCCCTGCTGCAGAAGAACCAGCACCGGTGACTGAAGAGCCAGCTCCTGAGGAGCCTACGGTCGAGGAATCTGCTGTACCAGAACCGGCAGCCGAGGCACCAGCTGTACCAGCACCAGTAGAGGAACCGGTAACCGAGGATGCTCCCAAGGAAGCCCCTCCTGTTGAAGAGCCTACTGCGGAAGAGCCCCCAGTGGAGGCAGCGCCTGTTGAGGAGGTATCTGTGGAAGCTGTCTCTGAAGAGCCAACACCTCCAGCTGAAGTACCTCCCGTGGAAGAGCCCATTGTGGAAGAAGCTGTTGTGGAAACTGAGCCCGCCGCTGAAGATCCCCCGGTCGAGGTAGCCCCTGAAGTGCCATCACCTCCAACGGAAGAGCCTCCTGCCGCTGAGCCAGCACCTGCTGAAGAGCCAGCTGCCCCAGAGCCTGAAGTTGCCGAGGAGACCCCGGTGGAAACAGCTCAGGAGGAACCCGCTCCGGAAGCAGAATCAGCCAAAGAACTTCCTGTAGAAGAACCTCCAGTTGAGGCTGCTCCTCCGGCGGAAGAGCCAACGCCCGAGCCAGCTCCTCCTGTGGAAGAGGCCCCGGTCGAAGCAGCCCCCGAAGAACCAGCTCCCGAGCCTGCTCCTCCAGCAGAAGAGCCTCCTGTCGAAGAGCCTCCTGCCGCCGATCCAATGCCCGCTGAAGAACCACCGGTGGAAGCGGCGCCAGCCGAAGAGGTACCACCGGAAGCTGCTCCAGAAGAATCTGCCCCTGAAGAGGCCCCAGCTCCTGCAGAACCACTGGTGCCCGAAAGAGCACCAGTATCAGACGTTGCACCAGAGGAGCCAATCGAAGCACCCCGCGAGATTGAAGAAATTGTGGAAGCACCAGGAAGCAAAGATGGTACCCGCCGCCGAAAGAAGCGTTCACCCGGAGATCGCGAGCGACGCTACTCGAAGACATCCTCCGACGGGAACAAGGGTCAGTCTCTTCAACGCCAGAAGAGCGAGCGTAGCGTTTTCACCAATCGATGGGCCAAAGCTTTAGAAGAGGCCAAGCGGCAGCACGAGGAGAAGAAACGTGCCGAAGCACGGGCTAAAGCAGCCAAGGCAGCGGTGGAGGAAGATAAGGAGCGAAGTGGCATCTCAACTTCGGATAAATCCAAACGCTCTGAGCGCTCTTCCTCGAAAGGGCCGAAGGAGCAGGATCCGCCGATCATCGAGACCAAGCTGAAGCGTACTCTATCTTCCAAGGAGCCAAGCCGATCTGTTAAGCCACCTGCATCTTCCAAGGCACCTCCATCCTCAAAGCAGACCTCATCTTCGCCGCCTAAGCCTCAGCCCCGCCACTTCCTTCAATACATGAGCAAAGGCCAATCGGACACTACCAGACCTCTTGTGCGCGTCAACACGACCAAGTCTTCGGCCCCGGCTTCTGACCGGCCACGTCGGGCTTCGACAGCTCAAAGCCATGGCAGCCATGGCAGCAACGAGCGTTCACCAAACGAGGAGCGGAAATCCAGCGGCCGTTCCAGTGGCTCGACTCGCCGTGAAGAAGAAGCCCCTCGTGAGAAAGAGAAAGAGAGAGAAAGGGAGAAGGAGAAGGAGAGGAAGCCTCGTCGGCGCTCTCGCGACGAACCAGAACCCAGTAAGCCCCGCGAAAGAGAACGGGAGAAAGAGAAAGAGAGAGAGAAGCCCGAAAGAGAACGCCGCTATCGTGAAGCTCGTGAGGGTGAAGATGGTCGACGTCGTCGACACCGTCGGGAACCCTCGCCGCCGAAGGAGTCGCGGCTGAAGGGGCTTCTCAGGACTATTACTGCTCATTAGCTTTGATTTTGTATTTCAAACTTGTCTTTTTGATACATGTGTGATGATGGTTAGGGTTTTTGCCCTGTGTATGATTTCACGGTTGCTGCATGGAGGAGCGATGCATTGGCATTTTAGGAGTACTTGTTTCTGTTTTACAAGACTGGTCCGCATCTGTGAGGCTTCAGCAATGATGACACATGTGAGAATGAATTAATACAAGATCTACACATTTCCGGTTTACTACGCCACAAGTGCTCACTCCTTAAAACTTTTTGATCTTAGTAAAAACCCACTCGATTACGTCGATTGAAAGCTTGGGAAAGCTAACTTGGGCTATATCATTCGCTGTTCGGAATTTTGCACAGGCATAAAGTATATACCATCATTATAGTCATAGAGCATGCAAATCGCCGTAGATGCAATGCTAAGTAAAGCAAATTCATCCCATCCCATCCCCTGTCCATATCCCAATCATTGATTCATTTCAAGCTCATTTTGCGCAGGAATCACCCGCGAACACCACCCACACCAAGCCCGATGCGAACCACTCTCCTCCCTAGCAAGATACCTCCCCGTCTCCCTCTCATCCTCGTATTCAACAACACAAGCACCCACCATAACCCTCTTTTTAGCCTTATGCTTAACAACGCCACCTAACCCAATGACCTCCTGCCGGAAGTACCCTGGTTCCTCATCATCGTGACTATCCGAGGAAACCAGGTCATGGTGATAATGTGACGATGCCGAAGCGGACGGATGACTCCCCGGGCTATGGTGGCCTGTACTACTCGTGTCACTTGAACTCTCATCCGCTTCACAGTCAACTTCGAGCTCGATCTCTTGTCCGGCGAGACAGGCTTCGCCACGGCCGCATTTCACGCCTTGGCATCCTTCGCCGATTCCTGTGCCGAGGCCTCCGCCGAGGTATGTACTGTATCTCGTACGCCAGGCCCACACGCGGCGGTAGGTTGTGTCGTTACTGCGGAGGGTTTGACCGCATTGGACACAAAGCCAGACTGCATCGCTACAGTGACAGATATTTTGCGATAGTGTTTCTGCTTTAATTGCTTTATGCATGGTATGATGATCTGGTGATGACTCGTCTGTCATCCATTGTAGATGGTGAGAGAGCGGAGCCGTATTACATGTGCGACAAAGTCGACGAATACGACCCTTCATGGCTAGTTGTGATGGCGGTTTGATAGTGCAATTCTATAGCAAGCAGGTACTTGTTAGCCAGCTCGATCGATCGTATGGATTGTTCCAAAGTCACCACATACCCTGCAAACAGTCTTACTGCAACGCCGACATTCACCCACCATGTCGCGTGCACACTTGCCCACTTTCCCGCGCGTCATCCGGCCTGACTCCGAGCTACCCTGGCTCAGCAATTGCAGGACCGACTTGACGCTGCTAGGGATGGCGGTACCGGCATCTAGCATCTCCGCGACCGTCTCGATATACTCATTCTCGCACCGGAGTGTTTCTCGCACCAGCTGGTGCCGGAAGGGCGCGAGGTTCACATGAAACTGGCGACATGTACGCGATAAATCGTAAAGAGTGTTCAAGTCGATTGCGCGAGCGATTTCCTTGACAATACTACACAAAAAGCGATCATGAGTATCCAGGAAGCGATAATATCATTGCTAGATTCACATACGGGTAACAGCTCAAAGCAGCAGAGAAGGCATTCCGATTGGGATTCACCGGGTCCTCGACAGTAGTCGAGGTCGAGGGGACACCTGCGTCGCGATTGCGAGTGCGATCTTCGTCCGAGGAGGTGGGGGAAGGAGGGAAATTAGCCGAAGCTGCGGTCGCGATAGGCGTGACGGTCAGCTTGGACGGGAATGGTTTTCCCGTTGATCCGGAATACTCGGCGAAGGCATCTTGGTCCAAGTCGACGAACACCACCATGCTGCTGATGCCATCAGAGTGGGATGAATCAGCGCATCAGATAAGATGAAAGATCTCGGGTGGGTTTGGGGGCTTTTATAGTGGGTTCGTCAAGCTTGGTTCTGATGGATCCAGCGGCTGCGCTGTTCCGAGTGGGATGATTGTGGGACTGAGGAATCTGATGCTCCGTCTTCGGGGGGATGACTGAAGATATTGAAGAGGTGACTAAGGGAGACGGTTGATAGTCAAGGATGAAGGAGGGCAGGTGAGGTTATTCCGATGATGACATGCTTCCCCTCATTCTTGTACCTGGCCAGGCCCCCTTCCTTGTTTCGATAAGCGCATCCGTTGATAACCGGATATGCAATTCAACGCAGCGCAACATTGGAACCATTGCTTCTTTCATGTTAATCAATGCCATGGATCTTTCATCGGGTGTAGCAATCGACAAAAAAATACTTTGACCCCTCGCGGGGTAGTAGACGGTTTGGGGTAAGTCCAAGTGGGCCGCTTGTTAGTGCCATGAACGCGATCAACAATATAAGCACTCTTTTCTTTGGCAACCTTGAAAGGTCGATTTCATCGTCTTCAGACACTTAAGTCACCATATCATTTCTTCACTGCTTCTGGTCCTTGTTTAACGTACTTGTGGGCGGACTTCTCCAGTACAGTTCTCTACATTATCGGCACATCTTATTCGCTGAATACTAACTCTGAAGATTGACTTGAAGCGCATTCATCTCAGGTGATAGACCGCTGGCGATACGGTGCTCATTAGCTACTCAATGGCAGACACGCAGCTCATGAACGCTGGTGGAATACACCATTTCAAATGCAGCCTGACATCTGGGAATGAAAACCTCTATATCAATTCCAACCCACTAACAAAGACTAGGGCTTATATTTCCATGCAACAAATTTTCAAATAAGATTGACTGTGCATGTGGGATCATCCTTGGTGATCCTCTGGTAGTTAACTGCATTGGATGTGTGATTACGTAATCACAGTCATCTGTGTGAAGCCCTGACGATAAGGCACCATCTCCTCGAACCTTACAAATTAGCCAAGAATAAGAAAGATTCCATGTAACATGACCTGAATCCCGTTACACAAGTGGTTCAGCCGTTAGTCCATGTGGCCTGCTGTGTAAGGTGAGACAACCCGACGTGACTGCAGGGGTCGCCCAGGATTTCCTCGAAGGAGCCCTAGGCAACTAGCTGCATGACCGCCACGTTCTCGCTGGAAGGAATGAAGACCCGTTGGGGATGAGCTGAGGTTGACCATGGCAATCCTTGCATAGACCTCCTTAATTCGAATACAATTTATCATGATCATGACTATAGCCAATCGACAACCCGATAGTTAGGCTGCCACGCCCCGGAAGGCAGCAGATGATTTAGCAGCTTAGCCAAGACACCCAGACCGATTTTGAATCACCAATGCAGATCTCGTTTAGTTATACGCCCCGTTATTTCCCCCCACGTTCGTCATTAGCGTCTGAAATTTGCCTTTCGATTTTTTTTTTTTTCTTTTTCTCAACCAAACTGGACTAATCAACTTACGGAGTCTGGTACTAATATATGGCTCCACCAATAAGAACCTTACGTCGCTACCACATTACCTGAGTGGGAATCGTCTCCGAATGCGCAAATCAGGTGCATTGAAAATCTTTTCCCGGGTGGATTGAAATGAGTATCCAGCCCGAAGAGCCTCGTGACGCCCCCTGATCGACACGGCACCTCCATGTTAAATGAGCCTGATCCAGCACGCGGACCGACCCTTGTCGCTTGACCAATCACATTTTTCATCCCCCGAGACTGGGACGCAGGCTCAACTTGATTTAATTCGAGAGTCTCGGGATTTGGATTTGATTTCATCGGACTTTACAGTACTTTGTAAAGAGTACCGGAAGACCGGTCCTGCCGACCTTCCAAAGTATAACTTATTAGCAATCCACCACTGTCGCTCCTCTCCCCACAATAAGCACCATGTATGTAGCGCATGCAAGATCGCGGTCGATTCCCCAATATGGCAAGAGATAGTGACTCAAGCATCCCTGCTAGTACACACCCCAATCTTAAGAAATGACGTTATGCTAGCAGGGGTGGTGCGAAGAGATTACCGAACCGGGCATCCTGAATGCATCTGTATATCAAACAAATCGTATCCTCCGCATTTGATTTGCCACGGATTAATGATTGCTAGGCACTCACGGACCCACCAGTCCCGATGAGACCACAAGACAAGGGGACGTCAGGAGCTCCGGTGGATCGACAACTCATGTCCCATGGTTCCAGGTCGGTCGACCGACATTGGGACTCCACCAAATTAACAAATGCACTGGCTAGTCACGGTCCAGTAGTGATTGGCCAGATCGTGAAAGTGTATGCGGGTGGACGCCTTACCGCAGTTATCTTATCTTTCAGCTGTATGGGGAAGCACCTGGTTGGACTAGCAATGTACGGTCTACAGCTTACGATCCAAAAGGGAAAGAGTTAAGAGGGAAGTCACAGGTGAATAGGAACAAAGGGATAAAAGTCAAAACAATTAAAAAAATCGTGATACCGGGGACGTCGGGTATTTGGCGGGCGCGGAAGCGGGATCGACCGATTTCCTCCCTCTAGTAGATTAGTTCTAGTTCTGGCTCGAGTCCGGGCGCACGAACTCCTGAATCCGGTAGGGTATGGATCCGAAGTATGGTTACGCTCTAGAATCCGAATATCCGTTTTACATTTCTTTGTTAGAGACGTGCATTAGTCGGGAATCAACAACTGGATTTCCAGTTGAGGATAGAATTGCGCGTGTCTTGCGCGTGGAACCCATTTGCGGCTCCATTTTTTCTTCTTGCAGCCGACTTGCAGATAGACGACGCAGGCGAGACCAATGTGGGTTACAGAACGTTGGCTCTTGGAGCGAGATCCTCCGCGATTTGGAATCTCTTAAGTTTTAGCCGACCACGGGTCGTGACGATCAAGCGAACCGTGGTTAGGAGAGCGTGGAGCTCTGGACGTATCATGTGGAGTTGGCGGGGCTACAAGCTACGGGATATTCAAATCATTGCAATGCAAATCAGTTTGTATGCGTGTGTCAATTATGTACAAGCGAGAGTCGTAGCTCAGAGATCCAGTTCGGGGTATACAGCCAACAGAAGGAGACGCGTGGGAAATCATCAAGATCGTCACCCAACAAGAACAAAGAAAAAAAGAAAAAGAAAAACAAGACCAGAAATCTATAGCCCAAGTAACTTTCCCTTCTAAAGGTGCCAACAAAGAAAAGAAGACAGAAAAAAAAATTTCTTAAATGAGGAAGCTTTCGTAGGAGCTTTGGACCTAAGTGGAGCTTGCTCCACTGAGAGTCTCGCTCCGCGGTCGCGACTTTTGCGCTCGAGACCGGGATTTTCCGCCCCACGAATGGAGCTGTTATTCGACGGAGAGCGCCACGGCGCTCGCGGGGCCCAGTCAAGGTGGAGAGGATTGAGAGAGGGACTGGATTGCGCCCTTTTTTTTTTTTTTTTTTTTTTTTTCTCTCTCTTGTGCTTTGCGCATCCAATCTTGGGGTTGAGGTGTTTAGGTGCGGGTATCTCCACCCACGCCCAATGAAGAGGGAGTGAGGGCCAGCCCTCAGGTAGCTTATTTGTCGTCATAAAGTCATGCATTCAGGTAAAGGCGGAATGCTCAATTGCAAGGCCCGTTGAGGGGCAGGCTTACATGGCCCATTGCTTCCAGCCGAGAGGCTGGAAGTGCGCCAGGGACTGAACCTGGTCATCATAGGGTAGGCAGTCGGGGCTGGACCATGAAGGAGAGGGGTAGGAAGGAGAGGGGTAGGAAGGAGATGGGTAAGAGGGAGAAGGGTAGTGGCACTGAACGGGCGGCTGGATCAAGCTGTCCTCGAGGGAGATGGGCACCATGTGTGAAGTGGGGACCACATCTGAGCCATCCCAGCGCAGGGGAGAGTGCATTTGCATGGGAGAAGCAGTCAGGTCGGTCTTCATCATGCTTTTGGGGTAAGCATCGATCAATGAGACGGAGCCAGAAGAGATGGAGCTGCTGTGGGTGGGGAGAGAGAAGTTGGTATCTGAGAGAGGAGAAGGGCAGGTCTCGGCGGGCGAAGAGTAGAATGGGCTGTCATCGGCGGGTTCGGGGAGCTGGTTGTGGAAAAGGTTGGTAGAGGGGCGAGGGTGCTGTAGAGGCAAATCCATGCCGCTCCACACCAGAGAACAGTCGTTTGCGAGATCCGGGTGCACTCCGGGAGCCACCAAAGAGCCGATAGACATAGAGTTGGGCTGGGAAGTGCCGGCCATGAGAGAATTGTTGTCCATAGAGATGCAGCGCGGGATCGAGGCGGATTCACCGGTCATGGGAGTCTGAGTCCGGGGAGCCCATTGAGACTGTTCGGGTTGCGACTCAAGTTCACTGTTATCTGTTAGCCCGTAACTCGGGAATCGTGTTGCGCAAGCAAAACTCACTGTCGCTCCATGTGGCGCGCAAGCAAATCGGGACGGTGGAAGGCCTTCTTGCAACCCATTTGTGTGCAGCGGTAGGAAGCTTCGGGGTTGTGGTTCAATTCATGGCGTCTGCGGTGCTCGGCGCGAGTGAAGACCTATGGAAAAGCGAGTCAGTCGTGTGCGCAATGAAATTGGGAGGAACAGCACATACCTTGTTGCAACCGGGAAACTCGCAAGCGTGTACCCGCTTGCCCTTCTTAGCTTTGCTGATGCGGTGGGTGGTGGGAGTGTAGGTGATAGGCATGGAGACGTCGGCCTGTGGGCTGCGGCGCATAGTGCTCTTGCGACCAACCATGCTGGGCGAGGGTTCTGGGGATGGTGAAGCGGAAGTGGCGGGGGAGTTGAGAACAGAGACAATGTTGGAGGACAATGTAGTAGTGGAAGTCTTGCGTTCAGTAGAGGAACCTCTGGCCATCTCGTGGATGGAAGTAGACTGGAGGGGGAGGGGTGGAAGCTATATAGACGAGGGTGATGTAATTGTAGAAGGGTGCAGAGTTGGAATGTGCAGGTCTGAGATGATGAAGAAGAGCGGAGGAACGAGGCCTGATATAGACGAGCAAGGCTGTTCCTGTGTACAGCGATCTACCGTTGGATTATTAGGCTTTCCTAAATTAATCAGTAGGATTAATTCATAAAATCATTAAATAAAATGAATAAAATGGAAAATGATTTATTCGAAAAAGATTAAATCATTTTCCAAAAATCATAATTAAAAAAGAGAAAAAGAAAATACCCATAATTACTATTCTGGGGCCATAACCTTAGATCAAAGGGAACCAAGCACGGGCGTGGATCGCGGGAGGATCAAGCAATCCTAAAATTACACCACGTTGTCAGGGGGTGCGGCTGAGGGGAATTTGCGCTGACCAAAATGGGTTTAGAGGAAGGAATGCGGTTGGCGCCAAAACGGCGTTCTGGCCATAAGTTGTTGGTTCGAGATAGCGTTGTGAGTGGAGGAAAGTCCTACAAGTGCTGCTCGCTCGCTACCGATATGTCGGTAACTAGAGTAAATTTGGTTTTTATTAATATTACATGCAGAATAATTTGAATAATATTCTGTTTTTCCATTCCCCATCGTCACAGTGGATTGTTTTCACAGTGGGGGATTTTTCTCATTTTTTGTCTATGCATCTCTTCTACAGTATAGTTATGTATCTCAGAGTGAACATTGGCATTCCAGTCCAAGCTCATACAACGGGTTGGTTCCACTCGGTGGAGCCATCCCTCTTGGGAAACCTCGAAGGATCGCACCCGTTGCCTATTCGGGTAGAGTTAGTCCCGTTTGTGATTGGCCGGGCGCACGGGCTCCGCGCAACAGGGTGCCTTGTCCCCAAGAGAGCCTCACGACTTCAAGATCTCTTTTCTCCGGTGCGATCGCTTTCTTTCAACTGAAAAAAAAAAAAAAAAAAACATGGCAATAGCTACAATCATAACCATAACTCCAATCTCTACAACCCTCTCTTTCCAAGGTTCCTCGGATCTTCCGAAGTGGAGTCTGACCAGTGCCAAAGTTGCCAGTCAGCCTAGTGGGTCCGCAGTGGTCCGCCTTAAGGTGAGCCCTGCCACCCTAGGCTTAGCCTTGGTACAGTTCACTTGCGGTAGCTTGTTTCAGCATGCTGATCCTTTACTCCATGAGGTGAATGAACACCACTCAGGCAAGCTCCCAAGCCCCTCCCCACCATCTTCGGCCCCGAGCCCCCCCCCAACCCACGATCGGCCCTCAGATTAAAACGTCACTGGGGTTCAACAAGAACCTCGATCAACAGTGATGCACCCGATTTTTGAAATTGGTATCTAAAATTGGATCTCTAATGCAGCTTTCTCATGACTTCAAAAAAAAAAAACCGGACAATCTATGATACCGTCATTCGAATGGGGATACGAGACACAGCAATCCAGCCTTGTGTCTGCGCCCTGCTGTATAATCCCTATAGTCCACATTCTCATCGACTAAATGCTAATCTGGTTCTTGATTAGGTACTTTACGGCGCCCAGCTGCATGCCTGCATACCACCCCTTTAGTCATAGTACCTCTCTCATGCCGCGTGGCAGAAAGCCCGGGGAAAAGCTTCCCTGGCAACAGCGTGCATGTACCTCGTGGCACGATACAAGGGGGTGAAACCAGGCGAACGTGCAGGTGACTTAATTTAGGAACATTCTTGAAACACATGTGAGTGATCTCTGCAGACATTCTGGAATGAATCCTTCGTTCTGCACAGGCTGACCTGCCACGCGAGAAATGCTCGAGCTGGGTCCCCCATGCAGGGGCCATTTCTGTTTCATGTCTATTTTTTACAGGATTTCTGTCTGTCTTGCTTCATCTCTGGATCTGACTGTGATTGTCAAATCAGCGTGATAGGATGTCAGCGAGAAGTATATCTGCACGTGGGGAGGTCGCACGCTCCACTAGTTGATCCGGTATCCTTAGTGTAGATTCCGTAAATAGTAATAGGATTTTATTCACCCGCGGGGCCTAACTGACATGAGATCAGCTATGCCCAAGTTAAATTACTCCGTAGAGAACTAAGTAACGGGCTGGGAAGCTAGCATGTTAGAGCACCGCAATTTCCAAGTATAGATTTGAGGTGTTTGATCGTCCTGTTCCCTATGCAACCCGTTCATCTCGCGTGGCAGACACTGTCCGCTCGGATAAATCACATCTCCACACTATATCGCAGTCTATACCTATCTTGGAAGTTAATCGACATAACCCACTTTGGTTGGTCATTTCACTCCAATAAGCGTTGACCCACGCCAATTCTTCCTCACTGATTTCTGTCATTCCCCCCTCACGTGGCTGATCAGACTGAGAATACCCTCAGCTTCTTCGTGAGTTATGACGATATGCCCCTGCAGGACATGTTACAGATGGGTGGGAACATATCGCCCCCAAAATTCTACATCTCTATCTCTACCTCCTCGGCGTGCATACTCCGTTACTCCGCGCGTTCTAGTCTAATCCAAGTAGAGTAATTGAGTTGTACATGTACTGCGATCGACGATCGCCATGACAGCAAATGGAACCCGAGCTCGCACTAACACCTATGCAGCCCGGGCCTTGGATAAATACTGTACCCGCAAATTTGTTTTTTCTTTTTTTTTTTTTTTTTCAAGAAAGCGCAGTATATACCCTTACTAGATGAGAGTGGAGTCCTGACTACTCTATGACAAAGGATAAAAAAACAAAGCACAAAGCTAAAAACTAGGGACCCTTCGCCAAGGGTGCTACTCCATTCTGTTCCCCATGTCTCACAAGCCTGGTCTGGTCTGACGAACGGGGCTGTATGAGGATCAGCGCCATCGTCATGGCCCATATGATAGCTATGCAGAAATTAGTGTTAGTGTTGGTTAAGTTCACGAGTCAGCATCGAGCTTGAATGTTGGTTCTTTTTTTAGCGGAGGTCGATCCCCGCTATCGTAGACACGGCTGGGATGCTACTGGAGGGAGACGCTATGGCATCTGGTGGTGCAGGTCTGCCGCACCGCTTATCCCATTTCAGTTTATTTCCTTCTCATTTGGTTTGGAAGACGAGTTAGTTATTTTTGTCGAGTGACGAGCATGTTGCTGCCGGTCGGCTTTCCCTCCGCCCCCTAACTTTGAATTTGAAATAGAAATAGAATTTGGATTTGGAATCGCATTACCAGTTAACTTTGGTTCCAAGAATTCGGGTCTTTGTATGGAGTAAAGGAAACAAAGAAAGGACCATCACTATGTATTAAAATTATGGCATAATGTGATGATCACGGAATCTTACCGGAGAGGTCGGACTGGTCTGGTAGGGAGTGCGAAGGTCGGAAGTGTTCCGTCTAATCACGGGAAACTGGCAACAACTCCACTACGAGGCTCTTGGGAACAAATCCTGCTTGTTCCCACCCCCGGCCGATCAATGAACTGACCCTTAGGGTGGGGAAGATAAAATGAATAAAGTAAATATAGCAACATGCTGTTACACCACTCTGTAATTTACTGAGCTCAGACTTTGCTTACATCCTACAGAGTAGGCTTGGTCCACATCTCACCTCAGATAGATCCATGGATCCTTCCCGTTGAGCCAAAGTGGCATGATCCATTCTAAATTCCTCAAGGTACCTGACTCGTGTGGTCCCTAATTTCTTATTTCCTGCGACGCGGCAAATTTCCTTCTGGTCCTTGCGCAGTCCTTGTCCTGTGGATTTAGGCCCCGCGACCCTAACGGTCGGGTCAATTTGGTTATGCATCGATTCCCAAAAAAAGAACACACTCTGTATCAAGAGAGATCTACTCTATCCTTGACTCCAATTTTCTCTGTCTTCGCACTCTCCTCCACTTTCTCTTAATTTTCGGAGGATAGTCGGCGTTGGAGTTGCGGTCGTGCACGCCGTTCCAGCGTCTCGGGTGGGACTATTGAAATCCCGAACATGCGCGCTGGCCCTAACGCTCCATGCGCCGGGATATGAAAACAGGGAAAATACCAACATCCAACCCAACCTTTGATCCTCCTTTACTGACTCCTTACTGACACCTCTACTATGATGGCCATACTGTTTTCTCTCAAAAGCAAAGTGGGCATTAAAATCCAACCAAGTTTTTCTAGTTCTATCCACTCCAGCCATCTCATTCGCACCAAATCACACTAAAAACCCCGTTATCAGGCCAACCTATCCTGAGGCCTTACACTATCCTATCTGAGTATAGTGGCAATCACCAAGGCCCCACTTAGAAGTCTGGGAAACCGAGTTGATTGCAAGACGATGAAGGTTTCCCCATTCCCCCACTCGCCCGGTCCGGCCATCTCCCACCGCAAATTTTCCATTCTCGCCCCACCCATTCACTGTTATCGTTAGGCCCTAGCAAAGGTACGAGTCTCTTAAGCGCAAGAAGCAGGGGGGGAATAATTCTCCGGCAATGTACTGCGGCTCCACTACCCGTCTGAAATGCGGCACCCAGTCCAAGCTGCTGGAACAAAGGGAAGATTTTCAAATCCCGCGAACTTGCGTATGCTGCTTACCTGGATAAGCAATACTCGAAAGAATTGGATGGTGCGACAATCCGCCAATAACCATCTAGTGATCGTCGCGGTGTTTGGTTTATCTGCTTTTACTATATCGGGGTTTTGTGGGATTTGAATGGCCAGTTAAAGACATACCCGGTATACTGGTAGTAAAGTGAGGGGACTCGGATTATGACGTCGGCTTATACCGAGATACTGTTAAATGGACAGTAGGATAGATAGATTTGCATGGATGCACACTCCCAAGGAAGACGCAGGAAGCGGCAAAAGATACATTGAAGTGATTTGGAACAGAATATATTAATTCATGACGCCTCAGTCCATCTAGTTGATGTACAAGAATCCCCATGACCAATGACAAATATCTGCGCCCGCCATCCGGGCGCCTTGCTACCTAGCAGTTGCCACATCCCTGGGAAGAACCAAGGAGCCGGATACCTAGTAGGGAACCCAGTATCTAGTCTCGATGTGTGTAGTAGAGGGAGACCACTGTGCGGGGGAATCTATACAAAACTGTACTCCACAACATGCACTGATCAAATAGTGGTGGCAAATCCCATCCTGTAGCCAGGACAGAGGCGAGTTTCTCTTTGTCTGCAGTGGAAGCTTGAGGGTTGAACATTGAAGCCACAAAGCCACTGAAGTCAATATCGCTCCTTCGAAGATCATTGTCACACTGGTATCAGGATCCGGGTAAATGGACCCTATTGGTTACTTTTCGTTATTTGCGGATAGAGCGGAGTCTGTGCTACGTTCTCGATGTGGACTAGATGGGATTTTGCACTGGTGGGCAGGTGGGTACCCACAGTGTCCAGCTACATCTGTAGCATAAGCATGGGACAGGTAGGTATCCAAAAGTATAGGTACAATACAGTATGTATAGTAGCGATAACAAGCTCATTCTCAGTATCGTGTGGCGCAACGTGCGACTTGTAACACAAGCATAGGTACTTGTTTCAGCTGGTAGGTACATGTAGGTATATGCATGCGGTGCAGGGTACAGGACGTTTCAAAGATCCGTGTTGCGACGATCGTGCCATGTGGCTTTTACTGACTTAATTTATCCAATGGCAAAAACACATGGCTGTAGATCTCCATTCTATTCTGATACGGAGTAATTCTACAACACCTATTGCCGTTCTTGGTGGGTGGATTCCACTCCGAGGCGGCCCCGAGAGTGTGTAGGGAGACTAATTTCTCATCGCCGATGAACCCGATGTACCAATCAAAGATGGAATCCAGTAGATTTAGAAAACGTGCACCTATGTGGAGATCCTGAGCTCTGACCATGTCGCGGAAATTAGGAAATAGGTCTGAAAAGGCGAAAGCTCGAGACGAGATCATCGGACTTGAGTTTCTTCCGAAGGATTCAGGGACACAGACGTTACGATGAAGAAGACGGCTCAACCCGTGAAGTCATCTGGATTCGGTAGCTAGAATCCTTATGCGAGGAAAAGGGGAAGAGAGGTCCAAGCTAGATGCGGATGAGGATCTGGGCCAAGATCAATAGTGTGTAGTAGGGTTGCACCGTGCCTGGAAAACAGTCATTCCCGGGAATTAAGTGAAGATTAACCGATGGTCGATTGGTGAGGAAGACACGGTAGAGTGTGCGGGAGAATTGATCTTCCTTGATCCTCATTCATTTCCCATGTGGTGACACTGGGGAGAAAGGATTGGCAACCCTGTCGACCATGTGTTGAAGGATCAGGATTAATTAAAGAGTAATAATACTAATTAAAAAGAAAATAATAAAATAAAAATAATAATAGAATCGCATATAACAAGATAATAGATGCAATGCTAATTAATCATAATAACAGCCTAATCCGTCCAAGCGTAGGATTGCAATTTAGTCAAAATCTGACTGTGGGGACTACACTACTGCAAAGCGATGCAATCCTTCCGCTAACCTCATCTGGATAATCGACTCGATTCGTTTCAGCTGCTTACACGTGGGCTTGATGCGGGTTGATGCTGATCCAAAAGTATTTTTATCTCATGCAATGACATACGTTCTCCACCTTCCCTCCCCCTCACCAGTGAGAAGAGACTGATGTACAACGCCCATGCGAAAAACAACTCCGAAACGAACGCCCTTGCTTCAGCCACGGGTTGATCGTGCGTTTCATAAACCCCTGTAAATGCGGGTTGGAGGCTGGTTGCTATTCTTGGGCGGAGTTGAGGTCGAACAAACATTAAGCCCTGTGTTTCAGGTAATTAACCTTTTGCCACTGCCACATGGTGATAGCGGAGCTGAAGATCACCTTTATCGTGATACTATGTATATACGGAGTATATGTTGAACTCCTTCAGGATTAGATTGTAGCAACTCTCAATGCACTAGTTGAAGACCCTTCAGACCTGTAATCTCTTTTGTTGTTGCTAGTCACTGCAGGATGTACAAGGCTGCCTCCTGTAAAGCTTCATGCATCTCACGGCGCCGCAGCTACTCCGAACTCCATTCCCCATTCTTGATTTTGAATTTACCCAAATATCCTGATCCCATTGCACGTCACGATCAAAACCTTTCCATGAATCTCTCACACATTGATAACGCCCCACGCATCTTTTGCCATAAATAACTACATGATGTGCAGATCTTCTATGAAACGAACTCGGCGACTAATAAAATTCCACCTTTTCCATTGACCTAACTAGGCTCACACACTCCACATCTAACGGACTCAGTCTAATGTGATTAGTTGCAAGGTCCCGTTATCAAGTGACGTATCGGTCGCCCAAACCAAACCAATACTTGACACTTAACAAAGTTTCCAACAACAACATCGCACTAAAATAAGACATCCAAAGAAGGGAAGACCTAGCGCCCACTAAACGCACCTAATTAGCCTCATACATGCAATCAATCAGCCTGAACTATTTTGAACAGAGCGCGTGAATATTCACCGTCATCGAATCACCAAACCAACACAACCACCAACATATACCCACGAATCAAATCGCCCATCAGACCGCCTCAACGACACAAAAGCATTTCCCTACTGTAGCTCCCCACCCCATCCAACCTATTGGAACAACCAACGAGCCCATTAGCACGCACAAATGCACAATGACATCATTTCCTGGGAGGGCGCGAGCGATTCTTGCTCCACAGCCGCTGTTGGTTGAATGGACACCGCTCATTCGCTCCAGCCAACCCGAGTACAGTACAATAGGAGAATTCCATGTGGGGAACAATGCAGTACTTTTTTTATCCCCACGACTGTCAGGCGCAAATGGGGGACGACAACGCAGAGATACATTATTGTTGGATCCACAGGAGGCTATTACCTTGGTGGTGCCGGGGGTAATTCAGTCCCTGTACTACACCGCGCGGGGACCTTATTCGAGGTTTCCTTGTTGGTTGGAGGCTGGCTGAACTGAGGTTCGGACTAGACAAGATAGGAAAGCCAATTTTAGTGTGCAGGGATGATTCTCGGTGGGTAAAGTGCATGTTGGTTTTCTAAATTTCCGAAATTGGGCTTGATTGACTACTTTTGTGGGATATACTCCTCGTTCCTCATCGGGGTTTCCAAGCTTCCGAAGTTCTAGGCATCTGTCATTTGATCCTTAGATCTACAAAGAAAACATTCAGTACAAGGAATCAAAGGAAAACAAATTCTCCGAGGAATCCTGCATGTCTGGGCTATCTTCCACAGTCATGGTCCAGCAAGCCCTGATCAATGATCTCATATCTGCAATCCCGCAACCCGATAACGCGGAAACAGAATTACAGCAGATCCATTCCTTCTGGGGTAAGTATGATGTTAGCTGTCATTGGGACTCAGATAATCGATTTCCGTACTCCACTTCCTTAGTCCTCTGTTAGATCTAGACACCCCTGAACCAAATCGATCCGAATCTGGAAAGGAAGACATGGGTATGGGCGTGGACGGGTTGGTTAGAAGTCCGACGATCACAATTCCTGCGACCATCTCTACCGGATGGGGATACTAGTGAGCGCTCGGATTTCATTGACTAACCGCCGTTGGATAGGTGGCGATCATCACGAACTTGTTGGTTGTGTTGCGTCGGGTCGGGGTCGGGGGTCTGGGGGCTTCGGCTAGCTATCTAGCTAAGAGACTGAATCTAGGCGAATGATGTATAAGGCTTGGTCGGGCCGGTAACTGTAGACCAGTGGTTACAATTGTCTCAATTATTCGATGATGACCTCAGAGGCGCTTTTACCCCCCTGGCCCATGAAGTCGGGATTCGGGGTTGAGTGCGATTATAATGGCGGACGCCGTTATTTGATGTCATGGTTTGACGTGACTGATTAGCTTTGAATGTCGGGTTGGACTAATGATTTTGGTGGCTGAAGCCATTTCTGCAGCGCTGAGTTGTTGGATATCTGCTGGGTCTGTTTGGGTGGTTGAAGCACCTGTGTTAGTTCTTTGCGCTGGGCTTGCCATGGTCTGGCGGTTAGGTGCATTGCATCTTCTTGAATGGGGTTTGTTCATCGCATTTATTATGTCTGCAGTCGGACGAATTGCCTGTTCAAGGTTGTAACAAAATTTACCTAGTGAGAGTGATGATTGTTAATATTGAGTTTGGGTGGTGCCCAAGTCCTGGCGACCTCGGAATATATATCGTCGCAACCAAAGATAATACCAACAAGAATAAGTCAGCAAGCTTTGAATTTAAAGATTGGCAAGCCAAAATAGGCTGGCTATATATGGAAATTTGGAATATACAGTATGAGAGTAAGTCGGGATAAAATATTATGTTATGGGAAAGAGATACATTTCCAAGGTTCATTCCATAAGCATTGTTTGGAAACCACCATACTCTCTCAGTCTTCCAAGGTTAAATCCGCAGCCTTGGAAGTATAGCATCAATCAAAACAGCATCCTTAGATAGAACACGAATTAATCCTGAAACTCCTTCCACTTAACCATCCTACTTTTCAAATCCAAAACGTCCCCATCAACAACAAAGCTCCCATCACCCCGATGATGAAACATTCTCCCCCCACCCCTATCCTCATCCCCAAACCCCTTACGCACCCAAGCCTTGACGGCCCTCAAGACCCAAAGATTATACTTATCAACCATCCCCCGATCATGCACCACACACTCAATATTAGCAATAACACCTTCACCCCCCACAAGCGGCGCCTCAACTTTCGCAGCAGGAATAGCCTCAAGCCCAAATTTCGTCCACTTGTCCACCTCGTCGCCAGAACAGTTCCCGATATCAACGACCGACTCTGCGATTGAGACATCGGGAATTGCGAGGACGCAGGACCCTGTGTTGGAGAGAAGGGCGAAGCTTGCGTCCCAGGGTCCGAGGCAGATGTTTATTAAGGCTGGTGTCTCGTGTTGGAGCATCATGTGGAAGCCTAGGGTCATGAGGTTGTGGGTTCTTTGGGGGAGGGAACCGGTTGAGACGAGTAGGATTGGGCCTGGTTCGATTAGACGGTAAATTTTTGAGGCGGGATAGGGTTTAAAGGGGTTTGAGGTTGAACATGTGGTTGTGACCGAGGACTGTTTGGTTGGTACTTTGGGCTGTGATGTTGAGGGCTCGGAGGTTGAGAGTGATGCTTTGCGTTTGCGGGGCATGATGGCGAGCCTTTGGATTTTAACGTTAATGGAAAATTTGAAGACCGGCGGCGTGAGAGATGAAAACTTCGTAGGGAATTGAGAGGCAGCGTATATGATGCTCGTGGTAAGCTATAGCTGTGGAGTCGCCGAGTCGTAGATGTTGAAATAGAGAAGAATGGATCCTTGGGACGCCACCGGGACGTTGGATCCCCGCATTCCAGGGAACGAAAAACATGGAACCCAACGGCTGAGACTTTCCTGGAAACAGCTCAGTGGTGGGACATATCCCGAGAGGAGAGGATGTGACTATGCTGGCATCGTATGATTGCCTTATAACGGGATAGAGTGGACAACTAGATAACCTACTTCAACAGCGTAGTCACTGCAAATTCATACTCGCATTAGGTACAGACTAGATCTTCTCTACTTACAGTCACCCATTTGTCCAGGACAGGAGATATTTGCTCATGCTTATGATGTAACGTAACCTTGGACTAAATCAACCCCAACCAATGGCCGGCTTGAGGAAAGAAGCTGTTCAGAAGAAATCGTGTTGTAAAAAAAAAAAAGAGAAAGAAACGGTCTGTTCATCCAAACATTCAAACTCGAGCGATAGAGCCGAAATCAAACGCCTTTTTGGTCAGAAGTCAGAATTGCTGCGTCTACTGAGACGCATCAACCCAGAGAACTGACACGCACAGGGATATCCTAAATGTTCCCACATAGTACACCCGGCGCGATCTCCAAATAGAGGTGGTATATGTTGGTCCACGGCTCGAAGCACGATCGCGTTTGGAGGCGCTGCCAGAAGAAGGAATTAAAAACAAAAAACAAAATATGGACACCGAATCGGGTCGAGCCATATGCCTTTCGGATATCGTAACTCCGCTAAATAACCCGAGGAAAATATGACGACGGAAGAAAAGAGGCTCTCATAAACCAAGGCGGGATTGAAGGAGGGTGACGGTTATGTGAGGTATAAAGGGAATGGTACATTGCGGGGTCATGCATATTAGCGATCAGGATTGGTCACCTGCAGGATTCGACGAGAGAAATCTTGATCATCGTCGATACTGCCATTGCTTTGCCGGCGCTGTGCCATGTACTGGCCGTCGAATCGCGAATCTGACATGGACGGCAGTCCCGAATCACGACCACCACGGTATCCCTGAGCCTTTTGCTTCCGAGAACGGTAGAGGAAGAAGGCAGCTCCAGCCATAGCAGCTACACCAACCACACCAACCACAACGCCTGCAGCAATCGCCGCGGTGTTGTGACTTTTGTTCTGCTTCTCCTCATCTTGCTGCTTCGCAGCTTGGGCGGAAGCGGCGGCGGCGGCATCGTTATTGCTGGTATCCGTCACATAAACGGTTTGCCCGGCGGAGTTAGTTGTTGCACTCCCGCCTGCGTTGCTGGTCTCAGAGGCGG
This sequence comes from Penicillium longicatenatum, assembly GCF_028827895.1. Taxonomy (NCBI): domain Eukaryota; kingdom Fungi; phylum Ascomycota; class Eurotiomycetes; order Eurotiales; family Aspergillaceae; genus Penicillium; species Penicillium longicatenatum. Next base: position 2,855,643 of record NW_026643124.1, read on the forward strand.
TCGAGTTGCTGCTACTGCTGCTAGTCGTCGAGGCTGAATAACTCTCCACATTGCTTTCTAAGCCTGTCGTGTACACTGAATAGTAGTCATCCGCACCACCTATTGGCTGTCAGTAAAAATTGTTTTCCACTAAGTTTCAGGGACAAAACATACACTTATCCTTCGGCCAACCAGGGCATGGTGTATTACAGTTGCTCGAATCGACCTTGTCCGACGACGGTGGTAGCTCATTACCACATAGACAGTACGAGCCACCGGTCAAAGCAAAAGCAGCTGCACCATCTCCCATGCATCTATCTTGGCACCAACCTGAACTCTGGAATTCATTCGAGGTTTTGTTGGACATGCCTAGGGAGCTGCTATAGCAACCCACAAGATCATCGGCTCGTCGTACGAGCCATTCGGAGGGCGCAGCAACCGAGCTGGTTGCAAGGAGAAGAGTCGACACCGTCAAAGCGTTCCACATTGTGAATTGAATGGCGGAGAGGAAAGGGGGAGAATATCGAGTCGCGTGAAGGGAATGAAATGCTACCGCAGACACAGTCGTTGCGATAGAAAATTGAAGAGCGAGGAAACGACCGGCGTTACCCTTCTGAACTTCTAGAATTGAAGTATGTTTATAAGTGTCGTCCTTGGGAGTAAAGGTTCTCCACCCCAACGGGTAATGTGTGGTCGCGTTGTCGTGGGACCCTTGAGACCCGCTGTGTAGAAGTCGATATGGTCGAGATAGGTGCAATCAACAGTCAGGAAAATGACACGAAGGGAGAAACAATGAGTTCGTAAGCGAGAGGAATCGGGTATCGAGAGCCCGGTAGTACAAAGAGTCGCGAAGAGAAGTGAGATGGATGTTGCCCCTTCTTAGTTCGGCTTTGTTGAGTGAGAAGCGACCGGGGGTCGGACCAGTCGAGTTGGAAACTGGAAGTGTACGGTTCAGGGTCGAGAGGAAGGCGAAGGGCGATAAAAGAGCGATCCCTTTTGGTTTTAACGAGAGTGAATAAGGAAAAAAGGAAGGACGAGAGCGAGTCTTCAGGGAGAAAGAAGAAACGGGGTCCTTGCTCAGGGTCAAGGGGTCTGTTCCCCAGGTACAAACACGATACGGGTTTGTTACAGGCTGCAGTGCGGGTTGGACAGTTTGTTTGTCTCTCTGTCTCCTTTTTGGGGTCTTGGTATGGTATGTATTGTATGTATTGGATATTCCCTGCCGTCATCACGTCGACTTGTGGCCAATGATAACTCCCAAACTGGCTGAGTCATCAGGTACCGCTGATGACCCTTGGAACTTGCAGACGATCGCTTCCCACTTTCATTCCAGGCGGGGCCGATTAGTGGGGCCACTGGACATGTTAAACCTTTTTCAGGTTCGTCCCTGAACGCTGGTGTGACTTTATTCGTGTAAAACTGTCAGATCTGCGAGTCTACAGTGTTTCGCCACAGAGGACACCCACACATCCACAATCACACCTCATGGAACCGAATCTGTCATACACTGAAGTGTTGTCCAACTGAGCACTGGATAAACAAATCTGAATAATGGACCAAAGTAAACCATCTAAGATTCGCCTTACGCTTGTAGTTCATTGTCAAAATTTCTTGTATTACCTTGCGACGACGCGCCTATTCGTCGTTTTTTTTTTTTCCCAGGGAAATGAAACTCATTAGCGCAATTTCCCAGCCGTGTCCGGGGTGTGAGGGGACTTTTCAGCGCTAAGACCGGGAGGCTTGGCTTCTAATTCTGACAAGCAGGAACTATATTCTAATACCGAGCGTTATTTTGCTAGAGCATAGATTCGCCTAATCTTCACCCAGGAATTCGATAAAATAGATACTGGCAAAAGAGACAAAAAAAAAAACAACAACAGAAAAGCAGAAAAACACCCCTTTTCGCGGACCACGGTTTTTACGCGGCCACTCCCGAGTGGATCGTGCCCAACGGATGAGCTGTCCGTCTCGGTAATTTACAGCTCAATACATAAATTACACAATGAATTTCCAAGCACATGTCTTCGGCTATTTACCAATCGCGACTGTCCCCTGGACCCTGGGAGATACAGCTCTATAGACATTATACAATACATTATTCGCCGGGATATCCAAGGCTGGCTCGCCGAGATAATAATGTAGGGACCATGCATTGCAGATATTTACTGCTGATCATCCAAAACAGGGTCCTGACCATGGATTTGATTAATTGCCTGCATGAGGTACGTCTACAACGTATGCAGATGGCCAGTTGTAGCTATGCTGCTTTTGAAAAATCACAGGAGCACCTGAGCGACTAGAACCGTAGCCATGCCCCATGAACGCTACTTTCATAGAACGTCCGAGTATCACGGGAACAGATCGAGGAAGCCTCTTGAGGTCATCTGGTCTTTATGTTGTGGCTATGTAAGTGTGTAACCCATCTTTGACGGTGGTGGGGAAGTCATTTGATTTATCAGTGGCCCTTACAGTACAATTCATTAGACTTGGCCCACCACATTCGTTTCTCAATAGAAATCACATCATTTCCGATCACGTACGTACAGCAGTCAAGATCGACACAGCCGGGCGCTACTGTACCGCTGGGCTTGCTGGCCACATTGTACATATGGCAGATGCAACTAGTACATCATAGACATAGAAAGCCCTTGGGATATCATACTTTCTACTGATGTATATTGTACCACCATTCCAATCTTGGATACTGGACGATCTATGCGTACAAACTCAAAACCTTGAAATGTAAAAACCTCAAGTACACGCCGGTGTCTAGGCTTGTCCCCCAGCGGACCCTGACTCACCACCAATGTATTTCGAGCCTGTGGCGCTCACTAGCCTGGTCCGAGTCTGCGCAAAAAGAAATGTTGAACCCCCCTTGCGCCAAACTTTGAGAACACCATGAAACAGAAGCAAAAACAAAAACAAAAACAAAAATAACAACACAAGAAAATTCTGATCTCATCTTTCTGGACATGCCTTGAGGATACAGATTGTGCTTTCAAGGTTCTTCGGCTGTTCTGGGCTGCAAACCCATAAAGTGGATCGTTGACTTGGCCAAGGACTATGGGGCTTTCGATCAGGGCCTAGAACCCTTCTATGGGTTGAGGGCGTGGGGTGTAATCTGTAAAACAATGACCCTTTTATTGATGTCGTATCTTAGATAAAATTAGTACTAGAAGTATTGAGGCCGGATGAGTCGGATGGAGATGAGAATTTGGGGTTTAATAGATGATGATTCCGCTTAGTCCCGCTTGCCTCCCTGGAAGACCAGTATTGCAAAGGATCACATTCAAGTGCGATGAATATAACCAGTCGTGCCTGGGAATTTCTGCGCCGAAATATATAGGCCAATGGGATTGATTGCATTCCCTGAAATATACGGGCAGAATCCTGCGATTGCATCGGATTTTATCTAGAAGTGAGTGTTTTTTGGTGTGTGAGTTTCTTGTCGATGAACAAGATTCGGTGTAGAGTATATTAAAATAGCAGCAATGATGTTCATGCTCCGACTTATCATGGTAAACCGAGTAATACGGTGATGAATGCTGCCAATCATAATGGGGGCATGATAGAGAAAGTAGTCGTGGTTGTTGGTCAGCTGCGGAGCGAGGATCATCAACTGCACTCCCACTTTTCTACTTTCCACTCTTCCGGCAATCGAAGATGGAAGACATAGAAATTTGCAAGAGATCAGAGTTTATGAAAGCACCCGGTCAAATCTTTCGATTTCAACACCGCAGTCTTGTAATCTTGATATACTTGCAAGCGGCCTGTCCGTTGTATCAGCCTACAAGTCGAGGCACCTCTGAAATCAAAGGCTCCCTGCTTCATAGTTGCGAGAAGGTCATAATTACAAGAAGGGTTGCTTCAAAACCTTGCTCTTCACCAACACTGCCTTGTCGCCTTTCACGGCGTTCTTCGCTTCTACTTTCTTCAATTCCTGACGATGATTGAAATGGAGTTTCATAAATGATCTTACGCACCTCCAATTAGGCGCAATCAGGCGGCGCAATCAGGCTGATCAGGTCGAGAGGCCCCTTCAGGAGGCTTAAATACCTGGGCTTAGTGACCTGGTACATCAAGCACGTACCAAAACGACTATGACTAGGAGAAATTCATGTCCGCTTCCTCCACCCTGTTCCTACTTACCTCAAGTATTTCAATGGCCTTGATCTCCTTGAGGGATTACCAAACGGTTTTCATCATCACTATGAAGACAGAATTGGGCCTTACTCCTTATGATATCTTAGACTAAGCTTCAAAAGCTCTAATGATACAAGCAAATGGAGTAATTGAGTCGTAGAGCTTAGATTCAGCTGCATAAAACCCCAAAAGTATTGTCATTGTTGGCAACCATACAGTACATTTTCATCTTGATTATCACTTGAAATTTTATTCTCACCATTAGATCGTTCTCAATTAAGTGGATTGAGATCATTCAGCTTGCTTATAGACAAAAGAAATCTCTCGTTCTTTATTTTCATGGTCACTTGTCGATGCTGAGACAAGCTCAGGCTTCCCAAAATGAAAAACTAGATCACCCGCCCAAATTCAATCACATCTATGGCTTCGGGATGTGAATGGTCTTGCTGACCATAGTGCAACCATGCAAGACAAACAACAAAGCAGCGGGGTGGAATTCCAGGGCTGTGCCTTCGGCAATGATTCCGAAGGGAATGTTCTCGTGGGTCCAGCTTTGAGACACACAGTAGGCCATGAGACCAGCGATATAAAGTGTAGTGGGAATGGGAGTACCCTCGAAGTACTTGGACTTGCCGCTCTTATCCTTGGGCAGAACAGCCACAGTGACGTTAAACCGGGCCAGACGAGTGAGACCACACAGGACAAAGAAGGCCAGGATGAGGTGATCAACGTTTGTGCGAACGCCGAGCGCAAAGGCTGCGGCAGCAGGGGCGAGACCGAAGGAAACCTATAACACATCCCGAATAATCAGTGCCTGCATCATGAAGTCAGTTGGGCCAACCGGATAATTTCTCCTACCAGATCTGCGAGCGAATCCAATTCTTGGCCCATCAGGGACGACTTCTTGCGCCAGCGAGCAATCTTTCCATCCATGAAGTCGAAGAACAGACCAAATGGCATAAACGCGAGGGCAGCCCACATGGCACCGTACTCCGAGGGGTCTCCGAGACAGTAGCGCATGGACGAGAAAACGGACATGACTGCTCCGACGGTTAGCATAATTTCAGATCGTCGAGTGGCTTGAACTTGCCTCCGCAGAAACCTATGGATCATAGTCAGAAACCTGGTTTGCTTTCAATCACACTGAACCAAGGACAAAGTTACATACCATTTAACTCGGTAACGAGATCGGCAAGGTGGAGAGCTCTAGTAGCGATGTTAGAGGGGGATCTTTGGAAAGCAGGCAGCGGCAAAAAGGATTACTCACTTCACCATGCTGAAATGACCATGTTCTTCAGAGAGGAGCATTTTCTGCTTTTCCTGGCCTGTAACATGTGAGCGACATTTCACGAGGGGTTCATTGTCGATCGCAAACTGACCTCCGTCGTTTGAAGGCGGGACGCTGCTAGGCTCGTTCGACGCCATGGCCGATGTTCTGCGAGACATGCTCAAATCAAGACTGAAGTAAAATAGGGAAATTCGGGTAGGAAGGTTTTCTGGTTCAAGAAATCTCAAAGGGTTGAGGAAGTTAAAATGACCGTCAATCCTGCTTCGAGTGTTGACGGACGCACAGATTCGCAGAGCGGTCAACGTCATTTCCCGAAAGGCAATAGCCGCGAGGCGGTGCACTGCGCCACTTGTCAAGCCACATGCATTTTTTGGCTCGGCGGTCAAGTCTTGAAGATTACTTGCATACGAGGGATTGTAATAAATAAGATGAGCAGTAAATAAAACAGATTTTATGACTGGATATATTCTACAGTCTCTGCAGTCAGAGAAGCAGTAATTGTGTCAGGATGCACAAGAAAAAAAGAAATATTCCTGCAAAAAAGCTCCCGAATCCCCCAAACGCCGTAAGAAGACACAATAGTCGGTCAGCAATATCTTAGTAGCGGCCACCACCACCACGAGAGAAACCACCGCCGCCACGGGGAGCACCACGACCACCGCCGCGAGAGAAGCCGCCAGAGCCACCACGGCCACCGAAGCCGCTGCCACCACGACCACCACCGCGGCCACCGAAGCCGCCACCACGAGAGAAACCTCCGGGGGCACCACCACGGCCACGACCGCCAAAGCCACCACGACCACGGGGAGCACCACCGCGGGCACCACCACGGGCACCACCAGCGCGCTTGGGCTTAGCAGCACCTGGAGGAGGCTTGGGCTTGGGAAGGAACCTGGGGTAGATAGTTAGCAAACACATTTAGGGTAAGGATCGTCGAAAGAGAAGAACGTACTTTTCCAGAGGCAGCAGCTTGTCGCCACCAATGAAGACCTTGTCACCAGGCTTGAAAGAGGTAGCGACAATACCGTCCTGGGGCTTGACAGTGAAGTACACCTGGTTGATGGGGCCCAGAACCTCGTCTACCTTGCCGATGGGAGTCTATTTCAAAGAAGCCTGTTAGCTCTAGCACTTCAAATGATTTGTGATATTGGCCGTGGGATTGATAGCATACCTTGTTCTCCAGGTAGATCGGGGCGTTGAAGTAGGGAACCTTGGGGTTGATAGACTCGCAAACCATCTCACCCTCACAGGCGTGCATGACGGTACCCATCTCTATTAATAAATATCAGCATTGCGCCCATAAAACATCCACCGACTCGATAGGAATTGTATTTACCCAGGACCTGGGCTGGGGGGCCGAATGATGGCTGGAAACCTCCGCGACCTGTTACCCGAAAAAAAAAATTTCGTTAGCTTTAATTCGGACTCTCAATCGAAAGTTGCGGGGATTTTTCTTACCACCACGAGAACCGAAACCACCCCGGTTCGCACCGGTGCCGGAGAAGCCACGGCCACGGAAAGACATAATTGCGCTGGATGGTAAGTTTAGAGGTTGGACTTGGGCGAAGAAGTTTTCGGGTGGTGGAAACTTCATGCGGTAAAGCGTCGCTAGCCAGGGCAGTTTACAGTCACATGACTCACCGCCCGTCCCTCCCGTCACAGAAGTGTATTGACTCATATTTTCTCAATCGCGATAGCAGATCACTTACTTCTAGATCTCTGTTTCTTCTCTCCTCGGTCAATTTTCCTGCTACTGCCCCAAGAGATCCAATTATGGTTTCTGAGGCCCCCCAGGATCTGCCCGTGCGCCCTGCCGCCGAGGCTCAGGGCCAACCGGCCGCTGCCCCGCCAAACGATGCCAAAGCGAAAAAGGCCCCCGCCCCCGAAGTCCTGCCCGAGTGGATGATTGAGCGCAACAAGCTTTTCGAAGAGCTCTGGCAGCAACATGTCGAGGAGACCAAGACCCGCGACCACCCAGATATCAATGTTACCCTCGATATTGGCGATGGCAACCCCTCCCCCGTCCCCGCCAAGGCCTACGAGACCACTCCTGGATCTTTCCTGCGCAACGTGCCAAAGGATGTGAGCGCCAACATTGTGATTGCGAAGGTCAATGGCGAATTATGGGACCTCAACCGCCCTCTTGAGGGTGACTGCAGCGTTCTGCTGCTTCCTTTCAGCAACCCTGAGGCTCGGGAGGTGTTCTGGCACTCTAGCGCTCACTGTCTTGGTGAGGCTTGTGAGTGTGAATATGGATGCTTCTTGTCCCATGGGCCCCCCACCGCAGCTGGGTTCTTTTACGATGCACGTGATTTGCTTGTTCTGTCCTTGACGGTTGGTTGGTTTGCTGACTTTGGAGGTTTTAGATGGCAATTCCTGAAGGGCGTGTGGTTAAAGAGTCTGATTGGCCGGCGCTTGACAAGCGTACCCAGGGCGTCTTCAAGGAGAAGCAGAGCTTTGACCGGTTGGAGGTCTCCAAGGAAAATCTTCGGAAGATGTTCTCCTACAGCAAGTATAAGCTGCACTACATTGATAAGCTGGTGACTGGTGAGAAGAGCACGGTCTACCGTTGCGGTACTTTAGTCGACTTGTGCCGTGGTCCTCACATCCAGAACACTGGTAAGATCAAGACTTTCAAAATCATGCAGAACTCATCTGCCTACTTCCTGGGTGACCAGTCTAACGACTCCCTTCAACGTATTCGTGGTGTCGCATTCCCGGATAAGAAGTTAATGGCCGAGCACCTGAAGTTCCTCGAGGAGGCAGAGAAGCGAAACCATTTGAGAATCGGCAAGGAGCAGGAACTTTTCTTCTTCGATGAACACTCTCCAGGATGCCCTTTCCTTTTGCCCGCAGGAGTGAAAATTTTCAATCAAATCCAGAAATTGCTTCGGACCGAATATCGCAAGCGTGGGTACCAAGAGGTTCAGACCCCTAACATGTACGATGTTAGTCTCTGGAAGACTTCCGGTCACTGGGCTCATTACAAGGATGACATGTTCAAGCTCGACGTTGAGAAGCGCGAGTGGGCTGTATGTAACCTGTCCCCGACCCCCTTCTCACACTGGATCTAATTCGTATCGGCAGCTTAAACCCATGAATTGTTGGTAACTCTTCTCCGGCTGCATACAAAACATTGCTGACGAACGGGCTATATAGGTCCTGCGCACTTTTTGACTTTCAATCACACGACGAGGTCTCACCGTTCGCTTCCAATGAGGCTGGCAGATTTCGGGCAAGTCGCATGACTTCTCATCCGAAAGAAATTATACTGACTATCTATTAGTGTCCTGCACCGTAACGAAGCCTCGGGAGCTTTGAGTGGACTGACCCGCGTGCGCAAGTTCCAGCAGGATGACACCCACATCTTCTGTACCCAGGACCAGATCATGTCTGAGATTGAGGGGTTGTTTGACTTCCTGCAATCTATCTACGGTCTCTTTGGCTTCACATTCAAGTTGAAGCTGTCGACCCGCCCCGAAAAGTACCTGGGCTCGCTTGATACCTGGGACTATGCTGAGGATCAGCTCAAGAAGGCCTTGACCAAGTTCAAGGGTGATGACTGGACCATTGACGAGGGTGACGGTGCCTTCTACGGCCCCAAGATTGACATTACCATTGCCGATGCACTGCAGGTAAGTTCAATCTTTAATGCTATTGCTGGCCTGCGAAAAGAAATACTAATGTTGGGATGAAATTTTTTAAAGAGAGACTTTCAATGTGCCACTATACAATTAGACTATCAAGCTCCGATTAACTTCAATATGCAGTACATCACCAATGAGAAGGGTGAAAAGCAGATGATTCAAGAACCGAAGGAAGGTGAGGAAGCCCAGGCTAAGACCAACTCCAATGAGCTGCCGGTTGGCCGTGCCCGCCCCGTTGTCATTCACCGGGCCATCATTGGTAGCTTTGAGCGATTCTTAGGTATCATTATCGAGCACTACGCCGGCAGGTGGCCCTTCTGGCTCAGTCCGCGCCAGGTCATGATTGTGCCCGTCATGCCCGCTCTGAACGAGTATGCCGAGGAGTTACAGGAGATTCTGCGTGGTGACAAGCTGAATGTCGACATTGACATCAGTGGCAACACATTGCCTAAGAAAATCCGCACTGCTCAGTTGGCCATGTACAACTTCATCTTTGTTGTGGGTGCGCAGGAAAAAGAAGGACGCACCGTGAACGTTCGCAACCGTGATGACCCTGCCAGTCAGAAGCAGGGTGTCATGATTCCCCTGGACGAGGTGCGGACCAAACTCCGGGCATTGCGCAAGGAGCGCCGATTGGTGAACGCTCTTTGAGGAGAGAAATCGACAAGGGGAATGTAGAGATGTGTTACCGACTTATGAAAAAGTGAAATGAAGTGCATGCGAACAGTCTTCTGAAAGTCAATATATTCCACAGATAATAAATGTAGTAGAGTGAACTAGGTCTGGATTGGGATACGGAAGGCGGGCATCCTTCAAGCGAAAACATCTTGGGTAGATCGAAATCTCCCTGATCGGAATCGCCCCGAGTACTTATTCGAAGGCGATCACTTGGTGCTACTATTAAAAGCTCAAACCTGCCGCTCATGAGTCTCTAACCTTTTCCAGGTCTCCGCCCTCACGAGTGGTCCTGACAATCAGCAGCATTATTATTAGAGACACTTCGCCTGGATGAAGACACTTAAGACTCTACATTGGCCTAAAAAGTCTTTTCCATAGTTCAATAACTGAAAACAGCAGAGATTTGCTAGAAATGAGCTTAAAAAGAATGGAAAATCCTTCTCGGGGGTGAAGAATATAGCAATCGTAGGTCTAGTCACTGGGTAGATAAGGGCACCATCTGATTCCCAGCCTCCTTTTCAGCCTCCTTTGACCGAGACAACTACTATTAGTACTAATCAAACATTACCCAGTGTAGATTGTGTCCTAGGGAGGCTAGAGCTATTTTTTTCATTATGAAACCAGGTCCTCCAAATGAGATCATTAGAAAACTTCGAGAATACCATTCTTATATCCTGGGTGACATGATGTTCGACCTGTCTTATGATGAATGCCCACGGCCTATGGCAATGGGAAACAAACAATCATGAAATTATTCTGCCTTCCAAACAAGCATATGGTGCGAAGGTAGCAGGCAACAGTCAACCAAGCTACTAGATTAGGGCCGTGAGTCGAGAAAGGTTTAGAAGACCTGGGTGCTCCAAGGTTGTGCACCCAGGTGCTTCTCAAAGCTTAGGGTATTAGCTGAAGGCGTAAGCAGCGCTTGTCTCGAACATAAAGATTTAAACGCATTGGAACGATGTGCTGCCGAATTACAGAAATTGAAATGAAGCCCTTGTAATCTCAAGATATGGCAGTACTAGATCTGTATGGATTGAACGTCTTTGTGTCCAGGGCCTAGTTCAAACCTTGGAACCGATAGGGCTGGAAGAAAAAGGCGTCTCAAACAAAGAATGGGATGTTTTCTTTCAATTTCGTTCGATAAAGAGAGACGAAAAGAAGACGACAGAATTTCGAGGGCCTGGATTTAATTACATGCAAGACACCTTGATCCCACAGCCTTTAATATACTTGCGTGGCCTCATCCAACCGACGCTCCGATCACCCGCGGGGACTGCGGGGCTCTTGTTTCTCATCACACGTCGAGTCGCCTCCCCTTTTTAATTGTGCCAGCGTTCTCTTCTTTCGCTCTCGACTTTTCTGGATTCCCTCAAATCCCAACTTCCGTCATTCCTCCCTTCCTGGTGAAGAATTCCCCATTATGGCTGATTTGCAAGGTCGCAAGGTCTTCAAGGTCTTCAACCAGGACTTCATCGTGAACGAGCAGTACAATGTCACTAAAGAGCTGGGCCAGGGCGCGTACGGTATCGTCTGGTAGGTTTTCTCGACGCTTTCCAGGAGCTCGCGTGGTGCTTTGATTTACCGCGAGGGGGTGGGCTGAGGGCTGATGTCGTCAACAGTGCTGCCACCAACGTGCAGACCGGCGAAGGTGTCGCCGTGAAGAAGGTCACCAACGTGTTCAGCAAGAAGATTCTCGCCAAGCGAGCTCTGAGAGAGATCAAGCTACTGCAGCACTTCCGGGGCCACCGCAATGTATGTCTTTCTCCCGCCACCGATAACATGAACGTGAGGCTGACTTGCGACCCCTCCTTAGATTACATGCCTTTACGATATGGACATCCCCCGACCGGACAACTTCAACGAAACATATCTTTATGAGGGTTTGTGGCTCCCTGCTCGGAGCTTGCCGTATATGCGATGGAAACGGGTTCTGACAATATTATAGAATTGATGGAGTGCGACCTGGCGGCCATCATTCGTTCTGGACAGCCCTTGACCGACGCGCACTTCCAATCCTTCATCTACCAGATCCTCTGTGGTCTTAAGTACATCCACTCAGCCAACGTGCTGCACCGCGATCTGAAACCCGGAAATCTGCTCGTCAATGCCGACTGTGAGCTGAAGATTTGCGACTTCGGTCTGGCCCGTGGTTTCTCCATTGACCCCGAGGAGAATGCCGGTTACATGACCGAGTACGTTGCGACAAGATGGTATCGCGCTCCGGAGATCATGTTGAGCTTCCAGAGCTACACCAAAGCCAGTATGTGATGAACAGTCATTCCCTTTACCTTGGAGGTGAAATTCTAACACAAATACAGTCGATGTGTGGTCAGTGGGATGTATTCTCGCCGAACTGCTGGGTGGCCGTCCCTTCTTCAAGGGTCGTGACTACGTCGACCAGCTGAACCAGATCCTGCACTACTTGGGTACTCCCAACGAAGAGACCCTTGCGCGCATCGGCTCCCCCCGCGCCCAGGAATACGTCCGCAACCTGCCCTTCATGCCCAAGATCCCCTTCCAGCGCCTGTTCCCCAACGCCAACCCCGATGCCCTGGATCTGCTGGACCGTATGCTAGCCTTCGATCCCTCCTCCCGTATCTCCGTCGAGGAAGCCCTCGAGCACCCCTACCTGCACATCTGGCACGACGCCTCCGACGAACCCACATGCCCCACCACCTTCGACTTCCATTTCGAGGTCGTCGACGAGGTCCATGATATGCGCAAGATGATCCTTGATGAGGTCATTCGCTTCCGTAATACCGTCCGCCAGCAGTCCCAGGCTCACGCCGCTCAACAACAGCAGATGGCCCAACAGACCAACGTTCCTATCCCGGAACACCAGCAGGGTGCCTGGAAGACCGAGGACCCCAGACCCCAGGAGGCTGCCGCCGGCGGTGGTCACCTGAATGACCTGGAGTCCTCGCTGCAGCGCGGCATGGATGTTCACCACTGATCTCTCTTCCCTTTCTTTCCTTCCCCCCACCTTCCTTCCTTGGTCTGGCCATTGTGTTTTCCTCGTATTCAGCTCGATTCGGCCCGCTATGCCAAGCACTCAACCCCCCTGCATGTCGATATAATGAATTAGCAAAGAGATACCTCCGAGAGAAAGGCCGGACGATTGCATGATTTGTTTTGTTTTGCTTGATCCAGATTCAGATTCCTCGTGCTTTGTGTTTTTTTATTTTAATTTCGCTTGTCCTTCCTCGCTTTGCGTTCATCGTTGTATCTGGTCTGCTGGTGTGTTCATGGGTCCTCACGCTATCCATGGGGCTTGAGTCTTTGGTCTCATGATTTGAATCTCCGCTCCCTCCCTACCTTGTTTTTTTGTTGGATCAGATAGATAGATGGTTTGTCCGTGGTCCAAACATACCAAAATGCCAAAATGGAGATTCGGCTGCAATGTTCAGATAAGATTTGGTTGGTAGTGGTCCCTTTTATGTAGTATTTATAAAGGTGGAATCAAATGACGGTCTCACGCTACATCCACTGCCATATCTACACCCATAGAAGGAAGAGAAACAAGTAAAGACGCTCTCATATGCTAGTATGGTATGAAACGCTAAAACTAACCATAACCCCACGCAAAGCCAAAAAGCTAGAAAAGTATAAAAAGCCAAAATGGGAGCAAGAAATCCAACTTCATGCAATCAATCATCCAAAGAGAATCATCAGTGATAATATCCCCTCCACCAAACAGCCATACAAGCTGAAACAACCAAATCCAGCATCTTAATTCCCTCGTCCTCAATGATCAATTTTCCCAGTTTAGCACTCTTCCCCCTCATCCCACCCCCAGCAAGCTCCCTTGCAAGCGAAAAGTCCAATCGATCCTCATCCGAATCTCCACTACTAGCACTTACACTCCGGTGATGTAAAGGCTGATGCCCAAACCGATTACTCTGCTGCTGTGCAAAGCGGCCCGCGCGGAGGGATGTTCGCCGGAGTAAAGCAGCAGGGTTAAACGGGGGACGCTGGGGATCAGCAGTATTCGGAGTTGAAGTTGAAAGGGCATTGGGACCAGAGTGAGCACGAGGTCGGGCATAGGTATTTGGATTCAGGAATTGAGATAGAGAGGCTCGTTTTGAGGACTGGTTTTCTAGGCTTGAGGGGTCGTACGTGGATGTTGGAGAGGAGTGTTGATTTGTGGGTGTTCGTGGTGCGGCGTGGTAGTGAAGGTTTGCGGCTTGAAAGGGCGTGTTGAAGCGGAGTTCGGCGACTGTTACGGCTGGGTTGGGGTCGTCGCCTGGCTGAGGTGTACCGACTGGACCTTGGATCATGTGTTTGCATTTTAGGCTGCGGCCGTTGACGCTGCTGGCGAATGTGCAGGTGCCGTTCCAGGGCGAATTGAAGACGTAGTAGCCGCTCTTCAATTCTGAGCTTACAGAATCTTCAAATGGTTTGGAGACGCATAGCTGGCGATGGAACTTGCGTGGTCCAAATGATGGCTGCTGCTGAGGCTGCTCGTGGGGTTTATCGACGTGTAATGATGGTGGAACCGGTATGGAAGATCCAGAGTTTCGCACCATTCCCGCCGGGAGGTTAGCAGCTAGACTGGCAAGCGACAGTGGCTCATCAGAGCCAGCAAATCTGTTATATCCCGGCGTAGCAATCTCAATCTCGATTGCATTATGATCCATGTGCGGAGTTGAGATCGTTGCGACATTCCACTGCGTACCAGACGCGGGGTCACGCCGGATGAGCGTAAGACGGAAACCAGCATTATTGGCGTTATTGCTATCGATTGGAGGTGGCCGATGTGCCTTTCTCTGTCTAGAAGGCGACTGACCAGGACTTCTTGACGGTGACGCTGTCCGGGGCTGTGTCGAGCGAGGCGGTAATGGCGGCCGATTTGCATCAAGACTATGACGGCCAGCCGCGAAAGCCCCAAATTTATCCTTCCATGAATCTCGCCCCTTACCAGATTCCTGTCCCACGAATGCGCTCCACCGGTTTGGCGTTCCTAATTGTGCTTCATCGCCTGGATGCCCGCTGAAGGGCTCTTCACTAGGCGGCAGAGGAGGTAAAGGTCGCCGCGAGATCGGACTCTGACCTGCGGGCTCCAGGGGTGCCTTAACAGGCTCGTAGCTAGGAGCCAGTGGTGCATTGGCAACAGGCATCGCCGGGAAAGATATATTCTCCGCCGAGAACTGCGGCATAGCGACTGGTCGTCGTGGCGGCAACGCAGGAGCATTATTACCCGGGACAGTGACATTCTCTTGCATCAAAGCTGGCGCATTATCCGCAGTACTCTCTGCACCACCTACAGGCTTCCTTCGGGGGTGGTTTAAACGGGCAAATTCCCGCTGGGAAGGGTCATCGAGACCGGCCGCCTCAAGCTCTTCCCTTCGGCGTTGTGTTTCCTTCTCGCGCTCGAGCTCAACCTCCTGCAGCAGCGCATCATCCTCGGGTGTCGCAACGTGTAGATAGAAAAGTGATGCATTGATCGCCTCGGCCGAGACGCTAGATTTCGTTGGCGGTTTCAGAGGTGAGAGGAAGATGTCTGTTCGTGCGTCATGTCAATATTCAGCTTATCTCTCCAGGCTCCGATAAGGTCTTTTCGCAGTGCGGGGAGGACGGAAGAGATTATCGTCATCTCTGCAAAATCACGTACCTTGACTCCCAGGAACCCGTACGATATATAGTACTAGCGGGTCAAGCTTCTCGTGTGTGGGATTGCGCGGATAGGCGGGGGGATTGGATGCGATGGCGGTGATCGACGACAGGGAGCGAGCCTCGACGGGGCCTTGGGTCGCGGTAACGGTAGACATGACGGCACGGCTGCGATGCGCCGGCCGTAGAAAGTGAATCCTCAATGCGAGTAGTACAGAAGGGGTGATTTGGAGAGGGATGCGCTGCGAGTAAACAGGTAGAAAGCGGGTCCGGTTCGGTAGTGGGCGGGCCCTGGCGCAATCGCTGGGGCCTGACGACTTTTATTTATTGAATGTTCCCTATTGCCGACGTAACACTCTGGCCTGAAACCAAGATTTAAAGAAGCAAGGGCCTGCGACGAACTGTTAAGCCTGATCGTGGCGCAGTACGCGGCCTGCGTAGGCAACGGTCGTTGATTACGTTGAGATCTGCGTACGATCTCTAGCTGCGAATGTAATATAGACACTAGTCTACCACAGGCTTACAGTGTTTGACTTTGGTTTTGAGTTTGAGCTCTTGAACAGTCTAGGAGGTACCCAGGTACCCAGGAACTCCGGAACCCAAGTGTCTATCTGCTACTGGGCAGCTATTTACTACCAGGTAACTATGTTATTGCGTGTCGCCCTACCACTTGGGTAGATGTTGACGCAAGAGGTAATGGGCACACGCCTTATACCCCTCCTGCAGGTTGTCCATTTCGTAGCTAGGGACTGTATGCGTTATTACCACTGTTTACTAGAAACGATAACCCTTTTTGGAAGAAGTTTTTAACGAGAAAAAGAAAATTGATGGGTTGACGTATTCAACATGTGGTATCTCCCGCATGACTAGCTACAAGGCTGTAGTAAATATAAAAAAGTAAGACGCACGATGCATAGGAGAATAATATAATAAAAGGAGGGAGTCCTCCGCCAAATGGGATGTTCATACAAATGAAAGTGAAGAACTCCGGTCCGGTTAGCGCCGCAAATGACAAATCCTATCCCATTTCCCAAATAAAAAGCCAATTCCATGAACATTAGACGACGGTTTCAGACCGCTCTCCCTCCGCGATGATAGGTACACCCAGACCACGATCGGGACTTTGTAACACAAGCTGCTCATGGCGGCGAGCCCGCAAGAAATCGCTCACAGCACGAATAAGGATGAACCAACCGACGATCATGAGTATATATGAAATCCATTCGCTGGTACTGATACCGGCCATGGATCCACCATCACTTCCGGCGGTGTCTCCCACTGAGTTGGGATCAAAGTTATGGCTGTTGGGGTCGGGTGGCGGAACGTATGAATCACCACCACTTCCATCGGAAGTGGAAGAGTCGCTGCCTCCCTTCATGTAGAAACCGTATTGAACCAGGGTGAGACCGAGACCGGCTCGGCTGCCGTTCTTTGCGGCGTGGGTGGTGTGGAGAAGATAAGTCAGGAGGAAACCGACCAACTGGAATGACATCGAAA
Organism: Penicillium longicatenatum; assembly: GCF_028827895.1. Taxonomy (NCBI): domain Eukaryota; kingdom Fungi; phylum Ascomycota; class Eurotiomycetes; order Eurotiales; family Aspergillaceae; genus Penicillium; species Penicillium longicatenatum. Next base: position 2,872,485 of record NW_026643124.1, read on the forward strand.
TCATCGCATTCCAAATAAACGAGAATATTGATCCAACGGGAAGCCCATCGACGTAAACTTCATCGGAAGAGATACCGGGCGCCACAATCGTGGTCTCCCAGTACGGCGGGGTTGCATCGGCGGCCGCTTCTTCATAAGACTATAAGATTCACTTGATTAGCAACCGATCTTGATATATTCATGAACAGCAGAGAATGTGATATTAATAAATCACTCACAGGAGGCAAATCCTCATTCTTTTCTCCCCGTTCCGGCTTAGCTGCTAGATTGGCAAAGACACCATCATTTGATGGCGCAACCGACCGACTGTTGCCGGACGTGGTAAAAGTTGGTAATATCGTTGGCCGTCGAGTCATCGCCGACGCCGCTGAACGATCTTGGCTCTCGGTTCTGGATTCCGACGAGGACGAGGTGGCGGTCTGACCGTTGTCCGCGGGACTATAGGGATCCGGGTTGGCACGCATCAGCCGTTGTCGGTCATCAGGCTCTTCATCGTCATCGGAGCCATCCTCACTTCCAAAGGCATCGGCTAGGGCGTGATCATCTTCATGTGTAATAGGATCGCCATGGAGTAATCGTCTTGATGATGGCGAAGAGGACCGGGAACGGAAGGAGGGAGGCGGAGAGTTTGGTGAGACATTTGATCGAGTAGGGTGCAGCGGATAAGAGTGGGCGTTATCTTCTTCATCTTGGGCATTCACCTGTATAATGTTAGATCAGATCAGGATCGTTATCTGGGGTGCCTCGAGCATCCGGACATGAGTGGGATCAGCGGGGAGGATGACGAACCCGGGTATAGCGCTGCGAGCTCATGGCGAGCTGAGCGGGAGTAGGAGAAGGGAAAACAGTATTAAACGAAAGCAAAGGAAAGAAAGCAATTTAGGGAAGGAAATGAATAAGGGTGAGAATGGAACCTTGGAAGTGTCGACAGGAAGCGCCGGGTTCCGTAATCGTTAAGGCAACAGGGAGTGGTCGAGGCCTGAGGCAGTGCAGATGACAAATGAAAATAGATTCGCATTTGATGATTTGATGATCCGATCATTTTATACATTGAACATTTTCCCTCTACACACCCAACATGGCTACTCCTCCAGTGAGTTTGCCCTCTTGAACCTTGCAATTCAATTGCGCATTACTATCATGATTGAAATTCATATCACTAATACACCCCAGCGTACCATCCAAACACGTCTCACCCACCTCCTCAAGCACTGGCCTGTAGACAAAGTCCGCCCAGCCTCCGTCTCCGTGCAAGCCTACCTGCAAGCCGCTCTAGGCCAAAAGCCCGAGGTCGAACCCAAAAAGTCCAAGGCCGATCCCGATGCCGTGCCCTTCAGACAGCCCGTGATCTCCGAGTCCTCCGCAAACGCGTTGCAAGCACTCCTTGAAGATCGCTTCTCCCGTCGCTATCCCATGTCGAATAAGATCCGTTATCCAGCCAGCGACCCCGATCACTATGACAATGTTGTGCGCGAGTTTGAGGAGGCACCCGATCGAGACTTCTTTGGCCGGATAAAGGCTCGCTTGGGTGGATTGTTCCGGTTTTCATGATGAACACGGAGATCGAGTTTAAGTTTTCTTTCACCATGTTCAATGTTTTCTATATATAATTGGGGGGTTTGTTTTCTTTCCTGCGGTATCTCTGTTTGATATTCGTATTTGGAATTTGGGGTTTTATGGGATTGCATACGTACTTGTATTTGTACCGCTATTCTGCGGGATCGAACTGTATCACTACTCTATTTACATGAAAAACAAAACACCTAACCCGTGAGACGGCTAATGGGTGCTGAAGGGATGAACTTATGGAAAAGCTAGTGTAGATGAACTCCATTAAAGCCATGACGGCATCAGAAATTGCCTATATACAAAATGGTATGTAACGCTTGGTCGGTATAAAATTCAGGAAATGACGAGAACATGCGCATTTTTACAGCATGGGCTTCAGGTCGTCAGAAACCTTGAATGGGGCCTCTGTCTTAGCAGTGATCTCCTCGACAGTAACGCCGTCGGCGATCTCAACCAGAGTCAAACCATCGGTAAAGTCAACGTCAAAGACGCAAAGATCAGTGATGATGCGGCTAACACAAGCGGGCCCAGTCAGTGGGAACTCGCACTGCTTGACAATCTTGGGGTTGCCCTTCTTGTCGGTGTGCTCCATAGTCACAACGACCTTAGTAGCAGCCGGGTTCGACACAAGATCCATCGCACCACCGAAGCCCTTGATCTTGCCAGGCAGCATCCAGTTAGCAAGATCACCCTTCGCGCTAACCTGCATGGCACCCAAAATGGTAAGGTCGATGCGGCCAGAGCGAATCATGCCGAAGGACTCATCACTGCCAAAGCATGAGGCACCGGGGTTAAGTGTGACAGTTTCCTTGCCGGCGTTGATAAGATCGGGATCCTCCTCACCCTTCTTGGGGTACGGCCCGAGTCCGAGGATACCGTTCTCAGACTGCAGAGTCACCTCAACGGAGGGGTCGACAAAGTTCGGTGCCAGCATGGGCATGCCAATACCCAGATTCGCATACATGCCGTTCTTGAACTCCTTGGCTGCGCGACGGACAATGCGCTCACGCTTATTGGCAGTTTCACCCTTGCCAAGTGCCGAGTTATCGGCGCCCTCCTCCTTAGCAAAAGTGTACTTCTCAATCTTCTTCTCCGTTGTGCTCTGAATGACTCGCTTCACATAAATACCAGGCAGGTGAATAGCAGCCGGATCAATATCACCGGGCTCGACAATGTGTTCCGCCTCCACGATGGTCATCTTCGCATTGCGACCCATTGCACCATTGAAATTGGCTGCGGCGTATCGGAACTGGCAATTGCCCAGCTTATCGGCCTTCCACGCTTTGACGAACGCGTAATCACCTTTGATAGCCTCCTCCATAACATAGCTCTTTCCATCGAACACCTTCACGTCGCGCGGCTGGCTGTAGAGCGCAACGGTACCGTCGGCATTGTGCTTCAGCGGCAGATCGCCGGTTTGTACGACGGTTCCAAAGGCCGCAGGTGTGTAGAAAGCTGGAACACCAGCACCACCGGAGCGACACCGCTCCGCAAGGGTGCCCTGTGGTGTGAGTTCGAGCTCAATTTCGCCAGTCAAGTACATGCGTTCAAAGGTCTTGTTTTCGCCAACATAACTAGCAATCATCTTCTTGATCTGCTTGGACTGCAAGAGAAGACCGAGGCCGGAGCCATCGACACCCGCGTTATTGCTAGCGACCGTGAGACCGGTGATGGAGGGATTGGCGCGCACGGCGTTGATGAGCGAGTCTGGTACACCACATAACCCGAATCCACCAGCGAGGACGGTGGTATTCGATTTCATGTCTTTAACGGCTTCTTCGGCTGAGGCAACAACCTTGTTGATTGCGGCACGGTGAATAGTGCTGGAGAAAGAGCGTGCGAGAAAGCGTTGGTGCTGTTGTGGCGAACCCGATCAGCCATGAGTCCGAATGCCAGTTCGTTACGCGGGGAATGAAGCTTACCTTGGTCGGATTAGCAGAGAACTGTCGCGCAAGGCGCAGACATGTAGCCACTTGAGAAGGCATGACTGTGGGTATAAAGCAATGCAGTAAAATCTAGTCGGGGCGCTTGAGGAGAGAAGAATAGAGGGAAGGGAGAGCCTAAGACGATGAATTCCGAGGCAAGGACCGCGGGTGACAACTTATAGTTCCGGGGGCGGCAAGAATCCGCTCGGATCCACTCTGGAGTTCCCCGCAGAATGATTTGGCCAGACATGACACAATGTACTCTATTAGAAGGAGCGCAATAGAGCCATTTAACTAAAACCTTACAAAGAGTCCTCTCATAGGTATACCATTGCACATATTTACCAATTTATAACATCGAATAGATATGTCCCTGACTTTGGAGAAATATCACCAATGTCGCAGCCGAAACAACCGATCCGCAGCCGATCCCGCGGGCCGCCGTCTGCTGAGTCATCCTATGGATCCATGGATCTCTAGGGGCGACACTTCGATGTACCAAAGATAAGTTAAGATGAATTCCAAGTGAACGACCAACTGCCGTTCAGATAGCCGGCAATTATTGCACCATGATTGCCAATCGCATCATATTACCAGCGATTTCTTTAAGAGTTAAACACCATCTACATGTCATTCTCTAGTGAACTTCAATCATTCAACGCAGGATGTATACTAATTGTTGAGAAATAAACACTCTCGTGCATTGTAGGAATCTACGGACTAGGTATATGGAAATACATTGGAAAGTACCGCATGTAGTAATCCAGGGCTCTAGATTCTTGGTCCATGATATCTTCATTTATGTACACAAACATGATATCCTCGCTGATGCAGGAGACATAAAGAGACATGGGAATGCATGATAGAAGAGGAGCGGCAAATAAGAGAGAAAAACGTCATCATCATCATCATAGTCAAAGCTTGCCTGTCGCTAGGTGCGGATACACCAAATATGACCTACCAAGGATCCTTCATGTTGACATCCTGAGATTCCTCATTCGCAGCAGGAGCCGACGGAGCCTGCTGGTCAGTCACAGAGTTCTGGTGTGCGTGTTCGATAGGATTCGGGGTGAGAATGCCCTCCATGGCAGAGGGTTCATTTGCGGAAGTCTCTCCTTCTTGGTCCTTCACAATATCGCGGCAGACGGGATTAACCAGAAGATCCTTCTTGGATCCGTGGATGTAGACAAGGAAGTAGGGGGTGGGCGGGTTGGCATCATCCTTGTTTCCGAATATTTCGTCCAAATTCTGGACTTCAGTGACGTACTCGTCGTTGTATTTGCGCCAGATGTTTTTCTGGAAGTCTTTAATGTAGATCCAGTAATGGCCGAATGAAACGGATCCGCGGTGAACAAATACCGCGTACAGGTGGTACGGGACGTTCTGGGAGTTGGCGAACTTGCCGGCAATAAGCTCTTTTGTGGCTGAAATCTGCTGCTCGAGAGCTGCTCGATGTTAGTGTAAGGTTCTGTTGCAAAGTGAAAGACACCTGTTCTCACCCTGGTACTCTATCTCCACCTCCTCCGAGATCTGTTGGAGCTCCTCAGAGAGCTGTGCGTCAATCTCCAGATTATCGGGATCAGAGCTAGGTTTAGTCGACGGCTCCACGGCCTCCAGCATCATAAAGTCCTCTTGCCTCTTGCTCTTATCGTCCAGACTCGAGTCATCGAGCACAGCCTTGGCATCGCGGAAGAGAGCTGCCATGTCAAGACTATCATTTTCCTACAGCAGAATTAGCTTCGTGACCTCGATATATCCTCATATGATCATACCTGTTTGCGCAGCAGCTCTGCTTGGCGTGCTTCGATACCGGAAAGACTTTTCTTCCACTCCCAGCACTGACGTCTCGCCTCCAGCAGATCTGGCCTGGAACTGTGTTCCATATAACGATCCATGTAGATCGTTTCAAAAAGCTGCAAATGATTGGTCGACTTGTAGGAAGACTTCTTCACCGGATCAAATTGTACACGCTGCACCTGGATTTGGAGGATTGGGGGAATGCGGGTGATGGATCCGTATTGCTCCGCCTCAGCGTTCTCAACGCTAATCTTCTGGACATCAAAGGCACCATCAATGGCATCATAGATGTCCCGAGGTCCAAGAGCCACGTTAACTTTGATATCACACCAGCGTTCATCCTTCGACCGCGTGCCCGCGGAAGTGGTTATGTAGGACCGAGTCTGGCCATAGAACATACTGGAAGATTTTAGTATTGCAGGACGAGAAAAAAAACTGTGGGGACACTCACTCTTTGACATGGTCAACTTGCTCACCATCCGAGGCAACCTCTCTAGGCTTGATGGCGCACTGGCTCTGGAAGAGTACGTTGTTGATGACCTCTGTAACATCCTGCTGCGCACCAATCTCCACTTCTTCTATCAGCTGCTTCTTGGGGTCTATCTCTGGAGCAGGCCGTGGAGGAACAGGTGGCGGACGGGCAGGAGGCTCAGTCTGAGTCGGCGAGATGTTCACATAGCCTTCACTAATTGGCTCGGCATCTATGGATGGCGCAACGATGCCCTTGCCATTATTCTCAGACACCAAGGTTGCCTCACTCCCTGCATCACTGATCGCAACATTGTCTGTGGCCACAGAACTGGTTTGCTGTTCCTTCTGGTCCTCAGCAATAGTTTGAGGGGGACCAAGCGGGCCCAAGACAGGGGCCCCATTGATATCGCCAAGACCGTGACTCCTGGAAGCGCTTATTGTCGACCGCCGCCGAATCGCTGCTTCGTTTCCTGGACTGATGAGAGTCAACCGAGCAAGCTCCTGGCTGGGGGTGACGTAAGATTTATTCGAGGAAATCATATCGCGGAAGAGAATCCTGAGTTCCGTGAGGACTGAATTGAATCAGTATACTGTCGAGTCACACTGAGGAAACGTAAAACTTACATCGAAGTGAGCGCTCGATTTCCTTTCCAGACACACTGCGAGATCCCACCTTCTTTCCTGTCATGCTAACTTCATTGGCCGTGTCCATTTGGTATTTCTCAATATTCAAGACCAGTTCTCTATATGGCTTGATAGAAAAGTAGAACTGAAGAAGACTGTTCAGGTAGCAGGTATTGCCGATATTCTGCAGTCCGACGGGCCATTCAGACAGGTTCTGCTCCGTCTCAGTGGTGATGCCTGCCATGCTCTTTAGCAAGGTGCTGTCCATTTCCCTGGCAATGAGACGGAGGGCGCGGCCATAGACATCAGCTTGACCAGGGTTCTCATCTACACAGATTGTGTAAGCAGCCATGACGGCATCTTCGTCTGCAGTTCGGTCAGGGATTTGAAGCATTCGGTACGCGTCCCCGCTATCCATGTCCCCGGCAACCGTCTCTCCTGTTTTGATGAAATGATTCAGACCGTCAGACTTGCGAGACTCTGCGATGAGTTGTACTGCTTTGTCGGCCAAATCTTTGCAAAGGGGGTTGTCGTTGACCTTTTTTATCTTTATGTGAGCCATGCGTGAAAAGTTCGAGAAGTGATATGGGCTTACCTTTGCGGTATACATGGTGATAATAAAATCATCTGGAGTCTTATCATCAACCCCAAGGAAAACATGGGCCTGCTCGACCGTCGAAACGCCTTTTCCGAGTCGTTAGCAGATCACTTACTGGGTAATTTTGATATTCACTCACGATCTTCTGACGCTGCCTTGATGCGTTCACTTCCACGGTCCTGGGCGATTATCCACATCTGGCGCCGTACCTCTGTTTCTTGATTCGTTGAGCCAAGAAACGCGTAGAATTTACCGATGATGGCCTCGTCGGTGAGATTGGAATCACCATATTGATGTCCAAAATACCTATATGCTTCAGTTACGTCGTCATCCGTGTATCTTCCTTCCGAGTAGGCGAATTGAACAGCCTGGTCGATAATCTCCCAGTCCTCACCACCTCGAAGAGTCCCAATTGCCTTAAGGCAATTCAAGTAACGTGAAGATCGTGATGGATCTGCCTGGACTTGGTGTTGATATGCCTCTACAATCATTGAAGCAGACATGTCCTCCACAGCGCCAAGGTCTTCGTAGAAGCTGTAAGAAAGAGTGATTGTTAGGACACCCTTTCAATTCCAAAGGGGGGAGGGACTAACGGAGCAGGTGCCATTTCAAACTCATGCACACGCTTGGATTTCGGATCTATTTCAAGAGTCAGTCGCAAGACCTTACGAGTACTCAGAGTCTATACGGACAATCGGATGCCTCCAAGGCATTGAAAATGTCGTCTGTCGCAGATGGAGGAAGGGGAGTAGGCTGAATTACACGTCTTTCTGACGCAGGTCTTTGGTTGATCAAGCAGACCAATTCAAGAATGGCATCGTCGAGGAAAATGCAAAAGGCATCCTGATATGGCAATACAGCCTTTGGGTCCACTGGAGGAGGGTTCCAGGCAGCATCATTCTGAACTTTTTGTTAGCGTCATTTATTCACTTTGCTTAGGAGCAAACTGGATGATAGCTGACCTCGTTACGGGAAAATCCCAAGAATTCCAGCAACTGCCTGCAAGGCTCTCCCTTTACACCAAAGGAAACCATAAACCGCTTGTTTACTTGGGTGATAGGCTTGCTGCGGTCACCATGGCGGAGTGCATTGGTGAGATAGAGGCGTAGATTATCCATGACAGTGATGGGTAAAGGTGCAGCTACACCTTCGAGGCGCTCTGGCTGAGAAGCAAATGCCTCATCAGCACGCCTTTTAATTATATCCGGATCTGTCAACAATTGAGTGAATTCTGCGTTGAGAAGAGGTGACATAATTCGCAGCGACACCACGGCCGAGCATGAATAGTGTAGACATTGGTAGTGGAACGTTTCCGCGGTCTGTCCCGTTCCCATCACCTCCTCAGTCGTCCAGGGACCTCTTTGCCGTCCTGACTTGTATACGAAGTGATGAACATGCCCCGCTGGGCCATTGCCTGACGCACCCATGCCATTTGTATAGTTGACAACCACCTGTAGATGACGGCGGCACCTAGAGCATATCGCAGATACTTTAGACATTCCTAGTCTGCGAGGCTGATCTGCCTGAGCAAGGTGGGTTTGATCGGTTTTTGTCACATATTTATGTCGACATGCATCTGGAGATATATACTCTAGGGGTCCTTGGTAATTCGGAGGGTACACTGGAGGGACCTGTGAGAGCAGGTTGCGACCGTTGCCAGGAGGGTAGACGGCATCGTACAACTGAATATCCTCAGCCAAACGTGGGGCGGTTTTACCTATACGATAAAGGAAATTAGTAACGTATTGCTAGGTGGATAGAGGCCATGGTCAAATCGTCTTTCAGAGTACTAACCCGCTGTCTGTAGATAGGCCATTATGCAGGTTTTTGGACAGGCGGCAGACAATTACAGATGAGATGAACGGATCGTAAGCCTGAGTAAGCGGATATATAGGAGATCCCAAGGGCAATCAACCCATGGGACCTAGTCAAGGGACTGTGCAGGCGTCAACGGTAATCTGTAGTGTGACGAGATTCTAGGTACAGCGGGGAGCCCACCGCACTGGGCTTCAGCGGGCGGGAAGCTTGGTGGGAGCTTCAACCGAAGTTAAATGAAAATACCGCAATGTATAGAGGTGTATTCTGTAGCCGTAGGGGAGAGATAAATGCGATGAAACGCCAACAAAAAGATGATCTTGTTATGTCATGCCTAGCATGAGCTCTATCGGCCCCGGACAATGAGCGGTCGTATATTCGGTCATGGATGGCAGAACTGTGTCATGGTTGGCAGAATGTATGGCCAAAGGAGAAGGCGGTACACACTAGCAAAACGCCTCCAAAATCCCATCGTCAACTTCCCGTCTAACCCGCAGCTCCATCCCTCTCAGCACACCATGGCGAACCACGAGGAGGAACACCACTACCACCCAGTGGATGCTATTGCAGCAGCCACCAAGGCCACTGCCCTTACTGGTGCTGTTGGTCTATTTGGATCCGCGGTGCAGAACACCTTGTCCCGCCGCAATGTTGGCACCATGGGCATCTTTATGCGCACTGGAGGCACCATCGGTATCTTCGGTATGTTTTCTATTTCTGCAGGCTCAATGCCAATTAAATGCTAATATGTTGATTGATTCAGCCGCGATGGGTGGAACCTACGAATTTGTGAAGACCGCCTCCGCCAACCTTCGTGAAGTGAATGATACCTGGAACACTGCTCTTGGTGGCTTCTTCTCTGGCTCTATCCTGGGTCTGCGAGGTCAGTGATTATCAGAACCTATCAATTGCTTGGATGTTGGAGGTATATATTAACCATTGTACAGCCCGCGCCTTCCCCGCCGTCCTCGGTTACGGTGTCGCACTCTCCACCGTTCTCGTCGCTTTCGAGTACACCAATGGCCTGTACGGATACCAGAAGGACCGCTCAGAGGATGAGTTCGAGCGCCGACAGAAGTTGCGGAAGAACTACCAGACACCGGCTGAACAAACCTTTGCCGAGCTTGGTGAGGGACGTGGTATGTTGAGACCTTGATCCTCCAATTGGAACGATATATTCGGCATTACGATACTAACCAGCACACCTAGGTATCTACGGTCCCAACTACGAGGAGCGCCGCGCTGAGCGCATCAAGGAGGCATACGGCATTGACGTTCCCACAGGGAAGGTACCTGCATCATAAAATTGTCTCCTTGTGTTTCTCTCATGCCATTTCCTGTTCTCCGGTCGCGTTGTGTAAATTATCCCCCTTTATCATAGTTGCCTCTCTAGCATGCCGGGCACGTCAATCCAATTCGATTTTCTTTGTGTTTATCTGGGGTTTGGGTGACGTAGATGATGAGCATATGCCGACCAGATATTGTACAGCAGGGATGCAATTTTACAGTACCTTTGATGAGCATTGCTTCCAAAAAACCACAATGCAGATCGGCATGTTATCCTAAAGATCGTCTCTAGCTAGCAGCGACTCAATGGGTCAAGTGGAAGAAGTGGGATGTCTGGGTAAACGTGGAAGTCAATGTACAGCGGGGGAGGGGATGTTCCAGACGGGCCAATGATGACGCGGGTATATCAAACATCGACATCTCCGACTTCCAACTCATCCAGCAACTTGCATTTGGTATAGTGGTATAGCAACCACCACATGACCAACACTCTTGTATCATGCAGCCTCGGAGGTGAGTTCGGATCATCGATCCTGGTTTCGAACTCGTGGCAGAAACCACTGAATGCAGATGAATCGGAGACACCGACCACCTTAACCATGGACGACCATACATCTATGGAGCACATGCACCACACATGATACTTCGGCCCTACGGAGTTCGTCTCCACCGGGAGATTCCTTTCAAAATTGGTTGTGTATGACCATGGAACAGCATCAGGACCAAATGTGATATCATCCAGATTGCCCCGAAACGGGCAGCTACGACGAAACAGCGACGTCGTAGTCGAGGATCATGATGATCGATCATCGGAAGCACGCGGGGGATTCCCGCCATATGGAGAGCATTAAAGGGAGATCTCATTTTTCGATAGAGCTTCGATATCGCCTCGACGTCATGCAATGTTCATACTTGGCCGATCAGGGGGATAGTCAAGTGCCCCTTTTGACCCCTCAGCCACAGATCGTGCGAATCATTTTCCACTAGACCCGTCAGCCACGACAGGCAGCCAGATTGATCGGGCAGTGAACTATACTTGGAAGTATATTGTGCTCTATACAGTATTTTTTAAAAAAGAAATTAAAAAGAAAAAGTCCCCCTTTTTGCTCTGGAGATCCCCCCCTTATCACGATACATCAAATGCAAATCTCAGGAACCATTGGGCTCTACGGTCAAGACTTCCGAAAGTCCTCGACGTCAACCATCTTCAAGAATTAGGCTTTCTCCTCATGATATGAGAGCCGGGCATCCCGGAGTGAACTGGTTTTTTGGCTCGTCATATACCCCCCCTCTTAATCTCGTAGACGTCATTTAAAGCCCCAGCTTCATATTTACTTCACCCCTCCCCTTTTCTTTAAACATATTCATCATAATCCTGGGGCCTTGGAATTCCTTTTTAAATTTGGAACTTCAGAAAAGAATTTAAAATTCACAAGGCACCTTGAACAAACCCTACAAACCCCCGACCAGGTGAAATCTAGATGCAAGACTAGCACGTCTACTAGTACTAAGCCCCGTTCGCCTGGTAACCAACTCCACGCCATCTTCCCTGAATTGATCGCTTTTTTTCTTTACTTTAGTTCCCTTTGTTTGCTTGGATTTTGGTCTTTTGATCTACTATACTCTTCTGGTCCTTATCTCTCACCCTTACATCCCCGGAATCCCGCTCCTTTTTCCCACGTTCCCGTCATGGCCATGGCCGCGCGGCCACAGACGCCCGTGCAGGATGCATACTCGATCCCGAGCATTCATGACCCGGTTGTTTTGAGTCGCGGATACGGCACTCTGCGTTCTTCCTCTCGACCTAGTTCATACGCCGGTAACAGTTCCGCCTTCCACTACAACCACGGCACCCCCGAGCAGTCGTCACAGATCCCCTATAATCCCAGATTCAAAGAAGAACTCGACACGATTAGCCATCGTAGCTCCATCGCGCTGGACCGTCCACCATCCATCGTGCACCGGTCGGCCTCGACGGCGTCCCAGGCTCGTTCAACCACCCCTTCTCGCCAGGGGACGAGTACCTTGCGCAAAAAAGCCTCCCTCAGCAAGAAGGGTAGCTTGCGACGCAATGGCAGTCGGCGATCCCTGGGTGCGGGCAGTGTGAAGAGTTTAAGCCTCGGCGACCGGGAGAAGTACCCCGACGGGACCGAAGATGTGAATAGTGTTTTTATGGTTCCTATCCCGACGAGTGGGAACCCGACCGAGGTGCTATCAACTCGTTTCCAAGGTATGTGGGTGTGGGGACATAAGAACCGCACTTTGTGCAGTCTAATTTTATGTCTATCGGACCGAACTGACGTGAGATGACGTTTCCTAGCTTGGCGCAAGATCTTGAAGGACTTGATTGTCTTTTTCAAGGAAGTACAGAAATCCTACGAGACCCGATCCAAGCTCTTCCTATCCGCCTCAAATGTCATTAACAACCAAACGACGCCCGCCGCGTTCCTGCAGTCGGGTGGCCTCGCCGATGCGACAGAGATGCTGCGCGATTTCCATCGACAAGGATATAATGAAGCCAACAAAGCCGTTGAGGTGGAGGTCGAAGTGATCAGTCAATTGACCGGCCTCCGCAGCGATCTACAGAAGAAGACAAAGGAGATCAAGAGCTTGTCCGGCGATTTCAAGAACACCGTCGAGAAGGAGATTGACGGCACGCGCAAGGCGGTTCGCAACCTGCACGAATCCCTGGGTCTGGTGGACACCGACCCGTCCGCCACATCAGGCAAAGGCGACCCATTCTTGATGCGCCTGAATGTGGAGCGCCAGGTCGAAAAGCAGATTGAGGAGGAGAACTACCTGCACCGGGCATACTTGAACTTGGAGAACTCGGGCCGCGAGCTTGAGTCGATTGTGGTCAGCGAGATCCAAAAGGCCTACAATGCTTATGCTAGCATCCTCAAGCGGGAGGCGGATGAGGCTTATGACACCGTGGAAAAGCTTCGCGTGGGTCCGATCTCCATGCCTCAGGATCATGAGTGGAATGCGTTTGTCGCCAATACCGATGAACTAGTCGATCCTCGGATCCCTCCGCGAAACGTGGAGAGCATCACCTACTCTGGTAAGGATCACCCTGCGGCGGCCGAGGTACGAGCTGGCATGCTGGAACGCAAGAGCAAGTACCTGAAGAGCTATACCCCAGGCTGGTATGTTTTGTCCCCGACTCACTTGCATGAGTTCAAGTCGGCGGATAGGGTGGAGTGGCAGACTCCAGTCATGTCCCTGTACCTGCCCGAGCAAAAGTTGGGCTCGCATTCGAATGAGGATTCAAGCTCCCACAAGTTCATGCTCAAGGGCCGCCAGACCGGTGCCATGCACCGAGGCCACTCCTGGGTCTTCCGTGCGGAATCTCACGAGACGATGATGTCGTGGTATGAGGACATTGAGAGCCTGATCAACAAAACCGGAGAGGCCCGGGACGCTTTCGTTCGGCATGCCTCTGTTCGGCGCCACGTGCGTACCGTGAGTGGCATGTCGAACAACGAGGTATTGGAAGATGATGAGGCCGACCAGACCCCTTACTCTGCCGACTCGGTGATCCTGACTCAAGGACCGGTGGAGCGGCCCATGTCTGCCACTCGCCAGGCCGGTGGTGCGTTCCCCAGTGATGTCCAGATCGACCGCCATCTGCAGGAACCTCTCTCTCCCTCCAGCGGAGCCAGCTCAGGTGGTAGGGACGTGATTGCCGCTGCTGCGGGCTACCCGGACAACAATGCCAAGGCCACCAATTCGCAATTATATGAGCAGAACGGTGCCGCTGATAGCCGGTCTCAGCGCGTTGCCAGCCAGAGCCCTGGCAATCAGTCTCGTAACCGAATGAGCCGACACGATAGCTACTATGGCCAATGGATGGCACCCGCTGCCGTCGTTACCAAACAGAAGGACCAGCAACCTGAGTCAGCACTTGATGATCGGGAGGTCCGATCCGACGGAGATCACGCTTCGATAGCTGCGATGTCCGGCGTGATTGGTGCCGCAGACCGTCGTGAGAACTCAGCTCCACCTAACGTCGCTCGTCGTGAGAGCGTCTCCACCGCACCAACCAACACCAATCAGACCGATTATACCAACAACACCTTGGCCACTTCCGTGGATGAGGCTCCGTCGTCCGGCGATGTTGGCATTGTCGGCACTGTACCCCTCGGGGATGATTTCACTGACAGAGGCAAAGGCGCCATGACTGGATCTGACCTGTACCGATCAAAGCAGGACAGGATGGACAGTGTGGTGGCCATTGACATGAAAATCCCTGGCCGCTACCCTCCGACCAATGTGGCTGCATGAATGACTTGACATACGCTTCATCTTTCGCATTTACCACCTTCACTTCTTTTCAATGTTTGACATTGTTTTATCATCTTGCCATATCCCCCCTTTGGGCTATGATCTTTGGCTTCCATGGATATTTTTCTCGGGTTTGTCTGTTGTACATGTACACACAATCCTGAAACTTCCCCGACACTTCTTAGCTTGCTTTTAGGTGTTTTGGTCCATTCGCTCTGGTGACCCTTCCATTGGCCTGTAGGCGTTCATTTCGGGTGAGGCGCAATGTGGATTACCCTTTTCTTCTCTTTTTCTTTTCTTTTGGCAGTGATCCCCTCTTTCTCTGATATCCTGGGTATTGGGCACCCGCACTTTCGTTTGAGGACATTGGAGTAGAGTTGTAAATGAAATGTTATTTTGGAATTATATCTTGAAATTTATCCCTCAGGAATTTACCTTTGGAGTTCCATGTGTCAGGAGAAAGGGCGTGGCAATTGGAGTATTGGAAATACATTAATACACCAGTCACAATCACAAGTCACTGTCACGCATGGTGACACCACGTAGGCCAGACTGTGATAGGAAGGTCGGGTTTATAATGGTGGGCACCTTTATCACTGCATGAATTAAACGGGTATTTTATGTATGGCAGCAAGACTGCAAGACTGCAAGTCTTTCGAAGCTTCAGAAGTGAATCACAGAAATCCTAAACCTGGAAAGCTCTCAATCCAGGACGAAATCGTCGAATATAACCTTGGAAAGACGATGCTGGAGGGCGGTGGGGCTCGGTGTTTACAAGTATCAGAAGGAAAACAACCTCAAATCTTTCCCCCGTCACCTCTTCCAACTTCTCACCTTCTTCTCCCCACCTTTTCTCTTCTACTTTGTACCACTCGAACGCGAACTTGACCACCACGATTCCAATCATGGGTATGTGCTCCGTGTCTATAATATTTCCACATTCCCCGTCTCCCTCACAGCGTGTTTCCCCTCTCCTATGTATCTTGTAATACTCGATACCTCTTTCCCCATTACTCCTCATATCCCCTTGGTACATTCTCACCCTCGGCCATTCCCCCCTCATCCAATCACCGTGCTGCTCACCCCCCAAAGTTGAACCTTGACGCCTGATCCTTCTTCTCTTTCGCTCTCCCCCGCTTTCCCTTCCTTCTCTTTCCCTCTTCCATATTTCCCCCTTATCGTTATTCTTGTTAACTAACTCGTCTAGCCGACGTCTATCGACCATACCAAGTAAGTTTTCGGATGATTTCTTTGGGAGGTTTTTTTTTCTTACTTCACATACTGTATAATACTTTTCTATCTTTCCTATCCATCTAACTATGAGGGTGCGATTCCAACATGCGCTCATGAAGCTATCGCGACGGGATGGTCAGTGCGGGGGCGGAAGCTTCTATGGAACGGGATCCATCATCCACGAGCTTGGATGTAAGGAGAAGAAAAACCCAAAAATGCCCGCGCACAATGCATTGGAGGCTCTCTAGCAACCGGCACAAAATGCGCTGTGTGCGCAAAGCTGGGGATGCTGTGTCCAAGCCTCTCCCGCGTCCCCCGGGGTCCTCGATTCGCGTTGTCTCAGCCTCCTAGTCACCTGACCCACCTCCCCCGAAACTCCCTGTTACTCCACCCATCTCTGCAATCGGATTCCCGCATCTCTTGATTTTCTCTCCTTCCACTTTCGCATTTCATTTTTCCCCCTCAATTTATCCATCTCGATTGTCTGCGGATCCCCGCAACTCTCTCCCTTGAGATGTCCGAATACCCCGATTACCCCGATTCTGACCGAATGCAGCAGCGTGAGAGATCTCGGTCGCCCCGTCGTCGTTCTTCTCGCAGCCCCCGACGTAGCCGTCGCTCGTACACTCCTCGCAGTCGCTCTCGCAGCCGTGACGATTACCGTCGCAGTGATCGTCGTTCGCGATCTCCCTTGAGTGCTTCTGGTGCAGCTGGATCGGGATCCCCCTACGGTGGACGCAGTGGTTACGCGCCGGGCAGATCATTCGACGATCGTTCAGTCAGCAAAGAAAATATGATGCAATCCGTTCGCGACTCGTCCCAACAAGACCGTCGGGTCTATGTTGGTAACCTGGCCTACGACGTCAAGTGGCATCACCTTAAAGATTTTATGAGACAGGGTGAGCAAGCATCCGATGCGGGGGGAGTGTTGAAAACATAATGGAAGACTGACCGGTGCTGGGTGGTGACTTATAGCTGGAGAGGTTCTCTTTGCCGATGTGTTACTTCTTCCGAATGGAATGTCGAAGGTGGGCGCCAATACGTAGAGTGGCTGGATCCCTTTCTACTCCCTGATTTTTCGTGGTTTCTGGTTTCCTTGCATGGACTGTTGGGTTGACGGGCTGGGCTTGGCCGTCCGGATATTGTAGGGATGCGGGTAAGCTGCAATGACTTGAAAATCATTTTGGGGACAATGAGCTAATGCGCATCAGGATTGTGGAGTACGCAACGAGGGAGCAAGCACAAAATGCAGTCAACTCGCTCAGCAATCAAAACTTGATGGGTCGTCTTGTTTATGTCCGCGAGGTATGCTGCTCACCGAGGTTAAGGATGAGGGGTTACATACTGAATCAATCAATAGGACCGTGAAGCCGAGCCCCGTTTCGTCGGTGGCCCCCCACGCGGCGATTTCGGCGGTGGTGGCCGCGGTGGCTTCGGTGGTGGATTTGGTGGCGGCCATGGCGGTCCTCCTGGTGGAGGTGCCCCTGGCCGTCAGCTCTATGTGTCGAACGTTTGTTATCCTCCGGCTCAGAGATACTGATTTTGATAAGCCCGGCTGTTAACGCATCATTGTAGCTTCCTTTCAACGTGGGATGGCAAGACTTGAAGGATCTTTTCCGCCAAGCGGGTAAGTTTTGCACTGGCTGGATGCTTTTTTGGCATTTCCCTTTCCTTTCTTTATTTTGTGAACGCTTGGTGAAATTGACTTGAACTCCCTCGATTTTAGCTCAGCAGGGTGCTGTTATCCGCGCCGATGTGCACACCGATCCCACCGGCCGTCCCAAGGGCTCTGGCATTGTTGCTTTTGAATCTCCTGATGATGCGCGTAACGCCATTGCCCAATTCAACGGATACGAGTGGCAGGGCCGACCCCTGGAGGTTCGTGAGGATCGATTCGCTGGCGGTGGCCCCGGCTTTGGTGGTCGTGGCGGCTTCGGCGGAGGCCGTGGTGGCTTCGGTGGTCCTGGTGGGTTTGGTGGCCGCGGAGGATTCGGCGGCGGTCGTGGTGGTTACGGCGGTGGCTTCGGTGGCCGCGGCGGTTTTGGTGGTCCTGGTGGTCCCCCTGGCGGTGCTCCTGGCTTCGGTGGTGGTTTCGACCAGGCTGCTGCCTCCGTTCCCCCGAACCCCTTCACCGATTTTGCTACCTCCGGGGGTGATAAGAGCGCGATTATCTACGTGCGCAACGTATGTACAAAGTTTAGGCCTAGTCTATGGTCTCAAGGCTGACAGGATGGTAGCTTCCGTGGTCCACTTGCAACGACGACCTGATCGACCTGTTCTCGACCATTGGTAAGGTTGAGCGGGCTGAGATCCAGTACGAGCCCAACGGCCGCTCTCGTGGCACTGGTGTCGTCGAGTTTGACACTCCGGACACTGCTGACACTGCCATCTGTACGTCATGATCTTCCTACCTGACGGAGAATTTATACTAATACCTGTACAGCCAAGTTCACTGGTTACCAGTACGGTGGTCGCCCCCTGGGCATCACCTTTGTTAAGTACTTGAACGCTGGACCTGGACCCGAGATGATGGAGGATACGGAGCCTACTGCTGGCATCACTCAAGATCAGATCATGTAAAATATGTCTTGACATGATCTGTGTTCTTTTAGGGGAGATTTTTTGGGGTTCTTTTTCTTTGTTTATCTGTTTCTGTGTCGCTGTTTCTCCGATGATTCCCTATTCCCATGTTGAAACTTGAGTTTTGATCTGCGTTAGCCTAGAAAACGTCTGTGCTCATGCACGTGCAGATCCGATCCACCGAACATGCAACTTTACTTGAACTCCTTCCGCGTAGTCTAAACTTCACCTTCTCCAACTCCAATTGCAAATAACCATGGCCTCAATCGCCCGGATCTGCCCACAAAGGGCCTTGACCTCCTACATCAAATCATCGCAATCTCTCCGCCCCCTCACAACCGCCTCTATCCGCACAACCCGACCAACAACCACACCACCAAGCCATCACTCACAACTTCCCAAATACCGATCCTTCCAACCAAGAAGACCCTACCACTCAACTCTCCACCCAGCCCTCCCAGTCCACGAATACACAAATAGCCAAATTGCGATCCTCGAAGCAAGTCTCGCTCACACCCCAGTCCACGGCTTCACCCACACATCCATTCTCCTTGGTGCCCGCGATGCAGGCTTTCTGGACGTGAGCATCCAGCTCCTACCTAACGGCGAATACGACCTCATCCTCTTCTGGCTGGCCAGCCGCCGCGGACTGCTCCGCGCAGCAGTCGAAAGTGGAGAAATCCAGTTTCCCGTGGGGCAGGATGTCCAATCCAAGATTAAGACACTCATCATGAAGAGAATGAAGATGAACGAGGTAGTCAGGGGACAATGGCAGGAGGTAGGATACACCCCCATTTTCAATTTGTCATTCGCTAGATCTCTTGCGATTGCGGTACTAACAAAAATCAGGCCCTCGCCCAAATGTCTCTTCTAGGCAACATCCCTCTCGCCCTCACAGAACTACATGCTCTTTCGAACGATATTCTCAGTTTGGCTGGCGATACCTCCGTCGATGCGAGCTGGTACACGCGCCGTGCTGCCGTTGCGGCTATCTACGCCAGTGCGGAGGTTGTGATGACGCGCGACCCGACACCGGATATGAGTGAGACCGAGAGCTTTGTTGAGCGGAGGTTTGAGGATAAGGATATTTTGGCTAAGAAGGTTGAGGTTGTCGGGCAGTGTGTTTCCTTCTTTGGTAACACTGTCGTTGGTGTCGCTAGGAGTTACGGGTTGAAGATTTGAGGCGGTTTATACTGTCTTGATTGATTGATTGATTTTATGGTCATTTGGCTGTCAAACCTTCGACCCTAACCTACACGCCTGGGTATAGGCGGTCTTGCCGTACATCCTCGCGTATTGTACTTTTATTTGATATTTGTCGGCCTTTTTATTTACATTCTACGGAATAGTTCATCTTCATCACGCTGATCACTGGTTACTTTGCTTCCTATTCTTTGGTCATCCGTTGTTTAGGTACATCTTCTATAATGCACAAAATGCATTACATACTGGGACACCAGTCCTAGTAAACAAATCAATCTTCAAGACAGCAAGCTACCTAAGTGTCATCTACATTCCTCTGTTCAACCTCTTAGTTCCATTAACGCATTTAGGAATCTGCCGAATTCCAACTGCTCTCAATGTTGTCATGTCATTATCATTTCAAAAGCAATTATGCGCGGCTATGAACCAAATGCAATCAAATCTTCTCCAGACTCACAAGCTGAATACCTATCGGTACAATAGGTATATAGATGTGAGTTGGGTCTAAGCTACCTAAATAGTAGTAGCACTAGATGAATAGCAAACCCGATCTAATGCAATGAAACATTCTGCACCGCTTCTTCTACACTCAGAGGTGCAGCAGACCCGTTACTTCCGCCTTGCTCATCACCAACTCGGAAGTCGAGTTCGGCGGTAGGGGATGTGGGAGAAAGAAGTATTGTGGGCGAGGTGGGTGATGTGGGCGAGAAGGGATCACGGGTACCATTACTATTACCATCAGACAATACTGGGTGGCTATGGTCATGTAGTCGTGGCTCTAGCTCTGTCTCTGTCTTCGATATCGGAGGTAAAGTAGTTTCCGTGATGATACCGGTTTCGTCATCATCCTTGGGTAGACTACCGCTGCTAGTTCCGCTCTCGACAGAGTCAGTGGGCATATGTGTCTTGCCACGGCCCCAGCGGCGAGTCTTTGGCGGCAGGGGCTTTGCGCCATGCTTGCCGACTGCTAAGGGTGCGGGAGATGGTGCGGGTACTGCTGTCCCTGGTGGTGGAGAAGGGCGGTGCTGACTGGAAGAAGGGGTGGTGGTTGCGGAGCGACGGGGTGGGGGCACAGCCGGGGGTGGGTTCGAGGCAGAGCGGCGTGCGTGAGTGGGATGTCCTGGGGGAACGAGGTGGGAGGTTGTAGTGGAGTTTCGGCGATCGATTTGAGTACTAGAGTGGGAGGGTGTATTTGGAGCAGTGTAGGTGGTAGGGCTGACCTCCACACCTTCAGGAATTGTGGAATTGCTGTTGCTGTTACGCTCACTGCTTGTGTCGACCGAGTGCTGCTGGTCTTCCTCGTCCATGGCGAGGCGACGACCGCGCCAGCGTCGGGATTTGGGAGGTTCGGGCTTAATCTTTGGCGGTCGGGTTGCAGGACCGTCTTTGCGGCTGGGTGTCATGATACCTGGTTTCTCGTGCAACGCTGCTACAGCTTGCACGCTCAGAGAGGATGAGCTGGCTGGTTCAAGATTCATGCCCAACCGTGCAACTGCGCTGAGCTTTCGACGGGATTCTGGCGCCTCGGATGAGCCCCGGGAGTCCATTCTTGTTGGCGATACTGCCCCTGGAGAGTCAGGGATGGTGCTGGCACGAGACAGTGAACGGGTCAGGTCAAGTGGATCTCCGATTTCAATTGGTGAGTCCTGCTGAACATTGTCTTCCAAGACTGTATCGATGCTAGCCGTCACTGCTACCTGAGTGGGAACTTCTTGCGCAACATTCATATCAGGTTCAACATTGCGCAGCCAATCTACCGTCGCACATCGAGCGACCAGTCGCCGCGTAGTTTCGTCAACCTCCTCAAAATGGAGTATCTTCGCTTGCTCGGTATCATTTCCATAGGAGACTTGACCCCGCACTAAGAGACTGAGCACCTTTCTAAGCTCGTCTCGTTTGTAGTGCGGTGGCTGTCTTAGCTGGGTATGTGCTAGAAGCGGATATAACACGCGCAAATAGGTATGCCGAAGTGCAGATGCCTCCTCAGGAAGGTCAAGCAGATTCCGGATCAAGATATCTACCAGAACATGGAGATCATTGGTAAAAAAGTACTCGTAAGTGCTGGGAGTAGTGAAAATCAGATAAAGCAGCTTCAGTGTCAGCAACTGCAGTGATGTTTCGGCTAATGCATGTTAGTTGCCTGTGTGTATCCATCAAGCAGAGAGACATACCTTCGCGGTTAATAAGCAGAATAATGTTCTCTCCAAAAGTCTTGTACAAACCGCCATACATAGACAGAACTTTGATGACCTTGTTGGTCAATTTGCTTGACGACGACGGCCCATCCACTGGATCATGGGCCGAGATCATAAATTGTTCATTTAGAACAAGCTGTTCGATTCGTTAGCTACTAATTTTGGGTTAGAAGGTCATACGAACTTACCAAGACTCGGATAACAGGATAATGATATGGATCCGTGACATCATAAGATAAATCCTCGATAATATCAAAAAGACACCGAATAAAGTCGTCATCCACGAGCACTGCACAGAAGGGAAAAGACCCATTATCAGCTTATTGGCATTAATGGGTAGTTCACCAAGAAATATACCCAAGTCTTCGATCCTGACACGCTGGACTCTCGACATCTCATATAGCAGATCCATCAAAAGCCGGTGCAGTCCCGCCTCACTATCCATATCTTCCCTCCTTCGCGCCTGGATAAGCTCCAACAGTCTGGCAAAAACACCTTCCTCATTCATCATCTGCAGCGACACTTCACTCTGTCGACCATCAAAGAGTAAAAACGACGTAATCAGGTGCAGGGTATCCGGGTCGTCTTCCTGTGATATGAAAAGTATAAGCGCACTGCTACAATGACCCAGGTATGTGGGATAGAAACAATATATTCGCAATTGGTTTTCGTACCTGCAAGAGACCGTAAATTATCTGTCGACGGACATAATCAACATTTTCGCCGAAGATGCTCGACGAAAAGAGTTTATACGAGCATTGCGAAATATCCCACTCTGACCGTAGGAATTCAGCTATACCCCATAAACAAAAATTAGTTCAAAATCGAACAAATCAACACACCCATTGCCGACGGTGACGCAGCAGTTCGGAGCGATATAAAGGAGGGAAAGGCACCTTTGTACTGAGTCGTAAAGCCCAAATACGCCCTCAAGACATCATCGATAAGGTCTTCCGAGTCGGCAGGCTTAGAAACGATCGCGTCGAGTTCTGTTGGTCGTTAATTGGGGGAATGACATGGTCACATGAAAATTGGATGATCATCAATAAGTCCGATTGGGGAGGGGAAGCACTCAGAACGCACGACCGCGCTGCTTGCTTTTTTCCCCGGGTAGTATACACTTACCATTCCAGAACTGTTCGGGCTCCGAGACCTCTTGCTCCATTTCCCGAGCTCAATCTGCGTCTTCGGGGCGTTAAGAGAGCACTCATCGCGGACCCCTTTGGGAGGTTGGAGATGCGGGATGTGTTGGAGGCGGGGCGACAACGGAGTACGTACCTTGGCTTTCCTCTTCCCGTTCTGGTGCTTGTGCCGCGCCGCTTTTTGCTTCATTGTTATTACATAAGCGATTTGATGTGCTTTCACCTGATCTGTACCGTAGGGCTGAGCTAAACCTGTGGTGATCATTCAGTAATTGATCTATAGCACACTTTTATATTATGACCTGGGCTGTTCATTGGAGGCAAATTTCGCCCTCTTTCCTTATACGAGTGGAGAACCTATATTATTGGAGAACCTTTGGAAAGACGGCTACAACACAAATTGAAAAGGAACTATCTATGCAATTTTCGCTGGTATCACTATGCAAGGAAAAAGAATTCAAACAAACAATACATTACACTCCAAACGGACGCTGGAATGGGTGCGCTTCGGTGTTCCTATTGATTCTCGTTAGTACTGTCCAGGACACAATCAAGTGCAAACGTTGAAACTCACAAGACATATTTATCCAAATCAACCACACTCGGATCGCTGAAAAGCAGATAGAAGTACTTTAAGGTTTCTGCCAACCAGAATGACTCCATGGTATCCTTCTGTACAGGCTTAGAAGACATGACGTCCACGATAGCAGCGTTTGCCAATTCCGTTCGAGTGTACTTTGAGACCGCCTCGAACATCTTCCAGCCCTTCCGTCGCCAAGCATCATCACCTGTGAGTCGGTACATGATGAAAATAGACTCGATAGCTTCAGGTCGGAGGTAGTAATCCGGCGAGGCGATGCTAACCATACCCGCCGGGAGATGGTAGTCACGGTCTGTTTGGGATAGAGAGGAGCCTGACTGGGGTGCACGAGGGGCATCTCGATTCTCAAGATCACTGACAGCTCCGGGAGTGGACGCTGGTGCGGGGATGGCAGATGGTTTTGCCTCCCTACCAACGCCAAATCCATCCCGCTTATAGACTTCCGGGTCTCTGTCGTGCGGGTTCAATGAACCCGGCATGGGTAAAGGAACAGCCATGCCGCTATCGCTGGCTCCGGATTCTGACTTTGGGTCGGAGACCATTTTGACGCGTTGTCCGTATGTGCTTTCTCCGCTGCGGAACTGGGCCTCGGCGGCAGAATCGCGAACGGGGCCGTAACGCTTGACTTCGTCGTCATAGCGCGTCTGGTCCCATTCGCAGGCTCGGTCCTTGCCACAAGGTAGCATACGGAAACGCTCCGGCATTATACCGGTGGTCGTCGATTCGTATGCCCACGCACAACCGTCGGTTAGTTTGGCAGCAAGGTCCATGTCTCCGTCGATGCCAAAGGCCTTGGCTCCAACAGCAACCATGCCTCCGATAAAGCAGGTTAGATGATGGCTCTCGTACATCAGCAAAGACTGAACATCGGTGGTTTTCTTTCCAAGGTCCAGGCTGGTGGTTGACCCCATAAACCGGATATCACGTTCACCCTTGACCATGGGTGTAAAAAGTAGGTTTTTGCGGGCTGCATCAATGGCCTTGGTGTACATTTTCTTGTACTGGTCGTTCGCACCACCGAGCAGGAGATACTCCTTGGGCAAATACTCGTACGTCGAGTCAGCCATTCCTCCCATCGTATACTTGTTATCACGGTACGCGTTGGGCATCAGCAACCCCCCATTGCACTTGGGTTGATCTGCCTCAGCCTCGATATCCAGATTGCCAGAGCTAGAACTCTTGTGATAGTTGGCTGGCTCTGCCTCTGCAAAATCGTCCATCAAGGCATCACGTGAGATCAAGTTGAGGTAACTGTTCAAATCAGTCGGCGCAGCGTAATGCTTATGAGCCACGGTCGTTGTTGTGCTGTTCTGCGTTTCTGTTGGTGTTTCCACCAAAAGCTCTTGGGCTCGGGGCTCTTCTTTGTTGATAGAATTACCAGGGTTGATTTGCTGGTAAGCTTTATATTTCGCACAACCCTGTGCATTGACTTTCATGGGCCACAGTCCTGGGATAGAGGTTTGGTCTTGCAGCCCCTCTAGCTCGTTCGTAATCCGTGCAATAGCATCATAGTACTTGTCTTGCTGGGTCAATTGAGCCAATCGAGTGAATTCCAGAGACATAGATCCAATTTCGGCCAGTCCAGCCTTAGATGATGCTCTGTGGGGTCGAACCACATGGTCCCTGTGGGAATGTTAGTCCCAGCATTTTAAGCAAACGTGAACAAGATGATACCTACGGTGTCCAACGGTAGTAAAGTACCGGCATGCGGTTAGGTGTATCAAAAGCACCGATCAAGATCTCAGCGAGCTCCTCCGCCTTCTCCAGTAGCACATCGTATCGCTGTGCAGAGATATCATAGGCACCAAGCAAGCCACCAAGATACCGAATCACAGTTTCAAACATAGGAATATCCTCTCTGGCCGAGGTCATGAAATCGATTTTCTTAATCGCATCGACTGCTTCCGAGAACTCCTCCTTCATCTCCATGATCCATAGGGTGTCAAGCGAATCCACCAATGTCGCTCCCCATCCATTGAATGGATCCTCAAATGCCGCTGAAAGAGGCTTGATCTCGTCATGACCCATAGCAATCTTTTTATACCCTTCCCATGCGTGCTTGAACTCGGCTTTGATCGTGCTGAGCTGCTGCAATCGTTCCTGCTTGTCGGCAGTCGCCTCATCCTTAAACTTGGCCTGCAGCTTCGGCATGGACTTCGCATATGTCTTTGGTAGCTTGATAAGCTCAGCCGATGAAACGGGGAATCTTTCGGGGAATTTTCTCCATCGCGTGGTTGGTGCGCCGGGTTCGTGCTTAGTTGCCACCCTGCCTGAGCCTTCGATATCGATCTCTTCCAGAAGAGCAGAGCTCGAATCACTCAAGCTCGAATCCGAACTCACGGGCGGGCGCTTATTACCACTGGAGACATCACTGGAAATGGAGCCAGTGTTCTTCAGGCCGTTCGCTGTCCCCTTGCTTGGAACCTTCTCCTGTGCATTGTTATACGAGCCCGCTCCCGAAGACGAAGCCGAGTTCTTAGTGTCCTCCTTTAACGGAGCTTCTGAGATAGTCGGCGGACTGAGATTCTCAGAAGAGTGGGATCCAAACGAGTTATAATCAGGCTCCGCAGGCGCAAACCGGTTGCTTCCTTTTTCCACCGGGACGCCAGGGATGGGCTTCGCGGCCGGCGCGGACTGGGATTTTGGATAAGCTGCAGTATCCGGATAGTGTATCGCAGGAGTCTCGATGATGGTATCAGCCCAATCGCGCGACCGAGCGAAATGAAGGACCGCAAGGATAAATGCTGCCGCGAATACGAGGAGCACTCGGTAGCGTCGAGCGCGAAACATGACGGGCCCGTGTTTCGACGGGATGAATAAATGAATGACGGGAAGGAAAGGGAGTGAAGAAGGGAAACAAGAGGAATGAATTTGGATAGAAATCAAAGAAAATATTAAATTCTAGACCCTTGGCCTTGTATCACGAGACTAAAACAACGAACGATCCACATGTGATGGGTGACGCGCGATTGAGGCAAGAATGTTATTGGATCAATTGTATGGATCCAGATCTCTAGTTCCTGCTCCATCACTCTAGTGTTGACATTAACCCCAACTAGGCATAATTGCCCGACTGGGAGATGAAGCTCTTCTATTTTTAAATATGATCCTTGTTCCTGGAAATCTTTGCAATCTCCCTACACAAGAAGAAGGAAAAAAATATCGTCAAACTCCAAAGGAAAGGGGGAAGAATAAGTGCTGACTGGGTTCAGCTCTTCAGGGTTCTCGACCGTAGCCAAGCCTGCCGAGCTTCCTACCGCAGTCTTCGGGGACCACAACTGGATGAGGGGGTGTACGCCACCGAGGGTCAAACGCAGGGGGATCCAATCATAGAACACGTTGATTCGGATCATAAGTAATACATGTCTATTTGAGCCTAGACTGACTGCAGCCTTGAGTTGTTTCGCTTGAGCGGGTCAGCAAGGGTCCGGAGGATCAACCTATCATCGTGGGGGGGTTCTATGCCCAATTTCCCTTTCGTACCCGAGGCTGTCATGCTCCTAATACGAAGAACGCCAAGTAATGCCAAGATGGAGGAGTAGAAAGCCTTGTGGAAGTATCCGTCGTGAATTCCTGAAGTATTTCGATGCACCGGGGATAAGGTTCGCCGCTCTATTAAAGTAGATGCACATAGACTTGGCGCTATATAGCTAAATAACTAGATAATCGGTTACGCCAGTGGCCTTGAATATCAAGCAGAAGATCGCCCCTGCATTATGGTAAGCTGCCGGTCTGGGCGAAGAGTATTATAATCAATGAACGGCTTCTTCGAAATATCTGCTAGCTGATCCCAGATGTAGTCGGTCACCCGGCCCTGGCGCTCGTGGGTAGTCGCTCTGGTGCAAACCGCCCAAACTCCTCGGTCCATCCGTCCACAGTAAAGTCGCTCATGAACCCCAAGGTACGTTCGCTGGCTGAGGCCCGCCATCATCTATAGGATCGGTAGATGCATATCGATTTTATAAGATTTTCTATCCGTTATTTTATGTTGCCGCGAAACAAGATTAAGTGGGAGCGATCAATAGTAACAAAAGTTAACATAACCAAAAAGCTCTGGCTATCGATTACGAATATGCATGCCAGTCGAGGCATGGGAAGATAACAGTATGTACCAGCACGGATCATTGCCATTGCGCTGAAATCGGCGGTTTCGAGGCGGTAGCTCGTAGGCAAGTTCTCCGGCGCTAGGAATCGCATATTGGAGGATCAATAGCTAAGTGATACGTGAGTGGTCCTCGGGCTCATAGAATATGTCGACGAGGCAGACGACTACAGCGTTTGGACGTGTGAGGGCCACTGAAGTCGGGCATTTAAGTAGTACGACTAGGAGATATAGTATATGTTTTGTGTACAGCTCTCCATTCACCCCACAGGCTATAAATACATCACGGAAGCTTTGATCTGCAGACGCCGATTTCTGTGTTAGAGCCCGTCGCTAGGTCCTATCCTCCTCTTGAGTCAAAAAGGAGAGTCCTTATTTTTATGAGATGTTAATAAGATCTTATTCCCAGATCGATGGGGCCTTTTACTTTCAAAAACTGGCACTGCCCTTTAATTTCTTCTAGTGGGTCACTCATTCCATCCATCTCAGGGTGCAAGCGGACAGCGGCCGGGATCCCGCTAGGCCATAAATGCGCAGGCGACAGGATGATTTGCATCATGCTGGCGGGTAAAAATTACGGACTCAGTCAAATAATCTAATATTCTGTCCAGCCCCGCTATGGGGCAAATCGCTGCCTATTTAGTAAACTACTTATTGATTGGACCGAACTACGAGAATTTCTGTCGGAGATTAGTTCAATTAAATACCAAGATTTTCACACGACCCGGGGAGCAAAAAGCGGTAAGGGGTGAGCACTAAATCAGAAAGGGAAACCAAGATTGCTAGACACTAACCGGTATATACGTGGTCTGATGGTAGACCTTGCACCTGTCTAGCCCTATACAACACGGATAGGTCCTAAAAAGGAGAAGAAAGAATCAATTCTAGATCGCTAAACAAGGCAAAAACAAAAATTCATGGAGACTACATGATTGGGCTTTCTGAATAATTTCCCCGTTATGCGTGAATGATACCTTCAAGACTCTATATTCCAACCGTAGTCCGTCGACCGTCCGTATTGGCTTTCTGGAACTGTTGGATGAGACCCAGAACACCGGCTCCTCCAGCGATGTCATTCAAATTCTCACCCTCATTGCCTTCATCAACTTCTTCTTCGTTGGCCAGTGGATTCATTCGCCAGGAATCTCCCAAGTCCCCATCGCTCGTGCCAACCCCGCCACTTGATGTACCGGTGGGGCGCGGGGCGCGGGTGGAAGAGTCATGGGTCTCCGATGGTGACTCTTCGTCCTCAGCGGTATCAGCCATAGGATGCTGCGACCGAGCAAGGCGGGAACGATGATAGGGGGCAGCCCGTCCGGGGCGGAAGCCCGATGCAGATGGCTGATTATGCGGGTCTAAAAGCATGGAAGCGGTGGGGGAACGAGTATGGTCGGCTGCCATGGGTCGAAATCTCGATGCTACAAGGGACGGACCCAATTGCCCCATAGGTCCTGATCGAGGTTGGGGATCATATCGATCATGGAGACCGCCTATCTCGTGGGGCCCAAGCGTAGGTAAATTCGGGGGTGGATGGAATGGCCGTCGACCAGCAGACGGATTATTGGTACCATAGTGATCCAAGAACCCATAGTATGAAGCAAGCATCTTTCCGTCCTTTGTCGAGAAGTAATCCGCCCGCAGATCTTGCCTGCCCGGTGTGTCCCTCCGGCCTGCGGACATGACATTTGTGCCTTTTTTGAAATCAAAGACCGCAAAAGAGCAAAGGTAGCCCATCCCATCAACATGAACCGTAAATTCGCGAAAGAAGTCTATCAATCGGTCACTGCATTTGGGAAGGCTGAACCACAGCACAAAAGGCGTGAAGATCATACTGAGGATCTCCTCAAGGAAGATGACGATCTTCATTTGGTAACAAACAGCGAATTCTTTGCGCACATCATCGCTGTGCAGGCGGCCTTTCCAGGTGCTCGGAAAATAGTGCGTAAAATCGATCAGCTCAAGTAGTGCGTATTCAGGATCAAAGACGTCGGTTTCTTCGGGAGCCAGTCCGCGTGCAAATGCCCATACCGTACCAAAAATACCCAGGTAAAAGAGAACGGTACGGTCAGGAGTGATCTCAAATCCTAGGAATAATTCGGGGTCCACCAGTGACGCAAGGGCAAGTACAGAGGCCAATGCACCGGAGATGAATGCCACAAACCGGGCTACCTGAACTGTCTTGTCCTTGGGGAATTGGTCGATGTAGCGACTGGCAAATGGATAGGACATATTGATCCGACGCTCAAATAAATGCCAGAGCTCATTGAACTCGCGAAACTTCCACTCCGCCAGCGGGGTGTATTGGCGTGATCCGATCTGGCCCGGGTTCTTCTTAAACTCATTAAAATAGCGGAAAAAGTAGTGCATAAGAAAGTAGACCACGATGAATGGCGCGACGAAGATGTTCATAATGCCAGCAAATATAAAGCGTCGTCGCAACCCATCACTCAGCGCTCTCCGGTGGGTATCTTTTAGAAACAAGGTGCGCAGCTGACCTTGTTCATTGAAAACGTAGTCCATGATGCATAAGTTAAGATTCCATTCTAATGTGCGCGAGAAAAGCTGACGATTTCTCAGAAACGGGACGGGCAGCGTAAGATCCAATATGTCTTTGTTGACTAAGGCAATCATAAAATTTTCCTTGCGCATGAGACGATTCGCAATGTCATGAGCATCCATTCGCTGTTTTGATTGACTGCCCATAAATCGTCGATGTTTGGCAGACACTGCTGCGGCCGTGGCGGGATTAGAATCTCGCAGCGTCATCAACCGGCTGACAACTTCTTGCCATGCGATGGTTTGTACCTCCCCGTCCGAAACTCCAAGCAAGTAGTAATAGAAGTCATGCATGTGCTGAAGCCGTCGAATGTCCAGCAAATATTGGAAAAGCTTCCCAATCCAGAAGAATGTGCATAACCATAGCAAAAAGAGCGTGGAGCCAGACATCTGGGAGGTGCATTTGGGGATCAAAATCTCGTCCAGTGATTTGCTGCCTCTGACCTTGTGGTAGTTGACGCAGTTGGTGAGGAACGTGGAGAACCCCACTACAAAGGCAAACGTCAACAAATTCAAGGCGCGACTCAAAAGAATGGACCAAAATCCATTTCCCAGGAAATAAATGTATACATCTTTCAAGAAATTGTCCAAATCCTCTACATTTGCCCAGCGCCACATGGCTTTCTTCTTAGGGTCAACGTTAGCTAAGCTTAGGTGCTGCCCATAAAACCATCGCGTCCAAGGATGACGGTTATCAGTATCTGATGGTTGTCGATTATGGGACGTTTCCCAGCGTCGTGGCGGTGCAGGGTGTGGAGATGGTCGAGGACTAGGGGTTCTGGAGCGACTGGGCATCATTTGAGGCGGGGGAGGGAGCCTTGATTTCAGGTCCTCATCATCATGACCCTCCACCAAGAGTGACTGTGGTACGTCCTCATCTCGATCATCAAGCTCATATCCTTGCGGCGAAGCCTGCGTCATCCATCGGGGTCTGGAGGGTTTTCGACGACGCGAAACCGACGGGGAGCCGCGAGGATTGGTCTTCGGTGATGGCCGACCCAGCAGGGCTGCAGTTGGGCTAGACAGTTCGCTATCCCTTGCATCTGCCAGCGCGTCCTCCAGCTCTCCGTCACTATAATTTTCCTGGTCCCCCATTGGGCCCATCCCTGCACGCTCTTCAACATCAGAGGAATCGGATTCGGCATCGTGTTCTCGGATAGCTTCATAGACGGATGGCGAGTCTGTGGGTGGGAGAAACCGCGAGAGTATATTTGAGGACATCATCTTCCAATCCGACTCAGATTGATGCTCTCGAGTCTTTGAGAATTATCGCCATGGATTGGCGGAGCTCTGGGAGGGATTCCGATAAGGTCAACACGGCGCTGTGGGGATGCGGTCACTATCCACAACAGCTTTCAGTACAGCACACAGCGATGCATGGGCTGTAATCAAATACGATATACCTTTCACTCTTCTCTCTGAGATCTAGGGTTCTCTTCTCGTGAGATTATGACCCGGGGCATCTGATCATGGACACGGGACCTATTGAGGAAGCTATCAGGTGGTGATCTGGACTATGACATAATATCGTGGCCTGAGGCCACAATCTAATCATGTTACGACACGAGTCATGTGGATGGCTTAGTCAGTGCGGGGTCTCGGGAAGGAAGAACAGTGTGTTAGTGGAACACTAACTTAGTATGCATGATGCACTGCTACTGCGCTGTTCGTTTTCTAGAACCGTCAATCTGGCGGTGACTTAATTTGAAATTGTTTCACGAAGGCCTGGTCACCACTTCGGGGGACTTCCAGACTTCAGGAGACGAATATATGAGGCGGGAATCTACTTGATGACACGGCCCCAGTCCGCAACCCACTTTGAAGTTAGTACCCGCGTCTTTTTTCCCCTCCGAGATGTCGGGACTTCCTATCATTTCGCTTCTGATTGCTAATTTACCAAAGGGTCCATGGGCTTGAGATCCCCTCGGAATGGTGGATATAGCGGGTTATATCCCAACTGCACCTAGTTATGTAGCTAGTGCGCTTATGCATGGAACCAGGGCGCAACAAATAACAAGAGATTTTGCACGGTGGCATTGGCTCCAGAAAGAGGGTCCGATCGACAACAGCCGGGATCATGAGCCTGTGGCCACTGATTCATGATGATTCGCCCCTATGCATAGACACTAAAGTACCTCCCCCGAAATGGATGCCACGCAATTACTGAGTAAAATAATATGGGAACAACACACTATCCTGAATACGGCGAGGCCTTAGTTCGGGCCCGACGCTAAAGCGTGGGAACTGAGGACTAAAGGAAACTAAGGGGAATCGCCTTCTCTACTGCCGTGTAGCCTCTTTAGCGCCTCTCTGCACTCCCGATTGGCGTAATCTTGGTATTCCCGGTTAAAGGCTTGAAGAAGCGGGATCTTTGGTCTCCGTTGTGTACCTGGAGGAACGAGAGAGAGCGGGTTTCCGAGGTACGATGATCTGGTAAAGTTCAAGCTGAGGAGGATCTCATCGAAATATTCATAAGAATAATAATCAAGTCGAAACGGTTGGTACTGTCATCTCGACATTTGGTAAGGAAGTTGGTTTGCGGTGGATTTCTTCTCCCCTTTATACACACCCAGCTCCGTTATCCACTTCTCTCCCCTCTTCCCTTCGCCCCTCTCCCTTCCCTTTCACTAAGGAAAAAAATTCACAATTCATCGGTCCGGAGGATCTATATATCCCCCATCCTTGCCTTTCCTTGGCTCCGCCCGGAACGTCTGCTTTTCTGCTGGGGGATCTGCAAAACACGGACGCACACACACAAACCCACTCCAAACGAAAGCGCCCCCTCCCTCCACCTCCCCAGCATCCCGCCCCGGCATCTCAAGACCTCCCAATTTCAAAGGGGACTGATGAAGGTACGTCTATCTTGTCCATAAGCCCGCTTACTTCCCTTTCCTTCCCTCTCCCTCGATAAAAAATGATATCACGCCCGCTCCGGGTCTCTCTTTCGGGCTAGCTTTGAAACCGACACGCCGCTACATCTTCCTCCCGCGACAATATCACGCATCGCAATCAAACTTTCCAACAATTGATCGCTCACCGTATATTTGCTAGATTCTGCATCTCTCAGACAAACGACGGTGACCCGCGATTCCTCTTTGTCCCTGCCCCGACTCGCCGTCTCGACCGAATGTACGACTCCGGCCTCCTTCCTTCCCCTGGACTCCATGTGTTCTCATAACGACTCCCTGCACAAAATCCGACTTTCGTTTATACTCGTGCGGCTGGGCAGGTTTACGGAATCTTTGTAATATTGGTGTCGAGGTAGCCCAAGCGCTTTCCTTCGGTGTGGACCTTCTCCCCATCACGCTCCCGTCCGCTCGCGCGAGAGTGACGACCGGGCAGAATGGATCCAGAAAACCCCAATGGACACAGTACCAAACGGAACTCGATACACCAAGCATTATATAGTCGCCCTGTGGAGCGACGATCGAGCAAGAAGTCTTCATCTAGGGACCGCCACGGCATGGTCTACCCAGACAGCTTTCGAGACACTGGCATTCGTACGGTGACCCCGGAATCACACTCCCCTTTATCTGAGAGCGAACACTTTACCCAAAGTGCGCCCTCGCCACGAACTACCATGCGATCGCGAACCGTCGAACGAACCGAGCCGGAAGCGCCGACGGAGGGAAGGACCGTGCGGACGCGATCACGAACCACAACGATGGAGGAGCAACGAAGCGACATAGGGTCCAATACCGTGAAGTCTCGCGCACGTATTGGGTCAGTCAACGCCGCCAGCTCATCTCAACCCAAGACGGCTGAAGGTAAAACCTCGGAAGATTCCTCCTCCTCCATTGGATTCCCATCGATACAATCTCCCAACTATATTGGTCAAGCAGTTACACGCCAGCGAAAATCCCCTGGGAGTAGCCGATCACCAACAGTCGCACACAACCAATTCGCCTCACCTCTCTCGAACACCGATGCCGCCAAGATACTGCAATTGATGAAGACCACTTGCGGAAGGATGCATGGAATCCTGTCTTTCCGAACATCTTCCAACTCCTCATGGGGGTCAAGCCCCTGGACCTCGGGATACTGCGCAATTAATGTCGCTACTGGAAGTCTCATATACCAGGCAAAGGGAGAACCTGCTTTAGCAAAGACCCTCATCCCTGATCTCCGCGGCTGCCGGGTACGGACTTTGTTTGATTCAGAGCTTCAGACAACCTACCTGAGCGTTCATACATTCACCTCCGGGCTGGGCATCCAGCTACGGCCTCATGTCAACGAAACATTCGACTCTTGGCTCGCAGCTCTATTATGTTGGCAGCCCATACGTCCCAAGGGCGTTCAGAATAAGATGACCAAACCTCAATCCGTCATTATCGGAGACCGACGAATCCCTGAACGTCGAAGAAACTCTGAGACCGCATCCCAAAAAGAAGCCGCTATCATCAAGGTCGGTAAGATGCTTCTTTGGGACAAACCGTCTGCGGCTGGAGTGCGACCGGCATCGGCGGTACGTCGCGTTTCGACATATAGACAGTCAAGAGCCCTCTCTTCCTCCTGGCAGCGAGTGAGCTGTAGGCTACTAGAAAACGGCTTTTTTAAGCTCTATACTGAGTCTGATGTTGCTCTTGTGGCATGCATTCAACTTTCGCAATTATCGCGCTGTGCCATTCAACAGTTGGATTCGTCGGTGCTGGATGATGAGTTCTGCATCGCCATTTACCCGCAATACACAGCACATCCCGTTCCTGATGCAGCGATGCGTCCCATCTATCTCGCTCTGGAAACCCGCGTCCTTTTCGAGGTCTGGTTCGTTCTGCTGCGTGCATTTACCATCCCAGAGCTCTATGGTCCTCAACTGCAAGCTACAGAGGAAGACCCGAATAAAACCCCGGAGGCCGACAATTCACCCACTAAGGGCATGTTTCGAATTGAGAGAATCCTACACTTGCGAGTTACGGAAGCGAAGCTTTTTCGTACCAAGGAAGAGGAAACACCGCGAAGTCGAAAACAATCTAGATCGCATGGTTACTCTGCTCCGGCCTCGCCCAAGGCTAGCGACTTTTACACGGAGGTTCTTTTGGATGGGGAAATTCGCGCGAAGACTGCTGTTAAATACCGCACCACAAACCCATTCTGGCGAGAAGATTTCACCTTCAATGATTTACCGCCAGTCCTGTCGCAGGCTTCTATATTGGTCAAAACCCTCAACGCACAGAGAGATTGGACGCTCATTGCGCAAGGGACATACTCGTCCACTCAAGAAGTCAACGCAGTCAACATGCTCGATGAAATTGAGATTTCCACCAATGACGCAGTGTTTGGACGGGTGGATTTGCGGTTGGATGAATTGGACTCGGGCGTGGACTCTGAAAAGTGGTGGCCCATTTTAGATGATCATGATCAAGCAGTTGGTGAAATGTTCATGAGAGCTCGAATGGAAGAGACAGTAGTCCTGATGTCTGAAGAATACGCCCCGATGAAGGAGCTCCTTCACAAATTCACCAATGGCCTAACAATCAATATGGGCCAAGTGATGTCGTCTGAATTGACGCAGCTCGCTGAGATGCTTCTGAATATCTACCAGGTCTCTGGGTCCACAGTAGACTGGATCTCGGCGCTGGTCGAGGATGAGATCGATGGCCTCCACAAGGAGTCCACCGCTAGTCATCTGCGGTACACGACAAGAATTCATTCGAATGACACCCGGGAATCCTCCGGTCATGACCGTAATGTCCTAGTCAGAGATATGGGGAGGACAGCCACTGTGGAAGCCAATCTCCTGTTTCGCGGGAATTCGCTCTTGACCAAAGCACTCGATCAGCACATGCGTCGGTTGGGTAAAGAATATTTGGAAGAGACGATCGGAGAGCGCCTACGCGAGATCGACGAGAGTGATCCCGAGTGTGAAGTGGACCCAGCTAGAGTTCCGCGTGCCGAAGACCTTGATCGCAACTGGCGGAACCTAATCAATCTCACCACGATGGTCTGGAAGTCCATTGCGATTTCATGGTCCCGGTGTCCTGCTGAGCTCAGGCGTATCTTTCGACATGTCAGGGCGTGCGCTGAGGATCGCTATGGCGACTTCTTGCGCTCTGTGACTTACAGTAGTGTATCTGGCTTCCTCTTCCTACGGTTCTTTTGCCCGGCCATTCTCAACCCCAAGCTCTTCGGGCTCTTGAAAGGTAAGAGCCTCTGTATGCCCTATTCTGTTCTATTCGCTCACTATCCTCGCAGACCATCCCCGTCCTCGCGCCCAGCGCACTTTAACCCTCATTGCCAAGGCCCTCCAGGGCTTAGCCAACATGACAACATTCGGCAACAAAGAACCATGGATGGAGCCCATGAACAAATTCCTGGTTGGCAACCGCACCGAGTTTAAGCAATTCGTCGATCTTATCTGTGACATCCCGTCGAATGCGACAGCTCCTATTCCCACCCCCTCCTATACCACTCCGTTGCAAATTCTTGGACGGTTGCCACCTACCTCGCGTGAGGGCTTCCCTAGTCTTCCATTTTTGGTCGACCAATCCCGGTGCTTCGCAAACTTGATTCACATTTGGCTGGAAGTTGTCCCTGAGCGACTCTCTGAATTGGAAGAGATCGATCCGTTCCTTTCCAAGTTTCATGAATTGGCACTTCACCTGCAAGAGCGCACTGAAGATTGTTTGGATGAGGCTGAGCAAGCTGAACGCCCAAATGATACTCTTCAGATCAAATGGGAGGAGTTAGTGGATTCCATGGAGCGGGCCGTGACCTTCTATGATGAGAGTTCAAGCAAGCCAGCGACTCCAGCTCCGGATTCTACTGCTACTGCTCCTGCTGCCCCAGGGTCTGCTGCCTCGGCAACTCCAGGTCATCGTGGCTCTATTGGATTCTTCGCACCTCGACCTCCCCTTCCCCGTCGATCAACCGACTGTGCGCCAGAGGAGGATGACACTCCACCCAGCTCTTCCTCTGCCACTTGGGATCAGTCTCGCATGCCCTTCACGATACCCCGATGGTCTGATGCTCGCGATAGCACCGGCAGCTCCAAGAATTCCTCTACCTATTCTCTCGACCACTCTGAGAATTCCAAGGCTCGCAGGTCCAGTGTAACGAAGGAGAGCTCTAGCAAATACCGCTTCTTCGATTTTGTCCCTGCTCCCTCCCGCCGCAAGGCCAAGGAACGTGATCAATCCGGTCATCACTCACATGAAGATCTCCGGAACGAATTCTGATCGACGAACTCCCCAATATGCCCTAGCATTTATTGATCTCTGGTTCTTTACTCTTTATGTGCTCATGAAGTCCACGCTCCTCTTCTTGTGTTCTCGTCCTTTTTCCATTCCATTCCCTCTCCATGTCATCCCAGCATGTGTCACGGTGTTGATACCCTTTCCCCTCTCTTGGTTTTGGTTTTTTTTATATTGTGTTTCAGGCTTAGCTCTCCTGTATGCCCGGTAAACCCCGACCCAGCTCTTGCACGACAAGAAATCAAAACCAAAACAAGAAAGAGATAAATCTTACACAGAATCGGGCGGTTGGGCCCTTGGTTTACACAAAAGCACACTTATGCTGGGTCGGGGTCTGAAATTTTTGGAGGGCATATTTCTTTATACTGTTTCTGCATGGGCAGACTCGTGGGAGAGGCTATCCAATGTGTAAATATTCTTGATATCTCCCCAAATAGACGGATTGGGCTTTTTACCTATGCTGTTTATCACAAACATCATGATTCGTAGATATATACATGTTCTCTGTAGATCAGCAGACCTGCCGTTATTGCCATGCATGGCTTTGTTCTAGAAAAGAAAGATCAACATGACCCATGAGGATCATACTTATACATACCTAGCCTAAACGCTTTTTAAGGCCATGATTTCTGATGCACGTTGGTTAATTTAACCACTCAAACCTTACCTATAGGTTCCCGGGCCGATCCCGCATAGTGCTCCCGTATCGTCCTGTTGTCTGCCTTTCCAAGACTCATATTCTATTGTTGTTCTACGATGATTTCAACAGGCTACTACATGTCATAGTAGTCAGGCTTTGTCTATCCAATACGGAGGTGAAGATCTGTGACAACAGTAGTAAATATGTGCTTTTTCTCGGTTGATTCAATGTCATTGCAATTTAGCCTACACACAGAACCTTTTCCCACTTCTGAGAAGCGCGTCTCTATCTAGATAGACTGAATCAGCGAGAGGACGCAAAAATGCATGATAACATGTCTTCATTGTTTGAAGTCATTTGGAACCACACTATACTCGAGAATAAAATTATACACAGCTTTTTAAACCCTCACTCCCTAGACAGGTTCCGGTCTCTTCAACATTACTATGCTAAGTCATTTTCACCCGGGTCACGGGGCCCTTATAGGACTTGTGGCCACGAAGCATATAGTAGCCCATTGAACCGAGAATGACCGCGCCGTAGATTACCACAGCCCAGTTCATATTAGACGGTGTCACCTTCTTATTTAGAGGGAAGAAACAGAAGACCCAGATCACCAACAAGACGATGATAGAGATCGTGTCGCAGATAGGTGTGAACTTGCCCATGCTCCAGCGTGCTGGAGGCAGAGGCTGGCCCCGCCAGCGTCGGAGACGAACACAGGAGATAGAAATAATATAGGAGGAGAGGAGTGCGGCAGTACCGAGAGACATAATGGCGTTGAAAGCCACCGAGGATCCAATGTTGATGAGGGATAGGAGTGAGACGATTACCAGGCTCACGCATAGAGCATTAAGAGGCACGGTGAAAGTTGGGTTGACCTTGAAATCCATATTCCATTAGAGGTGTCCGTGAGGGTTGGACTTGGGGTCAAGACTTACAGTCGCGAAGAAATCGGAGAAAGGAAGACCTTTGTCACGAGCGAAAGAGTAGATCTGGCGGGAGGTTGTCGCGACGTTACTGATCGCAGCGCAGAATTGCATGATCATGATCACCACTGTCATTCCGGTTGTTGCGCGGACTGATCCTGTGGAGTTGAGGAAGACCTGGATGAAGGGGAAGCCTGTCGTGGAAGCGAGGACTTCGTCGATGTCGCCGACGCAAAATGCGAGAGTAACAATCATGACGAAGCCAGTGGAGCCGTTTAGGATCAGCGTCCAGACCATGCCTAAAGGGGAGAACGCGAGAAGCGTCTCTGATCTCCTCGGCTATTCAATTTATCAGTATTTTAATCGGTGGAAGAGTAGACATATACATACACATATGGACTGCGGAGTCGGGGCCTGTGAGGCTGTTAGTAAATTTCAAGTGGTAAAAAGCCTTATGCTGCACATACCGATCAAAGCATAAATGGGTCCAATCAGTCCAACCAGACAGGAAAGCCCATTGTTTCCCCATCCACCTCGATCTTCGATAGAACCAAACACCTCGGAGGGAGGGACGGTGGGAGAAAGCACCCAGAGAGGAATCAAGATACCCAAAAAAGCCAAACACATGGACGATCAGGATGATTCCCTCAATCATGGGCAGCTTCTGGGCTAGGAAGGTATTGAACAACATGGCCACCGCAGCCACGGCAATCACAAGCAGCGTGACATGGTATGGCTGATACTCATAGGTATCAGGATAGTTGATGGCAACAATACCAACCATCATATTAGCGACAGTATAACAGCATCCTGCGATACCGGTGTGCCATCCCAAGACACAAATCCAACCAGTCATGTAACTTAATACAGCCTGGGAACCTGGGGGAGCAAACTCCGACACCCAGTGATATTGCCCACCAGAAGTAGGGGCCCTGAATCCAGTTAGTAATGCAGATGGCCAAGCCTTGCCAAGAGTTCTACTTACATGGATGCCATCTCAGCCATGGAAAGGATAACGAAGCTGAACCCTACTAGGGCGCCTAGGTAGGTATAGATCATCCCACCTTTGCCGCCATCAGTCAAGCCATAGGATGAACCACTACCAGGATGTCAGCAGTGCCATTTGGAAGCATAACCGTATAGACTTACAAAAGGACGGCTTCCCATGTGCACATAAGTACCGCTGTGAAGCCCAGAACGGAAAGGAAGCGGAAGTTTCTCTGCATTATTTTAGCTTCTAATTTTTGCTTTTTCTTGGTTGAAAGACGCATACGTTCAATTCTTGGTTGCGACCAACACGCCACATGTCCTGCTTGTCCTGCGTCGTACCCGATCTGGGGTCGGCGACATCCTCAGCCGAGCCTTTGACGTTCGTCGTTACTCCTTCCTCGAACCCCATGATGGAACAGTTCGAATATTAGAACCAGAAAAGGGGTGTGATTCAAGGTAATGAAGTGTGAGAGAGAGAGAAAAAAAAGATTAAGGGTTGGAACTCAGTTAAAGCCAAAACAAGTTAAAAAAATGTAACCACACGCGTAGACTCGGAAACAGCGAATCCCAGTGGAGTCAAGAAGCAGTAGCATATGCAGGATTCGGAGAAATGAGGGACCAGGAAAAATAACAAACATATATGTTTCAAGAACCCTACGAGCTCTAGTCCAACAAGCCGGGATTATAGTTGGCGAGAAACAAAATCCTATGCATTAGGGCAGACGCACTAGTCTAGCCTGGGAGTGCGAAATTAAAGCATCCCGCGCCGAAGCTGGCCAGATTCCCATCCGTTAGGGTTCTTAGCAGCTAAGAACCTTAGCCAATGAACCATAAATAATTGGCCCGATACTATCGTGCCGCTATTCTGTTCCACCTCGATCCTTTGTGAACTAGGATCTGAATCCTTCTATCCGCAGTGCAGCTGCGTTGTGCCGATCATGTTCTGTTCTTGGGATAGCGGCAACATCGTGATTCGTAACCCGACAGGGGGCGAATCCAATGCCAGGCATCGCAGACAAGAATCCTACAGAATCTTACAATAATTTGATTTCTTCCAGTTCTTGGAGGGGCTATGAGTGGAGTCTCCCCCGGGGGCGAAAGTAGGCTGGAATTGTTATACTTTTACTCTGATGCACCAAGGATCAGGCCAGGACCCCTGTAGTTCATGGATCCTTTGGAAACCCTCCAGTATAATTCATAATGTACACTGTAACAGTATAATGCTATCGTGAAATCTCTGCTTCAATTGTTGTCGCCATTTTTTTTTTTGTTTCGCACCATGGCGTCCGATTCCCCTTATACAGTCTCCCCGACGGATCGAAGTGGTCTGATCATTATTGTCGAGACATTGTTCATGTCATGGATGATCATTGTGGGATTAATTCGGTTGTACATGCGACTTGCAATCAATGGACCAGTGCAGATTGACGATTTGACGGTGTTTTTCGGAAGTGTAAGTCTTCTCCAGATAAAACTACACCATAGGATCATCCATGTCTCTCCAGGGCCATCATTCTATGGTGAAGGCGTGCAAGGACTAATTTTTCCGCTTCGTCATATAGGGACTAGCTGTCGCTCATGTAGGAACAACCATGGACGCAGTGAACCACGGCCTAGGCCGACCTCAAGATGCAAGTTCGGAATCGAGCTTAAAACGTGCTGGAGAGGTAAGTCAATGCCTTCATCTATACGCTGCAATGGAGGTTGAATCAACTCACCAGTATTCCAGGGCCTTTATGCAGCAAATCTTTTGTTTTTAGCTGCACACGGAGCCTCCAAAATCTCCGTATGTCTGCTATTGAAAAGACTAGGCCGACAACAAAAGTACCTCCTCGCCTCAAGGATTCTTCTGGGAATGGTAGTCGCATGGACAATCGCTTCATTCTTAGCCATTGCTCTCAGTTGCTACCCGGAATACCTATTGGATCAATCAGCCGTGGCGCAGAAATGTGGAAATCTCGTACGTGACCACTTGCTCTCCTTGTATGATCCAGCTCACAATGGAAAACAGAATATAGCCTGGAAGTCCATTACGGCGTTTGACGTGGTCACCGATGTTCTCTCCTTTGGACTGAGTATATTCCTGGTGTGGGGTATTCAGATGCGGTGGAAGGAGAAGGCCACTGTGATCTTTGCCTTTGGAACGAGGACGCCGTAGGTCCATGTTGGATATCGCGTACAGATAATGCCAGGCTAATCATCTTATTCTGACTAGTACTATTATCTTGATCATCCTCCGGCAGGTCTACCTCAACGACGCACTTTATCACCCTGATCCACCTTTCCTTTTATCCAACGCAACGATCGCCACTGCCGTCCTCCTTCACTCCAGCCTCATGGTCTCCACCGTGCCGTGCCTAAAACCTTTCGTGATCGCATTTAACACAGGCTGGGGACAAGGCGTTACCAACAGTCATGGCGAGAACTCGTACTTCACTCCGACTGGAAAGAGCGGATC
This sequence comes from Penicillium longicatenatum, assembly GCF_028827895.1. Classification (NCBI taxonomy): domain Eukaryota; kingdom Fungi; phylum Ascomycota; class Eurotiomycetes; order Eurotiales; family Aspergillaceae; genus Penicillium; species Penicillium longicatenatum. The sequence continues at coordinate 2,914,674 of NW_026643124.1, forward strand.
AACCAATCACTCTCGAATCTATACGACGAATATAGGAGACGAAGACGATGCGATTGAGGTAGAACATGAGCGGGATTCTCAGGAAAGTCAACACTCGCGACAGTTGATTATTCACCAAACGCAGGAGTGGACATTACAAGAGGAGTATGAGATGGAGGCGGTTAAGGATAGGAATTGAGTCCGTAGTTGGATTCGTAATGATTTCACGGTTGCTTTTGTAAACAGTAGACGGGGATTTAAATTCCATTGGGACATAGACAAATGCAGAGATACATGCCCCCATTTCTATACTGACTAGGCTACTACTCTCTATACAGCGGTTGAACTACTTAGCCACAGGCTCCCGAATCATCGACAGCGCCCCCTCGGGAGTAACAATCTTATCCTCGCGATCTTGAAATCCAAATTTCCGATACAATGGCGCTGCATCAATATGCGCATCCAAATAAGCAGGAACACCATCCTGATCCGCAAGGTCACAGCCCCACTGGATCAACATCGAAGCCGCGCCCCGTCCCCTATACTCCGGATCCACAACCAGCATATCCAAATCTATAGTAATCAGTATAAGGTATTAGCAAAAAGCAATATCCACATACAGTAAAACCTCCGCTCCCCAAAAAACGCCTTCTTCTCCTTGTCCAAATCAGTATAGACTAAATCACAAGTCTTTCGATCCGACTCTGCATGCCACTCGGGAAAACGCGCGCCACTGTGCTGTGGGTCCAGGTCCCATTTAGCGTATGCAACCACGGCACCAGCGGGATCGACAATTTTGAGGTATTTACGATGCGGGTTGTGGAGCAGATCGTGGCCGTTGGCTTCGTCCCACCACGCTCGGATACCTGGCGTGTTTGGGAACATGAGGAGGTTAATTGGGATACTGAAAGATTTGTACCAAAGCTCTGAGAGGGACGGGATATCATCCTGTGTGGCTAGTTGGAGGGCGAGGGGGGCCATTTTGACTCGGTGCGAACTACCTAGGCTGGTTTGGCGTGAAGGGTACTCTGTAGGGTCTTAATAAACTTTTGAGGCGTGGAAAATTCTGCAGATTTAGAATTGGAATTGGTCTGGACGTGCAAAGGTTATATGGCGTGTTTTGATCCAGAGATTCGGGTCCATTTAGACTTCACGAAATGAATTCTGCGTTGGGGCCAATCGGTGGTAGGCGTCGGGATGGATCGATGATCCGGGACACAGTTGTTCAGGCACCAATAGCAGGTTTGGCCCCCAATTTAGCTTGCAGGTTTCAATTTCATTAGGGGGATTTTTTTTTTTCTTCTTCATTTGGATTTTCATTTAAGTGAATTCACTAAGCGATGCAGTTGAAGTGGCCAAGGGGCTTTCCAGGTCCTCCTTTACATAGACCATGGAATGAAGCAGAACAGGGAAACCAGAAGAACTGAAGAGAAAAGAAACAATGCCAAATGCACGATGCTAAATGTTTAACTATCAATGAATCCCCCAAAACCTCTCCGCATTGAACGTATACCGATTATCGTCTTTCCACAAATCGTCAAAAGCCGTAAAAAGCACCAAATCATCCCCCCGATGCGCAAAACTCCTCCTCAAACTCTCAACAGCAACCCGCTGATTCTCCGGCGAAGGAGTAGCATCCCCATTAGCTTGTCCAGCATGCGGCCACCCCGATTCCGTAATGATAGTATGCTTTCCCCCCGCCGCAGCCGAAACAGCATGCATCTGCTCAAGAGCATACGGGCCAGCATTATGCGGCTGTTGCGTCGCATCAAAAAAGGCATGACAATTCGCAGCACAGTAATCCGACGCGAGGCATAATTCCGGGTGCTGCAGAAGTACGGAAAAAGTGTCCACTGTGACAACGGGACCTTTGTACCCCTGTGCGCGGAGCCAGGTACGAGCTTGAGTAATGGCGCCCGAGACTTCGGCGGGTGTGCTGCGGCCGCCGTTTACCAGTTCGTTGCCCACGGCGATAGTATGGAAGACGGTCCAGTCTTGGGTACCGTCTTCGGTGGTGGCGGCTTCTTTGAAAGCGTTGAGGCTTGTGGGGAAGTCGGTTAGATCGTATATTCCGGCAAATACTTGCATTTTGTGCAGACGTGCGGCTCGGGCTACAAGAGTTGTTTGGGAGCAATCTGTTCCGTAGATGCGGACGAACTGATATTGGGATAGGAGGTCGAAGTCCTTGTTAACTCGGTCTTGGGTTTTGCAGCTTCTGTCGGCATTGTATGGAGAGTATGAGATGCCGAATTGGCGGGTACGGTGCTCGGCTGGTTTGGGGTGTGGAAGTGGTTCTGGGTGAGATTGTGGTACTGGGTGAGGTTGTTCGGAATGCTGAGAGTGCTCGTGGTGAGGCGTTTCAGGGTCAGCCGGCTCAGGGTGCTGCGCTTCATGTTGGAGAGGAGGCGCGCCATTGGAAGGTGGCTTCTTCTGTTTTTTCACGATCGAGACAGCGTCATTCGTAGGGATCATATCATCTTGCGGTTTTGTCTGTGTCAGTGGTGTTGAAGGCGCATCTGGACTCGATGTTGATGTTGGTAATTGAGTGGGCAGAGTCTGGAAATGGTTCAAGACATGTTAGCGATCATCCCTACTTGCCTGGGGATATCAAAGTCTACGAACATTTGCTTGCGAAACAGAGGTTGCAGCGAGAGGCCTTGTTTTCGTATGAATCGGTTCTCCATTCTCATTAACCACAACAACTACCTCAGAAACAGTGCGAGCTTGAGATGCACCGTGAACTTCTCCAAGACACTGGTTTGAATCTACTGATCATTAGTACACTGCACATCCACATCAACTTCAGCTTGGACCACAATATCTCACCTTGAGACACTGCATAGGCCCCAGATGAAGTAAGAAGCAAGGCCAATAGTGCCTGAGTAAAGTGCTTCATTGCAAAATTGGGTCCTTGGGTCGGAACTGCCGAGCCCTAAACTGGAACCTAGGGTCAGTAGATCACAGACATAACACTGAGAGTGACCTCAAATCCTCTCCACGCGAACAAGGGAAGAAGGTATTTGTGCAGATCAAGCGGGTTATATTCTGGGGATAAACCCCCGAAAAGCCTGTAGGAGAAATTACCAGCATACGTAAACAAGAGAGGTATGCCGAGCATAGTTATCCATGTGGGGTGGCATGGGGAATGAGATCAGGGCCAAGTTCTACAACGTACTGCAGCCCTGTGCCCCTTGTGCAAAGGGCTGAAGGAAGACAGGGTCGCGCTAGGGTTTTTGTTCAGACCATTTGGGAAAATAGACCTTGCTTTTCGAATGGGCCCAGATCTGGTGGATTTGGCGAAGAATGCCCCTGGCATCATCGTAGGTCAGAGGAATGCTGGACTCATTCCATTGGGTTCCCCGGAGACTAAGGATCCGGACCCGGCTCCAATTAGCTTGTAGACAAGACATGAGCGTTGGAACTTTTATTCGAGGCGGCAGTTAGAAGGGCAGGGAGCGACCGGCGAGTTTTCTCCCTGGGCTAGGGATCAGACGGCAATACCAAGGGCTTGGAGTCCAAGGAAGCCACGCACTGGGGAACGAGAAAAAGGAGTTGGACGTCAACTCCAAGACGTAAGAGCTTTCTACAATTTTACATTAAAGTCGGTGGGAAGGCCGAAGCCATCTATGTATTAAATTCAGCACAGCACTAGGCTGCAGCCTTGGAAAAATAGTATTAAACAACCTAAAGCCATGCACCGGTAAACTATGATACTACCCCTCAAAAAAAAAAAAAAAAAAAAGAAGAGCGAGGGTTTGGGGGCAGTGCTGTACAAGGTAGCGATAGCAAGATGCATATGGACAAGCAACTTAACAATACAGAAGAGGAAAGGAGGCATTAGGGCGTAGGATGTATAGGGAAAAACCAGAGGATGCCAGAAGTCGTTGGGGGCATGAGCGGTCATTTATGTGGCGAAGGCCATCTTTTCAAGGGGTTAGGCGAAAGGAATCTACTTCTTTTTGCTCATCACCTTGGTGATGGCGTGCCGGACGATGGTACCAGCCTTCTCGATCTCCTTCCGGGTGAGCCCGGTTGTGACGCAAACCTTCAGCGCAGCGGGAACGATTTGCTTGGGCTCAAAGTTATCCTCGAGAGTCTTGAGACGGGTGATAAGAACACCGTTGGCGAGACACTAGTAAGACATTAGCATGTTATTCTGTTGCTCAAGCATAGCGAGGTGTTATACGTACCTCATCAACGACATCTTGAAGCAGGAACTGCTGGTCGTTGTAAGAAAGCTTCTTGGAAGCAACAACCTCAGGCTTGATGACCAAAATGAGGACAGGGTTCTCAAGGGAGCTGGAGCAGTAGACCCAGTCACTCCGGGGGTCAAGTTGAGCCCGCATTGCTTTGGTCTGCTCACGAAGCTGCAATACCGTCTCGGGGCTATTCTGGAGGAGATTGATGGTCTCGCTGGCAGTGGTAGAAAGAAGGGCCGGAAGCGCTGCAGAGAAAGTGTACGCCGAGGCGGAAATACGCTGGTGGTGGACGATCTCCTCTGATCCAGCACAGAAGCCTCCACCACCCACGAGACAACCAGCCAGCGATCCCACGATCATGTCAACCTCTGCGGCGTCAACATTCTGGTGCTCAGTGACACCTCGACCAGTACGACCCAGGACTCCGAAAGACCACGTCTCATCCAAAATAAGACGGAACTTGTACTTGAGCCGTAACTCAATCTGCAAGTAGTGTTAGTCACATGACTTCGCTAGTTTTCCAAATGAGTTGTCACTTACGATCTTAGGAAGGTTCACAATGTCGCCATAGGACTCGAACATGCCCTCGGTGATGATGAACCGCCGAGTCAACGGTTTCCGGGCCTGCTCCTTGGTCACCTTGGCGAGAACTCTTTCCAGGTCCTCCATATCATTGTGTTCGTACCACCGGACAATGCTCCGCGAGATCTGAATACCCTTACGAATAGCGAAACTGACACCCTTGTCCGCAACGATAATGTCACCACGCTTTGAGAAGGCAGGAATGACACTGGAGATGGTCGAAAACGCCTGGGAGTACATGATACACGCTGCGGTACCCAAAAAGGACGCAATATCGGCCTCTGTCTTCAGGTGGACATCTTGCGTGCCGTAAAATCCACGGGGGCCACAAGGGCCAACACCGTAGTTTCGAAGAGTCTGAATCGCCTTCTCCTTGAGAGCCTCGTTGGTATTGAAGTTGTAGAAGTTGTAGGAGCTGAGATTGGTAACGGTGCGACCATTGGCAAGTTTGGACTTGGGACCGACAGGACTACGAACCCCCGAAGCAGGTATTCGTCAGCAGAAGTTCCGCACCCCGAGGTTGAACGGTCTCAGTTAGGAAGAAGACTTAAGACTTACCCCACAATCACGGTGCGCCTGGCAACCTCCATCTCCTCCAAAGGTGTTGGCTCTCCAACCAGTGGTTCAGGAGTCCACTCGTCCACCAGGTCGTCGATCTCATCCTCCGATAGTGACACCACGCCAGGCTTAGTCGAATACTTGGGAGCCAACAGATAGCGCACAGCGAACAGGAAGAGGAACAGCTCTACTGCCGATCGAATTGGGTCATCTTGATAGCTTGATTTGACGTAGCGCAAGAAAATAGCTGAGCCAGGTATTTGGTGGAAAAGGGTCGTGAGTTCTTGTAGGTACTCGGACAGGAGACGTTGCGTCTCTGCGAGATCCATGGCGGATGACTCAGTGGCACTAGTGTTGCTGAAAACACCAGCCAGATCGATTCCTGAAAATAAGAGTTGAGTAAGGAGCGGCGAAAGATGATGGATTCAGGGACATCCAGGATACAAGATGCGTCCGGGGGACACGGCCCGGCTGGATCGGGGTCGTCACGTGATGTCCTCAGCTTACAAGGAGCCCGGCATTCATTTCGCCGGTGGGCTTAGTACAGGCCCGCAGTATTTAATTAACTTGACAAAGGAGACGTTGTCTATAAAATGAAGCCAATGCAGATTGTATTCCGTTATGTTTATGGTGGGAAAAAGGAAAAGAAAAAGATAGAAAAACAAGCAGTCACGGCAAAGAATGAAGGTAAACCCCCCAGGGCCATGACGGAATCACTCAAAATACAAGAGTCATTCCACAGAGGCCATTAAGATCAACAAGGACGCCAGTGATTTAAAAAGAATGCAGCAAATCGCAAGGGAAAAATGGAAGAAAAGACGAAACTTTGTACAGGCCATTTTCATACAAGACGGGGCCAAATCCCCTCAAATCAACTTCCGGATGTAGGTAGCGGAATCACCGGTGGTAGCAGGTAGAGCGTCGGTGGAAACAGGCTTGTAGCCATCCGGCAGGTTGCTACCGGTATAGTAGGAAACAGTATCGTTCAGACCCTTGTCCATGGGCTGCAGGAGATACATCATCTGGTCGTTGGCACCGTTTACACCAATTGAGCCCCAGAGCGTAGTAAGGAACGGCTTGGAGATGCTAGACATGTTGTGAAGGATAATGGGCGCCACGAGAAGGACAATGAAAAGAACAAGCATGGCAAAGTAGAGAATGGCGAATCGAACCACACGTCTCTTGCGAAGCTTGGACTGCTTCAAGGAGTAGATAGGAGGGCGGATTTGACGACTGTGAATGTTAGTGGATGCACGTAGATGGAAAACAGTAGTGGACATACCTGGGACGCAGCCAAAATAGGGTAACGGAGTGGAACTTGTCCGCGTAAGGGATGGCAAGCATAGGCAGCATGAAGAACAGGATGATGTGGCCAAGAACAAAGTCGGCGGCGAAGTAACCAAGCTCAGTAATCTTACACAGGAACTCACGTCCGGGTTGAGACATGGAGTGCCATCCCATGTTGTACCATTTACCGGTCCACCAGGCGATGTTGGACTGATCGTGCTTGAACTCACGAGTGAGACAGAGGGAAATGATCAGCTTGTAAATGAAACGCTGGATGGCCATCATGGCAACGAGACCGGACATGGTTCGGGCCCAGTTAAAGGATTCCAAAACGAACAGGACCTCGAAGAAGACAATGAGCACGATGACAGCAATGGCATGGGCAATGGCCGCTAAGACGGAACCGAACTTCTTGCAGCACATGCTGAAGAGGGGACCCATACAACAAGCCATGCCGAAGAACATGCCAGCAACACCGGCGTTAATGGCAACGGGCGCCAAGGCACACAAGACGATACGTAGGATGGCGTTGGGGGCATAGAGGTCGCTGTTGCTGTACATGGTCCGGGAGTTGATGAACAGGTAGGGGATAAGGGTCACAGCGACGACAACCAGCGGGGCAATAATCTCACTGAAGAAGATGTTGGTGAAACGAGCCCGGGGAATGTCGCCGGAGTTCTTCTCAGACGGAACACCAAGTACCTTGCGCTTGTAACCGGTGAGTCTGGTACGGGATAGACGACAGAAACCAATCCAAGAAGAGGCATGCGATCGGGAGTTACCTCGCGAGAGCCAGCGGAGGTAATCACGGTAATCAATGAAGAAGTCATTCCATGCAAATTGATGAGGGTTGAAGAGGAAGGGCGAGATGATCAAAGCCAGCAGAGAAACCCAGAACCAAAGCAGAGCAGGGGTCCAGACGGTAGAAGTCGAGAATAGCAACATCATGAGTAGACGAGCACCGGCGTAGATTGAAGGACCAGCGAATCGAGAGTAAAGCACGCCGAAAGGAATTCGGGCTGTAGCGAAACCACGACCTGTACCAATGTAACGGGCACCACCGAAAGACAAGTTCTGATGCACAGCCTGGGCGTATATCTGACAGACGAACACCTCGAACATGAACGAGAAGGAACCGAAGTGCTTCGCCAGACGGGTGGCCATGCGCCAGACACCACGCTCGGTCAATTCTTGCACGGCAAGGGGAACCAAGGAAATGAAGAACACGATGAAAATGGAAATAACACAACGGTTGACCCAGTTGACGATCGGGTGTAGATCAGCACAGTAGGTGGGCAACAGGGGGTCGGTGACGGGCAGATCAGAGTTGTAACGGCAAATGATGGTCTCGTGCTTCAAGGCACCCAGGTTGATCAAAACGATCATGAACATCTGCACAGACAACATGATGAACATGTTGTTAATGTGGAAACCAGGGTGAGCATAGTAGAACGAAAGGAAGCGATCGAGAGGCAGTTGAGTTCCGAGATAGTAATACTCTCGGGACAACATCTGTTCACCCATACCAGTACCAATCTTCGTTGTAAAGTTCAGGACAGAACCGAAACCCAAATCACGACCCTTACCACACTGGTAGTATTCGCAGTGCTTGATGCGACCACCACGCAAGAGAGCGGTCATACCGGCGTAAATATCCTCGTTCAGATGCAGACCCTTCTGAGCTTTCGAGACACCACCACGCGTTGTCATGAAAGTCGCGTTGAGGAAATCGGGGTGACCATAATGGAGCTTACCACCGATCTGAGCCAGAGTACGGGCGAACAGGGTACCGAACGTTTGTTCCTTCGAGGCAGCAATATCACCGAGGATACCAATGTTCTCGGAGAAAATGTATTCACGAGCTCCGAGAATGGCGACAGGGGTTGTTTCCGGTGAAGGGATACCAGGGGTGTAGGGCGAGACATTGTCAGTGGTCAGCTCCTCGAACTCAGCCAAGACGCTGCGAATCTTCAAGCACTCTTCCAGGTAGTTATCCTGGTTAGCGTCAATCAATTGGATGTATTCACCGCGGTAGAAGATGATGGCGTGGTTCTGGTTGTCAGACTTTCCGTCACCAAGAATGGGGTTACCAGAGAGTTGAATTCTGAACTTGGGCTTGCGCATGCCATTCTCGAGAATTTCACAGTGACCATCAATCAAGGCGGAGTACAGGCGAGGCTCCTCGTCCTCGGTGGCTGGGGGCTCTTCATCAAGGTAGGCAATCTGAAGATCGGGGTAGGCACGCAAAAGGAACTCGGTGTTTTCACGTTCATCCTTGGTCATCTTCGCATAACGTTGCATAGAAACACAGATACGGAACTTGCGACGAGCCATGCGCTCAAGCTCACGCTCCAGCTTCTCAGAGTTGCCACCGAACATCTGAACGACTTCGGGGTTCTCGACACGGTAGAGCAGCTTGATAGCACGACTGTAGTTCATGAAACCAGAGACAGTGCGGTAGAGAGTCTGCGAACGGAGAGAGGCCCAAATACGAGTTCGGAGAGTGTATTCAGGAGCAGCAGACTTGAAACCAATGCAGTAGAAAGGCAGATCATCAATCTTGCTCTTCTGAGCGTCCTTCTCACCCTTTTCGTTGACATCACCATTGAACTGCGAAGTCTCGTCGGCTAGAATCTTAGTGTCCTTGACAAAGCAGTCCCACTCATGGGGGTGGAGTTGCTTGAGGTATTCCAGAAGTGTCACACGGGAGTAAGGCTCATCCTCGCGAATAATTTCTCTGAGGGACAAAAGAATCTTCTCACTGTAGTGGGGAATGAGGACACTGAAAGTGGGCATGTTGTCGACTGGCAATGGCTCAGGCATGGGAGTAGACAAGGACTGGGCGAAGAAGGAGATACGACGCTCAGCCTCACTACCAGCCGGGAAGAACTCCGTCTTGAAAGACTGGTCTTCCTGAGAGACGAAGAAGGTAGGGGCGCGAAGAGTGCGCTTGCCTTCTTGTTCCGAGGGAACCTGGTGGTAAAGCAGCTTCTGCACATGGTCAATGGCCAGGAGATGTTCACGGTACATGGAAATGATAATAGCATTCCAAACTTGCGAAATCAGGACCTTGGGCTTGTACTTGATCTCCATATCCGTGGTCGCAAGAACCTTAGAGTAGATACGCTTGGGCAGACGGGAGAAGATGTTTCGCCAAGGCGACCAGATGGACACACCAAGGTAGAATGACCGGGCCACCGAGAAGATAGTGTTACAAATAATGTACCACAAGTAACTATCCAAGAAGAAAAGTGTGAGATCCATGAAGAACATGAGACCGAGCAGGATCTGGGGCTGCTTGTGACACAGCGTGTTGCCGACCCAGTAGACACCAGTGCACTCCCAAATTGGCATGGGGGACAAGATACGAATCGGGTCCTTGAGCGAAAGAGTCAAGAAGAAGTAAGACTCGGCCAGCTTGGCACCGAAGACGCAAACCCAGAGACCGTAAGACATCCACATATCGTTTCCATATAGACGAGGGAAACTGGCAGTGAATGTCTGACTGGCCACATACTTGCGACCATTCTTGTTCATATAACTTCCAAACAGACCACCAAGGGGCTGGATGGCGAAGAAGGCAGCAGTGCAAAGGGCCATGACGAAGTGAACAATTCCAAGAGCAAGACCGACGGCGTGGCTGGCACTGCCGAATTTGTCGAGGAAACCAAAGATGATGACACCGGGCACGAGATTGGCAATGAAGACGCAAAGGAGCAACCAGAATCGCTTGCTCAGATGCTGGGCTCCAGCCCATCTACGTGGGACATAGACCCACTCGCAAATTGTAGCGAAGATCTGAATAAAGGCCGCAAGTGCACCACCGAAGCCGACTGCGCCGAGGTATTTGGCTGCGATAGGCTTGTTGTTCGCTTGCTGGGTGTAATTATCGGTGTACAGAGTAGGGGCGTTGTAGGCAGTGAAGAACCAGAAGGAGCACAAGTGAATAACCCAGATACGGTTAAAGTTTGTAACCATATGGAACCAGGACCGAGTTTCCTTGTATGTCTTGAAGAAAGCCTTCGTCCAGACAACGTCCTTCAGCTTGGGCCATCGCTCAGCAGGGGGGCAGTCGACCAAACGAGTCTTGTCCTCAAAGGCAATGCGCTCAATACCCTCGGGATACCAGAACAATTGATTCATGTCATCATAACCAATGATCTCGTTGTGATCACGCTCGCGACGCACGTACTTGCCGTCCAAAATTTCGTATCCCTGGTCACGGCAGTACTGGTAGAGGGGTGTGATAATCTCGTTCAGGTAGGTGAACTCCTCAACGGGCTCAACGCGATTCTGGCACTCGGGGGATGTGTAGAAGTCATCGGCACATTTGAAGATGAAACAAATGCACTCAGGCAAGAACCGAACCTGGTTGGCTTCACCCCAGATAAGCAGGTACAAAGCGACCTGGCGAGCACGGTCATGCTGAGACATCCGGTTCATTCGAGACTTCCAGCGGTATTCAGCCGCTTCCAGACTGTTGTCGCCTTCCAGCGCTTCGAGTGTCTCCTCCTCATTCTCCGGGTTTTGCTTTGCGGCTTTCTGGGCAGCCTTGCGAGCCTTTCGAGTCTTGCGATCAGCCTTGCCGAGTTTCATGTTGGCAAAACCAACAGAATCATCGAGGTCCAGGTGAGCCGCAAAGTACCAACGGCGGTAGTTGGCATTGTGACCACCGATGTAGTCGGCGTGCAAGGACAGCAGGGCTTGGTTCGGGGTCATACGGGAGGCACGAGAGTCGAGGAGCGTCATCATATGATCGTACATGTTCCGCATGCTGTCTCTCTGGAAACCGAACTTGTTCACCAGATCCAGGAAAATGTCCTCCAATTCCTCCTTTGACAGAGGGATTTGAGCATCGGAGGTCCAGGCCGGATATGGCTCTCGCGAACGCTGGCCAGCCGGCAACGCGTTTCCGTAGTCCATGCCATAGACAGGTGTGGATGCACCGGATGATCGGTTCCCGCCGTAGGAAACCTGCGACGATGGGGGCCGGTAGCCACCATATCCTTGACCGTATTGACTTCCCCCGTAGCTGTTGTATCGCTCGTCACCACGACCATAGTAATCCATGTCCGCAGCACGGGCAGTTTCCGATCTCATGGTGAAGTCGCTGAAGGTCTCAGAATCTTCCTCGGAGTCGCCCCGACGGCCGCGACCATAACCAGCTTGTCCCTGGTCATAATATTGTTGATCGCCGTAGTATTCGTCATGCTGGCCGCCTTCGTAATATCCCCCATGAGCAGCACCCGCGGCGTCATGACCACCATCGGCATACCCCGCTGGGTGTTCACCCTCGTAGTAGTCACTGGGTCATTGTCAGCATCTCCCACTTTGAAATTTCCCTCGCTGGAATTGCCTACCCTCCTGCTGCTGCTCTATCATAATATCCATCACCATATGTCTGGTTGTCGTAGTAGCCCTGGGCATGCTCATGCCCATGCTCGTCCTGATAATAGGCGTCACCATGACCTGCCTGGGCGTACCCATCATCATAATGGCCGCCTGCTTCGTACCCAGCCATGACGGAAGGAGTCGCAATCGAACGCTTTTTTGATAGCACTGTACACAATGAATCAGCCCCGTCCCTATTGATTCGCGGCGACACGGAAATTCGCGAATCGCGCCGCGTCCCAAATAATCTCACCTCAACGATGACCCATGCACAGTATTACTATTGATGATAAACGGTTCTTCGAAATTATTGCCGCATCGACACGAAACGAATGGCGTAAACGTAAAGGCGTTGACTTAAATGAATGCCGCGCAGGATCGAAGTGAACCGAATGTCAAATTCGGGGTTGATGCTAACGAATGGAATTGGAACAGGAAAGCCAAAATGGAGAAAAAGGAAAACAATGGGGAAGGAGCAAAACTTCCAACAAAAAAAAGATTCCAAACTCTGCTCCAATCCTTCCTTCTGAGCGAGTGTCACAAGGGAAGGTGTAAGTTGATGAGAACGAAAGGAAGGGGGTTAGGGAAGGAAAGGAAAATATCCGGTGTTATTTTTGGGAGTCGGAGGGGGCAAGAGAGAATGGTTGGAAGCTAATTTACGGTCACCGTACAGCACAGGTACACGTATGCCTGTCCGGAAAGTACTGGGTACCTGCATTGACTATGGCGTTTCCTTGAAATAGGGGAGTACCCACTACCACTCCACATGTATGTATTATTTCTCAGGGGTTTTACCGCGAGGCTGGGCTAATTCACGATACCGTTGTTGTCCAACCTCGTTTCTCATACAGATGTACACACAAAAGTACTGGTAATCTTGGAACATCAAATCCCATTCAGAGCCAATCAGAGTATCCCAACCTCCCAGTCGCTGTCCAATCACACTGTCTTCGAAGCACCGGATTCCAAGGGAATTGCGACGGCCCCTGAGACTTTCTCCACCTGTACCTTCACAGTATGTAAATTGGTAACAAATAATGTGGTCGTGGTGGGTACTTTTCATCGGAAATACCATTAGAGCTGCTACACGTCCACAATCGGCCCTGATTTGCCTGTGCCTTGTTATTGTTACCATCCGGCATGCAGGGATAGCGTTGCACGAGGTTTTTGTTTTTCATTCCTCCCGTTTCCATGTCCCACTGGTACCATTCTATCATGATCTTCTCTGTAGGGGAAAAAAAAAAAAAAAAAAAAAAAAAAAGAAATCAGTGTTATCGTGACAGAGACTCGCATCCACCGCTCCAGTTCCATGGCTTCCAAGCGATGAACCCCACATCCACGCACTATTCTTGTCACAAATTACCTTTTTTTTTTGTTTTGCTTTGCTGTAGGTCAGTCACCTTGGATTAACCCAAAGAAAACTCCATTGATCGTCGTAGTTGTTTTCTGAATCAAATGATCGCTCAGGGACTGGGTTTTTTTTGACGCTAGAAACTCAATTTGCTTCCATTCGCCACTCCGGGACACACGCGTCTCAAACTGTTCAATGCATGGTTTGACTTTCCACCGTTGCGCTATCCCATACACAGGACAGTATGGTCCTATAATAAGCCCTTGTACGTACACAATACCCCACTATGCCGGTAGTTCTCAAAACCTGTTTATAATGAAACCTACAGTATGCCCGAGCTATACAGTTTTATTTTTATTTTTTCAGGCAACTGATAGCATACTGGCCTACGCGTAGTGCGTTGTCGTGTTAGTCACATTGGTTGTGACAGGGCGAGTCCATAGGTATACAGAGAGCGCGGATATATATTAGTCTGAGCTCGCCGACCGAGACATTTCGAAATATATGGTATCCATGGAACACCTCAATCAATTCCTGGGTCTTGCTTTGCAATCAATCTGATTTCACTTAAATTCAATGCATTCTGTATTTATGCTGATATTCGCGTATGAAACACCGTACACACTAATGGTAACGCCCGTATCGAAGGCGTCGCAGTCGATCTCCACCGTTGGTTCCAGGCTTCTGCATCCTGTTCCACTCAAGGGCTGTTCAAGTGGGTCGCGCAATGCTTTTATTCTCTGATTTGGAGCCTCGGGGCCACCCCGGTCTAGCCGGACGGTCTGCGTACGCAACGCCCTGCGATTATTGCATTGGACGTGTATCCTCGATCGTCCAGACCAGGTCGGATAACCCTTATCAGAGTTCTGCTGCGTACTGTAGGTATATGTACTAACCCTGTTACCCGCAGAAATACAGAGCTGAGGACCGTCACTGCCTACCACATGTGCACACGGAGCATCGCGCAGGAACGATACATCGACTGCAAGAAGACGGGGCTTATCCACTCTCATTTAGGAACGTTGACACCTCCTTCCCCTGAACTGCTCTGTGCTTCCGGGGATTGCTAAATGATTAATGTCTACGGAGTCCTCCGTCCCCTTCTCCCCGTTTCCCCCATTTTCACTATTTCTTGGGCTGGGGTGTTCACGGTGCCAAAAATAACCTGTCCAGTAAAAGGGTCTAGTCAACGATCGCTCATCAGTGGACTCGTCTAGCGTTGCAAGTTTATTGTGCCCCGCCTCCTTTTCAAGACTGACCACTCCCGATCCCCCTTGACCACTTTTGGCGTAGGTGTGGCTGATTTCCAGTTCTCGTTGGAACCTGTTTTTAAATTACTCACCTGTCGGGGTGGCTTGTCCGGCTATTAAATGCCACAGCCGTAAATGGCGCTATTCTGCCATTATTGTGGGCTTATGGTTGATGTTCGTCAATGTCAACTCTGTTTATAGACACCCGAGCCCCTGAATATAAAACATGGCTTATGTATTCTTGAAATCCTGACTCGGATTTGCCACTTCATCATCTGATAAACACAGCTGACGGTTCTTTCCAACTTTCGTACATGGTATTATTTGATTTGGTAATCAGGGGGGCTGTGTGCCCCATCGGCCCCCTCACCTGGAGCTTGACATGATCAAAAGCCAATCGCTTTCAGGCCGATCTTTTTTTGGGGGGGGGGGGCAGGGGGACTCTGTACATTGTACACCTCATTGGACATGTAGTGCATTACGAGTATAATGTCCTGGGAGTAGATGTGTCTGGCACGAGCTCACATTTTCTCAGTGCTGGGGTCGATCAGTAATCTTCTCTCGAACAAGGTCAATCGTATGTAGTATGTAGCACTCGGATTCCAGATTCCATCAATCCCCTAGTACACAGTCTCGCCATCACACAAGATCTCTTCCTAGACTTCAATTTTGTGCAACGCATAGTAAATTAGCCACAGATAACATTATACGTCAAATGAATTAGTCACTGCATCCTTACCTGTACCCTGTACCATGCACAGTGGGCAGCATGTATCCATATCCCATGGATGAGACTGGTTCCCAGCCTCCGACGATGAGACTTTAAATGTAAGGGAGGGAGATCTGCGTGGATGCATGGCAAAGGAATGGATGGCTGGATCGCGGAGCATCGTCGATCTAGGGACCAAGGCGCCCTTCCCGGGCGCCTTTTCTGATAAGATCGGCAGGGTATCCATTCCACGGGAACCTGCATGGCTGTTTGGCCCGGTATACTGCTTCTGGTAAGCAGCTTGTCTGGGGCGAGGCGCAGTGTGGTCCTCGCGTTTGAGTCCATTGTTTTGAGTTTTATGCCAGTGTGATGAAAATGCATTTGTGGTTATCAATCTCCCCAATTTAAGCCTATTTCCAGGGTTTCTCTCGTGTCTTGGCCAAACCCGGGCGTTACTTGGTTTGCAGTGCGATGTTAGCGCTGTGTTTGTTGGCGCGAAGGCGAGTCAGTGTCCTCGGTTTGCATATCCATGACTGTGGTTTTATGTCGCTCTTGTGGGCATGTTCTTTCGCATTTGCCTGCTTGATGCTCCGATGCATGGATCTTGTGTGTATAGTCATGCGGTTATAGTAGGCTTAGCCTCTATCATTGTGATTGTCAATTGCTATGAATTTCTAGAACATCAGGAATACATAAGATCTCACATCGTAGCGAGTAAACAATATCTGGGAGACTTATTAGGCCTTGAAGATTAGTAAGGCACGCCTAGCACGGTATGACTACGACGTATGTACTCACACCGTTTAGGTATGAATGCCCGCAGTCCTGCAGTAATAGCTCAACATTTGAAGGTTGATAGTACGAGATTTCCTTTTCTTTTTCCCTATGATCATGTTATTATACGGAGACTTTCAGCGCTATGGATAATTTCGGTGAGCTTTCTGTTTCAAATGTGATGGTCACGAATATGTGGTTATAAGTGGTTCACGTTGAAGTCTAAACGAAAGCGCTAAGGTACCCAGGTTGACCTCAGATATATCACCACGTCTCGATTCAACAATCCTACCCTAACATAAACAGTTAAATTGAACCAAAGGGGCCAACAATGAATGCCACACACCTATAGCTCTTAAATATGAATCGAGTAGCTAAATTAGCTAGAAAACTGAAAATAGGCATGTAAGTGCTCTGGTGCCAACGTGGACTGTATATATGCAGGCTTTGAAACTTGGTTAGCGGGCGGCTATGACCACACCACGACGACATCACAAAACTCTAAAAATCTTGTAATATAGAGAGATCAATATTGAAAATATGAGCCCTAGAAGATCTAATCGACATAATCATTGAATTGACCTACATGTAGAAGCTTATTCCCGAATTTCTCAAATGCACAATTGACGATCAGAAAGCATGATAATTGGCCCGCTAAAACATTTGCCCCCACATAGTCACCTCACACAATCTTTGAGTCATAGATCCATAAATCGCAATTGCTGCATCAAGAACAGCCCGGGTGGTCTAGTGGTATGATTCGCGCTTAGGGCAGCAACTCCTAAGCACTCCTGCGCGAGGTCCCGTGTTCGATCCACGGCTCGGGCCTGTTATTTTTTTCCTATGTTTTTATATGGTCGTCTTTTGCTCTGGATATTGATATGCATTTTTCGCTCCATAAATTGGCGGATTGTTTGTATTTTCTACCTTCTACTTTCTCTTGTAAATTTTCATTTTCTTAAAAGGCTCAACCAAGCCCTAGCTGAGCCAACGCCGAGTTTGACATTGGATATACGCCCCATTTCGATGCAATTTGGATCTATGTTCAGCCCGACCTGGGCGACCTGATATTCATGCAGCGCGCATCGGAAAGGAAAAAAAAAAAAAAAAAAAAAAAAAGAAAACTTAGTATATCTACTTCAGCTTATTGTGTCACTACAATCTTAGTCTTTTTCAGACAAGGATACATCATATGTTGCCACACCAATCGTGCGGGCATATGCCAGTCAGAATTATAGAGTAGATCCTACGTCACCTCGATTCCCACGAAATCTCGCATCTATAGCCCCAGCGGTATCGGCCATATTGCCATAGGCCCTTGCTACACAGGAATACAGAGAGGAGATAGTTTCCCACAGCCACCGACAAGGATACATTCAAATTATACTACATGTCTATCTACACTGGATGTGACACCGAATAAAAAGCATCAGTGACACATGATCGATTCGCATCACGGGTCAGCCCCGAATCAGAGCAGGCATGTGAGTGTGTCCGTCTTAACATTATTCATGATAGCGCAGCGCCTGTGAATCCTATTCCGGAACGCAGTACTCCTACATGTGGGACAGTTCGCCAGCGCCAATCCAGTCAGCGGCACGGGTTCGTTGACCCGTTTCACAGT
This sequence comes from Penicillium longicatenatum, assembly GCF_028827895.1. Taxonomy (NCBI): domain Eukaryota; kingdom Fungi; phylum Ascomycota; class Eurotiomycetes; order Eurotiales; family Aspergillaceae; genus Penicillium; species Penicillium longicatenatum. The sequence continues at coordinate 2,932,378 of NW_026643124.1, forward strand.
ACAAGTCAAATTATTTGAAATGGGCCCAAACCCACATACCAATCAATACTGACCGGTCCATGAACAGGACTACTCAGACAATGCAATTGGTTACAAAGGCGCCTGGCTAGGTATATAGGAACACAGACCCACAGTATTATGCAAGCAAAGGGCAATGGTTGGCACAATAGAGCCTAATCTCGAGAAGCTATCTAGACAGTCAAAAAATAAATAAATCGGGAAATACTGCACAAAGCTCCACCGTGGCTTGATAGAAGCTGGTCGTTATTTTAATGTCAACGACCGGTACATCCATGGACTCGGGTTGATCACCAGATATACCGGGAGGGGATCGAATGAGCAGGGGAATCCGTCCAATATTCAAAGAGTCTGGTCGTTGGCATCTTGAAACCCCGTTGAAAATTGTCTTCACATGCTCCGATTGCATGAATTATGAAGGTCTCAGACGGCTCGAACATGGCCTATACTTTGTACTCGCTTAGTCTATGTCATTTAGAAGTTTCTATATGGTATCTATATTACTTATAATCCATTGCGACGAGCAATTCCGGGGTAAAGGTTTTTTAGAACCTTTTCAACTTCCAAAAAATTCGATATATCTGTCTGAAACTGCACACTTCCAATGAACATGAAGCTCTCCATTGCCTTCTGCTCTCTCGCCGCGTCAGCCTCAGCAAATGTTTCACATAGTGAACCTAATCAAGACCTTGTGATTATCACATCCACCAATTAGAAACAATGAGAGAATGGCCAGAAATGCCCCGGAAATGACTCCAGCGGACCATAAGGTTCGTCATATCCACAACCTCTTTGATGGCCACTTCGGCTCAACTGACTGGGAGTCTGACACCAGATACCTTGGGTGTGAACACGGGATAATGGGATGAGACTGGCTACCCTGGATGCTCAACATGCCTTCACCTGTATACACGAGAGAGATCACCACGGAGTCCCAGTTGAAGTGCATAATGCATCAACCAAGTGCTTTGCTTGAGAGTGTGATCCAAAGCTTTAAACACTATTTGGTGCGATTGATTAAAAATTTATAATTAATGCGGGAGTCATACTTATTCCCTCCAGCGGAACGAGGCTTGCTCTATTCTGAAGCTTTCTCTTTATGAATTTTCTTCTCTGCCATGTGTGGGTTTTTCTGTGCTGTGAACACAGGGGAGAAAAGCGCCAGATAATATGAGCTGACTTCACAAAAAAGAATGCTTACCATCATTGAAACGAATACTGATTGCATGCTTGGCAGCTACACTAGTAAGGCACGGTGGCTTTTGTGGAGCATTAAAAGCAAAGCTTCAAATAATGCTTGGTACCTTCGGAGCCTCGCCGTTCCACGGGCCACGCGAGCCGAACCCACTTTTTTCTTTAGTCCAGACCCGTCACTTCGTGGCCACGCGTCTTCGGTTTCTGGTGCCTCGGAGTCGAGACCCAATTGTCGGTCTATTCGCGGGACCTAATTGCCGCTATAATTCACCATCATCTTCGACAGATTAAAATACCGAAATGAGTAATACAGTCAACGTGGTAGGTTATACAACCTAAGCGCGCTTCCTGAAGTTGACCTCGACATGAAACTTGCCTTATCTGAACTAGAATCTTTTCATTCCTGGTCAGAGGAAAAGGCCACATTACGAGGCTAGTACTCACCGCAAAGTGTCGACCCTGATTCCGAGAGTGCTGACGGGTATACGCCTCTATCGTGGCCAGCCCGGGATGGTCATCAGGATATTGTCATCATTCCGCGGATGACTGATGGCGTCAATGCTCATAAAAAGAACACTGATGAACGTGCACCTATTCCATTAGCAGCAAAATCTGGACATGAGGCAAAATAAAGCGATTACTTGACGAGGGTGTCAGCCCCAAAAATCAGAATTCTAATGGAGAGACACCACTGTGGTTGGCAGCCTACAATGGCCATGAGGAAATATTGGAGGCTTCTCTCGAGGCAGGAGCTAAATCTGAATCACAGAGCTCTGACAGGCGAATATCATTATGGCTAACAGAACAAATTGGGCATGAGAAAGCCGTCGAGTTACTACTACAAGCAGAGTTATTTTCGGATGGAGGAGGGAGAGACCCTACTCTGATGGGATGCGCGGAACAGACATGAGATGATTGTCAAGCTCCTGTAGGTTATGAGTGTTCACCCAGAAATTGAAGACTGTGATGGCCAGACACCCCTGTCTTGCGCAGCAGAATTTGAACATTTGAAAGTTGTCAAGCTACTTCGTGAACCTGGTGCGGGCCCCTATCCTCAAGATTCCAGCAGTGAGGCATCACTTTCCTTGGCAGCTCAGAATGGACATGAGGCCGGAGTTAAAATGCTTCGCCAGGCCGAACATTATATGAATAGCCGGACATCGTACATGTTTGTACGTGGGTGGATATTCTTAATTTAAAGACAGAGTACAGGTGTCATGTATGGAAGTAATGTATATGAATGCTCGTATTGGTATTATTATTTCTCGTTCCGATCGTTCAATAGTCGCTCCTTGCCCACGTGGTGTCTGCTTTTCCCTCTTGTACACAGACCTGTTTTCTGTCCTTATGCTACTGCAAATGTGACTGCATCAGTTCACATAGAACAAAAGACCCAATGAATACAGAAGTGACGTATAATCATGTCTTAAGATAATTAAAATGCGGATGTGTCAATCCACGAGAGAGTCGCGGGAACGGTCACCGTGCCGTTGATAGGCTTCCCCTCAGCTGCATCTTTGTTAGTACAAATACTTGCAAATGGATTAAATAGGCAGAAAATACCTCCACTGGTGGTCAAGTAAAGGATATGCTTATCATCGGGCAAACGACCGAACTTGCCAGCCGAAACACCGGCCAGAATAGTCGAGATATTGCTGCCGGCGATGACAGCGGCCTCGGACTGCCCAGGGTACAAGACACTGAGCTCATCCATCTGATTCTGAGCAATAAAGGCAACACCATCACTCTTGAAGATGAAGTCATCGGCCTTCGGAACGTTGCTGGTAACGACCTCAGCCTTTCCGATGGGAGCACCCCGGGCCGTGATGCGGATACGGTTCAGAGTACCGACAGCAGTATTGGACCAGTAAAGGTAGTCATCAAGCAGCTTGATACCATTGACACCAATGTTGGTCGGGGGGTTCGGAATCGAGTCAAACTTCATACTCTCCTCGTTGACGGCAACCGAGTAGGCACCAGTGCTTGTGTTAACACGGTACACCCAGCCGTTGTAGACATCGGCGACCAGAATTAAGTCATCAGACAGGGTAGTGAGACCATTGAGGAAGTCCGAGGTTGTCACATCGACCAACTTGGAGACGGTGGCGTTAGAAACAACCTTGCCCGTGTGCTCAGAGACGGAGAAGGTAGACATATCAATCTCCCAGATACTGTTGACACCCGAAGTGAGGACGAAACTATCGTCAACAAAGCCAGAGGTCACCACATAGAACAGGTCGGGGGTTGTCTCGGAGATACCGAGACAGCCCATGTAAGTCGAGGAATTCCAAGAAGCAACTGTGATTGGCTCCTTAATGCCTTTAGGGTCAAGCTGTAGAACCTCGGGTGTGTCCAGACGAGAGAGAAGGATTTGTCCATTGGCGCGGACTGCGAGATTCTCAGCCCACGTACCGTCGCCAAAGCTGTAGAGAACATTCACCTTGACAGCAGAGCTAGCGCCGTGGGTCGCGGCATTGCGACGAGCAATGGCGGGCGCAATGTCATAAGGAAGAGCAAAGGCCGTGCTTAGAAGGGAGGCCGCAAAGGCCAAGGAAAGAAGAGGGACCATGGCAGTTAGTGATTGTGATGAAGGCTGTTTCACCAGCCTTGGAAGGGGAAGCAGTGGAACAAAATATATACGCCGGCATTGCTTGCGGATGAGCTAGTACAGAGCCGCTAACGGGCTAGTCGTTCTCTTTCGGAGGAATGAAATTAGTTTGGGCTAATGGGCTGATAGTGGGCTGACAACGGCAATTTTGAGGAGATTGGCATAGCACATAACATGGAGAGATTGCAGTAGATAGGCATTGGTAGTATGATAACCATCGCCTGGCCGGGATTATTTCCTTCCAGGGGTTAATTTGAAGAATTCTTACTTTAATTCCATTACCCCTTGCAGTCAGCTGAGGAATTCTGCATCTTGCACACGTTATTGTACCTGCTCTATAGCCGATGTATGCCAGGTACGCCAGGACCCACACGCACGGCTTAAATTTCCCAATTGTTCATCAATCTGACCCAGCACCTCGGTCTTGTCATACTGACCATTTTTCAAAGTGTTTGGCCATTATACCGCTGGCTGAGGAGAACAACTATTTTTGTGGGTTATTGGTGTCTGTAATTTGTTGCCTTAGAAAAAACAAAAACAAAAGGGGAAATGCTATACGAAGGCCAGATCGCGACTTCAAAAAGAATACACGGGCTTTCCGCCGACCCCCGACATGTGGCTAAATCAAGAAGCGGAAGTGGAGCCCAAACGAGCAATAGATGCACCAATAGCCAGGAATGAAGATATTGGTATCTATATCTAATCCTATTTGAGCACACAATTTACGTTCACTAGAATCATGGTAGCTTTCGCAGGATTTGTTCGGAAGACGGGCCAATCGCCTTTTTTCTCCTTCGGCGGAAGTTGGACTTGTTGAAGGAGGGACAGCAAGATGAAGGTGGCGTTTACATTAGTTACTGCGGTTGAGGCCTTAGATTAATTACCTGTATTTCAGCCTCATAATAACAGGGATTCTTCGGACCTTTTTGCGTGATGTTTGTTCTTCATCGTTCAACAATCTAAATTGTGTGTCGTTACCCATAACATGTCTGACAGAGACGATATCGGTATGTCAGATAGACGAAAATAATTCTGACAGCGCTAGACTGACTTCCCTTAGGGGCACCGGCACTTGGTGTGTGCTGGGGACTTTCTACCATTGCCCTGATCGTGACGATTGCTAGGATTTATACCCAGGCACGGATCACCCGTCAACTCGGACTTAGTGATGCAATGCTGGCCCTGTCTACTGTAAGTGTGCCTTGGACTTGCGTCCTTCATTCACTGACAGATAAGTGTATCGTCCTTACCTTCACCTCCCTGATCACCGTGCAATACCACTACGGATGGGGCCGACACCAGCAGACGCTCACCACACACCAGCGAATCGAAGCCCTCAAATACAATTCAATTGGACAGACCTTTGGAGTCTTGGGCTCTACTTTTGGCCGTCTTTCAACTATTGCGACTATGTTCACACTGTTTGGGATCAACCAGAAGCTGCGGCGTGTAATTTGGACTCTTTTTGCGGCACAGTTGATAACCAACGGTGTTGTTGTGGTGTGTTCATATGCGCAGTGTACCAACGTTGTTTTACTTTGGGATACAAGTGTATCTGGTTCATGTTGGAACGCGGATGTGCAGACAGTGAGTGAAGCAAATCAATGATCAAACAAGATTATATCCGTTGCTGACAATCGCAGTACCTTGGATATGCGCACTCGGCTTTCAATGGTTGCACTGATCTTTTCTTAACATTTTTTCCGGCGTACATGATTCGCAATTTGCAGATGAATCGATGGACAAAGCTCGGTGTGGGTATTCTTCTAGGCTTGAGTATTCTGTATGTCCCCCGAACACCCTCTAAAGTGCCCTGAATTATAGCTGACCTACCAGTGCTGTCATCGCCGTCGTTATGAAGATTGTTAATCTCGAAGCTCTGGCAAATCGGGGCGACTATACCGTCAGTATTCTCACTCCTGTCATCACTAAGGGGTCAAGCTGATATCCATAGATAACACGGTTGCTCTATTCACTTGGATTTTGTAAGAAACCCCGTGTACCTTAATCAAGTCAACCCGCTGATACACCTTCAGAGCCGAAGCTGTTCTTCTTAACATTGCCGCATCGGCCCCTGTGCTCCGTCCACTATACAAGCGGCTTATGGAAACCGAATCTCGCAACTACTCCTATGAAATGAATAGCCATGATATTTCAAGGAGCCACATTTCACGCAATCAAGGTGCTATCAAGTCTAATGATTCTGCAAGTGACAAGGCCGCCATTTTGAACAAAAACCAGTCACTGCAGGACAATTACTATCACATTACAGTGAAGCAGTCGTACTCCGTGACTATGGCCGAGTCAAGAATTTCAGTTTAAAGCTATAGTCACGGTCAAAATGAAGAGAAGGGGTCTGGTATAGGCATTCAATGAACATACAAATAGCTATAATGAAATATAATATTAATTCCTGACATTTCCATCCACACACACCTGGGTAGGTATTAGGTTATCACGCTACCGCGGGCGAAAGGGGGGGGAGATTAAAGTCTTCCTAGACTGAGTTCTAGACAGGATCAATCGCTGGAACGAAGCATAAATATTGGAACCTTATGTGTCAAACTTTCTGTCGATCTTCCTGCCGACCAATCTCCGATCGATCTCCGCCAAGCTTGTTGCTTGAGAATTTATCTTCGTTGACGTGGACAACGAGGTCTCATGTTTGCTTCAAAGTAATAAAAATCATGCTTTTTTGAGCAGCGGGCATGATATCGTAGGAAACATGGCGAATTTCATTTAGCGGTGTTGACTGATGTTGAAATGTAGGTTAGAGCTGGCATCGATGATATTGATACGTACACATGAAACAAGACACCATGAATGAAGAGAAAAAAAGTCCTCGGGCATAGCCCCAACTACTAGCTTCAGCCCATTTGAAATATAATGTCATTCATTCGCTTGAATCCACTTGATAGCCTGCGAGGTCAGATCAATGGCAGGATGCCTATGATTGATTGTGGATATCACCAACAAGCACGTCTTCTATCAAATTGCCAAGAAGAACAGGAAGTTTTCAAAGTCCTCCGGCATATTCCCTGGATGATTTGGCATGCACTACGTCGTTGAAGAAGTAATCGAGTGGCTGAGAACAAACCCAGACGGACTAAAGAAGGAAATATAAATTAGTGACATGGATGTAATGTTCCATAAGGGGATCTCAGTCTGAGATTCTGGTACAAGCTTGACATGGAGAAGCAATTGGCTTCAACTAAATGGAGCGGTCTTTTTTGGCTATAATTCTCAGCCCAAGACCTCAGCCCAACTATGCAATACAAAGAACCTTAAATCGGGAATTATCGGGCATGGGACGAGTCATCAAGAGGAAGGAAAGGCAAGAAACTAGATATATCATTCAGGCTAATGCCGATATGAGCATAGGAGTGAGCACTAAGGGAAGGCGCCAGTTTGTTTATGGTTAAGTGCGCATGCAGCCCTGCCGTGTGGCGAACACGAGGCGGAGATATCTCGGCACGGGAAAAGTTCGGTGAGGGAATTTCAAAAGTATGAACCCAAAGGAAAAAAGAAGCGGTCCTTGCACCCCTGGCTCAGATATAAATACTTACCGGCTCCAGGTGAAAAATGCGAGCTTCAAGACTCGAGCTTTGCTATTCCACATATCTTTCGCTTCACAATGAGTACCCCAACCTCCGTTGAGTCTCTAAGCTCCAACATCGAGTCTATTGATCCCACCTCCTCAAAACCACACCATGATACCATAATTTCACGCATTAAGGAACATCTGAGACGTACTCAGAAAAAATGGGGACCTTTGATGGCCGCCAAGGAGTGCTGGGACGATGAGTACAATTTTTCTCCTGGGAGGTATGCGGGCCAGGATGACCGTCCGATAATCTCCGACAAATGGTGAGGATCGATAAAGATGCGGAACTATGTTAAACAGACTGTTTCTGACTTGACTCGTTCCCCAGAGCTTGAATGATCGTGACACTCCAAGCGGTCCTTACTCCGAATCGGCTCCTTAATCTTTGGTTACACGATGAACCCACCAAAATGATCGGCTGGAAATAATGGGATGGAATCTAATAATTGGAAATAATTAATGATAATGAATAGAATGATAAATGATATGGGCTTTTCAATGTTGGATAAGTTATGGACTTTACTATGCCAATCATCGGCTGTAGCAGTAATATCGAGTACGAAGTGAGATAAGATGATAGCATCGTGTACCATTGAATTAGCAAGAATATAATGTGCAAAGATTCAACCCCATTCGGTCAGGCCCACCATGATTCCAGAACACCGATCGCCCGTTCTGCACATTGAATGCTTGGATGGGTTATCATCGTGACCAAAGTCCGATGACATCATTATTTCCGTTTGGAGAAAAACGCGGGAACTCCCAGAACCCATTCTCTGACATCAACCTCTCTACCCAAACTCTTGCAGGTGTAAGCTGTAGGCTCGTTCATCTCGCAATGCCCAACCACATCAAAGATGCCGCAATGGCCGAGGCCAAAAGTATCCAGGCAGCCTCCGAAGGTGTCCTCAAATCCGGCGCATATCTGTATCCGTTCAAGGCAAGCCACAAGTTAATGATAAAAGGCTGTTGAGGAATCACTAACTCAATATGCCAGGGTATAATCTTCTTTGCAACTCACAAAGATCTCTGGGGCCCATTTACCGCACGAGCTGGGCGAACCATCGGCCTGGGCTTGGGTATAACATCGTTCATGTTCTTTTTCACCTACGTACCCCAAATGGCCATTATGGCTTTTACTAGTGGTCCAATAGCTGCTATATCCGCAGCAGTACTCGTTCTTAGTGAGAGCGCGACTCTAACCAATCTTTTTTCGCGAGCTTTCCTGTGTGAGGATGCCCTGATTGATACGTTTGATGGCACCCTTGTTGCCCGTCAGCAGGAGTCTCTTGTTGCACAGGGACGTCAAGTCAAACCTCAATCTGCAGGAAGAGATGCCGTTGCAAGGTTGGGGAAGCTTTTCTCGAGACCTTTTGCGAAGTTCAAGCCACAGGTCCTGTTACGCTCTTTGCTCTACTTACCCCTGAATATGATTCCTGTTGTCGGAACCGTGCTCTACATAGCTGTTCAGGGTAAGAAGGTTGGCCCGGGACTACATGCACGGTATTTCCAGCTTAAAGGATGGAACTCGGTGCAACGAGATGAATGGGTAGCCAAGAATCGGGCGGCATATACTGGGTAAGTGAGCCTTTCGATATCCATCTTCCAATGCTGACCAATGTACAGACTTGGCATTGCTGCTTTTGCTCTGGAGATGATACCCTTTGCTTCCATCATATTTTCATTCACCAACACTGTTGGTGCTTCCTTGTGGGCCGCAGATCTTGAGAAGGCATTAGAATAAATTTTCCATGCTGGACCTCTGAAAGCATCAATACCCGATGGAGTAAAGGCGTCATATTGTCACTATAGGGTTGACGTGGAGGGGAAAGGGCGAGAATATCAGTTTGTCATAACAATAATCCATGAAAATGATCCAAAAAAGAAGATCGTAAGAGACAGAGAATTCCCTAAGGAAGATGAATCATATCTATATTGCAGAATTGTTGAATCATCGCATCTATTCTATATCATTTGGTGATCTATCGTTGTGAAAATGCCGAAAGTATTCTATATATCTAGGCCGAGCAGGTGAAAGGCTTGCCAACCGAGCCTGATTGGAATATGTGAACCTTTGGGATTAAAGTAAGTAAGGTATCATCAGGGGGAGAGAATATAAGCTCACCAAATCAGCGATACTTGCGTATGTACCGCAAATAAAGACGATCATGCCAACCACAAACACCACGCCATTGCAGATCGCAGCCTTCAGGTTATGTTTTTCATACCATGCGCCTTCCCTCAGGAGCTTGTACCACATCACCGGTGGGAAATAGAAGGCTAGACCAGAAACAAACAAAGATGACATGATAGATAACAAAGATGAGAATATAGGGATAGCCTCAGCAATCATCCATGCTATCACTGTTATAATAAAAACGAGGCCAAGCCATGAGACCCAGCCCTCCGGGGTATTGATGAAGCGGTTAATGGACTTCAGATACATCTTTCCGTGGATGTATCGGGAAACCACGGTGAGGTTGATAGATCCTGAAATGAAGATGACCGGAAGGGCCAGACCAAAAACAATCCGTGAAAGGAGAGGTCCTGCTGATAGTAGTGCTGGCGATTGCACACTCTGTCCTACAAAGGCATATATAATCGATCCTGTGAGAGTGTAAATCACAATCTGAACTCCACCCAGCCACCACATAGCTTTGGTGTAGTCTTCGGGGGTGTGCATATCATCCATGAAAGAAGGCAAGCAGCCAGCAAAGGAATATGCGAACACGATATTGTTCGTAGCCACAATAGCCGAAGTGAAAGAGATATCCGCCTTCGGCCACGCAGACCAATCCGAAGAGCCATCGCTCTGAATCCCAGTAGCAATCATAGTGACACCAATAGCCAAAACAATCGAAGCGAAATCAATGTATCCCAAAATGGCAATCTCCGCAAAAGAGGGCGGAACAGCAAGTAGCATCAAGATGACCGCAGAAACAATGCTAAAGATGACCGAGCATGAATCGCTCTGTGCAATCGTCTTGAACGCGATCGCACCAGTCAAAGCATGCGATCCAATCACGAACACAAGCAGAGCAACGAAGGCGCCAATAAAGATCCTTGATCCCCACCGGCCCATAATAAGCTGACCGACATCTGCATAGTGCGCGACCTCGGGGAACATAAGCTTAACCTGGCCGATAATGTAGCCTGCGTACATCGCAAGCAAGCCAATACCCACGGTCAAAATGACACCCGTGACCATACCCAGCGCCGCAAAAGCAGACGGTAACCCGAGACTGCCTAATGCGATCGCCTCAACGATCGCAATGATGGTAAGACGCTTCCATCCCAGGCTTCGAAATTTCGCGTTACCCCCTAGAAGATGCTGAGTCTCTGGATCCTGGGCATCGGGATCCTTCGCAATAGCGCTGTTGGGCCGACTCATGATGCCGGCTCGCCCTAGCGGTGATCACGTTCTTGGTGTTTATGTACAACCCCGCCCGCGAAGTGTTGCGCTCCGGCCGATAAACGAACGACAGCAAGGGAAGATAAGAGCAAGACCCGAGTTAGCAAGGGGGTATTGGGTCGATTGTGAATGAAGATCCGAGGATCAGAGATTATCTGATCAAAAGATGATTCAGAGTGGGCCGAAAACCGGAGGTATCCGCATGGTGGAGTTTATTTCCTTGACGAGCGAGATCCCCTTCTGGGCGCCAAGTGCAGGGTAATCATGGGTTCCTCAGGAGAATCTGGCGGAGTCATTGTGCAAATGGACCAATCATATTGTCTGAAGTTATTGGCTGCAGCCGAAAATGCGCGTCTGTGGTCATTTGACGAATCAAGTTGAAAATGCACATTATCACGCATAAAAGATAGGCAACAAACAGCAATTCAGGATATAAATATCCAATATATATGCAGGTGGGACTATCAAGGTTACTCCGACAATCGAATGTGTGAAACCATGCATGTTTAATTTATTAAAGCATAATGTACTCCGTGTATGCAATCTGTATAGCACCAGATCCAATTAAGAACACCTTGCATATGATCAATATCTTGCATCGATATATGCGATAGAATATATTCATTTTTCTAGCTCGCTGTACTGTAAACCCGGGACTCCGGTTCTATCGAGTCATTCCTTTTAACTCATGCATCCTACAGTACTACTGGTGCCTGAGGCCATAAACATATCACGTGGCATCAATTGCTTACATGTGGAAATGGCCTGCAAATGACTGAATTAGCAGTCCTTTGTGGATATTGTGAAAGGAACGCGAATTTTCGATGAAATATTTGACAAAATACTTACAGTAATCGCAATCGCTCATATTACGAGAGGTGGAGTAGACGATTGTGTCATTCGGCAAACGTCATTGGGCGGAAGACTGCCTCCCGCAACTGCTGCCTCCTGTGTGCCTAGCCTACCTAGAAGCATAAAACGACACCGAAAGCCTTCAAAACAGATAATCAATCCATAAGAATCTTGAGTGTGTCTTTTCAGTGCCACATTCTCAAATAAATCTTGGGAATTGCAGACGAGAACACGAAACGAAGAGAAGAAGAAAGATCATCGCAAAGCGGGGTCTTGGCATCAAAATTCTATATCGCAGTCAAGTTCCTCAATTTTTATCTCTGCCAGGCAAAGTGCAGAAAGTCCAAAAATAAAATTTTCAAGTCGACCATCAACGATCTTTTGCAACCATGTGGCAAGTCACCGAGCAAGACTTCTTTGGCGGGGCAATTCGGGGCGTGGTGCCACAGAAATGGATTGATGCCAGGTCAGTATATCTCCATTCCATACTCCCCGGAACATAGTTCCAGTTCTACCTAGGGCCAGTGTCAAAGGCGAATGTGATCTCAGTCAAGAGAGACAACGAAACCACACAAGATAAACCCATGGCTAACACTTCTCTAGCAACCTCCGCGAAATCCCAGATCACCAGGAACTATTCCTCTCACCCGACACGCTATCCAACATGATCATTGAGATCAACCAGCGTGTCTCTAAAGAAGATGCTCTGAGCACCTTTGCCACTCTCATCCAGCAGCAACCTTCACTAGCAAGTGGCGGCGGCAGCGTCGCTAGCGCCACACCCGAAACTGTCAACCAAGCAGCCGCCCTGTACCATCTTCATGACCTGTGTGAAGATGATGATGCCATGCAAGTGGTCGCACCGCCACGGCCCGTAACCCTGGGCCGGTTGCCTTCAAATGCGCCATCTGGATCATCAGTCAGTGCGTACAAGGGTATTGTCGAGTTCAAGACGACTCCTCGTCGCCGGGACCAGCGGTTGCCCGCTGCGGAAGCCGGCTCAGCTGTTGCGGGTGTGGCTATGAATGGTGGCTCTTCTAGTGCGCCGCCTTCCAAGACTTTGACTTGCCATTTCCTTCTTGTGCGGCTTGAGGCGCAGGAGACGGATTTGTTGACTTTCTTCAACGTGCCTCATGAGGAATTCGACAAAGAGGGAGATGTGCGGGGCTTATCGAAGGAGGAGACTGCTGCGGAGGGTATTATGAAGTCTGTGGAGGAGAGACTTGAAATTGTGGATTGGGGACTTTTTGTTTGAATCCGCGTGCAATAACATGGGGACGGGGAAAATGTTTAAATGTGGATCGGTGGTCATTATTCGGGTGTTTCTGGTATATGGATTGGGACCTTGGGATTGGATTGAGCCCTGGCGAGCAGTTTGAAGAACAAGTAGTGCTAAGAACCTTTAGATAGACAATAAAATGAATGATTACAACAAGATTCTACACGCTTCCTTGAAGCTAAAGCGTGTTTCAGTCTGATTTTAGATCAAAATATACAAAACTTGAAGGCAAAAGATGTTTTGATATCAACAATATACAGTAGAAAATTCAGACTCCACGCTATGATGGTAAATACAAAAGCATATGCGAAATTATAAGACAAATCTTCCAAAATCTCGTGTCACATCATCCACAATTTTCTTCTGGAAAGCTGGTGTAGCGGTGTTCTTCCTCGGTGACGAATTCCGCGGCTTAGGCTTAATCTGCTCAATCTTGTTCTTACAAGCACCGCAGCGAACGCGAGTTGGGTCAATACTCTTCGAGTGACGACCGTAGGTTTGACCACAGCTCACGCACGACCACACATACTTATAATCAATCTGATAGGAATGCTTCGTTGTAACGTTGATCTGACCGCCGTAGATGGGGTGATCCTTCAGCGCCTCAGCACATTTCTTTCCCCATTGCTTGAAGCTAGCACCATGCGGGTTGTCATGACAATTGGACACCATGTAGTTTGCCAAATGACAGTATTCATGGGCAAGGGTATTAAGCAGCCGGTACTCATCGTCGATGATCCGCTCAGCGAGCTCGATCTTGGCATGATGGACCACTGAGCCTGGGATCTGGCGACCATTTGAATCCCTGGTATTAATTCCACGCCACTGAGCTCGACCAGCGGTTTTCTGAAGGGTTTTGGACCAGACAATTTCCACACCACCGGTCTTTTCAGCCAGCTGGGTGACCTTACCTCCCGCCACGGCTTGGTCTAATACATGGAGGAAGGTTTTAGCGAATTCTGCTTTCTTGTTGTCGAAGGAAAGTCGACGGGCCTTGGCAGCTTTACGGGCTTCCGTCTCGGCCTTTTTGAGTGCGGTTTTGCTGGGTGTCTTTGCTTCCTTCGCGGTGACTCTGGTCATTGAGTCAGACTCCGTGCTTGTGGTGTCTTGGCTGCTGCCTTCGTGCTCTGAATCGTCGAAGTCCTGCAACAACTCGAATACAGAGCGACCAGGAGTTTGGCCTTTGCGCGGTGAATGTTGGTCCACCCAGTCGTTGGTTAACTCCTGACTCCAAAAAGCATCCGTGCTTTCACGATGAGGTGTTGGAGGGATACGGGATTTTGTTGGAGATCCTAGGAGACGCTTCCGTGATGGACTAGATGGTGGTGTCTGAGGACCTCTGCTTGTTGGTTTCAATGAAGGTGGAGAAGAGCCTAGCTCGATGATAGACCTGTGATATATACATTAGCAAACTCACTATTTGCCATACTATGCACGATGTTACACATACGGCGTAGCATCTGGTTCCACCTGGGAAGTTGGCTCATTGTCGCCGTTGAGTTCCAGATCTTCCATTTGTTTGGAAAGATCAAGACTATCTTGAATCGCGTGTTTGGGGTTCATCGGAGGGCTTGAAGGAAGCTTCACTGAATCAGGCAGCTTAACCTCTAGACGGAATGAATCAGAAGGGGAAGCATTTCTATCCACATTCTGATTCAGGTTGAAGGCAGGTCGTCGTCCCCTCATGAGTCTCTTTCGAGTGGATTTGGGAGGTGGTGATGGTGTTAGATTCTTTTGCACCTCTGTCTCAGAGTCGGATGTCTCATGATAGCTTAGCTCCTCATTGTCACTGACAATAAAGTCATCTAAGGAGGCAAAGCTATTGTCGCCAAGGTCTTCATCTGCAGCTTCAGGACTCAGATGGCTGAAAGGCCTAGTGGTTGTGCTAATTTTGGGGGTTCGTGCTGGGGTTCGGGCTACGTTTCGTCTGACCGGCGATCGTGGTGGAGCAGGGCTCATTGTTGGTGCATTTGTGTCCGTGCCATATTCCGTGAGATCATTCTCCTTCTCATAGTCGTCTGTTTCCAATTTGACAATGGGTCTTTGGCGTGGTCTCTGTTGTAAAGGAAGGAGGAGCGAGTTGGTTCTGGCGAGTTTAAGGGTTCGTGTTTTCTTTTGTTTCCCAGGGGAGGTGGATGGCGAGCTTTGATCCCCCTGCGTTCCAGTACTCTCAATTGACAGGTCTTCATCTGAAAAGATGTCGAAGAAGGCGCCTGAATCCTTTTTCTGCTTTTGTGTTGAGCCTTTGGAGGAGCGAGTGCCAAAGCCTATATCATGAGCAATGGGACTTGCAGGTGATTGGGAAGCTTGTGCAGTCAAGCATGCTTTCCGTGGAGAGCCGTTGAGGGTCTGTGATCTGCCTATGTTGAGTCGTGCCATCTTTGCTTGAGTCGTATATATTAGGAGAATTCACTTGGTGTTTATATCGGTTGGGTCAGTCGGCTAAGAAAGAAGCTTGCTCGGTCGAAAATGACACAGAGAGGGCCCTGCTTGTCGCATCACTTGCCAGTGAACAATGTTGCTTTTTGAATGATTGCGATGGGGGTTTCAACAATTGTGAATTGTTGACAACCTCCACTTAGGTAGGCGTTGGCACAGCAACCGCATTAAACGGTGCATCATACCCGTGCATGCATAGTCCACACAACAGTTTTGATTGGTGTTATCATCGCTATGCAAAGCCTATGTTAATTAATATACTTATTCAAAAGATTTGCCATATGTAATGGTAGTAATGAGCCATGATTAGCTTCCAAGTTTACGAACCACTTAAAGCGTGTATGTGTTTATCTAAGTTTCACTTCCGCCCACAAGAAGTGTACCATTGTCCAGAGAACTTGCATAAAAGTGCGAAGGCTTTCAATGCCTCTTGATTGACAATAAATTTATATATGCACGTATCTGGTATATGCCCCATTAAAATGCAAAAAAAGTTCCCAACGCCATGCAAGAGACCAATGATACAAAACGTGAAAAGGATCGCGACTACCATCCACCACCGATCTTTCCAGCAAGTTCAACTACCCGCGTGGTCTCATCTGCAGGCGCCTGTTCTTTGCCAACATCACTTTCCACCTTACGGTAAGTGGTATAAACAAGTTTAGTAAGTGGAATGCCCATGAACTGGGACCAGCGCTGCAAGCTCTCGTGAACCTGCGCCTCTTTGTCCACAATGGAGAGAGGCTGAGGTTTATCATCTAATTCAGTCTCCGAGTCTGATTCCATGGAGAAGTAAGCCTCGTCCACACGAGCAAGCCAGGCTCGCTGTTCATGGGGGGTTGGCTTTAATGTTTCAGACGCAACTGCCTCAGCTGGCTGAGGAGAGCCGGTCACTTCCCGGGCATCTTCTACCCGAATTTGCCCACCACCATTGGTGCAGCCACCAGGGCAAGCCATAACCTCCACATAAGCATAGTCAGATCCTGAACTGGCTCCTGATGCTGCGTTGCGAGACATAGGCTGGCGCCGACTGACCATGGGCTTAGCCACAGGCTTGGCCCCGGGCATTCGGGACGCTCGTGCCGGCTTTAATTTTCGAACAAGGTTCTGGATATTGCGGAAGCCATAGTATCGGGCCGCTTTCATAATGGGTTGTCCTTCTTCGGACATGAGAACGTACTCGACAACATCTGAATTACGTCCACGATTCGTGACAAGATTAGAACCTGGATTCCGTGCTTGGAAGGTGTTAAGAACGTGGTGCAAATAGCCTCCGGAGGTGCCTGTCGCAAGAGATTGTTCCACGGTGGAGTCTTGAAACGAGATAAATGAGCCCAGGGTCTGCTCTGGGAATGGAGGAGAATAAGACGAAGAAAGCGGCTGGAGAGGCAATTTTGGAAGCGAAAGCCCCCGGGACGAAGCCAAGGAGAGAAGTTCACGAGAAGTGATAACACAATCCACATCACGAACAGGTTCATATGGTTCAGTGATATTTTGCTCAAGGCCTTCTCGCCACGAAACATCTGTAAGTTCCTCGCGACTGGCCTCCAGCTTTTTGTCGAAACAAGGCATGACCGCCAGATGCCAGATTTGAGAGGGTGGCACTCCAAGTGATTTGCTCAAAACCGTTTTGAGGAAAGTTCCCGACATTGCCTGGGGAGATTTGAGTCGGGACAAATGCGGAAGAACGAAAGGATGTGTCTTTTCAGCATAGCAAATCCAGCCAGGGCACGCCGACGACAGAATCGGTCGCTTGGGAGGGGCTTCTTGACCCTCACTTGAAGCGCCCACGAGAGACTCGGACACTTCATCAGCCGTGAGAACCAATACTGCTTCCCGCATAGTATTTGTGTCCACAACCCAAGTAAAAGCACTGCCTTGCTTCCCGCCACTTCGCAATCCCTGCGGGCCACGCAGAAACTGGTCAATCATGTATCCCGCTTCCTTTTCCGAGATGCCATATGTTGCAGCCAAGCTCGCCCTAACCTGCGGGCTCACACTGGCAACAAATATCTTTCCATTTCCCGGTCCCGCAGGGCCAACTGTTGTTCCATGTGATTGGATTAATGGAATTTCTGGGTAGGCGTCGAGGGTATTGAGAACTTCGGTATGAGATTGTAGCGAGATCAAAACGGCCTCTGCCGAGGTCACGCAGCCAGAGCAAGCCAGACAGTCTGTCAAAGAGATTTGCGCCGGCGGAAGGTTTTCTGGTTCGACTTTGTCTTCGGTTGTCACTTCGTATGGATTCTGAAGAAGGTCAGTAAGCAACTAAATTACAAAGGCTGAGAATGATACATACCTGAGCCTCCTTGGAACCTTTTGGAAGTGATTCAACAGGCTTGATACATGCAACTCCCGGCGAAATGAAATCATTCAGATCGTCGGCCGACAGGATCGCGCTCATGGTGGCGGGGTACCGCTTTGGCAATGGCGAAAACTTCACTCACACAGAAAGCCTGCTTCCTTGGTATGTCTTTGTCCCCCAGAAAAAACGAATAGTAGATCAAGTCGTAGACCAAAGGAATTTAAAAATCGTTGCAGAATTAAGAGATATGAAGAGAGCCAACGAGTGTTACGGGCTTTGTAATCGGTGGCGATATCGGCCTTAGATAAGGACTCACCGCCGAATGATTGCCCCGCTGATTGGCTGTGATGAACTAATCTCTTAACATACGGATATGTCTGTTCCAAAGGTTTCTTTTAGGCTTGGAAGGTGTGCTCGACCTTTTGTTTAGATAATCACTTAAATTCATTTCTTCAAAGTTACATGGCGTACCTGGCAGTGGGCACTCTCGTATTAAAGACTCTCATGCGCCTGAGATATCAGTTCTAGCATCAAGATCATCCCACTTTCATTATATAGAAACCCGCTGGGGTTCAAAGGGCAAAAATCATATACTGTACTATCCCCATACACATCTTGCCAATTTGAATCTGAACCCACCAACCGAGCTAGCGTAATTAGCCAAGAAAGAGAGGAATACCATTCATTGATACGCTTGGAATTGTATCTGCATCTTATTTCTTGTGTGCCCGGGTAGAGCGTCTTCTAATACCGGCATCTGCTTTCTCCTCAGGTTCTTCCTTCACCTTTGATTTGCTGGTCATTGGCCGGCTTTTGACAGGTTTCGGCTCAGCCTCCGAGTCGCTCTCATGCTTGACACGCTTTCGTTTGGGGGTGTCGCTCGTATCCTCATCTTTACCCACTGTGCCACTCTTCTTCTGCACAGCGGGAACGACGGCACTCGTCCTGCCCCCAACGGTTACAAAGATGATCTTATCGCCGTTTGGAAGAGCAGAGGGTTGGTTTTTCTTCCCTTTACCCCATCGATGTTTAAAGAGCCAATGCTCAGGGAATTTTTCAGAGTCTGCTAGAACATCAAGGGCGGTTGTGAAGACATAATACATAGCTGTATGAAGCTCTTTGATCTGACCATCGGATAACGTGTTGCTTATTTGTTCAGGATGAATCTTGGCGTGGTACAGAATCTCATCACTGGAAACCCAATTAGCATCGGTTTTTGAAGCTTGAGAGAAACAACGGGCAGAGCTTACGCCATCCAATTTCCAATTCCGCTGAGATTAGCTTGGTCTAGCAGCAGAGCCTTGATTGGCATCCGCTTCTTCCTTAGCTTCTCCATCAGCCAAGACTCATTGACAATATCTTTATCTGCCACTGGATCTGGTCCATTCTCCTTCAGAGGCGTATGTTGGCGAATCTCGTCAGCGGGACAATCGACCAGACGAATCCGACTCAGCCTGCGAGCGTCCACAAATGCGGCCTCAGTTTTAGGCTCATCGCTGGTCTCCAACAAGAATTTCGTATACTTTGGGGGCCATTCCTTGTCTGCTGGTTTGTCGGAGCGATAGTAATAGGTATCGGCATCCTTGATCTTCAGCCATCCTGACATGCCAAAATGCATCACTGGATGTGGAGGCGATGACATCGTGATCCAGAAGTATTTTCCTTGTTGCCCAGCACCCACTATCTTCTTGCCTTGTATCGACTTCTGAAATTCCTCGGCGCTAGTGCCCACCTTGCCGTACACGATATCATCATGTTGGGCTTGAACCTTGGAGAGGGTCTTTCCGACCAGGTGTTTGCGAATAAAATGCACTATGCGCGCCACTTCAGCGTGTTCGGGCATTTTTGAGAGAAAATTATACAACAAAACTTGATTTTCAGGTATAATGTATGAGGCTCAAGGCAGGGAATATTCTAACGCGTCTTGCCTTTACACGAAACGCGGGATCACCTGACTAGAATTGAAAGTAGACGGGACCATTCCCGATTGAGAGAGCATACCACTGAATCATTCTTCCAGCTACGAAATTACGTCAACTACCTTCAAGTACTAACCGGCCTGAGCTGTACAAGATACTGCTGGATATCTGGTACAATATCTACTTTATTCCCGACATCATTACTGGACGCCTTTGGCTTATACTTTTCGATCATTTGCTCCACTCTTCTTCGTCTCCACCTAAGCCAAGCTGGAGTGGTTCTGGGCTAGCAAGACGAACGGACAGCCCGAGGACGCTGTTCGCAACAATATGTCAGGAACCTCGATTTCGGAGACTCCGGCACTGACGCCTCAATTCTGTTTCAATGAAAAGCTTCTTCGAGGTGTGTAGAAGCTTGCGCCCGCAGCTCATGGATTTGCCTCCACTGACCTTTATATCGCATCTTACCAGATTTTCTTCGCCTATCCCGCTCGACAATCGACGATTCAATTACACAGAATCTAAATGCCTTGATTACGCCCGCTCGAGAAGGGTTCGACCCATCATCTACCGCCGTGCGACAAACCGATTCCAGAGGCCAGAAAGTCATCCACCCCGAAGCTTGCCAGGGCTTCAAGGAGAACGTGCTATTCTCCTCATGGCAAACCCGCTCTGACGTGTTGAATTATTGCGCTGGGGTAGCTACCAGTCCCGATCCTGAAGATCCGGACTTGATTCTTCGAGAAACCGAGTCCGCCCGAGACCGAGAGCGAGTCGTCGATGAACGACTAGACCCATATTCGGGTCGCTTCTTCCCCAAAGAGCCTCGAACTGAGTCGCTGGCTAATTTGGTTCGGAACCAGCGCACGGTGGAGGAAATCATACGAGCGCGAACCTGGGGGCTGGTGTCAGAAAGATGTGGCGCTAGCTCGTCATGGGAAGATGCTCTCAATAGCTGGCGACACAAGCACCAGCGATGAGAACTGGTCATAACGCATAGCTGCATGGGCTGGTTCTGAACTTTGTCCATACAACTTTGCCATCCTTGTACATTATACTGCATATAGGCGTATGGTCTGACGAATATGACCATGTGGGCATGAACAATCTCGAGTAATATCTTTGATCATAATTAAATAGCTCAAAAAAAAAAAAAAAAAAAAAAAAAAAAAGGCCACATGCAAGTAATGTTTTACCATTTAAAACCTATTCCTCATGTTGACCAATTTAGAGTGTCCTTGGGGTGCTCAGGCTTGTCCTACCGCATCTTATCGGGGCAGTCATTCTGCCAAGTTCGGACTCGGAGAAGTCGCTCCCCGCACACTTTGATTCCTCTCACGCACAAGGCAATCCCCCCCCCCCAGCCATCGCCCACCATGCCGCAACCATTGAACCCCAAGGACCAGTCCTTGTTTCGTCAAGTGGTTCGCAACTTTGAGCTGAAGCAATACAAGAAAGGTCTGCCCTCTTTCCCCTCCTCAATGGCCGGAGCTCAGCTGATAGCATTTTCACCGAGACAGGCATCAAAACGGCAGACCAAGTTCTCCGCAAGAACCCCAAACATGGAGATACACAGGCGATGAAGGCTCTGATTATGAGCAACATGGGGCAGTCAGAGGAGGCCTTTACGCTGGCCAAGGAGGCCCTGCGCAATGACATGAAGTCGCACATTACCTGGCACGTTTACGGCCTGCTATACCGACAGGAAAAGAACTACGAGGAGGCGATTAAGGCATACCGCTTTGCCCTGAGACTTGAACCAGAGTCGGCTCCCATCCAACGGGATCTGGCCCTGCTTCAGATGCAGATGCGTGATTTCCAGGGATATATCCAGACTCGTACAGCGATGCTGCAAGCGCGCCCTGGCGTGCGACAGAACTGGACAGCACTAGCAATTGCTCACCACTTGTCTGGAGATTTGGAAGAGGCCGAGAAAGTGCTTACCACATACGAGGACACATTGAAGGGCACCCCACCCGTTTCGGATATGGAGAACTCAGAGGCAATCCTGTACAAGAACACCATTATCGCTGAGACAGGCAACCTTGAAAGAGCTCTCGAGCATCTTGAGAAAGTTGGATACCGGTGTACAGATGTTCTTGCGGTCATGGAGATGAAGGCCGACTATCTGCTGCGACTTGGACCTGACCGCAAGGCTGAGGCCGAGGAGGCATACACTGCGCTTTTGGAGCGGAACCCCGAGAACTCGATCTATTATAATGGCTTGATTCAGGCAAAGGGTATTGCGGAAAGCGACCACAAGGCATTGAAGGCTTTGTACGACGAATGGGTGGAGAAAAACCCGCGTGGTGATGCGGCTCGCCGCATTCCCCTCGATATCCTAGAAGGGGAGGACTTTAAGCAAGCCGCGGATGTTTATCTCCAGCGGATGCTGAAGAAGGGCGTTCCATCTCTTTTCGCCAACATCAAATCCCTATACACCAACGCGGCCAAGCGTGACGTAGTACAGGAACTGGTGGAGGGCTATGTCTCCAGCAGCTCGGCACAAGCGAATGGTTCCGATGATACCAAGGAGAAAGAATTCCTGGAATCGTCTTACTACTTCTTGGCCCAACATTACAACTACCACCTCAGCCGCAACATGTCCAAGGCCATGGAGAATGTCGACAAGGCCATCGAGCTATCACCGAAGGCGGTGGAATACCAGATGACCAAGGCGCGGATCTGGAAGCACTATGGTAACCCGGTCAAGGCAGCACAGGAGATGGAGAAGGCTCGTCTTCTGGATGAGAAGGACCGCCACATCAACACCAAGGCTGCCAAATATCGGCTCCGCAACAACGAGAACGAGAAGGCTTTGGACAACATGAGCAAGTTCACCCGCAACGAGACTGTTGGTGGCGCCATGGGTGACCTCCACGAGATGCAGTGCCTGTGGTATCTCACTGAGGATGGTGAGGCGTACCTGCGACAGAAGAAGCTGGCCTTGGCACTCAAGCGCCTCCACGCCGTGTACAATATCTTTGATACCTGGCAGGAGGATCAGTTCGACTTCCACAGCTTCTCTCTGCGAAAGGGTATGATCCGTGCCTATGTCGACATGGTGCACTGGGAGGATCGTCTGCGCGAGCACCCCTTCTACACACGGATGGCTACTTCCGCCATCAAGGCATACATTCTTCTCCACGACCAGCCTGAACTCGCCCACGGACCGATGCCCACTGTTGTCAATGGCGCTGATGGATTGACTGACGAGGAGAAGAAGAAGGCCCTCAAGAAGGCCAAGAAGGAGCAACAACGCCTGGAGAAGATCGAGGCCGATAAGCGCGAGGCAAGAAAGGCTGCCGCGGCCAATGCCAAGAGCATTGACGGAGAGGTGAAGAAGGAGGACCCTGATCCATTCGGCAACACTCTGGTGCAAACCAAGGATCCTCTCAACGAGGCCATGAAGTTCTTGACACCCCTTCTCGCCTTGAGCTCTCAAAACATTGACTCCCAGACCCTCGGTTTTGAGGTTTACTTCCGCCGAAGTAAGTTTAATCGATATTTTTGTATAAGGTTTTTGCTAACACAAGGCTCCATAGACAAGCACATCCTCGCCGTGAAGTGTCTCTCAGCTGCCCACGCCATCGACCCCTCCAACCCCACTCTCCACTTGCAGCTCTTGCAATTCCGCAAGGCACTCGACAAGCCTGCTGAGCCTCTTGATCCTAAGGTTGCCGAGGTTGTCGAAGCCGAATTCGAGAAGCTGCTCCCCAAGTCCCAGAAGCTTGAGGAGTTCAACGAGTCTTTCCTTTCTGCCAACAAGGGCAGTGCCACACATGTCCAGGCCGCTCTCTCTGGCCGTATCTTCTTGAATGCGGCTTCGAAGGCCCAGTGTGAGCAGGATCTGTTAGCTACCCTTGACTCTTCTGATATCACCATCGATGAAGCTGTTCCAGCTCTCGATCTTTTGACCAAGTGGGGCGGCGATAAGGCCGCCTATGCGGAGAAGGCGAAGCAGAAGTGGCCCGAGTCTTCTGTTTTCCAGCTGAACTAGAATTATTTCTCACCAGTGGAGCTAAATTAAATTCCACGAAGCCAGGAAGGGAGATATGATCGCTATACATATGATATCAATCACCGTTTCAAGGAGGAAAAAAACAAAATGAAATCAAATATTCAAAAATTTTCGATCAACTCACCACATTTTGTAGAGTAATGTGTTATGCGAGGACTGGGACAACAGTCTTTGAATGTTCGCAACCGATGTACAATTTTGGTAGATGGAAATCTTTAAATGATCTATTGCATACTTTGCCATGTACATCCCAAGAAAAAAAGACAGAACATTTTGAAAGGCGCCTTAATGTACAAGCCGAGGAGAGTGGATATGCAGACATTTAGACTGAGAAAACATGACATCCTTCATGTTGAGGAGATGAAACACGAAACACCACCTTTCTATTATAACACATGGGCCCCAAGGAGCCCTTTGGAAACTGAATATAATGCATTGATTACGCACCAAACTCATCATCGTAGTTGCCAATGATTGGTTTGCGGCGGATGGTCTCCTCATCCTCACCGTATCCGTACTTAATCCACATGCTCTTCCAGAAGGGGATGGGCAGCGGACGCTCTTCACCAAGGATGTATTCCTGGTGCTCAGCAATACGCTGAGAGCGAGCCTCATCCTCAGGAGAAAGGAGCGCAAGGTTCATGCGCGACGAAATGCGAGGATCCAGGACGATATCATCCAGCCACTCGCGCTCCAGCTCTGCATCATCGCGCTTACGCACGGACTTGTGCCAGGACTCCTCTTCCTTCTCCAGAACAGTCTGTTGCTCGTGACCGCGTGCAGCGTCGGTAGCAGAGCCATCGGGGGAGGGAATAGAGTCGACGGAGGCACTGCTAAGCTCGGAGCCCACGCTGAAGGATTCGTCGCGGTAGGGTCTCGAACTGTTGGCGAGGACGAGACCGGCAACCTCACGACCAATGTTCTCGGCGAGATGACGCTGGTTGAGGAAGCGGTACATGCGGATGGGGGTATTTAGGAAACCGAGGATATGAGGGAATTCGATGGGGACGGAGCTGTCGAAGGACTGGGGGATAGCAGGGGCGAGTTGAGCAGAGGGGTATTCGGCAGTTGCGATATAGGCAGGCTTAGGTCCGGTAGGTTTGGATGGCTTTTCTTCTTCTTTCTTTTCCTCCTCCTTCTCATCTTCAAGCTTCTTCTCAAGTGTTTCGAGGGTCTCCACCGGAGACTGAGACGGGGTCTCGGCCGGGGCGTCTCCAGCCGCAATCTCCTGGATGGGCTCTTCAGACGCCTCGGGAACTGGGATTTCTGCAGCGGGAGGGACTGGAGCATCCATGGGGCCTAACCAGCCCTCATGTAAGCCCCGAACGTACTCCTTCCAGGTGTGTCGACCAATAACCAAGTCACCCTTAGGACCGGGCTCATCGTGAATCCCGATGGATTCTCGCGTCGCCAGTACAACCTCTTCAACACCAGTCTCGTGAGCATCTGTGCTGGGCTCGCCGGCCTTGCGCCTCAACTTTCGGATGTTCTCTGCTGTGCTGGCGCGCACCTGGCCTTCCCGTCGGCCTTCCACAACTGTATAGTCTAAAGCCGCGGCCGTTAGGATGGGCTTCACGTATTCTTTGAAATGATCTCTAGCGACTTTCAGGCCGTCACCTGGCGGTGCGGCGAGATATACGGTCAACCTGCGGCGCATCTCCTCGACAGGTAGTGGTTCTTTCGCAAGGTGGGCCACCAGCTCGCACCATTTTTGCTGCGCGCGGCGCTTCTCTCGACGGTCGTAAATCAGAGCACCAGCAAAAGATCCGGTGATAGTGAAGAAGATCATCCAGTTTCTGGAAGGAAGCTTAAAGCGAATGTTCGGTAGACCTGGTGATTTCACATTTGGCGTTAGTATTCTCTCGTCCGATGTCTGAATTTCCCGTGACAATGGAAGCTTTACCCATCATTTTGAAGACCGGATTAGGTGGCTTAGGGGCAGCCTGAGGCTTAGCAGCCCCAGTGGGTGCTGCTGAACTAGACGGTTCCGCCATTGTTTGGATGTGAAAACAACAGTGGCAGTTGCTATTGCCGTCCTGAATCTGGAAAAAGTTGCCCGAATACCGGCGCCAGAATTGATCCGCGTCACGTGCGCGCTTATAGTTTTTACATTTTATAAAGTTATCTCTTTCGTTGTTTATGATTGAAGGAAATAAGTCATATTCTGAATCCTCATGTCAATTTGATGAGTGCAATATAGTAGGATCTCTTGTGTTGGCCTTCATATACAGTCAACTTGTGAAATCCATAGGGATTCCCAAGTGGGTTCCGCGGAGACAGGCTGCTACACTAAGGCTATATCCCAGTTAACAATTTGACTGGAATGTCTTATAACTCTGAATCAATCAGGGGAGAATTACCCCTCCCCCTGGAATATGGTGATGTAGAATACAACATAGATACCTTATACTCAATGGTTCGGTCCTGACGATAGTTGATCTCGGATCTAAAACCATCTTTGGTAATATCCAAGCAATGGGTGCTAGATCACCATGGTTCGGTCTTTTTTTTTTCATGTGTATTTCAAGGAAAAGATTGAGTTATATACTCACAAGGGAAAGTAACAAGCAAAGCATATATAGGTAGTGTGACCAGTCATGAAACTCCAGGGGCAAGGCTATAACAATCTCAAGTAATTATCGGGGGTGGATTATTCTTTGCCTCCTGAGAGCCACCGCTCCTTCCACCTCTCCCCGCCTTCTCCTTTACCCATCACTTTCCTTCTTCCCCCCACCATCTTTTTGTCTAAAGTTCCCTGGGAGTCGGGGCCACTGTCAAGATGGATCCCAATAACAACCCCAACAACCGCAACAACATGAATTACGGGTACAATGACCGCAACTATAACGCGGCTAACAGCCGCGCCTATCCCACCACCCCGTCCGCTTTTCCCCAGCCGATCTATCAGACTCAGGGGGCCCAGGACCATGTCGACCCCTCGAACCCGGCCTACGCTCCTGGCTACTTCATGGCCAGCCATTACCCGCCCCAGAACCAAGCCCAGGCCCAGTATGTTCAACAGCAACAGCAACAGCAATACGCGCAGCAACAGAACCTGCAGTCACCGCAGGCCGCCTACCAGAACCGCATGGGCTATGCCAATGACGGTACCAATGGCCTCATCCAACAATTCTCCAATCAGGATCTCAATGCCAATCGTGGGGGTTTCTTCGGTCGGACAAACTCGCCTTCTCAGCGACCTCGTACCGCGGGGGGTCTCCAGCGCAGGGCCAGGCCCAGGCCGCACACTTGGTTCCTCCCGTGCCTCGCAGCCCTCGTCCGCCGGCCGAGAATGAGGAGTTGCAGCGATTCCCTGACCGATACTCCGAGAATGTGCACAAGCGGGGTAAAGCTGCGAAGGAATTGGTGACAGTCTTCTTCCACGAGAATATCGAACGTGCTCGGGATCGTAACATGCGGTGAGTACAGAACGTCTGCGTCGACGATGATAGGTCTTTATCTTTAATGTTTACTCCGGTTGCTAATTGGTTCTCCTCGGTAGATCTGTGGACCTTGACAAAACCCTCCGAGACCCCAACGTTGCTGCCGAGAAGAAGAGCGAGGATGCCGAAGTGATTTCGAAGAGAGAGTCAGACTTTCTTCGATTCCTTCGAACCAAGGAAACTCCTCAAAACTTCCAGACGATCAAGATCATTGGAAAGGGTGCTTTCGGTGAGGTGAAGCTGGTGCAGCGCAAGACCGACGGCAAGATTTATGCCCTCAAGTCTTTAATTAAGACGGAGATGTTCAAGAAGGACCAGCTTGCGCACGTTCGAGCGGAGCGTGATATTCTAGCGGACTCGAAGGACAACCCATGGCTGGTGAAGCTGCATGCTTCATTCCAGGATGCGGCTTACTTATATCTGCTGATGGAATTCTTACCTGGTGGTGATCTGATGACCATGTTGATCAAATACGAGATTTTCTCAGAGGATATTACTCGCTTCTACATGGCAGAGGTTGTGATGGCCATTGAAGCCGTCCACAAGCTTGGCTTCCTTCACCGGTAAGCGAACCAGCGCCGATCATCTACTTGATCAACTCCGCGTGCCCTCAACCTGAACAATGCTAATAAACGCTCCCAGTGATATCAAACCCGATAACATTCTTCTTGACCGTGGTGGCCACGTCAAGCTCACTGACTTTGGTCTCTCGACTGGAGGCAAAAAGACCCACGACAACGCTTACTACCAGAATCTCCTTAAGAACTCGACATCAAAGGACCGCAACCGCAACTCCGGCTACTTCAACGATGCCATCAATCTGACCGTCTCCAATCGTGGACAGATCAACACCTGGCGAAAGTCTCGTCGCGCCATGGCATACTCAACTGTTGGAACTCCTGACTACATTGCCCCCGAGATCTTCAACGGCCAAGGATACACATACCTGTGCGATTGGTGGTCTGTCGGTGCTATTATGTTTGAATGTCTTGTGGGTTGGCCTCCGTTCTGTGCTGAAGACACCACGGATACATACCGTAAGATTGTGAACTGGCGTGAATGCCTCTACTTCCCTGATGAGCTGGTTCTCTCGCGTGATTCCGAGTCGTTGATTCGAAGCTTCCTGTGTGACCCTGAGCACCGTATTGGCAATGACGGTGGTCAACATGGCGGTGCAACCCAGATCAAGAATCACCCCTTCTTCCGGGGTGTGGTGTGGGAGCAGCTGCGGAATATTCGCGCACCATTTGAGCCACGCCTCAGCTCGAACATTGATGTGTCTTATTTCCCTATCGACGAGATTCCACAGGAGGACACCAGCGCCATTCACCGTGCTCAGGCCCGTGCCATGCCGGACTCCCAGGAAGCGGAGATGAGCCTGCCCTTCATTGGGTACACCTACAAGGCTTTCAACGCTTTCCAGACAAGTTAGATGCTTGGTCATCTTGTTCTTTTGTTTCTAGGATTGCCACTGAGCTTTGTGTTGAGTAAATCAACGTGTGAAGGCGGGCAGGGCTTGCATCGCCGTGGTTTCTAGCATATGCAAAGCCGTGGAATTTTAGACTGTTTTGATCTCGACACGAATCGTCATTCAGCATATCAGCGCGATGTTTTCCGAATCATGACCCCAAGCGCCGTCTTTTGGTTCCAGTCATCAATATCTAACGTCCTACGTGATGGTTTTCTTCCTTTTCGCACCCCCCAAGAGATGGGGTGTTTGGACTTTGGATCCTGCACATCAGGTCATGATTTCTATCCCATAGTTTGCAAAATCAAAAATATTCCCTCTATGCGATATACTTACCGAATTGATCTGGACCTAGAGTGCTGTCAACTCGAGGCTAAGATGCCATCGGTCAATGCCGAGCACCTGTAAAACCTTCATGAATTCTACTGCGAAGGGGTTCGATTCGGCTTGATACCTCGAACAATGACCCGGAAATAAGAAACGAGAATGTGCCAATATCACTGCCTGAGGAAACGTAGTCCGCGCAGAACGTATCTTCGCCCTTGGTGCCAGCCGCAACCCCAATCTTGATCCGATTTTCAACGATATCTTTCAAATCAGGACCGGATTCTGTAAACTGCAAAAGCTCATCCACCCAGGAATTCTGCCAATTCTTACCCAAAGGCCCAGCAATGGAGAAACTATGTTCAAACCCCCTCATTTTCATCCGATAGGCCTGCAAATCAGCATTCTTACCCAAAGAACGACATGTATCTAGCAGTATAAACGCCCGATCTCAATACTTGAACAAGGATTGAACTTTCGGCTTATACCTCGCCTGGGATGCATTTGAGAAGAGGATGCCCTGAGACTGCAAGTTACCTAAGTGGGGAATGGTTCGCAGATTAGATGCAAGGGCGTGGTTTAACCTGGAATTGTTATGATTTGGGGTGAGAGTGATAGGTGAGTCCTGGTTCCACCACATATGCAGAGATGCAACCTCACAGATCCGTCCAACCTTCGATATCCATGAATCATCGCCCTCAACTCACTAAGTATTTTATATAGATAAGATGAAGTACTTTCCTATATCCTACTCTCCTCAACCCGGGAGGTTCAGATTCTATTCTCAAAATCTATAATTCCAGACTACAACCCACGATGGCCATACAATCCGATTCTCCCCAAAATGGAACCCAAAGAATCACCACAAAAATGGTCTATCTTACAATATGTGTCTCGGGCGCTGCATGGATCGCCGAGTTCGACAATGGCTTCGCCGGTATCGCCCTAGTCATGCCCGCATTTCAAAAAGCATTTGGCCACTGTGAACAAGTTCGTGACCCGACCGGAGCGATGATCGAACAATGCGTCTTGACAACACTCCAACAATCCCTTATCAGTGTAAGTATATTATTCATGGCGGTCGGGTGTGCGCTGGCAGGATTCTTCGGCTCAGTCTTCGGCCGGCGAGCCACCATACAGATCGCCTGTCTATTCTGTATCGTCGGTGCAGCCGGGATGCTGGGTACATCAGGGAGTTTCCTGAATTATATGGTTTGTAAATGCATCAATGGAGTCGGAATTGGTCAGCTCCTGGCATCAAGCATCATTTACGGTTCTGAGTGCGTTGTCGCAAGCAAACGGGGCCTTCTGATGGGTATCTATAACATTGGACTTGCGCTGGGGAATGTAACTGCAGCGGGTGTATGTGCAGGATCAGCAACTTTATCACCAAAGAATGATTGGCAGTGGAAAACTCCAATTATCTGCCAGATTCCACTAGGCGTTATCCTCGGCCTGGGCGTGATGCTATTCCCCGAATCGCCGCGGTGGTTATTACTGAAGGGAAAAGATGAGCAAGCGCGGAAATCGTTTGCTGAATTCCAGAGCTTGGATGCGGATTCAGCTGCTATCAGAGACCAAGTGGAGGATGTGCAGAGACATCTCGATTTCGAAAGAACCTTGGACGCCAGTACATCCTGGACCGAGATCTATACTAGCGTCAACCTTCGCCGAACCGCCGTTTCAGCACTCATCCTTGTCGCGCTCGCTATCACCGGCATCCAATTTGTGGGCCCCTTCGCAGCACTCTTCCTCAGTGACCTTGGACTCAAAAATCCGTATCTTGTCAACGCGATTGTTGGATTATGCATTTTCGGCGGTGCCTTCATCGGCCCACTGGTGCTAGATTACGGCGGACGACGATTCGCCATGATTTACGGATATTCAGCGATGGCAGCCTGCATGCTCATTTTATCTGCCATTAGCACCGCACTGGGACAACATAATCCGATATCGCAGACCGTGGTGGTTGTCTTCCTCTGCATCTGGGCGTTCGTCTTCGGCGGATTCATCGGTCCGAGTGTATGGCTTGCTTCGGCTGAGATGCACAGTGTGCGAATGCGAACGTACGGGCAAGCCAATACGACGTTCTTCTACGAAATCTTCAGTTTCGGAGCCACATTCTGGACGCCTTATATGTTGAATGCCCAGTATGGGAATATGGGGTCCGATGTTGGATACTTCTACTTCGGGGTTACGATTGCGGTCCTGATTTTGGTGTTTCTGTTTGTGCCGGAGACCTCAAGATTGACACTTGAGCAAATTGACGATATATTTCAGTCTGGAAGGAGAGCTTGGAAGACTTCGACAAAAAGGAACATTGCTATCTCTCGTAGTGGTTTGCTCGAGACGGCGAAGTCTGAACATGAGGTATTTGAGATTGAAAAGGTTCGAACTGTATCTACAAGCCCTACAAGCCAGTGAGGAAGTCATCAAATATGACCAAGCGAGCTGAGTATCTGATAATCTTTCACAATGTGATGAAAAGGTCCACGTACTTCGGTATGCAAGATTGAGAAAAACTCGTCTTTTGAGCTCTCGTTGCGTATTCATATAGAAATCGGGATTTGAAATCTTTGATTTGGCTTTAGCTTCAGCACCATGATCCTAGGAAGGCAGATGTATGATTCGTCATGCAAAACTGAATTAAATCAGAGCGTGTTGTCTCCAGAGCCTTCAGACTGGTTTTAGTTATAGTTGGTTGTCTACTTAACTTAGTTATCAAATTAGTTCGGTGACATGCTTACATAATCTTCAAAGATCCGCGCCGAAAAGAAAAATCCCGCCGGCTTATCTTGAACATCTTCACCATCGCGTCCATCACCCAGCAAAACCTTCGAGCGCATCGCCTTCGCAAACCCACAAACCGCCCAAAATGTCTCGCGAAGCTTACCAGGTCCCTGCCTCTGTCTCCGGCAACCAGAATGCCTTCAGCAACGATACCGGATACGGCGCCATGGCCATCGACTCTCCCTCCGTTGTCTACCTGTGCGGCGAGTGCTCTGCCCGTGTCCCCATCAAGAAGGGAGATCAGATTCGCTGCAAGGACTGTGGTCACCGTGTGCTCTACAAGGAGCGCACTAAGCGGTGAGATTCCCTTTCACTTTCAAGCTTCTCCGAGGCTCTCTTTGCTGGCGCATAGCTGACTTCTTTTTTCTTTGTTGGATAGTATGGTGCAATTCGAGGCTCGGTGAAACATACAATGATGATGGAGAATAATGGGTCTGGACGAGACTTGCGGTCTTGGAGTTGAAGGAACCCGACTTGTGATATCTTTGCGCTTCTTTATTCTCGTTTGGACGAATTATGCATAAAATGGCGCTTTGGGAGTTTCAGACAAATAAATTTCATATGCGGTATGAGATTCGACGGCCTCTTGTAGATGGACGTTACGCAACATTAAAAAGCTCAAAATTGCTCTATTATCTATTATGGTACCGAGAGTTTTTGCAAGCCAGTTCTACTTGTGAAATCATGTCACTTCACATAATCCATTAAAAAGAAATACATGCCGAAGTATTCTACAGAAAGAACTAGGGGTAAACCACATTAATCCGAAAGGTGACACCGTACCAGGGCTTTATTGAAGCTTGTTACTGATTTCAATGAACTTCTCCAGATTGTGAAGAGCCTGGCCGCTCTCGACAGCCCAGCGAGCCCGACGCAATCCCTCTTTCCAGCGCCCACCACCCGGTCCACGCTCCGTGATGACTTTACCGTCATCGCCGAAACCCATGTCGCTAGTGTCAGCCTCACACACTCCAGATGTAACAAGCAGAGCAGCAACATTCATAAGGACAAACTCCAGAATAGGATCATCCCGGGGCAGTTCATTGCGAAGAATGGCCATCAATTTTTTGGCGTTGTCTTTGGGCATCTTGCGCCCATAAACCTCAGTAAGAGGATGGCTCCGCACTCCGAAGTCCGAGGGTTGGATCTTGAAGGTGTCAACCTTGACAATTGTACGAGGGTTGTGTGTTTCCTCATCACTGGAGTCGTGGTCGTCGTCGGCATCATCCTCAGGGTACTCCTTGTAATCCGGGTTGGGGTGCTCGGTGAGTCTCCAGCAGTTTGTGTAACCTGCACAGCTGATCTCGTCCATATCTTCCTCACCGCATACCACCAGGGCTTTCTTGGCTCCAGCCTGCTTGAGAGCCTCGACGAAGACTGGACCCAGGGCCTGGTAGGCCACACCTACAACCCGAGCCTCAATAGCCCACTCCACGGGGTTCGCGAGAGGTCCCATGAGATTAAAGATGGTTCGGAGACCAAGACCACGACGCACAGGATTGGCGTACATCATGCCCGGATGGAAATTGGGGGCGAACAGGAAGGCATAGTTGGTTTCAGCGTACACTTTGTCAATGTTGTCTGCGGTGACCGCATCGATGTTGGGGGCAATGGGAGGGATTGCCCTGAGGACATCAGCAGATCCGGAGAAGGATGTCTGAGCACGGTTGCCATGCTTTGCAGTCATGAGGAGCGGCGAAGCAATGATCGAGGAGGTTGTCGACACATTAAAAGTTGAGTGGGAATCACCACCAGTTCCAACAATATCGCACTGAGTTGTAGAGACACGTCAGTAAAAGTCAAACAAATGTACCTGTGAGGTGAGATCTCACTAAACCACCATTGTACTTCCCCTCAGGTCGACCCCGCGATTTCACGGCCTTTTTCAAAGCAGTCTTGTCAATGGCGCAAGCTGCCGCTCGCATGCGATGTGAGCATTTCGCAATTACATCAGCCTCCTTGTCCTTGCCAGTCGAATGAAGCAATGTCAACAAAGCCGCACATTGAATATCTGATATTTGATCCTCAAAGATCAGTGCAAATGCCGAAGCAATATCATCTGCGCTAACTTGGAACCCGGGATTGGCGGGGTATGCCAGGCGCTTGAGAAGAGGAGAGATGGACACTTTTTGAAGCTCCTTAGGGCTCTCAGGTTTAGCCATTGCACAGGAAGCGGATGATATTGTTCAAAAGTCGTTTGAACAGGATTGACAGGGTCAATGGGCCAGAGTGTAACGTGTATAAACAGAAAAAAGAAAGTATTCATGACTCAATGATGCCCCTCTCACCGCGGGATCAAATTAGGGCAGAATTATGTACCGCCTGCAGGGCGCCTTACTGCTTTGGGAGCCAAAAAATATCACCCGAAAATACCAATTTCAATGTTCTTCCGGGGGCTTTGATTCTTGATCCACTCCTTTCATCTCGCAATTGCTTGGATTTGGTCTAGCAACACACACAATGCCACCGCGGTTACAACTTGCCTCGCTTCGGCGACCCGCCCTGCGGTGTCCATATGAACTTCAGATCATCAGGAAAGCCAGCACGGCAGCCGTGACACCTGCGGCGCCCATTGAGCAAATGACACGCTCCCCAGCACCAATCTCGCGAACTCCTCCCACCCAACCCCCGTCGCATCGTAATCCTGAATATCGTCGGTCACAGCTTCTCCGACAATACACCTCAATTCTCCGTACATCTCCCCTGATGGTGCTGTTCCAACACAACAACCTCAAGTCCATGGAATGGGCTTCCATCCGACGAGAACTCACCAAGGCACTCGAAAAGGTGGATGAGAAGATTGCCGCCGAGGGCCGAACATCCCCAGCTCTAGCTCCCTATATCAAGGTTCAGACTGTCCAGACCAGCATCTTCGAAGTTGCCTTGCGCATCGTTGAGCATTTCCGACCTAGCGACGCTGCATTGGCTTCCGGAAAGCCCCCGAGTGCTGTCGACCCCATTACCCAGACTTCCGCTGAATTACCCACGGTTTCCGGATCCCGGGATGATCCCGCCCTTACCCACGACCTGTCGCGTGCCGCCTACGAAGCGGTGAAGCACCTGAAGGGCCGCCACGAACTTGCCGACATCCTTGTTGGACCTATCGCCATCCTTTCTATCCCTGCCGTTTCCCCCGAGCACATGAAGGCTGCTTTGTCGATTCTTACCCCCAAGGAATCCGGCTTCCGTGCGCCTACCCGGAAGGCCAACCCCGACTACCACGAGCCTATTGTGCAGATCGGTTTGCAGAAGCTGAACCTTTTGGCTGCCCGTGTAGATGGTCAGGTCTTGGACTTGAACCAGACCAAGTGGGTTGGAGGTATCGAGGGTGGTATGGATGGCCTGCGCTCTCAGCTTGTTACGGCCCTGCAGAGCATGGGCTCCAGCCTTACCAACACCCTGGAGGGAGCTGGCAAGAGCCTTTACTTCACCATGGAGAGCCGGAGAAGCGTTTTGGAGGAGGAGCAGAAGCCCGAGGGCGAGAAGAGCGAATCGTCTTAGTTTGTTTAAGGCCATTCGCAATCTTGTATAATATGTCATATAGTTGAGTTTTCATCCTGAAGCATCTTTTGTCCCGGAAGGGTGTATACTGTCTTAGCAATTAACATTGGAATCTATTATTCAGCTATTCAAAAGAATATACCTTCAGTATTCACATGACACTTGGACAACCAATGGTCCGAAGTTTAAAGCCCCCACATGACTCCAGACATACGAATCTAAATACTGTATCCAGCGCTCGGGATCCGCAGACCAAAAGATGAAATACATACTGAAAAACATTGAAGTAAGGATCTCAACTCTTCTATAGCGCAAAAGTAGCCCTGGCCCTATCACTCGTCGTCGTCAAAGGGTGCCCAGACCTCCCAAGCTCCTCACTAAACCGTCTCTCCGACCTCTCCGCATAAAAAGCCGCAATTTTCTCAGCCTGATCATTAGCCCACTCATCACCAGACAGTCCACTAGCTTTAGTCTGCCTAGATGAAATGCCACTAAATTCTTCACGCGAAATACGGGTTTCTGTCACGCTTGTTCCATCGAGTAGCGTGTAGAGAACCCTCGGTGGGTTGGTAAGCACATTGATACGAAACAGAAATGTTGTTATTAGAAACACCACAACAAATTGAACCACGGCTGTCTCAATGGGCCGTGTCTGGTAATAATGGTTCATTCTGCCTAGAAACCACATTATGGTTTGGCGAGTCCGTGGGATGAGGATGGCTATGAGGCTGGCGAGTGTGCAGCTAATGACAAAATTTTTGTTCGCCATGTAGAAATCGATGAATGAAGACAGGCTAGGAAATGATTAGATTTCGATTTATGCCTGGATTTTGTTGGCATTTACAGGTCGTTCATCTTGTCGATTTGGAGCGTTGTCAAATTCTGGAATTGATATGCAGTAATTGATAAGGCCGAGAGCCGCTGGAATAGGATGAGATGAGTTATCGCGGTGGAGCTAAGCCTGAATACATGACGCGTCAGCAACCCACATGGAGTCTTCTCTCAATGAAAAAGCGCAGAGCTGTACAGGTACGAAGCTTTTCAGCGTATTAATCAAGATAAAGCTTTGGGGTAAAGTTTTTTTTTCTTTCTTTTTGTAAAAAATGGTAGACCGAAAGCTTGATTGTTTCAGAAGCTGATCGAATATGATTGGTCAATATGAGTAAAGAAAGTGGCAAATCGAAGCTGCTACCCAAGTGCAGTTAAGCCTATTAGTTCTCTCGAAGGCGCAGCTTAGCGTTCATGCCAACAATACAGCGCACAAGATCCCAGTCCCCATCTTGTCCAACCCAATCCGTCGCTAAGATACCCGTCGAGCAATCTCTATCAGCATCCTTGTGACGACGGCAGATGTAATCAACAGTGGCCGGGTTGACCTTCGCAGCGATCTTCTCCGGCCAAGTATCAGTCTTCCAGAAGTTACTGGCACTCAAAAAGTTGATAAAGAAGGGATACTTCCGGGCCTCCTGTGCATTTGGCAGCACACCAAAAGGATATTGAGCATGTGAGGCACGATCAATTTGTTCCCTGACAAAGTTGATCTTCTTCTCAATATTAGTCGTTTCTTGGACCTCGTAGAAATCCTGAATACAAAGTTGTCCACTGGGGCAAACCGCGCTTGGGGTATTATCTGCCCAAGCAGCAGCATCAATGCCCCACCCATTTCCTCCATGTTCTTTTTTCAGTTGCTCATTCAAGTTGAAGCGGCGGATCAGAACCACCTTACCACGCGCCTCGCCTAAGGTCGGGATCTTGGGTCGAACCCACCAGCGACTACCTTCACCTGCGTAGTGCTGGTGCAAGATGCGAGCGAGCTGCTCATCTTTCGCATTTCCAGGGCCCTCACGCTTGAGCGAGATTATCAATGACTCGGACGGATTCTGCTCCAGGAACTCGTTGACCTCCTTCATTAAGTCGCGGAAATATTTGTTCCCAGTCAATGAGATGGGAAACACGCTATGCACGAGGATCAGCTCATCTTTTGCGGGGTCATCGGGGTACTGTGGCTGAACACGGATGTCGAAGAAGCGGACACCATTCTTCAGCTGTTCGCGCGGGCTGACAGCCTGACAGCGCACGGAAGGTGGAGCCATATGGCACGTCGGGGAGTTGTGGGTTCCAGGAATCGAGAGCGCAGAGAGAAGGGTGTCATCGCGCAGTTCGCGCATCCAGGAATTCAGGTTGGCAGAGGAGAAAATGCTCAGATGAGACTCGGGGGTGATGTAGATGCCTGTGAACCGGAATTTGGGATGCTCGGCCAGCGCTTTCATAGTAGCTGACTCGGCGGTCGGCACGGGCGTTTGAATCTGGTGTCGCTCACCCTCAACTTCAAAGGTTAGGCGCATGCGCTCTTTCTCAGAGTTCTTGAAGGCTCGGCGCTGGGTTGTTTTGGTCGCGAATGGCTCCACGCGGATGTCGAGGCCCTGTAGTTCCTCGAACGGTTTTGTTTGGTCGGTGATCGCGAGAATGGGCGCATTGGCGCGGGTTTGGTTCGTGAGAGCCCGAGTGAAGTTCTTGGCGAGAAAGGTGATGTCGTTGTTCGACTCCGGTGCTCCGAAGCGCTCAATGCGCTTCAGGACGATCGGAGTGCTCGTGTTATTGCGGATGGTGAGAAACTCAGCGACCATGATGGGCGGTTTCCAAGACTGGTACGAGAAGTTCGAGAAGCAATTGCGATAGGGTGAGAAGTGTGTATTAGGAACCCGGGGGAGCTGAGCAGTTTTACCCCTCTGTAGGATCTGCAAGCGATCGTGGGCCTTCCCTCTTGGCACCCGATGCTGATTCGAAGATCGCAGAGATTGTGACGCTGAGATCCATTTTCGGAATCGTAATTCAGGCACCTGCCATTTTGGTCCACAATCCACAGCCTTATGGGCCAGATGTGCATGTGTTTACACCATGCCGATTGGATGAAAAGTGAGAGATTTGGAGAATGACGCAGCTCTAGAATGTGGGGTAAATCTTGCTCGTCCAAGATCCATGGATCTTGTTATCAGATTGATAACACTGTTTGGATCTTGGGACAGCTGCTAAGCTATACTTATCTCAGCAAATGGGAGATTGGGGCAAATAGGAGAATGAGGGGAAGGACTTAAAAAAGAAGAGAAGGATTGGAGGTCCAGAAAAGAAAGAGAAAGAAGGGGGGCGGTTTATACTCGAAAATCGCGCCTTCCGTATTTGGAGATAGCGTGCCTTCCTTGAACAAATCACTGGATCGTACCTTCCGAAAACTAATCGACCCGATACTAGAAGAACAGGAACCCATGTAAGGTCCGGAGGCAGTTTAGAAGAAAGTTCGGTCATCATCCCCGATTTGACGGGGATCGGAATTTCAATCCCGGGAGTTGTACATATGAGGCCAAAAAATGCCGTTCAAACATTTCATTCACTGAAACTCTTAACACCATGGCGAATCAGTTGGCTATTGCCACGGTCTCTTTAGGCCAGCACCCATCTCATACTTTGGATCGCAAAATTCTCGCTGCAGCGAAAGCCGGATTCAATGGTCTAGAAATTGTCTTTTCGGATTTAGACGCATACTCCCAATCACAAAACCTGTCAATCTTTGAGGGCGCAGAAAAGATCACAGCTCTTTGCAACCAAAGCAACCTAGAGATTCTTTCTTTGGCGCCGTTTGAAAACTACGAGGGTGACAATTCCCCTTTGAGTTCCAGGTTACAGAAAGCAACTCTGTGGATGGAAGTTGCCCGAAGGCTCCATGCACCCTATTTACAGATCCCATCTCACTATGGCCCTGACGCTGATGGAGATACAGCCGTCATCATATCTGAGCTGCAACAAATAGCGGATCTGGGAAGCTCAAGACAACCACTCGTCTCAATCGCATACGAGGCCTTGTCGTGGGGCACTCGCTGTTCTACATGGGAAGACGCTTTAAAAGTGGTCAACGCAGTGGATCGGCCTAACTTTGGCCTTTGTCTTGATAATTTTCACGTCGTCACCAAATTATGGGCCGACGCCTTCGCTTTATCCGGCAAATTCTCTGACGCCGACCGGCGCCTCAAGGAAACGCTGTATCGCTTTATAGAGAGCTGCCCCTTGAATAAGGTATTCTTTATTCAGCTCTCTGATGGAGAAAAGTCCGACCCGCCATTCTCGAAAGATCATCCTTGGTATGTGGAGGGCGAAGCTCCGCAATTTACGTGGTCCAGACATGCGCGGCCATTTCCATTGGAGAAAGGACTCGGGGCCTACATGCCTATGACTGAGATTGCTCAGACTTGGCTGGTGGAGAAAGGTTATAAAGGATGGGTCTCTCTGGAGACCTTCGATCGGCGTATGCGTGATGAGGCGAATGGACCTGAAGACTCCGCTCGTCGAGGAATGGAATCATGGAACAAGCTGTGCATGAAACTCAAAGCATCAAAGGCAAATATCTAGAGCCCCTGATTTGGTCCTTATTCTTTGTAGTATTGGATAGGCTATTCGATTCCTGGCGGTGGTGGAGCTTGAATAGCTGCTGTGATTCTTCCACTTGCCGTTGTCTTTCCATTATTTAGTTACCTTATGCTGAAAGCCGTTTTTGAACAATGGATTACCTACCCCCTTGACTGATCTTACGAAATGCATTTGTCAAGTGGTATAACCTTAACATATCTCCAAATCTGAGATCAAGCCCCTCTCCCCGCAGTTATGCGGGGTCTCCTATGCCTGGACCTAAGTAAGTAAGTCAAATGCAATTTCCAATTGGATAAAGATAAAGATCATACCGGATCCGGTCATTAGACCCCCAAGGATGCACAATGTTACAGTAACCTCCCCGCTGCGGGAGAGAAGATTACTAGTATCTCTTTTTGAAGTTGTATGAAGGAGATCGGATCTGGTCTCACCAGGAAATTCACGACTTACTGTTCCCGCTCTCATGATACAATCATATTCAGAAACGGTGGGCATTGCTGGTGCCCAAGC
Source organism: Penicillium longicatenatum (assembly GCF_028827895.1). Classification (NCBI taxonomy): domain Eukaryota; kingdom Fungi; phylum Ascomycota; class Eurotiomycetes; order Eurotiales; family Aspergillaceae; genus Penicillium; species Penicillium longicatenatum. The sequence goes on from NW_026643124.1 coordinate 2,972,484, forward strand.
ACTGGACCTTCCCCCGAACATGACATACGATGCAGAAAAAGCAATAGAGTTGAAAACTCCTGATGGCGCAGGGGCACCCGAGCTTGCTGAGGTGAAAGAGCTGAGGTTAGGAAATGGAAATTTGACTATCAAGAGTTGGTACTGACAATTTTCTATATAGGAAAGGCCTACAACAACGGCACATTCAAATGATCGCATTAGCAGGAACCATTGGAACTGGCCTGTTCCTTGGATCGGGTCGAGCGTTAGCTAATGCTGGACCAGCCGGTGTCTTGTCAGTCAATGGATCACAAAATCAGGCAAAACGACTAACAGGTCTTAGCATGGGGTATTTGTTCATGGGATTCCTTATCTCCGGCGTCACGCTTTCCATTGGAGAGCTCAGCGCCCTCGTCCCTCTCAGTGGAGGTGTCATCCGTCCAGCTTCTTATTTCGTGGATCCGGCATTTTCATTTGCGCAGGGCTGGAACGTAACATATCAGTATTTGATATCTATCCCCGCCGAGATCTCAGCCGCAGCTGTGATCGTTCAGTTCTGGGTCACGGCGAACAATGCCATTTGGGTGACCGTATTCAGTGCCGTCCTCTTTGCAAGCAACCTATTTCTGGTGCGGATCTATGGGGAAATCGAGTTCACATTGGCCATTTTGAAGGTCTGCTTGATTGTCGGGATGAACATCATGGTAAGCATCACTTTTTTCAAGTATATTGGATATCAAACTCACATATGCAGGGTATTGTCATTACAGCTGGAGGAGGTCCAGATCACACAGCCATCGGCTTTAAGTACTGGCGAGACCCCGGACCGTTCGTGCAGTACTTGGGCATTCCTGGGCCGTTGGGTCGCTTCATGGGATTCTGGACAGTCTTTGTAAATGCAGCGTATGCATATTCGTCAGTGGAGACCATATCAATGGCAGCAGCAGAAACCCACGCCCCACGCAGAAATATCCCAAAAGCTGCAAAAAGAGTCTTTGTACGCGTGATGCTGTTTTATGGTAGGCCGAATGTACCCCGACACTACGTTCAAGAGACGCTAACAATAATCAGTTATCTCCGTTTTTATGATCACTCTTTTAGTTCCTTCCAACGATCCGATGCTTCTCAGAAGTTCCGGCACTGCTGCACAGTCTCCCTTTCTCATTGCAGCAACTCGAGCCGGAGTGAGCGTCGTGCCTCACATTATCAACGCAATTGTTCTGACTAGCGCGTGGAGCTCAGGGAACTCGAGTACGTTCTCGACCAGCAGCATGACGCTATCAAACTGACGCTCTCTAGCTCTGCTTAGTGGATCTCGCATTCTCTACGGTCTTGCCCGTGAGGGCCAAGCCCCGAAGTTCCTTGCACGCACCAGCCGGTGGGGTGTACCGTACCTGGGAGTGCTTGCCATCGGAGTGTGGATGGCTCTCGGGTATATGTCTCTCAGCGCTACTGCCGCTACTGTGTTCACATGGCTACAGGATCTGGTCGCTTGTGCACAGATTATGAGCTGGTTAGTCATCTGCACTACCTATCTTCGCTTTTACTATGCCATGAAGAAACAGGGGATTTCTCGAAATAGACTACCATGGAAAGCACCGCTCCAACCATATGCTGCATGGGTCACTCTGGTATCGCTGACCATAATTTTATTGACTGGGGGTTATACAACCTTTATTCACGGACAGTACGTTTCAGAGTTACTGGATTCTTTGGCGATTGCTGAGATCTTTTTAGCTGGTCAACCGAAACCTTCATTTCTGCTTACTTGGACATTGCGATCTTTGCTACATTTTATTTCGGCTACAAGATCTGGTATCGAACGAAAATCATTTCATTGGACGAATCCCCTGTCCTTCGTTTTGTCGAGATTGCCGAGAATGACCCCGACCCACCCGAGGAACCAACCTCTACGTGGTCCAAGGTCAAGATTTTGTGGAACTAGGCACTGGAGTGACTACAAGGCTGTAAGATGGGCCTATTTGGACGACATTTTGTACATCAGTGATAGATCCACGTCCCGCATCATTTCCCCCGCATTTGTTCTTCTGAGTACGTACCCACATACCCAACCTTGGAAACCAGAAGAGGTCCTAAAAAAGGATTGAACACCTTGCCACCATGTCTCCCTCCCTATAATTAGTTCTTCACGGCTGTTTGGCAGTCTTCGCAGTCGGGGATACCCCTCCTGTGGGGACTGTGGACACCCCCCACCAGGAGCTGAGGAGATCGTGCGACATCATCATCATCATCATCACCAACATGACCACAGAATGCCCATCGGGCCACTCATCACGAGAAGCAGAAGAGCTGAAACCTGTTCAGCGGCGCCACAATATCCCACAATTCCAATAAAAAGCCCAGAGTCGTCATGACGATACCCAATTGATCTCCGCTGCGGGACAACGCTAAGCTTTAGCTGCATGACAAGCTACATCATGGCTCGATAAGCGGTCTCATCTTGGCCACACCCCAGCACGTGTTTGGTCCAAGCAATTTGCTTTGTGAATTGATAAGAAAGCTTGCATAAGTGGCCAGATTATCTCGTAGCATAATGAGGCGATATCGGCCGCCTATGCCATCACTTAAATAGACCTGTACCTTCCTCCACTACAGCAATTAATTAAACCTTCAACCTTGTCTTCATCTTCCAATTCACTCATCACCAAAATGACTATCTCCCACTACGGTGTCTGGGCTTGCACCCCCACCAGCTACGAAGCCCAGACCACAAAGGAAGACCCCAAGTCCCCCCACATCTACCTCCACTTCACCGACGATTCCTCGTCCAGCAAGAGTCTCGAGGCTGCTATCAACGTCAAGTCCACTGACAAGGATACCCGTCTGGTGTTCTGGCTCAACCGAAACTTCACACACTCCATCACCGAGCAGCTCTCCAACCTGGACCTCGGCTTCCACCTTACTTCGTCGCCGAGCTCCAGCAACCCCAGCAATTCCAGCAACAAGACCGAAAGCAAGCACCACAATAACCGCCGTCACCACCGACATGCCCGCCGCGACCAGGTAGCTACCCTCCAAGGCCTGGATTTTGTTCGCACAAAGGGTCTGGTGGATATTCAGCAAGGAGAGATTCTGGGCAGCGATGGTTCCGATGCTAGTATTTTGGCTCAGCTGGACCCGATCATCTCTGATGCCATCAACAAGAAGGCCACTGCTTATATCTTTGGTTCATCTTATGGGTCTGGAATTCATGATGTCCACATGAACCAGGGTAGCTTGCCTAGCTACTCTAATGGTATCTACGAGGATGGTGCATTGTTGTTTAAGTTTGATGATGGTCACTGGGAGGCTGTTTTCCTGGCTTTTGCCTCGCAGAAGATCCCTACTGATGATGACGGAGAGTCCACTTCTGACAGCAAGTCGCTGGCTTCTATTCTGGGTGCTAGCGAGTAGGTATATTGATGTATATATTCTAAAGAGAATTAACTGTTACCTACTCACTCTAATAGTCAAGAATTGGATGATGATAGACGTAGCTATCTGACCTCATATACTTCAATTTAGCCGGGTTTAACCGGGATTAAACCTTGGAACCGCTGACGGTAAAGACTATTTGAAGGCATACAGCTCTTTCGATTCTATTCATGCTGTTCATTATAGATGAGTTTATCTGTACTCTACTCACCTGAGATTGAGCAGCATCAACTCGGGCGATTCGATCAACTCTCTCACACGGTTACCCATACGTGCCATAGTCGCTCCATCAATGACACGGTGATCAGCACTCCAGCTGAAATTTACTAGCTCGCCCTTGGTGACCTGCCCCGCCTCATCGAAAACAGGCAGTGTCCTCGTCCGTCCAACACCAAGAATAGCAACCTCCGTTGGCACAATCACAGGCGCAACGTATGTGCCACCAATGTTGCCGATATTTGAGACGGTAATGGTGCCGCCGTCCAGATCAGCAGATGTCAATTTTCCAGCCTTGCCGAGTGTACTGAGTCTTGAGATCTCGGCTGCGATATCAATGATGGATCGACTTGCCACATCCTTGATATTGGGGACGACGAGACCTGTAGGTGTGTCCATAGCAATACCGATATTGTGCTTTGCTCGCATAATCAATTTCGGTTTCTCTGGTGTGCTGACATCTACCCTTGCATTGAGGATGGGATATTCGTTCAGGGCGAGTGAGACGGCCTTGACAATGAACGGGAGGAGAGTGATTTTCTTAGGATCCCGAGAATCGCTGGCAAGCTTTTTTCGGATTGCAGAGATATTGCCGACTGTTAGCTCGTCGGCAAAGAGTAGGTGTGGGGTGTTGAGGGATTTGGTCATTGTTTTGAACATAGCCGATTGAATTGGCGTCAATTTGACCTCGGATTCGGACTGCTTGGTGTCTGGTATAGTAGAAAATTGTGGTGGGCCGAGAGATGCTGTTGGAGAATCTCGCGTTTCAACGAATTTTAGGACGTCTTCTTTCATGACCCTCCCCTCTTTTCCTGTGCCGGTGATGTCTAGGATGTCGACACTGTGGGTCTTAAGTAGTCCGCGCACAGCAGGGGTTGCAAGAGATGCATGCTTCGATTTGGGTATCTCGGGGATGGCTTCGGAAGATGGAGGGGAGAAATGAGGTACTGTAGAGCCTTCGGCAGCTTGAGTTGCGGCCACTATCTGCGATTCGGGAATTGGCGCAGCTGGCTCTGGAGCTACTTGTGATTCATGTGGTGGGTTGTCATCATGGTATTTTCCATCTACAACCTCAATATCACACAAGGCCTGCATAAAAGAGTTAATCAGATGAAACGATAAGGAAGACCATGAGATCAACTTACTCGCCCCGTTGGAACAGTGTCATCGGCCTCGAAATGGAGCTTCTTGATCACGCCCTCGTACCGCGATGTGATCTATATTGCTCAGTTATCTGCAGTAGGAGTATTTAGAGTCAGAAGTACTCACATCATCCACTGCCTTGTCAGATTGGTACTGACATAAAGGCTTCCATTCCTCAATGTGCGCCCCTTCTTCGACGTACCACTGAATGATCTGGACCTCAGTGATGCCTTATTCTGAGATTAGAGACCAATTGACCTGTGTTACAGCTGAGCAAAGCATTTGCTTACCTTCACCGACATCTTTTAAGATCTGTGACTTGATTCCCCATAACGCAGGCCCTGCGTGGAATCCCCGGCTCAGCACGGACGTGATGGGGCTTCGAATGCGGAGAACACTCTGGGGTTGACAGGTGTGCAGAATACGAGGGATACTACCCCCACGTCGCAAGATGTTCATGATACCTGGTCACCTAACGAGGGAAGAGGCCAGGTTATGCATTTGTATTTGATTGAAGAAATTAAGGAAGAATGTTCTTTATCTGTAGACTGACTTCACTCTTCGCCGACGGTAACCGACGATAGCCACGTGATCTTCCCCGCATCGCCGCGGAGTACAATTCACTTTTTGCAATCAGCTTGGAATTATGTCATCTGGGTTGAAAGGTTAGCATCGGTCATTCGGTTAGCGAATGGGGAGTTTGATATTTGTGTATCTTAAATCAGACAACCCTTTCTGAAGATGGTCTAGATCCCCCACTCCTTCCCCTCACCAATGGATGTTATCCTTATCAAGACCAGTTTACACAAAAGACATACAAGTCAAAACTTGCTAACGCTTAAGGTTTATTTTCGAGATACTGCTGCTATTTGAAGTATGGATATATCGGCCGGCACCTTTGGGCCCATTCAGCAATATCTTCTGGAACATAAGTCTTCGGTCCATGGTCAACGTAAAGAAGGCAAGTCTGCACATGCTGCAGCTTCGACATGAAAGGCAGAATCCTGTCCATGGCCAACAAGTTGAGCCCTGCATTTTCGTGAAAACCACAATGCTAAGCCCCGGGGTTTTGATTCCATGCGCCGAATCCACAGTCTTGGAATTACATCGTCATTCTGACTTTGTGCTCGTACGTCATGAAAGCGAAATGTCATCGTCCGATACCATGGGCTTTTGCAACATGCTCAAAGGGGTAAATAATCGACCTATTTCCTGGCCAAAGGGTGGCTCCACGCCTGAACCCAATGTATCCGTCAGGAAACCTAAAGTCGATTGAAAGATCTTTATTGCTAGCAATGACCGCTGGCCCGAAGGATGTTGATGGAAATGTCGTTGGAGTTGTTGGCTCATACGGATATCTAGATTGAGAATCTGGGGTAAGATATCCTAACGAATGGATTTTAGAGATAAGATCTATGGTCAACAAATATATAGTCAACAAATAACGATGCCAGTAGATTTAGTCTATATAATATAGACATTGCTATGCCATGCGCCCCGATATAGGGTATCAAAAGCCATGTAAGGCAAGGCCAATAAGAACGTCACGCCCGAAACGACAATGCGAGTATAAGAAGAAAAAAAAACACACAAACTCCCATGAAACACCAAGTGGAGAAGAAGGCAGTCCACAAGCCAGATTCCTTATGCAAAAACTCCCACAAAAGTCCTAATATCCTTCAAGAATACTCCTTGAGCTTGTCAGTAACGGCCTCCAGCACATTCTGCTGCACCTGCTCCTGTGATCCCTCCACATTAATCGTGATGGCATCCCACTCGCCCTGCGGCTCCTCCAAAGCAGCTAACTGCGATTGAACCATGTCGCTCTTCATGTAGTGGGACTTGCGTTGGCTGACACGCTGCATAAGAACAGCCTCTGTGAGCTTGAGATAGACGAAGTGGATTTGCACAGAAGGCGAGCCGTACGCGGCGACACGCATCACATCGCGGTATTTCCGCTTCAAAGCAGAGCAAGCGACAACCACACCGGCGGGCGGGTGGAAGTTATTGGACTCGGAGGGTGAGAGGGCATCGATGGCTGCCTGGCGGAGTGAGATGAGCCAGTCCCAACGGTCCGCATCTGTAAGAGGGGTGCCGTTGCCCATCTTGTCCTTGTTGGCTTTGGGGTGGTACTGCGGGGATTCGCGTTAGCTTTCATTCATTGTTGTCCCTATATTTTGGGTTGTATTTATTGGGAATGTTGTCTTTTTTGACAGCCATAAGAGTGTTCCCACGTACATCGTCGCCTTCTAAGAAAGGTAGGTTCAGTTCCTGGCGAATGGCTTGGCCAACGGTGCTTTTACCACAGCCAGCGGGACCAGTTACTACCCAGATATGCTGGGTTGGGGAACGCTGATTTGATTGAAGACGCATTGCGGCGTGTGTTGAGGTGCCGTTGGGCTCCAGATCAGGCATGATGTGCGCCTTCGTCACGGATACACTGGACGGCGAGTTTCCGAGGGCAGGTGTGACCGGTGGCTGACCGGCGGAGAGCATGATGTTGGAATGCGGGAGGAATTGAGCGGTTTATGGGGGAGATAACGTCCTTCTGCGATTGCAAGATGGACCGGAGGCGAGTGGATGACGGATGTAAGGCGGAGATCCACGGAACTGACGTGTGGACTTTTTTCTAGTAAGTAGGAATGTGAGCAGTGGTTTTTTGGGCGAAGTATTGAAATTTGCGCAAATGGTCTGACTATGTAGCAAGAAAGGGGAAACGGGAGTCGCGCGACAGGGAGATCTCCCCTACTTTTTTAAGTATGACGGTGGAGTCGGGGGAAAGAAGAAACCAGAAGCCGAGTGGGGGAGCCGTGTTTGGCTGTGATTGGAGGGATGTGAAGAATAGTCATTACCCGAGTGGAGAAGTGGGATGAGTCTCCGTGGAGTCGGGAGATCGATCGACAGAAGTACGAACTCAGTATTGTCCATTCAACCTGGCATCTTGTTACTTTTTGAAGATTCTGAATAGTGTAGGTACTAACAGTGTTATGTATGACAAGTCTGAATCAATTGACCTGGCTCAACGGTATTTGTACGAGGCTCTGCACTTCCGACGTTTCGGATGATGTCACTGTATGTAAGTTACGCTGTAAAGTACCCCCACACTAGTGACACCGCCAGTTTGGCTACATTTGCATCCTATTTTTTGGAGAATGAATCTCCCTACGAGCTACGAAGTATGTCATATAGTACATCATATACTTCCTGCCGCAATATGAAGTAGTGTAGGCTCCTCTGTTTTGATCTGGAAATTAACTGATATCTGTGGACTGGGAGACACTGCATCTGCTGGAAATTTGCCCCCACGCTCTGTCTCAAGGCACCTTTCAGTGCCAAGCGACGGGATAAGCGAGCATGAAAAATCGGAGGGAGAAAGAAAAACAGCCCAAACAAAACGGCCCGGTTCTCGGATAGCAGATACGGCAACGATGAAACAGGGATGTGGACAGAAACGGGGCCGATCTCAACTTACCGACTTGGCTTAAGACCGGCTCAAACTGGTCCAGGCGCATGAGGGCATTGCTGTACTCAATTCCTCTAGGTCGCAAGGCCGAGTAAAAGTCCGGGGAAATCCTGTGGGGTTTAAATCAACCAACAACTAGCATGCAAGAAGCATGATTGGCCACGATCCTTGAAACAATATTTCGGGAAACAAAATCCGATGTTTAAATGTTAGAATCGGGCTTCGAAAAACCTATTTTCAATGACAATATTTGACATGAATGCGAACCCGCGCAACACCTTGAAGGAGCTGATTGCTTATGACCAGTGTCTTTGCTTGATGTAATCTACAGGCCATATCTAACGGGGAGATGGGCTCCACCTGGGCACCTGGTATCAAAGATGACATCAGTATGACCTCGTAGAGTACCATATATCTTGCCAGTTCTAGTATCTTAAGCATGTTTACACTGACAGCCTAATCCTTCGATTAAAGAGAAGGCAGTGCTTAAGGGCCCTAGTATGCATATGAGAAAAGAAAGAATTCGACGACCGACTCATGCGCTAAACTGGAACTTCGAATTACTAGAAGTGATAAGGTCCTTTTAGATATCGAATGATTCTACACTGGTTAGCTGACACTCCATATTGCAATTGGAATCTATCTCTATAAGTGCGGGCAAGGCGTACCTGTCCGTACCTAGTCACATAGCAAGTAATCAACTCAGGGACACAATGAGATCAATACGAAGACAGTCAATGACAAGCCATTCTTATGGCTTTGATAGATTCAGTATTTGAATCATTAAGCTATACAAATAAATAGCAAGAATACAACAGGTTGTTGTGTGTTTTGGTTGGAGTAGTTAGTTAGCTGCCTGCGGGGTCTTACTAAGCAACGAGGCCACGTTCTGGATCTCCGCGCGCCTTCTCCAAGCACCTTTTAACTCACACACGATGGCCTCTCTCTTTTTCTCCACCCCGGTCGATATCGATGTCGTCCTAGACGACCTCGATGATCGCCAGACAGTAGATGTCAAGCTCGACAAGGGCCGCCGTGAGCGGGTTCCCCTGTACATGGATGGGGAGTCCGTCAAGGGTGCGGTGACGATCAGACCCAAGGATGGCAAGCGATTGGAGCATACAGGAATCAAGGTACAATTCATTGGCACAATTGGTATGTTATCATGGCATTCACCCTGCCAGACCCCGGACCAGAAGGCTGATCAAGCTATTTGTGTCCCCTTCAGAAATGTTCTACGATCGAGGCAACCACTACGAATTCCTATCACTGGTCCAAGAGCTTGCTGCACCAGGCGAGCTGCTTCACCCCCAAACCTTCCCTTTCAACTTCAAAAACGTCGAGAAGCAATATGAGTCCTACAATGGTATCAATGTAAAGCTGCGTTACTTCGTGCGGGTGACCGTCTCGCGGCGGATGGCCGACGTCATCCGTGAGAAGGATCTCTGGGTTTATTCGTACCGCATGCCACCAGAGACCAACAGCGCGATCAAGATGGACGTCGGTATCGAAGACTGTCTTCATATTGAGTTCGAATACTCCAAGTCCAAATACCACCTCAAGGACGTGATCGTCGGCCGCATCTATTTCTTGCTTGTGCGACTCAAGATAAAGCATATGGAATTGTCGATCATTCGTCGGGAAACCACTGGTTCTCCTCCCAATCAATATAATGAGAGTGAAACGTTGGTCCGCTTCGAGGTATGTACATTGGCCTAGCTTGGCTTTGAGGAGGTCTCGTGATCATAGCCTGCGCGCCGTTGCTAACAATCACTCAGATCATGGATGGCTCGCCTTCTCGAGGTTAGTCTCTATCCCGCGATATCTCTAATATATGAGAATTTTTTGCGATTTCCTATCGATCCTTCAACGGATTGTCAAGATCATCCAGGTTTGCTGACCAGACTGCAGGTGAAACAATTCCCATTCGTCTATTCCTTGGTGGATTCGACTTGACCCCAACTTTCCGCGACGTGAACAAGAAATACTCGACAAGATACTACCTCAGTCTAGTGCTGATTGACGAAGGTGAGTGACGCAATATCAAGATTGCCTCCTATTCGTGGAGATCCCAATCATAATGGCCAATGACGGGTATTCCGTGGAGTCCGTGGAATATGTGGGCTGGGTATCTTACATAGCCGACGGTCTTTGAAATCGAAATGATCGGGCCGGCTAGTAACTCCCACTGCGTTTCCTGATTTCCGGCTTGCCCACCCCCACGCTAAACTTGATTTGGAATCCGGCATGGGAATAAGCACTTCTGATGGTCTCGCGATGCATTACTGGCCGTCACTAACTTTTACTATAGATGCCCGCCGTTACTTCAAGCAATCTGAGATCGCTCTCTACCGACAAGCACCCGAGATTGCCGCGACACCGCAGATCGCCCAACAGCAGGCAATTCAACAGCAGGTTCTCCTCCAGCAACAACAGGCTATCCTGCCTCCGGGTTCTGCGACCGCTGGCCCAGGACGTGAAGTGCCAAGCCCTCATCTGCAGCGAGAGCAGCAGCAACAGAATACTACCCCGTCAGTCTCGGCACCGGCGGCATAATTTGATTGTTTTCGTCTAGCTCTTCTATACCCACCGAACTCCTTGATCTCATCCCACTTCCTATATTCGTCTTGTCCCCAATCAATTTTATCACGGTCTTGTTACGATATCACTGTAGTTTACCGTTCTTGTCTTTGTTGTCTGCTCTATTCCAATGTGAACGTTTCAGCCTGGTCGCAATATGTAATGCAATTGCTGGATAATCTCCTTTTCTCCATGACGTCTTGATGGAGAGATGGTTTAAGATACATAGAACAATGAATAGATACACACATGTGAAGCATATGTCTATGAAATAATTCAGCCTAGTAGGCAGCGTACTAGCCGATGTTTGCGCTAGCGGTCCTTTATTCGAAATGACCAGTCTCCTTCAGCGCCTGCCCAAGGGTCTGGAGCACCTGTCCATCATCGCGTTCTTTACCGGCCACCTGGACTGCCTTGACGATGAGCGGGTACAGCCATTCAAGATGCTTGCGATGGTGACGCGAGATGACATCTTTCGAGCTAGTCGTCGCCGAGACGGTTTTCAGGACCGGTGGATCCGGAATAGCGGACGGGTTGCTTTGAAGCTGCACCATGTTGACAAGAAGATGAAGCAGAGCCTTGCGTGCAGGCGTAGGTTGAGGCATCAAGCCGCGCAGAGGCTGATCGGCGATATAGGCTTTCAGCGACATGGCGCAGCGAAGAAGGAGGTAAGGAGAAACTGATTGTGCGAGCAGAGTCTGCGGGGATAGTATCGATGCATCATCGGCATCTGCATTTGTAGCAAGCTCGAAGAGAGTGTCCATAAGCGCGTAGGCCATTTTCGGACGCAGGGTCGGTGGAGGGTCATAAGTACGGCCTGATCGGACTTTGTAGAAGTCCTGAAGAGGGTTCTTTTCGATGGAAGTGGCCGGAAGATCGAGTCGTTGAGGTGGGTAGATGAAGGATGAACTGAAGAGAGCGTAAGCGAAGTCCCGGCGGACTGAGCTTGCGATGGCTGATGCTCCGAGCGAAGGTAGAACCAGTGTCTTCAGGCGGATGAATGAGGCGATGTCAAATGCTTCGTCGGTTTGGATGCGGGCGTTTGGTAGCTGCTGGGCTTGGAAACCCCGTGCAGAGACGATGCCGTGCGTAGCATCTACGACGCATTGCCAGAAGCGAGTTATCTCTGCAGTGTTGGCATCGGTGTACTGCTTTTCCACATAAGGGACTGCGACTTGCAGTACGTTCAAAGACACGGTTGAGGCCTTCTGCCACAGGTAAGGCTGGCGGTCTTTTCCTTGCCAGGTATACTTCTGTCCGATTGGCCCATTGAGACGTTCGAGGGTAGTTGCCAAAGTACCATTGGTGAAAATGTCTTGCTTAATACCAAGCTCAGAGATGTACCAGCTAATGAGGTCTATGATGTTTTTCGAAAATGCCACGAATGTAGGTCTTCTAGAGTCGCTGTCCGCGCTCCCTTGGGCTAATGCCGAAGCAGAGAGGTCGGCAAGACACAAAAGGATTGCAGCCTGGGATTCTTCTTTCTCCAAACAAAGAGTTTTGATGCAGTCAATCACCATCGCTTGGACAGTGGAAGGTCGATCAATATCTGGAGAATAGGCCGGGGATACCGAGTTCCACACGAGCAGTCGCAGGTGGTTCAGGACCTTTTCGATATGTTCTGGTGTCAAATCATCCTTGTATAGACGATACACTTGTTGGAAGGTTTGGATGTAAGCCACCGCAGCATCTTGATTAGGCCGATCCACGTCGAGCTTGGCTTCGTCACCAGCAGGGTGTCCATTGGTCCACAGATCCCAAGCACACCGAAGTGCATTCTTGCTCAGCCCAGTGGAAGATTGCACTCGGATGAGGATAGCTGAAATACTAGCAAATGTGGCTTCACTGAATTCAAGGAGTTGCATCTCGACCAAGGCTTGCAGGTACTTCAGAAGTCGTGTCCACGACTGGTCGAACTTCTCATCGCTCACAATGGTTTCAAAGAAAGTCGTGATCAGATTAGCGACTCCATTGATCATCACGACTGTGGTATCCACCCAGGACTTGAGATCATTTTTCACGGCCTTCAGCTCGTTGAGAGTGCTTTCAATTTGCTCCACCATCAAAAAGAGTACCCTGTTAAGACATAACCGCCATGCTTTAGGGGAAAGCTGCTGCCCGTAGGCATCAAAAATTCTGAGAAGGGTATGAATCGCACTGTTCCGAATTTCTGATCTGGTATCCGTGGTAACATCCACATTGCGAAGCAGCAGCAGGAGCCAGAGCGAATTCCTCGAGACAGACAAGTCCTTAGATTGGGCAAGATCACCCAAAGCTTCTTCACTGACAGAAGCATCAACATGACTCTCAATGGAGAATTCTTCAATTTGTCCCTGGAGGAAATCTGACACGGTCCAGAAAAATGATGTAGTTGTAAGAGAAATGTTGAAATCCTGTGTTTGAGAAGCAAAGCTCGAGAGCGAATCTACCAGGCTCAGCAGACAAGCCGCAGGCAACAAGGAGAGGAAGTCGGATGCGACAAGATGTAATGACTTGTACGCAGCACGAACTAACCTTGGCCCGGCTGGTAGGCCGGATGATCTGCGCTCGGTTGGTAAAGATAGTTGATCGCTACATTCCACCTTTGCGACACCTTGAAAGACACCGGATATCAGGTCGAATGCAAGATTCCATCCATCTTGGAATGTTTCTGCATACTGCTCGAGAATATTTTGAAGCACTTCTAAGCTCTGCTCGTGAATCTCAACCACTGTGATTGGAAGCGACTTGGAAGATACCAGATCTGATGCATACAGAGAAATGACTTGGTCCTTGAGGGTTTGAAGGTTCCGTGTTTGTACCTTATTCTGTGTCTCCTCTTCATCGCCATCCCTTGGTTTCATCGTCAGAAAAACCAGTGAGTTCAAAATCCCACTGGCCTGCAGGCGGAGATTTGGGCTAATTGCGATGTTCGCGGAGATTGAGATGAGACTTCGTGTCAGTAGTTGCCAGGCGTTACTATCTGCTGCATCCAATGACGAGAGTCTCTCAAGATTTGCTCTAGCCATTTCATTCCCTTTGTCTAGCACGAATTTGAGTTCCTCATCTTGCATCCTTGATTTCCCCACAGTGTGTGACACACGCCGGGCATTTTGATGCATGCGTCCAGTTTGCCGGGATGGCTGTGGCGATCGGGGCGCCTCAGATACCTGCTGAACCTCTTCTTGTCCGTCTCGCTGTTCTGTGAATGATGAGAGGCCTAGGAGGGCAAGAAGAATGTCCTGGAACGAATCATTAGGATAGTCACTGGTACTTTCAAACAGTTTAGAAGATGCAGCCTGTACGGCGATTACTTCTGAGCCAAGGTTCGCAGTGGGAACATCATTCCCTGAAGTGCCTGGAACTTCTGCCGCGCCACTGGCTGATTTGACCATTGCACTCGACGATATTCCAATGACCAGACCGGTATACTGCAGTGTCTCCAGCAAAATGGACCAGGCTGGCTGGTCCAAGGTTGGTCCCAGTGCAATGCCAAGATTGATAAGAGCTCGGAGACAAAGAAGATTTCTGGTGCTGAGAGACACATGGGTGCCATCTCCGATCGATGAAGTAGTCGAGTCCACCGGCAATGAATTGGTTCGTGAGAGATCGGTGCTTTTTCGCTTTTTCTGAAAATCATCATGGGCCTGTGATGGGCCGGCCGGTGCTCCAGAGGTCTGTGCTTTAGAACTTCCAGTGCTTGCAGGCATGGCTGCTTTGCCGAGTGTTGTGAGAAAAGCGTCTCGAGGCACTGATAGCCTAAGCAAGCCTGCGACATGGGCCAATTTTTGAAATGCCCGAACCAGGTTGTGGTAAAATTCATCGTCAAGGGAGGCGTGCAAAAAGGTGGAGCATGCTGCTAGTACAGCAGGCCAACAATTTTCAATGATACCCGCGCATATTTTGATAGCAGAAAACTGGATGTGAGACTGCAGTTCCAAGGGATTTATTGGTACCGAGGACTTTCTGAATGAGAAAGCCGCCTGTGTTCTCATCGCATCTGTGGATTGAAGGTCCTGAGAAGATCTAGCTGAATCAGGCCCCTGGTCAGGAGTATTGGCCAGTCTGTTTTTCCGTTTTTGCTTAAGATCTGGGACCGTGAGCGGGAGGATGAACTTTGCAAGCCCCTCGGCAAAAGCGCTAATGCAGTTCAGAACAAGACTATAAATGTAAGTGTCTGGAGGCAACGATGGCTCCGTCTTATCCAGTAGCTCAATGTAAGGCGTTCGGACGACACTCCACTGAGTGCTGATCCCTGGGACCTTCAGCTCGTTCTGAGGAACTGATGTACCAATGACACCTGCGACACCGCCAGTCTCGAGAGCTATTTGATCCTCTGTCACGGATCGTGAATGATCGGCACGCAGCGGGATTGTTGATTGATTGCTGACGCCAATCAACGAGGGTTTTTCAGAAGCCAGCCGCACAAAGGAGGCCATGTGATCCCTGAGAATATTCTTTCTTCCTTCTTCTGCATCATAAAGCGAGTAAATCTGCCGAACGACGCCCGGTTCGGAATAAAGGCCTCGGAATAATTCCATGCACAAAACTCGCTTCCATGGTGCAGTACCATCCGGTTCAAGCAAATGAGTCAGCAGGCCAAGAACCATCTCGCATTCGGCGGTTAAGAGGGACATATGGCGCTTGAGAAGGACAAGAAGAATCCTAGTAACTCGGACTGTCTGGGGAAATGTAGTTCTCTCAGACAGGCATCGAACAATTAATGGCACCAAGCGAACCCGTAATACTTGAGACAGCTCCGGGTGTCCTACGAAAAGACGTCCACTGTTAAGAATGATGCTCTCAATAAGCTCGAGAACGAAAGGAGGTGAAAGGGTCCTCGTGCGAAGAAACTGTAATTGTTCGCCATCAATGAGGCGACAAAGATCATCCAAAACCTTATGAATGCAGTCAGTAAGGAGGTGCGGCAATAAAATAGACACGGACTAACCTGTAGAGCATCATATGAAAACTGCCCTATTTCTACAAACTGGCCGTCAACTTTCACAGTCTTTGTAACTTTGCCATCAGTAGGCAGCTTGTCCTCGGTAGCGACTCTCTCGAAAGTCGACACAACTAGCTGTTGAAGCGTAGCAGCGGCAGTACTGCTGACCGCGATCTGTTTGCTTGCCTGTAGAGTTGCGCATATTTCCAGAGTATTTGCGAGAAGATCTCCGCTGAGCTCATTGGAGTAAAATTGCAGCAGAGAAGGCAAAGATTGAAGAATCTTGAGTTGAATATCAAGACCTGCCTGGCGTCAGTAACTCTCGCCTCATGGTTGGATGCTGTTTGTTGCTTACTCAAGTTCGTCGTTTCCCGTAGGCCTGCAAGCACATCCTTCAAACGATGTGATGGCAATGCACGCGATGCAATCAACCTTTGAAGGCAGATCACGCCAATTCCAGCAAGCTTTGCGTGCCGAGTATGACATGCAATGACGAATGGCTCAACAAAGGTCGGCTTACGAATAAGATCTATTTCATAATTTAGCTATTTTCAGTAATCGACATGTACAGCATGGGATCATACCTGCTGCTATTTGCGCCTCGGATGTCGAGGGCAGCGCTTTCAACTCATTGAGTGATTGCTCTGCTGCCTGGATTTAGTTCAGTTAGCCATGCTATTCAAGGGGAACATCCGGGGAAGGTAAGACCAACACTTCGCAGGTCAGAATTCTTTCGTCTAGACTCTTGGACGAGGTTCGCAAGCTCCGTCTGCAAGAATTGGGAAGACATCTCCAATCAGAAAGCTGCATCAACGCATGGCCGACACCAATATTCCTAGTGACCGCTCCCCGTGTCAAAGGAACAGGGAGCTCTTGGGCACGGCACCTCGGCTGGTTGTTACAAATAGTATGAGTCGATAATATTCCAGACTTCTCTACCTTCCAAGCTTCACGATCCGATCGTGCTTGTCACTTCGAAAGGTCAATGGGAATCGAAACGCAGGTCAACAAATCCCCGTGGCATCTCCAAAAGTGCCAAGCAATTCCGATAAGACTATCGCACGTGATTCCTCGTCATCTAGCCGTGAATGGGCGGCAGGATAATGCCCCTCTTCGTTCATCACGAATTCCCCCCCTACGGTTCCTCTCTCCTGTCCAGTCTGTTTTGATAAATATTTCCGCCATGTCTGCGACTGTGCCTAGAAACTTCAGGCTCCTTGAGGAGCTTGAGAAAGGAGAGAAGGGTCAGGGTGCAGGTTGGACACCTCCATTGATTCCGGGAACCTCGAAGCACAAACACTAACTTATTTTGTTCTCAACTATTACAGAGGCTTGCTCTTACGGTCTTGCGGATGGAGAGGATATGATGATGAGCAACTGGAATGGAACAATCCTCGGTCCTCCTCACGTTGGTTCACCCCACTACTTTGCTTACCGTCGCGTGCCTGCAACCACTAACACTAGACTGGATCAGAGCGTTCATGAGAACCGGATATACAGCGTTAACATCCACTGCGGACCCGAATACCCGGACAAGCCCCCCACGATTCAATTCATCTCGCAAGTCAATGTTCCCTGTGTCGACCAGCGAAGTGGAAAGGTAGGAAGGGATTAAGTGCCAAAAGCGTGGAGACACAATTGCTAAGATGACTGGATATCTTAGGTTGACCCGACAAAGCTCCCTTGCCTTGCTCAGTGGAAGCGCGAATTTACCATGGAGACCGTCCTGATTGACCTTCGCCGGTTGGTCCTCTTCTCTGCTTTAGGTTTTGAAGTTATGTCGCACTAACTTGTACTCAGATACATGGCTCTGCCCCAGCATAAGAAGCTGTCTCAGCCGCCAGAGGGTTCGACTTTTTAAACCCGCATTTCCATAGGGTCTATTAGGAACCCGGAGTCCCACGGTCATTCTTTCTGGTTTATTTGCTTTTTCCATGTCCCTATGATGTTTCTCTTAGAGCGTGTATAGTCTATGCATAATGGCATCGGCGCGGTTTCCTGTAAAGCCTCATTCTTTCCTATCTTTATATATTGATAGCCTGCTCGGACATGATCAGTTGTCATTATTAGCAACCTGGGAAAACATGTAGGGATAATATCCCGCACCACCTTTCAAATGGCACTTCTAGGCTCCAGAACATTCCCTGCAGTCCTCGGACTCAAAGCGTATAGAACATATTTGCTAGATAAATATGCTTGGTGCCAGTCACGCATTGTGTTGCAACCTTAATGCAACCTCGCGTCTACTCGTTTTACTAAAGTATCGAATGATCTAAAGGAATTCGGCATAACGAGCACAAATTTATGCTTTTGTTTTATCACTCCTATCTCTTCTTTTTCTTTTCTTTTCATCTCTAGATCTTCTCGAATCCGGGGAACATAGTCACGTGCTGTCTTTATTCAAATCACATGTCGGAGCTTCCGCAATTTCTCCCGCATCTCTTGCTTTGACGGAATGCATAAGGTGGTCGTTCCAAAGCATTCTGGGGTTCATCGCTTTGCTTGTGAGTCAAATTTTGATTTATATTACCCAATCGTATGAACTAATACCCCCCTCCCCCAAGGTCTGGCACTTTATCGAACCCTTCTCCGGCAATGTTCCCCTTCGACAAGTAATGCGCCATGGGTGAGCGAGACCAGATTCCTCGCCAGACAGAGATTCCGCAGATATAAAGACCTCCAGAGCCCATCACAGATAGCAAATGCCTTGAAAGCCGGCTATCAGGTAGGCTACTCTAAAAGCTTCCCTCGAGCGACCTATTGCGCCATTCTTTATGCTAATGGTTTGCTAGGCTCTGGACTTGCTTCATTCGGCCTCAAAAGGAAACCGGCAGGATGAAAATCAGATCACAACGATCCTTGCTCAAGCAAAATTCATCAAGGAGAAATACTCTGCCATACATAGGGAGATCAGTCAATCGAAACCTCCGAGTCCTCCGAAACCTCTCTCCGAACGACAGATCCAAAGACAAAAGTCCATTTATCACGAAAAAGAGTCTTGGCTACGTCATCCAAACGCCGAACCAATCCTCTTGCGCCCCAAAGCAAAGGTGAGCGGGAAGCGACAAGTGCCGGTTTTGGTCAATGCTCGTGGAGTACCTTTCCTGCGCATCAAAAAGCCGCAACCGAGGAACCTTAGTGGTGTAATTCGGTCGAAGCTAGAGAAGCGCTGGCATCGTATTGAATTGAGAGAACGTCTGCAGGTGGAACTCTTATTCGCCAAGGATGAAGACGCTTGGGACCATCTCACAAAGACGAAGACTGGAGATCCAACATTATGGTCTGCAAGCGTTAAAACATCACTCGATGACGTTTGTCAAAAAATCAAACAGACAGACCATGACAATCGTGAAATGTCCGAGCGTATGTGGCAGGTCGTGCTTGAAGAACGCGAGCTGGCTGCAAAGGAAGAGAAAGAAAGACAGGCGGTGGGCGGCAAAACCCCTACAAGTGGATGATGATGCCTATAATACTCAACTTTCTTCGTTTGGCGGATTATCTACTGGTAATTGGAGCTTTTTCATCTCCGCTTACTACCTAGATACCGCTTGATTCTGTGTTATACCGCGAAATGATACCCCATTCTTGTCTGTTGTGTCCGTTGTATTGAAGCAATATTTTCATTTAAAACAAGCAGCTCATATCGACATATCTATGCATTAACTTAAGCCGTAACCTTCAGCTTATCAACTGCAGGCATAGCATCATCATCCTCCTCATCATAGTCGCCCTTGCCAGCCAATCCTCTCTCCCACAATTGTCGCCCAGTCAGCTTCTTCTCCTCCTTCCCAGACCTCTTCTTCTTGTCCTCGGCCTCTTTCTCCTCCTTTTGTCGCTGCTCCTCGTCCGCAATCTCCTTTTGGAACTTGGCCATCCATTCCAAGAATGTCTCCCGGTTGACCGGCGTTCCCCGGAACTTGGCATTCTCTATCTCCTCCAACTTGGCAGCGACCTTCTCCTTCTCAACCTGAACGGCATTGGCGCGCTCCAACATGAGAGACTCGGCGCTTTCCTTCAGTGCGCTCACGAGCGTGAACACCATCGCCATTCCCATGTTCTCCTCAATGGTCTCCTGGAGCGATTCGAGTAGTTGGTCCCGATCCTCTTGGATATCTAGTCGTGGGTACTTGGGGGCATTGGGCGGAGAGGAAATGTTCAGTTGTGGGGCGACATCGGGGTATTCTTCTGGGTATGAGACTTCCAGGTATATCACAGGCTGCTCGGATTCTTCGGTGTCAAATTCGGGATTATCGAGAGTTATCGATACTTTGTATGCATTCTCGGAGATGTCTGATGGCGGGGAATTTGGAGTCAGCTAAGGGTTTTCCTCCTACCCTATGAATCATTCTGGATGGCAGGTCAGTAACTCACCTGTGATCTCATCTGGGAAGATTGAGTCCAGAACCTCTCGCTCCTCGACTTGATCTTCGCGACCCATTTTGCGATCCGCCTGCGGATTGGAGGGGTACCCGGTTAGGATAGTAGAGCGGGGTGATGGTAAAAAAGGCAGAGTCGTACGGTCGAGCACTTAGTCTCGATCACAATAAAATGTAGAGACCGTGTGAGAGAGAATGTATCTTTGTAAAGGACATGTATCCGTATCACCGTCGCGAAATAATGTAGTGGAGGAAACGTCCCACATGCAAACCGGTCAAACAGCTCCAATTTTAAGATTTGAGAGCTTCACTTTTTTTTTGGAATCCCGTGTCCCGCATTTACCAATAACTCATATTGTCTCCTTGTCCACTTATTGATTTTGTTCATACATATTTACTGAATAGATCTGTCATGGGGAAACCTAGACCGCAAAAGAAGAAGTCCTCCAAATCCCGTGCAAAGTCCGTCCTTGGCCCTGGTGGCTCAGTCTCGAAACACAAAATGGCCCAAACTCCCACCGAAATACTCGATCAAGCCACGATCCTCCTACAGACCGGCCGCGTTGATGAAGCGTTGGAAAGTGCACAGCAAGCGCTAGAGCTTACAGCTGGCAACGGTAATGCGCAGCTGCCCGCATTGAACTTGCTGGGAGAAATCAACGTTGAGCTGGGAGATGTCGATACCGCTAGAGAATGTTTCCTGCGCTCTGTTGAGCTGGACCCCACTGGCTCGATACCGGAATCCGAGGGTGGTGGTGCAGAAAAGTTCATGTGGCTTGCTCAATTGAGTGAGCAGGGTGGAGTCGACAGTGTCCAATGGTTCGAGAAGGGTGTTTCCTCTCTACGCCAGACTTTGCAGTCGCTGGAGGGAAAGACTGGTGCAGAGGATGCTGCAAGTGCTGAGGAGAAGAAGATTAAACTGGCGAATGCACTCTGTGCCGTTGCTGAGATTTATATGACTGATCTTTCGTGAGTTCTACTTCACCTGCCGCCAAGGTTTTAAGTGCACTGCTAACCCGTTCCTTTTGTTAATCTTCAGCTGGGAGGAAGATGCAGAGGCTCGATGTGAGTCGCTTATCACAGAAGCCATTACTGCCACGCCCGAGGCCCCAGAGATCCTTCAGACTCTTGCCTCTATCCGGATTTCACAATTGCGAACTGAAGATGCACAGGCTGCGCTGAAGAAGAGTATTGGCCTGTGGAAGGATCTGGCTCCTGAAGACCCCAAGGTGCCGGACTTCCCGGTGCGCATCAGTCTTGCACGACTCCTCATGGAGGTGACACTGGAGTTTGAGGCTCTGGAGGTCCTTGAACGACTCATTTTGGAGGACGATCAGAGTGTGGAGGCATGGTACCTTGGCGGTTGGTGTCTCCATCTGCTGGCAGAGAAGCAACAGGCACCGCAGGATATCAAAGAAGACGAATCCGAATCACCGCGACATGCTTCCCTGGTCGCGAGCCGGGAGTGGCTGAAACAGAGCTTGAAGCTTTACGAACAACTGGACTACGAGGATGATCGTCTTCGGGATCATGCCCTGGAATTAGTTCAGGGAATTGACCAAGAAGTTGGAGAGGATATGGATGACAGTGAGGCGGAGGGCGATGGGGAAGACTGGGATGGAGAGATCGACATTGAGTCGGACGATGAGGATCACGAGATGGCTGATTCATGAATGTTTGATAGATAAAACAAAAGTGAAATGATGATCTAATGCATGCATGTCTATAATTATGTCTTTCTCTTTGACGTTTGATTTTGTATCCCACAACTATCTTTCTCTTTGTTGATATCCCAGATAAAAGACTTCTCTTTGCCCTTACTTTCTCCATCTTCTCTACCAAAGTTCAACTTCGCCACTTGAACCGCCTCGGCCCGGACAAAGTTGTCTCCGCGCATGCAGATGCCGATTTTTTATCGACGCTGCGCAAACAAGTCGTCGAGGTAGTCTAATAACTCCTGCAGGATGGACCTGGTACCACAGTCAAACGGGGAGACTCTGGTGAAATCACCCATGGTCGATGTGGACGCTGTGGACGTGGAGCAGGTCGACGAGGGGACAGTCGCCCTGGAGGTCACCTCCGAGTTTGAAACTGACTCCGATGATTCAGATGGCGATGACGCCGATTCTGATGGAGGAATAGTCCTCCAGTTCCTTCGTGACGACCAGCTGCATGAAGGTAGGTTTTTTCCGTTATCGCGTAGATGTAACGCGTCTTACCCCAGACATCCCCGCTACCCGGAATCCACCCTTGCAGAGACAATCATTAATATTGATCCTGTCTTATAGTTCCTGGTGGCTGTACTTTAGAAGAGGCTGTTGCATTCCGCAAACGTCTGCATCAAATCGGCAAGCTTGCTTTTGTGGAAGAGGCACTTGCGAGTGAAACAGTTACCGCGAGGAAGCTCTGCACAGCGTTTGGTATCAGACCGCCAGAGTTCCTTGAGAATGCCCCAGATGAAACATTCCACCAGCTTCTCATATTTGCCATCACGCGGGAGTTCTCAAAGCGACCAAAGCTTCCTCAGTACAACACTGTTGAGGACGCAGTCAATCTGCTTCAAAATGCCAAGAACATCATTGTTCTGACCGGTGCCGGCGTATGTCAAATCCCCAAAATCACATACATTGATTCACTTTGACTTTGAATACTAAAGAGAATTTCTGTTGGGCATTTAGATTTCAACAAGCCTTGGTATCCCTGACTTTCGTTCAAAGGATACTGGTCTCTACTCAAAACTGGCGCATCTAGGCTTGAGTGATCCTCAAGAAGTATTTGACATCAATGTCTTCAGGGAAGATCCTAGCATCTTCTTCTCAATTGCGAAGGATATTCTTCCTACCGAGAAGAAGTATTCCCCGACACATGGATTCATTAAGCTTCTGCAAGACCATGGAAAACTCCTGACAAACTACACGCAAAACATCGACAATATCGAAGCAAACGCGGGCGTTCTTGCAGAAAAGATGGTACAGTGTCATGGATCTTTTGCCAATGCCACCTGCGTCAAGTGCAATTTCAAGGTGCCCGGCGACGCAATCTTTGATGATATCAAGGAAGGTAAAATTCCCGAATGCAAAGCGTGCATCCGGAGCATCGAACAGGAGGCTTTGAAGCCACAGGGCCTGAAGCGCAAGCGAAGTTCGAACGGCAACCAGAAAGATCGCAAGGAGGAAAGCTCGGATGACGATGATTATGAAATCCCCACCCCAGGTGTCATGAAGGTGAGTTCGCATCTGCAGACTCGTGAGCCATTTTCGCCTAACTTTATCTTTGCAGCCTGACATTACCTTTTTCGGCGAGGGCCTTCCTGATGAGTTTGGCCAGCGCCTTATCAACCATGATCGGGAACTGGCGGATCTTGTCATCGTCATCGGAACCTCGCTCAAGGTAGCCCCCGTTGCAGAAGTGCCGGGAGTTCTACCGCGTAATGTCCCGCAAATCTACATCTCACGCACAGTATGTCTTATTCTCATGAATATATCTCATTCCAGTGACAACTGAGACTGACTTATTTCCAGCCCGTGACGCACACTGAATTTGATATTGATCTCCTGGGTGACTGCGACGTGGTGGTTTCAGAGCTTTGTCGCCGAGCCGGTTGGAACTTGCAGCACCACATGATTCCTGCAGATGAGAAAGTAGAGATCACTCCCGTGGAGGGATACGAATCACGACATGTGTTTAAGGTGGTCGGTGCATAGCGGCGGAGTTTTGGTTAGCTTCTCTGACAGATGGCGTCTCGGTTTTCGTTGATTGTTTTGTAAGTGAGTTGTTTTTCTCGTCTTTTTTTCCCTTGGCTATCATTATTTGGGTAGATTCCCACTCGGGCTGGTCAGCCAATACCATTTTGGATTATGAGGTGATTTTCAGTGTCTTGTAATTGAGGCTCTTCCAAGATCCTACCTGGATTAGTCAATTTCCATGATTTTGCATTTTCCATGTCTAATTGGGCAGCTAGGCGTAGATATCCATGAGCTATGATAACCAGTGGAGAATAATGTAGTCTAGGTAATTGATTGTCCACTGAAATCGTAAATTTTTGTCTAAAGTATGGTGCAATGATTGACGCCTTAGAACATTCGAGGGTTGGGATTGGACTAAATGCGATGTTACTGCCGCAGTATATATCGGCCAGATTCGTTCATCGGAGAAACGATAAAAAAATCAATCCCGCTGCCCTTCACACCCCACCACACCTTTTGGTGACCAGCAGTTCACAAAACTACAACGCCAATCTAAAAAGGATAGAGACCTAAAATCTCTGCCATGGAATTTCTTATCCGGCTTGCCCAATGGCATGAATCCTTCCGCGTCGCGGAACTGAAAGCCGTGGCCACACTCATCGGGGCCGACATCGAGATTATTTCCTATGAAGACGCTGTATGTGACGCCTTCCGTTATTAATACTCATATTCGAAAATATCATATTTATTTTTTGGCGATTATCTGTTTCGCGTGCGCCGAGCCTCTGCTAACCAACCCCACTAGTCACCATATTGCATCGTCAGACTCCCAGATGAAGCAGCCGCACGCGATTTGATCGCGCGCTGCATCTTAGCCAAAGACATCTATGAGTTATGGGGTCATGGCACCAATTACGAAGAAGTTCACGCAGATGTCAAGCAAAGGACCCCACATCTCTGGGCTCAATATGAAAACGTCCAGTTCGGCTTCGACTTGGATGCATACGTGGGAAAACGCAGCCAAGCTAAACGAGTTGAGATCATCAAGTCATTTTCCTACTTGGGTTTCAAAGGTCCTCTCAAATTGAAGAACCCAGAAAACCAGTGGCTGATCATGGAGAGATATCTCTCTCCCAGTGGAATTCCTGGTGCTGAGAGAGAGAAGAATCCCGAGCCGCTGAATATTTACTTTGGACGTTACCTGGATAAAAGCGGTCGTGGTATTATTGTCGACTATGATCTGAAGAAACGGAGCTATATTTCCACTACATCTATGGATGCGGAGTTGAGTCTTGTGACGGCGAATATCGCGCTCGCGGCGCCTGGAAAGGTCTTTTATGATCCATTTGTTGGTACAGGAAGTTTCTTGGTGGCTGCCGCGCACTTCGGGGCTTTGACTATGGGCTCGGATATTGATCCTCGCAGTTTCCGTGGAAAGGATGAGGAGCGCAAAAATGGTGAAATTGCTCTGTTGCGGAACTATAAGCAATACGGCACCATGAGCAAGTTTGTCGATGCTTTCACTTCGGATCTCACCAATACGCCTTTGCGGAACAGTCCAATGCTTGACGGTATCATTTGTGACCCGCCCTACGGTGTGCGTGAAGGACTTCGGGTTCTGGGAACTCGAAACGGGAAGCTCATTGAACCAGTTGTGATCGATGGTGTTCCTGCTCATTAGTATGTCATCCCAATCTTGAACTTATCACTGACGCTATTAAGGACGCTGTGCTGATCTTAATAGCCGAGCTGGATATATTCCGCCTAAGAAACCCTACGGATTCGAAGCCATGCAGAAAGATATTTTAGATTTCGCATCTCGGACACTTGTCACCAATGGCCGTCTCGCAATGTGGATGCCAACAGCCATCGAAGGCGATGACTTGAAGGTGCCTATGCACCCGAACCTGGAGGTTGTCAGTGTTTGCGTTCAGTCTTTCGGCAACTGTACGTAATGAAACTGCCCTTTCCCGGATACGACTATTACGAAGACTAATCTACGGCGTCACAGGGGCTCGTCAACTTATGACATATCGCCGTCTTCCCGAAGGTGAAGTCTCTGATATCTCACAGGGGAGAACCAAAGTCGACAACTCCGGAGTTACGGCAAGCGAGGTCAATGAATTCAGACGAAAGGTATTGATACATCTGTTCTCATCTCATAAACAAGCGGCTTATAATTTCCGTACAGTATTTCAACAGATTCCAAACCAAGGGGACCGCGGACTAGTGGAGAAAAGACAGAAAGCTTCGTCATGTCAAACATCCAGGTCAAAAGGCAGTTGGCCAACACGTCTATCTGTACATCACGGGCCATAAAGTTATAAAAGCTGGACGTCAAGAGATAGAACCCACTGGACAATACAAAGGTGCTAGTAGAGCACTCATAGTCTACCTCGACCGACGAGGTCAGCTGAGAGATCGATACCTTCTTCTCTGTGGATGCGTTTGATCTCCTGCACCAACTCAGCTCTCATGGCTCGGGATAATTCCTCACCCTCATCGTCGTCAAGTTCCGAGCGTTGTCCCCGACCAAACATAGCAAAACCAGGCCTGTGGACACCCTCTGTCTGAGGACGGGGAATGATATGGAAGTGGACATGGGGCACTACTTGTGCAGCCCGAGCACCTAGATTAGAGTTAGAGACCCTTTCCGTCGCATTTTGCAGGAACAATAGGAAGAAAAATCATAGTTTCATTAACCATACCGTTATTCTGTACGACATTCCAATGTCGATCCGGATCCTCACCGAAGATAGTTTTCGTCACAACTCTTGAGATGATGGGAAGCCATTTACCAAGCTATGCAAGGAATCAGCAAGACCAAATCGAAAAAAAAGATGAAAAACACGATAAGGCTAAAACTAGGCCAAGACAAGTAGTAAGGAGAACCAAAAACCAAAATTAAGAAATTAAAAAAATACCTCCTGTCCAGCCTGGACGCCCATATCCCCCAACATCTCATAATGTCGTCTCGGAGCCACGAGGACATGGCCCGGAGTAAGAGGCATTATATCCAAAAAGGCCAATACATGTTCCGTAGATAGAATCATGTGGGCCGTTGTCTTTGATGCATCGGAGATTGGATCTGTGGCTGTAGGACCGGACCGGGGCTCATGAAAGGGGGCCGGTGGATTTGTGGCTGCGATATTGCAGAAAGGACAGCGGTCTGGCATGGTGGAAATTGATCTAGATACAAGGGGTAGGGAATTTGAGATTAATGGGTGAGAAGTATTGACCTGATCAATGTATGAAAAGCGAGGGGGTGTTGAATGAGGCGATTTTGGGTCCCGCCGCTGACCGAGAGCTTGGGCATGCGATTTATGATGTCTTAGAGCGAAGCAATTCGAACGCTAGGTCCTAGGCAGGTGTCTTGAGGAAGTAGCTAGGAGTCGGGCTATTCAGGTGTTCATGAACAGCGATCTCAAGTTGGATGAGCAACATCTTCCCGCGGTGGGATGAGCCAACCTCGGTTAACGCCAGATGAGGGACAATCAACGAAGTTGCAGGTGAAGGCTACTCAGCGCATCGAATCCTGAAGAAAGGGACGCCTATGTACACCGGAATTTAAAAAAGCAAGTAGTCATAGAACGATCAGAATTCCAGTTACCACGCTAAGCACCCAGTGCAGAAATCAACTATTCTAACAAAAAGATAAAAAAAAAAACCCATGCTTAAACCGAAGGATCCTTGACGCTTATTACCGCTGCCCAACCCCATCCAATGTCCATAGAAGACTCCCCACCGGAGCTCTCTCAGGCCCAAGTGAACCCATAACAAACCTGGCCCTGCCAGCGCCTTTTTTTTTTCCCATTCTGCGATGCCGTATTGACAATAACCATGAGAATTTCACAAAGTGGAACGAAACATATGTCCCAAGGCCGCAGGGAAACGTTCCAAACGAAGATAAATCCACGGGTGTAAGGAGATAAAATTCCGATCTGAAGAAAAGAAGACAAGTAATAAGGTCCGACGCCAGTCACAAAAAAACGCGAATAAGAATGTTTAAAAAGGTATCAGGGTGAGAGACCAGGCACCACATGCACAGTGAAAAGAAATGAAGAGCCAATCCAACACAAATAAAAACCCCGAACTGAGCGCCGAACACCACCCCATCACTGAAACAAAATGCGAGAGCGCACAAATCAAGTCATCGTAAGAATATGCAAAGAGGTATTCGATACCAGCACAATGAAATGCCAAAATATGGAGGAATTCGAGTTTCCCTGGTCGAGCCGCTGGCCTTGGGATCGTCATGAAAGGGTAACGACGTGGGCGACACAGGGCTAGCATAACATCGTAAATGGCATCATTACTGTTCGCTTTCCTTGATGTAGGTGTATGGCTCCGAAAGCGAGCTGTCGATGTACAAGTGGTGGTACTTCTTGGCCCACTGGCGTGTGAGGATGGAAGCTAGAAACACGCGTTAGCAAAGGAACTCTCAGAATAAAAAGACGGAATGCAACGTACCCTTCATGAACTTCTTGCTAGCGTACTTTTTGAAGAAAGCTTCGTGGGAGACAGGACGATGGAGGTAGTCAATCATCAAGCGGAAGACAGGGTCGATCTCTTTCTCGGTGTATCCAGCGTAGTGAGCCAGAGTGGCGTCCCAGGCCCCACGCTCCAGAATCAGACGAGCAAGATACATGGCAGCGGCACCAATCTGACTTTGAGGGTAACACATGAATCGGTGGTCGAGGAGGCTGATTTCCATGAGGTACTTGCCGAGGGTTCGGGTCTGGATGTCGTAGTTGTCGGCCTTGGAGATGCGACGCAGGAAGTTCATCGGATTAGGGTAGCTCATATTGTAGTTCAGGGTTTGAAGGATGTGGCGCTCGGCATCCAGGATTTCCTTGTCGGAAAAGGTCTCATCGGCGACATGGCTAAAGTTGGCAACATGAGGAGAGAGGACCTCTTCATACTTGGATGCAATGAACATGGCAGTGACACCAACAAGCTGCAGACGATCCAGAGCAACTTGCTCCTCAGACAGGAAGCGGTCAATGATGTTGACAGCAAGGAAAAGGGTCTCGGGAAGCAGACGGAAGCGGGTGTGCACCTCAATCAACCAGTCGACCAGGATACCACGCATCTTCCACTCTAAATCGGGCTGGTGATTAATGTATTCGTGGTTGGGCAGGGTCGAGAGCTCAAGCTGCTGCAGGTGATCGAAAATTTCTACAACATACTCGGCGACCATCAAAGGGTCCTCCAAGTCTTCAATGTCGAGGTCGTCCCAGTCCTGCTTTTTTTCTTCTGGAGCCTTACCACCCTTGACAGTAATCTCGGGTTCCTCTGTAACAGTGAGATCGTGTTTGAGCTCGTGTTTGATATCGTGCTCCTTGATACTGGATTTGGTAGTGCCGTGGTGCTTCTTAAGAGCGGGCTCCTCCAACAACTCCTCCTTTATCAACCTGTGAACATGTTTCTTTGGGGACTTCTTGGGGTTGTCGCTGCGGGGCTTGAGAGGACCTGCCCTTGTAGAGTTCGTGCGAGTGACTTTCTTGATGGCGCCAGCCTGAGTGGTGGCCTTCGAAGCAAGACCCGCCTTTACTGCAACGGGCTTCTTACCATCCTTGACCTCAGCACCATCAGTTTTGTTGACATTGCTGACATCGCCCAGAGCGGCTCGCCGGCGTGGGGGTCCATTCGTGGTCGACGAGGCACGCTTGATGGGCTGCATCGGTTTCTTGACTGCATCTGCAGGTCCATCTCCGAGGGCGGCCTTTGCCCGCGTCAGACGCGTCGAGGGTCCGTTTTCATCGTTCTCGTTCATGGTTCCTCGGGAGCGAAGGCTGCGAGCCTATCTAGGGGTTAGCCTTGGTGAACAGACAAAGAGATTGCACGCGTCTCAATGCCCACACGACATGAAGACATATCAAACATAGAGACATAAGATGTCAAAGGGCTGGAGTTGCTTACCGGTGCCATCGTGCTAGACTCAAGAGAAAAAGAAGGAGATGGGGGACGCGAGGAAAGAAATACAAAGGGAGAGCAAGATGCTTCTCCTAGTCCTATTCGGATCAGGTCAGCATTCCGGTGGACATTATCTCAGTGGGGAACCAAAATACCACAGGGTCGAGGTCGAGGTGCACGTACCACGCGTGAATATGTAACTTATTCAAAGGGAATTGCACTGGTGCACTGTCCTGATGACAGTGGATTGGGCAAGGTCGGATGTTATGATTACGCGGGTCACGTCACATACAATCACGATCTTGATGTGGCGAGGATCCGTGTTGCACTCTGGGCCAGAAGCACAACAAAAACACGCGAGAAGGTGGAATTGAAGGGCGTAGAGGTATTCAGATCACACGTGGAATCTGTACCCAAGGATCGACCCGTGTATTGGAGTAGGTGGGAGGGATGTAGGAGCGTATCTTGGACTGGAATGATGGAGGGAAAAGGAAGAAGTCGAAGGCCAAGCGATGTTTGGCCCTATTGTGCTAGCGTGGAAAACCGGTCAAACCTGAATGACGCCCCACTTTCCGAGGGTCGCGGGTTGATATTGCAGGTTTTTCCCACTGAGAATACAGTAAAATAGGGTATGCTGGGTATGAGGAGATTGCAAATTAAACACTGGATCGGAAAATGTAATTTTTCTGGACCGGATGTGGGAAAGACGATCCAAAAATGCAGGGGACAAGATGGACGAGGTAGGGACGGTATTGGTAACAGTGGATACACGTCGCGGACGAAACGTGAGTCGCGGTGGGTAAACAACTTAGTTGCGGGGCAACGGGGAAGGGCGTTTGAGTTTTGATTATGTCACTTCTGGTCACGGGATCAGCCACACACACACACTGGTAACTGTGGCGGTGTCTTCACGAGGCGGTGTCAATGTCACGTGTACTCATTCCAAGAACTTTTTGTTCTGGCAAAGATACAGCGAGCGAGAGAGCGGAGACCGAGAGCCTGAGAAGGATTGGGATTCGAGCATTGGGCAATCTTTGTTTCCTTTCTTTCCCCCTGTTCTCATTACCAAAACTGCTCGTATTTTTCTCCCCCTTTTCTCTCAATGATGCTTCAACCCCGAATTGCTCTCCGGGGCATTCGGTTGCCCTTCAGGTGTTTACCTTCTCTACCTTCCGTATCGGCTCGTCGTTTCGCTTCCACCATCAATGAACTCGAAACTCCTTCGAGCTCGGAAATTGACCCTAGCGCTTCTTTTGCACCGCCACCAACCCGCGATACCGCTGGCGTTCTGCTGCGCACATACACTCCCCGTACACCCGGTGTGCGCCACTTGCGCCGTCCAGTCAATGACCATCTTTTCAAGGGCCGTCCAATTCACCGATTGACCTTTCCGAAGAAGGGTCACGCCAAGGGTGGTCGTAACAACTCAGGCCGGGTCACTGTACGTCACCATGGTGGTGGTGCTAAGCGTCGGATCCGGACAGTCGATTTCATGCGAATGGACGCTGGACCTCATCTGGTGGAGCGAATTGAATATGATCCCGGTCGAAGTGCCCATATTGCGCTGCTTCGCAGCAAGGAAACCAAGAAATTGAGCTATATCCTTGCCGCCGATGGCATGCGAGCTGGTGAGACCGTGCAGAGTTATATGTCTGGTATTCCGGAGGATCTCTGGAAGAGCATGGGTGGTACAGTCGATCCTGGTGTGTTGGCTGCCCGAACCGCATGGCGTGGAAATTGTCTGCCGCTGCATATGATTCCCGTGGGAACCCTCATCTTCAATGTTGGATTGCGAGCCGGCAAGGGTGGCCAGCTATGCCGCAGTGCAGGAACATATGCTACTGTCGTGGCTAAGGGTAGCGATTCCCGACAACAGGATCTCGAGGCCGAGCAGCCCGAGACCGAAAAGAAGCCCCTCTCTATGCGTGACCGCATGAAGCAAGAGCGTCTGGCCCAGCATATCACTATCCGCCTCGCGAGTGGTGAGGTTCGACTCATCCACAAGGACTGCTGTGCCACGATCGGAGTTGCCAGCAATCCCAACTACCATTACACTCGCTTGGGCAAGGCGGGTCGCTCGCGCTGGCTCAACATTCGTCCAACTGTTCGTGGATTGGCCATGAACGCTATGGACCACCCTCACGGTGGTGGTCGTGGTAAGTCCAAGGGTAACGTTGACCCGAAGAGTCCTTGGGGTATTCCGGTATGTACATCCTATTCACTGCTTTTCATTCACCCAATATTTATGAGCTAACACTGTGTTTTTCCCATAGACCAAATCCGGCTACAAGACCCGCCCCAAGTGGAAGATCAACAAGGCAGTCGTTCACGCAAGACCTCGCAACCAAGGTCAACGTCGTCGTGGATACAACTAGAAGTCTCTTTATTGGTTTTTTTTTACCGTTTCACTGGTAGACACTGCAGCTGCCTATTCTGCATCCCTCTCCGAGACATGTTTTCTGTTTCATTTTATACCTCGTCCCAATTGTATGCGGGATGGCTGTACGATATCTTGCCTTTGTATTTTTCTCTCTTCGCATTCACCATGTCTTGTCCGTTCCACTGTGCACTATAGCTTATTTGTCAATGGTTGGAGCTTGAGGTATGGGGTGCTCTTGTTGTATAGTATGGTGGCTCAATGCCATTCGCACAAAATGGAAACCAATAGATATAACTCATGTTTGGCCTGAGCTTAATGAATAACTAGATGAAAATGGAATAGACAAGTATTTTATGATTCAAGCTTGATTGGGTTGACCTCCAGTAATCATGTATGGATCAACGTGAATTGCCAAGCCTTTCTAGGCAGCGCCGTCGTGCGTAAGTTACTTGGACCTCTCAAGCGCCGATCCCGTACCTCCAGGACCACCGTCACTTTTCATAGGACCAATAGTAACAAAGAAATTAAATTTACATTTTCATAGTATCGTTTCGAAGACTACCGAAGCTTTTCAAAAAAAAAAAAAGGTTTCGGGTTGTCGCAACTTGATAAAGGAGCCCAGGGCTCGCTCACCTTACCCTGAAAGCCCCAAAGTGCCGCCCTCATCCATAGGAACTTTTTGTTCCTGCTTATCCCCCCCAAAAACGGCAGCCTGTGGATCATGAACCACTTGTGTCCGACTGGCGCGTCATCCATACCCGCAGACCTTGTGTCATTTTGAATATCTCATCAGTGATAAGCGGTGGGCTGTCAGCCAACTCCTTATCGGTCGGAATCACCACTTACGCACTTTCGACGCCCCGTCGTCCCACCGGCCTCTAGATTAGCCATGGACAGTTTTTCGCCTTCCGAATTCTCGCAAGAACCGCCGCAGTACTCTTCGATGCCTTTGTCCTCTCGGACAGACTCTTCTATCTTGGAAGACGGTGCGCCAACCGAAAGTTTCGCCACGGGCGATAGCAGCTATGTCCCACGCCCCAAGCGCATCGCCTGCGTGGTCTGCCGTCGCAGGAAATTGAGATGCGACGGGAAGCGGCCAAGCTGTGGCACATGCTCACGCTTGGGTCATGAATGCGCCTACGATGAAGTGCGCAAGAAGAGTGGACCTAAGCGGGGGTATGTGAAGCAGCTGGAGGCCCGACTAGGTATGAGGTCCCATTCATCGCATAGACTACGGCCGGTCATGAGGTTTCTGGGATAATCGCTAACCAAATTTGCTCGATCAGCCCAGGTTGAAACTCTTCTTAAAGGCCAAGATTCCGATACCGCGCAGCGCACTTCCCCCCCTCAACCACAAGAGCATTCATTTACAGGAGCCTTTCAGGATGACCCTAGTCTCCCACTGCCGGATCTCACTAGCCTTGGAAATAATATGAGTAATGCAATCCCTCCATCAGCAAATGGTCTGGATACATCTCAGGCGAGTCAATTATTCTTTCCGGAAACCAACAATATCCCGAGCGGCCCTCAGTGGGACCTGATCAGTTTGGGACTGGAGGAACCTCTTCCAGCCCAAGACGCGATTGATGAGCTGTGAGTCTAATTGGGCATGGACATGTGTAGCTCATTTTCCTAATTGATTATTAGGGAGAGCATTTTCTTTGAGAAAATATACCCAATGATGCCTATCATACACCGTCCTCGATACTTCGCAAGCCTCAATCTCGGCCCTAACCTACGACCACCCATTTGCCTGCGCTACATGATGTGGTGCCATGCCGCCTCAGTTACAGACAAGTACTTCTTTCTGCATACTCATTTTTACCAAAGGGCTCGCAAGTATGCCGAGACGGACGAAATGAAAGGATTCGGAGAGTCCATCATTACTCTCGGGCATTGCCAAACCTGGATACTCATTGGCAGCTACGAATTCCGAATGATCTACTTCCCGCGCGCATGGCTGAGTGTTGGCAAAGCTACTAGACTGGCGCTTATGATGGGTCTCAATCGACTAGACGGCTCAGGGATTGATGTGAAACAATCCATGCTTCCACCCAAGGATTGGACGGAACGTGAAGAGAGAAGGAGAGTGTTTTGGATGGCTTTTTGCACTGACCGATATGCAAGTATCGGAACTGGATGGCCCCTGGTCATCGATGAACATGATGTCGGTTGTCTCACTTTTGATATCCTACAACTGCGTGGCTAACACATAGCAGATCATGACAAACCTCCCGGCTGCTGAAGAGTCATTTTTGAAAAGCAAACCACAACGCACACTTCGGCTGGCAGATATTATCAGCGGCGAGGGGGTGTCCACATTGGCTCCATTTGCCTGTGTGGTGGTTTTAGCAAATCTCTTTGGCAGGAATTTGACCCACATTCATCGGCCTCAGCCATCAGATAACGATCACGACCTCAATGGGGACTTTTGGAAGAGACATCGGAGCCACGATAATATTCTACTTCACATTGCACTTTCTTTGCCCGAACACCTTCGACTTCCGTCTGCTACGGATGATGTGAATGTCATATTCGCCAATATGAGTATACACACCTCGACAATTTGTCTCCATCAGGCTGCAATCTTCAAGGCCGAAAAGAACAGAATGCCTAATCAAATTATTACCGAGAGCAAGCGCCGATGTCTTGTGGCAGCGAACCAGATATCTAGCATCATGAAGATGGTCAGCCACGTTGACTTGACCATTGTATGTCCGGATTTACCGTGTTCCCCTCTGGAATTGAACTAACTGGTTATAGTTGAATCCTTTCATGTCCTTCTGTCTTTATATCTCAGCCAGGGTTTTTGTCCAGTACATCAAGTCTCGGCCTGACGACTCAGCGGTGTATTCTTCACTGCAATTCGTTGTTGGGGCGCTCAATGCCATGAAATCAAAGAACCCTCTAACGGAATCATTCCTCATTCAGCTAGATGTGGATCTTGAGGGCACTGGAATACAGTCTCAGGTCTCAAAATCTGGTTCAGCTTATGTCCATCAAGCGATGGTGGGTATTCTCTTAGCTGTTATCTATCTTAGAGATCCTTTGAGCTTACTAGTTCGTATAGCAGACGGTTTGTGGTGATGCAGTTGAGTGTGGGCCTATCTATAAGATTCGTGAATCACAGCGAAGTGAAATACCCCCAGGCCCCCTGCCAAATCCTACAAGCACCGCCAATTCCAATCGGGCCCCTGCTGGAACAGCTACATCTCTTCCCAGTCGGCACCGAGAATCAGCAAACGTTGATTCAAACCATCCCACGGGCCTTGATCAAATCCACTACTATCACAACCACAACCAAATGCGACATCCCGGCGTTAATGGTGACGCTGGCGTTCCAGGAATTATTACAGATGTCGATATGGACTTCTCACCAGACTTCCTTGGGGAGAGGAATCCACCCTCTGATCACCCCACGCCCTCGACATTGAATTCATCTTCAAATACCTCCTACTCAATTTCAGGAACTGATAACCCATCCCCCGGAAAGAAGCAACAAAATGCCGGAACTGTCCACCCCGGAAAAAGCTCTGGTACCATCCACATATCTCCGACAAGCACAGAATCCCCGCATATTCCAGATATGAACACGAGGCCTGGACAGGCCAATGCGTTCGACATCCCTCCTGCATGGGATCTGCCCACGCCAAATCCTGACATGAGCAATGTGGACTTCAACGTGAATTTGAATTCGTTGAGTGAGGCTCAGTGGGCACAGATTTTGAACAACAATGCAGGCGGAACTGGATGGGATAGCTGGCGCCCATCATGAGTGCAACTTAAAAAATACCAGCCAAGTTTTGATGACCGCCTCTTATTATACACAATCTCATCAATAATTCCAGGGCCAGAATTGCAATATGTCACAATTGCTGGTCATCGCGAAGAACGATTTACAATCTTTCGATTACGGCCCTTTTCCCCCTCCTTTCATTGCGAAATCAGCCTACGGGACTCATACCGGTGTTGGATATGGGCATAGGACAAGTAGGCTTTGGGACCCTCGGCGTTTTTGTTCCCCTTTATAACGACTTTATGATGAACGAACAGCTTCAATTTCCAATCCATGTACATCTCTCCTCTTCGATTCGAGTTTCAGACACATCTGTCTACTTCCAAATTTTTCGTTAGAAAAAATAGTCGTCTTGATCTCTATTCAAACAGATAATAATCCAGTCTTTTTTTAAGTCAATCTTTGGATTCCAAGGTTATACTGAACTTAGAAAGGTGGTATAGTTAACAATCCACATATTAAAGGCCACCACCAGCTGCACCGACAATCTTCAACCCGCCGGATCCTCCACTACCAGGCCCATCATGAGTTGTCGAGTAAGCGAGCCAATATCTAGACGGATGCCATGCAACAGCAGGAATTCCAGACCTAGTTCCCGTGGTCGGAACAGTATAAACACTCTCCCCAGTCTCGGCATGGAAGATCTCTAACCCACTCGACGTCGCATCAGGCTCATCCGACGCACCGCATATAAAACGGCCATCAAAGCTCCAACTCACGCCACGGATAGCACCACCATTCTCGCTGGATAATGTGCGGCGGCAGATCCAGTCTGTTGTATCCCATAGGGAGATCAGAGCGTCACTGCCTCCCACAGCTAGGTAGCGACCTGTCGGGGCTAGAGAAATGGCATTACAGGCGGAGGTGTGGGCGTTTAAGGTGTGAATAGGTTCGAAGGAAGGATATGAGACGATTTTAACACGGCCTTCGCCGGTTGTGAGGAATAGGTGGAGGTCTGGGAAGTCGGAGGAGGGGATATGGTTTGAGAATGTTGTTGCGTTTGTTTGGACGGTTTGAGGGTGAGACGGGAGGGCGGTATATGTTGAAGGACCAGGCTTAGAAGAGAGGTCGGTTGAAGGGCCATTGAAGGTGCCTGTTCCGTTGGAGAGGATATGAGGGGAGGAGGGTGATTGAACGGATATGGGGATCAAAGTATCGTCCTATTGAGTTTCCGAGTCAGCTGCTGCAAGCCTTGAAACGGGAATCTGGGTGTCTCTGACCTTCCTTCCGGCAATAATGGTACTTCCATCGGCTGACCAGGAAAGGGTGAATGCCTCCCCGCCGACGTCTAAACGGCTAACGCAAGTCTTCGAGCGAACATCCCAGAAGCGCACTGTACCATCTGCAGAGCAACTAGCCAGCTCTGCATCGCGGACAGGGTTGAAAAGGACCTTCTCAACAGCAGAAGAGTGGCCGCGAAGCTCGGTCGAATATCGCACAGCAGGACGTTCGGGGTTCCAAATGCGCAGCGTCTTATCGGCAGAGCCAGTCGCAATCAGCTGGCCGGCAGGATTCCATGCCAACGTGCGGATACTAAGATTTGAGTTTCGTCATTAATTGTGCGCATGTGTCCAGTCGCGTAGCACTCACGTATGAGATCCTGGTCCCTTTGCAGCAGGATCGTGGTAGTTCTGTGTCTTGACGCCGCCGAAGACGAATGCGAAATGTTCCTTGGTGAGGAGGTCCCGACGCGGAGCGGGCGCCATTATTGATTTTTGCCGTTGCGATTGCGTCTGCTGCTCGGGAGATCGATTGGCTCGTGCAAGCCCATGTATATCAATAGCAATATCAAGAGGGGATTCGAGCTTGGAAAGCACAACGAGCTTTTATCTGGCGTGTGGGGAGTTTGTACGGATCGGTGTCTAGGCCGGAATTGCTTCCAGACGGAGGAAGCATATTGGTGCCTCAGGCATGCATACATGCGGCTCCCACTTTTTTTTCAAGATTTTGATAACGAACTTCGGGGATGATGATAATAAATAGATTTCTAGTGGATAGCCTGATGATGAGGTATATTGTTGATTTGCTCTGGCAGTTGTATCAAGCGCAGGTGGTTTATAGCAGATGAATTGTTGGTCTGCCGATGTATTTATACCCCTGCAGGAACATAATTCAGAAAGCACAGTCGCGTTTACTAGGTTTTTTTAGTCTGTCCTCGATCTTATAGTAGCCTATTGAGAATATAGCCTGATTTGTATTAGCAATTGGGCTCTCAACACGCTCTGCTTCACTATACATACGTATACCTACATCACACAATAGGCCATCTTCAAACTTACCTACTTCCAAGGCCAGGTAGTCTGCTCTTGTTTTGGCCGAGTTTATGATAGCCAAACTAGTGGTCAGGCTTGATTGGCCCAAATTCAAAGTCATTGATACATTGCCATACATCCTTACAGGAGACTGAACCTCAAAAGTGGCCATACCTGGGCATATGCATGTGGCAAGACAAAGATCTATTTCGCACAGTAGACCCCAAAGCCTTGGCGCCTGTCGAGCATGATGATAATTTAAACTAAGTCAGCTAGTTTCGACTGGCTTTCGATCAGCCGTGGTTACTTTCCGACCTAAAGCCGGAGTGGAGGATGTGATCTTGATCTCATCGGAGCTATCGATAAGCCCGAGAGCTTAATCGAACATCATTTTTGGCTACTCGAATTTTTGTCGATCACCTACAGCAACCCCCTCTATCCCCACAGTGCTCTCAATTTATAGTCTCGAGACAATTGAGAGCCCTGCAAAATGCTCGACCTTGTTGATGACGCGTCACGACGCGAGAAATGCTTCACCACCGTTGCCCAGCTCCCCGCATTGGTCGACCCGAAGCAGGTCGCAAGTAAAAAATCGCCTTTCTCTGCCATCCTCAACCACCCATTTGTCCATACGGTCAGACTATCTTAATTGCTTGTTGAGGCCTTCATTGCCTCCTGTTTTCTCTAGGTCACGATACTGATGGGTATATACAGATCGAGGTAATCCTGCCAAAAGATGTCTATGAGAAGAATCAGGCATCATTGGATGCCCAGTTGGAGGTTCCTCAATGTGCTCGGGTTTTCATGTACCCATCTGACCTACTCGAACATGACTTCTTCAATACATACATCAAAGCTGGTATGTATGGCCCGTGGTTTATACAGGGCTACATTATACAGGGCTACATGCTATGATTATCAATTTGGTCCTGCGAAAATAATATATCTAACAGTTCCACTAGGAAACATCCTCATGATATCAGAGGGTCGACCAGGCTCAGATACTGTGTTCACCTTGCGAGACGGTCAGTGTTGACCCCGGGCACATTAAAGTCAACCCGCGGCGAACAAGACGACTAACGTAATACTATGACAGGCCTTCTCAAGGTAGAAACCGGGAAAGAGATTTATGAACGCACTGGACTTTCGGGAAAACCGATTCGCAGCGGCGGTCGGAAACATGGCAAGGAAAGATTCGGTAGGTATGAGCTGTCGAATCCTACAAACCTAATCTGACCACCTTGAGCAGTTATTGAACTTAATTTACGGCTTCCATCCATGCTTCATGGAAAGAAAGGCTTTGACCGGATTGTGTGGTCATTCAAGAACGTCCTCAATCAATCCATGTCATGGTTGTTTTGCGATCTGGAATCCACGCCAGGACAGAATAATGGTTTGCCCCACCGCATTCATCATGAGAGAAAATCAAATTCGCTGATATAAAACTCAGATTCAAAGCCAATTCAGAGTCATTCTCCCCAGTGGCTCAAATGCGCCCCGCTCCGAAATAGGATGGACCGAATTGTGGTACCGCCGCTGTCAGGCTTAGTAGCAAAAGACATGCCCGAGATTGAGCAACAAGAAGCTTGCGGGGCCTTCTCAGAATGGATTGCCTTGGTCCAAATGCGGTCGCCCCGTGTAGCTGTTGACGATGATGTTGACCCCTATCTAAGTCGCTACAGTGTGCCGGACTCTGATAAATCAAGTGTCTCGGACTTGATCAGCTTGAAGTGGCACGGTCTCATTTCTCCAAAGTGGACGATTCAATTATTTGCCTCTCTGTTGTGAGTTGAAGCCTTGAGGATGATTTCTCGAAAGTTGCCATTTTAAGCTAACCATGCCCTAATCGGACTTTATCAGATCTCATACCACAAATTTGGGTTCCTCTGCATGGTTTGTACTTTCTGCATCTGCTTTAGATAAGCAAGCTGTAGAAGGCAGAGATGGATACACTATTGCCGCTGCTCCAGACATTATCTCTGAGCAAGCTGGCGATGCAGGAGCATCCACCAAGCGTTATGCGATCAGTTGGGAATTTGTAGGGGCAAGTGCGACTGAGTCCTGAAATAGGAAATTGACATATGCTTCTACGGCGACCGTGAATCTTATATAAACCATGGCACGTTAGCTAGTCAGACGATATAA
The DNA here is from genome assembly GCF_028827895.1 of Penicillium longicatenatum. Taxonomy (NCBI): domain Eukaryota; kingdom Fungi; phylum Ascomycota; class Eurotiomycetes; order Eurotiales; family Aspergillaceae; genus Penicillium; species Penicillium longicatenatum. The sequence continues at coordinate 3,012,775 of NW_026643124.1, forward strand.
TTACATCAGAAACCTCAACGTTGCTTGTCTTTCTCCCCTCTTTTCCCTCTTTCTATCCATCTTCACCCACACAAAGTACTTTGCAACACTTGCTTCATTCTCTTACCAGCTTCTCATTCTTTCCCAACTTCTAGCGTCATGTTCACTCGCTCCGGCATTTCCCCCAACCCCCACATTGCAGGAGAGCCTGTCTCTATGTCTCTTCCTCCGGTTGAGGAAACCGACTCTGTGACCGCCAATAACATCCACGCACTGCATCAGTTTGCTCAGAAGCCTCATGTCGGCGAGGAGCATCTGGAAATCATGATAAACAGCTACCCGAAAAACGAGTGGGATGATCTCTTAGCTGAGTTGGACACTATGACTGATACTGCCCCATACAAACCCCTTCTTCAAACCGTCGACCCTGCTTGGCTGGTCAACTCTTCTCAACTGGGGCTTTCTCCAGGCTCCGAAACGCCTCCACTGGATGAACATATCTTCTCGGAAATTCCATCCAGAGATGACAGCACCAACTCAGTAACTCCCGACGTGGCGGAAAATACAGCCATTGTCAACTCGCTTCCGGGCCCTCTTGAGGTCGCCGAGAGCCAGGTTGTGATGTTCAACGTGCCACCTCCTCCATTCGTCGATTTAAAAACTGCTTTGCTACCGCAAAAAGGTCCAGGAGAGGTGCCTCCACCAAAATTCAGCATGCAACAAGCTTATCCTCTGCTCTACTTCCCTCAACAATATCATTCTCAGCCCATGTACAGCCAGCAAACTTTCCCACCATATGGGCCTGACCCCAATGCACAGTCGACTATGGCCACGACGCCTGTATATCCCATCAGCTTCAACTATACTATGCCACCATATGGATACGTTTCGCCTCAGTATCAGCATCCCTACCAGATGATGCCTTCTATGGGAGCCCCCATCAACCGACAGCAGTCCTTTGCTGCGTCTACATCCGTTACGCCATCACCACCCCAAAAGCCCTCCCCAGAGCTCGTTTCAAACAAAAGAACTTATTCATTCATCAATGAAATGGTTCCAAAGAATTTTGTTGCCAACCCTAATAATCACGGCAGATGGAGGTTCGATAGACAGGGCAATCGCGAATATCTGAACGGGCCGGCTGCTAAGAGATCGCGTACCTCCAAGCTCTAAGGGCACCAAGGGTCTTCCATATGTCGATCTCGTTTCATTATTTCCACGACTGTCAAACTTGCTCTTCCTGGCTTTGGTCTTTTTACATAACCAAATTCTTATCATCGGTACAAACTTGCTTCTTGTCTTCGGTCCTTTCACAGTGTTATACTCTCGTGCTGCCTCGTACAATATGGTTTTCTCTATTTCTTTCTTTTTCTTTCCAATGTTTGTGTTTTGTCGGCCGTGAAAGCGGAGAATGCGTTAAGGCGTTTTGGATGCGGACCAGTGTTATTCCTATCTCTCGGTTGGGACATTGTGTCCACCATTGCTCTTTGTGTCCTGTACACAGCATGATGAATCAATATGCATTCGTCATTTGTATTCCCCTTGTCAAGAGTTATGTAGGTATTCTCGTATCTATTATATAACGCCATGCCTTGCTAAATGCATACTCTCTTCAAATCCTTCTTCATCCTTTTTTTGCCTTTAAGTACTTCTTACCCGTCTTGCACCTCCCCTCATACTATCTCCCTTTCTTTCCTGTTTTCCATCTAAATCATTACACATCTTCTCCAATCAAGCTCCTTGTACGAGTCTTTTTGATCACAATGCTTTTCCATAGTGAACGATCTCCCTTGTAGGGTCATGACTATGAAATTATTTGTGTAGGTACCCGTTCTGGCGAGAACAAATAGATTACAGTTGAACTTAACAGAAATAAAATTCAGTAATCAGCTTTTATTCTTATGGAGTTCAGTCAACGGCAACGAGACTGGCAGCCTTATCCGAGGGCTTATTGCTAGATCATCGTTGGCGCAAAAGGCTCCTGGGTATCTAAGGCCGGTAACAGGACATATAGTTCCCGTAAATCAAACACATTCATGCCCACCAAGGGACCGGCGCCCTTTCCTCTCTTCATAAATCTAGCCTCATCGATGTGAGATTCTCGAGTATCCAATACCGCCATCTTGCACTTATATCGACATGGCAGGTACTGAGGCAACTAGATGGCAATGCCCAGGAAGCCCAATGTTTGCTCCCTGGGACTTCAAATCGAATACCAACCAGTTTGCACCCGTCCCAAGCCCTCTTATGAAATCATGTTATACCACCTCGAATATCTCATGCCCGGCCTCCAGACTTGAGAATCTGGTCAAAGTTCTCACGGCTGTTCTTCAATGTTGTCTCGTGGTAGTGCAGCTTCTTCTCCAAGTTGGTGATCTCCGCTGAAGACTCGGAGCCCTCGCGTGTGAGGCGCTTGTTGATAGTGTTCATTGGGACATTAACAAACCTGTTGCAGTAGAGTTAGCTTCCGCGACTAGGAAAGCAAGAGAAGAGACTCACATCTTTCCAACACCTTCGTACACTCGTGTCTCTGAGGGCAATTCCGACAACTCCTTGGTTGTCAACTGCTGCATGCGAATTTCGCGTTGCTTAACGGTAATCTGGGCCTTGGTGACATTGATCTGCTGCTGGGAGGCGATGGCACGGGTTTCGATCTCTTGCAGGAGCTGTGGGTGGTCCATTCGTTAGTGGGTGCTCAGGTTGTAAACATTTTGTAGTTCGGAAAACTCCAGATGCTTGTATGCCGGGAAAAAACTTCTCACCTTCTGCAGAGCTTCCGGAGGGACAGACATTGTGATTTGCGGGGTTGGTGGCTTGTGTATAGCTTCGCGTCCGTTGGAGGGGGAGGGGTCGAGTGGGGTGATTGGTGGCGGAGGAAGGCCGGGTTGCCTGTTTGTAGGAGGCGTTCTGGGAAATCTTGCAAGGCAGCAATCGAATTAACTCGGTAGGTATTCCTGTCTCTCTGACAGTGCTGGAGATGGGCTTGTCGACGATGGAGATTAGTTGCGCTTGGATGATGGAGGCGGTGGGCAAACGCTGGGCGGTGAGGCCGTTTGGCCGGACTTAGGGTTCAAGGCGAGTTGCATAAAGTTTACAGCGCGGTTTTGTCTTGAAACATTCAAACTGACAATTCTCAAAAGTCAGGCTACATAGATACGTGCAGATTATCATGAATACTGTTGTTTGAGGATCTAAACGTGAGAATTTCCTGATTTAAGCCAAAATACGCCAAACATGTATCCCAAATCCTCCGGCGAGTTTCAATCTATCCAATCCCAGGCATTTGGGATTACTTCCAAAAGAAAATCAGAGGTTCAAATCACATAGCCCAAACCAAATCAAGTCAAAATAAAGCGGAATAAATAATTAAAGCCTGATCAGACAAAAGAAATAAAGGAGCCTCCACCGCCCCAATGCCAAACCCCGAAAAAGGTTTCCTCCTGGATTTTGTTCCACAAAACCCATCGGCGTGGCCCCCTTGCTTGCTCAGCTCAGCCAGGAGCCAAGAGCTAAGGTATGGATCAGCCCGTCATGCTACATTTCGAAAGACAATCCCGCCTGGTTTTTTCATGCCTCGTACATCTCCGTGCAAATGATTATAGCATTTAAAAGTTTGACGAAGGGGTATGCACGACATTCCATGACTCACCCGTCTCATTGACTTCAAGTTTGTGGTCCCAGGAAGGGTTTCGCTGCATGCTAACCGGAACAGAAGACGACATGACATGAGTGAATGGAGCCGGGCTCGATGTACCCGATGGAACCGACTTGCTCAAAAATTGCTCCGCGAAATCCTCCTCCCAGACAGGATAGGGGTTCGGAACTGCAGGATACGCTGGGGCAAGGCTTACTGAAGCTCCAGAGTCAGTATCGTAGCTGAGCATCTGGGGATTCAGACTGCCGTCTGATCCGATGCGACCGGGAAAAGGTTGGCCCCGTTGAGGCTGAAGCAGATCATGGTGAGAGCCACCAGGAAGGCCATTCAGGCCATTGGATATGCCATATTGAATCTCCTGAGCGGGTGGGGTGGAGCGGGGGAAATGTACGTCCTCAACATGGGACATCCCACCATGTAAGGCACTAGGCTGGACTGTAGAATAGTAGCCATTCCAGGCAGGAGTCATGTAGTCATTGGCTGCCAGATCCTGATAGTTTGTTGGTGTTTTGGAGCGGCTGGTGTAAAGGGGATCAAATGCGAGACCATTTGATCGGTCGTGGAAAGAAGCGGCATAATCAAGATCACTATTACTCCATGCAGGACTAGGGTGATCCCCGAAAGAGCCACTAGCGGGAGGAGTTGGAGAACTTGGCTCTGCTACCGCTGCGACTGCTGGTCCTCTATTGGGCTTGAACCTGTACTCAGGAAATGTGCGGTGGTGGTTGTCCTTTTCGATATTGGACATGTCCCGGTAGTGATTCTTAATCTCCTCTGCCTCTGCTGCCCAGCTGAAGGATATTTCTCGATTGACAACCTGATAGTTTGTTTGATTAATGAGCGCCTTTGCTCGTTCTGCGTAGGCAGACCGATACATCATGAAGGCGTTCATTGGCCGTTTGATCTTATTCTCTTTCCTGGCTTCCTCAATACGCTCTTCAGCAGACCGATGGGCCCAGGCGTGCATGTCACGGATGGGAATGTGCAGCATGTGCGCGGTTGTGACACTCATGGGTGCACCAATTTGTACACCTCCCTCGGCTACCTTAGAGCGAGCAGAGACATTCCTCCGGGCGCGGGGACGCCGCTCACGGGGAGAGGACCGGGTGGCCCTAGCTCGAGGGGCCTGGCCCCGGCGCTGTGGGGACGGGGACCAGCCTGCGCTTGGAGAGGCAGAAAGCCTACCGGGATTCTCATCATTTGTGGAAGGGGGGTGTACTGATCCCCTGGTCAGAAAGCATCTAAACTCCTTTATCAGCCGAATGGACCCGGTCAAGTAGAGTTGAAGATGAGCACTTACCGGATGTGAAGTTGGCATTAGGGATTGCCAGTAAGCTGGCGGTGGTGCATACATCTGCTGAATATCAGAATCTGCAGTCCAGGAGGATATAAGAGTGGGAATCTGTGACACTTACCACAGTTGACATCGGTGGGTGCTGAGAGACATGGAACATGTTGACTTGAGTATCTGGATACTCCGTAAACTCTCTATGGCCGGGGGCAGGAGGAAAGGTCTCCTGGAGATCTCTCTCAATAGCATGCTCGCTCGGGGGAGTAGGAGGCATAGACATAGTGCCAGGCAAAGACAGAGTATTGCTTTGGCAAGGTTCCAGAATGGAAGAAAAGAAGAATAGAAGGAGATTCTCTAGAACCGGCTGTCTAGTTTGATAGACAGCTGCAGAGGAAGTCCTGGGGAGCTTCGTTTCCAGAAAGAGAAAAGAAGCGGAAGAAGAAGGAAGGAAGCCTGCGTCAATGTTGCCCAACTATGTGGAAAGCAGTCTTGCATCAGAGAACTGAGAGTTCGTAATCCGACACAGTGCAGAAACCGCAGGTAAGACAAACGAGAGCACTGAGATATTCTTTACCACATCAAACAATCGGGTCAAGGTGGGGAAGAAAGGATAGAGTGCACTTTGAATGAGTTCCACTGGGCAGGTTCCTTGAATAAATAGGAAGAGGGGCGATGGAGATGTCAAGTGAGGAAAGTTCCCTGAGAGGCTGAAACTGACTCAAGAAGCTTAGGAAAACAACAGTATGGACCAGACGTCGGTCATTTTGGGATTATTTTTATTTTCTTTCTTGTTTTAGCGTGACAGGGAATATTATTTTGAAAACCATGTCATTTCTTTTTTGGAATTGAATTCGAATTTATTTAATTCATTTGATTTAATCTTTTTGGTGGAAATTCGACCAATGGCGGCGTGGGGGGCTGGATCTGGTTCAACGTATTCCCCAGTCTTATTTATCATTGGCCTGCCCTGCTCTTTTTGGAATCCATGTCGATTTTGATTCGCTTGTTCTTTGGTTGGTTTCTTTTGTATTCAGTTTGAGGGGGCTCCGCAGCGTCGTATCCCAGATGTGCTATAGTTATCCTCTCTTTGTACCAAATATGGATGAACATATGTGCGAGACGACAGAACATCAGCTAAAAATGGAGCGATTGTTGGGCTCAATAGCCGATTGTATGTCCAAGTGGGACGGATTTAGATTGGTGGAGCCGTGTCTAGGAACCAGTACTCAGTATCCGGGGATGTAATGGCCTGTTCTGAGATTACCAGGGTACTAGATTCCTGAATATTGTCTAGAGAGATCCATTCCCAATGTGTCGTCGGTCTTTTATGATTGCTTGTCCGATATGCCATATCGTACATCCACATGCAAGGCTCCTAATCCAGAAAGGGCGGGAAGATTAGCATCAATCTCCTCTAAACTATTTGGCAGTGGGGCGTTCAGCCGTTAAAACGGAGCTTGTCAACGAAATTTACATGCTATAGCGTCTAGAGGTATCCACTTGTACCTGCAAGACAAGTATTAGGGGTCAAAATTTCCATCCCAAATACCGTGTGAGTGATCATACTCCCTGGGCGACGGAGGTCCACTCTCCATTTTCGCATGATAGCCACCTATCTCCGATATACTTAAGTCCGTCCATCAACTCCGGGGAAGAACTGAGTAAAGTTTAAGGAAACTCAGATCGCGGACTGGAAGTTCCAGACAGCGTCTATCACATAGTCAACCGTGGATCGAGAACCGGCAATTAGTAGATCTGAAGTAATTCCAAATTACACACTCTGCGAATCAGAAAGTGGTTCGGCTGGGGAAAGAATAATACCGTAATTAATCCGTCGTCTATCTCGCGTAGTGGTTCTTAGGTTCCGGGCGGAGGGGCCGGGATCCTCCTGATCGACGGGCTTGTACTGACACTTGATGTGGGGCCTGCTCGGCTCAAGATAGAGTAGCCCTATGCTTCGTTATGCTCATCTCCCCTTTTTTGAATCTATCTACGCCACTGAATTGTGATTGGCTTTACCTTGGTCTGGCTGGAATTTCCGTGATGCCTACACTGGACCACTCACCTTTTCGTTTACTGGCACACTTACCGCTTCGGGATATCCGTTCCCAAACTTTTGTGGGGTCCATGTGCGCTCATGACTCTCACCAATCTCCTCGCGCCATCTGAACCAGGGTTCTTTTTCCGTCCCTCCCTTGGTGGCTGCTTGGGCATGCCTTTTCTCCCCGCGCTAATCAGCCCATCACGTGTGGTCCACTCCAGCCTGCATGGGATCGACACGCCCTAGGACGATACGTCAATTGACTTCGGGGACCAATGTTGGCTGATATCGGGATCCAACAACCACAACATACCACACCTCAATACACATGCATGTCAGGAATAGTGACCCCGGAGGCAAAAACACCGTGTCCCCGAACTATAGCATCGGAAGTTATGCGGCTCCGCGCTTGCAGGGAACACCAACGCCCTCTGCCGGATCAAGCTTAGCTCGACGACACTGTTCTCTTTGATACTAACAAATGACCAGGGTATGGCCCACGATACTGCGCCCCGTATCGTCCTCGAAATGCGGTGAACATCTTCACGGCTGATACGAACTGAAGTTCGAGAGCATCCCCTGCAGTTTCCCGATCCTACCTTGCGCAGGAACCCCTCGACCACGTTTCCACTCGGTATTTTCTGGGCGATGAGTGCATGGATCTCATTATGAGAGATCCTGGTCGGGCGTCAGATCTTCTATTCCAATAAATTCGACCAGATCTATTCTGGGTGGGGGCGCAGTCCGCCATGTGGCCGAACTTAGATTTTTTGGGTGCTGCATGGCCAAAGCGAACGGGGGAGGCATTCCCAGTACCTAGGTGCTGGGTGCCTCTAATTCTACGAGGACCTAAGCTCTTTGCCTGCAGGATCATTAGACATGGAAGTGCACGTTGTAGATCGAATTGCCTTGACACCGTTCCAATTTGTCGATCAACTCGACTATTGAAATTCCAAATCTCAACTATCTCCAGTCGATAGATACACGACAAAACGTGGCTTCTAGGGAGCCGACGCTCAGGCCCGCTGAACCACCTTCAACCTGTCAAGCCCTGCAGTCTGTTCTCCTCCATGGGTTGCAAGTGAATGACAACATGCATAGCCCTGGCTCGTCATCTTGCCTTCTCGGCCTTCTACAAGGAATCTGGGACTCCACCACAGCTCGAATCAGAGGCGGTTCACTAATTAACTTTCGCCCACGTTTTTCCTTTGTTCTGAGCCGGCTCAGATGCGTCCGAACGCCGATGTCTGTCTGTCTCACTCTCAAACATTCGCGTCTATATTTTCTTTACCACATCCGGTGAGTTTCTAAAGATATCCTGTTTCAATGAGCTTCAACACAAGAGTTATTCTTATCCATACTGACGCCCTTGTGGAAGATCGACAGATTATGGGAGTAGCCGAAATTCTACAAATAACATTTGGATGTATGGAGTCCAACAAGCCAACGCTTGATACCTTTCCACATCTGGCATGTCGGCAATAAACCCCTGCCGTGTCTGATTTTGGTTTCCGTGGATTTTGATTTCCGTGGATTTTGATTTCCGTGGATGGCGCTAGACGGGGCACAGTGGTCGTCACTAGGGAGTCCAACGGCGCGAAATGAAAATTACGCCTGGGATGGACGATCTTGCCGTGCTCGTACGTAGATCACTGGTTGACTTTCGCCATCGATCAGCGGGCAATCGCTCACTTTTGGTAGTTGGTCGGGTTGATGATTTGAGATTTGAGGTCCATGGCCCTGTGGCGACCCGGTTGCTCAGCCTATTACAACCGGCAAGTTTCTGTGGGCGTTTACTGCTTTAGGAGAAATCTCAGAAAACCTTCCAGGTGGCTGCCACGAGGATTCCCCGATCACAAAGAAATACATTCGGGGATCGCTTTTAACCCTTGCAGATCTGCTTCAACCTCGGTATCCAGAGAGGCTTAAGGCTCTCAATCCTGAAAAGGTCCGGGGGCGTCCATTCTTTCGATGTGACATGACTCGAGTCGCAACATCGCGAGATAAAAAAATAAAAAATAAAGATTTTGGAAAATTGAAAAACAAACAGAAGAACAGAAACACAGAAAACACCAAAAAAAAAAAAAAAAACAAAAAACCAAAAAAGCATCCTCCATACCTAAAACAATCTGGCCGCAGGTGGGTAATCACACTGGCGCTGTCACCCAACACCAGAACAGCCTCCCCATTGGTCTCGGTATATTCCCGTTTTCCTGCCACATTGCATCGCAAAATGCAGCTGGAAAGCGTTAGCGCGTATCTTCTGTCTGCGTGATCTGATTGCCTGGTTTCTGGTGCATCTCGATCCACTCTGCCTGTTTCACTCTAGGAAAAACCGTTGTAGCCCTGTGCCGTACTTTTTTACAGCGAGATTCGCTTGTTGTTGCCTTGCCAAGGTGGACGAGCCGGCACTGACTGTCGATCATCATATCGTGAGCTATGGTCTCCTGTCCACTTCTCTTGTGCAGGGCAACGACGTGGTTTGTGGACACCGCCACTGCTGCGACCAGTATCACGATCCCAACACATCCATGCTTATGCATCTGGGCGTCATGACTGCGTCTCCATGACATCCACATGGCGAGATTACCGAGTTAACAGCAGTTTCTTGATTTCCTTGGGGCAAAATTATCTCAGTCATCGGTTATCTTTTCGTTTTCAAGTACCGAGTGTCAGCCCCTCCCACAGACACCCCTGACTCTGAACGTTCGTATTCATGACCCAAGTCCCGCCAGGCTCAGATAGGAAAAGGGGATAGCACGTGTGATCTGCCTTCTCTCACTATAATCAAACAAGAGATCTAGATCTTCCGATCACATCGGATCTTATCCGTAAGTGGAAGTTGTCCAAGGGGGGTACTCCGTACTACGGAGCACTCCTTCTGGTGCACGCCAGGCGCAAGGTCCGGGCCTTACGGGGACCATCGGGCTTGCTCAAATCTGCGGTATTTAGGATGCGGGTTTCAGAATCTGGCCCTAAGAAAGAGGGGAAGTGACCGGGGTGGGCTAAATGTGTTCGTCATAGCGGCACAAGACCCCAGTCTTTGCCTATCAATTGTGGCTCTTTTTCACTAAAAGAATAGTCTCGCATACGGAAATGGTCATGTGTTGGCGAATCGGCTTTGTCGACCGCTTCCATCAATTTCTGCATATCGGACCCGGGGCAATCGATTTTGAGGTTGAAGCGTTCAAACCATAACATGCCAGTTTTAGAGTCTGAACTATACCTCCATGAGGATTACCACATCATGGAGAAAGAGAAGAAAAGAAAATTGGTTCAAAAAAGGGAGGAAAAGAGAGGCAAGAACCAAATTTCGTCCTCGTCTTACTACACGTTTGGCTGTGATAGAGATCCCGTTTCATGGCCCTATGCTAGTTCTGTCTTAGATCAGGCTCTCCCGTGGCCCCCATCGGCCGAACTCAGCCGAGCGGTACAGTAGATTACGGCCGATCCACTTCTTAGTTACAACCTTGGGCCCCCATTAATTTTCTTGCCTGTTTACCAATTTCATGTTGATTCAAAGGAGAGCGGCATGTCCGAGATTGTGAGACTCTCCCTCTTGCTCTGTAAAATAAATGGAATTGATAGTGTGGAGTTGGGAAAGTATCTATCTTAGCCTGAAGGCACATACTCCGATGCATAATTTAAGCTCCCGGTGGGATATCCTCCCAATAAGATCCTATATAGAAAATATTCATTCTCTCTAGCGAATAAAGAAAAGGAGATTGACAAAAATGAATGCAATTGTCCGTGCTGTTGTGGCCAGGGAGGACGATAGTCCGCCCCGTTATCCCACTAAGAGTTGACAAATACTTGCCGCCATCCACCATTCCACACTTCCCCACAGCTATTTTGACCAGTATGCACTTGCGTTGGGTCATACCAGGTCGCTAAAAAAAATAAAGAAAATACGTATGTCGCTTAAAGACTAGCATGAGTCTCCGCAAAAATTATAAGTCAAGAAATAGCTCTTCGTAGACGCGCGTACCTTGGTAGGCCCCATAAGGATAGCTGGGATAGCTATACATAAGTCGGGTACTCGGGCAAGGGTAATCGGCTAATCGGTGATGAGATCACAACAACTCAGACTACGCGTCTCCAGAAGTCTAAATTCAAAGTCTGTTCCTGTTGGTTCGGGCGGGAAGTGCACATCATACACAATCGCGCCGTTCTTTCCCACACCCCACCCATTCTATGCCTGTGAGCGGACGGGCTAACTTCGGTTCCACTTTTGCAAGGAGATGAGCTGCATGAGTGGATCCTGTGCACGGTGCTCAGAGCTATCCTGATCGTCTAAACGGTCGAAGAAACTTTACTGTGATGGATCATGGCGTTCCCAGAGTAGGCTCCTTCCTTTCTCAGATTCTGATGCAAGTGTGCTAGGGTTAGTGCCGTTATTCGGGTGTACTCCGTCGAGGATATTTTTTTACCTCGGGAAGGACTCCACGAGCTCATCATAAAAATGACTGTAAAAAGGGGCACGTTTCGTTTTTCGCGGAGAATAGATCACGTTGTCCTAGTATAGTGTACCTGCTGTGTAGTAAGGATCTGAAGCGATAGGTACAGGAAATGGAAGACCATTTCTCCGCCAGTCATTCTTGAATTTCAGGATGCGCAACGCTAACTGAATGTAGAGTAGGTTTACTCGTATCCATTAGACTCTTACGCTTCTCGTCGATAGTTCATCCGCCCGCGAATGAAAGAATTCCTCCCACAGTTCAACTCCTATCTATCAGGCGATCAGTTCTAGAATAGCAAATACACTTTGGCACCTAGTTTTGACTTTAACTCGAACTTTATGGCCTTGACTGCTAAGGCTTTCTCCGACTAAACGGAGCGGCAATCCCGAACGCCGGGCTTGACGCTCCGCGCGGACCGCACGGGGCCTACTGTACCACACCAGTTCGCCTCACTCATTTTCAGGAAATGTGATGGGTAAGCCGCACCCAATCACGGCACTCCCTATTCGAAGAAATGAAAGTACGCTGTAAATTGTGCGACTCCCCACTACAGGAACCGCGGAATGCCTTCCCCGGAACCCTCTTTACCAAGATGAACAAGCGCACCAGGGAAAGGGGACCATGATATACGGGGTTTTTCACCGGAACAGCCGAGAGGCTACTCCATAGCGGATCGATCCTCGTTAGTGTAAGGGCTTACTACTGTTTGGGGGTTGAGCACCGGGACCTATTTTTTATTTTATTTTTATTTTTTTTTTTCGTTTACTAGTGTCACATTATTGGTGCGGGAGAGGCAACAGCTGGACTAAGAACGAACTACTTTACTAGCTTGATAGCCTCGTCACGATCACTGTGATTCTTCGAGGATCTGCATCCTTGAGCTTCGTACCTATACGAAGATGGAGGCGGACGTATGCGGACAAAAGTACCCGAAGTAGAGGAAAGATGGCTTTTCAAGGATCTACATGGATATTGTACGGTTCAAGAGCTTCTACAAAGTCCATGACTCGAAGTTAATGATGTCTTCTGCGGCTTTGAGGATCTTCTCATCTTCGAAAGAAAATGAACGGCTCTGCGGATCATGATTCAGGATTCAATGGTATAGGTGTCATACATGATCTAGATTGTCGCGAGAAGTAAGGTTCAGGGATGGAGACTTGTAGAGTATTGATTACCAATCCTCCCCGGCGGAGGTGATCAAATACGTGTTTAAGCACATCTCGCCAAAATTCTCTCTATGCCAAATTTTCCATAGAGGGGGTGAGGATTAGGGGGTGGGGGGACGAATCACACGGGCCCCGCAGATCGCGCGCGTCTAGCTAGTGTCATCGCTTGTACGAAAGTGGACCCGCCCTTTTAGCGTAAATCGATCTTGGTCCTTGAGCCTTTTTTTTTCTTTTTCCTGGCCCGCGTATGGACTGCATTATCCACGTGATTGGATCTAGGGTCCTCTAGATCGAACAAAACTCCTAGATGCCCAACACTTTGCATCGTTAGCCTGCATTGCGTATACTGCTATACTAGGTAATACGCGCGCCGTTAGTACCCACGTACATAATGTGTGCCCAGGTGGGTCAATTATGTATAGCCTCGTACTTTACTAGCTTGCCTTTTTTTTAATCTTTTTTTTTCCCCATTCTTTTGCGCTATCGAAAAATCAGCATATGACATTAAACCGTAGAGGGGTTTACGTGACTGCGCAATCTGCTAGGAGCCGCTGTTGGATTTTACGTGGATACAACTGGCTAGGTTTGACGGTCGCTGCAGCCTGCAGCGGCAGCTATCCAGGTCTTACTGTGCTCGCAATCACGCTCAGGGGAAGGGGGGGACGGAGGGGTCATCTATGTTGCATGTTACAATGATCTTGTTGAAATTGGTTTTTTTGTAATTATCAGATATTATTACCAAGCATGATTTACAACGCTATAGTGATACTACTACATGTGAGCCCTGTGTTGCTTCAAATGTTGCTAGACATCTTCTAGAAATACTATTCTACCTAGTACAGACATCTAATAACAGTGATTGTGCATGATCTCAATATGAGTTCTCTATTACAATACACTCCTAGCCCAGGCCAAGGAGATAAATCAATCGTGAACTCCGGCCTCCACGCCCTCTGAAAACGCCCAATCCCCAACCATCTTAATGCACATATGAAGGAAATGGTAACAGAACAGGAACAGAAAACACTGGTGCCTACATGGTATCAAAGCTCGTAGGGGCTCCAGACACCTTGGACAAAATAACAAAAAAAGACAAGTTTTAGACATCAGGGCTACTAACCCCATGTCAAACGCAAATCAATCGATCACATCACATCCATCAATCAATCTACCAACTTGAGATTGGACTACTGTCCAACAAGTTGGTGATCGTAAGATCGATCGAGCACACAGACCTTATCCACTTTCTGGACTATTGAGGTTGGCTTGGGGGTAATGACTCCGGATTATCACCATTCGCTCCTCATCTCAGAGCGGATAGATCCACACGTCAAATCCAAGAGCCCGTGGAAAATTAGAGTGGATATTGCCAAAAGTTCCATAATGTTTAATTCAACGGCGAGATTTTTTGATGGCTTGATCTGATCGAAAGAACGTCGATGGATACAAGAAAGAATAGAGAGCATTGTGACAATTTATTCATCCTGAAGAGTCAAACCCACCAAATATGTGATGGATCGCTCAATCACAGAACAAATTTGACGTTATTCATAATATCACTGCCGCGAAGCATCACCGCCTCGCTGAGGCGATGACATAGGCTCTGGCTGTGTGGCTGCAGGTCCAAGAGGAGGAATACGGTTCATGGAGGGTGAAGACATGAGAGTGCTGTGGCCGGGACCCGGGTGAAAGAGTGAAGCATTCTCACGGGCTCGACGCTCTTCTTGCTCTGGTGTCATGCATTTCACTGGCGGGGGAATTGGAGCATCCGGCGAGCTACGACCCATGAGTTTTGGGCTGGGCTCCAGCCGGCGGATCGGAGGTAGGACCGGAGCACCTGCCATACCGCTACCCGAAGTTACGGGGCGAGGCGATTGCTTCGTTGGACTAATCCCCGACATGCCAATTCCGTGAGAGCTGTGCGGAGGAGAGGAGTGGTTGCCATTTGGGGTCCCACGGGCAGAGAAGGAGGGATAGTGGCTAGACATAGAGGGTGGGATTCCATGTCCAGATTGAGGGCGGGGAGTCGTGTAGCTTTCATATGAAGACCAATTGCCGGTTCCATTCGCGTGCGCTACGGGCGGGAATCCAGCGAGGGGGCCAACCTCGTGGTTGCCCTGGGTAGGCGACATAGCCGGCTGGTTTTGGGTCGGAGTACGCCCAGAGTGGGAGGAGGAAGGCCGCACTGTATGGAAAGCCCCAATGGGAGGTAGCTGAGGACCTGGCTGCATTGGTTTGAACACATGCTGGCCGGGTGCAACCATAGAAGGGTGAATAGGGCCATTCTTTGGCGGAGAGAAAGTTGGCCGAGGAGGGCTTGAAGAAGGCAAAGGGGTTTGATTTGTGGGGTGGAGGCGACGTTCGGGGGATGGAGGAACGTAGAACTGGCCTTGGGAGGTGAGAGGGGGAAGAGAAGGTTGAGCGGAGTTTGTAGGCGCCTGAGGGCCAATTTGCAGGCTAGACAAGGCAGCATGGGTCTGCTTCACAGGCGACGATGGGATAAGATCTTCGTCCTCCACCTTTCGTTTCTTGCTCGACGGAGGAGTGGATTGAGGTGACGCAGAAGAGCTAACGCGGAACTTAAGAGGGGGAATTTTAGGCCTACTGGCCTCTTCCGCCTTTCGCTTACAATCACCGCAGACGAAGTGAAAGTCTTCCTTCTCCGCATCTTGCTGTGCAATTCCAAGGCATTTGCTGTGTTGCCAGACATTGCATTTCTCGCAAGCAACGCTGTGGCTGCCATCGTCGAGGTTCTCGCCATAGGCACCACAGCCAGAGCAGTCGAAGACCCACTCATCGTCTTGCGACAATTCTGTCAGATTCTTCTGAGACTTCTCCAATTCAGCTTTCAGGTTCCGCGCAGAGACTCTGCCTTCGCCGCGCTCCAACTTCTCTTGCTCTGCGGCGATTCGCTCAAGCTCTGCTTCATGTAAAAGGCGCTTCTGCTCGCGATCCTTAGTCCGCTGCTCACGGGTCATCATACGCGACTGTCGGTCTTGCTCGAGCTGGTTTTGTCTGGCCTGCTCCCGACGAGCCTCGGCCAGATCAGCCTCGTGCTTCCGGGCAGCCTCAATGGCTTCTCTCTCGGCACGCTCGCGTTCGTCCTTTTGTTGAAGTCGGCTGGATCGCTTAGCTCCAGCAAGTAGCTGCATGTTGAGCAGCTCCTTCTCCCGCTTCATGCGCTTGCGCTGTTGTGCCTCCTCAGTCTTCTCGAGTAGGGGCATGACGTGCTCCTCAATTTGATCGCGGAGATACTTCTCATCCGCATCCTTGCTTTTTCGAATAGTTTCAAGGAATTCTTGGTATTCTGGCAAGGTAACAGCAATGCACTCCCACTTGTATTGGTCTCCAGATGAGGTGCCGTTGGTAGTTTCCCCCTTGCTTTCATTATCGGATTCTTCTTCCGCGGCAAGAGCGGACACACGTCTCGAGGTTCGGGAGGTCCGCGAAGAGCGACTCTTAGGCTTCTTCTTGGGGCGCTGTTGCGCGGGGATGGGAGGATCGGTGCGGCGATAAAGACGGTTATCATCCAGGACATAGTAGGAGCGACCTTCGCGGTCAAATCCGAATTCTTCTATGCGCTTATAGAAAGTTAGCAAGGGCTTGGTAACCAAATAAGCGCCGGACTCACCCATTGAAGCTGTTCACTCTCTTTCTTCTCCGGCATCTTATCCCGAATGCGATCAGCATTCCAGAAAGTCCACACAGACAGTTGGTGGAGGACGCGAAGCTTGGTGAACACATCAAAGTGGAGGAACTTCAGAGGTTCCTCATCGTAACCGAAGGGATTAGGGATGTGCGGACACTTTGCGTTGTACTGTCGACGTGTATATTCATCAAAGGTGTCGTTCCTGCCTCAAATTGTTAGCTCTCACCACTTCATCCCAGGCGTAGCCTCGAAGGGCGTTTCATCTTGACATACGTAAGACCCCGATGCGATGAGACCCATTTCAACAGACACAGACCAATCTCCAACAGCTTATGCGAATGCTCGGGTTTGAGGCACTCATCTTCAAGATCCTAGATCAGACAGAAAAAAAAGGATAAAGTGTCAGCCACCCCGCCCAACAATCAAAAAAGCGCGCCAAACACGCAGAGGTATGAATTTCTTCCATGCGCCACCAATTAAGAGGCGCGCACAGGGCAATAAGCAGATTCCGCACGTCTACTTACCTCGATCTCGAAATCCTCATCAATCTTCATAATTTTGCCAAAAATGGCAATGTATTGCATGAGACTGGCGAATTCCCAGCTGTTGCGAATTTGCTGGAGCAAACCCGGTTCTTCTGTGGGCTGCTGCACAGGAGCAGCAATCGCATCGGAGCGGCTGCGCTTTCGCGATCCCATGGCGGCGGGACGCCGGTCAAGGCCGGGGTGTTGGTAGGGGAGGTTGCTTCGAGGGGTAGGTCAAGGAGTCGGGATGTAGCCACAGTCACACAGGTACGTGATTGTGTCAGATTGGTAAAGAAGTAGGATTTGTTTGGCAGGATAGTGAGGATAAACGGAGATGTCGTCTTTTTTTCACTCTCTTCGTGTCCAAGAGGCGAGATGATCTCAGTGAATGGCGCGTCGGGACGGGTAGATCACGTGAGTGTCGCGTTTGGTTCATCTCCCAGAAAAGAACCAGAATTTCAACGTTCGACAATTGTTCTTGCATTAAACATTGAATTGACTAGGTATCAGGGTGTGAGGCGCTCTGTGAGGTCAAGGTAAAATGTTTGGAGACCTTGAGATCCCAAGTGGAATATTACTTGTGGGATTAAAAAGATGGCTCTCGGGGCCGTGGATACATATAAATCGATCGACCCACCCTAGACTTTATCCACTGGGCAATGGTACCTAGTCTTCATAACAGCACTGTGCTAAAACTAGCTAGGCACTTTATAGATCACTGTAATCTATGGTTTCAATGTCGGGTACCTTGAAAATCACGTAGCTTATTTCATAGCACAGATTAGACAATATACATTAACGCATCCCAGTCTACTAGAATAGTCAGATCAAAAAGTACATTCTTTTTGAGAACATGTACAGAGATAAGCCAGCAGAGCGGAAAAAAACGAAAACAAACCGACGACTGGGTCGTGGTATCTCTGGCTCGAAGGGGTCTATCTCATAGCGAAAATGGAGAGGGATTGAGGGTAATAATGCACATAAACGACAGCGCCAACCAGAAACCCACGCCACCCGATTGTGAGCGCCACGAAAAACTAATATAAGGGGAAGACAGAAATGGGAGAGCAAAGATGCAAGCAGAATGAAAGAAAATGGCAGAGAACAAAAAGAGAAAAAAAGGACATAGGAATACATGAGTCCCCTCCCATCGACACGAAAATCACCGAATCCCGGAACTGTCCCAAGATGAAATGCTGCGATAAAAAACAGACAGAATGAAAGAGAAAAGCAGCCAAAATAGAAACACACTACCACCAAGGCCCATCATGGTGATAGTTGGTTAATATTGCGCTTTACCCATAACTTTTGCGCCTTGTCACCGATACTCGCCAGAAACCTGTCCCATGCATAACGTAAGGTTGTAAGAAAAAAACGTCCCGCGATGAAAGAAATGCGTTTTTGTATGTTACATGGCCGCCGAAGCTCCGTCAGACACGTTGTCTGAAAGGTTGATCAGGAGCTGAGCCAGGCAGCGCTTGGTGGCTGCGTCGTCTCGGAGGACGGAGGAGAAGGTGGCGTCCCGGAGAGGTTCTGGTAGACATTGTCGCAATGCCTCGCGGGCGCGACTGTTGTCGCTCAATCTGAGTCTCATATGAGTTTCTACACTCGGTATATGTGCAGTGAATGGTACTTACCGAAGGAAGCAGCGCACGACATGCTTGAGCAGTCGCACTGTTTGCTGATCAACCAACTGGCCGACCATATTGCTGAGGACAGTGCCAACAGCGTAGAAGCGCTCGTAGGTCGCACAAATGTATGCCAAGCCAATGTCATCAAGCAGAATTTTCTGAACGATGAAGATGGCGACGGTCTTGCTCAGCTCGGATCCGGTCTCCATGATACGAAGGCAGAGAGGAATGATCTCAGTAGTAAGCAGGAAGTTGATAACATCCGATGAGTCATTCTTCACCAGGGCGCCGATGACACCGAGCGACGTGAGGCGGAGGTACTCGAATGGGCGAGATTTGGAGGTGGTGTTGAGGAAGGGGTAAAGAAAGAGAGGGATGTGGGCTATGCGACACACATGAACAGTTAGCAAGGCGGGGGAGTTGGTCGGTATGGCTATGGCTTACCGTTCAAGAAAAGAGTGCGCGTCTCATTGTGGGATGCGACACACTGCAAGAGCGCCAGCGCATTGCAGACTCGATTTGATGCAGCGGCCGTCAACTGCGAAGGGTTCAGGAGGGGATAGACCGAGATGATTTCCTGGAGAAGGGCAGTCATGACACCTGCAAGTTGCCGACAGTTAGTTCCGGTCGGAAGCGCCCCCACAATAGCGATAATATCATACCGAACGAATGCCAGATCACGAGGGCCAGCTCAGGGACCTGCTCCCTCTTCTTGCTCAGTTCCATGAGCGCCGCCTCCCTGCGGGCTGGGTCCAGGAGCTCTGCAACCCAAATGAAGACCTTGCGATTCTCATCGCTGATAGTACCGTCCATGCCGGAGATCGCATTGGCCAGACCCTCTCCGCCCATGTTGCCGAGTCCTCCAGCATTCTGACCGGGATTGACAGCGCCGTTGCCGCTCATAGCCAGGCGACCATAATGTTGTTGCTGTGCCGCAGCGGCAGCAGCCTGAACCTGGGCATGCTGCTGAGCGACCAAGGAGGCGTGCTGCTGCTGGTGTTGCTGGTGCGGCTGTGCCTGGTGATGTTGCTGCTGCTGCTGCTGTTGGTGCTGCAGCCACGCGGGATCAGCCTGTGGGTACTGATGCTGGTGGGAGAAGACGTGTTGGCTCTGCGCTTGTAGCATGGCGAGCGATGATGAGACGTTTCGGGGAATTCGTAATCCTCCGAAGGGTTCCTTGTTTAAGCGACTGGGGTGAAAACCGGGTAGACAGGGATTTTCGGAGACAAGTGTAGGAGTTAGAAAAGAGAAGGTCAGCAGTATGGACTCAGGTTGAGAGTCATTGATGAATTGGTGTTGGGGGTGGAAAGAACCAAGAACCGGGGCGGAAGTCTGCCTGACGAGGGAGAAAGAGAAGGTCGGAAGGCGGGGAGTGAAATGAGTTCCACCGCGGATTCCTTAGTTTGTGTGCCCTTGTCACACGGATATTCAACTTTTTAAACCACCCCTTAGCCTCTGTCTATTTTTCTTAGAATGAATGGCTCGGTAATACTCTTGGAGCTCTAACTTAATCAATGCATTTCATATGCCTCGGGACCGACTGCAGAATTGGTGCGTGGAGCATATTGCCGGGGCTATCATTACGAACAAAGCACCTTGTACCTGCAAGACGAGCCCCAATCACGGCTTCTTGCTTGGTCCCTTGGAACCATTAACTCTAGAGCTGACCTCAAACCAAAGCTAAAATGTACAGTAGTATTCATGCAGGCTGATATCGCTTGTCAATTTACTTAGAATCAGTCACCAATTATAACGATTCTCATTTATCATATTTTCGGCATCTCCAATAGCTCATATGTGCATCCCCAATTGTACCTGCCAAAAAAAAAAAAACATCTCAAAATAGAGCCGTCATAAGGGAAAATTCTCATATCGACATGAAAAAAAGCATAATATCATCACATCCAGGCCAAGGCAAAAAATCATAGGGTAGGTCATTATGGTACATGAATCGTAGATCAACGGCGCCGAAAATGCATCAGTAGCTCAAAAAATCAAATCAGTCAGAGAAAAGGATTGTCACGTCCTTTAGCGTCGCGATCGTGTGCGTGATCTGCGAGATCGTCGTGTGTCTCGAGTTCGTCCTCCAGAGCTGTCGCTACCTGTGGGGTAATCATTAGTATACGAAGGATAAGCCATTGGCGGGGAAAGACTCACTTCTGGTGTAGTCCGAGTAATAGTAGGAATATGAGCTTGGATAACTGCTCTCAGTTCTGTCATCATCATGTTCCCGATCCCTGTGTCGCTTCAATCCCAAGCAGAGCGCAAGAGCTCCTAGGATAACGGCAACCGTGCCCCAGCCACTCCAAGAAGACTTCTTCTCACTGACTTCGCTCGCCGCAGGCTTAGTTCCAAACCATGTTCGGCCACCCTGTGGACGTGGGCGACTACCATGCGAGTGGTGCGAGTAGCGTTCGTCGATGATGGTTTCCTGCTTCTTGCGACGTTTGCCACAACCTAGCGCAGCGAGTAGACCGTACAGAGCTTCCTTGAAGCAGAAGCAGGCACAGAGCAGGAAGAGCAGAATCACACCGGCAATCGTACCGATAACAATACCCGCAATTGCTCCGCCACTCAGGCCACCTCCATTACTGGTTGCTTTAGCTCCGATCAAATCAGATCCATCTGTGCTGACCGGCGCAATGAATCCCTCTGTCGTGGTAGCGGCCGCTGTGGCCGTCGCAGTAGACCAACCACTACTCGTTCCTCGTGCTGCAGGTGTAGCGTCACCGGTAACTGCTGCGGAGGAGCTTTCAAGGACACACTCGCCGTCCACACATTCTTCGTCCGCACTACAGCAATTGGTTCCGCATGTTGTCTGGGCTAGACCGGCGTCGCATGTTGCAGTGGCCGTGGCTGCTGTTGCGGTAGCTGTGACCTGGGAGCTCCAGACGGAGACGACGGTGGAGCGATCGACTTCTGTGACCACATAAGTTGTAGTGTAGTACTCCCATCCACTGCCCGCTGTACTGCATGCTGCTTGATCGGCACTGTTTGTATAACAGGTTGCGCCGGAACCACAACATAGCCAATCACCAGAGCCACAGGGATTCTCGCATCGCTTTTCAAGGGCATTCCCTTCCAAAATCTGCAAAGCGTCCAGTGGTAGGGCTGTTGCTAGAGGGGTTGCGATGACGGTTGGGACAAAATTCAGTAGGAGCAATAGGCTGGAGAGCGCGGGGGTCATGGTGGAGGATCGCATGGCGAAGAATGGGTGACTTTGCGTCTGGAATATCTTGAGAACGCTGCAGATTTGAATTGTTGGGACGAGTTGTTTGTTTGTCGTTATGCAGGCTGCGATGACTCGAAACTAGTACCCGACTTTGTATACCCTGGCCGATCTACAACGGTAGACCACCCTTGGGGGAACAAAATGAAGATTCGCGAAAGATTCCAAGCGGGAGAAGGAATGCAGAAGTGTTTAGGAAACAAAGAGAAATGGAAAAGAGAAAAGTGGTGGTTGCTGTGTACTTCCCAGCCTCCGTATACCCAACCACCCGATTTAAAGCTTGGAAACCGCCCAATAACCACGTCTTTACCGCACTTTTCTTTTTAATCTGGGAGGCTGGGTTTCAAATTATATTAAAAAAAAGAAACTCTTCCCGACACTTTTCTTGTACATTGTCTCTGAATCCTGTATTCTGACAGGCCAATTTAAATTGCATATGCAGTAATCCCCGTCTCATCCCAACCCCGCGTGGCAGCGATCAACCATGCGGTCGGATCCCTGATCTTCAAGCTGTCAACTCAATGCAGTTGTAGAGTCAATTCGACAGTGCAAATACAGGTGACATGCAGCCAAACATACTTAAGATATAGCTTATATTAGACAATGATCCGATCATACTGATGCTGTTGGGAATCAACTGCAATAACAATAGACCGCAACTATGCAACTATCGGTGCGACCAATGGACAGCCCAACACGAAACGGCCCAATCGCCCCGAAGCCCCATAATCCCGCGTCGGCTGGAATTGCAACTGTGCATGTCATCTCATCGATTTTCTAGCTATGGACATCCCCAAGCGCTCGGGGTTCATAAAAACATAATCATCACAAGATATACAAAAACATAGAGAAGAACCTCAGTTCCCCTAGAAAAAATGCATCCAAAATCATATCACATCGCATCAAATCACATCAAACGAACATGCCCGCAACCCCAACAACTAACCCTAATGCCAAATCATTAAGACTGGAGGTCCGGCCCGGCAAAGCCCCGTTCCCACTGGCATCCGTCGCTGTGGCTGTCTCCACCGAAGCGCAATAACCAAGACTCAATCCATGGCAAGCCTTAGCGCTCAAACTTGAGCAGATAGACGTGGCCTGCGACGTTGCGGTGACCGCCTCCACCGTCACACCCCCACCGGATCCACCCACCGTCACTCCGTAGCGGCCCATGAGAGCCTGCGTGCAGCCCGTATACTCCGACTGACACTGCGAGTAGTAAGAAGAGCACGTCTGCGCGTTCGCGAAGCTAGTCGGCACGTAGACGAACGGATATGCGCCTGAGACTGTAGATGTGGTCTCCGAGCCGGACTCCGTAGTTGTCGCGGTCGCTCCTTGAGGGAATACAAAGCTGCTCCCGGTTTCTGTGGTGCCAGTCGCGGTCGCAGTGGCAGTCAGACTGCCTGTGCAGCTTGCACCGGTCGGGCAGCAAGCGATGTTGTCTGCGGAGTCTTTGGTGCAAGTTGTTCCCTCTTTGCAGCAGGCGTTGGAGTTGCCTTCGTTCGTGCAGGCATTGTATCCGCTAGGACAGTTATCGTTGCGCTTTAGGATCTGGAGGATCTCGTAGGCTCGCTTGCTGGTCTCGACGTCTTCGGGCGAAATAAAGGGTGCTGTGTCTATCGATAGGACGGCCGTGGGGAGGAATGTCGCCCAGATCCCGATCCACCAGGATGCTCGCATTCTTATAACCTTAGCGGCAAGTGTATCGGCGGTATCTGTTTTTCCAATGCGATCGATTAAACGGAGGCTTGAGAGGATTAGTATTGTGTTTAGGACTTGTCCGATGCTCTCAATTTCTCAAATCTCGAAGTAGCGTTATCGAGGGTCGGGGTGTCAACAAACTACTCAAAGGAGTAAGATTAGCATTATTGACGCACAACGAACACGAAGACCTTCAAAATTGGAATTGGTTAAGACTCACGGAGAATGGGATTTAACTCCTTAAAATTGTGCAGTGAAGAATTTCAGATCAGGGTTCAGGATGAAGAGGGAATGATGTAGTGGAGTGCGCCCATCTCTCCACCGGGATCCCTGCCACAGCAACCAATTCGCCCGAAAGTGTGCCCAAGCTTGACGCCAAGTATTGCAGCTTCTATTTCAAATCCTTCACTGCAGGTTCGAAAATGAAAGTAAAATTGTCTGACTTTATTCAAATCTATAACAATGACTTCGGTCGGATTCTTGGAAACCTTCCTATTGGATGCAGCTGCGTTCACCCGTGGTCTCACCTGCACTGAACTTCGTAGACAATTGTGATCTCAACTTACTGCAATGACCACAGCCATGGACCCAAATAACACTATTCCGATCGTGGATTTTGCCCGGTGGGAGTCCGACGGCCCTAGTCGTCTGCTTATCGCTCGGGACATAGTTGACGCTTGCCAGAAGGTGGGGTTTGTCTATATCATCAACCATTCCCTGCCGGAGTCTCTTCTGAACGAGGCCTTCCACTGGTCCCAGCTCTTCTTTGATCTACCTCAAGATGAGAAGCTGAAAGCCCCTCATCCAGAGGGGTGGGCAGTTCATCGGGGTTATTCTTGGCCAGGGCTAGAGAAAGTGTCAGGGCTGGAGGCAGCGAGTGCAGACGACGATCAGGAGCGGGCGAGGGAGCTACGGGAGGTTCCCGATATCAAGGTAAGCGAGTCTGTTCACCACAGAGTTGCTATATTTGATACTTCGATCTATTTTCCTTGCACTTGAATCGACTGGGTTTACTTTGAGCTCGGTCTCTAACCAATACCAGGAAAGCTACGACATCGGCAGCGAGAACAATCCCGAACAGCCAAACCAATGGATACCTGAAGAAAGCCTTCCAGGATTCCGCTCCTTCATGGCACAATTCTATAAGGAATGCTTTCGCATGGGTGGAGAAATCTTGCAAGCTCTAGCTATCGGCCTCGATCTCGACGAGGACCACCTGCTCAACAAGCACTCAGGCCTCAACAACCAGCTCCGTCTGCTCCACTACCCGCCCGTTCCAGCCTCAGCTCTAGAGAATAATCGTGCTGCTCGCTGCCCAGCGCATACGGACTGGAGCTCGATCACCCTGCTCTTCCAGGACGACTGCGGTGGCCTGGAGGTGGAAGACGTGCATCGCTCGGGCACCTTTGTTCCTGCAACGCCCGTCAAGAATGCCATTGTGATGAACATAGGCGACCTCTTGCAGAGATGGAGTAATGGTTCGTGTGTCGTCCGGTCTATCCTGCTAGGCTGTATACTAATAGATGTAGATCATTTGAGATCGACTAGCCATCGAGTTACACTGCCGCCCTTGGAGGATCGATTTGAAGGACAAGAGAGAATGACAAGGAGACGGTTCTCAATTCCATATTTTCTGTCCCCGGATTCTGACTCGGTGATAGAATGTATCCCATCCTGCAGGGGTGAGAAGGAGTCGGCCAAGTATGAGCCGATCACGCAGGCGAATTATAATCGGATGAGGGCTTCAATGCAGTACTAAGAGGATCCGCTTTTTTGAATTTCATGATGAAATCCCAGGTTGACTAATTATTTATAAATGCACGTACTCTTCTTGTTGGGTTGTTCTTCAGGTCACACTGGTTAAGCCTTTACACCGTCCAGCTCTTACTTCTTACTCCAACAAAGGAGAAACTTCATATCACAAGCCAGAGCCGTCAATCCTTCCGTAGTAAGTCATCCATGCAAGTTATTATCAACTATTGTTTGGCCTTCAGACCCTCGAAGATTCCACTCTCCATACTTGCCTAGTGCCGATCCCCCCACCCTGACTAATTGTCTTGGCGCGCAATGGATCCTCAAGAGCGCGTCGGCCACTGCCAACCCGACCCAGATCATGTCGCCACGATGTACGGGGAATTAGGCAACAAATTGGTACGTGCTACACTAAAACTCACTTAATCAAAACCTACATGATTTGGGAATCCCCAATTAACCACCACCAGGTCCAACATGCAAAACGCACGCAATCTCTCGCCCATCTCCCGCCTTACCAAACCGAAATCGTCCGCGCCGTGACCCGCGAAGTGCGCGATCTAGAGCGCGACACAACCCGCCTCCTCAACCCATTTGAGGGCTCATTCAATCCCTCCGCTGACCCAGCGACCGCCTGTACCCTCCTAGTCGACCACCTATGCATGCGACGCAATAAACGTTGCCTTCTCGCGTACCACCGCGTGCGCACCGAGAAACTCGAGGAGCTGTGCTGGACAGGCGTTGATGCATTAGAGCAGCAGCAGCCTAGTGAGGGCTCCGAGGACCGGGGACTTCCTTCGGGTGTGGGTGGACATAGCTCGCTAAGTCCCGAGGAAGAGGAGTACTTTCGTCAATATGGAGACATGTTAGCTGCGTATAAAGGGCAATGGACGGATATTGATTTGACGGGATCGTTGGAGCCGCCCAAGGATTTATTTATTGATGTACGAGTGTTGAAAGATGCGGGGGAGATCCAGACGGAATATGGGTGAGATTTTTCTTTCTCTCTTTTTCTGTCGTGAAAAAAATGCTAATTGATGCAGTGTGATCAACTTGACTAAGAATAGTCAGCTTTATGTTCGACAGGGAGATGTTGAGCGACTAATTGCACAAGGTTTCTTGGAGCGATTGAGTTGATTTGAGGCATTGCGTGCTACGTGGGAGTTTTGTGTACTTTTGAGATACCCCCGTCCAGTTAACAGTCTATATTGCATTATTGCAATCGGTCATGAGACCCGTAGACTAATTTTTCAAATATGTAGTCAAACCCAGTAAAACTTAAGCTGTAGAACACGTTGGTCCGAGCTATTCGGGTTCGGGTTCGGGTAACAAAGTACCCAAGTACCCTAGGGCTGATCATGCTTCATGGCCCGGTAGCGGGGGCCAAAAGCACGAACATCCCATAGAATAAGGGAGAGGCCCAATTGGAATGCTCTTTAAAAAACCATGACACGAATATTTGCGTAATATGGCAAAGAAAGCACGCAGGACATTGAACTAAAGCATAACTAAAACGCTCGATCGCTGCACAGACCAGGGTAAGCTGCAAGCCATTGGGAGATGAGAAGAAGAAAGCGCCGTCTAGACTACCAAAAGTGCCGATCGGGGGATTTTAAGCGTTCTTACTTGGCAAATAAAATGGAGATGTATAATTGCACTAATACACTAATGTATGATCTAACGTGATTCTCACTGGCTACATGGATTCCTATCAATTTACTATCAAAGGTGGGGACCCCGTAAACGGTTTAGCCCGCCGATTGTAGCGATAAGCCCGAGTCCAGACAAGAAACTTGGTTTTTTTAGTCACTGCCCTTTCTCTCTTACCCCATAATTTAATTCGGCCTGAAAGTTGTTCTGATAAGGTGGGAAGTCAAATTATCTCTTATATCCATCTTGCTTTCCAAATTTCGTGGTGTGATGCTGCCTCCTGTTGCGTCATCCGTTGCTTTTTCTCAACGGCGTTGCATACGCTAGTGTTCCGGTAATCTCCCGAACTTCACCTCGTCCAATTGCACCACCTCCAAGGGGAAGCTGATGGGCGTACTACAAACTCGTGGCCGGCGTGATTCGCGCGCTTCGGTCTTGTCACATCCAAATTGGAGTTTCGACCGCGACCTGGACGCTTCCTCCCTTCCATCGCAGTCGCTGGTGGAACACGCTAATCTGGGTAGCTCTCCCGGCGGCGTGGAGGCGTCAAGCTACAATGGCGCGAGCATGAGAACCCCCAGTCGCTCATTTTACCACCGCTCTTTTAATACAACAAACGGTAGGTGCACGCCATTCCAAGGTATTATTGCTCAGATCGTTACGGGTCGGCAAAAATGGTGGAGGATAGAGGCATTTTGGCTGACCACTCACGTTGCTCTAGACCCGGCACATTATGCCTCGGACGGTCTTCGCGAACAGACAGCCGAACTTGCGACTTACGGTCTGTCTTTAAATAAGGAGCCCTCGCGCGCCCGCACAAGCCTGCCGCCTAGCTTGGACCTTTTCCGCGAGCGTCGCTTTTCCAGTCTATCCCATAATGATATCGCCAGCTCGTCGTACCCGCCAGTGGAGGAGGTGATAGAAGAGTCGGATGCTGTCCACGAAGAACCACCGTTGGCTTCGTCGGCCTTGACAGAGATGATCCGTCAACCTGCTTCATCTCCCCTGGAAGACCATGGCAGACCTATATCAGAGATCGAACCGTTTCCACCTTTACCCACCATTCACGGTGAGCCGGAACGAGACACAGAACGAACCTCATTATTAACGAAGAGACGATCCAAATCCCCGCATAATTACGGAGCGGTCGAAGATGTTGAAAGCCAAGGTGGTGTTACTAGCCGGTCTTCCACCGTCCTGGCCAAGGGTCTCGCTACGGTGGCTAAGTGCTCCCGGACTATATTGAATCCAAAGTCCTGGGATCGCCGTGCCATGTGGGAGCAGGGAATCGTGCAGCCAGCCAGTCTGATCCCTGCTGTTCTGCTGGGACTTCTCCTCAACATCCTGGACGCTCTGTCCTACGGCATGATCCTATTTCCGCTGGGAGAACCGCTATTTGCGGATCTCGGCTCGGACGGAATCTCCATGTTCTATGTCAGCACAATTATTGCTCAGGTGGTATTCTCAAGTGGCGGGTCAATCTTTAAAGGAGGAATTGGCAGTGAGATGATTGAAGTAGTCCCGTTCTTCCACCAGATGGCGTTTGCCATCATGAATCGCATTGGCAAGGACAACCCACAGTCAGTTATTGCGACTACCATTCTCGCATTTTCGGTCAGCTCGGTCCTGACCGGTCTGGTTTTCTTTTTGATGGGCGTGTTCGGGCTTGGTTCCCTTATTGGTTTCTTCCCACGTCATATCCTTATTGGTTGCATCGGGGGTGTCGGCTATTTCCTTCTGCAAACTGGAGTGGAGGTCTCTGCTCGTCTGCCGGGATCTCTGGACTACAACCTGGAGACATTGGAGAAACTCTTTCATGCGGATACGGTTGCACTTTGGATGATACCCTTATCTCTTGCGATTGGACTGCTTGCTTTGAAGCGCTTCATTCGATCGAACTTCCTTGTAGGGGCTTATTTCATTGTTGTGGCTGTAATGTTCTACATTGTCGTCCTCTGTGCTGGGGTGTCTATGGATACTCTTCACAAGAAGGGATGGGCCTTTGATGCTCCCTCATCCAATAACCCTTGGTACCACTTTTACAGTCTCTATGGTAAGCTTCGACGATAAATTCTGTGTCAATGCATGGCTAATTCGAACCAGACTTTTCTGAAGTGAACTGGACGGCCTTCGCGGATACACTTCCAGCCATGTTCGCATTGACTTTCTTCGGTGTCCTACACGTGCCCATTAACGTTCCTGCATTGGGAATCTCAACGGGAGAAGACAATCTCAATGTTGACCGAGAGCTGATGGCTCATGGTGTGACGAATGCTGTGTCAGGATTTGCGGGTAGCATTCAGGTAAGCTACTGAAGAAAAGCCAATCAAGAAGATATATACTAATATTAGTAGAACTACTTGGTATATACGAACAGTCTCCTTTTTATTGCCAGCGGCGGTACATCCCGCTTAGCTGGTCTGATGCTAGCGGCTGCAACAGCAGGGATCATGGTCGTGGGCCCAGTAATCATTGGGTACATTCCAGTCATGGTAGTTGGTGCCCTTATTTTCTTGCTGGGAATCGAACTACTGGAAGAAGCATTGGTGGACACTTGGGGAAAGCTCTCGCGGCTCGAGTACCTCACGGTATGCTTCTATCTTTCAACACACGCTTTTCCTCTCCTAATTGACTTTTATAGGTTGTTATCATCGTTGTTACTATGGGTGCCTGGGACTTTGTCATGGGTATCCTGGTCGGTATCATGCTGGCTTGTGTCAACTTTGTGGTCCAAACTTCTCGTAAATCTGCTATTCGAGCCACATTTTCAGGAGAAATTGCCGGTTCGACAGTTCGTCGACCACCGATCCAGCAGCAATTCCTGCACGAGGCTGGTCAGCAGACTGTGATTATGAAGTTGGGCGGCTATCTCTTCTTTGGCACAATCGTCAACGTGGAGAACACCATGCGCGGCCTGATTCAGGACGATGCATTCAGGAAGCAGCCCATCCGATTTTTGATCCTGGACTTTTCCCGAGTCTACGGATTGGATTTCTCAGCTGCCGAGGCGTTTACACGTATCAACCGTATCCTCCGCAAGCGCAACGTCCAAACCACCATTTCCGGTCTCAATGTAGAAGGCGACGTGGGCAAGAGTCTCCAGAATGTGGGCCTTTTCGAGCCCGAAACAGGTGTCCCAATCTTCGAAGATCTCAACTCCGCCCTCGAGTTCTGCGAAAACGATTACCTAAAAGTTTTCTACAGTCGCCAGGAAGCGCTAATCAGCAAACCTGTCGAAACCTCACACACCACCAACCGCCTCGACGTCCCTGTCCCTGTCCCAACACACTCTCACCCCAACCTATCCGAAACCATCGTCAGTTCCCCACGCGGCCAATACCTCCAGCGAGTCGCAACCACCACAATCCGCGAACATGAAACATCAATGTCAATGATGGCTGCACCTGCCTGGTCTGCAATGCGCCAACCTCTCCCCCTCCTCTTACAGACCTTCCAGGGTCTCTCCAACCAAAACGAGGACTTCTGGTTCCCCGCCTGCGCCTACTTCTCACGCGAAGTTTACCCAGCAGGCACCATCTTGTACCACGAAGGCGACGTCCCGCGTGCTTTCTATCTTCTTGAGGCTGGTATGCTGCGTTGCGAGTATGATCTCCCTCAAGGCCGCTACTTCGAGCTCGTTGTCGCCGGCAGGCCGTGTGGCGAGCTACCATTCTTCAGCGATACACGTCGCACAGCCACAGTCAAGGCCGAGCATGAGTGTGTCGCTTGGTGTCTGAGTGATTGGAAATGGAAGGCCCTTCAGGAAGCGGAGCCGCGAGTCGCCCGTGAATTGTTAACAGTCAGTCTAAAATTGACAACTGAGCGCATGGACTGTATCACCTCGTAAGCCTGATGATACTCTTGATTCTGGGAATTTGTACTAACAATGATTATAGATATGTGCTGACTATGGCTGCTTGATACTTGATGATATCTTCTGCTTCTTTTGAGATTTCTTGCATTGCATCCGGGCGGCTATTGAGCGAATCCACCTATTGTCCATTTGTTCGTGCATATTTTTCTTTTTCAATTTCCCAAAGTTTGATTGTAAGGATGTATTCCTAAGCACCTTGTGCTTTTATGTCTATATGAGGCAATTTGCCATCCAACTCACTATGAATGCACGGCTTGGTTGATTGCATAGGAAGTGATCTATCGCATGACCCTAGGATCACTTGCTACCTTGTTTATCGGCGGCACCTTGGAAAAAAGCACCTGCATGTCCAAGCTAAATTGATCCATGTCGAGGGCTCGAGGGTCCTCTGAGTATACATTATAGGCACAAGATAAGCGTTGAGAGGAATTCCACTCTCATTCTAGAATGATGAGAGTCCATGTCATGGGCGCATGTGTGCATCAGCTCGTAGATAAGCGAAGGCTTGGTAGAATGATAAAGATTCTTTTGAAATTAGCGTCTCACTTCCACGTGCCTCCTCTCCGTCGGCATGGTGGTTTGTGGTGAGATTACCCGAATATCATACGGGGCAAACCCCAGATCGCGTAGGGCCATTAGCCTATTAGACTGATGGGGATAAGGGTGAGTTTAGGAATTCGCGCTCCTCGGATTGGTGGCGCGGGGAAGCCGTCGGACTTCCCTACCGCTTGGACCTCTCGACATGATAACCATAGATCATCGCGCAACCAACCCGGATAATGCATTTTCACTTTTGGACTTGCTAGACCGTTAAGACCAGGAGTTTGCTCGCCACCATGGACCTTTCAGCCCTGGAGGACGCGGCATTGGGCTTTGATGAATTCTCTCGGCATTTCATTAGTGGCTTGGTTTGACCTCATTCGGACTAAAGAACATCTGTTTATTCGCCTTCTCACCCGCCCCCTTGTTATCATGTCCAAAGTGGCTGATGTAACAGTTGTAGTCTGTCCTGTAGGACACTTCTCTCTATGTCTTTCCCTCTCAATGCTTCCGTACAATACGAACATTCCCGAATTTTCTCCTTTTCTCCCTCCCCATTCTCCTTCACACGTATTTCCATACCAGCATAAATCTTGGGCCGCCGAGAATACCTTGTCCCCACTAGCTGAGTGCCACTACATGGCGTGATAAGCAACGCCAATGACATATCCTTAAACAGTCTGCCCCTGCGCGACTAGCTTAAACTGTCTTAGCCTATGCATGCTATCAGGAAGAGGGGGAACGAAATCCCTAGTCCTCTCTTACTTGGCGTTAATATTCCAGCACTCATGACCTCTGATAAACCTGGTGTTCCAGATATCAGACAAGTTCCAAGACTTTCGGCGCATAAAGTAAATTTGTTAGATAGTGAGGTGGGATTGCTAGAGCGAAAATGGAAGGTCCACTTTGGTGCATCGGAGGGTATTGGCCACTTTCACTTCTTGGATTTTGTTACCGATGGCGACAAACGTAAGTCTCGCGTTAGATGGCTCAATTTGCGGCTTGATGGTATCACGCCCAGCTTTATCCCGATAAGGGCTGGTCTTGGTTCTTAAGACCCTGCATCGCAAGGATATAAGGGAGCTGCCCGTTGCACAATAAGGCCCAGTTCACTATACAGCCCTACCGTGAAACGCGCACCATGTCGGCCATTCGTTCCGACTCGCTCGATGAGGGTGTTGTTTCCGTCTCCGGCCACGATGTCTTTGATGAGAAGACCACTATCAATGTCACCAGCAAAGGTGATCACCAACTCACTACGACGTCCTTCGGGTCTGGGGAGATTGGAGGCGAGGACGATCGCAATAGCGACGATGTTATCATTGTCGATGGTGTTGATGCGGCGAACCACCTGCTCCCCATGCGGGATGATGGTGACCCAGCTTTGACATTCCGCAGTCTCATCTTAGCCTCAGGCCTCGCGTGCTTCCAAGCGGTTATGTACCAAATCTACATGGTATGTTCTTGCCCAATAAAGCCAAAGAGCCTCCACTAACGGATTCATATGAAGTTCAAACCCACCGCAATTACCATACAGGGAACTTTCATTGTTCTCATTTCTTACTTTGTTGGCCGAGCCTGGGCAAAATTCCTTCCCCGCGGAGACAAGTTCGAGGCTCGATGGAGGGCACAAGGAGGTCAGGGAAAGCTTCCCTTTTACATCAGTGCTCTCAAGTTCATCAACAGTGGGCCGTGGACATTGAAGGAGCACGCAATCTGCTCTATCACCGCCACCAGTGCTTCAAACGCCGCCGCAAGCTCTGAGGTCTTCGCAGCGCAGGAGTTGTTTTACAACATGTCACTGAGCCCAGCAACTGTCATCTTGAGTACCATCTCTATTGGCTTGTTTGGCTATGGAATCTGTGGAATCATGCGTCCCATTGCGGTCTGGCACGTGGATGCTGTCTACTGGAGTACCCTGCCTACTGTCAAGGTTCTCCAAGGACTCCATTGGCAGGAGATCAAGAATTCAAAGCCTCTGAGATACTTCTGGTATGCCTTTACTGGGATGACTCTCTATGAAATCTTCCCAGCTTACATCTTTGTCTGGCTTAACTCTGTCTCTATCCCGGTATGTGACCGACCATTCCTAGTCCTGCGCTTGTTCCGAACTCAGTTGCTAATTTCTGGTACTGTAGTGTCTGGCTGCTATGAAGGCTACTGGTGAGAAGGCTGCTGTCCTCACTAACATCTTCGGTGGAGCCTCTAACAACGAGGGTCTGGGTCTTTTCTCCTTCTCCTTTGACTGGCAATACGTAGGATTTCCGCTACCTCAACAAGATAGCAAGAAAACTGACCGCTATAGATCACCTCTTTCCAAACCTCTCTCCCTCTTACACTTCAAGCTCACCAGGCTGCCGGCTTCGTTGTGTGCTTTATTGCCATGATTGGAATTTACTACGGAAATGGCTGGGACGCAAAGTCGCTCCCCTTCATGTCCACGAAACTTCTCATGAGCAATGGCACCGCGTACCCTGTTAGTGACGTGTTCGTCGATGGTGTACTTGACGAAGCACAGCTTCTCAATTATGGCCTGCCTAAATTGACCGGAACTTTCGCGTTCGCCATGTTTATGGCCAATGCTGCTGTAAGGACGAAAATACCTGACCCTCATGTGATATTAGTAAACTGACATCTTCAATCTCTAGATCGGTGCCCTGATCGTTCATTGTTTCCTCTTCTGGGGGAAGGATATCGTTGCCGCGTTTAAAAAGGCCAGGGAAGGTCGTTACGATGATCGCCACCACGAGCACATGGCCAAACACTACAAGGAGGCGCCTTGGTGGTGGTACATTGGAGTCCTTGTCATCAGTTTTGTGTTGGGTCTTATTGTGGTCCTCAAAGAAAACATTGGTCTCCCAGCTTGGGCATATGTGGTCTCCTTGATTGTCGGAATCATTGTGTCACCCTTTGTGAGTACTCCCAGGATTTGGACTTGAGCTCCGCTGACTTTTCTCAGAGTACCATCCTGTACTCTCGCTACGGTAACGGTATTGCCACCAACAACTTGTCGAAGATGTTGGCGGGTCTTATGATTCCTGGACGTCCAGTCGGCAACATGTATTTTGCTGCTTGGTCACACAACGTCATTTCCAACGCAGTCAGTTTGTCTAACGATTTGAAGATGGGTGAATACTGTAAGTGTCCTACCTTTAAATTCTAGACCTGGTCTAACTTACTTAGTGAAAATTCCCCCACGTGTCATGTTCCTGACTCAAATTTGGGGCACTATTCTCGGCGGCTTTATCAACTACGCTGTGATGATCTCAATTGTCGCAAAAAATAAGGAAGTCCTCAACTCAGCCAATGGCAGCAACTCCTGGAGTGGTGCCACACTGCAAGCCTACAATACCAATGCAACCTCCTGGGCTTTGGCTTCCTATCTTTACAAGATGGGTGGCCAGTACTGGATGGTACCCATTGGTATTGCCATCGGTGCTGCGGCCGTTGTCGTCCACCGCATCTTCTACCAAGTGAGCAATCTGAAACAGAGCACCGGAAACATGACTAACATCCATGATAGTTCGTCCCCAAGATCCGCGGATTTGACGTTGCCGATATCAACATGCCCCAGTTTATCCAGTACGCGGGCTACATTCCCTACAATCAGAGTCAGACCTGCGTTCTCTTCAGCTGGGTCTTCGCGGGATTCTACGTGCAGTACTACCTCCGAAACTACCGCCCACGCATCTTCAAGGACTACTCATACTTGATTACTGGTGCCTTTGATGGCGCTAGTCTGACTGTGTTGTTTATTCTTTCTTTTGCAGTGTTCGGTGCTGGAGGTCCTGCCCATGCCTTCCCCTCATGGTGGGGTAATAATGCCAACGGGAACTACGATCTCTGCCCTTCATCTGATTAGGTAGATGTCTTTAATCACATCTTCCCGAGTTAATGAATCAACGTTATGAGGAGTATTCCAGACTTGGATCACAACCTGTAATAATGAGAGTAGAACTATAAGCCTAACATAATCGATGATAATCTGTTCCAAGGTTGAGACTTCATCTTTGTTATCGGGTGCGCGGGCGTTGATGGACATTAATCACCTAGTAGATGATGGAGCATAGATGTGTTACCCAGGCTTCACTCGGCTGCGTAGTCGTGTATGGTGTAATGGAATTGTACCGTTAAGAGATCACAGAAGAAGAAGAGAGACACATCGATAATATAGGCCTTTGTACCATCTAAGGTATTGTGAAGTAAAAGTGTTACACATGGTCGCTTAGCATGGCAAGTCACCTGATAGAGGCTGAAGCAATTGTCTTGCACTAATGCCCTGCTGCAGTATTTATTGATCTTTGAGTCGAGCTATTGGGAATATTCTATTGTTATATCTCTTTTGAGGACATTCAGGTGCAATCTCTAATATTGGAAGGTTGCATCTGATATGAACTTTTTGAATCTCCAGTCTTGAGTGAACAACACATTCTCAATGCATCAAAAATGCCAATATCACACACTCGACTTCAGATCACCCCAATTCATAGAAAATGACTCTGGTCCGAATCAAGCGATTACCGACTATTTCCCACAAATAGGTGGTAAGTGTGGCCCAAAATCGAGAGCGCCCTACCCAGCGCCATTGTCGTCATTTCTGCGCTATGGCACATCCAGCCGTTTTGCACTGCAAATTTTCATCTGATTGGGCCCGATCGTCAGTCCCGATATTAAAGATGACGTCTAATCACCACTCGGCTACAGCCTAGATCCCTGTTCGGGCTACCCCTCATATGCTCCGGGGTTCCATTCAGTGAAAACGATCGTCGAAAATTGTGATTTTGTCGAATCATGGAGTTTTAGTATTGATGCTTCGTACAGACGACCGGTTTGCACGTGTGGTTGGTATACAGACTACATGGAATGTTCTTGGCGTGCAGATCGGCTTCTTTGCCGATTGATATGTCTGTATTTGAATTACATATCGGAGAGACCATATCAAAATTTTCGAGATCTCTGATCTCGATGGGGAAGAGTTTGGGCGCTTGTGGGCCATTAGGCTATGCGGCGCGACCCACTTACTCACTAGATGGACAATCGAGAAAGAACGGCCTTCCTCAACCCGACAGAAAGAGGACCCTGGTAGCACTCTTGAGAAAAGTGAAACCGAGCACTATTCGACGCAATAATGCTGTCTCTATCTCCCAGACCCCTGTTTACCGCTAGGAACTCCTAGTCTCCCGCTAACGGCTCAAGTTTCATCGCCGATACGTCCACGACGCGCCGGTCTAAGAGCCGCGGCACTAGACAGCGCGAATCGCCCTATCATCAGGGGGTGCATGTCGAGTTCTATAGGGTAGCGAATATCCCACCTGCAGTGTGGAGCGATCGACAATCGCATTTGACGCTGATCATGTGTTGTTCTGAGGAGTTGATTAACCGCGAGTTGGTCATCAAGGCCGCATGTCCATGTGGGAAAGTCACGAGTTTCCCTGGATCATTCGCGGGAACACCCGATCAGTCCCTTGGTTCTCAGACCCAACCTCATAGATTTGGATTGCGATTATATCCACAGGCTTCTGCCCAAGTGCCATAGAGAAGAGAACTGCCCAAGATTAAAAAAGGACCATCGGGTTCCAACGTGGCTGTCCAAGACTAATTTAAGTTTGGTGCCGTCTCGGACTCGTTTCAAGAGACGCCCCGCCCCCAAACGCCCATAGCGAGTGTCGAGTCCATGCAGTGTGTGCTTTCTTAGAGAATGTCCAGAACTCCCTGGACACAACCTTTCACGGGTGTAACTCCGTAGGGCTTACCGCTCTGGAGCATGGTGGGGCACGGGGTTTTGTAACGCCCATTAATTACATAGGGTCGTTGGACTTCCAAAAAGTGGGTCTGCGGTGACGATGATGCTATGGCCCAAAACCTTGGAAGAATGGGAACACAGGATTGGGGACTTGGGTGTACTTGGGGCCCTGGGTGCTTTATATTCTACATTCCAAGGTTGTTCTATGCAGTAGTTGCAGCGAGATAGAATTATACTCGGTGGAAATTTTGGTTCAGATGTATAGGATGTAAGGAGTATGCCGTACAGGAGTGCGTCGGGTCGATGATCGTTGAGGCTGAAGCAGAGAAGAATAAGAATAAGAAATTAAGTGAAATTCTGGGCGATTCCAGCCCTGTCAGTCTTGCAATAAATAGAAATGGCCCCTTGTCCCAGCTTTCCTTCTCATTTTTCCTCTTTCCAATCACCAGCCCCTCCCCCGCCCTCAGCTGAGCGGCGATCCCGATAAGCCTCGTGTTCAGGACGCACACTCATTTCTGACTATTTTCCGCTGACTCTTTTTTTCTTTCCCCTTTTTCTCCTCTCCACGTCTCACCCACTTGCGAGTCCTTCAGTCTCGAGTGCTCGGGCCCTTTCCCCCTCTGCTAGGGTCTCGACACTATACAGATCCACCATCGTGATCTCACAGTTAACCACACAACCAAAGAGAAAAAAAAAAGAGAAGGATAAAAACCACCCAAAATGCCTGTCGAATATTATGACTCGGACGACTCGGACTTCTCCGAGACCGACATGTCCATCCGTGGTCGTCACGGCGGCACCCACATCCGCCGTCGCTCTGTATCCCGCCACGCCCACCACCGCCCCGCAGTAAAGGAATACCTAACCGCACCTACGACTCGCGTCTATCGTTCTGCCTCGACAGGCGGACGCCGCCCCCGCGATCGCGACTCTTCCGTGCCAGCCGTCATGATCGTGAACGAGCAGGCAACCCGCACGGATAACGTCACCGAAGCCCGCAACGCCAACAGCAATAAGCCGCGCCACCGTGTGCAGCAGAAGCAAAGGCTCTATGATGATTCCGACGAAGAGCTGGAGCTGGAACGTGTGCGGCGGGGCGGTTCGCGACGCCGACACCGTGAGCGCGAGACAGGCATCTCGGCGAATGTGAATGTTACTGCGGAGGCACCGCAGGTGCAAGGACGGACACCGTCGCCTTTCCACCGCGACATTGAGCTCGCTATGAATCAGCGTATACTGGAGCGCAGTGATATGCAACAGAACATGGAGATATGGAAGCAGCAACAGGAGATTGAGCGGCTGGAGCGTCAGCTTGATAAGCATCGTGAGAAGCCTGAGCCACCGCGAGATACCCGTGAGCACAGACTACTCCGCGAAGAGGAGGAGTGGTATGAGGAGGAGATTAGTGAGCGTTTGCGTCGTCTGGAGCGGATTGAGCGCAAACAGAAGGAGGAGGAGACCGCCCGGAAGGCAGAGAAAGCATGGCGGTTGAGGAAGCTGGAAGAGCACGAGAAAGATGAGGAGACTGCGCGAAATGCGGAGAAGGCATGGCGGCTGAGAAGGCTGGAGGAGACTGAGAGGGATGAGGAATCGGCCCGGAAGGCGGAGAAGGCATGGCGGATGAGGAAGCTAGAAGAGGCCGAGAAGGAAGCTGCTGAGAAAGAGGAGCTACGGGAGAGGATGAAGAAGGAGAAACTTGAGGAGATTGCACGTCAGCAGGAAGAGGAGGCAGAAAAGGAAAAAATCAAGAAGGAGATCATTGAGGAGGAGCGCCAGAAAGCGTTCCAGGCCGAGGAGAAGAGGAAAAAGGAGATGATGCTAAAGGCTGCGGCGGTCGAGGAGTGGAAGTTGGAGCAGGAGCGTATGAAGCAGCGGGCAGCCGAAGAAGCTATGAAGAGAGATCTTGAATTCCGAGA
Organism: Penicillium longicatenatum; assembly: GCF_028827895.1. Classification (NCBI taxonomy): domain Eukaryota; kingdom Fungi; phylum Ascomycota; class Eurotiomycetes; order Eurotiales; family Aspergillaceae; genus Penicillium; species Penicillium longicatenatum. Next base: position 3,051,576 of record NW_026643124.1, read on the forward strand.
GAGACTGCGTCATGATCTTGGTTATTCCGAGGAGGAGATTGCGCATATCTTGAACAAGAGAAAGCGAGATCAAGAAAGGAAGGAGAATGAGGAGAAGGCAAAGAAAGAAAAAGAAGAGAAGGAGGCTAAGGAAGCCAAGGAGAAGAAGGAGAAAGAGGAGAGAGAGAAGAGAGAGAAGGATCTCATCGAGGAGCGCAAGACCACCTGGATCAAGGTATGTCAAAATGAACTAGATCCAATTTACATAGATGCTAACTTTGTTACTAGGTTCACCGCAAGCATCTGCTCCCTGAAACCTTGCTTGCCTATAATCTTCCCTGGGACTGGGACGAGGTAAGCATACTATGACTCAAGCAGCTCTATGATTCCTATGCTAACTCCGTCTAGACCGATAGCAACTATATAATCATCAAGCGATGGGTCACCGAGGACTTCCAGGAAGAGCTCTTTTCACACACCAAGAGGATCCGGGAGGGCAAAGTCATCACCCAGACTTCTCAATCGCAGACCGAGCTCAAGGTCAACGACCGGCAGAAGGACAGGATGTATTTGGTTCGCAAGAAGAGCCCACAGCACCGCTTGCGTATTTTCGCATAATAAGGTCTCTCCTGATGACCATCCGCACTCTCCATTGTTGAACAAGGTTATGCGGACTCGTCTGTTGATACACAATTATTTCTTCGCCATTTTATGCACAGATTTTTGCGTTGCGTTTTTGCTATGAGACCTGGACCGAAATGCTTTTTGAAATTGTTGCTTTCGAGTTGAGATTCCAATTATTTGAAGCTGGCTGTTGCTCAGGAAGTGGCACAGTAATGAGACACGAATTCCACGTTCATGACCAATTTTTTTTTTGTTTCTCATTTGTGCCATTCTCAGCATACGCCGCTCCGTTCTATGTATTCAGCCATCTCCAATTTTACATTCCATTTCTTGACAGTACCCCGGCCTGCAGATACTGCAGATCACAACTTTAAGCAACGGTAAATTCCCCATTGGGCGTAAATGCCTGACGCAAGGCGTGCTGCCGCTTCTTGGGGTACATAGTGCATACCCGCAGCTTGAAGCGACTAAAAAATCCTTTACCTATTAATACAAGACAACCAAATGACTGAGCAACCTGGATAAACTCAAGTGCTCAAGGCAATCTGATGGTTCGTCTCCCACCGTTTCTCAGCACGCAGAATGAGCTCCTCGTACACCGTCCACGCCAGCGCCGAGCTGAGCGCTTTCCGCGCCATACGAAGTCCCAATCCGCCAAAAAGACTGCGAATGCCCTCCTCATGTACCATCACGCGTACCGCACGCAGCATATTGCCATACTTGGCCGGCATAAGCTGCAACCGGGTTTTCACCGCATCAAACGGGTTGGTAATGGCAGTGGCCATACCGGCTGCCAATGCCCCTGACGCGAAATGGATACCTGAGGAAGATGTAGCCTGTGGTGTCCCATCGCTGTTCTTATTTGACCCTTTCGCTGCCATGGATCCGAGGCGCCGTTTCAGCTGCTCATAGATAAGGACGTAAAGACCTGCGTATGGTGCGTCCCGCGCTGCGGTGGCACCGAAGCCAGCGAAAAGGCCGCGGAATCCTTCTGTTCGCAATATATCCCGGGTAGCGCCTAACAGGCTGCGGTAGGCGTAGAAATCGGATTCATAGCGAACTTTGATGACTGTGACGGGCATCATGACGAAACCTGCTGCGACACGGGCGACGGCTCCTGTGGCAAGATTGGCGGTGTTGGAGAGTTTGGGGAGGGCAGAGGAGGACTGAGTGACGTTTTGGTTTACGAGGAGGGGGGTATTGGCTTGGGCGACAGCTTGACGAAGGGAGTTTAGACTGGTGAAATAAAGGGCCGAGCCGACGCCGGTGCGGAGCGCTGAGGGGAGTGTGCCGCGCCATAATCCCCGGATCGGATTCTGAGATGAGAGGATGCCCTTGAGGGTTGGGAGAAGGGATTGTTGGGATTGTTGAACTCTGGTTTTGAGAAGATCGGCTGGTTGGAGGAGAATGGATGATGTGAGACCAGAGCAGAGACCGGCGGAGAAGTGAAAGATGGTTTTGGAGGCTAGATAAATGTGCAAATTAGTTCGGAGGACTTCTTGTTTGGTAGCGAAGAAACTGTTTGTAGAGATAAATACATTTCGAGGTGCCTGTTTTCACCTGCGGCACAACGTACGCGCCATTATTGGACATGGCTTCGGTGCCCGTTGCGCAACAATCAACCAGTGGTCGTGGACTTCGGGTATTAGGGTAGATTTAGGGGTTGGAAGAGAAATGATTCGATACCAGATCGAATCTTGTGGAAGTCGCGAAGTCGGCGAGGAGATGGCAGGGTTTGAAATCACCGCATGCAGGAAAATTGAAGCAAAAAAACGACGGGATCGGGATCGGGATCAGAATAAATGGAATGGGGCAGGCATTCCAACCAAACACAAATTTGGAATGAAAGAGGGTTCAAGGCAATAGTCCTTATTGGCGACAATGTCAAAGGTTTGGTATATTGAAATGTTGAAGCCTTACACCAAGTAATGCAGGAAGTGAAGTCATCGGATCCGCGGTCAGAACCTCGGTATCGATAAGAACCCGGATGCACTAATAACGGTGCATTCAGCCTCAGTATATTAATTCACTATGACAATTGACCAAATCTTCTCCAGATGTGAGAATTAAATAATACTCCATCGAGATCTCTATACTTTTTCAACTTATTTACTAAACCAGAATTATCAAAACAAATATTGAAAAGATTATAATTCGCAAGTTTCCCGCAAACGGACCAAACACACCGGCATCTCGCGGACTCCCGCACGAACCAATCAGATCCCGTCAATTCAGCTGCTGCTGTAATCGACGTCATGTGCAGGTCTTAGACTTGCATTGTCACCTTCTCTTCCGGAGAACTCTTACTTCTGGGCTATACCGCAAAATGCAGTGGATTCCTTCTTTTCCGTACCCGCCCTCCAAGGCTGGGTTCTGGAGCCCAGTCACCTCTACCCTCAACTGGTGCGAAGAAGTATGAACTCGTTTATGGCCCCACTGAACCCCAGATGGCTTTGGGACCCCGGCTGACGATGGTTTCTAGGACTACTATGCCACTATATATTCCGCTGAAATTGTCAACACTTTGACGAACTTGCTATTCATGTGGTTGGGCGTCAAGGGCATTATTAGCTGCCGGCGCAATCAGCATGACCAGATCTTCTTGGTTGCTCTGTTAGGCTACCTAGTGGTAGGAACAGGCAGTTTCCTGTTCCATTCCACCCTTAAATGCAAGTATTCTCCTAAGGGTGTATGATCATTGCCACGAGCATGTCGCTGCCTCTCCCTTGGTCGCATCGGTGTTGTCATAAAGCTCAAGCTAACTGTTGGCACTGTAAACAGACCCCATGCAACTTGTCGATGAGCTTTCAATGATCTACACAACCTGCCTCATGGCCTACGCGAGCTTTTCATATACCCGCCCGTTAGGCGTGCGTATTGTATTAGCTTTATCATTAACTTTCCTCTCCGTCTTCATCACCCTTTACTACCACTACCTGCAGGATCCCGTCTTCCACCAAAATGTCTACGCTTTGTTAACCGCCGTTGTCGTCTTTCGCAGCATGCACACGATGGAGATGGCTCTGCGACCCCGGTGGCGTAAGTCTCGTGAAGAAGACCGACTAGAAAGACAAAAGCAGGGACTTCCGGTACCTACCAAGGAGCGTCAGCACTATGAGAATGTGCGAGACATGAAAACTCTGAAGACAATGTGGTTCATGGTGGCATACGGATTGAGCATGTTCCTCGGCGGGTTCGCAATCTGGAACGTTGATAATCAGTTCTGCTCCAGCATTCGCCGGTGGAGGCGGTTAGTGGGCCTGCCATGGGGGGTTTTCCTGGAAGGACATGGTTGGTGGTATGTGCTTTCTAGCCTTTTGCCCCCTGATTGTGCAATCTATTATTACCTGGGGTTACCTCTCGTGGTATGATTTGACTCCGCTAACTTATACTCCAGGCATGTCATGACCGGCCTCGGGGCATACCTGTACATCGTCTGGGGCATCTGGCTACGACACTGTCTGAACGGCAACCAGGACGACTACCATCTACGATGGGCACGGTTCTGGCACATCCCCGAAGTTATCCGTATCACACCTACATCGGAGAATAGCGTCACCCGAGACAAAAAAGCCACTTAGAGTTTTTCTTGAATCACCAAATACTGTCTTGTTTCAAAGCGGCCCAGAGATAACCCCAATCATTTTTGCCATGATCCTTTCGACGCGATTGGTAACTCGTAACCAAAATGAGCTCAATTTGGCCTTTTGGATGCGCGTGAAAAAGCAGTGACGCCCTTCATTTTGTGCTTGACTGCTACTGGATATCCTTACCACCTATACTTTGGCGGTTGATGAAACCTTTCTTAGTCATTGTCACACTTGTCTCTCGTCCAAGACGGAAATCCGATATTAGCTGACCATACATGTATTTTTCTCTCTCTCTTGTCGGTGTATTACTTGGTGCCACCGAATTGCGGGAGAAAATTATGGCGCGGGGTTGCTATAGATAGAAGTCGGCCTTTATCTCTTTGCTGGTTCTTTTTATGCTTTGTACCGGCTTCCTATTACCTAATTCGTTAGGAGATATGCAATAGAAATACCCAGATGATCTGTATAGATTCCAGTTGAAGTGCTGTAGCTGTTTTACTGTTTTATCCTAGGATTCAAGGCCCGTTGAGCAGACTGCAAACTCTACCTTCTTACTGTAGACGATACTGGGAATGAATGCTCCTCGATACCCCGTCTTCGGCAAAGGAGATCTATCTCGAAGGTGGCCGCATTGTTGGTCAATAATGTGGGGAGGATAATCAATACTAATCAAGATCAGAGAAAAGACTGCTTAGGTGAAGTTCGAGGCTAGAACTGCACTATCCCGAGGTCGTTGGTTGTTCCTTCCGTTTGTAGATCAATCCACAATGCGCTCCTTCGCCATCGAGGTGCATGGGCATCAAATCCATTTGCCCAGTTTCTCAGCTCATCAGGGTTGATTGAGTACTCATCTCTAAATTTTACATTGAATCTTCATCATCACTTTTTCAGAAATTCAACCCGATGCACTTCTCTTGGTTCCACTCACGTGACCTGGCGTCAGGCTTCGCGCCCGGCGCGTGTCAGCGTTGCGATTCATCTCCCCACGCGGGCCACGCCTTCAGACAAGAACAGGATCTACCAACCACGATGCAACCGGACGAGGAGCCTCAGCTCTTTGAGCAGTGCCGTGTCTGCATTGTATGTACAGACTTACTGCCCCTCGAGACCGCCGAACAGGTATGTTTTTCGATCATCTACAATCACGCGCATCGCACAAGGCTCACTCTTGCCAAACCTTTAGTTAGCAGCAGTGATTGAAGAATACGGCGGCGAACCATCGATTCATAATTCAAGCCCAACAAAAGGTGACACTGCCGAGTGCACTCATATTGTATCCAATACCATCAACTTTGAGTCCTATGACATCGCCTGTAAGGCCTTGATCCCGATCGTGAAGCCATCATGGGTACACACTTCTCTGTCTAAACGCAAGCTTGCCAACCCACGCCAACATAGCCCTGACCCACGTTTATTCTTGCACGATGTGGTGGTGACATGCGGCGACATCCCAGAGGGAGATAAAGATGCTATTATTGGTGGAGTTGTGGCTAAAGGCGGCCTGTACAGCCCTCGCATGTCCGCTTTGGTTACTCATCTGGTAGATTTGACCATGGACTCAGACAAGGCGCGTCTGACGCAAGCTAAAAAGCTGCGTGCAAAGATCGTTTTGCCTCATTGGTGCGTCTTTTATGATTCGGCATGCATAGGTATTCTCTATTAACGCAATTTAGGTTTGATGATTGCCTGAAACTTGGTCGGCGCATTGACGAGCGCCCGTACATACTACCCGATCCAGAGATCTTGCGCGCTAACCCCGACGACCCAATTCGAGGAAACGGAAACAAGGGCCTGGCTGGCGCTTCCACGCCTGAGCCGTCTGCCTTGCCTACAGTGAACATTGATGCACAGGGGACCAATGACCGCAGCGTATTTGATGGGAAATGCATCATGCTGTCCCCTGACTTGAGTATTGGCTCGCGCTTGCTGGAATCTATCGAAACGGTCATCAAGCAAGGTGGTGCGACTGTGACACGAAATCTCAACGAAGCGGATTGGATTATTTGTCGCTTCCGTGAAGGGTTTGTCTATCGAAATGCCTCACGACTAGACAAAGAAGTCGGCAATCTTGCCTGGCTGTACTCTTTGATGACGTACAACGAGTACACTCGGCCTTTGAGCCGAATGCTTCATTACCCAGTTTCTCGCACACCGATTCCCGGGTTTGAAGGGCTCAAAATCAGTCTGTCCAACTATGTTGGCGAAGCCAGAATTTATCTGGAAAATTTGATCGCCGCAGCTGGTGCCGAGTGCACGAAAACCTTGAAGCAGGAAAATACGCACTTAATTACTGCCCATGGAACAAGTGAGAAATGCAGCGCTGCGAGGGAATGGGGCTTACACGTGGTCAACCATTTATGGTTGGAAGACAGCTACGCCAAATGGCAAATGCAACCCGTCTCCTGCCCGCGCTACAATTACTTCCCATCACGAACTAACCTAGGTGACGTTGCCGGTCAGAGGATGCTGGAGCGTGATGTTCTTGAGAAGAACTTCTTCTCTTCCGAAGGTCTACCGAGTCCTGAAACAACTACAATGCAGAATAAAGACAGGGATGCGCCATCGATGCAGCCACCTGCTGATAAAAAGCAGGAAGACGGTGATAAGGCTTCCGAAAAGACCAGTACCCCCAAAGCCAATGGGAAGACCCGCAAGTCTTCAGAGAAGAAGGTAGAGACCCCTGCTCGGTCTCGGCTTATCCCTGATAACAAGGAGAACGAGACTCCGTCGTCGGTTAGCAGCCGTAAATCGAAAGAGGCAGCAATTGCTCATCTCCATGATCTTGCCCCCGATATTGCTCTGTACGAAAAAGAAATGAAGCGCGTCGGTGGCGTCATACACGGCGGTAGACGGAAGTCAGATGAGGATCGTGTGCGCGACAACCCCAAGAAGCGCCGCTCCGTCGAAGCAGAGGGAGAAAGTGACACTGAGCAAGCAAACGAAGCTAAAAGGGCAAAGAAATCTCGACCTGCTATTGCGATGCACTTACTAATCACCGGCTACCAAAATTGGGTTGGGAAAGGCAATGAGAAAAGAGAAGATGCAGACAAGGTATGTGTATTCTTTCTATGTACGTGAGACTGTGCTAATTTTCAATAGCGACATCTTCGAGATCTGGGTATCATGGTGGTTCAGGATGCCCGACGATGCACCCACATGGCGGCCCCGTCGATTCTGCGTACCACCAAGTTTGTAAATGCTTTGGCATATGCGCCCGTCATTGTTAATACCGACTTTGTCACCAAATGCTTGAAAGAGGACAAGCTGCTCGACCCGGCAGATTTCAAGTTGATCGACAAAGCGGCCGAGAGCAAATTCCGATTTTCTTTAGCCAAGGCTACAGACAAGGCCAAGGCAAATAAGAACAAGCTTCTGCGCGGGTTCCGCATCTACTGCGTGGAAGACATTCGTGGTGGATTTGAAGCATTCAAGTCCATCGTTGACGTGAATGGCGGAGAGTGCATGCTCTTCCGTGGCCGCCTTGCACTGACCAACCCTTCACGGCGGGAGGAAAGTGACGACGAAGAGAGTGAAGAGGATGGCGAATCTGGACGACACGACGTCTTCCTTCTCAGCAGTGCCGAGTCCAAGCATGCTCGTCTCTGGCCCCGATTCCGTCAGGTAGCTGGCGATATCAAGCGGGCTCCGCGGATCGTCCGAGTGGACTGGCTGCTCGACATGGCCATGTCGCAGGAGTTGAAAAGCCCCGAGGCGTACGAGCTGACGGAGGATATGATTGGCAACGAAGAAGACTAGGGTTGAGGTGTTGTTCTGGCACCCATATTTCGGGGTTTAGCTTTTGAAGTCACAGATGTCATGTAAATGTTAGGCGCACTGGCCAGGCTTGGCCTGCACACATGGGAGTATTTGAGCGTTTCATCATGAATAGCCACGTCTTTAGAATTTAGAAAAACTTGACACCTTCCTGTCCTTCACTCCCAAAGACCTGCGCCTTGCCGCGTTTAGACAGGATGCTCAACGCCTTCAACATGACATCATTATCCATGCCATGGAATTCTGCATAGAAGGATCAGTATATTCATCGACCAGTACAGTCCTGCCAGGTCTTACCTTGTGACTCCGTCGCCTCCCCTTGTATAAGCTCATACACCGTCAGCACCGCCCCGCGCTGCCCTGTGCCTTCCACCCAATCCACGAGTATATCCGCCCACTCCTCCGGCCTCCGCCACCAAACCCACGCCACAGACTTAGGTCCCTGGCTTGCTGCAGAAGAGTCAATCCACTCCGCGCGCTGACCCCCACCACCTTCCTCCTCGCTCTTGACCATCCAGTCTATCACCGCGCGCGCTTCACGGAGATCTAGACGCTTGCGCAGTGCCGCATTATGGAAAAGCGGGCTATCGACTGCTTCAACCAAGCTAAGGCGATACTGTCTGTGGTGTTTGCACCATGCTTGGATCAATGAAGACCATTTCTCAAGTTGAGCTTGGCGGGTATTGGTATTCGGTTGCGGGGTGAAGAAGGGCGGGAAGTTGTATGTCGGAGGGAAAGAGAAAGCCCCTGGCGTTGTGGCTGTCATTCTTGCGCTGTGTATGCTGTCTAGTCTAGAAAACGAAAACGGAAACGATCCAAAGAAACAAATAGTAGTGGATGTGGAGAGTCAAGTAGAGATAAGCTGGTTCCCAGTCGAGCTTATGTGAGAGCCAATCGGAGTTGATGGTGGGGCAAAACTCCCGCAAATTATTCTTCCTTCAATTCGATTCTCCATTGCCTGTAGTTGAACTCAGCGTTCACCTTCACCTTTCACCATGACGACTCCTTCTCTGAATAAGCGGCAGAAGCGCGAAGAATACCGCCGCAAGCTCGGCGAGCAGACAGCTATCGATGGCGAAGTCAAGATGCCGCAGAAGAAATTCTTCCGGCAGCGCGCGCATGCGAATGTCTTTTCGGATCATAATCTTGAATAGTACGTGTATCCTCTACTCAACATACACTGATATGAATATTCTCGTCAGCAGGGAGCTCAACATTGGGCCAATGCCACCTGCTCACGACAATGCCTACACAAACCCCAGCTCGAACAAAATGAATGACGAAGCTAACATCTCCGATTCAGTCCCCGTACCCCCAACCACATGGATTGGTCACCCCACTATCCAGCATTCATAGATCAAGACCCTACACACACGAACCTCGGCGGCGCCCGCAAGCTCATCAAGGACGTTGAAGTCATCGACATCGGTTGCGGTTTCGGCGGTCTCCTCGTCGGCCTCGCCCCCCTCCTCCCAGAAACATTAATACTGGGCCTTGAAATCCGAACCTCAGTCTCAGACTACGTACGCTCACGCGTCCGCGCCCTCCGTCTCCGTCAAGAGCAATTGAAGGGAACAACCCAAGCGCCTACAACACAGCAATCAGAAGAAGCGCCAACAGAGACACTCCCCGATGCGCCCGCCCCCGAAGACGAAGTCGGCACGACCGACGCACTCGTGCCCGGGAACTACGAGAACATCTCCGGAATTCGCGCGAACACGATGAAGTTCCTGCCGAACTTCTTCAAGCGCGGACAGCTTTCTAAGATCTTTATCTGTTTCCCTGATCCGCACTTCAAGGCGCGGAAGCACAAGGCGCGTATTATTTCGGAGAGTTTGAATGCGGAGTATGCGTATCTCTTGCGGCCTGGAGGGTTATTGTATTCTATCACCGATGTTGAGGAGTATCATCATTGGATTCTGAGGCATTTTATCGTGCAGGAGGGTGAGGATGTTTCGGCTGGTTCTGTTAAACATTTGTTTGAGCGGGTGGAGGGAGAGGAACTTGAGAATGATCCGTGTGTTACTGTCATGTCTTGTGAGACTGAGGAGTCGAAAAAGGTTTCGAGGAATAAGGGAAACAAGTATGTGGCTGTTTTTAGAAGGAAGGAGAACCCTGAGTGGCCTGCTTGATTCTGTGGGGAGCAATTGGAGCATGTGTTTTCTTTAAAAAAACCGGAGATCGATTGGTGTAAAGGAGGTTTATGAATGTCTATATCTTGCATTACCAATGACCGACGCTAATAACAATGACAATCTGCTCATGCTATGACCGAAACCCCGCAAGACCAAGAACAGAATCTCACAAACCCTAGAAATAGAAACACGAATAGAAGATAAACAGCGCACACAATGCCCGAAATAAAAACAAATCATCATGCAGTAGCATCATAATAAATGGTTCAGTCTCCCCCCCCAAAAAAAACGTCAAAGATTTCAACACATGCCAGGCGCCTTGAGGCGAATACATTCACATCGCTCACAGACAGCCAGTTGGACAGGTCCACCGATGATACGACCCTTGGCCGTTCGTTTTGGCTCGCCTTCACGAACAAAGAAGCGGCCCTCAGGGCCGAATCCGTCTCCGCATTCGTGGCAGGTAAAGCAACGTTCATGCCATTGCCCACCAATGGCATTGACAACGACGTCGTCAAGAACATGCTGCTTGCAGCCCATACAACGGGCCGCAGTGCGACGAGAGTGGCAATTGAGACACCAGGCGAATCCGTCCCTCTCGACGAATGGGGTGGTAGAGCTGAAGGGCTAGAAAGAAGTTAGCAAGGTGATATTCCCCCCTCCCAAAAAAAGGAAAAGAGAAAGTTAAACTTACATCTCCGCACTCGGCACAGAAGAAGTGGCCCACATGCCATTCGGCACCGCAGGCAACTATTACCTCGCCCTCAATCGGGGTCTTGCAGCTCTTGCAGCGAGGACTATATAGTTCATGGAAATCCAGGTGGCAGTAGAATCGAGGTACACGGTCTTCGTCGGGCGAGATTGCCAGGCGTTCCTCTCGACTGGCAGAAGGCTCTTCGTAGAAAGCAACGCATTCTAGATGCGTCTGGCAATGGAAGCAGATAAAACACTCTGGGTGAAATCTACAGCCTCCAGCCGTAACGATCTTCCCGGAGATACCGAGCGAGCAGGCCTCACAGCTTGCAGTTGGTACACCGGATCGGCTGTACGGCGTGGTCCAGCGACTCTGTGGTTCCGAAGGCTGTCTTCCCAAGGGTCTTGGTTGAGTCTGGCGGGCTGTTGATGGTGGTACTTGCCTTGGGGATCTGCTGTCCTGTTTGGTAGGCGAGCTGTATTCCGAGATAGTTGGCTCCTTGATATCCGGGATATTGATTACAGGGATAGGACGCGGTGCGGACACTTCAATGCTGGGGGTGACCTCAATACTAGGTGTGATCTCAATGCTCGGCGCCACTTGAATGGTAGGTACTGGAGGAGACGAGCGGTTGGGTTTTGGCTGATTTTCTGGCTGCCACTTCGGATCAAAGCTCACGATCGGTCGTCCAACTCGATCACTAACAGCAGAAGGCCTGGGCAGGTTCTCGCTTCGGTCTTTGAGTTTCTTGCTGGTGGCGGCACGGATGTCATCACTGCGTATCTCGATTCCATCTTTTGTGGGGACATCTTCTTCCTTGGTAGAGGGTGCGGGTGGTGGAGTCGGTTCGTTTCTTGTATATCCAGCGTCCCGAGACTGGGTAGGCGGGTTCTTATGAATGTCGAACTTGGAAATTTTGTCGCGGACGGATCCATTACTGTTCCGATCCCGTAACCAAGGAAGAGGCTTTGGGGTACGAGGAAGTGCGTTGCGTGGTTCATTTCGTAATGCCGAGGAGGCGGATCTCGAAAAGAAGGGTCGGGTATCAGCTGCTTCTTTACTAGATTCATTGGGTTCTTCATAAATGTGATCGTCGGGGTTTCTGAATACCCCTTTGGAGGTATCCCCACTGACAGTTCGAGGCTTGGGAGCAGACTCCGGGGGATCGTCAGGCAGTGCGAAATTGACTTTAAGATTCTTCTTTAGATTTCCCGCCCGAGATGACCGTTTCTTTGCAGACGAATCCATGGTAAACTCCGGGCTTGATGGGTTACTAGAGGAGGCACTGGAGCCGATTGAGTGTCGATGTTTCTTGGAAGAAGACTCTGAGCCTCTCCGCGCGGAACTTGAACTGCTCTTGCTAAAGTCTGGGTTCTGATAAGGCGCGTAGGGGTTCTTGTTGGCCATGCCTGGATTCTGATGCATCCACACCAGCTCCGTGGCTTCATCTTGGGCTGCTTTATGGAGACGCACATCGTCATCTTCCAGATCCAATCCTTGCAGCGCATCGCGTAGAGAACGCGCCTCTTCCTTTTCTTGTAGCCGATGACCATTTTCACGGTATGAAGGGACTGGCGACGCAGCAATGGGCACAGAGCGTGAAAACACTTGCGAAGGGAAGACATTCTTCCGCACGGACATCGCTCGTGGCTCTTGGGCTAAAGGACGGCCGATAGGGCCACTCTGAGGGACGTTGGAGGTTGTTCGACGATGCGACAGCGCGCTGCCAGCACGGGGTTGGTCTTCAACAGGTTCCTCGTGCGGTCGGTTCATTGAGAAGGCGGAGGTCGCTCGCGGGGGTAGGTCATCCTGGGGATTGGTCGGGGATGTTGCTGCTTTCCCTGGGTATGGACGAGAGCCAGTGGGACGAGCTGGACGATTCGTTCGGAGATCCTTTAAGAAGCTTGCTGTCGAGGCGCGTTAGATGATACTTCTTTCCCCGATTCCTGCGAACCCTATAGAAGAATCTCAGAGGGCATCACATCCTAGTTGGGATGATGAGTCAAGCCAAACTCACCGATCTGGTCGCCGTTCATGTAAGTTGGGCCGGGAGGAGAGACCTTCCGCTGGCCAGTCTTGGTATTTTTGTGCATCATGATTGCTCTGTCGTAACCTTACTCAGGAATCCTCAGTAATCCCAACAACGTAGGGAAGGAACGACGTCAGGATCCGAGGGACAACTTAATCAAGAGCGGGTCACGATCGATCTCCGCTGTACCCAACTGCGGGCCCAAACAAACACCACCAGGGCAACCAATGCAATCATGTATTGCCTATTCGGGCTAGGGCTTAGGGCTTTCTCCACGTGCTTATCGTTCCTTATTGACATTCGCTGCAGTTCATACAACTATCACAGTGCATGAAAAGTGTGACGCTATTGCATGGGTGCAGTCAATTCAATTGATCTAGCTATTTTCATTAATGGAAACAAATGACCGATTAGGATAGTCTCGCTTCGTCAAAGACTTGCTTTGGGGACTCGGGACCAATACAGCGTGCCCCTATTCTAGAGCACACCATTTTTTATGCTCTTTTTTGGGGTTTCTACAGGAACTGTACGCTTCTTAATATGCTTTTTCTGTGGTTTGTATTGCGACGAGTTCCTTAGGGTTCTAAATCTTCATTGTCAATGCATCCGTATCTCCGCATCGGCTCTACGGCACGACCCCACGACCCCACTCCAAGTCAATGCTCCCTTAGAGTTCTCGGCAACAGCTCTATGCTACTTTATTGGCTTGAAGTCCCCGAACCGTTATGACCCCAAGATCCCGGACATTTCTCCATCTCTATGTTCCGAACGTCGGCACCAAGTCCGACTTAACAATTACGGACTAGGCCATCAGACTAGAATGATGTGACTCAAAAGAGCGACCGCTTTCTTAAGCTGTTTTCTTTTCTTCTTTTCTTCTTTTCTTCTTTTCTTCTTTTCTTCCCCAGAAATATAGCTTCATGTCGTGAAAACGGTAAACGGTTCCCAAGATTAGACCCATTGCCACCTGCAGAGACCCCTAAAGAGGGGCCCGCAACTCCCTCCACTCTTCCTCAGACTCTCAAGCGAGCGATTTGAGGTATATGCGGACTGGACATGGCAGACAATACCACTATCGATGTCATTCGGTCACATCAAGACGGCCAGGACTCGGTAACAAGCTCCAAAGATGCGGCCGAGAACCCGCAATCCTCGTTTACCCCACAGCCCGACCCCGACGAGAAGTACAAGCATGACGTACCGCCCGATGGTGGTTACGGCTGGGTTTGTGTCGCATGTGTATTCTGGATCAACGCCCATACCTGGGGTATCAATAGCGTGAGTGACAGATTCCGCAATAGCAACAGAACTTTTTTTAACTTCGGATAATCGCTAACCATGTATAAAACTTCAGAGCTACGGCGTCTTTCTGAGTTATTACCTCTCCCATAATGTTTTCCCCAACACATCATCCCTCGACTACGCCTTTACAGGCGGCCTGAGCATCTCCTGTGCGCTCCTCGTGGCCCCACTAGCAACATTTCTCATCCAACTATACGGCACCCGCCTCGTATTGAATACAGGCGTCTTCTTCGAAACACTCTCCTTAATCGGCTCCTCCTTTGCCACACAGAAATGGCATATCTTCCTTAGTCAAGGCGTCTGCTTCGGCTGGGGAATGGGATTTCTCTTTGTCGGCAGCGTTGGGATCGCACCACAATGGTTTCAGAAACGCCGCAGTGTCGCAATGGGCATCACGGCCGCAGGCTCCGGTCTCGGTGGCTTAATCTACTCGCTGGCGGTTGGAGCGATCATTCCACGCTACGGACTCGGCTGGGCGTTTCGTATCCTCGGCATTGTATCTTGTGTCGTGAATGTAGTTTGCGGAAATTTACTTCGTGATCGCAATAAGCTCGTTGGGAGTCGGTTTACGGCTTTTCATTTCCCGTTGCTGCGTCGGCCTGAGTTTCTCCTTTTCTTGGGATGGGGATTTTTCAGTATGCTGGGTTATGTAGCACTGTTGTTTAGTGTGGCTAACTTTGCGCTCTCGGTTGGATTGACTTCGCACCAGGGGAGTGTTGTTTCAGCACTCTTAAACCTGGGCCAGGGTCTTGGTCGTCCTTTCGTTGGGATGTTCAGCGATAGCCTGGGCCGTATCAATATCGCTACATTCCTGACGTTCATATGTGGCCTCTTCTGTCTTGTTATTTGGGTCTTTGCTGATAGCATGGGTGTGGTTTGTTTCTTTGCTGTGCTTGTGGGTACCGTCTCGGGAACGTACTGGGCTACTGTCTCACCGGTGCTGGCGGAGATTATTGGGCTGAGAGATTTACCGTCTGGCTTGAGTATCACTTGGCTGTGGCTCGTTGCACCTTGCACAGTGTCAGAGGTCATTGCGTTGGAGCTTCGTCGCCCTACTGCCGATGGTGGAACTTCGTACCTTCATGTACAGATTTTTACGGGATTTATGTATATAGCTGCTTCAATTTGTCTATGGCTTGTCCGCGGTTGGAAAGTTGGGGAACTCGAGCGTGCTGAACAGAAACGACAGTCCGTTACGCAGCAGGGGCCCTTGACTGGGCATCCTAGTGAGAGCGAAAAGCAAGGTCGCCCTGCGACCGTCCCGTCTGATTCTGAAGCTGGGACTAGCGATGTGCAATTATGGGCTCCATTTGGCATGGCACGAAGGATGGTTACGTTAAAAAGAGTATAAAAATGACAAGCTAGTTACACTATGGCTTAAAAAGTGGAAATCCATCCTGGATGGACAAAGAGTCTAGGATCTAGACGGGCCCACAATACTCCAACAATACGGATCCTTTACACTGGGCATGATGTATTCAACCAGGAGACAGTAGATGATGTGAGGCCATATCTGTGCGCAGTCTTACCTCTAGAATACCCAGATTGCAGTACCTATCGAATGATTCAAAATACACACGTCGGATCCTGACTCACGCTCTAGTTAGTCCCAGACTTCCGCAAAAAAGCCTGCAAGGACTTTTATGTCTCGGCATAAAGACATCAAAGTAAGATTGTTTGGGATAGAGATAGTGTAATACGAATCAAGATGGGCCATCGGCTATGCAAGGCTATATTACTAGGGGATGAAAGGTTCTAATGTTGCTAGCTTCCTGAGCTGCTAGCAACGCCCGCTTCTTCTAGAGCGAAACAATTCACTAGTATGAGACTTCAATTGATAATCTTATTACCCAATCAACCAATACACTTTTGACATTATACCGTAATTGCCAAAAGCCCAGAAAGACCAAAAAGGCGGCTAAAATTGCGAATGAGTCTTTCCCAGCAAGACTCATACGCAGCTAAACATTTCCGGTTTCTATGTTATATGTATACAGTACATTCTTGTGCGCAATGCGTCAAGTTTACCATCCACCATGCTGTGATAGAATTATTAGCAAGCATCCCAAATAATTTGATTGGGGGCACTTCACCGGTCTACCATAAGGCCCGCCATGGGGACCAGGGCCTCCCCAGCCACCAGGAACTTCACGAGGATCAGGTGGAGGGGGACCACGAGGGTCAGGACCACCCCAACCACCTGGGCCTCCACGGGGGCCGGGTGTGGGAGGGGCATCATAAGGGCCAGGCGGGGGAGGGCCACGAGAGCCAGGGTCTTCCCATCTTCCGGGTGGGCTTGGAGGAGGAGGGCCACGGGGGACAGGGCCTTCCCAGCCACGAGGGTCATCACGGGGGCCTGGCGGGGGAGGACGATCATAAGGGCCAGGGCCTTCCCAGCCACGAGGGCCTTCGGGAGGGCCAGGCGGGGGGAGGAGGACCACGAGGATCAGGACCACCCCAGCCACGAGGGTCATTACGGGGGCCTGGTGGAGGGGGACCATGAGGGCCAGATCCCTCCCATCTTCTGGGCGGACCTGGAGGAGGGCCACCAGGGCCTCCGTAAGGACCATGACGACCGTAAGGTCCAGGTCCTCCAGGACCCGATGGGGGAGGGGGAGGGCCTGGTGCAGGCTCCTGGTGATGGTCAAAAAAGCCCATTGTGTTGTATCTTACTCGTGAAATGGGGGCAGAGTCCAGAAATTGGGCGGCTTGATATATTTTGAGTTCGATCAAACCCCCTTCGCCTGAAGATAATAAGAATGATATTCAGAGCGAAATTCGAAAGTGGCTTTTCAAATGACCAGGAATCTCACCTTCAAGGAAATCAGTGATATCTTGGGGGGTTGAGGAAATGTGGATGAAAATTAGTCGTTGTTTTCTCCTTTCTAGAACCCACGACGTAACTTATTCAACGGTTAATTAAACTAAAAGAAGTGCTAAACTCAATCTATCATTTCTCAATATTCTTTTTGACTGAAGCCCAAGTTGGTTAGACGACGAAATGGTTGCCTAAGTCGATTGGAACTATTGTGGATCCGAGGATGTTTCGAGATTGTTTTGTTTAGCACTGGGCTATATATTTTTCCCACGGGAATTTAAGCTCTTGCGAATCACCAAATTTAAAGTTTCGGCTTGCTTTTCCTGCTTAGGCTCCTTCGTAATTATATGAACACCACTTGGTCTAAAGGATAGGCAAAAATCTTTCAAGAAATTACCTCAGGGTGCAATTTGAAATGTCTACGCAAGTGGTAACTTAGCGGCGAGTCTAACAGCGTTGCCGGAAGCTGCGCTTAGCATATCTCCACTTAGCATTCAGACGTGGCTCCGAATTACGCGTCAAGGGGGAACCATGACCTGTCATAGAAAAACCCATCTTTTCCGCAAAGGTTGGCCAAATATGTCGGTTTCTTTCGTTGACTGCAGCGTAATACTCATCTACGCCTTCCTGTGGCTATGAGGTTTCTTCGTTAATAGGCTGATCATCCTTTTTCCTTGCCGTGTAATGAGCAACATATGCCGAGGTCTGAGGAAAGTAATTTAAATCAAGGCCTTGTATCTCGTGAGGAGATCTCGGACCAAGATTATACATCACCATCACAAGTCTCTTTGACTCAAGTAGAAGAATGGTAGTGAGAATGTCAGAGACTTGAGAAGGCCAGTATGGGCCGTGAAGCCAGTGAGGTTGGGACAGCATCAGTAAACTCATCAAAATCCCCGAAAGCATCGAATGAAACGGAGATCGCGTGCAGCTTCGTCCTGATAATGCGCCATATTCGGCATTCAGCCTACCCGCCAATCAGCACCTAGATGCAAGATCTAGGATAGCATAATTTCGTAACACTCCTGATCCATAATTATTTAGTTATGAAGACGAGCCATCAAAGAGACAATAGCAGCACCAGTCCGTTAAGGGTCAAGGGTCATGAGTTTTATTTCCCTGTGAGCTCTGAGCTGATCCTCGACTGATTTGATTGTGTGAACTCGCTCTAGGGCGCTAGCCAACATAATCTTCACGTTCTTGTGTTTCCATCTTTGTCCCAGGGGGATCACCGGGTCATGGATACTGAAATAAGATACGTTGGCATAAAATTCCTCCCCAAAATACCTTTCTAGTCTCTGGATGTAAGCCCACTGATTCTGGGTCATATTGCAGATGTAATGGTGTTCCTTGCGGTGGGCAACTTGGTAATCGCGGCCACAATATAAGATCATATGGCAACCTTTGCATTGTAGGACGTTTGTTCGTCTGGCACAAAAAAAAAAAAAAAAAAGAAAGAAAAAATCTGATGGGAGAATGGTGGTAGGTTCCGGTTGGGAAACACGAGAGCGAGCTAGTCGAGAATCATGATTGCCTTCAAAGAAATATGGCAACTTTCTACAGTTACTGGACGAGCAGGAGTTGACGCGTGCGATGTTTCCCATGTTCCATGGTTGGAGGCATGACCTAGTTTTTTTATTGCCGTGCAGAGTCCAGAACAGTATTCGTATCTGTATTTGATAGCTCGATGACTTGTGTGATTTCCAAAACCAGGTGATTTTGCCGGGTTAGGAAGTTGGGATGTTGATGATGGGAAGGGTTGGCGTCGCACAACGGTAGCGAAAGTTTTCTTTTTTACCTTAAAGGACCTCCAAGAAGCCGGTGGAGTAAGATTTATGATGCCTCATATGCCATGATTTCTCGCTCTTGATGATTGTTTGCAAATCAATTTTAAGGTCTTCGGCAGCGCGACCGCTTCCCCGGTTGAACTCGAAAGCTTAACCACATTAATTATGCAAAAGATCGCCATTTCATTGAAGAGCCCCGGAGCCTAGCGTTGTTTTGTCATAACAGAGCCGATTAACTATGGAAGAAACTGTTTGTTCGATACAGATGAAGACGAAACGCCAAGTCATAAGAGATCCCACTCTCTTATTTCAATTACAGATATTCAAGCTGAGAAAAGTCTCAAAAGTCAAAGTTAGCCTTTTGGATAGTTCGACCAGGATTCTGTTGTGACGATACATGAGTGCAATTTTTGTCTTTCTCTCGTCGATATCTTGGCATATGACTTCGATTGGCGAATTGTTTTGTAGACTAGTATTTTATCTTGATATGTGATTGCCACCAGCTTCAATGAATTACGTACCTCATGCGTCAGGAAGGTTATACAACAAGTACCGCGGACAAGCTTTGACGACGTAATATCTGGTTTCAAAAACAGGTCTAGAATCTCATAAAGTGGTATATAGAACGCAATTCTACCACTACCCCAATCCTTTACGATAAACAATTTCGTATCTTCTCACAGTATCTCAATTCATAACGCAAGATGTCGAATAACGCCGAAAGAATCGCAGAGGATGATTATGAGGAGAACAATGATTCTTCGCCTGTGACAGGAGCTTTCACGGACAGCTCCTATGCCAAAGAGACCAACCCCAGTTTGAAAGGTCAAGTTCCTGTTCAAGGAGACAATGAGCAAATTGAAGACCCCATGCAACCTCCATACTCCAACTCAGATCAGCAGCTCCGTAAGTATACCATTCTTGATCAATATGCAAGCAATCAAGCCATTAACAAAAAATAGAAGAGGACGAAAACGATGCGCTAGACAAGTCCAACATTTTGAGGGGAGATCGCCTCCGCCATGCCAAACCTCAATCTTCGAACAAATATAACGAAGGGCCAGGCGAGGACGATTTGCCGGCCGAAGCCTATTGATTCGTGATTTTCATTTTCCTATCAGTCTTTACGGGATGTTATTTCAGATTTATCTTGCTTCCCAGAATGATGAAATAGAACAAAGAAAACGGGATGTTCTATATATATGTGCTTTATCTGTATGATACCGTAACTTGTAGAGAATTCCTTTCAAGTGAGGAAGTCAAAAGGTAGTTTAGACCTTATGTAATGGAACGTCACTAGTTAGTGATTAGAGACCGAGTTATAATGGTTTCTCGCAAATATCGCAAAAAGGCAGTAACAGGGGACCTAAACTGACTGCCAACTATCATGAGCAATAATTCAATTGCTGTCATTAGTATTATCCTTGATTTTGTATATTTAAAGTTGCTTGTACCATGGAACGGCTTTGCAAGTGCATAACGCATCTATTGTTCGTCAGAATGGTCATACACGTCATGAAGCGGTGAGATCTCGATTCATCTAAATCGGACAAGAACCTTAAGGCACATAGTTTTCGAACCCAGAAGATCGAATGTGATAGCGCAAATGCGGCAATGGCAAACGTAGCCAAGGTCCATGAAGCCTGCCGAGGCTCCTATTGCGATTGTACGAGCCAGATTTTCCGCCAATGGACTTTCGGAAAACAACTAGAGCAAACCAGTTCAGTCGAAAAACTTATTCTCATTCTGACTACCCATTCCATGATTTCATTCTCTTTATTTCCCATTCCCTCACTGGTAGGCGAAGGCGTCATCATAGACTCTGATTAAATAGAGTGACATGATGATCATACAACGGGAAATGTCCTCCTAAGCTGAAATTACTTAAGTGGGCCTTCGCGCAGAACTAAATTAGCGAACCACGATTTATCAAGCTAAATCTCGTGTGCCGTTGGCCTTCTGAGTAATACGCTAGTCAGCGGATCTCGGCAATCAGGGCAGGCTCAGTGAGCGGATCTGTCTGCTCAGGCGTAGTTTACTGAGCATGAGCATGAGCATGAGCTTACATAAGGCTCAATAATCCGGTCATTGCACCTGAGGCCGCGCCCAGATCTATCCTGTGAGCAATAGCGGCGGAAAGGGTGAATATTAATATGGAAAAGGAAGCCAGGAATCGTTATAAAGAATTCGGTAGGTAGTTATTGCTTCGCTATGAAATACTACGCCCACGGGTCCCTCGATTAGACCTCAGGGTAGAGATCCGTTCTTCGAAGGAGAGGAATCTCTCGTCTAATCTTTGCTACCAAAGAGAGGTCAATATCCGCTGTCGCAATTTGTGGCTCGTCGTGATCTTCCCCTAGCTCCGCGACAATCTCTCCCCAAGGATTGACGATCATGGAATGACCATAACTTCGTCGTTTTTCATTGTGTGGACCAGCCTGTGCCGCGGCAATGACATAGGACTGAGTCTCAATGGCTCTGGCACGAAGTAGCGATTCCCAATGAGCTTTCCCTGTTGGCACTGTGAATGCTGAGGGGTAAGTGATAATATCGGCTTTCTGACGTCTCAAAGCCAGACTGATCTCGGGAAAGCGTAACTGGACAAATTATAAGCCGATGAGCTGAATCTGATTTGCAGTGCACACAGATGACTGATACTCACATCAAAACAGATTGCTAGGCCGACACGCCCTACAGGGGTTTCAAATGGCGGGAGAATTTCGTTGCCCGGTTGGACGCTCCTGCAGCCATTGCTCAATATTGGGTATCCCATTCGCATTGAAGGATGGAAAGATGAACTTACGCGCTCTCTTTAAGAACTGGTCCGTCCTTAATGTCAACGTCAAAGAGATGTATTTTCTGGTAGCTCTGTGTAATAACACCCTTATCATCGATCCAAATCAAGGAGTTCTTGAGTCTCTGCTTCGAAGCTATCTCATGGATGCCAATGTTGATATGAATTCTCTCTTGCTTGGCTGAACTCTGAAGTGCTGACACAAAGTCTCTTTGATCTGACGATCCAGCGAGGCAAGAGACTCATCGGCCGATGAAGCTATATAGTCCGAAGCCTCCGGCAGAAATAGAACCTGGTAAAGTATAAGCCACGGACCAAGCCGAAGTAAAATTATGGAATTCTTCATCAAATCACCTTAGCGCCTGCTGCAGCTGTTTTTTGAATCAGATTCTGGCATTGAGCCAAGTTAGAAGTTATGCTCGCTGTCGCGCAAAGTTGCCCCACGGCCTATCTCGAAAGTAGCAATCAGTGATCTCTGCTCATAAAACGAGTTCACATACTTACGGCAAGAACCATTGCGTTTTTCCTTTGTAGTGCCCCTCGGAGCTTGAAAAAGAGAAGGAAATATGAGGTGTATGGCGTAATAAGCCAAGTGCCTCACATCAAGCCCGCCTGTGGATCCAATGCCCTCACGGTAGGCTGATTACTCAGCTATCGCGATGCGATAACCGTCGCCCGCAAAGATCAATTTCTCACTTTGCTCCAAGTCCAATTTGACCTGCACAACTTGCTGATCTCCACCATCACAATGAAAAGTTTAAGGAGGGACTTTTCCTCCAACCCACAAGCCGCTAATGTCACCAGCAAAGTCTTCGTGAGGTCCACAAAAAGTGGAAAGGTGCAAAAGATTGTCCGCGAGCTCTACCTGCGGCAAGACATTCCTTGCTCATCGAAGCTCTGCTCATTATGCCCCTCAATTGCTCCAGCAGATGCGAACGGGAACAGTATGTCGCTTTGATATGGCAACTGAGTGCCTATTGCTAACAGGGTATAGTCACACCGTTCATCCTCTCCGATCGCCCCGCCGGTACCAAGGCGTTCCCTCGCGGTCACTACCTCGTCCCCGATACAAATGCGCTTTTAAACGGAATGGATCTATTCGAGCACACCGGTGCATTCTACGATGTGATTATTTTGCAGACTGTCCTCGAAGAGCTCCGAAATCAGTCGCTCCCTCTTTACAACCGTCTCCTCTCTCTGATCAAGACTGATGAGAAGCGCTTCTACCTATTCTTCAATGAATTCCGTCTAGAGACCCACGTGCGCCGAGAGCCCGATGAGTCGATTAATGACCGTAACGACCGAGCTGTGCGAACTGTGGCAAGCTGGTACGGCGAGCATCTCCGGACATCCTCGAAGAAGGGCAAAAAAGAAAAATCAGTTCCAGCGATCGTAGTTATTACGGACGATAAGGAAAATCTCCGGAAAGCTAAAGCTGAAAATATTACCGCTCTGTCGTTGTCTGATTACGTCGCTGGTTTGGAGGACTCGGAGAAGCTGTTGGACATGATCAGTGAAGCTCGGGAAGCACGAGATACAAAGGGCTCAGCTCGTGGGCAGCTATTCTACCCCGAATACTACTCTATGTCGAAGCTCCAGACTGGTCTCCGAGCAGGAACCCTGCACCAAGGAGTCTTCAATGTTTCGCCTTACAACTACCTGGAAGGCTCTGTCAACGTTCCGGCCTTTGACAAGCCGCTCATTATTTTGGGACGTGACAACAGCAACCGAGCGATCGCAGGCGATTCCGTTGTGATTGAAGTGCTGCCTCAAGATCAGTGGAAGTCTCCCTCGACAAAACTGGTAGATGAGGAGGCGCTGACCCGGAATGATAACCCTGATACTGACGACACTGAGCCTGTCGTGACGGATCGGGAGCGCAAGGCTCTCCAGGAGGAGGTCAAAAAGGCCCACGGAAAGAGCTCCGAAGGAAAGCCGCAGCCTACTGCCAAGGTCGTGGGTGTGATTAAACGCAACTGGCGCCAGTATGTGGGACATGTGGACTCCGGCTCTACTGGTTCTCAGGCTGCCTCTGGTCGCCGGCAGCAGACCGTCTTTGTATTGCCCATGGACAAGAAGGTTCCTAAGATTCGAGTTCGTACTCGACAGGCTGGGGATCTGGTTGGTCACCGTATCCTTGTGACCATCGATGCTTGGGACCGCGATTCACGCTACCCATCAGGTCACTTCATCCGCTCTCTGGGAGAGCTCGAGACAAAGGGCGCAGAAACAGAAGCTCTACTTCTGGAGTACGATGTCCAATACAAACCGTTCCCTAAATCTGTTCTGGACTGTTTACCATCAGAAGGACATGGCTGGACTGTACCCGCCTCGAAGGAGGATAAGGGTTGGAACGGCCGACGTGATCTTCGTGATCTGCTTATCTGTAGTATCGACCCCCCAGGCTGTCAGGATATTGACGATGCTCTTCATGCGCGCCCCCTGCCGAATGGCAACTTTGAAGTCGGTGTCCATATTGCCGACGTGTCACACTTTGTCAAGCCTAATAACCCAATGGACCTTGAAGCCAGTGTTCGTGGAAGCACTGTGTATTTGGTTGACAAGCGTATTGATATGCTTCCACACCTTCTGGGAACAGATTTGTGTTCAC
The DNA here is from genome assembly GCF_028827895.1 of Penicillium longicatenatum. Lineage (NCBI taxonomy): Eukaryota > Fungi > Ascomycota > Eurotiomycetes > Eurotiales > Aspergillaceae > Penicillium > Penicillium longicatenatum. Next base: position 3,075,713 of record NW_026643124.1, read on the forward strand.
TCAAGCCTTACGTCGAACGTTACGCTTTCTCCGTTATTTGGGAGGTCACTCCGAATGCAGAGATCATTTCTTCGGACTTCACCAAGTCTGTCATTCGTTCCCGCGAGGCATTCAGTTATGAACAAGCCCAGCTGCGCATCGACGATGCCTCCCAAACTGACGAACTTACTGAGAGTATGCGGAATCTCCTGAAGTTCTCCAAGATCCTGCGTCAGAAGCGTTATGATGCTGGTGCCCTCAACCTTGCTTCTCCCGAAGTTCGCATTGAGGCTGATGCCGATGAAGTCGGTGATCCGTTGGCAGACGTCAAAACTAAATCTATGCTCTCAACCAACAGTCTGGTTGAAGAGTTCATGCTACTCGCCAATATCACAGTTGCCTCCAAGATTTACGCCTCGTTCTCTCAAACTGCTTTGCTACGACGACACGCCACTCCCCCACCGCAGAACTTCGAAGATCTCATTAACCAACTCTCGAAGAAACGCAACATGGAACTAGACGTTTCCAGCTCGGGAGCCCTCGCTAACTCCTTGGACCGTTGCGTCGATCCCGAGAACCCCTTCTTCAACACCCTCGTCCGTATCTTGGCAACTCGATGCATGACTTCCGCCGAATATTTCTGTGCTGGAGCCCACGCCGAATCCGAATTCCGCCATTACGGTCTTGCTTCACCTATCTACACCCACTTCACCTCTCCCATTCGTCGATATGCTGATTTACTCGTCCACCGACAGTTGGCTTCCGCCATCGGCTACGAAGGTGAGGATGGCCACGCTGGGCTGGAGGGTGTCGCCACCCGTGGCAAGCTGGATGATATCTGCCGCAACATTAACTACCGTCACCGTAATGCGCAGTTCGCTGGTCGCGCTAGTATTGAGTACTATGTTGGCCAGGCGCTCAAGGCTCGTGGAGAGAAGATGGCCGTTGATGGTACCGATAAGGGCGTCGATGAAGAGGGATACGTGATGCGCGTTTTCGAAAACGGTGTCGTCGTCTTTGTTCCTCGGTTCGGTATCGAAGGTGTGGTGCGATTGGAGGACTTTGTGCTGCCCGGGGAGTCTAGTGGCTGGAATGTGACTGAGAGACGGGAACTTGCGGCGCATCGTACTACCGACTTTGATCCTGAGGAGTACACCCTTCGTGTGCAGGAGAAGGGCCACTCAGAGAAGGAGCGGGGTGTGCTTGTTGAGCTCTTCCAGAGAGTTCACGTTAATGTCAGCTCGGTTAAAGAAGAGGGCCGTGGTGCTGGCAAGCGAAGAGTCCGTGTCCTAATCACAGGTGCGTCGGACAAAAATTAAGGATTGAAGCCATATGTTAGAAACCCCAATTTACAATGATTATGTTCCCACAATGTTGCTACATCCGTTCTTCCTATTTCTGTAGTATGTGTCTAGTAATCTAGGCCTCTAATCTATACGTACTGGCTTTTCTTTGACGAGGCTTTACTGTTTGTATAACTCATTTATAAGGTGTCTGGGCCCAAGTACACTGCCAGGTGAACGTATACTTGCTTGTGGACAAGGTTCACTTTAGCCCCGAGTAGCAGCCTTGGCCCAGGTGGAGGTTTGATTGTCTTCGCTTTGTAGCTGCGAGTCCATGACTTTGGGTACAATGTTGTCATCCACACTTCATATCAAGCAGATATTGCGGTTTTCAAGATTCTCTATTCTAGTTTCGAGTTCATATCTTCTGAGGGCCATAAAAAGGTAAAACATAGGGGGTTGTGATAGAAGGACCAAGATCATTTTGTTTTAGCCCACCTGTATTGATATGATGGAGGGAACGATAATATAGAGTAGTACAGCAGGTAAGCAGGCAAAAATTGAAATGGAACATGCGAAAAACCCCCATCTAACAAAAGGATCGGAACATCGTATCTGCCATGGCAGGTGGTACAGGCGTCAACCGAAATAGTTGCTTTCCGATCTCTCTATGTACAGTGTACAATTTAGGCTCAAAAGCGGGCCATTCATTTCTTGGGCTCCTCCAGAATACCCTCAGCCTCCAGTCGTCGACGGGCCTCCTCAAGAGCCCAGGTTTGTATGCTGAAAGTAGGAGTTAGCATTCATTTCCGATTCATATTTCATGCAATGACCCTGTCAAGGACCCAGCCGAAGCTGGCAACCGAGGGAAACTCGAAACACAGGATACATACGAGGTATCGGGCTTGAAAACATATGCGACACCAGCAACCAGGAAGCTACCGATGAATCCATAGTACCAGATGTTCTCCCAGCCCTCTTTCACGTACTTGTGGCCAGGCTTGACACCGAACAGCCAGCCAGTCGGGGGGTCGTAGTGGTCACCATGGTCGGCGGCACGGAGATTGCTGCGAGTAGAGAAGCCCTGGATGTTTTGCGGCTTGCGGAGCAGGCAGCGCGAGCGAAGGATATGCGATACTGGTCGGGCAGGCATCTTGAAAATGGGGGTGGATGTGAGGTGACTAGGGAAGTCGGTAGCAGTCCAGCGAAGGAACTTTCGGGAATAAGAGCAAGGCAAATAGTCGCCTTAGCCAATTTGACAGCACAATCCCAATTGGTGGTATGGATTGACGAGGGAGGAAGGGGAGGGGTGTCGGCGGTTGATGGTGAAGCCGCAAAAGGCCGACGGGGAGCTGGTGGTCATCGCGCTAGCCCCTTTGGGCGATTTTACCTTGGCCGCCTTTCGGTGCCTTGTTGCCTTAATGCCTGACACAAAGAATCATGACATGCATGTTAATGCCTGACAAAGGGGGCAGGAGCGACGCGCGACGCGTCCGACCGTTATCGTCTGAACGCCAATTACAGTAATCCCCCTCTTGTCAACAGGGCAATGTGATGAGGCCTTTCAACTTCCTCATACCAACCCATTGAGTACATATTCTGTCCTCCCACTGGTATGTTCTCGGACTTGGCTTGGCTGGACATGCACTAAGTTCCACTACTAACATTGTTGGTCGCAGAGCTCCAGAATGTATTGCTACCCGCTTTAAGAAGAAGCATATAAAGCTAGACCGCCGCCATGGCGTCGAACAAGAATACTTATCCAGTCTCCTCCAATTCTCGCAAGAAGTTGAATGCTTTTCGCTACCAAGACGACGATTTGCCTACGAATTCGACAACGTCGAAAGATGGGACCAATGAGGCTCATCGCAACAAGGAAAACCAAAGCTCGTGGTTGAATGGTGTGGTGGAATCAATGCAGACGTCAACAGATAGACCTGAACCAGCTGAACAGCCTGCAGCCCCAAACGCCGTGGCAGAAGCTTCGAAAGAATCCAAACCGGCTAAGGATTGTCCACAGACCCCCGGAAACCGAATACCTCTGGCGGATCTAATCAGCAATGCTGAAGACTCTTTCAACCCCGCTCCAGGTCCTGAAGTGACACCTGTTGATCATGTCATTTGGCAGCATATTCCAGCCAGCTCGAATCCCGACTCATCATCCCAAACACCGGCTGGTCGGAGGAGGAAACGACGACATAGCTCCTCGCCCCCAGGATCTCCATCGAAAGACAATTCATCAAAAGTCCCAAAGGAGCCACTTGATCTACAATCAATTCAAGCGCTCTTCAAGACTCCCCAGCACGATCTGGCTACAGAGTTATGGAACAATTATATGGATAAAAACATGGTCGGGAACTCGGAAGATCTTCCAGCGCCACGTCTTGCCAATCTCCTCTCCTCTTCACCTCAGACCCCAGGATCAGGCCGAACAAGTCGCGAATCTTCCGGATTAAGGCGCTCGATTAGTTGTGCTGCTGAATGGCCAACTTCTTGTGCGAAGAGAAGACGAGTTGTGCGACAAGAACCCAACTCAGGCCGAGGAATATTCTCACGCACAAACAGCAATGTCCTGGATTCGGGCAAAGGGAAATCATCAAGGATCAATTTTCTCCTTGACAAAATTGAGCGAAGTCTTAAACCAGCTCAGCCAGCCGAAGCGGGCCCGCCGAACTCCTCCCCCTTGCGACAACGTCTCGACGCGGAACGATGTCGTTCATCTTCCCCGATTGCTGATAGAAAAGGCCAAGGGGACACCGCTGCAGCTCAAAAGCACTTAGCTGAACCTGAAAGCAACCCCGGTGTTAATCTAGCGCCGATCCTTGAAGGGTCTTCATCGGATTTTGGTGATGATGATCTCGATCAGGACTTCATGGACTTGGCCGATGCCTCAGAAGATCCATTCGTTTTCCCTCCCGCAAGCCGCGATAGTGGCAAGGAGTTTGGCTCTTTTGGATCTAGTTGGTCAAAGCTGGCCGCAGAGAAGCCATCTTCGAGCAATCTCAAGCAATCATCGACTACTGATAAGGATTCACACATTGTGAACAACATCCTGAATAAAGAAACGAAGCCTGATGATTCAGATGACTTCGATGACGATTACGGAGATTTCGACGATATTCTTGCGGAGTGTGATGAAAAGCCGGGAAAAATCGATTCATGCAAACCTACTACTGTGGAGCAACAGACTGTGAAGAAGCTGGAACCATCCCCTGTCCCCTCAATGGTCCAAGTCCTCGCCAAGTCAGGCACACCAACACCCGCTGCTGCGGATACGTTTTCTGATGATGAATTTGACGACGATTTTGACCTGGATGCTATTGAACAATCCATGAAGCAGACAGGTACAGATGGAGCCTACGTTTGTCGCTCTTAGTTGATTTTAATCATAAAAATATGCTAAAACAATGAAATCATAGAATCTCAAAGATCGCAAGGCTATCAAGCGTTATTCAATCGTGGACATCGCTGAAGGTGCGTATGTGAATTCAAAAGGACGTACACAGCCTGAGCAGGTTTGTCATCTCAGCCAATCCGTATTTGCAAGGAATATATCAGTTGACAAGAAAATAGGTCCTCTCGGTTGAAGATGAAAAAACGAAAGCCCGCAAAGTCATCGTACTGCGTGAGACTTGGTTCGATACTCCCTGCAACAGGGACTCAACCCTTCATTTGGTTGGAGAGTTTGACTCATCTGGACTATGCATAGTGGATAATACCAACCACATGGTTATTCTTCACCCTGATCATCTCATCTCCGCTACGGTTGTAGCGGACTCAATTGACTGTCAGCGCCGTGCAGTCATTCAAGATCGTATTAAGGCTTTTTCTCAACTTGAAGCACCACAAGTCTTTGGAACTATCTTCCACGAAGTCTTTCAAGAGGCACTCAAAGCGAACCAATGGGATATGAATGCTCTTGGGTCCCTGGTAGACGTCGTTCTTCAAAGACATATTGAAGACCTATACGCAATCCAGATGAGTGTACCCGAAGCCACTGAGAATGTGATGAGCAAAATTCCTACGGTGCAAGCGTGGGCCGATGTTTTCCTTCATGCCGAACCACGAGTACGTGTACCTTTCAACCTGTATATTCGCGATGCTAACAATTCATTCCTACAGTCCAACTCTATCGTTGAGGACCGTCATAATGCAAAACTCAATTTGAGTATCAGCAAACTGCTCGAGGTGGAGGAGCACATCTGGTCCCCAATGTACGGACTCAAGGGCAATATCGACGCTACAGTGCAAGTTGCATGCAATGGTGAAGACGGCAAGAGAAATCTCGTGGTCCCACTCGAACTCAAAACTGGAAAACGAGATACAAATCAAGGGCATAGAGCCCAAACGGCTCTTTATACATTGCTTCTCTCGGATCGTTACGGTTTGTCTTCAATCATGGGATATGAGAGTGATATCATACTAACAGTATGTTTAGATATCGATGTGACTTTTGGTCTGTTGTATTATCTCGAGCTCAACAAAACCTTCAGTATTCGGGGCATCCGACACGAACTACTCCAGATGGTGCAAGTGCGCAACCGCTTGGCAGTTTACATTCGCGAGAAATTGCAGCTTCCCCCTATGCTTAAAAGAGCTCGCATGTGCAATAGATGCTATGCGAAAACCCCTTGCCTCATATATCATAAGCTGTTAGAGGGAGGTGATGGCGAAACAAGCGGCATGGGGGAAGATTTTGACGCAGTTACTAGCCATTTGACCCAAAAAGATCGCGAATTCTTTAACAAATGGGATGAGCTTCTAACCAAGGAGGAGGGAAACTTGGCCAAGTTTCGACGCGAGCTGTGGACCTTACTGAGCAGTGAGCGCGAATCTCTCGGTCGTTGTTTTGGAGACGTTGTTATCGATCCTCACTCAGCCTTTGAGGATAAAAATGGATCCAGGATCAATCGCTATCGTTATACTTTTACTAAAAAGCAACCTTCTCCGGGCTTTACTTTCGCAGAGTCCCAGGTCACCGTTGGCGAACCAATCGTTGTTTCTGATGAAAAAGGACATTTTGCCCTTGCCAATGGCTATGTCCTTCAAGTGAGCAGGCTGCATATCACTGTTGGTGTGGATCGAAGTCTGCTCAACAGTCGAGCACGCACTGCCGGGTTCCACCCGGTCACAAATCAGTCCTTCACGGGCATCATGGAAGTTGAAAAAGATGGAGATGATGTGCTCGAAAACCCTCTTGATGAACGGGTGACTTACCGATTGGATAAAGACGAGTTCAGCAATGGCATGGCCAATATTCGCAACAATCTCGTCTGCATGATGGACAAAGAACTCTCTCAGGCAAGGCATCTCAGGCGGCTCATCGTCGAAGGCGAACCCCCAGTGTTCAAGCCTTCGTCGTCTGCATACACCATCTCCGACCCAGAAAGCCTCAATGTTGATCAAAAAAAAGCCATTGAGAAGGTGATGAGTGCCAAAGACTATGCTCTTATTCTAGGGATGCCAGGAACCGGCAAAACAACTACAATTGCCCATCTCATACGTGCACTCGTCGCACAAGGCAAGAGTGTTTTGCTGACGTCCTACACTCATACCGCGGTAGACAACATCCTGCTAAAGATTCGCGATGACAACATTCGAATCCTTCGTCTTGGTGCAGCCACCAAGGTTCATCCAGAAGTACAAGAGTTTGTTGATTTAGCAGCAACCCCCAAATCGACCATCGAGGAGCTCAAAGACTCTTACGAAAAACCACAAGTTGTGGCATCAACATGCCTGGGTGTTAATCATCAAATCTTCAACCAGCGTATCTTTGACTATTGCATTGTCGACGAAGCCTCACAGATTACCCTTCCTGTATGCATAGGTCCTATCCGCATGGCGAGATGTTTCATTCTTGTCGGTGACCACTATCAGCTTCCACCACTAGTCCAAAGCAAGGCCGCGGCAGAAGGCGGACTCGATGTTAGTCTCTTCAAGCTGCTGTCCGATTCCCAGCCTGATTCAGTCGTCAACCTGGAGCACCAGTACCGCATGTGTGAGGATATCATGCTACTCTCAAACACGCTCATCTACTCGGGTCGCCTCAAATGTGGCACGCCAGAAGTCGCGGCCCGTTCATTGCAAATCCCAAACATCGACGCTCTTGAACAATTCCATTTCGATGAATCTCATACTTCCCAATCTGTGCATCAACAACATGTGTGCCGGGGGCCAAAACACGGCAGCTGTTGGTTAGACGACTTGTTGGCACCATCGGCAAAAGCACTGCTGGTCAATACCGATCCCCTTGGACCTGCAGCTCTCGAAACTCTGCAAGGACAACGAGTTGTCAATTCCTTGGAAACTATTCTATGTACGCAGCTTGTCGAGGCATTCATTGCCTGTGGTATACCGGCCCGAAACATCGGTGTTATCACCTTTTACCGCAGCCAGCTTGCACTTCTCCGACATAGTCTTCGCCGGTACGCCCCAGAGCTAGAGATGCACACCACCGATAAGTTCCAGGGTCGCGACAAAGAGATTGTGATCCTCAGCTGCGTCCGCAGTAACTCAGAAAACCATGTCGGTGAGCTAATGCGTGACTGGCGTCGCGTAAACGTCGCCTTCACTCGTGCCCGCACCAAGCTCCTTGTCCTCGGCAGCAGATCCACTATGCGTGATGGTAACGAACTCCTTCGTAAATATGTTCGCCTCGTTGAAAGCAAAGGCTGGGTTTATAATTTGACACCAGGCGCTGCCGAGAGTCACTCTTTCCAGTCTGACATATTGGACTCCTCACAAATGCCTTTTGCGTCTCCGGGTGCCGCCAAGAAGAGAAGTCCTACTGTCAAGAATGAAAACCAGTCCCGTGAGCCACTCAGCCCTCTCGGTTCGAGACAACCCGCTTCGAATCTTCGAGTACCAGCAAAAAAAGGAGCAAAATTGATGAGTGGCAAAACAGTCCTGGGGAACAGACCCATCCTTCAAGACATTGTGAATGATACTATTGGCTAAGATGGGTTAGAGGCTTCTTTTGGTCACTTGTGTCCTGTTTCGTTCCTTGTACCTATCTACCTACCAAGATACCTGGCATTGTGCATTGTCGAGTTGGATATTTTACATCAGGGTTGTGGATATCCTTGGAAATTTGTACAGCTAAGTTACTGCACTGGTCTTCAAATATTAAATAGAACCCATTGAAAATCACAAATGACTATCTAAAAGATTGCTGCAATGCCCCTCGCTCCCTATAGTAACAGAACACTCGGTGGCTCACACACAGCCCTCTCGAGCAAGACGACGCAGGATGTAATCAACCTGCTCATGGTCTTCTATCAGGTGGAAGCCGTACGCTGGGGTGCCATCGCGCCCATGGTCCTCATGGTCCTCAAGTGGATAATTGATGACCAAATGCTCCTCATCATCATCACCAGCCCTCCAGAGGTAAGATCGAACAAACATCCCATGAAAAAGGATGAACCAGCAATCATTCGTGTTGTTCTTGTCTTTGTCGACAAAAACAGACAGCCTATTCTCAATCTCCTCGCAATCCTGCTCGCTGAATGGACCCATGCCAAGCTGAATATCGACGAGAGCTTGGTTTGCAAGCTCATATTTGGCAGGTGCTTCGGGATACCATCGGCGAATAGCAAGATCGACATTCAGATTCCAGTCGGCTTGAAGTCGAGGCTGGAAATCCATTGCGTAGTCCAGGCTTTGCGGGAAGTAGTAGTTGAGGATTCCCAGCACCATTGCACTCATTGTTTCCTTGGTAGGGCTCTTGACATAAATTTCCATCATCATCTTGATTAGTGGGACCGTGTAGTACTCGGAGGCCATGGTGATGTTTCTGGTGGAAGCTTTGAGTTGGGGTAACGAGTTCGGTTTAATTATTTGCTGTTGAGGAATCTTGGAGGATGATGGTGATGGTACGATGGAAAGAAGAGCTGGAGATCAGATGCCTATATATTAATATTTGGAGTACTGTATTCATCCTTGTATGGATATACCTGCTGAAAGAGATGATTTGCTGGCATTGAACTGAACCCTGAGCCTTGGAAGCCACGTGAGCTTCTCCATGGCAGGAAACTAAGACATCTCATCATGGAAATCACTCTGCGGTCTCTTATCATTCTTTCAATATCAAAAAAGAATGTAATGAGACTGAAACCTTGGAAAGCTATTAAAAAGAAGTTTAATGCCAGATCCAGGACACTCTTTAGACACTATATAAGATCACTTCTATCAAAGATATTATGTCTGAGATGCCGAAACATCATGCGTTAATCTGAAACGCCCCGGAATATTCTAGCCTTTGTCTCACTATTTGTAGTATTCCGCCACCCAAGTCTTTATCTGGGCAACTTCAGTATCAATCACCCTCTGTACACCCGCATTGACCACGCCGTTCTTCAGAATAAGATCTGAGCAGTGGAAGCCACCAGGAATAATATTGACAGGCGCGGAAGCTCGGGACTTGAGAGGACCTCCAGGGCGGACGGAAGATGAAACACCACTCTCTCTCCAGGGGTCATATTGTCTAACATTTCATGTTAATATAACATTCTCACTCAGTTCAAAGGAAGATGCAAAGTCTTACCCATTGGTCCAGGTCAATCTGGTAGTCTTTGTCAGATCCCAACCCTTGGTCATAGCGTTGACATCAGCCGCATTCTTGCCCTTGGCACTGCCATAGGTGTAGCCGTTGACAGTGGGAAAGAAGAGAGGGCATTGTCTCTGCCAATACTCTGCGTTGACGGTTCGGGAGACGATGGTCGTGACATCAGATGGCGCGCCGCTGTATCGATCAGACTTCTGATCTGAAGTATGGACATGGGTGTGACTTACTCCTGCCAATAGAAGAGCGGCTCGTTACAAAGAAGCCACTGCCATTGCCTGTCAATTTTGTTGTCTACAGATATATCTGTGAAGAAGGGGCTGGAGGCATTGTAGGTGTCATAGCAGGCGGTGCTGTTGCTATCCGTCCAGTAACCGTAGCTGGCGCATGCTAAATTTGATTATTGTCAGTGACGGAAGCTCGGTTGAAGCTGAGTCGACTTACAGTCAGGGAAGAAGACGGTCTTGAACCATTTGGCGTAACCTTTAAGGGCCTTCTTAAGGCCAACTCCATCTGCTCCAGGTACAGTGCTTGCTCCTGCTTCGACATTCTAAACCTGCGTCAGTACTGAGTGATCTCTCCAGGTAGAAAGACGATGCCTACTTCAACATAGTCACAGAATTCAAAGAACTCGGAGTATCCAGTATAAAAGCTGTTTGACTGCCACAGCCAAGGACCATTCTCCAATGCACTAATCAATGTGAGTCTTCATGTCGAGCGTGGATGGAGTGGAATGAGGGAAACATACGCGGCGAAGTCATCATAGTGCTTCAGATCTTCGAGTCCGAATAGTGCTTGAAGTTCTTTCTGTTGTGCTTTTGTGCCATATTTACTGACTTGGTCAACATAATCGACTACCCGAGAGACATCTGCACTGCAGTTCTTTGCCATGCCTTCCTGGACAGGCTTGAAGTATTGCCACTAAACTCTTATTAGCACTCATAGATGTAGCAGAGCCTCATGATTAGCTTACGTAGTCATAAATTGCCTCGACGGGAGCGCTGGATGCATGGTACGCCCAGAAAGTACCTGGAGCAACCGACTCGACCCAAGCGGACAAAGCACCACTGTATGATCCTCCACTGAAAACCCAAGGCTATTGATCACAAAATATTAGCCTTATGGGGCCTTTAAGCATCAAACTTGTGTACACATACGGCATTTTGAGCATTGCTGCTGCTGTTCGTGTCAAACGGCAGATCCACGTTCTTTGCAAAGTACGTCAAATCTGCAATACTATGTTTCAATGTCAAATATTGCAGATTTTCGGTGGTCAAATCATCATATGGTGAAGATTCGCCCCAATAACGGTCTATTGAGGGGGCAACGATTAGCTTTATGTCCACTTTCGAAAAGGATGGGCACTTTACGCTCAAGCAGAATCACCGCGCCCTTGATCTCCTGGGCATAAAGGCCTGTAATCGTCACATTGGTCAAGTAGCCAGTATAATCCGCAGCCGCAGATTCACCGGGCGTGAACAGGACCACCTAGTAGTTTTCCATGGCTAGTTAGAATATGGTTCTGCTCTGGATAACCAGTTAGGGCAAGGTGCTTACAGGAGATCCTGGGCCGTCCCACCATTCTGAATTCCACCAGAAGCGCTGAGAGAAAGTTCCAAGACTCGGGTCCTCATGATCAAGTAATTGTTCGAATGTGGATTCCTGGATCGTAGAGGTTGACTCTGATGTTGCTGGGGGTGGAGCAGGTCTTCGCATGCCTACCGCCTGAACAAACGGGACGGCTAGCAACGAGACTGCAATGCTAGGTAGTATATACATTGCGGCAATATAATGAAGAGAAATCTCCAGTCAATTTTGTGAGGAAACCCCGGATAGGCTCCTTTTAAAGGTACTGAGGGCATGACTGCCCCTCTTCTGCAGCTAGTCATGGTGCCTGTCTTAGTGCTCTCAAACCTGATCAAGACGGGAAGGTTAACGGAGTGGAGACGTAGATAGCAATTACCTTGTCATATGGTGAAGCGAGAGCTGTCCGGCGGAGTTCCTAGCGTGATTTGTATTGCCTAAATGCACATCGAAGAGACTGAATTCTATGGCATTTCAAGCCTTTTACATTTCAATTTTTTTTCCTACCCATATTTACAGTTACCTAAACATACCATAATTTCAATCAGACTCAATGCTCACACAAACGTCGCAAGGAACATAGTATTGCCTTTCTGGGTTTGTTATAAGTCAACCTCGTTGCTGCTGCGGGGGCAGGGCTAACACCGCCGGGCTATGACACGCCCGTCGGGTGTCCGTGATTGCGTCTCGTGGGGCCATCATCCAAGTAAGATCCTCAACTGTGACTGGTTGCTGATAAGTATGATAAGAGCTAGCGGATTTGGGGGGCGAGAGCAACCCCGATCAATAGGGTCAGAAGGATCGAAAGCTAGGAGTTATCCAGGGGAAAGTAAGAGTCCACGAATTCCCCCGCACTCGTCAAGAGGTGTCGATGCCACACGGGATAGCCGGATGATTGAGTATTCTGTCGGCATAAGGCCTTTGTTCATGCAGGGAATCAATATATCTACCTGCCTAACCCGGGCAAGCGCCTTTGCCATCCTTATCGCGAATAAACTGTTGAAGATTATGGGACTATTCAGGGCTACCATACCTAAAATAATTTCCAATGCCGAGTATGGGGTAGGAGACACCAATCATGAGGCCGATGGTGCCATTGAATCACATTTCTATTTTCACAAGGCTGAGTGTATTGTAATTTGATTCGCAGGTCGCAACTAAGTAAGTCATTTGCCTAGACAAGCTAGGTAAGTGATTGTCACTGTGTATCGTGTTTAGCCACGCAGTCTCGCATGAACACATGGAACTAACTCTCTTGCTATTTGCCGATCTTACTACGTTGCATCAAAACAAAATAGTAGCATTTTGTACCTCTCATATGATCCACGAGTGCACTAAAGGAGACTCCACTGGAGTGGCAAAAAGAAAAGCAAAAAGGATGGACTCGCGGGGAATCGAACCCCGGACCACTCCCATGCTAAGGGAGTATTATACCACTAAACCACAAGCCCAGTGCGTGGAAATAGCTTCGAATTCAAATTAAATATACCACGAACTTCATCTCTGGGGCAAGTCCGGATGTCGCAGGTCATGGAAATCAATACAGGGAGTGGTGATTATTATTCATCAAAAGAGGCAAAAATGGAATTGATCTATGATCATTTGGAGAAATCAAAACAATAATGCTGAGTAACTTCAACTTCGGGGTAGAAAAAAAAAAAAAAAAAAAACCAAATCTTGTCGCATTTGAATCTGATTTGCATCGAGTGGTTGAATGTGGAAGATGGGCTGGAGTTCTCAAGACGGAGATATATAATAAAGATCGCGAACACCGAATGGAAATAGATTTGCGGCCGCCAGACTTCCAAGTTTCATGCAAGAAAGCACATAGGAACTGATAGGATTAAAATGACATCAGATTATAAAATGCTATATCATTAGTTCAAGGCTAGCTGCCTAATTTCCATCGGCGGCGGTGTTGCTTCAGAGGTTTTTTTGTTCTGAAAGTCCACACCTCATCCATGGCCCCAAGCCCTGGGGATCAATTATTCGCTCACGAGGTCTTCCCTATCTCCTCTCGCTCTATGAGCTCTGTATGGGTTTGGAAATTGCTCACAATCCGCAAAGTGGTATAGTAGCTGAAGGACAATGCAGCAAACCAGAATCCACAGTTGATACTTGCTGTCGCAATCAAACTCGTGGGAACAGCTTGAACTGCAAACTCTACAGCAGCCCCGACTTTTTTAATTCCTCCTAGTAGAGAGTGACATCGAACTTGACACCCCGGTCAATCTGAAAGTTTCCCGATGGACTAGTATATATAATTCTCAACTAGAGCGAGGCTGATACGTGATAAAGCGCAAAAGCCCGACCGAATGAGTGCTGATTGCCCCATTCAAAGAAAGGGCTTGTGCGCCTATATACATCCTGTATAATGATCACTCAGATTCATGTCGTGCTGTGAAGAAACGCAGTGAGCATAAAGGTAAACATTGTCAGCCATCTAGACTTCTGTGCCAGGGCAGATCAACATAGAAAACAACCAGCCATAAAGCTGCCGAGAGCCCGCGAGCTAAACGCCTATTAAATATCCAGATAAGTACCCGGGCACTCTTGAATCCATATAAAGTACCAAAAAGAGGAGAGGCAAGCAGGACAGACCTGCCTCTCGTCAATTATCACATCGAGCGAGCGTCTTGCCGCCAATAAGAACCACGAGATGCACCAATCCGCGTGTTGATGCCTTGTTGCACCTTTTCCTGGCTTTATGACAAGAGTCCAAGTACCAAACCCCGATAATGGATCATGGTAAAGAAAATATTAGTCTGGTACCCAGCCTGCCCTTCATGATCCACATCATGTTTAATCCCTAGCGAAACAGCTTCGCCAATGATGTTACAAAAATTGCGGCATGTGAGTCACGTTGCAGTGTAGTAACCGGACTTATGCTACTCTGGATAACCGTTTGCGATAGCGCCTTCAACGCTCTAGAAAGCCTCCGCGCTAAGTCCACATGTCACGGAGCCTAGGTACACAAGCCATGTTGCACCAGTATGAATACTTGGACACAGACCGGCGGCATATTTGAATCGAGGGATAGAGCGCAGTCGAACTCAAGGAATTTGGTCATTCAAGGCTCTAGTAAGCAGGTGAATCTCATTAAAACGTAGATCAGGGCTTTTGGAGCCGCCGACTCCATGGCCATTCATAGTGCTCCATATCCCTAAGGCAAAATTACGTAAAGGCCCACGACACGGTTTGAAGATACATGAGAGGCTGTTTTGAATCACTTGTCGTGATGATGTTGGTATGTGCTTGATCTGTCATCAGAAATAAAATGATTGGAGCGGTATGTCTGATACGAGATCAGATCTATATAGACAAACAAATGGGCTTGGAAACTGGATAAAAAAAGCTTTAATTGAATAGTACTAGATTTGTAACTACACATGCCGGGGATAACATCGGCCGCCATACGTGCTGGATTCTCTTTCACAGTTGAGGATTATCTATTTTGGTTGCCGCCGCTTCAATGAGGGCTTCCAATTAGACCCAGCCTCCCTAGTACCATACCCGTTTAGAAAGGAATAGTCCATATTATAGGCAAATCGATTTTAAAAATTGTAGAAGGAACAAGTGGCGAAAAATTCAAAGTATCGCGCTCGACATGCCCTGGTTTTAGAATTTCAGAAAGACCCCGTCCTCAATATATTCTTCCCTTTCCCAGGTCTTCTCAAGGCGCATTCTACCTTGTTTGAAAATCTAATTATCTTCTCGCATGTATTATACAAACCGCGATCATTGAAATCATAGATTGTGATCCTCAGTGTTTGATTTAGTCCAAAAATAAGCATGGCTGCACTGGTTATTCTGCATCTTGGGCCTCCTCAATGGAATGATTGTACGAGTACATACTTTAGCGATCATATCCCTACGTTCTGGTTGGTCACTGAGACCAGTAATCTGGCCAAGCATTATTCCGGGCTTGAAAGCTTGATGCGGGCTTGATATAGGCTTTGGGCTTCCCAGAACGCAGCCATCTCTAGCCCCCAGCGCGTATGCACGCTCAGGGCACGACCGGGCCTTTTCTTTTTTTTTTTTTTTTTCTTTTTTTTTTCACCCGACCGAATGCCGGTCGTGACCAAGGACACGGGCCCATCAAGCGGCATCCGTTATAGCTTATTTGCCTTTTAGGGCCTCCAAATTGTCACAGGACTGTCCTGGCTCACGCCGTGCATGAGGCTTAACCCCAAAGTGGTGTTCATTCGTGCGATATTGGCGTGCGACAGTCAGAATCAAACCTAGCCGAGGCAAAAATAGCGCCCCTGAGCGGCCCCAAAAGTGCTTTCATGAGGTCCGCCACATCCTCCTGACCAGGGCGACGAATTCATTGGAGGAATCCAAAAGACAGATTTGGAAGAGCTTTTCTAGATTCATGAGCCAAAGACGCTCAGGCCCAACGAAGGCGTCGAGGGATCATAACCGAGCAGTAAGCAATTACGGCTAAAAGAGAAGAGACCGATGTAGACACCCGTGCCAATTATTCCTGGTCGCTGAGTCGTCCGTGCTGAGGCCATCTATTATGTTGGTCTGGCCGCCGGGGAATTTCCACTTTGGGCCCGGCGATTGAGGGAATCCAGTAAAGGCGTACTCAATTCCAATTTCCAGCAATTACGAATGATCAAGTAGTTCTGTGGGTGGCGGCCCCTGAGCGTTAGCGTTGGGCGCTCTGGTGATGTAGTCCGACGAGAACCCTTACGTATGCTCTGTATGCTGTCCGGACCATTCATTGTGGGAGAATGGGAGGGGAAATACCAAATTTCAAGGCTAGAAGACGGATGGTATCTCACAATTTATCCCGAGGAGGAGCGAGCTTCACCAATCAGACCAAAGACTAGGTTTCATCAAGTCCGGTGGCTGCGGCGCTCGGTTTCTTTTACCCCGGACGCTTATCCCTTTAGATCCTACCCCGCAGGACCCCGGATTAAAAAAAAATGAATTAGCAGCAGATGAACGCCCATAACTCCTATAATAGAAGGGTTGGGACTTATAAAGAGCATGTAAGGTAGCTGCTTGGCTCATTTTCGTTTCTTTCCTGTGATTTTCTTCCTTCTCTACTACGTGTGCTTGGTCGGCACACACTAGCCAATATGAGTAGCGCTCCCAATGAACCACATGGCGACCCCTATGAGGTTGAAGACAAGGCCGCCGTCGCTCAAGTCGATCATGCCGCCGATTTAGACGAAAAAGCACAGGTTTCCGATTACAAGGCGGATGCCATTGCTGCAGAAAATGCGGAGCACGACATGACCGTGATGGAGGCTGTTCGAGCCTACCCGATGGCGTCTTTCTGGGCATTTGTGATGTCTTTCACGATTGTACTGAGCTCCCTTCCCATATATCCTGGTGGCCGGTCTCCACAACGAGGAATCGCAACTAACAATATGGATAGATCATGGAGTCCTACTGTGTCTTCCTTATTGGTAACTTCGTCGCCCTACCGGCATTCATAGAGAAATACGGTGTATATGATGCGGCAACCAACGGCAAAGTTATCGTTACC
Source organism: Penicillium longicatenatum (assembly GCF_028827895.1). Classification (NCBI taxonomy): domain Eukaryota; kingdom Fungi; phylum Ascomycota; class Eurotiomycetes; order Eurotiales; family Aspergillaceae; genus Penicillium; species Penicillium longicatenatum. Next base: position 3,092,622 of record NW_026643124.1, read on the forward strand.
AAGTGGCAGTCAGCGCTTCAAGTTTCTGGGCAGCTCGGTGCTTTGATCGGCGTGTTCCTCGCTGGTCCTCTTACTAGCCGGATTGGCTATCGTTGGGCAACTATCAGCGGTCTCATGCTTTTGAATGTTTTCATCTTTGCATTTTACTATGCCGAGTCGATGCCCGTGATTTTTGTGGCCCAGCTTCTTGAGGGCATGCCTTGGGGTATCTTTATTGCCAACGCGCCCGCCTACTGCAGTGAGATCGTTCCAATTAAGCTACGAGCCCCAGCAACACAGATGCTACAGATGTTCTGGGCTATTGGCAGTATCATTGTTGGTGCTGTGACTTATGTCTATAATACTAACCCGGACCCAAGTGCTTACAAGTATATGCCCCTCATTGCTATATGATAAGCGACATTGCTAATGCATTGAGATCAGGATCCCTATTGCGCTGCAATGGATTTTCCCCACTCCACTTGCTATCCTCATTTTCCTTGCCCCCGAATCGCCCTGGTGGCTTGTTCGAAAAGGACGCTTTGAAGCCGCAGCAAATGCAGTCGAGCGTCTCGGACGTCGGGCGAGGATGAATTCCAGCGAGGCTGTCGCCATGATGCGTCGTGTCGTCGAACTCGAGAAGACTGAAAAGGAACCTAATCATCTGGAGCTCTTCAAGGGCACTGACCTCTACCGTACCCTCATTGTATGTGGTGTATACGCGGCACAGAACCTGACGGGTAATCTGATCGCCAACCAGGCCGTTTACTTCTTCGAGCGTAAGTTCTTCTCACTAGCTGACGCATAAAATGCAATCGCTAATTCCAAGAACAGAGGCCGGTATCTCGACAAATACTGCATTCGCCCTTGGTCTGATTACGTCGGCACTGCAGTGGATATTCGTCATGTTGTCGTGGATCCTTACCTCGTATCTAGGCCGTCGTACTATCTACCTCTGGGGCTCATTTATCAACGTAATAATGCTCGTCGCTCTCGGAGTTGCGGGCTCAGTTGGTAAATCGAATTCGGCCTCTCTTGCACAGGCCTCTCTGGGTCTCATCATTTCCGTGCTCTTTACCCTTGGCCCAGCGCCGGCTTCGTGGGTCATTATCGGAGAAACCTCAGCTATCCGTCTTCGACCGCTCACGACTGGTATCGGACGTGCTTCGTACTACATTGTGGAGATTCCCTGCATCTTTTTGGGAAGTTATATGCTCAACCCGACGGTATGTTTCAACTCATGATTCTTCTCTCTCTCCCTCTCTTTCTCTCTGTGCCGTCGCGTGAATATGTGCTGACGAATAGGCATGCAGGGTGGAAACCTTGGCGGCAAGTGCGGCTACGTCTGGGGTGGCACTGGTCTGTTTTGCTGGGTCATGGCGTATTTCTTTGTGCCTGAGATGAAAGGCCGGTCCTACCGTGAGATTGACATCCTCTTCAACCGTAAGGTTCCGGCTCGCAAGTGGAAGGAAACCGCTATCGACATCCAAGACGACAGGTAGATGGAGTTGTAGCTGAGAAGGTAGTACCCGGAGAGTGAACAAGGCGTGGTATGTTGCTTGGAGAAATGAATGTATTTATTAATCGATAAGATCCAATCTAACTTGGAGGCATTATCATCTATCATCTACTACGCTGGACTCTAGTGGGCCATCCTTAAGTATCTTGGAGGTTTCCAACAAGATTTTCATCCTAACAAACGATTACTCTAGCTGGGCAAGAGAGCGTAACTACAACAACAAAAGAATTGCCAACGCGATCGAATTCTTTATGAGGATTGGGAACCGTTCCGAGCAAGACGCGAAAAGCCACACAAAGCAACTGATCCTGGATTACGAGAAGCTATTTCTTGAGCAGATGTCCGAGATATATCGCCGGAATACTCATCTTCCCCTTCAATTGAGGAGGATTCTCGAAGTAGCCGAGGTATCCATGGGTGGGAACCACTACTGGAGTGCAATTTGCCCACGGTATCATTCTTTGGAAGAAGTGAATGTTGAACCTGAACCAACAAGAACGGAAAATTTCGATTTGCAACAAACGGAAAGCCGAGTTAGCCGCGAGAAAGAGCCATATGAAGAAGAGAATCTTGGCTTGGTACATCAGATCAACTTGGATGTCCCTAAGCCATATTCGGCCTTATCAGCGGCAATGAAGGGAAGCAATCTCCTTGACGGCTCAGTTCTATTAGCACCGCAAAAAAACGTCGCGTCTCTTTCGTCGAAGAATGTTCGATCGAAATTGATTGATGCTATGAATGTATGGCTTAGGGTATCTGCAAAACTTCTGTCAACTGTCAAAGGGGTCTTACCCGTCGCCCACGGCGCAATAATATTAATAGTGATGTTGCTGTGGATCAAGATACTCTTAAGTGATCGCATCAATCCAAGGAGACCGGTCTTGCACGTGGCATACAGGCTCAAAGGCGCGGCGTCAATAAATGTGGCCGCTGCTGTGGTAATCATGATTTGATGCGGTCTACCGGGTTCATTGCAGAAGAATTAATTACCGCATCGGATTACGAAAAGATGACCGATAAGATTGATATTAATTGAGTCGAGTTTTGGCGGCTGCAGTCTGCCTGTCGAGGCATTAATTGCCTCGTTCAGGAGTGTTTCCCCGGAAGTGACACCGGCGTTGGATATTACCGCATCGATCACACCAAACTTCTCGGATCCGGCTTGGAACAGATCGAATACATCATCCCAATTCGCAACATTAGTCTTGTGGAAGAGGACATTGCTGTGTGAGAGCTGTTGTCAGAGACGAAAAGGGCTTCTGGTCAGTGATATTAGCTCCTACCTGGGGAAACCCAATGTTTTGATCAATGCCTGGGCAGCTTCTTGGTTCCAGTCTCCAAGGATGAGATTCGCGCCATTTGCTATACCAAATATTGAGTTTCTCCCTCTCAGTCGTAGACATTCTTTTCTCTCGCACTTACCATGTGCAATTTGAGCAGTTGCCCGACCGATGCCGGTAGAGCATCCAGTCACTAGAATGGTCTTAGACTTCAGCTGTTTCAGCTCCGCCTCATTGATGGTATAGGTAGTCATTATGATGCAGAGAAAAGAGAAGAGGTTCTTTCAAGTAAAGCTGATAATTTGATGTCTTGGATGGCGCTAATTTCAGGTAAGTCCTTCGGTCTAGCGGGGACACAATCTCATGAGCCCTCTGGACCCCTGTCGTAGGTTTTCTCGAGTTTTCAATACACCAAGCTACGTGCGGGACCTGATGCCCCGCAACGCCCCGCAACGAACAGGTGTTGGAGCCGGATACCGAGCGTTCCCGGACACCGCTCATGTTGACGACCCTCCCTTAGTCGAATTCTGCTTCACGAGGGCTTTAGAGCACAGCTAGCGGAGGTAACTGGTAGCACAAGGCATGGGTACGCAACAGGCCGAATATATGTGTTGTGGGCTGCTAGGACGTGAGGCGTGGGACCTAGACAATAATCTATTCCAAACCTTGTAAATCTCATTCGTTATTCCGCATACTCGTGCACCGCTTGACTCGATGCGCAATTCTCCACATGCACTAGCGTGTAATAAGCCGGTATTAGGTGGGACACAGGAATCCCACTCTATTAATGCGGGGAAGCATATAATGATGGTAGTGTTTGTGCAGTGCATTTTCATCAATAGCTCGAGAAACTTTAGTTATATTATCATATCGTGTGTCACACTAAATACGCGAGCGGTCTCTAAGGTGGCTTTACTCTCTATGTGTTTTGTAGGCCGAAACGTCGGCCCGCCTTATCTATAAAGTCTTCGCCGCCCCCCTTGTAAGAGTATTCATCTATAACTCTCATGATGCGGCTCCCATCCATTCTGCTGCGCGTTACATAGCGCCGTGTCGAGTCGGGCGCCAGCAAAATATCGTTCCAAGATATTTGACGGGAGCACCAGTCCGACTGAATTCCCTTAAGGCTAATAGAGATGCAATGTTGTTTAAAGACAAAGTGGTTCTTATCTCTGGGACTGGAGGTGGTCAGGGTAGAGAAACCGCGCTTGCCTTCGCCCGAAAGGGTGCGAAGGTCCTAGGCTGCGATGTCGTCGTGAAATGTTCGGAGGAGACCACCCGCCTGGTTAATGAAGCAGGTGGCGAGATGATCTTGGTAGAGCCTGTCGATCTTGCCAAATCCTAGAGATGCAAAGCGGTGGGTCGATGCCGCTATAAAGCAGTGGGGGCAGGTTGACGTCCTGTATAACAATGCTGCAAGTGTCGGGATCGCGCAGTTCGAGGTTGCGACAATCGAGCACTGGAATTACACTATCCGAAATGAATTGACGCTCAGCTATGTTGCTGCTCGTGCGGTGTGGCCGCATATGATGGAGCGCAAGAAGGGTGTTATCGTGAATGTCGCGTCAGTCACCGGGCATATCGAGCTATCTGTGTTTCCCACCGTAGCCCACGGCGTGGCCAATGCCGGCGTCCAGGCCCTGACCCGTATGCTGGCGGGGGCAGGTGCACCTCACGGAATTCGCTCCGTCAGCATTAGCCCAGGCGTTGTCTTTAACCCAAATGCCCCTAAGCCGTTCGACGATCCAGAGTCGCCGGAGATGCGTGCTTTGTGGGAACCGACTCCACTCGGGCGGCCCGCAAGAATAGAAGAGGTCTTGGAGACTGCGCTCTTCCTCGCCTCGGATAAGGCCAGTTACATGACTGGCACTGACATTGCCGTAGACGGCGGCCTATCGGGAATCGTGTGGCCAAGATAGCTGTAGTTGGGCAAAGTACCACCGGAATTGTCTCAAACCCCGCAGCACGAACAATCATACAGAATGATACAATTTACCTGCGGGTACCGTGACATACTGACCCGATAGAAGTGAGGATACCCAGATACTACACGTGAAAATCTACTACCTCCAATCATATCGCGTCATTTTTAGCACGAATGACACTCCCTGTAGAACGCGGGGTTTGTTCAAACCCATAGACCCTGCTCTGATCACCCGTAGACAAATCACCCGGTAACATGGCAGCAGCAATAGAAAAACTCCTCGTCGAAGAGCTATCCATCAGCGATGCGGCTTCACCAGCGGTCTCTTTTGAGCCTTTTGAGCTACCATCCTCAAACCAACGAGTGCTGGGACCTCCCCATCCAGCAAACACGGTGATTCCACTCGCACTCCAACTGACGCAAGACAACACCGCCTCCAGCCTGAGTGACATAGTAGAGATGATCAAGAGAGTCCAGCAAGGACATGGCACGTTTACCAAAAAACTTGCCCTGCATGGCACCTTACTCTTCCGCGGACTTCCCATCCACAACGCAGAAGATTTCAGCAAATTCGCTCACGCATTCGGCTACAAGCCCCACGAGATCATCGGAATAGTCGTTAATAGACCTTTACTCGCACCGAACATCGCACCAGCCAACGAGTCCCCCAAAGAAGTCCTCATCTACAACCACAACGAGTCCCCCCAAGTACCACACGCCCCCGAATACATATTCTTCTATTGCCATCGCGCCCCGAACAAAGGTGGTCAATCGCCCATGTCATCATCGCTGGAGCTCTTCAATCGCGCGCAGCGCGAAATCCCGGAGTTTATCGCCGAACTAGCCGAGAAGGGTATTTTGAGCCGAGTGACGTACAAGAACGAGCCACAATATGAGGGTGGTTCCACACTTCTTCAAGCATTTGGTAAAGATGTTGTCGAAGGCGATGATGAAGAGACCAGAAGACGGAAGATTGAGGCTCAGATTGCGCGGTATGGACGGGGGAAGCATACGACGTGGGAGTGGATGAATGATGGACTGATTCTGACGCATCGACTGCCTTGCATCAGAACTCAGCCTGGAACAAATCTACCGGCTCTTTTTACTGGGTTGGCAGCGTATTGGAAGAGGTCGCAGGTTGATCTTGCGGCTCGCAAGAATGTTACTCAGCAACTTTTTGGTGATGGTTCTGTTATCCCGGAGAAGTATTTGGCGCACCTTGTGAAGATTACTGATGAAGTGAGGGTCTTGCATCAATGGCACGAAGGTGATGTGCTTGTTTATGATAATATTATTGCGCAGCATGGACGAGAGCCCTGGGAAGGTGAGCAGGCTGATCGAGTGGTTCTGGCAAGCTTGTTCGATGGCCCAAGTGTGCCAGGAGCTTTTGGGTATGGAGACTGGGCCCAGTTAGTTCAAGCTTTAGATTTATGCAATGCCTAATTCTAGTATAATCAGATGTCATATATCAATGTGTTTTTCAAGTATTCTACTACGGAGCTTAATTAAGTTGGTCACCACTCGATCGGCAATAACTTTATCCCCATAGGGGAACTTAAACCGTGCCTGTGCCTCGATTAAGGCTACGACAACATTTACACACAATCCCAAATACCTAACCTGCATTAAATACGAAACTGAAGATGCCTCCTCAACTCCCAGAAGGAGGCCACACTGTGGTCTATTCTGAGATCGACAACCATGAAGTCAAGCTGGACTATTACCTCCCCCGCACCACGGGCAGCCTACCCGCCATGATCTACTATCACGGCGGTGGCATGTCTGCCGGTTCGCGACGAGGTCGTGGTTTGCCGCGCTGGATGTACGGTACGTTAACGCTGCAATCTTCCTCTCCGGTGCCCCAAAAATGCCCAGATGGATAGCTAATAACCCTTTCAGATCACTGCCAAGAAAAGGGCTACATGTTCATCTCCGCAGACTACCGACTCTGCCACCCAGCCAACGCCATTGACCAGATTGACGACGCAAAGGCTCTATTTAGCTATATCGCAGGACCTCAGTTCGCCAGCGAACTGCCGGAATCCGTGTCGCTTGACACAGCCCGCATCGCTGTGACTGGGTTCTCGGCTGGTGCCTACTCTGCTCGCGCGGCTTGTCTCTACGCAGCGCCCAAGCCGGCAGCTCTCCTGTCTGTCTTCGGACTGGGTGGTAATATGCTTCTGGACCACTGGACAAGGGCGCGGCCACCAACCTCGTTCGCAAAATTCGTCGATCTGAGCGGCGTTCCCGCCTTGTTGGCGGACAAGACTGTTGTCAGTGACGATTACGTGGAGGGAGGCATGTCGAACCGTTTTGCGCTTACAGTCGACTGGGAAATTAAGGGGACATTCCTTGATGGTGTTTTCCAGAGGCCGGGATTGGGCAAGTCACTCGATGCTCTGGAGCATGAGAAGCGGTTTGAGGCTGTTCCCGAGGACTTGAAGCCCGGTATGCTGGAGGAGTTTGTTACGGCTGATTATCCACCATCTGTGTTTGTACACGGCAAGAGTGATGAGGTTGTTTCTCCTGAGGAAAGTATTTATCAACATGAGCAACTTACCAAATTGGGAGTTCCATCACAGCTGCATCTTGTGGAGAATGGGCCACATGGTTTGGAGGGGGCTATTATGATGAGAAAAATGGCTGGAGCGGAGATTCCTGGTAGTGATAAGGTGATTGCCGATACGATGGAAGCTTATGGGAAGGCTCTGGTTTTCATTGATGGTGTTTTTAGTGCGGTATAGAATTTTTCCCTTCAATTTTCTATGAAAAGTATCATCTCCGTCACTTTCTGATGACCAATAGTTGATTTGAGGAGAGACAAAGACCTTTAACCAGTTCCTTTGCTTTGTTGGAAAGGTGTGGCTCTGGATAGAAGGATAATGTAGAAGCCGTTTCCACGTAGATTTGGCGACTGCCCATGCCTAGGTTATTACCGCCCGCCATAAATATAGCTAGATAACATTGAAGCCGCGTGGTTCATCAAGTCTGACAAATGGGATAAGTGTATGAAGTGGCCCTTCACTGCGAACCCAGTGGGGTTTTCTGGCGTGAAATGCGCCAAAGCACTACAGGAGCATGGGTTCGTCTTCACAAAAAGGTCAGTCAACGTTGATTTGATGCTGAACTGGAATAAAGGCACTCTTTTTATTCAGAAGTCTGATAAATAATAAAATTGAGATGCACGAAGGGAGAAAAAGGAAAAAAAAAAAAAAAAAAAAAAAAAAAAAAGAAATTCCGTCAGCACTAGGGTTCGAACCTAGGATCTCGAAAGAACTAGATGGCGAATTGAAGAATTCACTGGAAGGGGTTAGTAATTGGTTAAGAGAGTCAGGTCACGGGGTAACGAACAGTCTAGCGCCTTAACCACTCGGCCATACTGACAGGTTTAGACGTTCTACGCTGAACTCCCAAATATGAATGAAAAGAGGGACTTATTGTCAGTATGGAACAACAATTTCTGCTCTCAAAGCCGGTTCATATTTCTCTTGAATTACAGACCCTGATGATACTTAAATGAATAAACGGAAATAAGTAAAGAGTAAAAAGTTCCTGACTTTAAACCGACGTGACTAGAAAGTTAGCGATGATGGTCTTTACAATATACACGGACTGTGTGCGAAAGATTCATCTGAAGAATTAGGAATGACCTTTTTGAGATTCAAGAGCAGTAGCCCCTTTCATATAAGCCTGGCAATTAATCCTTAATCTTTGTATCCTAGTGATTTAGATAGGGAACATCTAGGGCTTTTCTATAATCATGGCGTAATGTGCTCTATTACAGGGTCATTCAAGGTGGGCGAAGAGCATGTTTTCAGGCGGTGAAATGTGGCTTCTAGGCAGCCAGCCGTCGTACATATAGTGCTTACCAGGCTGATAGTCGGAGTTTGATCGCCCGCTCTTTGTGAACTCCGAGACATATTCTACAATATTATGGTAATTGTTAGTCGTCCCCTTGGTCGTATGGAACACTATTCGGGCCGATGAGAGCCTGGTTCATATAAAGTAAATTTGAGCATTCTTATTACTAAGGCAGTATGGTCGAGTGGTCTAAGACGTTAGACTTGAACGAAATCAATTTTCGAAGAAATCTAATCTCCTCGGAGGCGTGCGTTCGAACCGCACTACTGTCGTTTCTTTTTTTACGCTTCATATTTTTGTCCTTCGTAAGGCTCTAGTACGATATCGTTTGTTTCTCTCTTTTTTAAGCAATCCGAGTATTGCCCGTGTTCTTTCATTCGGTTACGAAAACCACTACTTCTCACATTTCTATATCCCCGACCTTCAATATATTTGCATCTATTTGCTCTTAGAATGACACAAGACAGGCGCTACGTATTTACAAATTTCATATTTAGACTGTACCAAATTCAGATCCATGTCATTCGACATTGGTGTGATGCTTACGCTTCGCATCTGGTCCTTCATTCTAGCTAACTTACGACGCTGACTGTAAGCAAGAACTCAGCTTTATTTGCCTATGAAACTGCCGAATATTACAGCTCAGCCAGGTACATACGGGTCCACACCAGTATCCATGCCGAGGAGTTAAAGAGAAAGCTTAATTGAGTAATGGAATTGGTGACTAGGCAGGAAAAACTCTGAATGTTCGGTCATGAGGCATTATGGTCACTGCGGAAATTGAACGGTGGTCCAACTTGCCCGGCAGCTAGAGATACATTGAAGACATTCAGAAAAATATCTAGGTACGAGGTAACCAATGTACCAATGCAAATTTGGAGAAACGAAAAAGTCATGTCAACCTCTTTCCCAGTACCACCGCGCTAAAAGCAATTCAGTGTCAACATAAATAATTAAATCAAAGAATGAAGCCCCGCCATTAGGCATTTGGTATCAAGCTCAGAGATCCCCATCGAATGCAACAAGATTTCGTGTATACTACTCTGCGCTTAGAGCGAGACATGCATCGACGGCAAGGCCAACCCTGTCAAATGCATTAGTTCAAAGACTAGTGAGGATATCCAATCTTCCAAATTACTCACCTCCCTTCTTTCATCTTGACCACATCGTCGATGACGTCGCGGTCTAGATTGGGGAACATGTTCGATAATGTCTCGACAACATTGTTATGCTCAGCACGTTGAATGCGCCGTGCCTCCGCATCTTCCGCACTGGCCTGGCGAGCGGCTGCATCTTGGGCATCTAGGACACGGCTCAGGTTTTTCTTGGCACTTTGCTCGCGCGGGGGGCCGCGTTCTTCCCCTGAGTATCTGCCCTCGCTGCTAGAGCGTGGGGGTTGATAAACATTGGGATTAAGGCGAGGAGGCGCTGGTTGAGGAGTTACAGCAGGGTGAAGAGGACGATCTTGTGAGGAGCTACTGTCGGGGTCATCGGAGAAAATGCGACCAATAGTAGAAAGAGGTTTTTGGATGGTACGCAGGAGACCCGCAACGGGAGCCGAGCTGTCGTCGTCGCTTGATTGTGAGGTGTCTTTGCGACTTGGCCCTGGTTGCGGTTGTGTAGAGGCACTTGGGGTAGTGGATCGGTTGGGAGGTTTCTCATCCAAAGGCTCTGTTTCGCGGTTCTGTTCGGCGATTGCTGAGACGGCAGCCTCGACATTACGCTCGAATTCTTCGTCGCTGACAGTGATGCTGGTGCGATCTAAGGTCTCAATGAATTGGATAGCTCCAGACTAAATGTAAATGTCAGCAAGCGAGGTTTGGTTCTTGTAATCTTGAACTTACCAGCGATGATAGATAGTAGCCTGCCTCGCCCCCGAGCTTGTCCTGATTGCGGAAACGCAAGATGTATTGGATGTTGGAGACAAGATGATCAGGGTTTGCATGTAGTACCACATAGATCAGAAGTGGAACAAAGGAGTCTGCGGAAGTATCGGCTTTTTTGCTATTTCGCAAAAGACCAAAAATAACCTTGCAGCAATTCAAGATGCAGATGACCTTATCACGAGGAGCACGGTAACCATTTAGCTTCAATAGTTCTAAGGGGCTGTTAGAAATCGATCACAAATTCGATCAGTGATATGAAATACCTTGTTGCGCCAAGTTCAGAAAACGACGTCCGCCGCCGCTCACAGGAGGAATATCCAAGTGTTCTTCACTGACCCAACTGTAGATGCGAATCTTTTGGGCCAAAATATCATCCCGCTCGATATCCTCCTGGTGCTGTCCTCGTCTCCAGGGCCCATGTAGCCTCTCAATCTCTTTCCGCCGACTGCGACTCGCACTCCGGGGAATTGTGGGAGGTGCTGGAATGGCCGGTGCAAATGTTTGCGAATAGAGACGGTTCATGACAAGCTTCTCCATTCCTTCCTTGGCATTGTCAAACTCACTATCTGAAACATCTCTCCAGACCTCGCAAATTGCCATTTTATTTGTAATAAAAGCCAGGAAATCACTGATGATCTTGACCTGCTCATGAACCATCCACTGTTTCTTTCCGAACTCCAAGAGAAAAGAGCGGAGGAACTTGGCGACGGGGTCAGCAGTACGGTGTCGTAGTTGTTCTAAGAATCGATGAAAGTCGAATGGCTGGGCTGGTTCGGGCTCTGGTAAGGGGATTGTCGACGTTGATGATCGCCGTGTCATCATCGGGTCATCGGGGCCGATCGATCTACGAGAATACGTGGTCGTAGGCGAAGAGGCATGATTCACTTGAGCTGGAACAATGGAAGGTCCAGATACCGGGGACTGAATATGGTCCAAGCTTGATCTTCGGGGTGGGAAGTAGTTCGGGGTAGCCAGCTCCAGCCGAGGCGACATGATTTGTTCCTGATCGGTAGTCCGCGCCGGGTCTTGAAACTGGCCCATAATACTCTGGATTTCCGGTTGAGAGTCATTTTCGTCTCGCAATTTGTTGGCATTTCTGCTTTGTCTTGAATCGGGGTCACTATCTCCGGGCACTCCAGGCAGTTCCTTTTCAGAGCTTGGACCAGAGCTTTGTTCGCTTGTCGACGGGGGCGCGGCTTGGGTTGACACCGAGGTCAGGTACGCATCGTCTTTCTCGGGTGGCGGGGGCGCAGAGTGCGTATGTTGCTCTGTAGACTGTCTAGGCACAGGTGTGCTTGTGCTTGATAATGATAGCTCATCCATCTGCCCCTCAAGCGGGTCCGGCTGCGACGGGGTGGACGGTGGCTGCTGCGAAACTACATCAGAGATATGAGAAGCTCCATGCTCTTCAAAAATAAATTGCGGCCCCGCTTCTGTCTCTATATCCATCTCGTTTCGTGGTAGGTTCTTGTTCGATGTTTCATTCTGGGCCGTGGGGAGGTCAGCTGTTGACGTGGGGTTCTCGAGGGGTTCGGAGTTCTCTTGGGCGGGGTGGTTGTTGCTCTGCCCGGGTCCCGGGAGAGACGAGGATTCGGTGGCCGACATGAGCTATTTCCAGCATGCAGGCCACGCAATATCTAGTCTAGGAGTTTCACGACTTATCTTGAGGCTCGCATAGGGCGGATCGGCGTTGGGCTGACTAAGACTTATATCCATGCCTCAGGCCACAGTTAATTCAAATATCCCAAATACAAATTAATGTCGCGACTCCTACTGCGGCTCGTATCAATCCCCCACTATGTGCGGGATTTTCTTCTCCTTATCGTCTGTACCCAAATTATCGACCCCAGAGACACGTGCTTTACTGGAAAAGCGAGGCCCCGACTGCTGCCAAACGCACACTGTGCACAAGGAGATCTCAGCACCAGATGGAGGACCCCAAAGTTTTCACCTCACTTTCATTTCAACGGTGCTGGCACTGAGGGGAGATCATATTCACACTCAGCCACTCGTAGATCAAGCTACCCAGTCAGTGCTCTGCTGGAATGGGGAGGCTTGGAAGATCGCGGGGGAGAGAGTCTCGGGAAATGATACCGAGCAAGTCTTTAACATGTTTCTGCAGGCTGTGGCTGGCGATCGCAAGGGCGCTGCTCATAGACTGGGCGAGGCGGTTGCAAGTATATCCGGGCCGTTTGCCTTTGTTTTCTATGATGCAACGAAATCACGACTCTTCTTTAGCAGAGACTGCCTAGGCCGAAGATCTCTCCTGCAAGGGTACGAGGATGATGGGGCACTGAAAATATGTAGTCTGTGTGATGGATCTTCATCGGCGCATTTCAAGGAAGTGGGGTTTGATGGGGTTTACATGATTGACCTTACAAGGTCTCATGATCTGTCTGCCTCTGAGGATCAGTATGGAATTGAGACCTTGCCATGGAGTTCAGACTTCTCAACACCAGCAGGCCATATTGTAAGTCATTTTCCCCCTCTTGGATTGCAAAACCCAATATCTGATATAGACTCACAGAAGAATCCCATTCCGCCGATGAACATGGAGGTTCCATCGGAGCAGCCACCTCCGCTGACATTGAATACTCCATTCGTTCAGGAGCTTGAATCCAAACTTCGCCAATCGCTTGCATTAAGAATTGATGAAGTACCAGAGCCACCTGGTTATATTCAAGGGCGAAGTGCCAAAGTCGCCGTGCTCTTTTCGGGTGGCCTAGACTGTACACTCCTTGCACGTCTTTCTCATGACATTCTCCCCATCGAGGAACCAATCGATCTTTTGAACGTCGCATTTGAGAACCCTCGAGTGGCTGCTGCTGCTGCCGCGTCTTCAAATCAGCAAATTCTCCCCCCGTCCCTCCCCATCTCAACATATGAAGCTTGCCCCGACCGAATCACCGGCCGCTCGGCCTACAATGAGTTGCAGAAAACATGCCCAGGTCGAAAATGGCGTTTTATTGCCATTGACGTTCCGTATACTGAAACCCTCGCACATCGAGATCATGTGAAGCGTCTTATGCGACCGCATAACACAGAAATGGACTTATCCATCGCATGTGCCCTATACTTCGCCTCAAGAGGTCAAGGCACAATCCACGAAAGTCATGTTGAATGCAATCCCCTCACTAACACGGACGCAAATACCTATACCAGTTTTGCGCGAGTTCTACTGTCCGGCCTAGGCGCCGATGAGCTATTTGCAGGCTACGGTCGACACAGCGTCGCATTTAGCCGCAGTGGATTTGAGGGACTAGTGTCCGAAATTCACTTGGACGTCAGCCGTCTGGGGCAAAGAAATTTGGGCCGCGATGATCGTATTCTTTCCCACTGGGGACGTGAAACCCGCTTCCCTTACCTGGACGAAGACTTTGTTGCTTGGGTACTCCGTGCCCCAGTTTGGGTGAAATGCGGATTTGGGCTTACGAATATAAGTGAGGGCCATGACACAAATGAAACAATCGTAGGTATTGACGCGGAGAAAATGGCCCTTCGGCTTGTTGCACTTCGGCTCGGCTTGCGCAATGTCGCACGTGAGAAGAAGCGCGCCATTCAATTTGGTGCTCGCACCGCGAAAATGGAGAAAGGCCGGACGAAAGGTACCGATGCCCTCAGCTGAATTATAACAATAAACCCTGAGGCATCCTGTCCAATTTTTTTTATTGTTTCCCCTACCTTCACTTCCCAACCCCTGAAACCCGACTTCTATTACGTCAAGCCATCAGAAGGTCGGTCCCAGCTATGATGACAAACTATGGAATCAGATACTTCTGAGACCGCATCCATCTCATTCTGTCTACTATCTTCCATTCCCTGTTCAGGATGAACTTCCCACTCCCCAAATTCCAGGACAGACCGTTTGCGCCCTTCCAATCTTAGTTTCAGCACCAGCAGTTTCTTTAGACGGCGCGGGGTTTGAGATCGAGATCTGAAGGCACGTTGACTTCTTTCTTGCTGTGAAGAGAGTGAGTGACAGGGAAAGGATGATGTAAAAGAGAGATGTGGTTTATGAAGGCTTAAAAGGCAAGTCTGAGCTGGGTTAGCTCTCATTTCGAGACAAACGTACCTGTAGACTCGTATCGGATCTTGACTTCTCTTTTTATAAAATCGCTCCCCTGCCGCTTTTGCTGAAGAGTCAGTCCACAACCCTGATAAAAATATCCAGGTAGCAGAGTCGGACTGAGAATAATCATGACGGGAGTAGCCAAACATCCTCACTCTTGCCCGGATGCTTTCAATCTTTCCAATGACTATTTCTCTGAATGGCCGGGTCTTCAGCCTCTACCAAATTCGACTGGCAACTATCTAGCCGTGTTCCTACTTGAGTGTTCACATATTTTCTCTACATGATTGATAGATATCCGCCGAAAAAAAAAAAAAGAAATAAAAGGTTGTTAATACCGATCATCTAACAGAGTCAAGTCACAAACAAGGTCAATACTGCCTTTGTAAATAGCGGTATGTATACGGCAGCATGATCATTTACCCCCCTCCAGCCACAAGATATCCTAACACATTTGAATCTAAATTTGCGTGCAAGGCGTGACAGGAAAAAGACAAGTATTGAGATATCATCCGACAATAGGGACAGTAAGTATTTCCCCAAGTGCGGGTCCGGTAGGGTCAACCCAACAACCAACTTTGGGAAGGCATGTACCACTCATTATGAAGAGGGCTCGCTTCAAAGAAATCTTACTTTAACCCATGACTATAGAGGAGTATTTTGAGAAGATAGTCGAGGAGGTAACTGAGAAGGAAATTGAGAAGATAATCGAAAAGATAATTGAGAAGATGATTAAGAAGATAATTAAGAAGGTAATTAAGAAGGTAATTAAGAAGGTAATTAAGAAGGTAATTTAGAAGGTAATTGAGAAGATACCATAGTTCGAAGATCCATATAGCTTTATAGCAGAATTATGGTGAGTAATAACATACTCAAAAATTGATGTGTCAGTATAAAGGGCAACCACCTGGATAATTACTAGTGGTTAGAAAACTTAGGGTAAATTTTCTTAGTATATTAAGAGACAGTTCTGTGAGTTAGATGGGCATTAATAATTTTGTGTAAATATATAGAATTTCAGTATGACAGGGTGAGTCAGTGAACTGTTTAGTGAATATATAAAATTGATGGGGTAGACCCGAGGACTGATTTGGGGAAATACTTTTGACTAGATAGTGTACTATGATCGAAAAATGATTTCTATCTTTCCATCTCCAGCGCTCGGGATACGCCCTCGACAGCCCTGTGATTTTGACCTCCAATAGGTGCTCCACATTCAGGACATCTAGCCTGCTCCATTGGCATACCGCACTCTCCAATAGCGAACTACAGAAATAATGTTTAGCTGATTTATCTCGTGATGGTAAGACTTCAATGAATGGGTATTTATTCACCGGATGTCCATTGACGCAATTGTACCAGTGCCCAGAGTGAGTCGCGATTCCTCCATGCCCGCTGATCATGGCTAACTTGATTGATTGAAGTTCCTCTATAGTCACTGTCTCGTACCGCGGTCCCTCATAGAGGCGGGCCATATCCTGGACCCTTTCTTGGAGTTCAGGGAAGTTCCCCAATTCATCGCAAAGTTTCAACGCAGCAGTGAGTAGATTGCGGGTGGTTTCACTGCTATCCTCGAGCGTCTCTAAACCCGGGTGCTTTTCTTTGAGATCTGGGTCAATTGTTGTTTCTCCTGGTTGAGTGCGGTGAGACAACGCATCCAGCTGGACTATCGTGGCAAATGAGATGGTTGCTGTGATGACGATGCGAGAGAGGTTTCTCTTATTAGCTAGAGTGATCAAGTCCCGGCAATTCTCTAACAATTTAATCAAGGCTGATGATCGCTTGGTGAAGCTTAATTTTAGCCGTGGTTGTGTTGTCGACCTTCCCCTAGAATCCATCACTTTAAGGATATCGCCAAACATGATTTGCTGAGCCTTGATGAAAATTAGCCGTGCACCGAGGGTGATCTGGTTGTCGGGTTCTCGCTTTGCTATATTCATCGCCTCCATTCGAGCTGAGAGGGAGGCTATATCGTCCTGTGTTGACTTTTGGTAGATTGCAATCGCATCCATCAGCCGTTTCATTGGCTGATTCTCGGCTCCCATGGTTTTGCTGAGCTTCAAAGCCTTCGTTGCGATGTTCTGACAGGGTTGATGTCGCTCTGAGAGCTGTAATTTAACATCTCTAGTGGAAAGCACTGTACCTTTTGAGTTGAGCTTGTCTTCGATGTCATTCAGACTCAACTCAAGACTCTCAAGGTCGGCGCGACCCTTGGCAAAGAACCGTTTCAAAGTCTCGTCCATAACAGCACGGTTGATAACACGATTGTAGCGTTTTGTCACAAACTGGCGAATGGGCTGCTTACAGTCTGGACACGAGGGTATGGCACTGGCAAGAGAAGAAGAGACATCTCGGAGGCCGTCAAATTTTCCATGTTGATCTCTCGTGTATACCTCATCCAGCCCAACCAGTCCATCAACCGATTCACTGGTAAAGAAATGGCCGCATCCAAGAACGATGATTGGTGTCTCGTTGAGATTGATTTCCGAATATGTTTTCCATTCGAGGAAGTCAACACGCGCATCTCCCTTGTCGCCGCACTCTTGACACAGATTGCTTGGACAATCTTCCCCGCAGAGACTCGGGCATTGATGGCCGCATTTGAGAATCTTGGTGCATCTCTCATCGCAAGGAAGACGATCGCATGGTGCCGCGCAAGGCATTGAGCAGGAGCCTTGGTGAGTGCAGGACCAGGTGCATCTCTCAATGCATGGCGCACATGCCTTTGAGCAAGTTAAGTCGCACGCCGAGTGCGAACATTGAACCTATACATATAATGAGTATCTTCGGTACAAGGACAGGATGATGGATTCAAGTGAGCCTTACCTCGCATTTTACCTCGCAGGGACCACAGCTCTCCCCATGATGACACGCCTTAGAACACCGATGGTGGCAAACACCATGTGGACGGTCGCATTTTTTCGTGCACCTCGGGTGCTTTAATACTCTAGTTTCGCCAATGACTTCCTCAAGACAGTTTCCGCAGCTAGAGTTGCAGTTATGACCACAACTGAGAATTTCGGCGCATGGCTCAGGACAACGAAAGATCTGAGACGTGACATCCTTGAAACAGCTAACCTTGATTGTATGGCCACACTTCGGGACAGTCTTTTCGACCTCAAAGTCGCACTTAAGCTTTGACAAGTCAAGCATCTGGTGGCAAAAGACAGTTTTTCTGATATGACCACAAGGAAGCTCCACATCTTGAATTTTCGCCATGCAAGGACCACAATCTTGACCACAAAACTTGGGGCATTCGTGCTCACAGGTTGATCGGATACGTGGGCAAGGTTTCTCACATGCAAAACTGTCATGCATGAGCGCTGAATGGCATTTGGCTTGGCATTGATGGCCACATGGCTCGAGTCGACGGATGCACGGAAGACTACACCCACCTTCAGGACTCTGCCTCTCAAAGTCGTGGGGTGTAGAACAAAGAATAGGTGTGTCTGGGTGGCGAGGACAACAGAGAGCTAACTCCGTCCCGACTGCATTTGAGTGGGCAAGTTGAGAGTGGACATCGGCCCACATTGGGATATTGAGGTATGTTTCGGAATTTCCAATGAGATACATGCCGTGCTGAGCTCGACTGAGGAGCACATTGATGCGGTTTTCAGTGCGTAGGAAGCCAACCTTGCGCTTTGAGTTGCTGCGGACTAGAGAGACAATGATCACTTTAGCCTCCTCGCCTTGGAAGTTGTCGACGGTAGCAAGGCGGAGAGTCTGAAGCAACGTCTTCTTCTCGATCGCTTTGCGGCCATTCTCTTTGGGGTCTTCATCGGGATTCTTATCTTCGGTCTTATCGAACCCGTCCGCGGCCAAGGTTTCCAAGTCTCGCTCGCTGAGACAAATCTCAAAATCATTGCTGAGCGATGATCTGAGCTTTCGCAACTGCCCGGTATAGGGAGTCAAGAGGGCAATGTCTGTGCTCTTATACTCTCCCTGTCGAACGAGATGTCGAACAAGAGCAGTAGCCATATCAACCTCCCACTGGTTGCTATGAGACTTCACACGGCTTCCGTCATCTCTCGAGTCTTCGTCGTATCGATGGTCCAACCAAAAGAGGTTATCCTGCATTCCAACAACATTGGGTAGAGTCTTCACGCTTTCATGATCCTCGAGTTTTGGGTAGACTCTCCTGATTAGTTGCGATATTTCCGGTCTCATTCTTCGCTGTACATTAAGCTGTGCTATAGGAGCAGGCTTGAGACCGGGCTCACCGACAGCGCGTCTCTCAAACTGACTCCTGTCTAGTTGCCACTTCTTTCCTGTGGATGATTCGAGACTGAGCGCATGATTTTGAATCTGGGGCCGGAGCTGTCGATGATCTCCAATCTGAATAAAGTGTTCTACGCCTGGCATGAGCGCTGAGATGACATGGGCTTCCATCACCTCGGCTGCCTCCTCACATATAATGACCTTTGCTCCTATGCGGCGTAGTGTCTCAATATGGCGTGCAAGAGCTGTTGTCGTGATCCCTACCACATCTGCTTGGATCAGGGTTCGGCGGTTGATCTCTTCATGAACTGAATTGATGTCCTCACGAAGATTTGCAGCTCGATCAAGGGCCTCAAAAAGCGCGGCGGCTCCGTTTTCCTGCCACTGTTTGAACCAGCTCATTGCAAGTATCCGGCGGTCCGGTATTGGGACACCGTGGATATTCTCCTGGGCCGCGTGTGTGAGGCCTTCTAAGCGCACGTCGTCAATGTCACCCTCGTTCTGGTATTTCTGTGCTTTCATAGATTTGACCCCTAGCCAGTTGAGTAATTTATCATCCGTGACCGTTGTGTATCCTTCCGTATCTGGTCGCTCCAGTTGTTTATGTATAATGGGCCATTTGCGGCGCAAGAAGGGCTCCATCGTGACCCAAGACAAGCCTTTCTGAGACTGGTGCAGAGGTTTCATTGCATACCCAGCACTCTTCATACAGTCATCAACTTCGCTGTAGGACATGCCGAGGGTTTTTGACTCTATTCTTGTTTTCCCCATATCTTTGGTGACAACGCGAAGATTCTTGCCTTCAAGCTCAGTGGCCTGACTTCGGCCACCAATGCGTACGATCTTCTCGATACCGACCTCGAGAAGATGCTTCAGGAACTGGTCCAAGGCATGATTGGTATAGCAACTGTATGTAATTCTTGTAAGTGAATGTCTAAGGAGGCATGAAAAAATTACTCACATCACAATGATTGGGCCTAGAATTGCATTTTGCTTGATTTCCAGGAGAGATTGAACAACCTTAACACCCAGAAAAGACTTGCCGGTGCCTGGCGGGCCCTGGATGAGGGCATACTCTCGTGTGAGAGCTGCGACAAGTCCCTGACACTGACCTTGATCAAGGCCGGTTTGAGCTTGCAACTTCAAGATATCGATAGACTCAGGTGTACTCGGATCCAATGCACAATCATTATCTCCGGCATTTGTGATGGAAGCCAGGGGGAAGACAAATCCTGGTTGCGCGTGTATGCCGGTGGATGTATACTCTGACCATTTTGATCGTTCTTGTAGGTCGGCAAGATCCATCTTTGGAATGCCAATTCCCCTTCGCGTTGGATTCGCCGGAGGTTCTTGAGGATAGGAATGAATGTTGCAGGTATCAAACCGTGAAAGTCGACCAGAATACCTGTGAGCTTCTCACTGTAAAGCTGACCCAGGAAGATCAGTTCTTGTTGCAGGCATGCCGCAAGCTTGACTGTGATACTAGGTGAAAACCTGTCGGAGATAAGACTACTCTTGTTCTTGTGCGCTCGGTCCTTGGAAGCATTTTTCACGGTGACCTCGAAGAACATAAGCCTTCTGTGGGTTTCTTTGAACGTCAAAAAGCACACTAGGCTTCCTTCCTCCAAGCGATTGGAGTCTTACCACCACCGGCATTGCTCTTTGGAGGCCTTGTTTCGGAGTTGTGGTGGAGTGGAGAAGGATACAGTAGCTTCAAGATCATTTCTCTCATTGATGAACATTTGCTGGACATGGGCTCCCAGATAGAGATGTGCTCCAGTATCCTTACCTGGGAGATGAGGAACTCGTGTCAAATCTTTCTGCTGCAACAAATCTCGAAGAACATCTTTCGCTGAGCCAAAGACATCATGGCGGAGGAGCCGGAATGTTGAGTCAATATATCGTTGCAGAGGGTCAGCGAGAAAGTGCGGCTGAAGGAAGTTCGTAGAAGGTAAATATTCGGAGTCGTCACTGATTATCTCTCTGTCAGTAGGAAGAATCTGAACTTGAGAGATATCCGCAAGGTCGTTGTCATGTCTCCCGCCAGGTATTTGCATGTCCATTGGAAAAGACAATAGTGCTGACCCGGTCTTCTGGAGATTTATCTCTGGCACCTTGGGTGTAACAAGATTGCGGTTTGCACTGGTGATAAGGTCCTGCATAACTTCTATTCTGCTTTCCAGTCCCTCAAGGTCGGCTCTCGTGTATGTCTCGGTCAATTTGGAGCCCAATTCGCGGATTAGCTCGAGCAGTGCGGGAAGTTCATCGTGAAATCGAACACGTCGGACTCTTGACAAGAGCTGGTAAAGGGTATTCAACAGCAACCTCATCATGTCCAGGGAGATGATCGGTGCATTTTCGTGGGTGTCGTCACTTTTCCTCGTCAGACTCTGGCAAATATTTTTCAGATATCTGATCGCTCGATCTCCGTTCGTGCCACCGAAGGATGTATACAGAGTGCCAACAAAGGAAGAGACAGAAAGACAATTCAAGAGAGAAGCATGGGTGATGACTCTGAGGAACGTCTCATCATAAGCTTGAGCAGGCTCCAGTCCCTCTGGATTGTCGGTATCTGCAGTTACCAAGATGAATTCATGTCCATGAAAACTGTCATCCACGAGATCTTTGGCGAGATACTGGTGATTCTCTCTGCTGTCACTTTCAAGAATCTCAAGAGCTCCGTTCCAGAACTGTAGGATCTCCTCATGCTCAGTGAAAAAGTATCCAGACCCTGAGATTCCATTTCTAAGAAGTCTCTTCCAGTCGAAGTATTGATTCCGGGCGTCCAGATCATCGGCTGCAATAGGTCGGTGTAAAGCTAGATTTGACTCAAAGTCGGCAGCCCTAGTCCCATCATGCGAGAACCTGCACTTTCCACCATAGTGGCATCTGCCGCGCTGGAAGTGCTTGCAGGTTTCCCGCTGGTTGCCTTTTTCTAAACTGTTGGGGCCTCCTCGATTGCTCATGTTGCCCCGAAATCGCCAATTTCCGCGGAAAGCCATCTTGGAGGATGGGAGAGTAAAACTGGATGTATATTGTCTGGCTTTGATAACTGTCAGATAGCACTAAATGTTTTTTTTGGCCCAAAAGGACTCACGGTTGAATGATTCTTGAAGGTCGAAGAAGAGGCTTAATTCTGGTGAATATGGTAGAATGAAAAGTCTTCATTAAATAATTTAGAATACGTTCAAACGAGATTCCTTTTATGTATTAATGTACACCCGACCCAACGTTTGCTTCTCAAATATTGCAAGACTTCATGATAGCCTCCAGTAAGAATGGTTTGCTGTTGTTGGTTAGGCGTTTTCCATGGTACGGTATCTCCTCCTGCGGCAAACACATTCGCCTCGCGTTTTCTCGCCATAAAGATTGCCAGGGGCATAGATACGCAGTTTGTAGATTCGTTGAGAGCCTATCGTTGTAGGCATCAGTGAGTGTAATCTACAAGGGAAGGGGCGCGAAAGGAAAGGAAATCCATGTTACAAGGCTTAGCATACGTGTTGAGGCTGAAATTTACACGTTTTCGGGTTGCTTCGCTGCACGTTAGGAGATAACTGCGAGGCGTTCATGCAAATTCTAGTCATATCCGGTTTTTTGTGTTGGACCTCCGTATATCAATGGCCTCAAGCTATAGCGTTGTGTCATTAGGCGGCATCCAACGAGTTTAGGCGTTGGTCGGTCAGGCTATACGCGCCGCGCCTGCATAGGGCGCTTCATTCGTAGCCACTCTCAGGGCCAATCAACCTAACAAGGATCTTGAGAAATTTTTTGCTATTGGGCGACAGCAAGGCGCAGCACCTGTGGCTATGTACATGTCTTTATGTGGCATTGTTTGCTTTAGTGATGCGCATCATGTGGGTTGTTCCTACAAAGAAACACAAGAGATAACGAACACCTTTATGTGTTCTCCTATAACAATAATCGCATAGAAAATTAGCATGAAGTATTACTTTTAGGACTCGTGAAAGTGTTCTATTCCACACATCGTATTAGATCCGAACATACTGCGTTATCTGATCAATTTCGATCAAAAGCCAAAGCACATTTATGATACGGCTCTCGTAGACAAGTTCCTCCAAAGAGCTCTCATTCCAGTCAGTTCCTTGGTTCATTGATTATCAGTGGGTAAATAAAGGAATATTCCTTCCAAACCCCGATTCAAACCCCGATTTTGCGCCGATTCAGAGAAGACTTGGCTAACCCATGCATTGCACTAGACTTGACGCTAGTGGAACCCTAAACTATATGTGCCCTCGATAACGGCAAATTTCCCAAACCTCTCTCCGAAAGCCTTGTATCTGATCATGTACCTTATCTTCAGAGAAACACGGCTCATTCTGGCATTAAATTGTATTCGCCGACTAATCATTGAGAAAAGGACTGGTAATTTTGCAGTCGAGGAAGTCCAGTCATGATCTAGTTGTGGGTCCTGTGACAATCTTGGAGGAGATGCACCGCTCCATGAATGTGTCCGTTTTATTCAAGAGCAACATAGTGTCAAAATGCTTTACGAACTTTGAATACAGGCATACCCTAGCTACTGTTCGAGCGCGTTTGAGTCTCCCCATGGACAGCGAGCGCACTAGCGAATATCTAGGGCATGCCAGTGAGGTCTTTTCAAAGTGAGAGGCTCAAGAGAAGGGGATGCAACCGTTCTGAAAGTGCGATCGTGAAAGTCGGGCGGACAAGACTTAGGCTCTTGACTAGATTCTCCAGGGGCCCCACCCATCAAAGAAAATCCGGTATGTATATTCTGTCGTAACTTGATATCCCAATGATCTTCGGTACCGTGGGATCTTCCGTTCGACCGTCCTGGGGGACACACTTACCCATTTCTTTAAATTGCCAAACCTGTCCAAGAGGTCATTGCTAAGTGATACGTAATGCAACGTCAATATTCAATGGATCCAAAGGAAATTGTTTTCACCTGCTATGTGACCCTAGATGCCTTCTTGCATGTCTACCATGATGCAGCTGCAACTCACCCTTGACATTTCCCCACGGCTATTTTAAAACGACAAACGCGTGGCAATGAATAACGCCTGCGCAAAGTGGAGAAAAAAAGGGCTGGGTCCACAGAGCTTGGGAGTCAAGCCACCAAACCTCTGAGCGTGCTCATTGTCCAATATCCCAAAAACCAGGCATAGTGGATTACAGTATTATTCCCAAGGGCCTGCGGTAGACCTCGGGAGGAGACAGTCCACATGTGCTCGGCATAGCTGACAGCTACCGTGTTTGCCGCCTTAGCCCATGTCTCTCCAACCACTTAACACGATCATCGGCACTAACAGGACCCACTGGGATGAGCTACGAGTCATGTCTGCATTGCAATCTCAGTGAAAGAAGGCAGTGCCTAACGCTAACCTTTTCTCCTTTAGGTGAGGGGAGATATCAATATCATTGGCCCGATGCATAGAATCTAGACCTGCAGTGCCACATGTTGCCTGTGACTCGCCATTGACTTTTCCTTGACTGGAAATTAGGTTACGTGCCAGTCTATCGAAGGCAAAACCCACCAATGCCGTGAATAATACCGGAAAGAGGTGACGACAAGAAGGAATTAAAGACATGGGTCTGAAATCCTGCCAGCTGCCATTTTTTAAAGATAAGTGGAGGAGAAAACTTCTCTGGGAATCAATAGTGCTGTCGATCGATGAAATAGATCTTCGGGTTTTTTCTCTCCCACGATCAAGAGCATTTTCATCGTCATTTCGGCTCCCCGATCGTGTGGGACTGTGATTCGATCCACGAATGAGAGATCGTGAAGCGTGACAAATACTTGAGGCACCAAGACGGCCACCGGTTGAGCTCCATTGTGGGTAAAGATCGGCAGGGGCAGCTTGACTTTACGCTCAAGCTAGAGCCAGCGACTGGCCAACGATGGGTGGGGGCTAGTTCCACTTCCCGCCGCCTTGGATCCTGAAGTCGTGCGAGTCCGGCTTTTAGTTGCATATGATCGTGGGTATAAGGATCCTTCGAGGTCCCGGAGATTTGGGCAAGATTCTAAGGCTCTCCAACTTCATCACTTTCCTTGAGCGCTTTTGTTCTTCCCGTCGCCATGGGTTCGGAACTTGGAATCACCGCTAGTACAGCGGAGCTTATCGATCTCTCACCTGTGAGTATCTGGTGGGCTACTTGGGCATGCGTCTGGACTCTCACCGTCGTGTCCGGTGCGACCTTCCTGATTATTAATCGCAATGCACCAACTCTCCGTATCCGTGGCCTCGGTCTATCACTTTCTGCTATCGGTCTCCTTCATTTATACTGGGCAGTCTGTCAATTCGGAACTATGATCGGTGCGATCCTGCCCGGAGACGCACAGTACTGGATCATGGGAACTTTTCTTCCTCTAGGTACGTTTCTCTTCAGCATCTTCTCTGCAAGGTGTGTCCGCTGACTTTTCGGTCAGGTCTCTCACTGTTCCATGCATCAAACGCTCGTTTCCTTCACGTGGCAAAGCTCCAGAAGAAATATGCCCAATACGGACATCATCTCTTCGAAATCAAGCCTGAGGGTTCCCCCAAAGGCCTAATCAACCATTTTCGCGCTCTTAGATACAATACCAAGGTCTTTATCATTGTTGGTATTGGCATGTTCATTCAACTCTTCCTCACCATCCTTATGTGGATCATTTCTCGCAAATTCCACAGCTCTTGGGGTATTCCCGGTACCGAGGTTCATGGTTCAGCCATGGCACAAAAGACCGCCCAGGGTAGTGGATGGGAGTGGTGGCCTGGCGTCGCCTACCAGTTGCTTTGGGCTTGGGTTATCGCCCCGATTGTTCTCTGGAAGTCTCGCAAGATCAATGACACCCAGGGCTGGCGAACACAGACCATTGGCTGTGCTCTTGCTAAGTGAGTTATTCCTTGATATATCCAGGCTCAAACCAATTATTGACGCATCTTAGCCTCCATGGAACACCGATGTGGTTGATTGGTCTCTACGTCCCGGCTATGGCACCCGTCAATGCTGTCTGGATTCCTCCTCAGTGGTAAGCAGTCATGCCAATAACCCTTTGAAGGGATAATTATCTAACGTGACTACAGGATCTGCTTGTCCATCTGGTTCATGGAGATCTTCACCATCTTCATACCCTGCTACGAGGTTTTCCGATCCCAGACTCTTCGCAAAGAGACTCTCGACTCCATCGCTCGATGGGAGCTCAAAGTCAAGTCCTCTGGCTCCGAAGAAAAGTCCTTGAACTCCGCGTCTACAATGGTCGAATCTTTCATGTCTGGCTGGAAGTCCACCAACGACTCTATTCAGTCCAATGGCTCCCGCGACAGCATCATGACCATGCACGCCCTCGAGCACGTCCTGGAGCGCAACCCAACCCCCCTTGCAGGAGTTCTCTGCCCTCCGAGAGTTCTCCGGTGAGAACATTGCGTTCCTCACCGGAGTATCCGAGTGGAAGAACTCTCTTCCTGCGATGATGAAGGATGGATTCTCTGATGAATCCTCGAAGGGAGCTGTCCGCGAATCCTTCAACCGCGCCCTGCACCTCTACGCCAAGTTCATCAGCGTCCGCCACGCCGAGTTCCCCTTGAACATCTCCTCGCAAGATCTTGCCAGCCTTGATCATGTCTTCGAGAAGCCTACTCGCCTCCTCTATGGTGACGAGCGCGAGACCAACCCCGTCAGCCCCTTTAACAAGTTCACTTTTGACCTCCCATCACCCTCCCTTTCCGACTCATCCGAGAAGGGACTGAAGGCAACCTCAACTGAGATCAAGGATCGGGTTCAGTACTGGGGCCAGATTCCTGAGGAATTCAGCGCAACTGTCTTTGATGACGCCGAGAAGAGCATCAAGTATCTTGTGCTCACTAACACATGGCCTAAGTTCATCAAGGACCGTAGGACTTCAATCGAGTCTTTCGAGACTTTGAAGCCTGGTATGGATGTCTAGTCTGTTTTGAGCTGGATGGGAACTTTAATTTGAATATGAGTACGATCGGATTGATTGAGTCGGGCGCGTGTACATTTCACTGTTTGTCTTCGACTAAGGCCTCTTTCTGTCCTGGTTTGCCTGGGATGGAGTGGACCTGTATATATGAATGAGCTTTTGATGCACCACTTTGGATACCCCCTCGCTTTATTTTCTTAATTTATTAATTCTCTTCGCAAATGGAACAGTTTGTGTTTTTAAACTCCTTTAACCTGGTTAGCAATGAACTTTTCAATTTCACCATATATACAGGGCTTCTAGTCCCCCAAGCGGCCTTGTATTTCCCAATTCGGCATCGTTGATAAGTGCCTGGAGACATCGGATTGGTTCGTGAAAAGCCGAATTCTCAGTACATAATCAGACATATATTGCGTGCTGGTGAAGTATAGAATAGAAACCTGGGGCGGTTTTCGATAGTGGTCTTTTTCGCTGATATCAAGAAGCTCTATGTTGGTCGGCAGAAGGCGACAGCTACTGGACACCGTAGTCAAGGGCGCTCGTCACGAGACTGACTTTTTGACTTTGGGATTATTCCAATTGATCCGAATCTTTCTTTGCGCAGTCCATCAGAAGTAAAATTTGTCCAGGTCAAATTCAGAGGTTACGGTGAACAGTGTTGCAAAATGCAAAGCAATCAATTTGGATATTCGACTAAGAAATACAGAGCCACGAGTCAATCCCATTTGGGAGACAATCAGAACCGGCTGAATTGAGAAAAAAGCAACGCAGGAAATTCAAAACGAAATGTGAGATACACGATCATGACATCTCACTTCAGACTGAACGAACTTTTGGAAACACCAGTGACGATGCGCTGGTGTCTAGGTGAGACGTCGGGATAACAGGCTTGACCCATGCCCCGCGCCATCGAACCATTAGACAGGTAATAGGGGAAAAAAAAAGAAATTCCGAAAACAAATGATCAACGCAACAAACATGTCGTATTCACAGAGTCGATCACTGGTTGGCCTGGAGAACGGCGAGTTGAGCTTGCAGATTAGCAATGATCTCATCACGCTCAGACAGCTGATCCTCCAAGGCCTGGATGCGACTTTCAGCACTGGCCTGACGGGCCAGCTTCTTCGCACGAGACTTCCGGGCAGCCTCAGTATTGCGAGCACGCTTAGTAGCGATCGGGTCATTGGGATCAAACTCGATTGGAGACAAATCCTTGCGCTGACGGGTGATGCCAGCGACACTGGAGTGTCTTGTTGTGCCAGTTGCAGACATGGGAGAAGACTTAACACCGGAAGAAAGGGGCTTAGGAGCAGGCGACATCTCAATCGAGGGCTGCATTTGCTTCTTTGGCTCAGCCATGGCGGACGCGAAGTCCGACGCATTGAAGATACCAGGAGCGGCCGGGTTTCCGATGGCTCCGTCATGGAAGAGAGGGGCCCAGTTGTCATTATCAATAAAGTCCACATCGGTGAAGAGAGGAGAAGGATTCTGGCTAAAGGTGCCAGGAGAGTCGAAGGGGGGAGTGCTCAAGTCGGTGAAAGTGCCCGAGGGCGGAATCGAGTGGTCAAACATGAGGTCCTGGGGGGAGATGGTTCCGGCAGGCGCCTCAGGAGAGAGCGCGCCGGTCTCCTGACCCAGGAGCTCGTCAAAGGTGAACGATCCCATGCCACCGGCAGATGGGAGACCGAAAAGCTCGGTGTCGTGTTCTAAGGAAATGATGTGAGCGGTTGCGTGAGAGAAAACAAGAGAATCAACGAAATTACCTTGGAAGTTGGGAGTAGACATGTTGCGACGGTATTGCATGTACTGTTTTCTTTTTTCAAGTGGAATATTACCGGCGTGGAACGGCGGGATGGGGGGACGTTGAGGGGAGTTGGTGGGCACGGTTGCCGAATAAGGCTTTGAGTGCTTCACGGTGGGGTGAGACCAGTAGGAAGGAGACCGGGTAAGCTGGGTCACTCTGGGGTCCTGAACAGGAGAACCAGGGAACTGCTGCTGGAGATGGCGTTGCAACTGCAAACTGAAAGTGTGTCGTCGAGGGTTATTCTGCGCCAGAAAGGGCTGAAGGGCAGATGGCCTAAGGGCAGTGTTCGGGGCTAGCGAACGCGAGTCTCTGAATCGAGGCTGCGGACGGGGCTGCGGGGCTGGATAGAGCACAAAGTCCTCTAGTGCACTGTTGTTGTTGTTGCTGTTGTTCAAACTGGAAGCCGAGGGCTGTGTGGGCGGGGGCGTGGGAAGCCATGGTTGCTGGAGGTGATCCGTGGTGAACGACGTAACGTCGATCGAAGGTTTAGAAGAATGGGAACTTGAGCTACGCGGTGCGCGACTGAAGTTCAGAGGTCCTAAGACGTCTGAAGAAGAGGGAAAAATGGGGGAGTGTGTTCCGGTTATGTTGTCGGTCGGGGGGAAAGACTGGCTCTTTCGGGGGGCGCTTAGATGGAGTTCATCTTGGATCTGTGGAGATTCAAAATGTTCTGTAGGTATATATAGAATGGTGAAGGTGGGGTGATATAAATGTCAAAGATGTGTGAACACAGAGAATGGTGGAAAGGAAAAGAAACAGGCATCGACTGGGGGGACTCAGGCACTTCTTATGACCGGACAAATTGGCTGTGTGGGATTCGTGTGGAGCTTTCTTGGCTTGGTTTAATCCAATCACGAGGCTCAGCCGCACGGGGCTAGAGAGTCACGGGGTGTGAGTCACAGTTGCTTCCGAGGCTCTGGTTGGTCGCTCACGCGCATCCAGAGCCTCGTTACCCACAGAGTACATGCATTGACTATGGATCCCCCTACGTAGTCCAAAGTATCGATGATGTATTCCGCCCCCCCCGTCTCACCCTAGGGCATTGGCCAATCATATCGGTAAATTTGTCCTAACGGTATGCTCATCTAAAGTTCCAGGCATCTGCACAGCCGGACCAACCCCCTTTTCAGGCCCCCTCCAAATAACCAGGTTACCATTTAATTGAGGTACAGATCACATTGCTTACAGCATTCTGCATAACGATAGCAAACCCGCCAATGCCCAAGGCTTACGAAAAAGCGGAAGTCCTACTCCGTAGTCGGGGACTGTTCTGGTACGAGCCCCACCGATCCTTTCCTAATTGTGTCCCCGCGGTGGGCTGTGTCCATGGCCCGTGTTGCCCTTCAATATCTACTTTGATCCTAGCTTTGCCGAAGGGCGTGAAAATTGAGTTTTTTTTACATTCAGTTGTTAAGAGCGTTAGGGCTCTCTTTTTTTTTTTTTCTGTCTGTGTGAATGTTCATGACGACATGAAAATGGTCGATATAGATCGTACTTGATCCAAATGCAACTACAGTATACTCTCATTTGCAACCCATCGTCCAGATGACATTGCAATCAGACGGAGCATGTAGGCAAATATGTATGAGACAAGCCACCCAAATCTGGATTATTAATTCCAGGTACTCCCTCACCTAACCAATCCCGTGGAAACAAATGAGCCCTCCAGGAGTCTCGTTACAGACCAATCCCCGAAGTGGCGTTTTGGTTAGAACTAAATAAACCAAACTGCCTTGGCAGGCTCCAATTATCATTTGGTGTTCCAAGAACAGGATTCGGATCTTCGCCGGTTTGCCTAGGAAAAATATCCATCTGCAAAAGTAAGCAGGTTAGCGTGCCGGGTTATTCCACGTAGGTCCGAGTCCCGACAGCAACTCCGAGACGAGTTTCAGGAATATGTATGCGACAGCATTTCAGTCCGAACTCCGAGTGCTCTGATGGACGTATACGTGGTCGCTCTGTTAGAGCACAGGCCACGTCTAGTTTAGATATGCGAAGCATAGTGTATAGGAGCAGATCATACTGTGTGGATCTCCCGAGGTTCAGCCCTATTGCTACACTTTTTTTTTTGATACAATTAGGTACCCGCCAGATTTCAGTGCATTTTCCTGGACCTCTGGGATCTTACTTCCGCGAGGTCTGTGATTGTGCCCCGTGAACTTCGTCATGTGCGACGGGCACTCCCGAGGACGAGAATTTTGCGGACCCGCCAGTCCTCAAGACCCGCTGTCGATACCAGATGCACCCCAGACCAACGCATCTCGATGGATCCCGATATCTTATTGCTTGCATACAAACCAAGTAGTTGCTAATGCAGGCAATCCGATTGAAACGGCCCACCCAATGCAAAGAGACCCATTCCAGCTCAGCAACATTCAAATGGTACAAAGTCACGACGTTTACAACCTTGAAAAACCTTCAAATTTAAGGATTTCGAATTACGTAGGAATGGCAGAGGAAATATGTTCAAAAGCAAACAGAGAAGATTCTATTAAGTATTACCTAACGCAGTATGTGCCACACCCACGACGCAGTGGAGAAAGAAGACCGCGCGAGACGGGAACAACGATAGACAACTGTAGAGGGGCAATTTGAAAAGCAACAACCCAGGCCATATAATTAGATAAAGAATAGCCTTAAGCCACGTCAAAACAAATCACCTTCCTCCCCATAGGGTATCAAACAGGAAAGCCAAAGCGCAGAACCGGAAACGGCAGTGGTATCAATCTAGTCGGGCAACACACCACGTAACGCATTAAGCACGTCGCAAGTCGAAACTCGGTTGCGGGTCGCGTGTCATAAAAAAGAACGGACGGCGATTCAATGAATCAGGAACACGAGGATTATGTGGATTTTTGAGGACAAGCAAAAACAAAAAAAAGAAAACAGTGCACAGTGAACAGCGGGTATCTCATTGACACCCTCTCAGATCAAAGCCTAGACAGGACGATGACGAAAGGAGTGACAGTGTCGAGGCAAAAGCAAACAAGCAGCTGGAAGCTAAAGTGGTATAAATCCATATTTGCACGATTCAGACTCGAGCCTCCAAAAGAGCGACGGAGTCCGTCAAAAATTATCGTGGGCGGGCGACGATGGACTTGTTAAGTCCCACCATCGCTCATATTCCACACGCCCCGGGGAGGCAATTCAAGCAGCAGCCTGAACGGGAGTGGAGGCGGTGACCTCGACGTTCTTGGTCTCCTCAGCAGCGGTCTCGGGGGCCTTGGCAGCCTCCTCAACGGGAGCAGCAGTCTCCTGAGCGGCAGCGGCCTCGGTGGAAGCCTCAGTCTGCTCGGCCTTGACCTCAGTCTCAGCAGCGGTGACATCCTCCTTGTCAAGCTTCACAGCCTTGGAGGGCTTGCGGAAAAGACCGCCAAGCTTGTTGGCCTTCTTGGTCTCCTTCTCGCCATCAGTGGTGGCCTCGTTGTCGGAGGTGTCGGCCTTCTTCTCCTTTTTGAAACCGAAGAAAGAAGAGCGGCGCTTGTCCTTGGGGGTCTCGGCGGGAGTCTCAGCGGCGGTCTCCTTGGCGGCCTCAGCCTCAGCAGGAGCGGTGACAGCCTCGGCCTCAATGGGAGCGGTCTCCTCAACGGGGTTGTCAAGTTGGGGAGCGGAGCTGGCGACGGGAGTCTCCTCAACGGGGGCGGTGGCCTCCTTCTCAGACTTCTCCTGGGAAGGGCTGGCGACCTTGTTGAAGAAGGTGCCGAAGATGGAAGTGCGCTTGGCCTTCTTCTCTTCCTTCTTTTCCTCCTTCTTCTCCTCGGTAGCCTCAGCGGGAGAGGCAGCGGCAGCGGCCTCGGCCTCAACGGGGGCCTCGGTGGCAGCAGGCTCAGCAGCGGTCTCGGCGGGAGTCTCAGTGGCGGCCTCAGCAGCGGGCTCAGCGGCCTTGGTCTCCTCAGCAGTCTCCTCCTTGGGCTCCTCGGCCTTCTTCTCCTCAGCCTCCTTCTTTCCAAGGATGGCACCGAAGATGCTGCCGCGCTTGCGGGACTGGGAACGGCTCTTGGCGGTCTCCTTGGGCTTCTCCTCCTTGGGCTCAGTCTCCTCAGTCTTGGCCTCCTCAGCGGCGGCGGGGGCCTCCTCCTTCTTCTCCTCGGGCTTCTTGGCGGCAACGGCAACGGCAGGCTTGGTCAGCTTCTCAAGCTCAGCCTTGTAGCCCTCGCTAGAGGTGAGGGCCTCCTTCTCGGCCTTGGCCTCAGCAGACTTGGACTCAAGAGCAACGAACCAGCTGTCACGCTCGGTGGCGTTAGAGGCCTGGAAGGTGTGCTTCTGGCCAGCAACCTTGAAGAGGAACTCGTTGGAACCCTCCTTGGTGAGGTCGGAGATCTCAGCCTGGCCTTCATGTTAGTCATGTGGCTAGATTTTCATTGTCCTTGTCCAGTCTTACCAGGTTGAAGATGCCAGCGGGGGTGGCCTTGTCCTCGGCACGCTTGGTCAGGAACAACAGACCCTTTCCGGTCTGGCTGGCCCAGGCAGCGGTGGGATTGGCGACGGCGGGCTTCTCGTTTTGGTGGAAGACGGAGAGCTGCTTGGCCTCAATGGGCTCATCGTTGAAGTAGAAGAAACGCTTGGCGAAACGCAGGCTCCTATGCGCGAACCTGGTATTAGTCGCAACGCTCCTATATGTCCCCGTCGCATATATATCACTTACTTGACCAGACCAGGAGCCTTGTGGCCGAGGATACCCTCGCTGGCGGGCTTAACCTCCTCCTTGACCTCCTCCTTGGCCTCTTCCTTAGGGGCCTCAGTCTCAGCGGGCTTGTCGGTGGCAGTCTCCTCAACGGGAGCAGCCTCGTTGGTCTCCTTGGGCGCCTCAGTGGCGGGAGCCTCGACCACAGTCTCAGCAACGGGAACGACCGCGGGGGTCTCCTCAACGGGCTTCTGGACGTCAGACATGATTAAAATGGTATTAAAGCCGGGGCTTGTTTTGGGGTATCGATTAAAAGAATAGAGCTGGGTATCGGGGTATCTCAAAAGCAAAAGAAATAAGAGCTGGGAAGCTCGGGTATCACAACGAAGATAGGAAAGGGGGGGTATTTTGCTTTGCAGGTGGGAAGAAGGGAAGGAAAAAAAAGGGAGGGAAGGGCGAAAAAAAGAGCGGCATGGGGGGGGGGAGACTGTTGATGGCGCTTGCCTCCTAAACGGGAAAGGAGCTGCAGGGAGTCCAGACTGAGTGGATCATTTGATTATGTAACGCCGACTTCAGGGGCAGAAAAGTACTATTTACTCGACGTTCACTGTATGCAATTAACTTATTATGGAGACCTTGGTTGAACCTCGTATCATTTAACTATAAAAAAATCCCTAGGTCATCTATTGCCTTTCTACCCTTCGTTATTGGTCGTCTATTGTGAAACCAGCACCCGTGTAATTCTAGTTAATTATCCTCGATTTCTAAAGTACTCTATTGCATACGGGAATCGAAACCCATCACACCACCTAGGATCGTCAATGCAGCTTGAATCAACGGCCCCCTAAATTACCCGTGCAGCTCGGCTCCGGTCCCGGCTTCGTAAATAATTAGGTCTGTTTTGACTTTTCACACACGCGACCTAATTTTTTGATTTTTTAATTTTTTAATATTGGATTTTGGGAATTTGGTGCTGGAGTCTTGGGTTTCTTTGGGACCGACATTTACGATTTTTTTTTCTCTTTTTTTTTATTTTCTTTTATATTTTTTTTTTATTTTAACAAAAAAGGAAAAAAAAATTCTTTGGGTCATCCGGTTCGATTATAGACCGCCGGGAGTACAATAGCCAATGATGTTACACCGTGAAAGGGGGTTGACATTTGTGTACTGTAGGTAGACCATTCAGGTATGGAGAGAGATATTCATTCCAAGAGGTTTATCTAGGTTCTACAGAGATGGCTCATATTGCGCAAGGCGTATCAAAGAAGATTTCGTCGCGAATTCTCTCTCGCTTTCCAAGGGCCTTGGTCCTTTGGTCCCTTGAGGGGAAGGGGAGAGGGGAAGGAGTATGTATCTTTCTGCATTGTGATCAGCGAGGGTTGGACAGCCCGGATTGGCCTGCTAGAAATGCTGATCCAACGGAACAGCAAAGCCGATTTTGTTTGATGTCAAATGACCCGGATCACCATCAACTCTATCATCGAGTGGCGTGCCAACCCTCGTGGCCAACCAGCGATGTCGCACCATCTCTGCTTTGACTTTCGAGCGTCATATCTCATCTGTCGTGCCCTATCGCTGGCGTATTATCGTTCAAGACAGCCGTTGTGACCACGATTCGTCCAGGATCCCATGATCGTTTGAAGTCAGTATGATGACTCGCGCCATCTCCGCCTTATGGTCCGCGTTACTTTTACGTGATAACGCGTATCACCAACAAGTTGACCTAGTCAAAAGGCGGGACTGAAATTTATTCTTTTTGGATCCACTATCATTTGCTACCTAATGCCCCCTAATTAAGCCCCTTTTCTCTGGAGGTCCCTGCTTTTTTCGACAGAGACTTCCTTTTTTTTTCATTTGTTTTCTCCTCGCTAGCGCGGCTACTACTTTCTAGATGATCGGTCGGTGGGCTAACGCCTTTAATGTACGGTTAGGCCCCACCCAAAGTGGTCCCGTGTCTTAAGCCATACACCGTCGGTGGCTGGTTTTACTCCCTATACACGTCTTACTCCAAAACTTGATAGATATGTTTCGGATGTTTGCCATGGTTCATCGGACTAGTTTGGTCCCTTTTGACTCGCCCTAATATTTCGATACTTTCCAACTTGGTCGGTCAAGTAGAAAAATTGACTATCGGAACATTTCCAGTAGTGATAGCCCGCACGGGTGATCCACTCCAGCCCGACAACCAATTGCATCGTCATATTACCCCTTTTTCACCCGTTGGGGCCAAGGAAGTCACCATTTGCCAATCCTGCCATGATTTTTCCGCTCCAGTTTTCACTGCCCCTATCCTTTGAGTTCCAGGCCTTTACTTTCTTCATACGCGAAGGGCAAGTGCCATCCATGTCGATCGAAGGATTGTTCGATGACAGGTTTTCCGCATGCAAGTGCCATGCGGTGCCAAGGAGGGTTCCCGACGATGCACGGTCAGTATTGGCGGAAACGCCTGCGGGAATAGTGTAGGGTAGCGTCGGGATATCAATTGTTGAAGATCCCAAGGACAATCCGAGCCGTGCCAAGCACATTCATTCTCGTGGATGCGGTGTACATACCCGAGTTGCTGTTGGTTGAAACTCTCTTTGTTCATCTAAGCTCTGCACGGATGGTCCCCGTCGATTCTAGCGTCCACTAGACTGATCCTCTAGGTAGTCCTAACCATGGCACCCTTTGATGAGGATGCGCGCTCTCGCAAATTGATATTGCGGTGAACTCAACCTTCCTTCCAAACTCGGAGAACTAGACTGGTCCAGAAGTGATGCCGACGGACTTCTACTGATTTGGTAGAAAGGTGTAGAGCACAATAAAAGAAAAGAAAAAAATTAAAAATTGAAAGGACCACCCGGAAATCCATGGACCCATTGTGGACGAGGGACCACCGTAAAGAGTTGCTGTGAATCCATGGAAATAGGAGTGGTTCCACAAGAGCTTGCACTGGAGGCACCCACTTATATCTGCGCGAGTATGGTGTTCCAAGATGAGTCATGTTCCTGCTGGGACAAAGAGAACCAACAAATTGGAACTTGAGGACAATGTGGCTTTGGTCCTTCATACCAGAGTCAGGTCATCATCAGCAAATGCAAGGTAACATGACAGCTCACTTTGCCCATAGCAGACCTGTACGCTTTACACCTGAGGCAACACTTTCCAGGGGGGAGCAAACCAAGCAAACGACTCAAACATGTCTCGCTTTTTATTGGTCACCTGACCCCTCGCTTGGCTAGTGCCCTTCCCCCAACGGCTATAAATACCTCCCTTCTCTTCCTCCTTTCCCATTCTTTTTCTTTTCTTCTTCATACTTACCTTGTTTGGGTGGCCGCGATCATGAAGGTGGTCCACCACAGATTGGTCCCTGCATTGCACAGCGCGGCGGACTGGTTTGTTCAACGGCTTTCGGGTCATTGACAGGCGTATTCTTTGGCACTCCCACTATGTGGTTCTTTCTTTTCATCAAGGCTTGGGTCAGTGACCCGAGCTTGGAGAAGAGAACGCCTTGATAGCAGTTCTCGTACTCTTAGCAAATAATTTGAAGCTGTAGACTGCCTGATTAATATGTTTCTCACTTCACGTTCTGCGCAGCTCTCCTTTAGCCGCTGTAGATCATAGAGTAGCTCCACTCTATTTGCGGCTTGCTAGAGACGCGTGAACTCTGTGTATTCGTGACCAGAAGCATCCTTACATGCAAGCTTCCCTTCGCCCCATCTCCTGATAGCTTTGAACCCCAATGGGCCACAATCAAGTTCCCTACCCCCCCGGTATCGTCATGCCTTGCCCGGACACGTGAGCGGTCCTCAACCCGAACCGAACTCCAGGGTCGATATCTGGTAGGCCAATCACCACGCAACAAGACCACCAAAAATGGTAATCTTATCCAACGGTCCGCGTACGGCTCGGTGGTCTCAGATCTGGACCGTCTATCCGATGCTGGTATCATTACCTGCCTACTATCCACCGGTTATTGCGGGGCATTTGGTGCATTTCACCAATCCCATTGCTTACCTTCATCATGGTATACCTGCGGGGGAGGGGATGGAACACAAACTCTCCGCAGAGGGGCAAGCTATGTCCTGCTATCGCCGACCGTCTACATAAAGGACCAAGACTTGCAAGCTGCTCTTAGGCAGCGAATTCCTAAAACGCGAAAACTTGACCATGGCTTCCCAACAGCGCGTAGTCATTATCGGCGCTGGCATCGTGGGCACCAATATCGCCGACGAGCTGGTCTCAAGAGGATGGACTGACATTACCGTTGTTGAGCAGGGTCCTCTCCACATGCCTGGTGGCTCGACTTCCCATGCTCCGGGCCTCGTCTTCCAGACTACACCGTCCAAGACCATGACCAATCTAGCACGCTATACCGTGCAGAAACTATTGTCGATTGAGCAGGATGGCCAGAGCTGCTTCAATCAGGTCGGTGGTCTGGAAGTGGCTACGACACCCGCTAGGCTGGAGGAGCTCAAGCGCAAACACGGTTATGCCTCTTCGTGGGGCATCGAGGCGCGTCTCATCAATGCCAAGGAATGTCTCCAATTATACCCTCACCTCGATCAGAAAATTGTGCTAGGTGGCCTCCATATCCCCAGCGATGGTCTTGCTCTTGCTGCTCGTGCAACACAGCTGCTTATTGAACGCACAAGGAAAGCTGGCGTCCGCTACCTTGGTGAGACGCCCGTTATCGGCATCGAGCAGACAGGCCGTCGAGTGACGGGCGTGACAACTCCTAAAGGCTTTGTTCCCGCTGATATCATCATTTCCTGCGCTGGGTTTTGGGGCGTGGAGATAGGCGCGATGGTTGGTGTTTCCATTCCTCTGCTTCCGCTGGCACACCAGTATGCAAAGACTACTGCTGTGCCGGCATTGACCGGGCGTGATATCAACAATCGTATGAATGGAATGAATGCAGAATTGCCCATCTTGCGGCACCAGGACCAGGATCTATACTACCGGGAGCATGGTGAGCAATATGGAATTGGATACTATGGCCATCGCCCGATGCCTGTCGTCGCAGAGTCATTGGGTCTGACTCCCAAGCACGTCGATGAGAAGAACATGCCATCTCGTCTCGAGTTCACAAAGCAGGACTTTGACCCTGCTTGGAAGGAGTCACAGAAGCTTTTGCCTGCTCTGCGGGGCGCTCAGATCGATGATGGGTTCAATGGTGTGTTCTCGTTCA
Source organism: Penicillium longicatenatum (assembly GCF_028827895.1). Lineage (NCBI taxonomy): Eukaryota > Fungi > Ascomycota > Eurotiomycetes > Eurotiales > Aspergillaceae > Penicillium > Penicillium longicatenatum. The sequence continues at coordinate 3,130,859 of NW_026643124.1, forward strand.
CCCCCGATGGGGGACCCATCATTGGTCAGGCACCGAACCTAGACGGCTTCTGGGTTGCTGAAGCTGTGTGGGTAACTCACTCGGCTGGTGTTGCACGCGCCGTTGCTGAGGTTCTTACAACGGGCCGATCCCAAATTGATCTCACCGACTGTGAGCTATCCCGGTTTGAAGAAGTGCAGCTCAGCCGCGCCTATATCAATGAAACTTCTGCGCAGAATTTTGTCGAGATCTACGATATTCTTCACCCATCGCAGCCCAAAGAGTCACCCCGAAATCTTCGTACCAGTCCCTTCTACTCTCGACAGAAGGATCTGGGTGCCTATTTCCTTGAGCTTGGAGGCTGGGAACGTCCTTTCTGGTATGAATCGAACTCATACCTTCTCAAATGCCTTCCAGCAGAGTGGCAACCAGTTGAAAGAGACGCATGGTCCTCACAGTTCCACTCACCCATCGTGGCAGCAGAAGCATGGAAGACCCGGAATGCAGTTGCGATGTACGACATGACTTCCTTTCACCGATTCGAACTGTCCGGCCCCGGTGCAGTGCATCTGCTCCAGCGCCTGACTACCGCCGACGTCGCTACCAAGATAGGTGCTATCAGCCACGCGCTGCTCCTAAATGATCACGGCGGTATTCTCAGCGATATTTTCGTTTCAAGGCTTGACGAAACCATTTTCCAGGTAGGCGCCAACACCGCCACGGATCTCGCTTACCTATCCCGTGAAGCTCGTCGCCAGGGACAATGGGTCCAGGTCCGTGACATCACCGGCAGCACCTGCTGCATCGGTCTCTGGGGCCCTCGATCCCGGGACGTGATCAACAGCATAAGCACGGAGAATTTCTCAAACCAAGCATTCCCTTATCTCACCGTCCAGAACGCCACCATCAACGGCATCCCAGTCACAGCGCTGCGGAAGTCCTACGTCGGCGAACTGGGATGGGAAATTCAAACTAGCGCCGAATATGGCCAGCGGCTCTGGGATACCATTTTTAATGCAGGAAAGACACACGGCCTCATCGCTGCCGGTCGGGGTGCCTTTAACGCACTACGCCTGGAAAAGGGCTATCGCACCTATGGCGCTGACATGAATACCGAACACAACCCTTACGAAGCAGGCATTGCCAGTGCTATCCGAGCGAGCAAATGGGAAGACTACGTTGGCAAGGCTGCGCTGGAGCGGCTCGTCAAGGAAAAGCCTGCTCGCCGGCTGCGTTGCCTCACTGTTGACGATGGCCGCTCCATGGTCATGGGCAAGGAGCCTGTATTCTTCAGTGGCAAGGCAGTTGGATACGTCACCACATCAGCCTTCGGTTATACTGTTCGCAAACCCATTGCTTATGCTTGGTTGCCGAGCAATGTGTCTGAAGGACAAGGTGTCAAGATCGAGTACTTTGGTCGTCGAATCAATGCTACGGTCGCAGCCGAACCGTTATATGATCCTGATTCGAGACGTCTATTTGATGACAAGCCGATTATTGAGCCAGCGATGCAGAAACCACTAAGACACCGACTATAAGCTCTTATGTCCCTGATTTCCCCTTGTAATGATGAATAATTTGATTGGACGTTGGAATGCATATGAGCGTGAAAGTGGAAGAGTTCTTGTTTTTTTTTTCCTTATTGTGATGAGCGTTGATAATTCTGATGGGTTTAATGAGGAAAATGAATAGAATATTCAAGACGATATTTTCTTGCGCATAGTATGTAGAAGACGAGCCCTGCATAGAATCCGCCCATGACGTCGCACCCAAAAAAGCTCTCGCCACATCCATATTCACATAACGACCCACAAGAGCCCACCACCGCCACCAATCTCCAAATATCCAACACCAGCTTCAACCCCTCACACTTTACCATTTCACCGGACTTCAACAGACTTCTCCCCAGAATATAGTAACAACCTCCTTCGAACTGCGCACCCATCCATCTACCGCAAATATGCCCATCCCGACCGCAGAAATCTACGATAAGGAGCAACAACAAACCGCCGAAAATCAAGCCTCATCCAACACCTTGTCCTCCGAAAATAATGGCAGCAATGGCCAGCATGACGTATCTAGCTCTTCAGCTGCGGGCAGTGTCGAGGGCGAGCGTGTGCTGAGCAGGGAGGAGGCGGACCGGTTATATGAGGAGCGTATGGAAGACGAATATGCGAAGAGGGAGGGAGGTGCTTGATCAGATCTACATGTGAGATGATTTTTGGCTTGAAGATCTTCAAATGGGATTCTATGCTCGTCTGGATGATATTGTATTATTTGTGGATATGGCGATATTTTTGATACTCTCCTGCTTATTTCCTCTCGCCTCTTGCACGGTTAAATGTAGTGGGTGGTCTAGCTACCATGTACTTCTATAGAGTATACACCAATCACAGAGGGTGGGCGACCGTGGTTTATCATGGAGCACACCATTATCCGGCACTAACAGTGCTGACGGTTGGGGGCTTAGAGAATCTTTCCTCCTGATGAGTCACTTCAGATAACCCAACAAGAACATCATGCAATCCCCACCAACTAAAGGCAGCGTCTATCCTGAGCAGGAGACTAGAGTGATTATACCTGCAAAAGTATCTGCAATAAAGACTCAGCGCCTCTATCTAAGACCGATTGAGCGATCCGATGCGGCTGATATCTTCGAATACCGGCGTCGACAAGACGTCGCCGACTTCCTGTGAGTCTCTGAGCTCAGCAACAATTAAGCCGATATGAGTTAATCATCCTCATTTAGCTGGCCAAAAATTCCCCATAGAGAAATCCAAGACACAGAGGCCATGATCATCGGTAAAACCTTCAAAACGCCAGATGCATCGGGTGCTCTGGGACGACATTTTAGTTTTGCGGTGATGCAGCTTGATGATCCCACAGAAAAAATCATCGGTATGGTGGGAATAAATGCCCTTGTGCCAGCGCCATCCATTGGATATGGTATTCATCCCGATTTCTGGGGAAAGGGGTTCGTGAGTGAAGCAGTGGCGGGTGTCGTGGATGCATGGTGGAAGCTCGAACGAAAAAGTTTGAAGCTACGGTCTGCTAAGGCTGCATTGGAGTCGGAGAAATTGTATGCGGCGTGTAATAAAGCGAATGTGGGGAGTGTGAAGGTTTTGTTAAGGAATGGGTTTGAGATTTATGAGGAAATGCCGCTGATGGGAGATACGGTTACGTTGTTTTCGTTGCAGAGACCAGGAGGTCTTGAGACGGCCTTGGACCTTTAGTATATGCTTCCAGCCAGTAAATTTGAGGCATTTGATCGTTATGTGTGATATCGATCCCTGATCTCGGGAGATTTTCATGCTCCGACTGCCCCGACTGCCCCTAAACCACTTTGAGACCCCGATAACCACTTGTCTACTGAAAGATAAACTACCACATCGTGACGGGATTTATATCCCCCATGTTCTCCTCCACATCCTGCTGAGCCACGCAGCATAGTATATCATTATGGCCATCTTGACTCCCATCTCTGTGACCCTCTCCAGCGACAAAGTACCATCCAAGACGAACGTCAGAGACATCATCGCCCAATTTTTAACAAAAGAATGGCCATCCGTGGATCCCGAGACCCTGACCATGTCGTATAACGTTTCGTTTTCCAATGCTCACTGTCCCGTGGAAAGACCGAAGCCGGCTACGGGCACCGCCACGGAGCCCTTGAAAGTGTTCATCAAATTTCATAATGACACCGAGGTGAATCTTGAGATATTCAAGCATCTGGCACCAACCAAACAAGAAGAAGCACTGCTTTGCTCTCAGTATGGTCGGACTGGACTCGGAGCCAAAGTCTATGGATTCTTCGAGACGCAGGATGGCACCCTTGGGAGAATCGACGAGTTCCTAGAAGCACGGAATATGGAGCCAGAAGACGTTGAGGATGCAACTATCCGAGCGGATGTGGCAAAGGCACTGGCAACGTTCCATGTCTTGGAAGTACCACGGCAGAAAACGACTGTGGGAGAATATTACCATGCTGTCATTAATGGACTTGAGAGGTACCACCGAATGAACAAGTTGAAGGTACTTGGGAAACAAGGTGGTGTCAATGTGGACAAGCTAGTCGAATACGACTTCGGAACGAGGCTCAGGATAGTGGTGGACAAGTTGGGATCTATAGGAGGAAAAACTGCGTGGTGTATCCATGATGTCCAGTATATGAACACCATGGTCAAGAATGACCCAAAAGAAGGCGAAAGCACAGTTGCGCTGATTGACTTCGAATTTGTGATGCAGAATTATCGCGCCTTTGATATCGGTGGGCACTTCATGCAGAAGATGTTCAAATGGTTTGACGAGGAAAGCCAAATAGCAAGGTGTAGGAAGTATACTGAGGGAGAGAAAAGGCATTTTTGTGAGGAATATGCTAGACAGTGGAACGCTCTGACTGGGAACTCGGACACCGGCGATCAGGTTTTTCAGGAGTCGGAATATGGGTATATGCTGGCCATCAGTTTTGATATTCATAACATGCTGTGGTTCATGAGTGAAAAAGATGATAAGAATCCTTTGAGTCTTCTTGGTCTGAATAAGCTGTTTGAGGAGTTCGAGGAACAGTATGCGAAGCTCGGGTTGGAGAATCCGTAATATCAGATACGCTTCTTTTTCTTTTTCTTTTTCTATTTATTTATTATGCCTTTAAAATATGTTTTGTATAATCTGTCTTTAATTGTGACGATGTATAGACGTTGAAAGTAGAGTCAATAATACTAGACAGTGACACCCGGGACCCGGAATGTCCAAAAGGGGAACGCTCAAACCGGGATTCGAACGCGAGACCCCAAATCTTCGAAATAGCCTCACACCTCAACAAAGCTCCAGCAAAGGAAAAAAAAACTGGTAGCTTCTCTTTGATTGAGCGTGTCATCCTTAGTGCAGGGGCCATGCTAATCTTCTCTGTATATTTTCATTTGACCAAATGTCCCGTAGGACACAATGATTACCGGGAAGTGGTATATATCCCAAGGCCGGAGAAAACTGCTCCCTTGCCTGGAACAGGAGTTGGCAGGCAAAGAGGAGAAAGCAACCTAGAAGGATGAAAGTGACGCAACTTTGTAAAGTGAGCTTAGGTCTGTCGAATTGGCGACCCTTGTAAAGTGACTTAGAGTGACCGTCTTGCGGAACCCTACTGACAACCAAGTCACAAATTTGCTAGCCATTCATGGACCTGGAGAATCACATTGCATCCAAATGCGAGCGCATTCATTCAATGCGAAAGCCAATTGATGAAGGAAGGAAACAAAATTGCCAGCTTGAGTTATGTGAGGGTGGGGGAATTAGAGCGGGGCCAAAGAGGGGCTTTGGAGGGTTTCCCGCTGCTTGCCCTAGAGGCTTTCCTGTTTTAGACATCAGTATCATACTGTACTGGCTACAGCCTAAGATGTCCGGGCAGTCTTTACTGGCCTACTAATTTGTGACCCCCGTTTGGCCATGTCGTTGCTTCTAAAAGAGTGCACAGCAATGAGAGAACTATTCAATTTTATCGAATATTTATGATTGCATAATGCTATGTAACCCTTAATATATACTCAGTCACCTACCTAGTGATCTGACCGAACACTCTCAGCTACCAACATATGATAATTGGTATAGCGATCTAGGATTAGTATAGCAATATCGGATTGAACTGTATTTCAAATTACGCCGCAATGCCTAGTTATCTCTCCCACCCAAGAATGCTTGTCTCAAGCCTTGCTACCCGGCATTCGGCGTTGTAAGAGTATCATCTAACAGCCAGACACAACTTCATGCTGTCTGAAAATGGCAGGTAAGCACACTTCTTGTGGCTTTGACCGGCAAATTATAAAATTGCAACTTGAATGACCCACAACAATACGGATTTCTTTGGAAATGGTTATGTTGCCAAATAGGCCACCAAAGAAAGTTCCTTCAAAAGAGCTCATGCAAACCCTCACCACACAAATCGAAACAGATGTCTGCCAGCTCGTTTCGGGATTTAAACTCACCAGAATTACTCGTGCAAGGACGATCAAGCACATGCTCGGCCACATAGATAAATAATTGCGAGATATATCTGGTACTAATTGAAGATATCCCTTTTTTAAGTTGTCCGAGAAGAACACTGGTAAAGTGTTACCAGACACCCAAAGAGGGGTCATGGAGAATATCTCCAATATTGCATCCGGCCACTGAGGAAATTACAGAGAATGAGGTCGGGCACAAGGCCAATTAATAAGCAAAGACGGAGATCCAGGGTGACCTCAATTATGAGGTCAAAGACGAGGTCAACTATGAGATCAAGGAGGATATGCTGGATTCGGTCATCAACGAAGACATCAAGGAGAACGACAAGAAGAACATTGAGAAAGGGGACTAAGTAAGGGAGCCAGAATATTTTCATAGCGGCAGATTCTGTTCCAGAAAGTATGCTGAGCTGATCTATGAAAAGGTGCTGAGGGCATTGACTAACTAGGGGAAGGTGACGTTGGTTTCGCGCTGCAGATTGATTGTTCCGATCGAAATCGATATATGAGACGCAATTAGCTAAAGAAATGAAACTGAGATCCTATATTATTTGATTCTGCCAATTGCTTAATCAACTATTGTTGATCGTCGATTCGATTGAAGGCCGATAACAGCACGTGACATCACGTGCACTACGGCCAGCTCAGCCAGGAGCTGCCAACTCCCGAAGACCGTCCACGCATCTGTGTCCCAACCACGGATCTCCCCAAAAGGTCGAGATCGACCCATTCGCTTTTTATTTGACTGCAAATTCCCGTGGTGGAAAGGCCTGGCTCTAAAAAGCCTGTTCACCACCATGGCTCCGCAGGATACCTTCTTCCGCTCGTCGGACATGAGCCTGACCCAGCTCTACATTGCCAACGAAATCGGAAGAGAGGTTGTGAGTGCTCTGGGTGAGCTTGGTCAAGTGCAGTTCAGAGATGTAAGCAGACTATAGACCCTGGATCAAACCCTTTATGCGTTGTGAACAAGTTGACTGACTTCCTTGGCGTATCCTTAGCTGAATCCTGATACCAATGCCTTCCAACGCACGTTTACTAAAGAAATCCGCCGTCTTGACAATGTTGAGAGACAACTCCGTATGTGTTTTCAATGAACGGAGCTCTATGGGTGACGAACAATAGCTAATCCATCGGGTCTTCTTTGCCAGGTTACTTTCGCTCCCAGATAGAGAAGGCGGCCATTCCCATGCGCCCCTCGACAGACTTCTCCGACACCCTGGCTGCCCCCTAGCCTCGGAAATTGATGAGCTGGCTGAACGCAGCGAAAGCCTTGAACAGCGCATCGCTTCCTTGAATGATAGCTATGAGACCCTGAAGAAGCGCGAAGTCGAGCTTTCTGAATGGCGTTGGGTTTTGAGAGAGGCCGGTGGCTTCTTTGACCGGGTGAGCCTTGCTATACCTTTTTAGGAAAACTAGGAGAATACTGACAGGTCGAAACAGGCTCACACCCAAACCGAAGATATTCGCCAATCCTTCGACAATGATGAGGCGCCTTTGCTTCGTGACATTGAACAGCATGCTCCTCGAGGTGCCAATGGCGATACTCATGGCCAACAGAGCTTTTCCGAGATGAACATCGGCTTCGTCGCTGGTGTTATCCCTCGCGATCGGATCGGCGCCTTTGAGCGCATTCTTTGGCGAACCCTGCGTGGCAACCTTTACATGAACCAGTCCGAAATCCCGGAACCGATCATCGATCCCAGCACAAACGAAGCGGTCTATAAGAATGTCTACGTCATTTTCGCTCATGGCTCCAGCATTCTGGCAAAAATTCGCAAAATCGCCGAGTCGTTGGGTGCTTCCCTGTACGGTGTTGACGAGAACAGCGAGCTGAGAAGGGATCAGATCCACGAGGTTAACAGCCGACTGGGTGATGTTGGAAGTGTTCTTCAGAATACCAAAAAGACATTGGATGCCGAGCTTTCGCAGATCGCACGGTCTCTTGTGGCTTGGATGATCATCGTCAAGAAGGAGAAGGCTGTCTACGACACGTTGAATAAATTCTCCTATGATCAGGCGCGGAAGACTCTGATTGCAGAAGCTTGGTGCCCAACCAACTCCCTCGCTCAGATCAAGTCGACCTTGCAAGATGTCAACGATCGGGCCGGTCTGTCCGTCCCTACCATCGTCAACCAGATCCGCACCAACAAGACCCCGCCTACTTACGTTCGTACCAATAAGTTCACGGAGGGATTCCAAACGATTGTGAATGCTTATGGTATTCCGAAATATTCGGAGGTCAATCCTGGTATATACACTGTTGTCACCTTCCCTTTCCTCTTCGCTGTCATGTTTGGCGATCTCGGTCACGGTTTCATCATGGCCTCTGCTGCCTCTGCTCTAATCTTCTTTGAAAAGAAGTTGCTGCGCACCAAGCTTGATGAGATTTCATACATGGCGTTCTATGGGCGATACATCATGCTGCTGATGGGTCTTTTCGCGATGTATACTGGTGTGCTCTATAACGATATCTTTTCGAAGTCCATGTCCTTCTTCAGCAGTTCATGGGAGTGGCCAGAGGATATCAAGGCCGGACAAGCTGTGGAGGCTACCCTCAAGGGCGATTACCGGTTCCCTATTGGCCTGGATTGGAACTGGCACGAGGCCGAAAACTCGTTACTCTTCACCAACAGCATGAAGATGAAGATGAGTATTTTGCTTGGCTGGAGTCACATGACCTTTGCCCTCTGCTTCCAGCTTGTCAATGCTCGTCATTTCAAGTCCAAGGTTGACATTTGGGGCAACTTTGTTCCTGGTATGCTGTTCTTCCAGTCCATCTTCGGTTACCTTGTCGTCACTATTCTCTACAAGTGGTCGATAAACTGGCAGGAGAGTGACGCAGCTCCCCCAAGTCTGCTCAATATGCTTATTTTCATGTTCCTGAAACCCGGTTATGTTGAACAACCGCTTTACCGTGGCCAGGGCACGGTGCAAACACTCCTCCTTCTCATTGCCGTGGTTCAAGTGCCCATTATGCTTTTCCTCAAGCCCTTCTGGCTCCGTCATGAACACAATCGTGCCCGTGCTCTGGGATACCGGGGCCTCGGCGAACAGTCTCGCGTCAGTGCACTTGAAGATGATGGTGACGTGGACGGCGGCTTTGGTGCAGCCCGGGACAGCATGGCCAGCGATGGTGAAGGCGTTGCTATGATTTCTCAGGACATTCACGAAGGAGAAGAGCACGAGGAGTTTGAATTCGGCGATGTCATGATCCACCAAGTCATCCACACCATCGAATTCTGCCTCAACTGTATCTCTCACACTGCCTCTTACCTTCGTCTCTGGGCTCTCTCCCTCGCTCACCAACAGCTTTCAATCGTTCTGTGGACTATGACACTCGGATCGGCCCTCGGCCAGGGCGAGGGGTTCCTGCGGGTAATCATGATTGTCATCTGTTTCTTCATGTGGTTCGTCCTGTCATGTAGTGTGCTCGTGGGTATGGAGGGCGTGTCTGCAAGTAAGTCAATCCAAACGCCAGGTCGAATAAGATGGCAGAATACTAACCAGATAAACAGTGTTGCACTCGCTGCGTTTGCACTGGGTCGAGGCCATGAGCAAGCATTTCATGGGCGAGGGTATCCCATTCTTGCCGTTCAGCTTCAAGACCTTGTTGGAAGAAGACCCAGTCGACTAAGCTGGGCATTCCAATCTTTACTTCCGGTTAACTTTTTTCAACACTTTCATGCTGTAGCATCTGTGGGATCTATCACTCTCTGAGTCTTGTCCTATGTATTGTAAAGAGACTAGAATATACAGTTCCGAATTGGGCTTTCTTACATGTAACGGGAATCAGAGCAACGATATGTAGTGAATCTCTAGGGGCAGTGAAGTAGCGCGTGAGACTTGAGTCTAGGATGAATCTCTGTCCTGGCCGGACAGACTAGAGCTCAACTTGATACTGCCGCTAGGCCCGAGTGAATCACAGAGAGCTGCACAACCATTGGCTTTCCAATTTCCGGGAAAGGATCGAGCCCCACGCTAAGGTGCGGGCATCGTGCACGGAGCACGCCCTATGAATGAGATTTTCGCGAACTTGAAATATTCCATGCAAATTGACCAAGGCTCAAAGATCACATATGATATCTCCGGGTATTAATCTCTATCTGAACATTGATTCTCTTCACTAGCCATCACTCCATTCTTAGCCAAATGTATTATCATTACCCTTCGCTTAACCTGATTTCCACCCATGAACCCCCTTTCCCTGCGCTAGTGATCTGGCCGGATGCTAGCACTCTTTCGCTTAAGCCACTTCCTCCCATCATCCAATGAGTGACCAGCTTAAAATTACTCAAGCTCCAAATTAGAAAGAAAACATTGAAAAGACAAGGGGGTTTCCAGCCGATATTACCGGACTAATCCACTAGAAGCCTAACTCAGGCTTACTCCCCGCCATGAATGAAACGAAGCCATTCAAGCTTAGCTAGTACCGGTAGTGATTTTATTTCCTGTCCCATTCTACGCATAAAGCTGACCGCGGCCGCTCTTTGCCTAGTAACAAGCCTCTTCCGTTTCTATAATCCCCCTATCTCCGCGTGAAAACAAGAAACACCATTCACACCTCCACCAGATACATCCAATCCTACCAAAATGCGTACCTCCTTCCTCCTCGCTACAGCCCTCGCAATCCTTGGCACCAAAGCTGCCGAATCAAGCACCATCGTCGGTGTTTTCGTCCCAAGCTGGGACGTCACCGTCCCCGGAAATGGTCAAAAGACAAGCAGCGCCGCCAGTCTGGCCAATATCAATGCCAACGCCGCAACCTACCACGTCGGATGCGAGAAGAACGCCCCCAAAACCGACTGCGACTTTCCGACTTCGTGGACTTTCATCCAAGGCGCCGAGACGGCGAGCTTCACGGGCAAATACATTGCTACTTCATCTGACGAATCGTATAACTTCGATGTCACTGTTACCGAGAAGTGGGACTGTAAGCTCAAATCTTCAACTGAGTCTGCTAGCTGTACTATGAGTGTTGGCATGAGTGGCTCGTCTGATAGTGCGAAGTTTGAGTATTCGACTTCATCCACGGCTACTTACTCTACTGTGCCTATGGATCAGTTTTACTATCAGTTGACTGTTACGGCGGGCTTGAGCTCTTTAACTATGCCTGCGGCTACTGAAACTGGTGCTGCGGCTGGTCCTGCTGGGGCTATGATTACGGCCGCTCCCGTTGTTGCTGCTGCTCTTGCTGCGCTGCTTTAATTGAGTCGGTTGGAATGCCAAAAAATTTGGGTTCGTGATGCCTACGAAGTTCTGTGGATATATGCTTTAGTACATTGGGTAATTAATTATATTTGATTATTATCGTGATTTTAGTTTTTCAAACGTTTGCAGAGTAAATTCAAGATTTGGTAGGGCCTCACGGTCCTTTTTCTTGGTGGTGTGTACGGGGAGCGTTGTCATATTGTGTCGAGCGTAGGTAGCTGTATAAGGGGCCCAAGCTGCCAATATTAGGTAGGGCATCTGGGTTGAGGGTAATGCAGTCAAGGGCTTACGATTATGTGAAGGATACTTTCCTGTTCTCTACGTATGGAATAGATTATTTTAATGATTTTTTTGTATTATGTTTTTGAGCTGATCTAAACGTGGCATCGAAAACATTGGCGATGAACGAGCCCAGATATATCAAGTAAATAGAAACCAGGACATCACTCCGACTCAACCGGAGGAAGAAGGGCATGGGATTTTAAAATAAAAGGTCATGACATGAAAATGAGGTTGAGCCAGAAATGAAAATCATGCCCAAGAAATAAGAGCAGAAACAGAATGGTGGGCGATCTGCTTATTTCTTGTACTTGTTGTACATATCAATGACCTTCTGGACCTCATTCTTGGATCCAAGGAAGACACCACTCTTGTCGTGAATGTGCTCGGGAACAATATCCATCAAGCGCTCCATGCGCGAGTTCACAGCCAGACCGCCAGCGTTCTCGAAAATCATAGCCATGGGCGCACACTCGTACAGAATACGCAGCTTACCCTTAGGGCTCTTCGAATCCGCAGGGTAAGCGAAGATACCACCGTACAGCAAAGTACGGTAAGCATCCGCCACCATGGAACCAATGTAACGGGCGCTATAAGGCTTGCCATTCTCGGGGAACTTGAGGGAGTGGAAGTACTGGTTGCACCACTCGTCCCAGTACATAGAGTTACCCTCGTTAACGGAGTAGATGGAGCGGGAATCAGGGAGACGCATGTTGGGGTGAGTAAGGATGAACTCGCCCAGCGAGTTCTCCAGAGTGAAGCCGTTCACGCCACCACCGCGCATGGTGATAACGAGCTGTGCGGAGGCACCGTACATGGTGAAACCGGAGGCAACGAGGCTGGTACCTGGGTGCAGGAGGGCCTCGGGGCCGACCTTCTTACCAGCGCCCATGAGTTCCTCGGGCAGCTGGAAGATACCGAAGATGGTACCGACCGAGACACCGGCGTCCAGGTTGGACGAACCGTCAATGGGGTCACACACGACGGCGTAACGGGCATCGGGGTACTCATCAAAGGTGATGAGCTCCTCTTCTTCTTCTGAGACTAGGATTCGGCACTTTCCGGAGCCGCGCATGGCGGAAATGAAGATGTCATTGCCGATAACGTCGAGCTTCTTCTGGTCGTCACCGGTAATGTTGGAGGATCCGGCAAGACCGGTCAAGTTGATCAAAGAAGCACGACGGATGTAGTAGGCGATCGACTTGAAGGAAAATTGGAGTGCGTGGCACAGCAGGGTGAAGTCACCCGAGGCGTCGGGGTATTTGGTTTGTTCCTCGGTCAGAAACCGGGAGAGTGTGACAATATCGGTGTTAATGTTCTCCTGACCAACAGGGGGTGCGCTATCGGTGGCTGCCATAATGATTTATTTTTAAGGGAGGAATTGAAGGTGTAGAGAAGAGTATAGGGTGGTGTGGTTGGGGTCGAGGGGTAGTGGGGGGCGGAGAAGTAGTAGTAGGTTTTAAGAATATGGGAGCTAATTGAACGAGGAAGGGTTCAATTTAAGCAATCCAAAAGGTTGATAATCGGTGGCAACAAGTCCAGCAAGGCAGGTAGATCGAGGTAAAGTGGAGCGTTCTAACGTCAGGAAAACTAGGACGCAAACCGGTCTAAGTAGTCGCGAACCAAGTTGCCGCGGGGGAGTGACTTCACTTCCCGAGATCCTACGTTTTCGTCATCGTTCCCCGCGTGACCTTGACCGCTCCGGTTTTCTCCTTGTGGGCCGAGAACGCCCGCAAATAAGGATTGAGGAATCTATAAAGTCATACCTAATAGGTAGAGAAGAATTGCCTCGTTTCTGCCGCCCTGTCCAATATAGTCTATTAGCTCTATTTAGCCATTGGGGATAGCATAGTCAGTTGACCTTGAAGAGCTTGGAGTTCCCGAGGGTCTAGATTAGCCTAGATCCCTCCGATCCTTTCCTGATGCCGAGTCTCGGGCTCTCGGGATAACTCCCCGTAGCCGGAAGAATTATATCCCTCCTATTCCTCCACTACGGAGTCAGCTGGACGTGAAAAGTCTGTCCAATTTTAAGGAGATCTGAAAGCTGCCGATCAAAAAACAATAGCATGTTTCTGTGGGTCTATGTGCTACTCCGTGAGAGTATAGCTCGAAAAGAGAAAAAGCGCTACATGTTGCTCGGGGATGATCAATTCTTCCTGCCTATTAGGCTCTCCGGTGTTATCTTCCCGAATGAGAACTTCGCAGACGCAAGAAGATCTTCCACAGCCAATTTCTACGGTAAATAATAGGTCAATGTATCAATTGATCTCGGATTTCGCTCGCGGCACGCTCGCCGAACTATACAATTTACTATCGGCAATTTGACCGGGTCTCAGGCACCCGTGTACGTATCTATTTTTAACTCTTCCGAATTAAATACACGCATCTGAAAGCAAGAGGGTTGTGTCAATCTCTGATATTAAAAATCTCACATTTCCACCTTGGTAAACTCACAGGTTGCCTTTATGCATAACAGAAGGACCTACGCAACCTCGGCTTCAATGATCATCTCATACTGTTGGGGATCAGGCCAAAACTTGCAAATCTTGAAACCAGACTCAGCCAAAAGTTTCTTCCAAGTAGCTTCCGTCCGCTCAGCAGCCGAAAGTAAGGCCAGCATCTGCACGTCCATAGTCGTTTGACTAATGCTCGCCCCTTTAGGTGGAAGGACGATGTCATAAATGAAGAGCTTCGAGTAACCCTTCACCATGGCATCACGGGTATTACCAAGCAATTGCTTAGCTTTCTCATCAGGCCAATCGTGAAGAACCGCATGCATAAAGTATGCACGACTCCCTGTTTCTCGGATGTTAGCCAGCAACCCTAATTATTTGAGAAGCAAGTGGGACAGGCGATGTTCTCACCTTTAACAGGCTGCGGTAAGAAAAAGTCATGAACCATCGCCGTAATTTTTTTGTCCACAGATGCTTTGGCGATAATCTCAGGAAGATCTTGGAGAACGAGGGCCCCGGCTGGAAGATCCGGATGTGCGGCTAGAACATGGGAAATGTCGATGCCTGTGTTTCCTCCTACGTCAACCACGAATGGAGATCCGTTATCCAGATTCGCACCCTCGAGCAATTGGCTTGTATCGTAGACCTTGGTCCAGGGGGTCTTCCATGTTGTCCATGCTTCCATGTGTCCCGTGAAAGCTTCGAAGTACGCGGGACTTGCCTGCAATCGACCGAAGAAATTGAGGCCATCTGGATCGGAGTCTGAGTAGTTGTTTACATTGATGTCGGTCGGCTCTTTGTAGAAGGTTTTGGCTAAGTAGCCTGGTAAATTACGACCAGAAGCGATGTATTGGTGGGTGCTATTTAAAGAGAATGTCAGTACTTTTGTCGTGTCGTATCGGTCATATTGAACTGATTATACTCACGCTGCTTCAAGTGAAGCCCGGACCTTGGTACTTTCATCACCAATGGCAAACGAGAACGGAGTCGGCTTGAATACATCCACTCCCGTCTCTTCAACCACATTGAAAGCTGCCAATAAGCGGAAGAATCGACCTGTATTTCTCGTAAGTGATGTCTCACCAGACTGAGGGCAAGGACGTACGGAGTAGGTTTGTCTCGATAGTGGGCTTGGTCAAATCAACCAGCTCATCTATCGTCTTCTCTCCCCCTCCAATGGCAGTCCAGGATCTCCAAAGCCCCAGATCGATACATGTCTGCAGGGCGGCAAACACAGCAGGATGTTCGAAACAGAACCCCCATGCACGTTCATAGGGGGTCTCCACTCTGGCCAGCAGTCGACGTGCAGCAGCACGGACTTTCAGGCGCTCAACTTCATTGCCACCAAAGGCGTCGATTTGGATGCCGTCGAGAACAGCGATGATTACTTCATTAAGGGATACCATGATGAATTGGACTGTTCAACACAAGGAGTTGAATGTTCTTTGCTTACCAGATGAGGTGGGGATATGGTATATATGACCACCGCTGATGCATTGACCACGGTTTACGGGAGCATGGACCTAGAGGGGCCGTTTTCTCCACCTCTTCACCGCGGTAAACGCTAAAGACTAGTTGACATCCCGATAAGGACGTGTACAGACTATCAATGGCTCTATCAGCGCGATTACTCGCCACTGACGTCCAAGCCCCAACGTGCCTGAGCTATCATCAGAAAAGCTTGGAAAGTTTTGGCCGGCCGTTTCACCTTCTTTCCACATCAGGAAATGATGGCAATTGTCGAAGAAGATCGCTCACCTTCCACGAGAACATGAACAGGACCCAAGCGAGTGATTCACAATGCTTTAACCTATTCAAGCATACTCGCCTTTTCACGGCTCCACCTTCGAGTCTAGACTGATGAATAAAAGAGGGGATTGACCACCAGTGGACACGGTTGGAAATGAGCCGTTTTCCTTGTCAAGCTCGATTCGACGTGTAGAAAGTCAATTTAGCTGTCATGTCGTGGTCGTGTTGCATGTGGGGCTGTGGCGTGGGCTGGGGCGCTGGTGACTCGTGGGAGGAACTCGGACGCACGGTTAGTGGGCTTTAGCGCACCTGTCATGGCATTGTTGTTCCCGGCCCGTTGTCCGCGACGCTACATCTTCAATTTCTAAAACACAAGGCGCCGTACTTTTGAACCCTGGAATTACCAGGAGGAATGTCGATGTCGCTCAATGTATAGATCATATTTTCTTCGACATGTATACCAATGTTGAACTTGATAAATCCCAAGTTGCGTCGTCCTTGCCATGGGTGATAATATGGTGTTTTCGTTTAATTCAAATGACTACTCTTTCATACATCTTTTAGATTATCCTTGTCCATCTTCAACATGGGTGTATACGGAGGCTTGGGACCTATGACCAATGCGGTTATGTGGCTAGAAGCCGTTATTATTGCATTCTTTGTGGGACTAAGACTCTATACACGGAAAGAAATCCTCAATTCCGTTGGACTTGATGATTATCTGGTTTGCTTTGCTCTGGTAGGTGAAGAGATGATCGGAACAGTTGCACTAGCTGCTGACATGCTGTAGGTTCTTCACCTCCTCTATACTATCTTCGTCACCATAGGAACGTACTACGGCCTGGGCCAATTGTACGTCACCGTTGGTGATCCAACCATCTATTTCACTGCGGTGAAGTACGAGCTCTTCAGCCAGGTAGCTGGTCTCATGGTCATTGGTGTTGGTAAGGCAGCTGTGGGAACGTTCCTTCTTCGCATCGTGCGAAACAAGATCCATATTTGGGTTATCTGGGGCTGCCTCTTCATTACGGCGGCCCTCACACTCTTTGCAAGCATCGCTGTCATTGTACAGTGTGTGCCAGTTCAAAAGTCTTGGAACCCATCTACTCCAGGAACATGCTGGCTTAACTTTTCCAATGTTGGCTACACTGTCGGCTGTGAGTGTTGATCGTCATCCATAAGATCCATAATCACTGACCACGAATTCATTCTAGCGTGGTTCGTTGCCGCCGACTTCTCCTTTGCTATTCTCCCCTGGTTCGTGGTCTGGGACCTGAACATGAAAAGAAAGGAGAAAATTACAGTCGCCGTTGGCCTCAGTCTTGGAATATTGTGAGTCAAATTGTCCTTTGAAGCCTGGTGCGCATCTAACCTGATCTACTGCTAGTGCCGGAATATGCGGTATCGTCCGGACGGTTGCGCTATCAGGTTTAGATGCATCCGAGTACATCTGTAGGTCCTCTCCGAACCCCATCGACAATCCGAAATAAGCTTACCAAAATAGATGACACCGTGCCAATGCTCATTTGGTCCGCGACTGAGAGTTGCGTCACAATCATGTGCTCCACAATTCCCGTCCTCCGCCCTCTCTATGTCCGCGTTAGATACGGCAAGGATGGCAAGGATGGCTCTTCCGGCGATAACTCTTATA
The DNA here is from genome assembly GCF_028827895.1 of Penicillium longicatenatum. NCBI lineage: Eukaryota > Fungi > Ascomycota > Eurotiomycetes > Eurotiales > Aspergillaceae > Penicillium > Penicillium longicatenatum. Next base: position 3,148,174 of record NW_026643124.1, read on the forward strand.
AGCTGCCGATGTACGGCAGTGGTGGTCAAAACTCTAGTGGTAGGCATTATGGCCAGCTTTCAAAATATGGTTTCAACACTTCTATCCTGGAGTCAAAAAGCTATAATCAGCAGACTGTTATCCAACCCACCAGAACTCATGATAGTGATGAAGTTATTCTCCGGAGTCCTGCCCGGATTGAGAGGACGGATGAGATTTCCGTGAGTTATGAGGCATTTGGCGACAAGGTCTAGGGAAAAGACCGGCTTTAAAAAAATTTGGCTCAATGGGGTTATTTTGGGTTCAGTCCTTCTTTTGTTTTTCATATTGTATTGCAGGTTATTCTCGTGGAATTGGTATCTCGAGGCCTGAGCGATCGTGCTCTGGGGCAAATTTAAGTACGCTGTTATAGCCATTTTCTTTGAGGCCTTGAAATTATGTAGAGCCAATTATATTGGATCTGAGCGATTAGTATACTTTGAGTATATTTACCCCAAGAACTGTGGAATCCCGTTGCCAACAACCCCGGCATCGGCAAATGAACGCGGGTCGATAAAGCGCGAATCGGCGGGGTCCTTGGCAACCCTTGACAGCTTGATAGGATCATCGGCAAATTCCGCGCCAGTTCAAGCATGCGCTATCTTTCCAAAAGATGGCGTGCTCTGACTTGGACTAAGAAAAAGGAGTTTCATGCCTTTTAGAGACCATTATATGAAATTTCCATCGCGTCGAAATAGCTGGGTTGTACAAAAGTACATTCCAAACCATGTCGCTCCCAACGGAAAAATCTCCCCAGATACTGGATGCGATGGCGACCCCGGACATCGAGCTCTCAAAAGAAGCCCTGGAACAGAGCCCGGGCTCGGAGCCAATCCGCCGCCAGAAATGGTATGAATGGTTTGCGCCCACAGACACACCGGCGGAACGACGTTTGATCCTCAAACTAGATGGACTGATCATCGTGTTCGTGTTTTTGGCGTACTGGGCGAAGGTCCTAGATTCGTCGGCCACTAGTACCGCGTATGTGAGCGGCATGAAGGAGGATCTTAAGCTGTATGGGAACCAGTTGAACTATCTGAATACGGTGTATTAGTATGGGCTTCTCATCGGTCGCCGGGGGAGCTTTTGCTAATCTGTGTAGCGTTGGATTCATCGTGATGCAAATTCCGTTGACTCTTTTGGTGAGTTGTAGCGACATTGTGCACGCAGCTCAAGTAGGGTTCTGACGTTCGATAGATGACTCGCTGTCCAGTCAACTACTTCTTACCTGCAGCCGATCTGCTATGGGGTGTTTTCACCCTTGTCCAGTACAAGGTCAGCACCATTACTCAATTATATGCCCTTCGTTTCTTTGTGGGAGCGCTCGGGGGCTTCTTTTTCCCTGCGGTGCAGTGGTATTTGGGGTGTTGGTATAAGCGGTCGGAATTGTCTCGCCGGGGAGCCATCTTCTTCATTGCCAGTCAAGTTGGCAGTATGAGCTCTGGGTATATTCAAGCCGGAGCTTATGACCGATTGGATGGTCAATTTGGATTAGAAGGATGGAGATGGCTGTATATCATCTGTAAGTCAATTGCCCCTGTGTAAGGAGAAGCAAAAAGCATACTGACTCACTGCAGGTTTCGCGTGCACGGTTCCAATTGCCTTTCTCGGTCTTTGTCTGCTGCCAAGTACACCCGACAAGTGCAATTCCCGATTTTTGACTTCAGACGAGATCATACTAGCACAAGAGCGTATGAGATCTGAAAACCGAGAAGCCCGTCAACCTTTCACCTGGCCCGGAATCGTTCGGATTCTCAAAGGCTGGCGACTATGGGTGCTAGTCGCCTTTGCCTTCTTTTTCAGTCAGGCCGATGGGGTATCCTCAAATAGCGGCCTTTCCCTGTGGCTCAAGGCTGAAGGCTATTCTGTGGGGAAAATCGACACAATCACGACTGTCTCGCCAGCTGTCACGATTATTGCCTCGGTGGTCTGTGCCGTGCTGTCAGACATCTACGACGCGAAGGCCAGCTTGATCGCGATTACCGCGGTGTTGAACATATTTGCTTGTGTAGTACTGGCAATTTGGAAAATCCCTAACGGGTTGAAGTTCTTTGCTTTTTTCCTATCCGGCACGGCAGACGGGATCGCGGCGATTATCTATGCATGGGCCAATGAAATCTGCGCCCATAGCGCCGAAGAACGTGCACTGGTGATCAGTGCTATGAACACGATTGGAAATACCTTTGGAGCTTGGATTCCTCTCTTGTAAGGCGCATCTGAGCTATCAATGAAAACTCTGACTGACGATTCTTTCCGCACTAGTGTCTGGAAGACTGTGGATGCTCCTCGTTATCTCATCGGGTACACCTGGACGATCGCACTTGACGTATGCATGTTGATCATGCTGGTGGTGCTTCATCAATTTTGGGTACGGGAGCAGAAATCGACTCGTGCTTGAGAGTATGGGGTGCAGGCCGGGTACTTTTTGCGATTTTGGCACGATTCCAAATAGGCTTGATGGGTACTTGCAGTGAGCCAATCGAGTCATCCAAAGCACCGGGATTTGTTAGCCACGATGTCGGGATCTGTTGGACCCAAAAACATTCATCGGTACGTTTGTCGCCTCGATCTTGCTCGATCTTGTTCGATCTCGGGGGAAATCAATAAAACCCTTGATATTGCATCGGGGCCTAATTGTAAGACAGGGGCCCAATCTCGCTTCGGAGTTCACAAGTTTTCGGAGACTCTCCAACAAAGAGAACCACACGACGTGCATAACAAGGCTGGACGTATCTACTCTCGACTTACGGAGGAATAAACTACTGAACATTTTGACAAGGATGTGGATAATGTCAAGTCGCAATGCGTTGAACCTGGAAACCGGGCTCCTCCACTCGGACGATTATCCACTATGGGCACCAAAGAACTCCACTATGGGGGGATTCGAGACAGGTTTACACCTCGTGTGCCTCTTTCCGTGGTTAGGTATTTCTAATAGAATATGCGCATTTCATTGGACGGAAATTAAGGATAATAAAGGATTTCACTTCCCCCAATCGCATGGCCGATCACCTATATGCACATTACACAGGATGCATTACTACGGACTCCATCTGCCACTAACGGTCATATCACACCATCACATCATTTCATAGCGTTGTCCCAGTGGATCGTGCCTGAATCGGCGCAATGATAAAAACACAGATTAGTCCAAGTGGGGCATCTTGGACCAACCAATCTTGTTTTCGTAGTAGTGAATCAATAGTTCCGCTGATCGATGCAGACCAAGAGGTAGCTGGATCCTGGCCCCATCCCACCTTCACCCTATCAGCATCAACGGCGTCCCGATCGAGGGTTTCGATTCCTCGAGCGGTCCGGCCAGTCCCACGATGGGGCCGGAACGTTCCACTCACTCAAATCCTTTTGCAATCTAATTATCATCCACTTTGATCTACAGGGGAGCATCACAGACCAAGCCTTACACGTAAAATGATATGATACAAAGTCTCGGTCCGCAGCCCTGCCCGAGACCGCAGCAGCGCTCTCCAACTTTTTACTCTCCTTTGTGCTCTCGTCATTTCCCCTGCGAAACAAAGCAGTCAAGTCATCATGGGATCTGAATTGGGGGTTACCGCGGAGTCGAAGGAGGTGGCCACTTTAACTCCAGTGGCCATCTGGTGGGCCTGCTGGGGTTGTGTATGGACTCTTTTCGTCGCCCTGGGTGTCGCCTACCTAATCAAACATCGAGACTCGCCAACAGTCCGGATTCGAGGTTTAGGCCTTGCGCTGTCCGCAATTTTCTTTCTTCATATTTATTTCTGGTCGGTACAATGGGGGGTCATGATAGGTACGCTTATGCCGGGAGATGCCATGTACTGGATCATGGGCACCTGGTTGCCTATCGGAATTTCTCTTTTCTACGCGGCCAACGGTCGTTTCCTTCATATCGCAAAGCTTCAAAAGAAATACGCCTATCCTTGCAGTCGTCTGTCCGTGCAGCCCGGTACAAAGCGCAAGGGAGGGTTAACCGGTCGCTTCCAACATCTTGATTATTCTACAAAAAGTCTCGTCGTTGTTGGTGTTGCAATGTTCATCCAGGTTTGTTGAAAGCCTCAATCACATCATAAGGTTTGAGGTTTTGAGCTGATTGCCGGATTTTTAGATTCTCCTTACTATTGTCATGTACCTCATCTCTCGCAGATTCCATAGCACATGGGGTATTCCTGGCACTGAGGTTCACGGTACTCCCATGGAAGTGAAGTCAGCACAGGGCAAAGGCTGGGAATGGTAAGAGCACTCAAGATGATGCACATCCATGATGAAACACGACTAACACGCAAACTAGGTGGCCTGGTGTTCTGTCGCAAGTCTTCTGGTGCTGGATCGTCGCTCCCTACATTCTCTGGAAGGCCCGTGATATCAACGATACTCAGGGCTGGCGAACTCAAACCATCGCCTGTGCGATTGCTGGTCTTCCCGCGACTCCATTGTGGCTCTGTGGCACCTACGTCGATGCCATGGCCTCCATGAGTGCAGTTTGGCTTCCTCCTCAGTGGTTCTGTCTTGCCATCATGATCATGGAAATCTTTACCATCTTCCTTCCCTGCTGGGAGGTCATGCACCGCCAATCTCTCCGTCAGGAGACCCTCGATGCGATCGCACAATGGGAAGCACGGAACAGGACTGGCGGCGAAGCCAAATCTATCGGCTCCGGTCCCACCGTGGTCGAATCCATCCTGTCCGGCTGGAAGTCCACCAAGGGCTCCGTGCGGTCCGACGCCTCCAATGAAAGTATTCTTACAATGGGTGCCCTCGAATACGTTCTCGATCGCAACCCGGCCCCTCTCCAAGAATTTTCTGCTCTCTGCGAATTCTCTGGAGAGAATATCGCTTTCCTCACCGCTGTGGCCGAATGGAAGAGCTCGCTGCCCGTGGCTCTTAAGGACAAGACTGCTCCCCGCGATGAGAAGATTCAGGAGCTTATGCGTGAGCCTTTTAACCATGCCTTGCATCTATACGCCGAATATATCAGTCCCAGTCATGCCGAATTTCCTGTGAATCTTGGCTTCCAAGTCCTGAAGAAACCGGAACAGATCTTCGAGAAGCCCACTGCCATTCTGTATGGCGAACGCGAGGTTCCCGAGCCTGCCACTCCGTTTAGAGAAACCTTCAATATTGATTCACCTGTGACGCCTTTTACAGGGGACTCTGATAAGGGACTCAAAGACTCGGTAAATGAGATTAAGGACCTCGTACAATACTGGGGTGAAATCCCTGCCGAGTTCGATGCCTCTGTTTTTGACGAAGCCGAGTCAAGCATTAAATACCTTGTTCTTACAAACACATGGCCGAAGTTCATTCGTAACCATCGGGCTTCCATTGGCTCATCTGACTCATCCACTATTCTGGAGGCTGGTGAGAATGTCGTTCGTCTACCTGATGAGCGCTCCACCAAATCAACATAATGGACATGTATTAATCTGGGATATAAACGAAGCTTTGTGATATATAATAATTATGATTCCCCTTCAATTCAATCGTTAATTTCCTATTTACAAAAGCTGAGTCTTGAAACCTGTAAAGAGAGATCTCAAACTGAACAGAGTTTATAATACTACGGTCAATATCGGTCGACCTCGACATGTGCACGTAGCACCGGTTGACTTGACGGGGTAAAGGCGGGGAGAAGAGGTCAAATCAACTACAAGAAGTTTACCGTCAATAGTGTGCTTTTGGCCCCGTTTGTGGGTCAGCAGCCTCATAACTTGTAGTCTTGACTTGAAGATCGGCGCTTCTGCCAAGAATCGTGGGGCTTCATGTATCCATAGCTTTTGTGAAAGCGCTCTTTCTTTCCAATCTATATATCCCTGAAACATAAGGGAGTATCAAGACCTTGAGTCCACTTCAAGCTCCCAATCTCTATGACAAGTGCACATAGTGCGACCACAACGCTCAAAGCTGCGTAAAAATATGCGTGTCTCTTGCGAAGGCCAGACAGTTCCAAAACCCACGTACTCACAGTTGTCAGACACCCACAGAACCCGTCCATGATTCCTTGCAAGATCTGACATCCAGCAAAGCTTGCTCCACTGAATGAAGCATGTTGCAGCGAGTACGCCATTCCTAGTATCATGGTACCACTCATATTAACAACGAATGTCCCTAATGGAAATGACGCGATGCGGCCATTAAGCTTCAAGGATATGAAGAACCGCACCAAGGTCCCAAGTGGCGCAAATACAAGTGCGAATATAGTTGGTCCTTCCCACATTTCCGTACTCCAGAGTGAGACTTCCCCTATGCCCTGTGAGAATAATGCTGCAAGACAAATCACAGCTACCCAAGATAAGATCGCTAGGATGGACACAAGAGGATCTAGGAACTTGTACACCCAGCGCTGTGGGAGAGTAGGCATCCAAGCAGATGTACCGATGGCAAGGTGAGCACCTAGAAAGAGACTGAAAACCGACAGCCCAATCTCGGTAAGCAGCACCGCTACTATGGCCATGAAACTGAATCCTCCATTGGGAGCCTTAGCTCCGGCCGGAACTGAGGTAAATAGCGAAGTATGAGAGTAGGATCCAAGGGACACAGCCAGGTCATTAGACAGAGCAAGAAAGGCATCACGAATGAACGTAGAGAAGGAGGTGAGACTACCGCAGAAACCAGTTGTCAGGCCAATGTATAGAGGGATGGTCTTTTTGTGGTTCGTTGCCGCTTGTGCAGTGTGTGAGATATCGACGCGGAAGAGGCTTTGGTCTTGGCTCAGAAATCCCATGATGAAGCTCCCTCCTACATTGGCCCAGAGGACACTGGTGTTGACGGGTGTGCCGGGGTAGAATGTTAGACATTCAATAGCTAGTCGTAGAACAGTGCCAGCAATTGAGAAAAATATGAGATAGCCAATAATGCAGGTCTTTCGAAGAATCTTCCAGAGCGTTCGCTTTTTCGACGGCTTTGGTGTATCTGGAACGCCAGCATCTTGTGTGTACAGTTGTGCGGGTTCAGTTTCCTGATGCAGCGGAAGGGATTCACGATCATCTTGAGAGCGGCGAGTTTCGAGGAACTCTTGCTGTCTTTCTGGGTTTTCTGCGGATATGTATACTGGAGGTGGTGCAGCGACTTCGTCTAAATTGCTTCGCGGCCCCAGAATTTGCGATTCTAATGAATTGGACGTAGAACTAGATAGTCGGATGGAGCCTGAATCATTGCGATGCAAAGCTTTCCTATCATGGGGTGGCAGCATTGAGATCATCAATTTTCAAAGGTGACATGAATAAGGTAGAAAATACAATATACAAGGTACAAGAGGAATTGATTTTCGAGCGACATGCTGAAGAATTTAAGGATTTGCTATCTTGTTGAAGGCACGATTCGGGCGGGCCGTATAAGGTCCCATTACGTTGGGCCGGATCCACACCGTCATCATAACATAAGCCGTTCGATCCGCCTCACCCGGTTGCCTCCCACTTAGGCTTCACGATAACAAAACCTTCCATAAGTGCAGATCCTTGGTACTAGCATTCATTTGTATGAATCTCTGATCATCCACAATGAAACGTCAACGTGTGGGAATTGCCTGCGACAAATGCCGTGATCTCAAAGCCAAGGTTAGAGCTGGTACTCCTCTCACTATATTGAGCGCTCTCATCGCTTATCCGAGTGAATGTAGTGTGATGGAAGACAACCTGTATGCTCCAGGTGTGAAGGATATATGTTCGCCTGCACCTGGTCGAAAAGAAGACGGCGTGGGTCTCAGATCGGCCCAGTCGGTACGGACGGAACGCAGCGTCATTCCCCTGCACTTGCGGCAGACGTCTCCGCAAGGGGAGGCGTTCCAGGCCTCTCGAGAGCTGTTGACTCATATGAATCGCTAATTCAAGAGTTCCGTTCCTGTTTGGATGGAGCCCGCCAATCTGCACTCGATGCCAGCCTGGGGGAGATCCGACGCCATATCCCGCATCAGGCGCAGCAGCGTTCGCGAGAGGCTACTGAGGCAACTCCTCCGGCATATGACTCTCCAGTAGCATTTTCTCCTACATATGTTGGAAAGGCGAGTGACATACATTTCATACACAGTATTCGCCAATGTGTACAGGGACCAACAGAACCAGCTGGAGAAGCCGCCCAGAATTATAGTCAAACTCATAGCCCAGAGAGTTTGACGCTGTTTAAGCATCCAGTGCTCTTCCCGTCACCATCTGAAGCGGAGCAATTCCTGGATGTCTATCTTTCAACTATTCATGTTGCATACCCGTTCATCTCCAAGTCGGTTTTGCTAGAGGCCTTCCAAAGATTCCAGGCTGGAGACATCAATAAGTCAGAATTTCGGCCATGGCTCGCACTCTTCAGTACGAACTAAGCGAGGTACATCATGTTCAATTGTCTTTCTAACGAATTTCTAGGCTTTATTTTCGCCATCGGGTCATATTACACTTCCTTTCCTCATAGCAAGGACTCGGGCAACCAGTACCACTTTCGCTACCATGATCAAGGTGTCTACTTTTCTGGGGAGCTGAGTGCAGATTGCTCTCTCATGAGCATCTGGACTTTGCTAGTTCAGTGCTTCTTTCTCCTTGCAGTCTGCCACACGGACCGGTGCGTGTATTCCACATGGTATCACTTTATGGCCAGTACTAATACTCTTGGCAGCTGTTGGAACATTTTAGGATTTGCGATACGTATGGGACAAAGTATTGGTCTGCACGTGGAATCGTACCCTAGCATAGCAGACCGACCGCATTGGCGACGCACTTGGTATGCAATGTATGTCTTGGACCGATTACTTGCTCTTCAGCTCGGACGGCCCATGGCTATACATGAAGTTGATTTTCAGGTGGAACTACCCTCTTTAGGTGATCAGTCTGCATTCCTTCCTTCTGGTCATTCAGAAGACTCCCAGGTCGGACCTGTGGCCCATAGCCAGATGATGAGCTATTTTTTGGAAGTGATACGATTCTCGCATATTGTTGGACAAGTCATTCAGATGTTGTACCGACCATCTCAAATTGATCTATCTCCAGACAACATGCTTCATAGTGCATCTAGTCTGGACCAGCGCTTACTTGAATGGAAAGTGAGCCTTCCGCGACATTTACGGTTCGATATGGGCCACACTTTTGAAAAATCCATGTCGTTCAAACGTCAGGTAGGTGATTACAACCCCCTTGAGCTCTACAGATACTGAGTTATCGTACAGCGTAACATGCTTGCGGTGAAATTCCATCATCTTCGTGCGCTCATCCACCGACCATTCCTTTGTCTACCACTTTTGCAGATGAATAATCAGTCCTTCATGAACTTGCTCATTCGGGATAAGGAGCGCATATCCCAAGCAGAGTCAATCTGTGTTCATGAAGCTCAGGAAACAGCTCATCTGCTTCATAATGTGGTAGATGAGCGGAGTTTGGTTCACGACTTCCCATGGTGGCAGATGATCTCATGTCTTATCTGCGCGAGCTCCATCTTATTCGTGGCAGAAAGTTTCTATAACAATAATAATCCCGCACATAGCAAAATTTCTTCACAAAGCTTGCGTGAAGACGCCGGGACTTGTCTCAAGGTGTTTGAAGCTCTCAGCTCGAACTCTGCCGCGGCGAGAAAGGCCGCGGATATATTGCAGGGTCTATCACAGATGCGTCGATCGACAGAAGAAGGTATATCCATCTAAAGTATTGGAGTCAGTCTATCTCAAGCGTGTTTTACTCACATATTCTCAGCAGTGGCAATCGGCTCGTCAAATCTGACCCCTGCCTCTCAACTACAATCTACTCCCTATGCTCCGAAAAACGGGCCTCAGCCTGGCGAGGCCAGTGCTGAACTTATTTCGCCTACCATTTTCCCCTCCCCATGTATTTCGGCTGATCCGACCAATCTCAGTGGCTGGCCTAGTGAAATTTCAAGTGCCATGGAGTGGTCTATTAGGTTTCTTGATTATCCTCATTTTCAGTCAAGTGATCTTTCACTTCCAACAACCAACTTATACTAGCAATGTAAGTGTTTATGGCTTATGAGAGATGACATATTATAGTATTTGGAAATCATATTCTCTTACATTTCCGTCACAAATTTCACGATAGCTTTCAAATATAGCTTATGCCAGATGACAAGAATGAAAGATAATATTAAGGAATGCCCGGATGATCCGGATACCACGGGAAGCGCGGACCCGGCGGCTACAATAACATAACAGAATACCCCCTTTGAGGTCATACAGCCGTGGTAGTATCCAGCTTCAATTTTCAAGTTCATCTAGAACACATTGCTAGACAATTCGATGCCTGAGACCTCCAATTGATTTTGTTTCTTGGCAACTACGCTTCAGCGCTGGTACGCCAGGAATAGCAAGATATTTCCCTAACAATTTCAAAATCAATCGTTTTTCCTTCCCATGGATATTCTTCTCCCTAGCCATGATAACACAGGCTTTAAGTGGGACCTTTTTGGAGACGGTGTTGGGCTGCTATTCGAAGGGCTGATGACGCGCAATAATCTTGGCATTCGTAGATGATAGAATTTGCGGCGGCAGATTGGACAGCTGGCATCCTGTGTGCGGAGCCAAGTATCAATGCAGGGTTGGTGAAAGAAATGTGAGCATGGAAGCTGTCGATAAATCGAATCATCACCAAGAACATCGCCGCAAATAACGCAAGTATCTGGAACTTCGCCAGAGTCTGTAATCAGATGTATACGTTAGCAAGATCCTCAAAGAAAAGCTCTTCGAGTTTGAGATATCTCTCACTTGTGAGACAATTTCTTCGTCCATGGTAGCATGGCATTTGCGCATATAATAGCTCGGTGAATGTTAAACCTCCTCGGGCTGTGCGGGATGGAACGTATAGGTAAACGGAACCCATCTTAATGGATACCAGACAAAATCCCACAGGCTGCCGTATATATAATGGATATACTTTCCATTGAGAATTTATCGGAAGGTAAAATCTATTGAGTCATTATACATTGGTGATCTCGTAGAGGCTGTTTGCCGCATTTTCCGCAATACCCGAAGGCAGGCTTTGTCGGGTTTACACATATAGCTCACAATACCCATGATTCTACTCGGGCCGATTTTATTTCCTTATGACCTCGGGAGGCCATTGCCCGGGATTGTTCCTCTCAGCCGTCATGACTGTGACCGACTGGGTACAATTTTCCGTGTATCAGGCCATGCCTTGGTGATCTTTACACTTAAATGCACAAGCCTTCATTCATTTGGTATCTGAGGATTTATTAGTCAGCCATCTCATTCGAGGCTTGTCCATCATCTCACTTGATTAATTTCAAGATTGCAAAATGATATACCCAGGACCAGCCAATCCCTGCCTGAGGCAGCTAGGATACTAACGCTAGTCCCTTTGCGGAGTGGTAGTAGAATGGATCCGGGGCGGGCTAACCGTCCCGAAGTAGTTTAGGGCGGTCATCCCGGTTAGCTTAAGAAAACTTCGATTTGTGTTTTCACTCTCTTCCTTTCCTCCATCAGTGCACATTCCATTGCAATAAAATGCCTTTTGCTTGGGGTGCGACTTGAATCTCATTCTTCAATGAAGATGATACATTATACGACTCACTGACGCGAGCTCGTCTTGCAGGAACTCAATTTATGGTAAGCGATTGTCTCGGTTAAAAATTTTCTGCCCCAACACGCGCATCATCTTTATGATGATAACTATAACCATTTTCAAACTAGAGTCTTTGACCCCTTCGGGGAATGAAACTTCTGTTATTGCACGTCAGTCTGAGCTACTCGCGCTCATTTTGATTGTTGTCACTGCTGGTCGTCGAGATTTACAGAGAGCTAACTTTGCCCTCTTAGGACTAATCGTATCACCAACCTTAGCAACACACAACTGTCTGGCTTGTTTTTACAAATGGTAAGCTACCTTTTTTTCTACTCTCCCACCATACTCTTCTCCCCTTTTTATGATGAACGCATTTAAGACTGGAAATTACCGTCCAAGGCCTCCGGGTCACTGACGATAACCAAGGCTTGACTGAACTTTTAATATCTCTTGCATCTTTATTCCGAACTAGGCTTCAGAACCATATGCTAACTGGGATAAAGATAGATGTAAGCTTCCGACCCGTTACCACTCAACATTCCTCACGTCCGAAGATGAAATGGCACTGGGCTCCGAAACAACATGACGGATACGCCCTTTTTGCGGCAGGCCTAGAAAACCTCGCCCACTGAGACATGTCTCATGAATCTCATCGACTCACATGACTTGATGATGAGTTGCTAATCAACTCGCTCAGTATTTTGTCTTGACCGACTACATTGTCCTCGTAGAAACTCAAAAGGTATGCGGTTACTTGCATCTTGTGTTTTCTCTTTCTTCTGCCCCATCTTCTATGATGAATCCTTTAGATGACGAGTCTTATCGGCGTTTGCCATGCAGACAACATCTTTTTAATACCATTCATGCCTTTCTGAAAATTTTTTCCCTCTGTGAAAATTCTGCATAACGAGTTTCTTTGAAAGCAGTGACTAATTCGTCCTGTCAAACAGTAATCTTCTCTTTTTTGAACTGTCGTCTCAATTTCGAACTTGTCATACCGTAGGTGTATGTCACACTGTCTCCTTTCCACCCACATCGTTTTTCCTGATGAATCGACGAAAACAAAAGACAAGCATATGTCCGAGCCACTGGCTTTGACGAGATCGTCATGCCTGATCAATCACCAAACACTTTTTTGATTGTCACCCATGTCCATTCAGTGCTCGATACTGATCGGTCTTGAATAGTGTCGGCATAAAACTGATCACTTATGACAGCGTTGCTCCTTTTTTACATGATTAACGTGAGTTGATTTGTCTTCCGTTCGTACACTGGATTTTTATTCTTTGCTCCCCTTTTTACATGATGATTTACTTTATTATCACGACGGTCAACATAAGGAATTTTTCAATTGATGACCACCGCCTGTGACAGGGCATATTATCTGACACTTTGTTCACAATTATTTTTTTGTTAATCGCGTTTTTGGGAAATCCAAAACTAACGTTGGATTCAGTGAACAGGGATCTTTTTCAGCCGCGTCTTCTGCCGGTCTCCGGCCGAGGTTTATTACAGAACCACTTAGGCCCCTTTAGCGTCCAGTACTGTAGTTAGAATCCAAATGATTACAAATGCAAGCTATTCCACAAAAGTATCTCTTTTCTCCCTATCACACCTGTGAAGGATTGTCAATCTTGCAGTGTATATCCCTCGTGTCTGGTTTATTTTAGAAACGTCCTTGAATTTTCCTGAAGGAAGAAGCCAAATCCCCAATCCTGGTGTGATGCGCAGGCTGATTGGCTGTTGATCTGGTCAAAGGGTGTGGGGCTAGCGGCCTTGGACCTGTAAGCGTCGGTGATAAGCGCTGAACCTGGGCCGTGTGTGATGAGAACCTCCAGGGTGCATATGAGGTTCCCCGCTTCGACCACGACTTTCCATATCCGCTATGGTTTTGCTGAAAGGTCTTTGTGCTTCCAAATATAGATCATGGCCCCCTCTTCTCCCCCTGTGGATAGCGTGCCATTCGCCTGGGTCGGCACTAATTGGCCCTACGGACTAGGGTTTGGTTGTGTTCTCTCTTTCAAGCTTTCTGAATTACAGTCATTGAATTTGGCCTCTCGTCGTTTGTCTTTTTCTTCGTTCGTGTTGAATTCACGAATCCATATCTTGATCTCCTGGGGACTATCATGGCCTCGAGCTGAACAGTGTGTTGATGGGTGCATAGTCCCAGGATGAACAGGTGCGTCAGACTACTTGAGCCTCTTAACATTCGCTTGCCCAGAGCTCATTATGTTGACTTAGGCTTAGTTGGATGGCTTCAAGTCATGCAGGCGACGAGCAGCAGTACACTAGCTGGTCGTCAGCCGCTGCCAACAATAACCAATCCTCCCCAGGTCGTCGAGACCAGGCGGTGCAGCCGCCTTTGTTGACGACTGCACTGAGTGGCCTTCAATTCCACCACGGAACGACCCCTTTATCTTCAACTTCGCTTTCGAGTCCGTTTATTCATACCCAGTCTCCATGCGTTCCATCTCCAGCAAACGCTCGGTCCACGTCATCCTCTAGACAGGCAGCGAACTATAGTGTCCCTTATAATCCACAAGACTGGGGACCTCCTATTGCTGCCGCTGCTCAAGCTCAATACTCTCATCAAACCACTCAGGTTCGGGTTGTATCCCAGCCGAGAACTCATACAGGTTGGTTTCTCTTGATTATAGAGTAACGATTGGTAGGTCTAATATTGACGAAACGTAGAGGAATCTTTGTCACCACCACCTCCACCATACTCACCCCCGAGCAACCAAAATCGAGTATCGCAAGGAACGTTTGGATCCCCCAACCCCAATGTTTCGGTGACGCCTTCGGTGACGCCACCCCAGAACCCTCCCAGGGATGGAGATTTTTTTGCAAATCCCGAGTATCCACGGCGTTCAGCACATCGTCCTCGTCCACTTTCTATGGTCTACACAACCGACACTGAGTCTCATCACCAATTGCCACCTCCACCTCCCCAACAGGGTAACCAGGGATCTAGATCTGTCTCACACAGTCGACTTGATGGAAACCAGGGCTTGCCTTATCACACCGCTCAATCTCATTCCAGGACTCGAGTCTCCCTTTCGTCCTATGAACAAGCTATGCCATCGCCAGCTATTAGAGATCAATTACCAGGACCTTCTTCTGGCCAATTGGAAGCACCTTCGAGGCCACCTGCATCGCGAAGAGCTGCCTCTGCGGGTGCGGTTGTCAGCAGTGCAGGCCCTTCGAGGGAACATAGTCAAACGAGAGATCGATCTCCATCTAGCAGTGGCTGGGCACTAGGTATGCCACTTCCACCACCACCGCCAGGTCCACCTCCAACCGTGCGGTCTGTCAGCGTGAGCGGTTCATCGGAGTCGTCTTCCGCGAGAACACCTCAAGGTCAGGTTAGAAGTAGAGCTCGACCACCACCTATGATGGGAACTGGCCTGGGGAGTATTCCACCAACCCCTGCTGACTGGGTGGATGAAGAATACTTGAAAAGTCGGCCAAGTCGGGACGAGCCATTGCATATCGACACCACCAAAGCGATCTCAGCACCTGATCGAGCCGAATATCTTGACTCCAATGGCGAAGTACGCGAGAACCAAAAAACCCCGGGAAGCGGTGGTCTTTTCCGTAGCCCGGCAGTCCGTGATCCAAGTGCCAAGGGTATTCGTGAAAGGCGAATTGAGCGTCGAAATCGGCAGAGTCAAACATTCGACGATATGAGTGCTGTGTCTTCCAGTGGAAACCCCTGGGCCGATGCTTTAGAACAGATCAAACCATCGAATTTGGTTCTCCCAGAAGCGAGTAATTCTCCCGATCCAACACAACAGCCCTCATCATCAAGATTTACCCCCAAAAGTTCAAGGAGTCTTCCCTCGGAGGCTCAATTTACTACCTCGCGGTCTCGAGCGAGTTCTGGGGGCCTCTTCACTGACCAGTCGTCTTACTCTTCGCCCAAATTGGAATCAAGCCCGACCCCTGGACCCAGTGGGCCATCGGCTACATTCGCGCATACGCCTCCCTTCTCGCCAAATGGTGAACCTTCGTCCGCTCATCCCAAAGAGCCGCCCCAGCCAATACCACCAAAAGCACTGCCAACTCCTCCGCTGGGTTCTGGCAAGGAATTTCAGCCACAGCCCCGGCCTCGTGGTTCTTCTCGAAGTCGGGAGGATCGTCCAATCTCACATATTTTGCATATGCCGAATGATGGTGCTCCTATGATGAAGCCACTCTCACCCCGTCGAGTCCCACTGCAACAGGCGACGCAGTCAGCTTCCCTAGAATCTATCATTAAGCAAGATACCGATTTTATGCAGGATGCTATACAGCGGCACAGAAAGTTTATTGAGGATGAGGCTGCTGCTCCAACCGAGGCGGAAGCCCTAAAGGTCTTTACACAGTACATGATCGCCGAATCGCAAATCCGGCGTGGGCGGTATGCCTCCGTCTGGGACTCTGGGTCCTTTGACGCCGAAAGTATGCATAGCAAGCTCTTTGAACGCCCCGTTGAACCTCCGATAAAAACAATCAGACCTGCCCCAATGCTGGAAATTCCTCCAAATCGACCTGGTAGGCCGGATTCTGCGTGGTGGAATAACTATCAGCCTTGCCTGTCGCCTATTGCCAGTCTCAATATGAGCAACGACGAGATGAGCTCGCGGGGTCGTGCCCCCAGCCGCTGGTGGGAGTCTAAGACAGGATCCAGTAGCGAGGGGGATGGAAGACGTGTGCGGCGCTCCAAGCGTGAATCGAAGTATATGGGATTGGCTCGAGATGCCATGCAGTGGGATCAGGAACGGACCCCATCTAAACTTGATGATGCGGGTGCAAACTATACGGACCAGTACATGCCTTATGGGCCCGACGAATATCCGCCAGAGAAGGTCGGCTGGCACGATGAAGAGAAGGAGTATCCTAGTGCAGGCGCCGAGCGCCGCTATGAACAGTTCATTGGCAACCAAAAGCTAGACATTTCACGACTGGTGACTCTACCTCCACCATACCCACGTCACTACCCAGCGGTCAACAATGGGCATCCAGATCTCGTATCATATCGGACAACGGTTCGATCCATCACTGATATCTCTGAGATAAAGTCCACCAGGCAGCGTTATCAGTTGGATGTTGAGAGGATGACTCAAGAAAACCAGGACCAAATTCAAGAGGGTCGTCGCCATTTCAAATCTAATATTCAGAGCCAGATCCAAGAAGGCAGCCTCACCTTTGCGGAAGCTGCTGAGGCCGAAGCTGCCATGATAGTTGATGAACACAGACGCGAAGGTGAACTAGCAAAGCGCCAGCTGGAGTCGTATCAAAAGATGGTGCTGAAGCCAATGCATGCCATAATTATGGATCGTATCGACAAAGCAACATCCTGCATTGACGAGCTGAGCAGTAGGCTTTTTGACGATGCACAGCATGAGACACCTGATCAGACGCAAGAGGAAGGCGATGAAAAGCCCGAGCTGCTGGAGAAACTTACACAGCTTAAATGGCTGTTCGAAGCGCGCGAGCAATTACACCGAGAAGCATTCGACCTTGTCAGCGGTCGCGATGATAAATACAAAAAAGTTGCTCTGTTGCCATACCAGCAAAGCAAGAACGAAGACAAGCTACGTGAAACACAAGCCTTCTTCTTGAAAGATTCCTTAGACCGACGTGTGCAGTATGAGACCGAGGCGTTTGCCCGTCTTGAATCGTTCCTAAATATCATTGAACAGAATGTTGTTCGTGGCGTCGAGAAACAACTATCAGCCTTCTGGGATATTGCCCCCTCCCTCCTCGCCTTGGTACAACAGGTCCCAGAAAACCTGCATGGTTTCCAGGTTCAGATCCCGGCAAATGAGTATGAAGAGAACCCGAGCTACCATGCGCATCCGCTGCAGTATCTCTACTCGCTGCTCTCGCATGCCGAGAAGTCCAGTTACCAGTATATTGAGTCCCAGACCAATCTTCTCTGCTTGTTACATGAGGTCCGGTCGGCTCTGATGCGAGCCAATCGGAACCTTACGGAGGCGGAAAGAATTCAGCGAGGGGAGTCTGAGGAAACAGTCCGTCAGATGATGGAGATGACCCGAGCAGATGAAGAGATCTCTCTTACTACTGATTTGAAGGACAAGGTGGCCACTGTTGAAGGGCAGTGGACAGAGGCTCTTGGAAGCCAGATTGAAGTGTTACGAGAAAGAGTCAAAGAACAGCTCATAAGTGAAGATGCATGGGAAGACTTGGAGAGATTGGAGCAGGAATAAGACCCTGAAGGTGAATAGTTCTTCTTATACATATATATATTTTAGCTTGAGATTTGTGATATCCCCATTCGTTCGTTGTTTATCAAGTTTGGGTACATAGTATGTTCAATCCAGAGAACTTTATCCATCCAAGGGTTGGGCAGTCAAGCTCCATGTTTCAAATATATCCTGAATTATTAATTAAAGCACTAGGTGTCTGTATACTAATCCTCTTCCAATGCAGGGCCCACTGTATCACGTGACTTCTCTTTCTAGAGTGTTCCGTCCCCAATCGCTCAAATATCCGTCGCTCGTCCCTCCTTCTTCTCTTTCTCATCATCCTTCAATCACTCCATCCAGAAGTTTATCTGGACTTTCCTTGAAATTGTGAGTAGCCTTTGATATTTCGCACTGCATTGCACCCCAATGAAGAATCCAATTCTTCACCTGGGCTCTTCTCAACTCCTCGTGAGCTTGAGCTATCCTGGGTTTGCTCAAATGATGAGACATCAGCTGGCACCAGTCAGACGACACGGAATTGTTCCCGTGTCTATGCTGATCAGTATACCGTCCGGCATACGCAGCCGTGACCTGATATTTGTGGCATAATTGCTTCGCGCAATTTGTTTTCTCGACTTTGCTTCCACATGAAATTTCTGCGAACATACGCTAACCTGGAATTTTTAAAGAACCTTTTAGATTCGACTGCATATTTTCCGGAGAAGCAAGAGAGAATTGAAGAAGGAGAAGCACCGAATTCGCAACTCGGATCTCGCACAGTCACATCGTCCCCAAATCAGAGTTTTCTTTTTCCCATCTTAATAGTCCCACATTCATCATGGTTCTCCACAACCCCAACAACTGGCACTGGGTGAACAAGGACGCTTCTGGCTGGGCCAAGGAGTACCTTGACAAGCACCTGACTGTCATCAGTGCCGAGGAAGGTGGTGTTTCCGCCAAAGTAGACAAGGTTCTGTCGATGAATGGCGACGTAGACGTCAGCCAGCGCAAGGGCAAGGTCATCACCCTGTTCGATGTCAAGCTGTCGCTAGAGTATTCAGGTTTGTAGAAATCCAAATCCTGCAAGCGTTCCTGGCAGCTGAGACTGTTTATAGGTAAGACCAAGGACGCCGAGGAGGTCAGCGGTTCCATCAACATCCCCGAGGTAGCCCACGATACCGAGGAAGATGAGTACGTCGTATGTTCCCTTGTACCCGCCCAATGGCCTCTTTCCAAACATAGAAAAGGGTCAATTAGAAAAAAACCAAGCACATCCCAAAACTAACAGAATTTTCTGTTTCTTGTTAGTTCGAGATTGAGAACTACGCCGATGCTGCTTCCAAGCAGCCCGTAAAGGACCTCGTTCGCCAGAAGATTGTCCCTCAACTCCGTGTGGCCCTCGCCAAACTTACCGGTGCCCTCATCACCGAGCACGCAAAGGATCTCCAGCACGCCCCCGGCGTCGACCCTTCCAAGGGCTTCCCCACGGTTCTTGTCCACCCCCAGACCAACAAGCCCCAAGCCGCTCCCACAACCGCAACCTCCACCACTTCCACCGGCAAGGTCGCCGTTAATACCACCACCGTCACTGCCTCTGACGAGTTCCGCACCACCGCCGAGGAGCTCTTTATCACCTTCACCGACCCCCAGCGCCTCGCCGCTTTCACTCGTGGCCCGCCCCGCCAGTTCGAGGGCGCCCACGTCGGCGGCAAGTTTGCCATCTTCGACGGCAACGTGACCGGAGAGTTCGTTAAGCTTGATTCCCCCAAGCAGATTGTACAGACCTGGCGTCTGGCCCAGTGGCCCGCTGGCCACTTCAGTACCCTCGAGATCAACTTCGATCAGAACAACGTTGATGGCGTCACTCAGTTGCGCGTCGAGTGGTCTGGTGTCCCTGTTGGACAGGAGGATGTCACCAAGCAAAATTGGGATATGTACTACGTTCGCAGCATGAAGCAGACTTTTGGGTAAGCTCTCGTTTCCCCCTTCAACAATCCCTTTGTCTTCCGCTACCGTTGTCCCCTTTTTGTTCTTTGTCTTTTGACCAGTGCGGGTCGTTTATATCCAGATCATCCACATCTCGCACCTTATTTGGAAAAAGTTTACTAATGACATTCCTTGTGATTCTCCTCGCTATAGGTTTGGCACTATTCTCTGATCAACTCGGCCAGAGTTCAAAATTTGATACATAGAGAACAGAAAATGCCTGTCGGTCTTCATTCTTTTTTTTCAATAACGCCTGCAACACGAAAAACAACGAAAAACATGAGAAACGAGCATAAAACAGTCCTGATACATAGTATTGGATCTGATTCTTACAAGGACATGGTACTGGAAAATGAGTGGAACTTTTGGGAGAGCTCAATAACATGAAGCTGTAGCTCCAATTTTCCAGACCAGATTATGTCTGTCTCTTGGAATCCCGTGTTGGCTAGGTTTGTTTGGACTTTGCTTGGCTTTTAAGTCTAATTTATTCGACCGGACTTGGATTGCGATGATGCTACGATAGAGGAAGTGATGTCTATGATAATGAAGTTAAGAAATGATCCATCTCACGATAGAAATTAGATATTGTCAGCCAGAAACACTGCCTAGATTTACCATGGTAGATATGGCTTCCTTGTGCGCCTGAAAACCTAATGGCAACTGATTTATGTAAAACGTTTACTTGATGAGCTGGTCATGTAGAAACATCCAATCATGATATATATCATTCTTTGTACTTTTCGCTAATTACTAGCTGTTATATGAGCTTAGACACACTTAAAGGGTGCGCTCCTCCAGCTCGATACCGTACTCCTCCTTAAGCTCCTTGATGAGAGGACCACAGATGTCCATGGTCATGGGAGCGAGAATACCCTGAATTAAGTATTAGTTATGCCGAAATTATCAACGTGAACTCAAATGAGCTGCAAACGTACCTTCTTGGTAATAGTGCCGTTAAGGACCTGCTTCACGGCAACACCGCAAGGCACACCGACTAAGGACAGTGAGTTAGCAAGAGATGAACCCCTTTCTTTCTTTCTTTCTCTCTTCCGAATGAACTTACCGAGCTTAGCCATGGCGGAGTAACCGGCAGGGTTACCGTACTCGCACAGGGTGGAAGTGCGGGTCTCCTTGGAACCATCAGCGTTCTCAATCTCGAACTTGTGCTGCAGCATGACCATGTCACGCTCGCCCTCCTCGTACTGCATCTTCTTCTCAAGAACAGCACAGAGGGTGTCGAGAGCGTTACCACGGGGGGTGGTGAGCTCATCAGAGAACAGACCAATCCAGCGGAAACCGTTGATGATACGGTCACGCTCCTCGTTGTTGGGGAAAGAAGTCTTGGACTGGATGGCCCAGGCAAGGTCCTTCTCGGAGGAAGAGGTGGCACCCAAAAGCTGGCGGGTAGCCTCCTTCCAGGGGATGGCCTTCTCAAAGGCGGGGTGGGCCTCGTCCTTCAGGAAACCAACGTCAACAAGGACCTTGACGAACTCAGGGAAGCCTTGGAAGCGCAGAGTACCGCGGATGACGGTCTGAGCCTCGGGGATGTCGTAGCGCTCGCGGAAAGGAGTAGAATCACGGTTAGGGTAGCCGACGAAAGCGAAACCAGGGAGAATGTAGTAAGGCTTGGCGTTGGCCATGAGGTCAGGGCCAGCGATGTCAACAATCTTGCCATCGCGGTAAATACGAGCAGCGTTGCGCAGAGCCAACAGGACACCCCTAGAAACCATTAGCCTTTCTGTTTAGCATGGAATATAATACCATTTGTTCACACCTGCTGGACCACGAGAACTTGTATCCGAGAGGGTTTCCACTGGCCTCGGGGGCGGGCTGATATATCGTTAGTGAGTCATAGAGTGGGCATTCTGCATTTATCTTACAAGACCACCTGTCCAAAATTGTTAGCGATTGTCAAGTTGCGGGACATATATGAAATATGAGCACTTACCGCAGAAAGAGACAAAGCCAGTAACCTTAGCGCCGGCGGCGTGGGCATCGGCAATCGCCTTAACGGCGTAAAGGTGGTCGATACCGGGGTCCAGACCAATTTCGTTCATGACAGTGATACCAGCAGCCTTGGCCTCGGCATCAAGCTCCTCCATGGCGGGGGAGACATATGAGGTGGTGACGACATGCTTCTTAGTACGAATGGCCGACTTGATAACAAGGGCGTGGAAGGCTAAAATCGTGTCAGCATCTTTCTGGTACATCAGTTATACAGAGTCGTACTTACTGTAGGGAATCAAAGAGATGACAAGGTCGTTCTAGATGATATTGTCAATTCCTCCGCAACCCTCCGACCGCAATCTGGCATGGTCCTTACCTCGCTGTTAGCCTTGTCAAGAGCATCAGCGTCACTGACGTCAAGGGCAATAGCCTTGGTGTGCTTGAAGCCAGCGGCAAGCTTCTGAGCACTCTCGAGGGTACGACAGGCTAATTGACACGTGATTATAATCAGCAACCATTGTATTGCAGCGGTGTGTGAAGGATATCGAGCTGTCGCGGGACATGGCGGGGTATATCGGCGATACTAGTATGGGGACTAAGGATGAAAATTGGAGTCAATGGCACGTACCGACGGTAACCTGAACGCCAGCCTTGTCGAGAAC
Source organism: Penicillium longicatenatum (assembly GCF_028827895.1). Lineage (NCBI taxonomy): Eukaryota > Fungi > Ascomycota > Eurotiomycetes > Eurotiales > Aspergillaceae > Penicillium > Penicillium longicatenatum. The sequence continues at coordinate 3,170,479 of NW_026643124.1, forward strand.
CTCAACGGTAGGCTTGGTGACTAAAGAGAATCAATATGTGAGCAAGTTAACCCTTAAGACAATGTTGAAGAGGAGGCGGATGGCATTGCGGGGCAGCCATAGAATAGTTGGGCATTGGGAGGGGAGGGGAGCATACCGAAGCCCGAGCCTAGAAGGAGGACCTTGGAACCAGCAATTTGAGCGACCATCTTGAATTCAATTGGGATATAGATAGATGGAGAATTAGAGCCGTGGGGAACTTGAACTTTCGTGTGCTTGAGTCACCCCGTCACGTGGCCGGTATCGGCGCGGGGGTTTACTAATGCAGGACCGGGGACTGAAATAGGAAATCGGGAAAGAGGCATTTTATCAAGTTGATATTGTATATGACAGTTGTATATGGTGTATCGAAAGGAATGCTGTTAATGCTGGGATATATAAACACGTCAAGTCGAGAGTCACTCAAACTCCAAACTCCGTTGAATGCGAGAAAGAGTACAGGAAAGAGACAGAAGATGGAGCAAGGTACGCTAAATAGCTTTCAGCTTGCTTTGTCGTAGTACCATGGAGTCTAGATCCTCTTCGCTGCATTCTGCATTGTCACCGGCAAAATCTCCCTCGGCATCTGGGTTCTGTCGTGACTTGGATATGCGGCGCTGCCACCCAAGAAGTACTGGCAAGAAATGCCACAAGTCAAATTCTGGCCACAGAACGTCCAAGAAGACAATTTCGGTGTTTTCTTGGCACTGCCAGAGCATGAAGTCGCTCAACCGCTCCACGGCCGATGTCCGCACAAGGAGATCCAAAGGCGGGTTGCCCTTGGTCAACATATGGTCGTTGAGGGTTTGGCGCGAAATAGTTTCGGGGGACATGAAAGCTGGCTTATTACCATGAGATCCATTCTTATCGAGATGAAGAGTAGCTGAGGACGAGAACGAGGAGCCAGACTCATAGACCCCGTTGTGGTGATCGTTCCGCAGAATCGGATCGTCCTCCTGAGAAGAATCCGCCGATGTAGACCCAGAGTCGCTCTGTGAATCTTGTGATTTGGATCCCTGGGTCTGGGCACGTATATTATGTCTGATATGGGATTCGGAGAAAGGGGTCCGGGCAACGCCGTTGGTTTGAGGTGGCGTACTGTAGTCCTCCACGGTTCCACGGATAGCGGTGGTGATCTCGTCGCGAGAGGTGTAGGGGAAGCAGATGTTCAGCACGCAGTCACCGTTGCGACTGGTGGAATCGACAGCCTTGTTGACGGCGGCCAAGACGTCGGGCTTGAGAAGATCAAGTCGGCCAAGAACGCGCACTCTAGCCCCATACCGATCTAAAAGGTCTCCATGTTGCGCCATTTGGGACAGCTTCACCCGGGCCATATCCATCAGGGCATCCACCTCGAATTTTGAGCGCTTGAAATTCTCGATGCTGAAGGCGTAGATGGTGACGACTTTCACTCCACTCTTGTAGCAGACCTCTAGAATCTAGAACCAAGGAGAAATAAGTTAGTATGGCCCAAAGGTTCATCTGCGAAGCGGGATTCGTGACATGGAGCTGTCGGGGGCTGCCAGCTGGTTGGAGGAGGGGGAAGACCTACCCTTGCCAGTGCCTCAAAACCGAGATTATGCCCCTCGACCGTCTCAATTCCATGCGACCGAGCAAATCGGCGGTTTCCGTCCATGACGAAAGCCACATGTTGGGGGATCGGGCCCTGGCGGAGTGCGCCAACCAGGAGCTCCTTGAGGTTCGAGATGGCGAACTCGATCGGCGGAGAGGCAAGGAACCAGTTCCGGAGTCGCGACAAGTGCATTGAACCCGCCATGATGAGCACGTACTAGCCCTAGCTCACACAGCTTAGAAGGATGGGGGGAATCGAAACAAGTTCGACCTGGAGAGGGAAATTTGGGCAGTAAAAGGACAAGGCGGAAAGAGGTTCGTATAAGCGGCGTGATGCAACGGGAGACGTGGTCAGTTATGCGGGCTAGACTAGGCCATCAACCTCCGCTATGAACGTGTAAAACCTTGGGGAACAGACACGTTGAGGCGATGCCAGGCTGCACTATTTTCCCGCGCTATTTTTACTGAATTCTTGGCTCAAATGCATTGTATCTTGGCTACGATTTACACTTGGCATCTGGCAGCGTATGAAGCCCTTGAACATGAACTACTTGTTATTTGCTTTTTCTAAGACATCCTTGACTTACTGTACACAAAGGATTTTTCCGTTCAACTGAAGCGATTATCATGTGATCTTTCATCTTATTTTTTTTTTTAAACTTACTATGAGGTCAATACCGCGTTGACACGCCACCGAAGTCCACGCCCAATAGAGTGCTTCGCCCCGCTCTACCGGATCTGTTATTGATATTAAGCATCAATTATTTTGGATTGTTTTAACCTCGACGCTAATCCGGTTTCCTTATAGACAATATTCGTGGCTTTTCGGTTTGTTCTTCCGACAGATAACAGGGCACTTGTGGGGCGACCATTCACCAAGAGATAAGAAGTTATTGCAATATGAGTGGTGACATTAGAAAGACCTATGCTTTTGTACAAGTTTGAATATTGACAAATCACCGATAAAGTATCCATATGACTTGTGGATGAAGGTGATGACATCGTGATTTAGCGATCGAAATGGTTGGTTACAAAGGTGTAGTTATGCGAGTACCAGCTTTCTTAGCTACTTACTGAGAATGACACGGCGAGCATGGTATAATAAGCATGTTCAAACCAATATTATTAGAAGGCCGAAGCTAAATAAGGAAAAGGAGCAAGGCGCCTCTATGGGTTCCGACCTTTGGTCACCGTATGCTCAGGCAGAGATATAAGGTTTGGTCATCACCGGCCAACCGTATTTTGTAATATCTCATTAGTTATGTACTGTCATATCTGAGCATGACGCTCGGTATGTTCATTTGGCTCAGGAGTTCCGATCTATGTAATCATTTTGTTTAAAGTACTGTACGTGGTAAATAGGAATGTATGGCTCAAATGTCAAACATAACACATGGGATATCTCGTATATACACTAAGGAACAGAAAAAGAGAAACAAGCTTCCGAAACCCAATATCGCTGAACAAGAGAGTATGGATCAGAATCAGAGTTCAAATAGCAGCTGTCATAGCAGGTCATAGATCTTTTCGGGATTCATCACCACTAGACGGGGTTCTTGTCCCCGAACTAGCCATATCCCAGCTTCCATCTTCACTCCGGCGGCGCCGTCGTTCACCACGCTCTCTCATAGCATCTCGGATGCGTGAGCTGACGTCCTCCAATGGATCTTTGGCGGTCATGGGGCTGAGCGGTTTAAGGCCATGTCGAGAGCCAGGGCGGGGTGCCGCGGAACTGCTGCGGCTGCGGTTGCGGCTTGGTGGTCTTGTGGAGAAGAAGCCAATGTTGGCCAGATTATGAAACGATTCATTGCGAGGCAGGGGCTCCGCACTGGGCGAGGAGTGGCCCACTTCCGTTTCACCAGCCCGTTTACTCTCCGGTTCTTCATCCGCAGCACCTTCATAACTGACCTCACGGAACGGATCTGTGACAATCCGGGCAGCATCAAAGTCAGGGAAGAGCTCTGGACCCATGGTGTTGATAGCGTCCGTGACCTGCTGGGCAAGGGATGCGCGCTTTTCTCGGAGCTTCACCAGTGTGTTGGCCGACGAAGGGTTCAGGGAAAGAACCAGTGGTCGAAGCGATTTGACAATGTCCATGCCCACCTCACCAATACGCAGGGCAGCGAAGGTGATTGTGGGGAAGAGGACCATGCCAATCATGACCACCAGCCAGAGGGGAACCCAGTCAGGAATTAAACCCTGGACTCGGTTCCGATAGGTCCAGTAGGTGAATGCTGCAGAGTAGAATGCGTAGACAGCCGGAGCAAATGCAAGTGCAATTAGAAGTTTCCAGGTTGCCATAACATCCCGGCCCTGCAATTTAACAGTGGAGGCGGCCAAAGCTTCCTTGGACTTTTTGATCGAGAGATACTTGGTTGCAACAAAGACCGGGGCAAACAGAAGCAAACCAGGCAATGTTCCAATCGTCAGGAGAACCAATTTACCCAAGCGATATATCAATGTAGCAATCACCTGCAAAATAGAGAACTTGGCATATGCAACCTGATGATCTCGGATACCTAGGATGCGAAGCTGCTTGTTGTAGTTCACGATAGAGTTCCGAAGGTTGACAATGCGCGGGTCATCTTTGAAATGTGCGTATCCCTTGACGAGTCGACGATTAAGCTCCACGACCATTGGAAGGGGAAGCTTCTTTCCCTTGGTGTTGTACAAGCGACGGGCCGCTTGGATAACCTGTGATTTGTTAGTTGTTTTCCCTCAAAATAATCAGAATAAGCATGTCTTACCATAAGTGTTTCATAATCTGGGCTGGTAACTGTGACAGCGACGAGACTTTGGTAGATGATGTCCAAGAGGGCGCCGACAGATTCACGACGTTCGCCTTTCTTGAATTGCTCTACCAGTTCCCTTGGGACTTCAATCGGCTTACCAAACTCAATAACTGCACGAGAGCGGAACTTGTGGGCGTGAAAGTAGTTCATGCCAGTTGGCACAATTTTCAGACCACAATCCGGATTGTCCGCCAAAGTACCAAGAGCCATGAGAGCCACACCAGCTAAGGAACGTTAGTCGGCAAGCACATTGACCAAAGAAGCAACATATGGCTTACCTTTGAGGGGAAGTAATTCAGTACGGTCATGGCTACCACCTTCTGGGAAGATTCCCACACAGCCACCGGCGTTCAATCTCCCAAAGACAGCTTCGTAGACAGCAGTTTGGTCCACGTGTGGCGCCACCTTGAACTTGGTGCCCTCGAAGTCCGGATTTTTATCTGTAGCATCTCCCAAAAATTTTCCATTCTTATCGATATCCTCTCTGCCTGTAAGCTGGAATAATGCATCCCTGTGCTTGAAAGGCTTCTTCAGGACGAGTTCCTCCGGTCCGCGGATTTCCGCAATTGCTGTGCTGTGGGAGGTTCCCTTGATGGTTGGCAGTGCAATCGTGCCCTCTACTTCAAATGCTGGGTCTTCAAAGTTTGTTCCCACGCCTCGCAAAAGAGTCGGCTCGTTGACAGGGTCGGGTAGGTAGATCGTGCCCTTTCCAGGTTTCAAGTTATCCATGGCGCGGGCCACCGGAAGCGTCCCAATGCCCCTTGCAAGCAGTCCGATGAACTTACGTCGGAAAGATTTCTCCGCGATTAGCCATGAAATCCGACGGTGCGCTTCGCTGCGAATGACGCGCATGAGAACAAGGGAATCAACAAACTGTAAAGAAGGGGTCTGGTTAGCTGCATGACCTTGGTCAAGCTTGAGGAGGGGGCATATTTACATACCTGATTCGCATGAGGGGCGGCGACAATGATAATGGGACCGCGACGAGGGATTTTCCATGATCCTCGCGGGTGCACCTCGCGGAAGAAGAGGTCGATGAGCACGGAGAAGGACCAGAGCACCAGATCGTACAGCCACCCAATGAGGGGCGGGATTTTTGTCTGTTGCTTGCCCATGGTGCCGTTTTAGCGCCTAATAATGGTTCCAAGAGGCTCGAGTGGGCGTGATCAGTGGGAATGTCACGGCGTTGACATGAAGTTGCAGGTGAGCTGCACGAGCTTGGACCCGCCGGAACCTGACGTCGAGAGAGCTTGGTTTTTTTTCTTGGGCCCCACCAAGTAGTTTTCTGTCTATGCGACGTTCAGGCCACACACAATAATGATGAGGAGAGTACAATAGAAGAATAAAAACGCAAGAACAAGTGCACAAGTGTGGAGCGAAGGAAGAAAAAAATCTTAGGGGCGAACAAATAAACCTGATCAAATCCGGAAGGTTTGGGGATCCGGCTTTAGCGCGTTCGCTTTTCCTCGGACGCTTCTAGAACAAGAATCCACTCACACGACTATAGGCAGTTTATCTAGGTTTTTCTAATGATTTGTCCTGAGCTCTGTGCACACAAAATACTCAGAACCTACTTTACCTAAAACATACGATACCCGTTGTGGATTGGGGCCAGTGGCCAATTCTACAATATTCTTATATCCGTAGTCCCCACCAGGGTATACCAGGACTATGTTATCATCGTGATCTGTAAATACCCACCACGGGCAAAACCTGAACAAGGGCAGAACAAAAATGAATCTTTGGGGGCCATAAAGCCCAACGGTTGACATGCATCTATAATTGTTGGGGAAGATCCGTCTAAGCCCGACATGGAAATTTCCTGCGTCCAGGCGCGGGGATCTACGATAGAGCGGGGGAAAAGATGAGTATATCTGCAGGTGGTTGAGAGATCGGGTAGTTTCTGGTTTTGGGGGGGGAATTCAGTGTTTCATTTGTCTCCCCAAAGAAAGATATCACCTGGTACCACTCAATCAGAAGGAACGTCTGGGCATAATGATTTGGAAGACCAGTCATCTTTGCAGAACTTCCCCGCTTGCCCCGCAGATGGATGATTTTCTCCCTTCCGCGACACCGGATAACCAAGGGTTCCAGACCCTGAAATTATCTTTTGGGCATACATGAACCTGAATCCTCCTCCTGTGGATCTTTCAACCCTGACCTTCTTATCTTACCTTCTCCGCATCTCTGCGCAATCAGTGCTGTGGCATGACCGCCAAAGGTCAGAATGTCTATCAAGTACGTGCATGCTTATGCTTCCCCCTGCTTAGTACCCAGATCGCCGAAATACCTCCACTGATAAGCAGAAGGCACAAACTGACTACAAATGCAGCTGGGTGATGCTTCATGATCGGGAAGGCTTCGTCCGTCTTCCCAACGAACGCTTGATATACACCTCACCTCCACGCACCACCCTAGCGCTAACGCCGCCATCCGGGTACAAGGGCCCGGAGGCGTTGTCTTTTCAGAGTAGCGCCGGCTGCATTTACCTTACCAACCAGAGGGTCTGTCTTTTCGCCTTTGCGCCCCCGGGCTCTCATATTGTCAAAGTGCTGACCACTGGTTGACCCCGAACAGATAGTCTACCTCCCTTCCCAGACATCCGAAAACTTACAATCTTTTTCGTCTCCTTTACTCAACGTCCGTGACTCTCACGTTTCCGCCCCATTTTTCGGTCCCAATGTGTGGACTGCACTTATCAAACCCGTCGCCGGTGGAGGCATCTCTCCATCCCTCCCAGCTGTCCAGGTAAAGGTGACCTTCAAAGAAGGCGGCGCGTTCGATTTCCACACCAACTTCGAACGGATCAGAGAACGCCTAGAACAGGCAGTGGAAAACTCAGGCGAGAGCGCTCGGGGATTACAAGGCGTAGATCTCGCTGGGGTGCATCTAGAGGAGCTGCCAGCCTACGAGGGCCCGGGTCCGAACAATACTAGCCAACCCACTGCTCCTACCCATACATCAAACCCACCAGCGAATAACCAACGAGCATCGGTTATTGGACCCGAGCCCATGGAGCCTCCACCAGGATATGAAGAAGTTCAACAACAGAGTGTAGCCGATGCCCTTGAGGAGCGCTTGCGGAGGGCCAGTTGATTTGATTCACTTTGAATTAATATGATCTGAGCGAAACATGAATAGCAAATCCGAGGACCCTTCATCCTTTTTTTTTTTTTTTTTTTTTTTTTTTTGTTTTTTGCTTGAGTTCTGTTGATGCAGCCGGGAAACAAGCATGTATAATAGGACCTTCCGTTTTAAGACTCGAGCGCGGTGAGGTTCATGCGCGGCATTTAGAGCATGACGGTAATAGGGTGGTGCATTGGTTGGCCTGGTAGCGATTTCGAAAATTAACGATATAATGAAGAAGAAGGAAAAAGCGACATGTCGAGTATTGCTTAATCGAATCCAATAACATTCAGATGTTCCGGAGTAATAGTAAGTTAAATCAATTGCCATAGTCAGCGAAAGCCAACAGCCAATCACGTGCGGTACAATTGTGCTCAGCGCCGGGGCGTCCCGATTTTCCTGTCCGAGCTTGGAAAACCAACACTCAATCATCAACCCCTTCCAATATCCACCATCTCTACCGGTCCCTGTCCCCTCAATTGACAGTCACAATGGGTTTCGCCGACTTCTTCTCTGACGTCTACTCCTCCCTGGGCTTCACCGAGGCCCAGGCTGAGGCTCCCGCCCCCGACGTTGAGTCCTCCACCCCCCAGGACGAGCCCGCCGAGAAGACCGAGGAGACCAACGAAGAGCCCTCCGAGGAGACCGAGTCTGCTGAGGAGACCCCCGCTGAGGATTCCGAGGAGGCCCCTGAGGAGGAGGCCGAGGCTGAGGCCGAGGAGGAAGAAGAGGAAGAAGAGGAGGAGGAAGAGGAGGATGAGCCTGAGGACCTCAAGCCCAAGTTCGAGGAGGGTGAGTGGTTTTTGTTTCCGTTACCATTGAGCCTGCTATATTTGCAATTTTGCTTGATATAGCGGCACTTGCTTCGTGGCAATGTGTCGGCGGTCGGGCGGCTATTTCGCATTGTTGCTCGAGGCATTCGGATTCATCCGCGTGTCCCGTAGGCCTCAATGGCACCGCAATCCGCCTCATATCATCTCAATTCTCTTCTGTGTATCCGCGACTAACCTGCCTATTTTCCAGAGTGCGCCCACTCCGCTCAGTGCGCCCCCTACAAGCACCACTACGACGAGTGTGTCGAGCGCGTCACTCGCCAGGAGGAGGATGAGGACTACAAGGGCCCCAAGGAGGACTGTGTTGAGGAGTGTAAGTCTTGACAGCAATGAATACCCATAGTTCCGATACAATCTTGGATTCATGAAGTCTGTCTATCCGGAATTCAGGTGGCTAACATAAACCCTAGTCTTCCACCTCACCCACTGTGTCACCGCTTGCGCCGCTCCCAAGCTCTGGCGCGAGCTTAAGTAAACGGATCGTCGGATTCATTCTTTTGGCGCGCGACTTCCCTTCATGTTCGTGTCATTGACACGAGCGATGCCACAGTGTCAAAAGCAAATCCTGTTTCTGTTTCCCTGATGACTGTCACTTCTACGCTCTGACAGTCTGCCGACAATAACCTTAGTTTGAGAGCACGGGGTTACCGGAATGAAAGCCCAGTAGGCTTTCATTTGCGTCCTCCCCTGTACGCATATGGTGTTTCAAGGCAGGGAGGAAGGAACTATTGGGAAAAGAGAAAAAAAAAAGCATAATAGATATCCTTTCTTTCTCTCTGCCTTGCATGTACAGATAGCTGGTCTTCCGCCTATTCGAACTGTGCTTGTGTTTTTATTTTCTGCTTTTAAGACGAATCTCATCTGTTCAGACGGACATTTATATTATTCTCTTTCCCATGCTTTGCTCCTAAAACTGCTACCCACCGGTTGAAAACTCCCACTAGAATTGACGAAGTCCTTCCAGGGCCTCGGGCATCGATTCTGTATGTAAATGACTGGCACTTGATCCATGAAACAGGATTAATAACATGTCACAAACTACCTAGGTTCCGTTGAGAACTTTCGTGACCGGTTTGAACATGCATGCGTGAAGAAGGATGTGCTTGTTCAAATAACTTAGAGATAATGTAGAATTTGCCATAATCATTCGCTCTAAGTCACTATCTAGAAGGTGAGCAGCAAGTTCTAGTAGGGACTTGGAGAAAGAGGATTTGGGAACATATTGGGCAAGTGATGGAACAAACAAAGCTGACAAACAGATGCCCGCGCTGCAAACATCTCATTCGAAAAATCACGATGCGACAGCTAGAAATAATCAAGATTTGATGAATAGTAACGTTGTCACAATCTTCGTTGGAGCCCTTGTTTGATGTATAAATGATACCCGTCTATTCTTGGAGCGATCTATACCTCCCAAGGTCAGTCCCGAAGAACAAGCTTGATATATCTTGCGTTTCCCCGGCCTGACTGGGCCACAGGCTCACAGTCGGACAGATCAACTTGGTCTATGTGTCGCATTTGACAATGCACCTGTCCAAAAGATATGTCAGATTAACGCCATATATCTAAACACTAAACAGACCACATGAATCTCATGCATATAACTCAAAATGATGGGAAATATTGAGACTTCAACGAGAGCCCGGGTATAAATAACCTCAGCTGACCAGATGAAGTTTCTCGGAAGCCCTAATTGCGTATGATCAAATCAACACCCAATAAGAAGATCGTTTCATGAATGGGCGACAATAGAAATAAGACCAGGACATGGCAAGAACAGAGCATAGCTGCAAGGTTTTCTTATGTATACAGCGTAAAAAAAGCGTGTACAGGATAAAGTTCAAGTGACAGGTCCAAAGCCAATGTATCCATTCAAGCCAACTTGACAGTGTCATCTAACGTAGAAGCTGATACCTGCCGGGGAATCTCTTTACTCAGTCCATCTTTCTTCTCCTCGGGTGGGGATACTGACCCCTGCAACTCGATTCCACGATCAATTTCTAGCCTCCGCCGCGTCACAGTTCTACCGAAGAGGCCAAGCGACAACGGGAATGGTGCCGCGGCAGCACATACAACGCATGCAAAAATCAATGCATTCCGCATATTATATGCTGGGGTAGCATTGCCGCTAGCCTTGAGCGCATCCTGGATAAGGATAAAGCACGCCCCAAGCAGTTGACCACTCGTCCAGCAGATGGTACTCCCAATCTCTGGAGAAAACGGATACGTGATTTCAACCAGATACTCCAGCACGACAGGAAGCAGTGAAAAAGAAGAAGCGCCCATGAGCGCCATGACGACGTATGACGGCGCAATGCCTGCCGGACTGGATGGGGCAAAGATCAACCCGATATAAGAGGCTACCACGATGGGAACCAAGATACGGATCGAGCCAAGATAATGTTTAAATCGGTCTGTGAGAGGTGATACCACAGCTGCTACAACCAGACCCACAACGATTAGGATGGCGCCTGCGATGCCGGCATCGGTCTCGGAGAAGCCATTTGGTTCGAGAATTTGATTAAGCAGCGAGGAGACGCTGTTGAAGAACCCCACGTATACGGCAAAAGGGATGAGAATTAGCCAGAACTCTACAGTGCCTAGTAGTTGTCGCGTGGCTGGGATCAATGGTGTGCGAGGGATGGCAGATGATGCGCTGGGCGGGGTCGGGGGTGCAGCTGGTAGGAAAAATGATGGAATAGATGCGACAGAGGACTATAAAGAGGAGAAAATGGTTAGTTCCGGATCCTCACGTGTTTCACAGGGATGCGTCAACTCACGATGACAGAGATGTATAAGACCATATTAGGAATGTCTGAGGGCTTGGACGCCCACTCTGAATCAATTAACTGACCCAATGCCGCACCCAACGGATTCGCCAAGCTGGCAACAGCAGTGGCACTGGTCCTTCCTTTGTCGGAGAACCAGAGGTCGCTGTATCGCGTGGGCGCACACAGGCAGAAGGGTTGCGCCAGACCGATCAAGATCTGGCCGAACATGGCGAGCCCAAAGATACCACCATTAGCCCTGGTACCAGCATAGCGCAGCCAGTTCCCGACGAGTAAAAGGGTTGCGCTGATTATGATAGCGGGCTTGGGACCGCCTTTGTTCAGAACCCAGATGACGAATCTTTTGCGAGACAAAAAATGGTTATTAGCCTCCCCAAATCGCATACCTCCTATTTTCAAGTTCAGATTCACTTACGGGCTGGCAGTGCAGAATGCGAATTGGTAACCAGTGCTCATCCAGTTGATCGCGCTCTCCGATACTTGAAAGTACTCTGCGGCCGTACCCGAGATGGATGAGAATGTCAACCACTATGATCAAGCCGGTTAGCGACCGAGTCTTTTGTTTTTATGTAAAATCATACATACATCCCAACTGACGACGATGTTGAGCAGGACCAGCTGCGCAAGACCCCAGAATCGTCGCTTATAGACCTTGTATATAGGTCGTGTGACGTATGCTTCCTCAGTCTTGGGGTCAGCCATCCTGAGTATGCATTCAGGTCATTATTGGAGCGTACAAGGGAAGAGAGGGGGAAGTGAAGATAAAAGAGTATTTGATGACTAGGTAGTATTTGCATATGTCACAGACCTATGGATCCTCGGTTTCTTTCAAACCCTGGTACATGCAACCCCGCAGAGTTACGTATTCGGGACGAAGTACTGTGCCTGGGGAACGCCATGGGCGTTCGCTTACATGGAAAATCATCTATCAAGGTTTACCGTTTCTTTATCATTTATACTCTAACTTGTCATTGGAGGGAACCCTAGACAGATAGGTGGCTATCCTCCAAATATAGTCTGGACTGGAATTAATTAGGTCTAGTCCGTTTAATAACTGTAATTCGGGACTTGGCAGGAAGTGGATCTATTACAAACATGCATAAATTAGAGAAGGTCGGGACCCGGACATTTACATACATGTAAGATGAGAACATGATGAAGACAAAGAGGATAATCAGATGATCGATCACAAAGGATCTAGAGGATCTCAGGTCCAGGTAAAAAATGCTGTGGCTGAGTTCCTCAGCTTCCGTGCAGATCAGTGTCTCCTTCGTCCCCGCCATCTTTAAGTCATTTCAATTTCAGCCCCGTCCTTTTTTTCTTTCCCCTGAGACCCTCCGAGTCCACGTATTCCCACCAGCCTTCGGCACTTTTCTCTATTTCGTACACGATGTGTATCTGCAGACCCTGAATACATTTCCAACTTCACTCCCTAATTGGCGCATTCGCGCCTAGCCGACCACCATGAACATCAGTCTCCGATCCAGCGAGTCTTCCTACGGAGACCCTCGATACCTGTCCACGGCCACCGTCTCCGATGTCCACGCCCCCTCGCCCCTAGGGAAAACCCTCGTCGATGGCTATCGTGATGCGGCCAACCCCCAGAATGAAGACCGGGCGCGGTACAATCCGGTAAGGGGAAATTCGTGGACACCCGCGGCTTCGTTTCCATGGCTCACCAATGTTTTTGAATCTATAGCTCAACCCGGCACACCCCCGAAGCTCCGCGCTTGTCAACACCAGCGACCCTGTCACCATGTATTTATTAACCGAGACCGCCATGGGCGACAGCACGAACTACGAGATCTTGTCATTCGAAGAGGTGGAAGACCTCAAGAAAGAGCGCTCGCTCCTATCCAGCCGGATCGAAGGCACCAAGCGCAAACTCACCCTCGAGACCAAGCTCCGCGACGCAGCTCAATCCATCGGCAGACTATACGGCCCGCCTAGCCCCCGAAGCAGCGGTGAATATGGCGCCAATGGCAAGGCGCACCGGAGGAGCCGCAGTATCTTTGGCCGTAGCGGAACCGCCCAAGTACTCGATAAAAGTGACTCGGAACTGGCTATGAGTCAGCGCAAGTGCGAAGAGTTGGCGCAGGAGCTTTGGAAACTGGAAAATCGGTCTCAGCACATTAACCAACGCTTGCTGGAGCACACGGCTGGTGTCTTGCAGATGACCCATAAAGGGTTAAGAAAGACCCCGAAGAACCCGGATGCGCAGGCTTCTGATCTTGACGAGGGATATGACTTTGATGACCGCCATCTTTACCGAACACCGGAGCATATGGATCACTACGGATTAAATGGACGCATTGATATCAACCCCGCAGCGGCTTCCGTGGTGGGCAACGAGGCTATGCAAGCCACGGAAAGGCGACTGGACGAACTGAGCCAGCGAGTGTGCAATATGATGGTTCAATCTACTCCTGATGAATTCGTCGACCCCCCGCCACAATTGCACGACTCGACCGACCCTGCAGGAAATATCGATGCGCATTTGGCGTATATCGAAAGTGGCATGAACTCTCTTGCTTCCCGCGGTCCGCTCCCAAACCTCGTTGGCCCTGGTACTGCCCCCGAAGCTGAGGGAGCATGGCGACAGCACCTCACGGTGATCAACACCCGAGTCCAGAGCATCGTCGACCGCTTTGGGCTGACTCGATCGCCCACTCTGCCTCCTCCCCCAAGCGCAACTGATGGCGAGGGATTAGAGGAGCAACTCGGATATCTTCAAACCGGTATCGACGGGTTGGAAAGCCGGGTGGATGGCCTGATAGAGCAGAAAAGTATCTTGACTACTCAAATCCAGCAGCAGCGTGAACTCAACTCCAAGTCGGATGCGGAACGTGATGCCCACATTGGTGATCTGACTGAGCAGCTGGCCCATATGCGCAAGGAGCATGAAACTTCCCAGCGCGAGGGCAAGGCCGCTCAGGACGAACTAGCTGCGTTAATGGAGCAGCTCGAGGGTATGCGCAATAACGGCTCTACTCAAGAAGAGATGAAGGCTGCCCTGGTGCAAGCCGAAGGAGAAGTCGCTCGCCTGCACAGTGTTGTTGACTCGTTGCAAAACGAGGTTGACATTCGTGCTCAAGAGGCCATGGAGGCCCGTGAGCGTGCAGACCAGGGATCCGCTCACCTAGAAGCCAGTATCAAGCAATCCCGCGAAGAGGCAGATATTCGTGTGCAGGAAGCTGTGGCAGAGGCTGTTCAGGAGGCCATTGATCGCCGTGTGCAGGTGGAGAATCAACTCGCAGCGACCGAAGTGCAACGCGCAGAAATGGAAGCTCAGCTTGCACATGCTGAAGAACGTCGTGCTCAGGTCGAGGCTCAGATTGCACAAGTTGAAGAGCGTCGCATCGAGGTTGAAGAACGTTTTGGCGAGTTTGAATCCCAGATTGCAGATGTTGAAGAGCGTCGCATTGAGGCTGAAGAACGGTGTGTTGAGATTGAGACTCAGATTGCGCAGGTTGATAAGCGCCGCATGGAAGCTGAAGAGCGTTGTGCTGATGTCGAATCTGAGATGGAGCGGGTTGAGGAGCGTCGCGTCGAGGCTGAAGAGCGTTGTGTTGAGCTTGAAGGCCTGCTTGTGGAGGCTGAAAAGCGTCATGCCGAGGCCAGCCGCAACATGACACAGGCTGATGAACAAGAAGCCCTAGCAGAGCGACTTGCCGTGGCTGAAGAGAAGCGAACCGAAGCGGAAAACCAGCTTTCACAGGCTGAAGAACAACGTGCCCAGGCTGAGGCGAATGCGGAGCGTGCTCAGAAGGAGATGACTGATCTTGAGGGCGAAGTTGTGCGAATCACAACCGAACTTACAATGGTCAAGGCAGAGCTGGACGGTGCTTACGGTACCCGGGCGCAGCGAGCTGCGGAGGTGGCTCTCAATCCTGAAATTCAAAAGGAGATCGATGCCCTCAATACACGCAATATTGAGTTGGCAGAGGAGCTAGCCGAGCTTCGGGGCAAGCAAGGTGGTGGTGACATCCAGAAACGCGCGGATACCCTGGAGAAGGAGCTCCGGGAGACTCTAGATGATTACGAGGCCATGACCAAGGCCAGCATTGAGTTTGAGAAGGAGCGTGAGCGGTTCGAAGGTGTCATAGATAGTCTGCGCGATCGCTGTGAGCAATTGGAGACCCAGCTGAGCGAGGAGCGCATTAGTTGGATGAACCTGAGCAGTCCAACAACAATGGGCCGCGACCCTACCATGGAGACGACCTCCACAATGGTCCTGAAGAACGAGTTCAAGAAGATGATGCGCGACACTCGAAACGAAAATATGAAGATTTTAAAGGTATGTGTAATCCATTCCTGTCCATGGAGTTCAATGCTAACGTCACGAATACAGGCGGAACAAGAAGAGCGTCGCAGAATCGAAGGATTGTTGCGGGCCCTGAGAAAGGAACACGCTCAAGTGACGGGCAAACCCTTGCCCAGTCCTGTTGGAACCCCATTATGATGATGATTATGTTCTACGTTCTCGGATTTGGTTCTCATAAAGACTGTATATATAGACTTTTCTTGTATAATATTGCATTAACATCTCGCGGCAAGCGCGACGGCGTTGTCACTCACTCATATCCTTTTCTTCTAGAAAATTCACCCTTGGATATCTTCTGCCCAGCCTTGACTGACTTATTTCCTTCATTATGTCGTCAGTCCATCAAGTTCAACATGCGAGAGATGCTAGTCAACCTTCTCGCGCCCCACGCCCTAGATACTACAGCAGACAAACCAACATCCAATCCTCCCGCGACTCAACCATTGCACCATTCTCACAGGAGCACTCCAACTCCTCCGAGTCTTTCTACAGCGATGAAAATCTTATTTTTAATGCAGTCCGGGTCTCTACGCCCAATGAGGATCCCCATCTTTACGAGAATTCTTACACGATGGGCTCGATCGTGGAAAGAGGGTTGGCAGCTAATATGGCTAGGCTCATTCCACCAGAATCACAAGGGTCCTCTCAAGACGGCCGCCCTTTAACTCAGCATCGACGTCTCTTCATATCAAGACAGCGAGCGGACCAACTTGGGTGGCGGAATCAGCTCTTCTCTGACAATGGGGCTTGTCATAAATCGCAACTGGGCGCAAGTCCTTTGAACGAAGCGGATTACCTTACCGAATCGGTAGGAAACCAGCACCGCAAAGCTATCTCTCTCGATGCGGTGGACGGTCATGGTCCTAGGAGCCCCCGGAAATATCCCTGTTGGCCTGGATCAAGTATGCCAACAGCTGTGAGGACTGTTCAACCAACATACCCTCCATTGGAAAGATCACTCACTCCTCCTGGCCTCCCGTCGTTCAACACCCCAGAAGCAATGTACTGCTCTGCCCAGTTTCTCGTTGGGCACAACGGACCGCGGGCTTTGGTACCTAACCACCCACACGGACTACCAGCCAGCGGCCAATGCTCCAGCTCATATGGCGAAGCATTTCGAAGATTTCTTGGCTTGCAATCCACAGTTGATACTGATCCAGTTGTATCTGGTAGCATCGGTATTGGACGAGCACCAGACGGAACTACTGTCCAGGGAAGGTTTCCGCAACGACAAAGTGGGCATGGTACGAATTTAGCAAGACAACTAGAGGACCACCCATTCCACCAGAACACGCTTCGTGTCGCTCTTATCTCTCAAGCTAGTCCTGATTTATTCCGGACTAGAATAGAAGCTGATACCAGTGTCTCGAAACACTACCCTGTTCAACCTCCGCGAAAGAAAATAATCCGTAAAATGGGTTTGGGTATATTCGGACGAGCACTGATTCCAGCATCTGTCCCCGCTCAAAGAACAACGCAAGAACCAATTACCGGACCGATATCTCCTCTGCAATTACCACAGCCACGATACGATCTTATTCGAACACCGAGTGATCGCCGAGAAGCTGAATTGCTTGGTGCGGGAACATATACTGTTTGTGATGTGTTGGCTTGGCTCCCGACTCAGCTGTACCTCTGCTGCTGTGTCAGTGGTGGTTCTGTCGAGGACAACGATGACCTTGAGATAATCAATTCTAGGGAAACCTATACGACGGCAAGGAGTCGACTTTCGGGTATGGAAACAGGTGGGAATAGGATTGGGTCTTCTCCATGATTCTGACCTTGTATATGCATGCCCTGTCTTCGTTTGGCACATTCGCGGGTCTTCCGCTTCTTCATTGTCTTTTCCATCTTTTCGTTTGGTTAACTTCCACTTGACTAATGCTCACCTACACACCCTTATCATTTTTACTCGAGGGTCTGGGTCTTTTGGTTCCAAGGCTTTTGATCCGGAGTGTCCTGTGAAGAGAAAGAAACGAGACTGGTTTGGATTTTTCTTATTTCAATACAAGGATGGAACTCTATTTGAACTACAACCAATAAATTTCTGACTTTTGAATCATCCGGAGCTTACATGTCAGGATCAATCCGGTGTGGGTGAAAGATATAGGGAATTATTAAAAAACCTCGTGAGAGTCCATTTATTTCATCTAGATGCTATGCATGATGCCGAATGACGACAATAGTAAAATGATCATAGAGCTCGCCATGCCAGGGGATTCCAGAAGTAACCAAGAAGTAGTAAAGAGTCATGTGGGTAACATATTCCATGCAGAAAAAGGGTAAGGGCCTTAGTTGTCTAAGACCCCATGAAGAAGAGAGCAACGATAGGTAGGGGCTCAAAATGCAATTGGTGAATATTAGATAGAAGAAAGGGTGAGAAGTCGAAAGATCAATGAAGAATCAGGAAAGGAAGTAGTTGAGACAAGAGTGCATGCAAAGCAAAAATTAGTTCATCTGTATCGGTACATGGTGCACCTATACTTATTGTGCCCAGCCCGGATCAACTAGCATGGCCCATGTAGTCCTCTGGGGCCCGTAGCAGAGGCAAAATGTGAGGGCTAGGAACAAGTCATTCACAGGCTCTCGAAGAATTGGCATGCTTCGACAATCTCTTCGTCATCGTTGCAAAAGTCCCAGCCTACAATTCGTGGGTCCACGCTAGCACAAATAATTTTGTGCGCGTCGAACTGGACTTTGAATACCCTTGAGGTTGGTGGGTTTGGCTGGAGTGGTCGGTGTGGGTGTGGGTGGTGGTGATGGTGGTGGTGGGCGATCAATTGTTGCAGTGTTTGATGGTTGGGTTGGGGTGGTGTATTTGCTTGGGCTGGTAGCTGAGGCTGCGGAGTTGCATCATCTTGCTGCGCGGGACCGGCAGGAAAGGCCTCGGTAGTAGGAGGAGCAGCACTTATATCTTCCAGTTCTGGTGTAGATGTAGTAGTATTCTGTGTGGGTGCAGGAGCAGAGGCCTGAGCTGGACCTGCAGTTTGGGCAGTGGGCAAAGCCATCAATGTCTGTGCTGCTTGTAGTTGCTGAGCCTGCGCCGAAACAGCTGCTCGGGCTGCAGGTGTCAGGGTGGCTCGAGCAGCGTTGGACGCTGCATCAGCCTGACGCAATTCATGCCTTCTGGACCAGGTACCGTCTCGATTTTTATGCCAGATGAAAATATGTTCATCGTAGGAGCCGGACACGATACGGCCCCAACAACTACCTCCTCCATTTGGAGGAATTTTTGCACCGATAGCAGAGATATCACGAGGATCTCGAGACCCCGCAGTATTTGATGTGTGACCGGCACGTCTCAGGTCCCTTGGTGCCATATCAACACTATCACCTTCTTGCTGTGCTCTCCAAAATGCACTTTCAACCTCCAATGCCTCCCGTCTCAGCGTCTCGTCGGCTCCCGGGGGGTCCCCAAATCCTGCCTGGACGGTACGAACAAGATTTTCATGCCCTTTAAGACAGGCGACCTGAGCCCCGGAAATGTAATCATAAATCCGTACAGTGTTGTCATTACTGCCGCTAATGATCCGTCGGCCATCGGACTGAACGCAAGCAATGCCTTTCTCATGTCCCATGAGAGTCTTCAAGCAAGTACCGCTACGAACGTTCCACACTTTGATCATGCGATCCCCCGAGGCTGTGATAATCTCATCGCCTTGGAGTTGCATGGCATTTACCGCGGCGCCGTGCCCTTCGACGATCATGAGAAGTGAGTAAGGCTCCAATGGTTTGATACGCCCATTGGCCAAGCTTGCTTCCAAAAGACTCGGTGCCATTTCATTGAGATCAATGATGTAGGAGGGATAACTTGCACCACCGCCTTTGCAGACACGAGGATAGTTTTCATCTGTCACAGATAGCTCTCGCCGATTCCATACTTTAACCGTTCGATCCTTGGAACAGGTCACAAGGTATCGGCGATCAAATTTGAGGTTCAAGACTGAATCAGCGTGCGCACTTGGTATTTGATGGATCTTTTGACCCGTGGAGAACTTCCATGCAATCACAGAACGGTCACTACTTCCGGAAATAATTATATCCTCGTCGGGGCTTGGGTCGAACTGTAGACATAGTACAGACTTTGCATGTCCAACTAGCGGACGATGCCATAGTCGTTTGGTCTCCAGATCCCAAACGCGCACGGTCCTGTCCCGACTTCCGCTGACTAGCCATTTGCCCTGGAATTGAATGGCATAAACGCATTCTCGGTGAGCCTCTTCTGGGTGTGAAGGGTGAGGTAGCTGGAAATTTTTGAAGCGTCCCTGTTGCCAGTTCTCTTCAAGGCGCCGGCGTTGCTTGTACAGGTGTACCCAGTTGACCTTGGCAGTCCCGTTCGGGCGCCGAATAAGAATCGATGATTTGAGTGGTGGCTGGAGCATGGAAGGAATCTGAGGAAAAGATGTAGGTTGTACAAGATCGATCTCGTCAACTGGTAGAGGTACACTTCCGTTCGCGTCTGCCATATGATGATCTCCCTCGCTGTCCGCTTCGGCAAGCAGATGGCCGTTGGTCTCTACCGCACCCGGGTCCGCAGTGGCCCGCGAAGCAAGCCATGATGGCGGTACACGCTTCTTCTGTTTGGGTTCACCGAGGTCAGATTCCGAGTGTCGTGGGCGTGACTTGCGGATTTGCGGAGAGATTGGTTCAGAGTGCTCTTGTTCAAAATTATAGATCGCACGAGAGTTTGCGCGCCAACCTTCATTAATATACAGAACTCTCCATAAGCCAGAATCGAGGATGCGGTTGCGCCATGAACGAGACGCGAGTGTAAGGTTCAAGAGGGTACGAGGATCGAGGTAGGAAAAGATCTGGAATGTCAATTCGGGAGGTAGCTTGACAACGGGGTCCATGTGAAGTAGTGGATGGACGCGTTCTACCACTCCCGAAAGCGCAGATGTCGAGAGCGAGCGAAGTAGGCTATATGCAAGTTCTGTGGTTGAGAGAGGGCTGCATGAGCGGGCGGAGAAGACAAAGAGTTTGAGGGGTCTGGAGACCGCCACCAAAAGACATGAGGAACACTTACCAGCTCTATCAAATTCGCTTTGGGAAAGGACCCAATCTGGAAGCATCATGACATTGTCCGTCACAGCCTCTTTGTCTGCCTGACTCCGAGTCTCGTCCGAATAGCCTTCATCTACCTTGAACGATGGGGAAAGTGATTGTGCAGAATACCCCGGAAAGCTGGTGGTCTGTATGTGGATTTCGGGGTGGGCAGGGGGGTCTGTCGCCTGTTCCCCCTCCATGGATGCGATAAAAGATCACGTTCTGGATCGAGCGCGTAAGAGTATGGCTTTCGGGGGGGGGGATAGAGAGGCGATCGGATGAGTGAGTTTTTAGCTTGGCGATGCAGTCCTCGTCTAGAAACTGGTCGCGCCCGCTGATGGAGTAAAAAAAAATAAAATATCACGAGCCTCCTTTGACGCGATATCTCAAGGTTTCGCAGAGGGATGATCCCTCTTACGCAGAGGAGCGGTTGGATGGGAGATGGGGACTCGGGCTCCGTGCTATGTCACGTCACGGAGGTGCGGGATCCACTCCAAGAAAGTGATAGATCGGGTGGAGAGCAATCAACACATCAGAAGTACGAACCATAAACTGTGAGCTGATCAAGGGACAACTGAACGATGAAAGAAGAACAAAAAGAGCACCGGTCCTGTTGATAAGAATGAACCTAAGATCAACAAACATTGTTCGTGCTTTGACTGGAATGGCTCCTTTCAAACATAAGTCACGTGGAAGGCTGAAGTATGGGCTGCAGCGATCAACTAGTAGAACTGATAGATAACATATCATATGCCATATGGCAATGATGTACATTAGGCCAGAGTATGTCATATTAGTAGCTGCCTACTCGCCCCTCATATTCACGCAAAAGCAGAATAGCATTGTCTGATTATGAATTTTATGTATAGGGGGGCCACAATCACATACCTCTCCACAATGGGGCCCCTAGGGTAGGTGCCCAATATATATGCTTTTCACTCAACCTTATACATATTACTTTGGACAAATATTCTAGCAGCTAGACCATTCACCGAGCCAATCTAGATCTAGGCTAGAACTATAAAATAGATGAGACTATTGTGAAGAGTCTAACGTCTCAGGTTGAGACTCGTGCCCCTCTCCACATCCCACCGCCCGATGGAACACACGCTAAACCGATTTCGGGTAACGAACACCCTCTCCTTCCGCTCCCTCCTCTCCTTTCCCTTCATCCCATTCATCGCTGCCCCTCTATCTTGTGTCTTTTGGCCTCGATTCAGGTTCCTAGGGTAGTTACTAACCTCCTTTCTCGGAAGTTGACTCTTCCTCCACCCCCTTCTCTGCTCTCAAAGTCCTAGCGACCAGCAGTCTTCTTGACAGGGGGTTTTGAAAACCACTCTTTATTTCGAACAGTCGGCCTTCGTCTGCCCGGCTGCAGCATTTACTTTCGATTCGGAGAAAATCAGAAAACACTCGCGTCCCCATAGATTGGGCTACGCTGACGTTGGAAGGTATCCCGGTCTCCTATCCTTCTTGAATTCCGTCACCGCCCCTCGGAGGAAAGTGGCGGCGCGTCAGATTCTCGGTTGATATACATCCTTGTGCTGTCTCAGCGGGCTTGCCCCAGACAATATATATACCTCAGCGACAACGCCACTTGTGGTCACACTCCGGTGGCACTGTTGGCAATTCTCGGAAATCGACCAATCGTTTTACCTTATTCTTTGCGCCGTGCGGTGTTCACCTTCCCTTCAACTACCTTTGTCGCGGGAACATTCCATGATCGGCATCTCGTGCTCGACGCTCGTCGCTCCCCCCCATTTTCGATATACATCCCCGGTCTGCTGTGCGGATTTGAACTGAGCCTGGCTGGTCTGACTCACATAACTGGTCGAGGCACCTGAACATGATCGAAACCGCCACGATGAGCGGAATTCCGGTCGCCGAGGACAACATCATCAACCGGCGTGGTGGTGAATCAATTTACCAGAGCTGCGTCAACCTTAAAAAGCGGCTCTGGGAAGTGCCTTCCTTTGAACCCTACTTGGAAAAGATGGATGAAGACGATCGTCAGCGCGGAAACACCGACCCCGTGGCTTCACTGTGGAGCTTTCTTCGAGACGGTTATCCCCTTCTGAATCTCTACAATGCATCCGCGCCAGAGGAGCCGTTGGTTGTTGATCCGGCCAAAGTGCCGGAAGCGAAGCGGCCTAAAGCTGCTACTTTCAAGTTCCTGCAGGCATGCTTGCAGGAGCTGGCATTCCCCCAGCAAGACTGCTTCTTAATTACCGATCTTTACGGTGAAAGCACAACGGGATTTATCAAAGTGATCAAGATGGTCAATCGCGTGGTGGATATCCTTGAAATTCAAGGTCAACTGAAAAGCCCCTCCGAAGTGACAGATGCCCCCAATGAAAAACAAGCCGTCAAACTCACCAAGCGGGAGCATATTCTTAAGGAGCTTTTGGAAACTGAGCGCGACTATGTTCACCATCTGCAGAACCTCCAGGCGCTGAAGAAGGAATTGGAGGAGACTGGTGCTCTGACAGGTGACGCAAGTCACCAGATTTTCTTGAATTTGAACAATCTGCTCGACTTTGCCCAGCGTTTCTTGATTCGGATGGAACAGCACTATGCCCTTCCCGAGGAAAGTCAAAACTGGGGCCATCTCTTCTCATCGCATGAAGATGCCTTCCGACAGTACGAACCATTTATTGCGAACCAAATGCGCTGCGACGAAGTTTGTATGCAAGAGTGGGATAAAATCAAGAATGCGCCGCGTCACGTAGACCTTCAGCAAATGGTGGCTCAGCCTAAAACTTTGAACGGATTCTTTGTCAAACCTTTTCAGCGTTTGACTAGGTATCCACTCATGCTATCAGTAAGTTTTCTAATACTTGTTAAGTATCTTTTATTCGACTAACACTGTGTCAATCTCCCTAGGAGCTTCGCAAACAATTGGAAGACGAACAACTCCAGGCTGATATCACAGCAGCAATCGATTCTATTCAGGTCACACTTGATTCGGCAAATGAAGCTATCCACAAGGAACACTTGGTCTCGGCAGTGGTAGACCTGTCCGAGCGGGTCGATGATTGGAAATCCTTGAAGATGGATTCATTTGGAGAACTGCTTCGTTTCGGTACTTTCTCGGTGGTCAAAGGGGACAGTGGCAAGGACAGCGAAAGAGAGGTATGTATCGATGAGTTTCTTTTCGCACATTGAGCCCCTTGGGGGGTTCTATGCGACTATATTGCGAACAGTCCTTGCTGATACGATTTGACAGTATCATATTTTCCTGTTCGAGCGCATCCTTCTATGCTGCAAAGACATCAACCCGAACAAGCAGAAGACTAAGCTCATGATGAACAAAGACAAGCCAGCTCTTACAGCTAAAGGAAAGGCTCGTCTCCAATTGAAAGGTCGAATCTATATGGCTAATGTCACTGATATTGTCTGCCTTCAAAAGCCTGGTGAGTAGTCTTACGACATATGAGTGGAATCGTTCTGACAGCCTCTCCCTAGGCCTTTACCGCATCCAAATCTTCTGGAAGGGCGACCCAGGCGTGGTGGACAACTTCATTATTCGTTATGCGAATGAGGATACTATGCGTAATTGGTACAAGGACATCGACACCCAACGGGCCATTCAGTCAGAGCGACGCACTATGCGGAATACCGGCACCTCTGACAGCGAATTCACCTATTTGGAGGGCATGGCAAACATACCGAATCCATACCAGGAGTACGAAGTCGACGACGTGTCCAAAGATCCGACATACTACTCCGAATTCCCTATGAGCCGGAATGCGTCCAGTACTAGCTTGAGAACTCGGTCTGCCACCGGCGGTAGTACTGGTTCAGTTCCTCACGTGAATGGTCGGCCTCGATATGCCGGCACTGATCCGGCACTTTCAGTCCATACCCAGTTCTCAGGTGCTGGCAACATGTCTCCTAGTGATCGGAACATGAGTTCATACTTTTCACCTGCAGAGACACCATCCACGCGTTCTAGCTCTCAATCAACCGGGTTCTCATTTGGACGTCAAAATACCAATTCTACCTCTGCATCCTCCGTCTGGAACGAGGAAAACAACCGCTATACTGCGCCGGCATTGTCCCGGGCAACCTCAAGAGATGGCAGCACACCTACAGGTTTCTACCCCCCTCCACAGCCCAATGGGCGGGGCAATCAGCGTCCATCTCTACCGCCTCTTTCCGGATCCCAAGTTTCTGCCGCTGCCAACGGAACTGCCCAGCGTATGCGTTCTGCTAGTAGTCCTGATATTCACCACCATAACAATTTGCCACCCGAGTCACGTCGGTACATGGGAGCCCACACAATGCAGACCGTCGATAATGTCCCTGTGCCACCTATTCCCGCGCACATGGCCAACATGAAGGCTCCGGTTAACCGAAGCCAGAACAACTCTCCCACCAACAGCCAACTCCCAATACGTTCGCAGCCACATCATGTTCACCCAACACATTTCACCGAGCCGGAGTATAATGAATCTTACAACTCGGGGCTGGTCTCCGAACAAGCTACCTCTCCCTTGAGTCAAGAGCCTGACGGGGATCCGTTTATGCCTACCCAACTGAAGGCTAAGGTCAACTTCGACGACAACTACGTCACGCTGGTGATTGCAACTAACATTCTATTCCGGTCGTTGACGGATCGCGTGGATGCCAAGCTGGCTCGGTTTACAAATCGATCCATAGGCAATAAAACCGTTCGCCTACGTTACCGCGATGAGGATGGAGATTTCGTCACCATCGATAGTGACGAGGCTGTTCAGCTTGCCTTTATGGAATGGCGTGAGCAGCACCGGGACATGCTAGCGAAGGGTTTGGTCGGTGAAATCCAGCTGTACTGCCAAGTGGTTGACTAGATCGCTGCACCTTCCATGATACCCATCTCCTTTTTCTCTTGCAGCATTCGCATTTCTCTTTCTCTCCGGTGACGTCCCCAAATGATCAATCTTCACCATCGACATTCCTATCACCCATGGCGCTTATTCTCCGTTTTCTCCCTCCTTACCCTTGTTTATTCCCCAACTGGATTGGTTTGGGTCTGTTGAGCAGCCACTCTTGGAGAGATGACCCATCCTTTCCTTTCCTCTGTCTTCGTTTGTCTCTTGAGCGAGCCAAGTTGCCTGTGGTTCCCAAAGGGAGCTACATAATGATTTTCATCGTGGCATGAATGGTGTTAGAGGCATGTGGACGGCCTGTCTTCTTAGAGATTCCTACTATATTCCCTATTTTCATGTCCCGTTGACCCCGGAATCTCCGTGGCGGGAGCGCACGAATGTTTCTTGATCTACTACATGTTTCCCGGACGTCCATGAACGTATGAAGTACCTTACATGATGTATGCATACTTTGATAAGCTTGGTATCTGTAATTTTTTGGGGGGAAGACCTGCACGCGGGCAGGGTTCCAGCGATTTGGAAATCTATGATTGTTGATCTCTATTTTTGATATGTCTACGGGTATAAGAACATTGCTGTCCACGATAGCGTCATACCGATCGGGATCCCGATATCTTCGGCATCACTCTTGGCAGCTAACTACTTAGTACCTCCCGGAACCACGCAATGAAGGCACCCAGGTACCTACTTGTCTGGTACTAGGGACGTTTAGTACTAGGTGGCTACCTAATGCGCGAGAAGTAGCAGCTAGTACCTCCAGGGATACGGATATGAGATGACACCTCCACCACGTCTAAACGTGATAATTGTAAATTCCGTGGCCAGGGACTATAGAATCGATCTTTCATGTAAAGAGCCTGCAAAAGTCCTCCAGCTAAGATGTTTCTTAATGGAGAGCTTCCTGCATGCGCATGCAGAGATGCAGATAGAACGTATCTCTGTTAAAACTGCATCGATGGCACAAAGTCAAAGTAAAATGCGGCACTTTCAGTAAGATTTTGGTGCCCGACAGCTTTCAACGGCCCTATTCAAGCACGGTTGTTTTGCGGGAATTCGGCAGTAGCTCAGTCGGTGGTCTCGTCGAATCGTGGTCCAGGATTCGCAATTCCAAGTCATCGGTGTGTACAGTGGGAACCAAAACAAGCTTCCCCCTCTTTGCCGTTTTTTCTCTTGTCACTTCTCCCTCCAACGCTTGAAAGTCGGGTCTGCTTCTTTTTTGATTGGGTTACGTCAGATTGACCATATAGTCCTGCAGAGCAAATCAAACACAGCCACTAAGTTACGCCAAGAATGTCGTTCTCCGGCCGCCGTGTGAGCATCCTGCGTCCATCTACCGACCGCCGCTCTTCGACCAGCAAGGGACTCTCCGATAACGGTAGGCTGTCATTAGTACCAGAAATGGAGCTCCGAGGCTAATGTTCCCAATTTTGGGTTTCTACCAGAGTTACGGTCTGAGACTCATCGTCAATTCCGAACCGCCCACGAAGGTCACCGTCACCACGCTGGTCTCGATGCTTCCCGTGCCTCAACTGGTGTTGTCTGGTGTACCGAGCGCGCTACCGAGCATGGCTATGCAGAGGATCCCTCCAGCTGGGCCAACCTAGGCCAGGGTGCCCCCGAGGCTGACGACGAGATCGAGGGGAGCTTCCCCCGCCCGACGTCGATCCCCATCACCTCCGCCGCTCGGGAATACGGCCCGACCGCCGGTATCAAGCCGTTGCGTGCGGCCGTGGCCCGTCTGTACAACGAGCACTACCGTCAAGGAAAGGAGAGCCAGTACACCTGGGAGAATGTCTGCATTGTGCCGGGTGGTCGTGCGGGATTGATCCGTATCGCTGCTATCCTGGGTAACTCGTACCTGTCATTCCCCATTCCCGATTACTCTGCGTACTCGGAGATGCTGAGTCTGTTCAAAAACGTGAGTGTTGAGGAATTGCGTTAGAAGCCGCGAAAAAATCAATGCGCCTATGCTGACGCTTCTCGGTCATAGATTGCTCCCATTCCCATCCCGCTGTCTCAAGAGGACCACTACCACATCCACCCCAACAAGATTGCCGAGGAAATTGCCCGTGGTACTCAGGTGATCTTGACATCGAACCCTCGTAACCCAACTGGTCACTTTGTCTCGCACAATGAGCTGGCTGAGATCCAGGATATCTGCCGTGACCGCGCCACCCTCATCCTGGATGAGTTCTATGGTGGCTACAACTACACCACCGACTGCGATGGTTCCACGATCAGTGGTGCTGAGAACGTTGTTGACGTGAACAAGGATGGTTCGTCCTAATCAAAGCCAACAACCCCCATGGTTATCAATATAACTAACCTTCTAATATAGACGTCCTGTTGATCGACGGTCTCACCAAGCGTTTCCGTCTTCCCGGCTGGCGTATCGCTTGGATTGTCGGTCCTAAGGACTTCGTCAATGCCCTTGGCTCTGCCGGTTCCTA
Source organism: Penicillium longicatenatum (assembly GCF_028827895.1). Classification (NCBI taxonomy): domain Eukaryota; kingdom Fungi; phylum Ascomycota; class Eurotiomycetes; order Eurotiales; family Aspergillaceae; genus Penicillium; species Penicillium longicatenatum. The sequence goes on from NW_026643124.1 coordinate 3,198,300, forward strand.
CTTGGACGGCGGTGCCAACGCTCCTTTCCAAGAAGCTGCCATCCCCATGCTGGAGCCCTCCCTTGTCCGCACTGAGATGAAGGCGCTGCAGGCCCACTTCCGCGAGAAGCGTGACTACGTTATGAAGCGCCTGTACGAAATCGGTTTCCGTGTCCAGGACGTGCCGCAGGCCACCTTCTACATCTGGCTCGATCTGACCTCGCTTGACCCCCCGCTGCCCAAGGAGGCCAACATCTCCGACGGTCTGAACTTCTTCAATGCCCTTCTGACCGAGAAGGTCATTGTTGTGCCCGGTATCTTCTTCGACCTCAACCCTGCCAAGCGTCGTGATCTGTTTGACAGCCCTTGCCACCACTTTGTGCGTCTGAGTTATGGACCCAAGATGGATGTTCTTGAGAAGGGTCTGGATGGCATCGAGCGTGTGATTAAGCGTGCTCGTGAGATTGGGCAGCAGAAGTGGGAAGACGAGGTTGCTGTTGCTGACGATTAGATGTTTTGACTCCCGTGGGAGCCATATATGACTGCAATGAGGGCTGGTTGCGGGTGGTACAGATCTGCACCAGTTTATGAGTATATGTTCTTGGATTGTCTATTGTGTGCAGCGAAGAATTATAGAGCGAAGTGTATCTAGGTACCGTGTGGATATTTAAATTGCTTTGCTTTGTAACTGGACCTTGGAACTGAGGTGTTTGTTTACTTATTGGTCAACCTATGTGGATTAACAATGCCGAGGTAGGCTCTAAGCTTTAGATATGCAGAGAATTTATCGTGAAGCATAAGCATACTGGAAGCCAACGGTGAGGTGAGGTGTTTGCTACCTTCCACTCAGGTAGATACTCTTGCCTACAATTCCTACAATCGCCCAGCCCTAGGATACGGAGGGCACCTGTGCTTCCCACCGTATTACCGTAATACCAGTAATACCGTACACATCCCAAAGAGGCAGATTACTTTACCTAGTGAGAATCAACGGATGATTTGCAACCATACACATAACTGGCTAGCATATAGCCTGGCAGTCCAATAACCAGCTGCGAAACCCGCATTTCGTCTAGATTTACTCAAAGCAGTTTAGATCATTCCGGGGCGCCAAGAAAGTGGAACTAAACCAAATTACCCGCCGTGCCAAACCGTGGAATGGAACCATATTAGGAATATGCCCTTTCGATTTATGGTTGAATCAAATCAAGGCCCTCTGATTTGACTTCATAGAACAAATCTTCCAGCCTCCACATTTGCCGACGAGAGCTCTCGACGTGGAATTTCTAGCCGGTCGCCTGTTATGCAGGTCGATTCAATGACCCCCACTGCGGACTCAACAACCCAGGTAGGACAAGATTCAACCACATCGATTTCCAGACTACTGCATGCTAGTCTCTTAGCTTACCAAGTCACACCCGTAGTTAACCTAGCTGCGACGGCATGGATAGCGACGGACATCAATTTACTCAGGGCCGATCACCTGTACGGGTGGACGTGCTCAAGCTACCCAACCATGGAAGGGGGAAAGGGGTTTTCCAAGAACCAAGGGATCAGGGATCCGTCACTCGTCTCGCTGATTGGAGTACTTTAGTGTCGAGATCGATGCCATGTGGGATGAGCCGCAAGTCATCCCACGTCAACCTCGATCTGGCCATCTATATCTGAGACAAGTTTTGCTCTCTTACACTTGCCTTCGGATTTGTGATTACTGATCCAATAATGTGCCAGGGATAGGTTGTTTGGGTTCGGCCTGAGTCGTGCACGGTCGCTCCGGGGTTACCAACTGGGGGACATCTGGCTCGGCTCTAATCGGTTGTCGATCGCTCGTATCCCCAGTTCAACAGACGACCCCTGGCTGAATGAGGCAACGATGAGACCCTCATCTGCAGTTATGTCAATGTGGAGGTGGTTTTTTCTTTTTCGTGTCTCGTTGGAGATTTGAGTTCCCATCGAGAAATGAACGGACCGAGGAGACACTGCCCCCAAAGGCCCGCTGACTGGGTCCTAGACAAAAGCTTGTTTCTGCTCAGGTCTACCGTTGTCCCCTGTCTCACGGCGTACTCCGGGGTTCAGCATTGGAACTCTCACTAATGGTGGTTGAGAGTGGAGGTTGCAGATCTCTGATTTCGTTTTCCTGTTCCTCTATCCCCTGTACCCCTTTTTTTTTTTCTTTTTTTCTTCTCTCTTTATTTATTCATTTATTTATTTATTTTTTCGTTTAGCCTTCTTTATTTCTTTTTCCTACTTTCTTTTCATTGCGGCTTGGTGCGCGGGGTTCTGTATACCGGGGTAAGTGGTACACAGCGTCGAGCACTGGAGTGTCTCACGGATGTCGAATCGAGATCCGAGTAATACAAAGACATTCACAATACGGTTCCAGGTACCGGGAACGCAGGTTGGTCCCGTCGAACTAGCGGACCCGCTCGGGAACGTCCACGGTATTACCAATACAAGGCCCAAGCTCCTGATGAATCCAAAGCTTGGGATTAGTAATGGCCCATTTGATAGATCGTGTTCTCCTTGCATCTGATCCGCGAATAACCCTGATCGGAAGTTCATTTAGCGCCATGCAGACTGCATATCGGTACCAGTTATCGTGTGACATTTCATTGATTCTGGCAAACTCAAGTCGACTGCTGTTCTGCACCATGTGTAGACCTACAGTATGTAAACTTCTTTCTCAGTTTCAACGGAATCACCAGTTCTTCACCGCCCCGCAGCGCGCCAACACAAGCGACCATGTTAGCTCTCGGCGTCTAGAACTCCTAAGTCCGATACGACATAGCACGGAGTGTCGTCATTCTCGGCTCTGTGTTTCATCGCACAACATGGGTCAGGACTATTCCTCTTTAGGGAAAAAGTCCATTCCCCGACAGGAAAATTACTGCGAAGGATCCCGCAGATCGGAATACCGAGTACCTCTACACAGTGGCTGACATGACATGTTTTGACAGATCCACCTTTGCCAGATACACAGATGGAATATCTTATGTCGATATTGATGTTGATGTTTCGAAAAGCAAAACAAAAGACCATGAAACCAGACAACATCAATTGTCAGAAGTCGGAACTCTCCGACATCATATGAAAATAAATGAACAAGACGAAAAGAAAACAAGAACCAAGACCTGGCAACCCCGACACAGCGGCAACCTGCACCTAGAAAACGTTGCTTAATCATGCACTTCAGACCCATTCACGCTAACTTGCCAGGGCTAACCGTCTCACTTTATCGTCTTGGCCGTTTGGGCAAATCAGCGGTTCCTCGCCCTCCACTCTCGATCACCCGAGATCGAGCAACCACCCGCACGCGAGGATTTGCCTCCATGGAGGATTTTAGTATGTGGGAGTGGGTTCTTTTCTCTTGGTATGTGCGTGGTTATGACCGGGTCCTGGGAGCCCCACAGCGCACCCGAGGGATCGCTAGTGCAGAGACGGTGATCCTGTGGCGGGGGTAAAGTCGTATTGTAGAATTTTCATTTTCCATTTAATTTCCTGAAGCAGTATCTATGTCGGACGTTGGGTTCCAAGGTTTGAGGCATTAATTGCCGCGTTGTGTTCATCCACTTGTACGGAAGGTTGTACGCGACGGATGTTACGTGTCAGGTTGCAACTTTTCCCAGGGGCGACCACGATCTCTCTCCTATATGGTCCGTTCTCACTTGCCACGACTAGAGTAGACGCTACTTCACGTGTGCGTATCAGGGATCATACCTTCGCTTATGGATTCATCTGCAAGTGCAATCTTGTTTTTGCGCTTTCCTTTTCCGATCCACCCACATCCTCTGAACGATGCAGATCACGATGACAGTCCTCGGATAGATGTCCATCGAAATTAAATCGAAATTAATCGCGTGCCAGCCCGGAAAACCGCTATACTCCGTGGTAGACATTCCCAATCTAGTAAGGATCAATGGAATAGATTAAACGTTCCAATCACCACATGCCTTGTAGCCGAGCCGATTTTTCGGACCAAACATTGGAAGTAGATCTATACCCCAACTCTCCGCCGTCGACACAAAGTTGACCGATAAATCAACCATCGACGGAGCGCAGCTCAGGCCTCTCCGGTAAACGCCAGTGTGGGGAAAGGAAGCACATCACAACCCCATTCCATTCAGCCTCAAACGGGGCCGTGTACGGTAAGAGCAAAAAGTAAGCCAAGAATCAAAACCTGACCTTCTGAGGGAATACACCACCCCTTGCAACCCCCTTGTCTATCTCGCCTTCATAAATCAAATCAGACCAAAGCAGAGAAAAGTCTCCGACTAAGGCGTGCGCAGCCATGCATCCACTTACGTAGTCGCAGGGGGGCCAGAGAAAGCCAGAGCCGCCACTTATACAGTCGCGTCCGGAAGCCGTGTCATCCGAGGTCCGCAGTATCATTTAATTTGGTTTTGGTGCTAGTTCCACAATACGGACTAGCTTCAGAACTCGCTAATCCGGCCTTATTCGCATGGATGTTTAGTGGTTTTAGTTTTGGTTTTAGTTTTAGTTCCTTCGCGTATAACCCCCCTTGTTTTTGCTTCTGGCCCCCGGTTTCCCGGCCCCGGATGACCTGTTCGGTCTAGGCTTGGCGTGGACTAGATTGATCAGCCTATAGACTCTGGACGGTTTGGTTGGCTCATTGGAGCTATCTGTACAGAGTACGGAGTACATGGAGCTTTCGTGGGGGGAGGGTTTTTTTTTCTCTTTTTCTTTTTCATCCCACGCATTCCTCTTGGCACCCCTGTTCAATAAAATGTTGTAATGGAAATGTGATCTACGCAATGTAGTCGGTGTAGTGAGCAATAGTAAATCTGCCGTTGATTAATTAAATCGAGTCCACGTAACAAGTCATCCTTTTTAGGAAATAGGAAACAGGGGTGTACCGGAAGGTCGGCATCTCCTACAAGTTGTAGATTTATCATCTCCTGCATCCAATGTTCACGTTCAGGTTTCATACTTCCAATGTCAAGCTGCGTGTGATGCATCTCTTGGATTGTATTCGGGGCGGAAAATAAACCTAAATCACACCCAATCACACCATCTCTCTCTTATATACCGAACAGAGATAATACGCAAGCATCAACCCATGTAAGAGCTAAGTCCGCCATCCATGGATAGTAAGCACAAACAACAGTCAGACAAAGGTAATGCAAGCCACCCCTTGGAAACCCAGTCTATCATCGGGATATCATCTCGAGTTCGCGTGGTATCGAATTCAAAGGCAATACGACGAACCGAAGCGATGCACCAAAGCCCCAAAACCGGATTCTTACATCCCCTCCTCGAATAACAGTACGACCAGAGTAAGCGGTGACGGCCTCGCAGCTCTTGCGGCGTATTCTCCCCAATCGTTATGCATCACGCAAACCTTGTCGTTCATTTGGTCCTGTCTCAGCGAACACAACCCTCTTTCCCCCTCCCGAGACGGTTTTTGTGTTTGTGTTGCTCGTTCTTCCACTGTGTTGGGTTCCACGGTGGGATTTTACTCGCTTCTATGATTGCCGCTGCACTTATACTTTGGACGTCTTGGGTTATCGATGTTGGGGGCGTTGTTCGTGTCTCACAAGGTTGAAAGTGCGAGGTTGGTGGCTTGTAGTTTAGATGAGGTAATATTTGCTATGTAGCATGGCTTGACATGCATTTGTAATTGTGTTCATATCCATGCTTTCACTACGACAGTGATCTCGGATCAAAAGCTCTACAGTGTCCATCTAACGTCGTATGATTTCTACTCTGTGGTATTGGGGAATGTACCGTCGATCTGGTCATCGTACGCGCAGTGGCGATCCAGTTAGAACAGAGTCTGGATTGTTCGTCATAATACTTCTAATAACTACCTTCTTCTTTCTTTTCTAGCGCTTCTAGCCTCTATCTTTTTTTTATTCCTTTTTTTTAATTCGTCGTTCTTCATCAATTAGAACCCATCCCTGTATAGCGCGTATAGTGTCCGTATGACAGTCCATTTATAGACCATCAAGCCGCTCTCCTTTGTTCGTATTCGCTCTTTGAAATCCAACAAGCCTGTCGGGATGAAATCAGCGCTTGGCGCCCTTGATGATTTTTAATGGGGGGAAATGATTAAGGCGGAAATAGGCGGAAAATAATCCAGCTCCAACTAGGTAAATTGGAACGACCAGCCGCGAGTCATGTAAACCATGCATTCTTCGATCGTCGACCTTTCGTATAGGACGATGATTAATCGGAATTAATGTTTTCTTTTTGTTTTCTTTTTTTCTTGTTTTTCTTTCGTTGGAAAAAAAAAAAAAAAAAAAAAAAAAAAACACAATGGATAGTCCATGGAGCTGGGAAGGAGGAGCTAGGGGGAGTAAGGAGTATAGACATACGGGTGGAGTCTGCCTGGGTTGGTTATCTTGGTTGATTTGATTGGTGTGTTTCCGGGCTTGGCTGCTCCACCTACGTAAGTACGTAGTGAATCGAACAATTTCCAGCTCAGCCCTGGGGTATGAAATAATTGGAGCAGCGCCAAAATTTGCGAGGCGGCCAACCGGCTCTCTCCAGTTAGAGTACATGCGCTTCTCCTTGTAGTTAGAATGGCCGCAGCGAAAATTGGTTTCCTGGTTTACGGGAGAAGCGAGAGTCGGTGATTCGGTTCCCTTATCGCGGGCCCCGGAGTACTTTAGCACGGTTTTCAAAGGAATTATTGATTATTAAACGGATTCTATTCCAAATTCACTCCAGTAGAGTTGATAAATAAGATTCTTCGTACCTCGTAGATATAACGATAGATATAGTAAAAGAGTCCAAAGTAAAACATATCTCATGCCAGGTATCAAAAAAAATCACCATCGCAGCACTTAAAAGCAGAGGATGAATGACACGAAAATAGAAATGGAAGGAGGAAAAAAACGCCAATCCTCTTCATTTGTATGAAACGGGAAAGTCGGGAATTAAAAGAAACAACATACCAGGGGGTAATCCATCAGAAGCGCCCAAAAGTAGCCCAAGTAGCCTGGTAAGCCAACCCACAGGAAACCCAAAACAAAAAGACAAGAATACAACACAAGTATGCGAAGTCACCGGGTTCTCGAGGTGAGGGGAATCGGGGATATAGAAAAGTCGTCACGGGCATCAATCGCACAGGATTCTCTCCCAAAGAAAAAACTCTACGCCGAGTTTCCTCTTAGCCTACTCCCAGAAAAGCCCAGTCAGTCCCCTCCGGTTGACTCAGAATCCGGGTAGGGTTTTTGTACGGGAAATTAGGATGGTATCCCACCATCATTGGCTGTCCCTCTGGTAGTTGATGGCCTTGGAACGGCGGCTGGTGGTATTCGGGTGGAAGATAGTTCGTGCGCGGGGTCGCATCATAGCGCTGCTGCATCATTTGAAGATACTGCTGGTGTTGCGGGTGTGGGTGCGCCTGCGGATGTGGGTGTTGTGGTGGCGCTTGCGGTGGAGCATGCGGCATGTTTATCGGGGACGTGACGGAAACATTCTGATTGACGATCGGATGCGCGCCATCGTGAACTGCATGTGGTACTGAGCCCATTTGGACGCTTGGAGGCGAGTAGAACTCGTGATTTGGCGTCGCCGAATTCGGGTAATAAGGCTGCTGAGCGAGTAGGTACTGGTCATTAGGGTTTGGGATCGAAACCGACACAGGAGGCTGGTGCTGATGATATGAATGCTCCGAGTTCGCATCTTCCGAGGATGGTCGAGTCATGGAGCCTGGAGGGTGAGAGCGGTGTTGATGTTTGGTCAGGGTGGTTTTGCGACAGAAACTATAGAAACAAGGTGAGCGTGTTGATGGGAGGTGACACGGATCTGAAAGCTCTTACCTCCGTTCGCAGGTCGGTTCCTGGCAGATATAAGGTCGCTTGCCAGTGTGGATCCTTCGATGACGAGCCAAACTCGAAGACTATTCCATAAGTTAGTCAAACGGGATACTCAGAGCTGAAGCTGGAAGTTGGGTCTGTTTACATCTGAGAAGGCTTTCTGGCAACCATCATGGTCACAAACATGCGGCTTTTCGCCTGTATGCGTTCTTGAATGCACGGTCAAGGCACTGCGCTGGATGAAGCTCTTGTTGCAATCTTTCACCGTACAATGATAAGGCCGCTCGTTGGTGTGTATGCGATAATGGCGACAGAGATCAGACTTGCGATTGAAGGACTAGAACATGTTAGTAATGGACTTTTGGCGACGATCCAACAAGTCAGGGGAATAGATAAAAAAAAAAAAAAATGAAAACAAAAAGTCCAGCTATTCATATCACATACCTTGCCACAATGCTCCCATGAGCAGTTAAAATCGCGCCCACCTGGAGCCATGTTGTCGATGATCGACTTTCACGGTTGCGGGGGTGGGAAGCGGGTCGCGGTATTAAGGTGGGATAAGGGAAGGGGAAACGGGGACAGAAGGGGAGAACGTCAGCGCATGCGACGCGCAAAGGGGAATCCGGGATAGTCCTGGTCAAGCCGGAAGAATCGAAGCCGGGATGCTAAGGCGAGCCCGGGGCATAATAGAGCTTTAATATAAAGACTCAGAATGAGGGGTGGGGCGGGGGTGGAAGAGTGGGCAAAGGGAAGTTGATAGGCGATTTCAAGGAAAAGAGGGGATCAAGGAAAGAAAAAGGGAGGGGAGACGTTCATTTACTATGAACCTTCAACGTTTGGGAGGAAGAGAAGCTGGGAAGGGAAATAACGGCGCGCGGGACCGTATAAGATGATTTTATTATTCATTTAGGCCATAGATGGTATTATTATGTTCTGATTACCGATTATTTAAAAATGGCGATTTTTGGGGAAAATTGGATTATTACATTTTATTTTACTGATTTTCCATTATTTTAATTTGGCATACAGTGTACATGTACTTCAAGGTGTACTTTGGTATCCATACAATGTAGATGTACCCCATACCCATGTATAAACACTCTGCTTTTGTTTCCATCTTGCTTATTCCATCGAGGTATTTATTTCCTCCATGGCCATGCAAGTACCAGGCACTACACTTGGAAGACCTGGAGTTTTTACCAGGTAACCTGATTACAGTATTACACCGAGCCCCGCCTGTCAAGGATTCCATTGTAAAAGGGGGTACCACCTGTCGGAACTGTGTAATATATACTAGTTAGAGTACAAGAGGGGCCAAATATTTTTAGCTGCTTCCGCTGATAGGTCCCCTGGCTCTGGCAAAGGTTAGGTTGGCAACCGAACCTAAGTACTTTGAAATTGCGATTGCCTTGGTAAAAAAAAAAAAAAAAAAAAAAAAAAAAAAAAAAAAGATTTCCCAAGGCGTAAACCCCACTGCCCCTAACACTCAACAAACCCGGTTCCAGGCCTCAAGACCCACTTCAATGGGAAACCCGGATGACAAGAGTGCTAGCCTAGTCGGGTGCGTGGGGATACGAGGTGGAGCATTACCCGTAATGTCTGTATTTCATTGAGAAATAAAGTTAGACAGCCTGAGGTTGGGGGATCTGAAACTGCGCCCCCTGATTCGTAATTCCCGACACTTTGGACGGCAATACGGAAAAAAAAGAACAAAGGCATGAAAAAAGAAAAGAATCTATGAGGAATCCCCAAAACCAAGTATAATGAGCAAGTGGGAGTGTTGGTAGTAATCCAACCCCGAGGGGAAGATCCCCATGTACGAGGTGGCCCGGTGAGCCAGAACAGGGCCTGGATCTGGGTTCCCCAGCTCTTTGTCCTATGTCAATCGATCCCTCTTACCCTCGGCCTACAGCGTTTACAGACCATCGATGTAGCTAAGACCAAATTATGTAACCCAATCCATCCAAATCTACAGCCTACATGACCCAAGACACTTGGGATGCGCCTAGAGAATTATGATATCATTGTCTCAGCATCTCGCGATTTTAGAATAAGCCACCCACCCATCAACCTCGGTGGCGCTCTGGACTATCAAAATCAAATTTAAGTCCATAACCCCTGCTCAGTAACCGCGCCCGAGCTTCTCCGTACCCAACTTTAATGACGATCGCAAAAGAAAATCAAAATTCCCGTATACCATCGAACTATGCAAATGCGGAGAGAGGGGCCTCGAAGCTCGGAGCCACATTCCCCCGTTAATATACTCCGCGTTGTACCCCGCTAGGAATGGATACCAAACGGTTGAAATTCCGGGAATATTACAGATATCATGTCCAGTGAAGATCGTCTCCAGCAAGGGATGATGGACATGACGCGGCGCGCTGGCTGCAGCTCAACACGGGAAACCTGGTTCGGGGACCGGTACCAGCTCTACTTTGGAGGTAGAAACGGTCCTGAGTCATTTAAGGTTAAAATGAGAATTGCAGCGGTGATTTTCCCCTCTGCTTAGACGCTGCGAGATAAAGTCCCCTATAATTAGTGAAGCGATCATATAGGATGATCTTCGTTGGGCCTGGTAATCCGGGGCACCAAGGCTGATACATAGAACGAAAGAACTCTAAACCAGAGCCTTGACAGCATCAATCGATCGGGCATTTTCAGAGGATAACCCTTCAGATCTGCCTAGTTTCCGGCACTAGTAGATGAGTGATTTAGTGTCTGATAGACTTTCCAAGTGCGATGTCATTTGCGAGACCCTATTTGTGGCAATCACATTATGCCTCCTTCACCGTCTCGACTAGTATACCCCCATGCTTGCGAATACTTGTTTTTTCTCTTCTATCTTTCGTTAGACACAGGTCGATCTCTTGCAAGATTTTCTTTTTCTTATCTTTGTTTTTTCCCGCGAACCTTTTCCAAGGTCAGGCAGAAATGCTCATGCAATTTCATGCAATGTTTAATCATATTTCCATTGGACTTAATTTCCTGACCGAGGTCGTGTCGGTGGCGACTCGGAAAGATGGATGTCGAATGTCGGGAAACGTGAACATTGCATATTTCACGAGACCGCGGTTGGCCTCGGTAAATCAATTTTAACGGTGTAACGGTCAACACCAACATTGTCAATCTACAAGATGTCCGGGATACTTCGGCCATATAGAAGCAGGGCTTTGTTCAACGTGGAGCTCCACCTGGCGCAATCTTATAGGGATCTAATGGATCTAGAAAGCCTAACACTGTAGTCCGCAGAAAGCGTCAGGCTACCCAAGGGGGACCGAGAGCAAACCCAAAGTCACAAATGTAATGAAGTTACTTCTCCGTGTCGGGCTAGGGCACCAAGGAGGTGTTTGGCGCTCAGGGGATCGGCAAGCCATGGATCTCTATTGATCGTTCGCGTCTTTTCTTGTCCTTCTTTTCCCTTAGCTTTGCCCCGCCGTGCCTGTGAGCGTCAAGTGGGATGTGATCTCCGTTGTGATCGTGACTGGTTTTCAGTTATCGACAATTCAATTCCCAGCCAATACCAATCGGAATAGTCTAGGCAATGCATATTGGCTATCTGCATCTGTAACAAGCATCACATTCTCGCCATCTGCCTCACTGCAAATATTGCCTCAATCGGAAAGAATCGTCCGGATAGTATCAACCTCAGCCATTCAGGTGAGCAAGTGGTTCTTGAGTTCATGTAATCCGTCCACAGGGGGGGGGGCACACCTACGTACATGCGACATGTTGCATGCTGCAAGAGTTATCTAAAAAGCCTGATGAATCCCAAAACACGCGACAAGTGGGCCTTTCCCTCCCTTTCTTTTCTTTTTCTTTTTTCTTTTTCTTGTACACATGTTAAACCCTTTCGGCTATTTTTGCTTTTTGCCCAGACTTCTGGGGGCTTTATTGGCATTCAAACTAATTACGGCCAAAAGTTCCGCCAATGATTGGCCCGAGCTTCAACATTTGATCTATCTATACGAGTTGAAGTCTATCAAATCAAGTTTGGAGGACCGCCCTGGGTTCTTCATTCGGCTACTCTTGGGACAAATTGCCCGCGTTATCATCATGCTCGGTTACTGGCGAGCCCAGGAACCGGTTCATCGGATCGGATGTGTCGGGTGAATTCTTTTATTCGCTATGGAAGTATTCTCCAGGACCCAAGATAAGAGCACCCGTTTCAATTAACCAGGCTCGGCTTCTGCGGGTATTCTATCTACCATACCGGGGGATGGTGTTCAGGTATACCCGGTGCCATCACATCGGAGACGCGTTAAAAACCCCTTTTGTGACGAAAGCTGCATGGAACTTTTGTATTGTATTTCTTTTTTAACTCTGCCATCGTCGCCACCGTTTCGAGCTTCAAGATACCCCGCATTTTAAAGGGACAAATGATGCAATGGAGCAACGTAGACGGCTCGATGGGTGAAGGTGGAGATCGAGTCCATGGCCGTGCACCATATACCCGCAATGCTTAACTTCACTGCCACGTGAAACGGTTACAGCATCATAGAATCTTCCTCTGAAGGAGAAAGTGAACCCGAAAGGCAATAAGATGAGTCAAGTGATGATTCCCAAGAACAGTTTAGATTGGACTGGATTCAACGTCTCTTCCAACCACAGTCGTCATAATTCTGAGCATCTCGTATCTGACTAGCTGGTCACATTGTACAATGCAAGCACACATGTGCAAATAGCAAGCATACCCACTGAAAATAATTTTGCCAGCCACTCAAGCGGCTCTTCTGCTGATTGCAAAGAGTCGGTCAGGAGCACAGTGTCCCATCAGAAGCGAGGCCCGAATCAGGTGCGCCGGCGCCATTTAGCGTGATACGGAAAGTCTCCGGTCAGATCAGCTTCGAGAGCTTTGGGGCTGAAATAAACAAGATGAGAAGGGAAAATCATCCAAAATTAAATAGAACGAGCAAATGAAAATGCAGAATTCCAGATATCAAACTTGATTCGAACAATGAAACGTATCTCTTCCAATCGAAATACTCCCTAAGATAGTACTTCCTATCAGCGCCAACGCTTACGCGAACAAAAAAAACACACTAAAAGAAAACAAAAAGTAGCAGGGAAGCAGAAAAGGACGCCACTGACGACCCTGAAATCCAAAATCCCCCTTTCCCCCTTGTCAAACCCCTTACTGCCGCCGAGAGCGTTTTGCCGCAACAGTCAACATCTCCGCGATCTCACCGATCATGTTTCCAGAAAACCCAAAAAAGCGGGCTAGAGGGACCTCTGATCGGCGCCAAGATTCCAATGTAAGAATCCCGATATTCCCTAATCCCGTCGATAAGGCTATTGGTAGTGGCCAGCAGGGGGAAAATACTTCCTGTGCAACCAGCATCTACCACATCGCGCCAAGAAGAAGCTGGAGGACTTGCATGTAGAAATTTGGCAAATCCTTCAGCAAGTCATGCGCCGAAGTTTGATCTCGCCTGGGGCTGAGACTCGCTTGGCCTCGGGGCTCGGCTCCCTTGCGTCCAGGGCCAGTCATCTGATTTTGCAAAATGTACAGTAATCGGAGGAATATCGACTCCGATAATGCCGGGGATTATTGTGATCTGTAAGCATCCGGTGAGCAACGGTGTGAGATACTTCTCTGAGACGCTACGGTGACGTTGTTATGGCACATTTCCCGTGGCTGCAATGTCGGCTCGGCAGTCGGGTAAGCATGCACGCCTCAGTTTCAAGTGGAATGTGGTGGCGGGGGACTGGAGACGGCATCACACCATGCCACATGCGCTGTGGGTACTTCGTGCCATTATTTGACGGGAAATGTCTCTTCTAGGTAGCATATGCGAATGTGAGACAGTACTGTATGCGCCGTTGTATGTAGAGATCAAGGGGCGGGATTGTTCGCCTTCATGTTATCTTCGGACTCTTTTGATTTTATTTCTTTATTTTTTAAACTAGAAGTAGAGTTACCTTGGATGGCGAGATGCTACTTGAGACCCTACGAGCGAAACATCCTTGATTGATAACCATGGTGCTTCCTGATATGATCAAGCCATCGGCTCATCTTGAGTGAGCAATTCCCGGGTTTATTGTGATCTCTCCCTGGCCATAGGATTCAAGCGGGATCTAGCGTGATTTCGACACGGAACGCCGGTTCCAGTGACGATGAACGGTGGCTTGCATAAGCCATTGCGCCTTCGTGTATGGTTGTCTGGAAATATTCAATCACGGCATGAATGTCTTGCATGCAAAGAGGAAAATGAAAAATGGAACATGAAATTGGAAATGGAAATGAAAAATACTGAGAATCCTTCAAGGTTAAACTGTAAGACACCGGGTTTCGAACAAATGGAAAAATGGCCAATGCAATGCATTTGTAATCTATACTTCCAAAGGGAATCTGAAATGCATGAACTATCTCCAAAGACCTTACCAACTTGTCAAGCCTCGCTCCCGATCAAATCCAGCCCTCAACTGCTGGGCAGGTTTTAACACCTTACCCTGCAAAACAGTATATCGAATGATATTCTCACATTCCTCTGGCCGGACCCGAGCGAGCCAGATACCTTGCGCAGCGCCTTCCTGTTCACCATTTTCGGCCTCCGCGCCCTCGGTCTTATACCAGCCAAAGTTTCGGCGTCGGTATACAATAACATTGGCAGAGTACTTGTGTCCACCGACATGGCTAATGAAATAGATTCCCACACCACCGGGGCGTGTATCGTCCATGTCGCGGTATAGTCCCAAGGGCCGCAAGTGTCTCTCGAATTCGCGGCGAAGCAGTGGCGCAGATTGTCCACAGCGGGCGTCACGGGTGCGCTGCGAACAAAGTAGAATAACGGCGGCGTGAGGGCACTGGTGGGAGCGAAGAGGGGTGGTAATGGATGTGTTGGAGGGGTGGGGGATGGACTCGGATGGCTGCTGTTCAGAGCTGTCGTGTTGGTCTGCAGATGCTGTGGAAACCGCACCGAGCGGTGTTGTAGTTGTTGGGGAGTTGTTCAGGAATTGTGTGATCAGATCTGGGGCCAGCTGCGGTGTGACATTTTCGACAATGGTGAAGCTGGGCAGTATGAGGACGTTTGTGGGCTGCTTTCCTTCTTCGTGCATATGGTATTCATCTGGGACGGGCATGTTGGATGCGGAGAGCTTGAGGCGCTGTAATTTAAAAAAAAGGTGAGTACTCTTGAGTATGTAAAGAAGTTTTTGGAGTGCATTCTTACACCATTGCTCGGCTCAATACCTCCCTTCTCAATTGCTTCCATGACACTGCCTGTCTCGTCTGCAACATCGCGTACCCAGTCCGACTTTCCGGTGGCCACAAGCATGTGTGTTGCCCACCCTTTCACCTGGCCGTATAGCTCGTCCTCCATGTCGACGTCGAATTTGGCGGGGTACTTGACGGTACATGTTGCGCAATCGTGCAAGCAGTCCTCGCCGTCAACAGCCGGGTCAGCCTTGGAGAACAGCTTATCTGACTCCGAGATGGTTCGGAATCCCTCAGCAGCAAGGGCATTGTCACCGACAGCATCGGTGGTAGCATCTGTCTTAGAAGAAGCGAGAGAGACGTTGGAGGAGTTGAAGAGCGAGGATGTGCCTCGGCGGAAGAGATGCATGTTGGCGGGTTATGGTGAATCCTCTCTGGTGGATATGACTTTCTAGAAGATCTAAGAGAAGCGATTGACTGGTATCAGCCTGTTCTTTTTCTCTCTTCTATGACGCGTAATCCCAAAATTGAAGTGATCTTATCAATCATTTTGCATTCCTGCCAAGAAGCTCGGCAT
The DNA here is from genome assembly GCF_028827895.1 of Penicillium longicatenatum. Classification (NCBI taxonomy): domain Eukaryota; kingdom Fungi; phylum Ascomycota; class Eurotiomycetes; order Eurotiales; family Aspergillaceae; genus Penicillium; species Penicillium longicatenatum. Next base: position 3,213,793 of record NW_026643124.1, read on the forward strand.
TACTTATGCATGACTAAGCCCCCACTGTTGCCGAATGGGTATTTTAATCCGATCTATAACTAATGTACATCCTCTGATGGGTAGAAGCGAAATGAAAGTGGAGGTGGAGGTGGAGGTGGGCCTCTAATTCAAACGTCCCTACGACCAGCATAGGTGATTGTATACGGCAAATTGCCCCGATCCTGTGGCTGCGACAGCCGAATCACACTTCCTCCAGAACTACCGGATTGGCCGGAGGGCAAACGTCGCAGTGATCGAGTCGACGGGGTGCGGAGTCCCCGCCCCAGATAAGACCCGCTCTCCTGTGACATGCCCGAGAATGGACTCTGCACCCCTGGCGCAGTATCGTATCCCGATTGGGTCTCCCAGGTCGATGTATTAGACGGCCGAAGGCTGTTGGTCCGTATTGATGTGAATGTACCGTCGTAACCGTAATGGTCCACAGTATCCGTCTCCCCCTCCTCATCCGATGGCCCGATGATGGACTCGCTATCTGCACGGCGATAGCTCGCGCTGTCGCGTATGTCCTCCACGATAGGAGATGCAAGGGACGTCATGCCTCTGAGGATCTCCGCAAACAAGTGCATCAAGTCGCGAAACTCGGACTCGTGGAGCTGGTGGGACGAAAAACGGGCCCGTTCGTAGAGCGCAAGAAATTCCGGGCCGAGTTCTGGTGGTTCAATAGCTCCCAAGGACGTGAGATGGCGGATATATTGACGTAGTCCCATGGATGCTGGTCGCCGGAGCACTTCCACTACACGCATATCTGGTAAATATTGGGGGTCCAGGTCGTCGACTGGGCCAAAGGCATCCGATGCAGCAAAGAGAGGATCGGAAGGTGCCAGTGATACTGCTTTTGCCTCGATCAGGTTGGGCAATTCCTGAATAACTGTTCGGTATGGCAAATCTGGCAGATCGGGTGAAGCTGGCGAAGACCAGCCGGGGTGCTCCACGCGACCCCATGGCGGCCGTTCGGGGTCGATCAAAAGAGGTTCGTAGTTCTGAAAGCTCTCCGCTTCTCCTGAGGTATCTCGCGGTCGAGCTTGGTATGAGACAACTGCACTACGAGCAAGTCCCTCTTTCACCATACGGCGGACGCTCTTGCTGACGTCGTCCTTCTCCACGGGGATCCATGCTTTCGGGATACCAGCTAAGGTACTCCTGTTGGTGTATATTCGAGTCGAGTAGATAAGGACGGCCAGGATAAATGTAATGACATAGGCGCCGGTTATGAAGAAGATATCAGTGAGTTGTTGGGTCTCATAGCATTGGTAGATGGCGTCGACCGGGGTGAGGAGTATCAGACAGAAAAGAATGAGGGCGAAAAAGAAGAAGAAGCTTGTGTTGAGAATGCGCTCCAGTTTCGGGGTCATGGCTAACTGCGCATTTTGTGCGCAGTGCACGGCATTTGGTGGCAAGATGAGCTGGTCGTAGCTTAACTGGATTGAATCGCGTCTTGATTATCGGATTAATGGACATCACGTGCATCAAGTCGTATCACAACATTAAACAAATGATGCGACATTTACTTCCAGTGGAATTTTTTATTAAAGAGCTTTCTCTAGTTGATTGAAAATCGAAAGTTTCCAGCCCACCAATAGCTACCGTTCTTGAACTGGTTCGCATTGATCTAATTGCGCGTAGATATATGAGTTCAATCACATGACACTGTTCTGCCGCGAACCATCGCGTCTATCTCGAATCCACCAAATCTATACAATCCCGGCAAAAAAGGAAAAGAATGAGTGAGACCAAGGCCTCCCATAGCCCGGAAGACACCTATGTCCTGGTAACAGGCGCAAACAGGTACAATTGACCCCCAAAAACCCTACAAACCTATTCCACCACAATCCTTTTAAATGACAAAAAAAAAAAAAGGGACAATCGACTAACTATACCTTTCTTGTCAGTGGCCTAGGGTACTCGATTTGCCGTCGCCTCGCCAATGAGTTCCTTAAAACTCGTCCACAATCTTCATGCCTAAACATCATCTTCACAACCCGCAGCGCTCGCAAAGCACAAGACACAACCCGCCGCCTCGAAGCCGATCTCCGCAAAATTGCCCCATCCCCCGCGGACTTTTCGCGCGTACGCTTCCTCCCCGAGAGTGTCGATCTGGGCTCCCTTGTTTCCGTCCGCGCCTGCTCCCGCAGACTCAATTCCACCTTCCCTAAACTCGATGCCATCATCCTGAACGCTGGAATTGGCGGTTGGTCCGGTATCGACTGGCTCGCCGCGGTTTGGGGTGTCTGCACCGACCTCCTATACCAAGTGACATGGCCCACCTATAAGGTCGCGCCCGTGGGCGTGTTGACGGAAAAACAGATATCGAGCAAGGAGCCTCAGGAACCCGCGCTGGGCTCGGTGTTCTGCGCCAATGTCTTTGGGCATTACATGCTTGCGCATAATGTGGCGCCGCTGCTGAAGCGCGCAAAGGCGCCAGACGGGCCTGGGCGTGTGATTTGGGTGAGTAGCATTGAGGGGACGGTGAAGTTCTTTGATATGCAGGATATTCAGGGATTGCGCAACACAACACCTTATGAGTCGTCTAAGGCGCTTACGGATGTATTGGCTTTGACTTCTGATTTGCCTAGTACGGCACCGTGGGCGGTGGATAGTTACTTTGGCTCTGATGATGCCGACAAAGAAAAGTCCGGTATGCCTACGATACATGTCGCTCACCCTGGTATCTGTGCTACAGCTATTGTCCCGCTTCCCCTGCCCCTTATCTGGGCCATGGTGATCACGTTTTGGGTGGCGCGCATGCTGGGATCTCCTTGGCACACCATGTCTACCTACCTTGGCGCCAACTCTCCTGTTTTCCTTGCTCTGTCGTCTAAAGCTGAGCTTGATGCTGCCGAGGAACCGTACCGCCGGGCTGGTGGTGGAAAACCGAAATGGGGCTCTTCTGCCTCGAGATGTGGAGCTGGAAATGTAATCTGCACAGAAACCGATGGCTGGGGATATGGTGGAGTTGTTGGAGCTCCTGTTGTTGAGGCTGATCGACAAAGACTCAGAAAGCGAGGCGCTGTCGATCTTACTGCGGAGCAGAGAGAGAAATTTGAGCAGCTGGGGCGTCAGTGCTGGAAGGAGATGGAGGAGTTGAGGATCAAGTGGGATGCGATCTTGGATGAGGCTGAGAAGACGCAGAATGATCAGTGAGCAAGAGGACATACACTGTTACTTTATTACCTCTGATGTTCATCTGTCTTGTATACTTCTTTGTGCATTCAGTCCGTGGTACTTCAAATGAGGGTTCCTAAGGGCCGGCATAATGTGTTAATATCTAATCTCATATACGTCAATCTCTATAGATAGCTTCAAATGTTAAATAAAAATGATATGGAAATGTGGTACTTCCCAGGCTGGCGATTTTATACTCTTAGTACCACCCAGAGCGAATACATCCTAAAATATAGCTATGAGGCCTTGAAGGGAGAGAACTTCCTTCGGTTTCGCACAGGTTTACTAAAGTCAATTGAATTGCATCTTTGTAATTCCGCCTCCCATTATTTACATCAACTGTACCCGCCCCACGCCCATGATATCATTAAAACAGATATTGCATGATTTATTTGCCCGCAAAATCAAAATGGCAGAAGCGCAAAGAGAGCAAGACTGCAATTGTAGACTTTTAATGCCCACAAACATCACAAAAAAAAACAAGAGAAGAGACTAAAAAGTGGTAATTGTTGCAAAAAGGGCCGCTGGTCGTGTATTATCCAGCCATCTAGGTTTGGAATACATCGAATCTCGGGACGAAGGGTAAGAAAGCAGCGCGAGCACATAGCGGGGCGGTGGCACCGTCGTGGGTGACAGGCAAGAAAACTGGGACCGAAGGGGATCAAGACAAGAGAAGAGAAGATCACGAAGAAAACGACTCCGGTTCCATGCATCAAGACGGTGAGGAAAGGTATCGGGGAGAGAAAAGGTGAAAAAAGGACGTATCGACATGAGGAAGGAGGATTACATGATAATGGCGGGAACTAATACGCAGATGTTAGCTTTGAACCTAATCTCAATTGATTCGGGATAGCAAACGTACCATCAATGTTTTGCTTGATGCTCTTGTGGGGGAGAATAGAGCCACCGTTGACATACACCTCATCGGCGATGCTGACGTCGTCTCCCAGAACTGTTACGTTCTCCAGGCGAGCCCAGCGGCCAACGGAGCTGTTCCACCCAACAATGGTGGATTTGATCCAAGCGTGGTCCTTGACCTTGCTGTTCTCCATCACAACGCAACGTTGCAGACGGACACCATCGCCAATGACAACGTTGGGGCCAATCACTACGTTAGGTCCAATGCGGCAGTTGTTTCCAATCTTTGCGGAAGGGTCAACCATGACATTGCCGCCGTGCACATATGGCTCGGAGGTGGAGACCAGCTTCTTGGGGTCGCGCTTAGACAGGGAGGAGAGGTACAGACAGGTACCAGTGAGGAAGTCCTTAGGCTGACCAACATCCATCCAGAAGCTCTCGAGATCAAAGGAGTGGAGCAAACCATCCTTGACGATGGCAGGGAAGGTCTCTTGCTCGATGGAGGTGGGGCGCAGCTCAATGCGCTTGAGAACGCTGGGGTTCAGAATGTAGATACCGGCGTTGATACGATTACCGACGAACTCGACGGGCTTCTCGACGAAACGATCAATGCGCGAAGGGTGATTAGGCTTGTGAACCACGACACCGTACTTGGAAGGCTCATCAACCTTGGTGACAACAATGGTACCTTCGTCACCGTGTTTCTTGTGGAACTCTGCGAGCTCTCTGAAGGGGTAGTCACAGATAACATCTGAGTTCAGCACGAAGAAAGGCGAGTCATCCTTGCCCAGAATACTCTCCGCCAGCTTGAGCGGGCCAGCCGTGCCCAGTGGCTCGGTCTCGACGGAGAATTCGATGTTGACACCGTATTGCTCCTCGTACTTCTTCAGGGCGGCGACCATAACATCGGGGCGGTAGTTCACGGCCAAGACAATATCGGTAACACCTGCAGCAGCCAAGCTCTCGACCTGGTGCAAGATCATGGGCCGGTTGCCGAACTCGACCAGCGGCTTCGGGAGGGTAAGAGTCTAGGCGGAAGCAAACAAATTAGCCAATGTGTCGAGGGCACAGTCCCACCAATCCTCTCCTCGTAGAGCATTGGGTTGAATCAATTGCATGGTGGGACGATTGACGACTACTTACCAAAGGACGCAGACGGGTGCCGAAGCCTCCGACAAGAATGAGAGCTGCGGGCGAATTAGTGACGGGATGAGGGGTGGTATGGAGGGGCATAACATACCCTTCATTGTGGGGTAAGTAGTTAAGGTGAAAACACGATTAGATCAAAGAAGAAGCCGTTGATATTCAATCAACAGCAAAAACAAGCCAAGAGGGTTTAACACGAAGGGGAGAAGGACATTATTTAGGGAACACCTGGCCGTTGATGGATTTATTTTTATTAGGAGGGAGGGGTGGGGCACGTGAGAGGACGTGATTGGATGACTACACGTTTGCAGTGAAAAAGGGGGTGGACCCTCTTATATCTGTTACCATCTGGGACCTCAGAATACTTCTATTTCCGGCTATCTGATTCATTCTTTGCAACTGTACTCGTCTATTCCGAACTCTGCTCTATGTGCTCTATGGATGCAATTGTTGTAGTGTGAGAAGACCAGAGTATGCCGTACTGCTACAATGAATCCGCCCCCGGGTGGTACTAGTACCCTGGGTCCAGCCCATCGACGCCGACGCCGAGCGGCGCAGTCCAAAGCCGCCTTTTAACTGGATCGGGGCTTGTTGAATAGCTGCCCCGCCAACCTTACCCGGTCAGGCGATGTCGCCCCTGGGATAAAAGTCTCATAAGGGCGTTCGAGATCAATGGTCGGTTGCGGTCATGAGCCGCGCGGAGGTCGATCTCCTCATCCGTCACACCACGACCCCCCTCCTTCATCCCACAACTGCCCCTTTTTTCAATAATCAAGTTTATGAGTTGTAGGTATGTATTCAAAGCTCCGACTAAATTTCAGCTGATGTGTCAAATTTTCTTTTTTCGATGATATCATATGTACATTGTGTAGGTTCTTTTCATCCAGAATATTTAGGGACTAGACGATAGAAGATATGTGGTCATAAACAACTAAAAACCAGGCTAATATTTTGAGTCTACTGCGTGTCCGGGGGAAGCCGGCCACGTTCTGTCTTGGGCATTCCTGGGCTAGTACCGCCTACTCCATCCGTCCCCACAAATCGGAGGATCCATTCCCGTACCTTGCGAACCTTCTGCGGCAGATCGCCCTGGACATTCATTGGAACCTTGTCGAGCTCACCCGCATCCGTCGATGGTTGGTGCAAAAGGTCAACTTGGGTCATTCCTCCACGAAGACTCTGTCCGTAGACCTGGTCCCGGAACGAGCCAAGGCCCACGGTACGCAAAAGAACAATGTCTTGAGGTCGAATTCGGGCCAGGGACCGGGCGAGCTCATTCGTTTTCTCGGCCTTGGCTGCCGTCTGAACGGCTGGTGCTGAAGTTGGCAGCCAGAAATTGACGCCAAACCCAGCCCTTGTCTCGTCACCCACCACTAGTTCAATGATATCAAGTTCTTTCTTCCACTGCCGTGTTACCACGCGGCGGGGTGGATGCACTGCAATAATCCCGACCACTAAATTGACTGATAATGTCTGTGGGACAATGGTCTGCAGGTCTTTTGCCGAGGGGATATCCTTCAAATCTCTCAAGGGGCCATTGATTCGAAAGGGTGGTAATTTAGATATCTCTTTGCTTGGTGAATCAGCAGCCTCGATGCTGTCCAACTCCTGTGTCAGGTCCTCTCGTGACTCTGACGCAGAATTCCCTGAGTTCTCGTGAATGGCGAATGAATGGTCGTAGAACTGAGACAAAGCCGTATCATCGTCATCGCTTGTTATGCTGTCAGCATTGATGAGCTGATGGGATGTCAGGAAGTTTGGGTCCCTGGGTCCCCAGTAAAAGGCATGGTGATCATCCACAGTGTCTGATGATAGAGGCTGAAGTACCCTCCATTTGATAGAGTCTTGTGCCAAAGATGCCTGGTGTTCTGTTCTGGTGGTGCTGGTGCTGGTATCGGCATCATGGAATGGGGGCACGGGGGCGTTTAAAAGCTCGTCTTGAGCCCAGTTCAAACTGCCAGGCAGGGGGGCACCCACTAAGAAAATCAATCTGGGGGCCATACTGATCTGGTTGGCAGCTTTAGCAGCCTACTCGTATCCCCAGGCCTGAGGTTCAGCTTCGCTGATGTAGTGGATGCCAGTAATGTCCCATGCTTTCTAATAGTCGTTGTTCCCGAGCTTATCACAATGACCTGGTTGGCATCAAAACAGAAAGTGGCGGGAGCCGTTGTTGGTGGCCAATGGTCTAATTTCTAGCTACCATAGCCTTGTCTTCAGAGTGTGGGAGTTTCAAAAACCAAAGTCGGTCCAGTCCGGACCATAGTTAAGTAGTTAAGTTAGTAAGTCGAGGCCTTTGATTATCTCATCATTTTGGCGGGCTGTCATAGTAACTTTAATCTGGCAGCTTTGATTGCGATCGTTGTCAGGAAAACCTTAAGTGCTAGAACTTAAATCTCATTTCATAATAAAAAGCTTCTCGAGATTCAACTTCAGTGCATCACAGCATTAGGTGGCGGTACATCAAGCATGTAAGTGTCCTATCCCTTCTTTCCACATATCGACTTTTCATCGGGCTCCATCTCTTCATCTCCATCGCTCTCAATACCAATAAGATGTTCCCATGACACCAGAGTACAATTCACAGCTATAAGAAAACCAGGTAGGTATCGGAAGATGAAGGGAACCAACCCATAGTTCATTGTTAAATTGGAAACAGGCATCGCAGTAGGGAAACACAAGAACACTTTCAGGTACACCCACCAATAGAAGGCACAAATGTTAATTATGCGCGCCCACCGGCCCAGGCCAAACGGTCCTCGTTTCATTTAGTTGCTGTCAGTTCCTCAAATAAGATCCAGAATGATTGTCGGGCCATAAAGGAAAACTATGACGATGCTTACACCAGAGCTGGTTTCATAGAAGATAATGTATTTTCCGATACAGATGAGCGAGAGAGCTGAAACAGTGAATCTTATCAGCAAAGTCGCGCTCACTGGTACTTTCCAGCGCGAGTGAATCTGCGTAACAGCGGAGGCTATACCTCACTTACAAGCGAAGGGTGCGAGAAGTCCGCTCTGAGTCTGATTATATTTCCAGGCAGTGGTAGACGGTTGAGTAAATTAGCATGATAGAAACCGTCACACCCATTCCACTCCACTACTGAATTTTGATCTGCAAATAACAGCAGAGGAATCTCCGTATTCATTTCTAAACTCAAGTATCATTATTATATGATGAAAACTGGGGTCAACCCAGAATTCTTTGGAATGTGTAAGTTATGCAGGTTTCAAGATACCTCGTGTGTGGAGCAATATCAAAACACTCTGCTGCGCAGGGCGATGATATTTGAATATTAAGGCTTGATGTATCCTTTGATCTCGAAAACATACTGTACCTATTGGAACATATCTTACCATGTTGTATTAGGTAGGTATTTGTCCTTGTTGTGTTACGTCTTTCACATCAAGAGCCCTTCCGAGGCTCGATCTAACTTATGCGGTCTAGACTAACTATGTGTCCGATACATATATGTTTGCACCTCGCAATGTCAATTTGGCGTTGGAACTGTCTAGCTGGAACATAACTTCCCATGTAGATAGCTAGCTCTCAAGCTATCAGCAAGCCAATTAGTTTAGCCAGACCAGAAATATAAGCGCCTCAAAAACTCCGTAGACCACATAGCTATGCATCGCGTTAGTATCACGATACAGTATCATTTACTGCTAGCAGAATATGAGGTGCCTGAACCGCTGAAGGCGGTGTGATCGAATGGCTGAGGCACGTGATGATACGGGAAACTGTCCGAGCCTAAGTGGCAACCGACTTTCGCCGCATCTCAGCGGAGTCCAAACCCACGTCACCGTTGTCCATTATCTGCTACTGTCAGCTATGGCACTTTCTGCTATTAGCCATTGAATATATTCATCTGGCAACATACTTACATTAGAGGAGAATCTTTTCGCCTCCCACGCGGCCGAGCGCCGCTTTACATCGGACAACCATGGCCTTTCAAGTCACCATCCCGCGGCCGGTGAGGACTAGCTTTCTTGACTCTGAATTTATCCAGGACTACCGCTGACCATTTCCATGAATGAAACAGAATATCGCAGCTGTGACGACCGAAATCTGGCCATCGATGTCTAACATGCTAGCTACTCCCTGGAAGCAGGTAGGACGGACTCCGGTAGTCAGTGCCCACGAGACCATCCAAAGAATTCCTTCTCAGCAACGGAATGCGGCGGTAAGGATCTCTAGAAAGTAAATCAGATTATCTGGTACTAATCTCGAGACCCGATAAAGCAGACAAATGAGCACCTCTCGTTGCCGGACTTTTTGAACTCTGTCTCCTTGAGTGGGTTAAAGGCAGACATGGTCAGCCAGTCTACCCGGCGCAGCTTGTCTCCGCTCTTAAGTGGAGGTATGTGGTATCTTCCTATGCTCCGTTTTTGACTTGTACTAATGGATGGCTGGCATAGGAAATCCCGTTTGGAACTCAAGTACTTCGGCCCGTGGTCTTACTTCTCCGACAACTCGATCCTTTTCAACCTTGACGCCCTTCCGCCTTCACACCCTTCGTGGGGCTCCCAAGATAAATGGACTCTCTAAGTTTCAACAGCAACGGTTCTTGTTCGGAGGTTCCTCGCAGACCATCCTGGCTCAGAAGGAGAAGACTGCGAACAATAACCCGAATAGCGCAAATGCCCAAAATGCATTCTACCAGGCCCTTTTACGTGCGAACATGTCAGCGATTGTCGTGGAACGATTCCGGAGTGCTCAATTTGCGAGCAACGCGACAACTGAAGCGATTTACAACAAGGCACTTGAGCGGGTCGGTGGTGATTCGACTCTTGCTGGACATACTGGACAGAACCAAGGCCTCTCTTCCGAGCAGCTCCAGGCTGTTGGACAAGCGGTCGCTGCGCGCAGTGGCGGCGGTCAGATCGGTGTTGCGAACAGAGGCACTGGTGCTAAAGAAGCCCCTTTGTACGTCGTGGTCGACGAGTCCATGGGTAGCGCAGTGTTTCGCTGGGTCAAATTCTTCTTGTTCTTTGGATTCTTCACCTATGTCTCTCTGGTCCTGATCACTATCCTGATCGAGACCACCGGTGTATTGAAGAACATTCGGGGCTCGCAAAATAACGAAGCGCAACCTTCGCAGCAGACTGTTCGGTTCAGCGATGTTCATGGTTGTGATGAGGCAAAGGATGAGCTTCAGGAGCTTGTGGAGTTCCTGCTCAACCCTGATCGTTTCTCTTCGCTGGGCGGTAAACTTCCCAAGGGCGTTCTTCTGGTTGGTCCTCCTGGTACCGGTAAAACTCTGCTTGCCCGTGCGGTGGCCGGAGAAGCTGGTGTCCCGTTTTTCTACATGTCCGGATCCGAATTCGATGAGGTCTATGTAGGTGTGGGTGCCAAGCGTGTCCGTGATCTCTTCAGTCAGGCCCGCGGTAAATCTCCGGCAATCATCTTCATTGACGAGCTGGACGCGATTGGCGCAAAGAGAAACGAACGCGATGCTGCCTATGTTAAGCAAACCTTGAACCAATTGCTCACTGAGCTTGATGGTTTCTCCCAGACTAGCGGCGTTATCATCATTGGTGCTACCAACTACCCTCAATTGCTTGACAAGGCACTGACTCGCCCGGGTCGTTTCGACCGCAAAGTGGTGGTTGGCCTCCCTGACGTCCGTGGGCGTATGGATATCCTGCGACACCACATGAAAGATGTCCAGATCAGCACCGATGTCGATACTGCTGTGATCGCCCGTGGTACTCCTGGTTTCTCAGGCGCTGACCTCGAGAACCTGGTCAATCAGGCTGCCATTCATGCCAGCCGTGATCGTAAGACCAAGGTCGGTCCTATGGACTTTGACTGGGCTAAGGACAAGATCATGATGGGTGCCGAGGCCCGGAGCCGTATCATCCAGGATAAGGACAAGCTTCTGACAGCCTACCACGAGGCTGGCCACGCTCTAGTTGCCTACTTCTCGTCTTCCGCTACCCCACTCTACAAGATCACCATTGTTCCTCGCGGCATGGCTTTGGGTATCACCCATTTCTTGCCAGAAATGGACACCGTCTCGAGAAACTATACGGAGTATCTGTCTGACATTGCTGTTGCCATGGGTGGTAAGGCTGCTGAGGAATTGATCTTCGGCGCCGACAACGTTACCAGTGGTATTTCTGCCGTAAGTTATAGTTCCCCATTTTGCAGCACAAATACTTTTCTTTCAATTTTACTTACACTTCTTTCAGGACATTCAACAAGCGACTGAAACGGCGTTTACGCTGATCACCCGCTTCGGCTACTCCAAGAAGCTAGGCAACGTCGATCTGTCGACCAATTACGACAGTCTCTCATCTGAGACGAAGCAAGAGATCGAGGGCGAAGTGCGCCGCCTCGTCGAGGAAGCCCGTGCCCGTGCCGAGAAGATCCTCACCGATAAGCGAAACGAACTCGAGCTGCTCACCAAGGCTCTGATCGAGTACGAGACGCTCACTAAGGAAGAAATGGAGAAAGTGCTCCGAGGCGAGAAGCTTGATAAGCTCAGCTCATCGCCCAGTGCACCACTCAAACTGCCCGAAGCTTTACAGGCGGCCAATCTCAACCCGTCGACTGCGGCGGGTAGTCCCCCCACCGCAACAGAGTGAGAGGTATGACCTGATCTAGTCTATCTCACTTCTCCTTGTCTCTTTTATCATTTGTGTTCCCTTATCTCTATTGTTTGAGTTCCGTCTTCGTGCATTCCCGGATCGTTCGGGCGTCTCTACCGAAAATACCATTTTCCTTACCTCTTCAACCCCTCTCCCTCTGGCTCCCTCGTCCTATTGAAAATCAATCTGGTCGCTACTGTACTTGTATATACAACATCCTGTGTGTCTTGAAATGTATCTTGTATCTCAAATCGAATTGCGAAGCGTGATTACTATCTCTAGGTAGCTTTCTGCAGTGAACCTGAATCTTGATCATACATATTCGCAGCTGGCGTAGACCTTAAGTGACAAGGGGAATGCCAAGTCAGGGCAAGTTGAGATAAGATACCCTACAATCCACTAAGGGCATTGACCTACGTACTCCGTAGATGATGTCTCAATCCTGATTAATCCTGATTGCCTGAAACTCGGGCACGGTCCGCCCGCTCCACTTAGACCAAACTCAAGACCCCGTGACATCATACCCTTAATCAGGAACATCCGTGCCTGGTTCATCGACATTGACGTTATCATCTACGAACGGGTGGGTCCGGTGTATGAAATTGTTGGAATAGCATCATCGTGATGTGCGTTTCGCTTGCCTTGTTCTTGCTTGCTTCGGATCGACTTGGTGCCAAGGTACTGTACTCAGTGATGAAGCCATGTAACCAGGCATCAATAATATCCACAGGAACCTAGTTCCAGTCCAGATTGAAGATGAAGAGATGCAAATGCTTTAGAAATTTTTTGTTTTCATATTGTTTTTCAGAATTCCTGGTATATACAAAAAACAAATGCAACGGTCGATCCGGTTCGAATCGACGCTCAACCGCCAAAGATAGCCAGAACATAGAAATCGAAGCCAGTTGTGCCCTGCACGAAAAGTAGCTGGGACATGTGAAAGGAATTGAGAACCGGAAAAAAAAAACAAATTCAAGATGTAACACAACCATCATCAAGGTCATGAAGGCGGGCATGGCTTGCGAGCACACCTATTAGGGCGGGGTTATCTAATTGAAGCAGGAACCTCTAAATGTATAATGGAAAGTCCGCAAGTGTTCCAGTGCGCCCTGAGGAGAAGAGTACGCAACGGGCATCGGAGGGAGATCAGAAGGTGAGGGAGGTTAGTGATAATGGTTGTGGTTGTGGTTGTGCGTGGCAATCTCTCCCTCTTTTCCCCGATGGCGTGGATAATTGCGTATGGTGATGTGCTGCAAGGCCCGTATGAAAGTAATATTGTCGTCGGCTAGGGCCCGATGAATTGAGGCGGACCGACTCGCAGTCAAGCCTGGTTGAAGATTGAAAAATTGTATGATGGAAAAAAAGGCAGCTTATTCGTCGTCGTCATCGTCATCGTCATCCACCTTGGGGTCCATCCAGCCTCGGGACATCTCCACAGCCTTAGACCACCGTTTGTACATCTTCCCACTGTCCTTTTTAGAAATCTGGGGTTCGAAGGTGGCACGGTTGGCACGGTTCATATGCTTGAGGTCGGTGAAGTCCTTCCACACATCGATGGCGAAGGCAGCGGCGATTGCGGCACCGAGGGCGGTAGTTTCGTGCATTGCAGGTCGCTCGACAGGAATTTGGATAATATCGGCTTGGGTCTGGAGAAGAGGAAAGGTCAGCATATGAATGCTCGGTATCGATATTGGAGTAAAGGAAACTTACCTGCATGCAAATGTCGGAATTACTCATGCCACCATCCACAGCCAATTCTGTCAGCTTCTTGCCACTATCCATCTCCATAGCGTCCAAAATGGCCTTGGTTTGGAAGCATGCAGCCTCCATAGTTGCGCGAGCAATGTGTCCTCGCTGAGTGTGGTGAGTAATACCGACTGTTGGTCATTGTTAGTTTCCTCTTCCAGTTCGAATGAAAAGGACAAATACATACAGATAGTTCCCTTAGCGTCATCGATCCAATAAGGTGCGAAGAGACCACTGAATGCAGTGACGAACACGCAACCTCCACTGTCCGGGACAGTCGCAGCCAAATCACTGACCTTGCGAGAATCGCGGAAGAAGCCCATATTATTCATAAGGAATGACACACCACTGCCAGCCACCGCCACACTGCCTTCCAATGCATATACGGGCTTGCGATCCCGGCCCAATTGAAAACCGACCGTACCAAGTAGACCGTGTTTCGAGATCACAGGCTTTTCGCCCACGTTATAAAGAAGGAAGCATCCGGTACCATAAGTGTTTTTGGCGGATCCGGGGGTGAAGGCACAGTGACCAACTAAGGCCGCGGCCTGGTCACCCAGACAACTAGTGATTGGGACACCTTCCAGAGGACCCTCGCAGATCTCTCCAAAGCCCTCGCGATCGGCCGAGGGGAAAATCTCAGGGAGGCGAATTTTCTTGGGATCGATGTCGAAGAATTTCAAAAGCCGATCGTCGTATTGGAGGGTTTCGAGGTTCATGAACATGGTACGTGAAGCGTTGGTTACATCGGTGACCAGACGCTTGTTTTGAGGACCTCCATTGAGGTTGTAGATAAGCCAACTGTCGACGGTACCGAAGGCAGCACGGCCCTCATCGTAAGCCGAGCGGACATCGGGTAGGTTGTCGAGCATCCATCGCAAGGTAACCGATGAGGGGTATGTGGAGAGGGGTAGACCGCAAATATTCACCAGTTCATCGGCACCCGGCTTGGCCTTGAGCTCACGGACCAAGTTCATGGTCCGGGTATCAGTCCAAGTAATGGCATTGTGCAGGGGCTCCCCGGTCTCCCAGTCCCAGACAAGGGCGGTTTCTCGTTGACTAGTGATTCCCACCGCTTCAATGTCGGACCGCGAGTGACCGAGTGCAAGGAATGACTTCATAGCCTCTTCAATGCAAATAAAGACAGACTCCACCAATTCGTAAGGGTCCTGCTCGTGCCATCTGGAAAAGAGGGGCAAACAACGTTAATGGGGGAGTTGCCGGGGGCGGGGAACACGAAGGTCTAACAACCTACCCTGGATGTTCGTGGAGTTGACGGAACTCCGTTTGGTATTTGGCGATGGGAACGCCTGTGCAGTCAAAGATAATGAAACGGGTGCTGGTGGTGCCCTGATCGATAGTGCCGATAAAGCGCTCCTTCAGGTCGTCCGCATGTCGGTCCTCATCTTGCAAGAGTGCCCGGTCCCCGTCATCGGTTTGGTGGGGTCTGACGGGGAGGTCAAACTGCTCATCGTGACCGGGTTCTGAGTCGCCGTCGATGCTTTCGTTGTCGAGATCAAATGGGTTCCGCATCTTCTCTGTGGTGTGTGGTATATGGGTTGTGGCGGAATGGCGGGATTCGTGTAGGAGGTAAAGGGCAGAAAAATGTGGGAGAAGAATCAAGAATTACGCCTAGAGAAATCTACAGTGGCGGCAATGAGATTGTCGCGGGGGGGGAAAGTAGGGAGCTCCTACGGAAAAGTGGAGCCTGACGTACGAGGGGGCAAAGTGAGAGAAAAGGGAACTTGAAGTATGAAAAGCGACTCGCAACTCTTTTTATCCAGGCAAGTGGGACCAAGGGGAGTGGGGGAGAGGGGTGTGGACCTGCTCTTGCTTCTCCCCAAATCCGGTTCACGGAGTTTTTTTTTGGTGGTTTTTTTTCTTTTCTTTTTTTTTTCTTGATCAGAAGACCTCGTCACCTCCCCCACTCTGGGGCTATGTATATACTGGAGAATAACGTTGAAGTTAGGGTCTACCAACCTATACTGAACTTTGTAACCCTAAGTTTCTCTGGAAGAACTTACTCTTTTTTCACCACACACGAAGGTCATAGCGATGAGAACATCTCTAGAGAATTGATTCATGTCTGTATTCTAGACTAGTATCCTAGGGACCATCAATTGAGCCCCGTCGATCGGCCACATGACACTCCATTTTTTCTCTGCGGGTTCTAGACCCCCCTTTTTAACCCACTGCCACTTTCTTTCCTTTTGGCTGGCTATCGTGCAATTTACATACTTTCCCCATTTCCCTGCCCTCCTATTCATGGATTAATGCCGGAAGATTATCTGTTGGTAGACACATTCCTGGAGAAGCCACTAGTCGCAGCCAAGAACAATCGCCCATTCTCCCCTGCCGTACCCCTGGATGAACCGGTGTCCACTTTATTATCTTATTGTAGTATAATTTTTTTTCCCATCTCTTCGATAGGGAGATCACATCATGTATGAAGGCCAAGACATCACTTACTAATTTCCATCCCTGCAGTCTGGGCAAACCCCAGAATCCCACAAGACATGGCCCAATCACATCGTCGCAATTCACGGGTGATGACGTCTGGGATTCATCGAAGAACGGGTTTGGGGCCCTGGAGAACAAGAATACCTTGCCCGATTGCTGGCCGAGATGCCAGCCTATGAGAGGCCGGCATGACACGCGGGGGGAGGGAGACAGATAAAAGGAAAAGGAAAGCCCTAGCACGTCTGGTTAGGTCTTAGTCCAACCTGACTATGGAATAACTAAGGCCATGGGGAACGAGGATCGCGCCCGTGTCCTGCCAGGGACAGGGACGTGCACAGTCTAGTAGATCACGCGAGGAGCCAAAAAATCACTAATTGATGATTTTATTTTTGGCCAACTTGGACGATCCTACGGGAATCTGGCGTTCCCGCTCTCTAGTTATCGCAACCGGGGTTATGTTCCAGCCACGATGCAGCTCGGCTCGCCAGACCTTCCTGTTTGCCCTCTGGTCCACTCAAACCATGGGACCTTTAAACGCTTGGGACAAAAGTACCCATCGCAAACAGGCCCCTATAAAATCGAGTAATCCTGGCTATGGAACTACTAGTCAAGATATTGATACCTACACAGCTACTCAGGCATTGCCCAGAAATTCTGAGTTCAATAAAACACATATAGGTCAGGATGATTACCTCCTAATAAAGTACTTCGTACTGCAGAAAGAAAATAAACCGATTGCAACCTGGCTACGGCCTACCTGCTTTCAAGGAAACTCGGCTTTAGCCCAATCATCGGGACCGGACGCGGCAACGCGGACCTCTTGGTCGCCGAACGGCCCTGATCGTCCAGGTGACCTTCCAGATATCGGAGCTTAATGCCTTAGTTCTAAAACCTGCTCAGGCGTTGATCCCTCAATCTGGTTTAGCCCCACGTGGGTGAGATGTCTGGACTTGAATCGCCGGTTCACATGAGCATTTATGCAGCTGCTAGCGCGGATCTAGGAAATTTTATTTGCTTTTTCTTTGCAGGTCCGGTTCGTGCCAATTGAAAACAAAAGAAATCAGATAAAGCTTTCGGCCCTAGTGCGTTCTGCGTATATTCTACAGGAAATCACGGGGAATGCAAACATCAAGAGTGAAACGCAGGGGAGAGACAAACCTCCCTTCCCCGCTGACAAAATCAAAAAAGTTACAAGGTGTGTGTGTCGCTTTTAAAAATCAACACATTTACTCCTCATCCTCGGCCAGGATAGCCTTGCGGCGAGCCTCAACCTCCTCCTTCTCCTTCTTCTGCAGGAAGATCAAGGCGTTGATCTTGTCCTTAATACTGTGCTCAGTGGTCAAGGTCTGGGCAATCTGCTCGCGGCCAATCAGGGTAGCGACAATGGAGGCACCGACGACGAAGGTCAGCACAAAGCGGTACATGCCGTACCAGTGAGGAGCACGGCCGGTGGCAGCGGCGCGGGCGTCGTTGTAGTACAGGAAGGTGAAGGCAAGGAACTGGCTGATCAGAGCGTACTCAACGGGGAGCAGCAGAGTAGGCCAGGCCACAGCGGGGGCGATGACACCGGCAGCATAGCGCTTGTAGCCGAACTTGCCGCCGTAGCCGGCCCACTCAAGACCCCAGTGCACGGCACCAAGGAAGGAGAGAATCTACATATTCGAAGGTGATTAGCGGGAATCGTGTTCTGGATGGGGATATCTCAAGACCGAAGGAGGGTCAACTTACCACGGCACCGTAGCCGACCTGGATGGGCTCCAGCATGTGCAGCATCAGCTCAGCGCTCTGGCCGGAGAACATCAGACCCTCACCAGCAACGGCAGCACGGTTGATCTCGTAGGAGAGGGCAACGGTCTGCAAAGAGGTGGCCAGGTAAGGAATGACACCAGCCATACCCAGGTAGAGGGCCTCCTTGGGGACATCAGCCAAGCTGAAGGTGTCCTTGATGACTTTCTACAGAACACAATGGCTGGTTAGTTTTGCTTCCAAAGATCTGTACCCGTAGATAAGGACAATTGATGGGGGAAAACACATACAGCCTCGGACTTCATGCCCGCCATCATGTCGACCTCCTCGTCATCCTACCCAAAAAGTCCATTAGTCATTGTGTGCCTCGCATATCACATAGAGCCTTGTGGGCAGTCATACCTTAGCCGAGGAGGACGCGTAGCGGACCAGGGCAGTGGTGACGGGCTTGTGAGCAGTCAGAGAGAAGCTGGGCTTGGTAGTCGGGCGGATGGCACGGGCGGAGGAGGTCAGCTGAGCCTTGAAGATGTTGTTGCCAAGAGCGGAGCGAGCGACCGAGGCATTGGAGCTCGAGATAGCCCGGAGCGCAGAGCGGGCAGCGACGTTGCGGTACAGCATGGCGGGGATATAGAGCTTTTCGTGTGTAGTCGGGTTAGCAGTTTGCGCGGGAATAAAAAGCCTCGGGTAGGGCAACAGCGCCGGGATAACGCACCCAATTGGCCTTTGAAACAGCTGAAGAGGGGAGCGGGGAGTGGAGATGGGGGTATTCACCCGGAGAGGGACTCGAAAGCTAGGTCGGGGAGGCCGTGGGTTTCCGGATTGGGAGCAAATAAGAGTATCCAGAAATGAAGTGACCGAGTGGTGAGGTGTATTCGTGCGGGAGACCACAGACACCTAAACCGCACGAGCTTACTCCTGGCCTGAGGCACTGACAGGAAAAACCCGGGGATCCCGTGATAGTCAGGTGATCTTGTGTCCAACAGTTGCCCTAGCTGAGTAACCTCAAGCTAACTGCCAAGGTCAAAGTGCCAAGTGAACCGCACGGGTCTGATGTCACTCTGCCTGAAGTAAACATGCGTACTCTCCAGTACAGTGACAGTACGAGGGGTATCTTACGATATTCATTCTTATATTAGATCGGGATAATTCCAGAGGATTGGCATTGAATTTGAATGAATAGATTGATAAATAAATCTGTAGCAAGCATTATCTTAATCGATCGGTTCCCCATGACATAAACATGATGGTTCAAATATGGGGAACTCGGCAATGGACAAATGCGCGGGCGGAGAAGCTGTGAGTGTACCGCGTTGTTAGCCATTTCGTACGGTCGCTTGTTACATGATAGAGGCGATTTGATCCACGCAATCAGGGCAATTGGCTTGGCTTTGAATACCCAACTTTCCGGACCAGTTGCGATCTCGTTGGTCGCTACCATCTTATCTCCCTATTCCTCTTTCTTTCCCAAACCCTTCCCCACTACCCTGAACATCCTGGCACCCACTCTCTCGGAGCTGGCTGTTCCACCTCGGTATCGCGTGCTGCCGACTTACCTCACTTAGATGGCCCGGTGCCTGCATCCCTAGGGGAATCTATGAAGCTGGCTTTTTTTGAGCCGGTAAGAGACGAAAGCCCCCGCATACTCTCAAGCCACAGGAACCAGCACTGACGCTTCCCCTCAAAGCTAGGTCGATTACCATTGAACGCACGACCCACCTTGTACCAGCGACAGCGACCTTCTCGAAGACCCTAGAGCCCAAACCCCCACGGGCTTGGTCAACGACCATAAACCGCAACAATGTTGGAGGGTCTGGTTGCCAACCTGCTTAATCGCTTCCTGGGAATCTACGTCAAAAACTTCGACGCGACACAGCTCAACATTGGAATCTGGTCCGGCGATGTGAAACTACGCAACCTTGAGTTGCGCCGCGAAGCGCTTGACCAGCTTCACCTTCCTTTGAATGTTGTTGAAGGCCACCTGGGTCAACTCACACTATCCATTCCATGGTCAAATCTGAGGGGTAAACCGGTAAAGGTTGACATTGAAGATGTCTTTTTACTGGCGGCGCCCCAAGAAGATGCGGACTACGATGCGAAGGAGGAAGATAAAAGGGCGCATACCCTGAAGATGGAACGAATCGAAAGTGCCGAGATTCTCCGCGAGCGTAACGCTGAAGGCATGAGTCAGGAGGAACAACGTCGAAACCAGAGTTTCACCCAAAGTATGATCACGGCCGTGGTGGACAACCTACAAGTCTCGATTAAGAATGTGCACATCAGATACGAAGATTCCATTTCCTCTCCAGGTCATCCATTCGCCGTCGGCTTGACACTGAAGGAGCTCAGTGCCGTCAGTACCGACGCAGACTGGAATCCGACTTTTATTCAATCCACCTCCGACACGACACACAAGCTTGCGGTCCTTGGCGCACTGTCAGTATACTGGAATACAGATGCAACGCTTCTTGGAACTGGTCGCGGCTCTGATATTGGTGCAGAGGCACAGGGAATTGAACACGATGACCTCATGGACAAAATGCGCGACGCCATTGACAATGGTGAAGGCAATCAGTTCATGCTTCGCCCTGTTAGTGGGCGTGCTGGCCTCGAAATGGATAAGTCGGGTAAATATGACCGCCCTGCTATGAAAGCCCGTCTGCTCTTTGATGAGCTTGGTTTTGTCTTGGACGACAATCAGTACCGCGATGCCTTGATGCTGGTGGATCTCTTTCATTACTTCATCCGCCATCAGGAATACAAGCGATTCCAACCCAAAAGCTCGGTCAAGGAGGATCCGAAGGCCTGGATGAAGTTCGCTGGAAATGCAGTACTCAGCAAGATCCACGACCGCAATAGACGATGGACCTGGGACTACATCAGAGAGCGCAGAGACGATCGCATTGCATACATCAAGTTCTTTAAAAAGAAGAAGCGGGAAGAAGCATTCTCGCCAGAGGAGACTGCAGAGCTTGATAAACTGGAAAGGAAGCTCAGCTATGAGGATATCCGATTTTGGCGATCCCTCGCTCGAAACCAGCTGCGCAAAGAGAACGTTGGTGTCAAAAAGCCTGCTCAACAGCAGTCATGGGGTGAATGGTTCTGGGGCGCTAAGAAGGAAGAATCAGAAGAACCAGCCATGACTGAAGAGCAACGGCAAGAGCTATACAGTGCCATTGACTGGGACGAAAAGAAGGCCCTCGCCGAGAGTGTCGACGTGCCCCGTGAATGGGTCAAGCTGCAGGTCAATTGGAGTCTACGGGCTGGTAGCTTCACTCTCAAACAAGATCCTCATGGCGCAGCAAATGAGGTGATGAAGTTAGTGTTCGATAACTTCCGTGCCAAGGCTCTCCAACGCCCTGACTCCTATCTCCTGGATCTTGATCTTGGTGGCTTGAAGATGTATGACGGTACCACTCCTGGGACCCTTTACCCTCAGATTGTCAAGGTCAAGGACTCTTTTCCTGAGCCCACAAAAGACCAACCGAGCACAGATGATGATGATGATCTCGCTTCGGAGGCCAGTGCAGATGATTTGGTGGACGAAGATAGTTTGTTCCACCTGCAGTTAGAGAAGAACCCACTGGAAAGCGATGCCGACTCTGCGGTCAAAGTCAAGTTGAAGAGTATCGAAGTCATATACAACCCCCGATTTCTGGTGGGAATTGTTAAGTTTTTTGAGCCTCCTGAGCGACACATGGAGTCGATCGGTGCACTTTTGGACACTGCGGGAGCAACCGTTGAAGGTCTGCGACAGCAAACTCGCGCAGGCTTGGAGTTTGCTTTACAAGAGCACAAGAAGGTCGACGCTCAATTTGATGTCCACGCACCGTTGATTATTGTGCCCGAGAGTATCACACACGAAAGTTCTCTTTGTCTGATTCTTGATGCCGGTCACGCTAGTGTGAACAGTGAGTTGGTTGACCGACAAGCTATGCGAGAGCTCCAGTCCAAGCAAAAACACCAGTACGAAGAGGAGGATTACAAACGGCTAGAGCACTTGCTATATGATCGTTTCCTCATCAAGTTGGACTCGACCCAACTTCTGATCGGTCCTGGAATTGAAGCTACTAAAGCTCAGCTCACGTCTGATGTCGAGTCAAAGAACTTCCACATTGTTGATCGAATCAATGTGGACTTTGTTCTTGAAATGTGCATCGTTCCGAAGGTGACGCAGCTTACTCGGACGCGTATATCTGGAAATCTGCCAGAACTGCACGCCTCTATGTCAGACACCAAGTACAAAGGCTTGATGAAGTTGATTGATATTGCAATTCCACAATTCGACACCGGCAAGACCGACTCCGATCCAGCAGCGGCCAAAGCCATCGAAGACAAGGCCATTGCTACCAGAGCCCGATCCGCATCTTTTCAGCCTCCGACCCTCAGAGATCTACCGGTTGTTGACGATGAAGAAGCCGAATCGGAAAGTGACCACACGCGGAAGAGTGTGGACTCAACAAACAATATCCACCGCCGAGACTTTGAGTTCAAATTCAATGTTGGTCGATTGCGTGGCTCTCTGTTCCGTTCTGACTCTCAAGACCCCCTGAAGGATAAATTACTGGTAGAACTTGTCGCCGAGGGCTTCGAGCTCGACTTCTACATGCGTCCGTATGACATGGTTGCTGAGGTCATTCTAAAGTCTCTAAGCGTGGATGATTATATCGAAGAGAACCCTGTTCCCGAATTTAAGAGAATAATCTCGTCCAAGGGATTCAACGCAGATGAGGACAAGGATCTTTTTTACCTGAAAATGGTTAGGGTGAAGCCTGAGTCCCCAGAGTTTGATTCCACATACGAGGGCGTTGCGATGAATCTCGACATCTCGGTGTCGACCATCAACCTTGTGGTGACAAGGAAAACACTTCTCACTCTATTGGACTTCATCTTGCTCACGTTTACAAGCCCACAGCAGCCAGTCGATCAAAATTCTCAATCAGACAGTCTGGCCATTCAAGAGGCAGCCGATACCGCTCAACTCCCTCAGCAAGCTGGCAAGCTTCGCATCAAATCTAACCTCAAGAGTATTGCCCTCATCCTCAACAACGACGGTGTTCGATTAGCGACCCTGAGTCTCAACACTGCCGATGTTGGTATATTCCTCGTTGGCCGCTCTATGACTATTCAGTCTCGAATTGGTAGTTTGACTTTGGTTGACGATGTCAACTTGGGTGCACCCGAAGAATCAGATGTCCGACGACTCCTCACGATTGAAGGAGATAACTTCGCCGATTTCAAATATGAGACTTTTGACCCTGAGAGCGAGACTTACCCTGGCTATGACTCGGAGGTCTACCTGCGCTCAGGTTCAATCAAGATCAATTTTCTGGAAGAGCCCTACCGGAAGATCATCAACTTCCTGGTCAAGTTCGGCAAGATGCAAGCAATTTTCAATGCAGCTCGCCAAGCCGCGGCGAACCAAGCCAATCAGCTACAGGAGAACGCCTCGCGTATGCGGCTTGACATTGTGGTCAAGACTCCTATCTTGGTGTTCCCCCGAGTGATGGCGGATGATAGGCCCAGAGATACAGTCACTGCTCACCTTGGTGAAATCTATGTCAAGAACGAATTCGTTCCCATGGATGAGGGCAAAGATAGCCCAGCTGTTAATGTGATATCTACTGGCGTGCGCAACATTCGTTTGACCTCCAAATTCCACTTCGAAGACGGCACGGAAGAAGAGCTTGAGATGATCCAGAAAGTAAACATCGACTTCAGCATCTGTTATCTGGAGCACCAGGCCAATAACGCGCGCCCAGACATGGAGATCGAAGGGTCTTTGTCTCCTATCAATCTTCGCATTTCTCAGAGTCAACTCAAGTTCTTGCTGGCCCTTTCAAAGTCTATCCCAGGTGCCTTTGCAACAGATGCTGAACAACAGGAGCTTGAGGCCTTGGAATCCCTACCGTCTTCTGTTACTGAGCCCACGACCACCTCCAAGGCTGTTCAAGCTAAGGAGCAGGAAGCAGTGGCTGCAGATGATACGACGAGTAAAGAGACATGGGTTCGACTCGATATGATTTTCAAGGTCGATAGTGTTGGACTGGAGCTTATCCTAGCGAACGACAACCAGCCTGCTGGCCATTTGGAGGACTCGAGCTTATCCAAATTCTCTCTCAATGACACCAGAGTCAAGCTTCGCATGTTGACAGATGGCTCTTTAGAGTCAGAGCTTCTCATCCACTCATTCTCTATCCGTGACAGTCGCCGACAAGACTCGAACAAGTTCAGGAACATTATGTCCTTGATCAACAACGATGTCCAGCAGCAATTCATGGCTAGCGTGTCTATGTCTCCTGGGCCTGATAAGCATCTCATCGCGATGTTGACTATAGATAGTCCGCGCATCATGTTTGCCTTGGACTATCTATCTGCTTTGCAGTCATTCAGTAACTCGGCATTTGCTTCTGACAATTCCACGGAGATTGTGGAAGAAGAAGAAGTTGAAGCCGAAGACTCAGAACCGGGATCTGATGCTGCAACGTCGGACAAGGAACCGACGGAAATTTCCACTCAGGAGTCAGCTGCTGGATCAACAACTATTTCTTTCCGTGTTAACCTAGTCGATGCCCAGGTTATCATGGTGGCCAACCCCGCCATTCCCCACTCTGAAGCTATTGTCATTGGAACTAAGGAGGTTCTCATCTCTCGTCAAAATGTCTCGACCTTACAGATTCAAAAACTTGGCATGTTCCTGTGTCGAATGGATAAATTTGAAACCAGTCGACTGAGGATTCTGGATGATTTCACTGTTGAAATGTCGGTTGATAGCCGACCCCAAGATCGTGGATCTGCACTTACCTCCATTGAGGTCCACTGTGAACCTTTGGTCCTCCGCCTGTCTCTGCGTGATATCCTGATGGCAATTCAGATTGTAAATAAAGCGTCTGAAATGCGAGCCCAGAATGCCCAGCAGCTCGAGGGTGGAGATGTGAAGAAAATAACTGATGCCAAAAGCACGAGAGCCCGATCCGGCAGCAAAGCATCCACGACCTTGGCCCATAGGACTCGTCGCCAGGTCAGTCAGGGGGCTGAGACACTCGACAAGACCGTGGGAGTTGAAAGCTCGGCTGTCCTTAAGCGCGAGGAGCTGTCAGCCAAGATTGATGGTGTCCGTGTCATTTTGATCGGTGATTTGCATGACTTGCCTCTACTGGATTGGAGCGTCAAAAAATTCAACGTTGATGTGCGCGACTGGTCTTCTACCTTGAGTGTTGATACGAACTTTGATACTTTCGTCAACGTCTTTAACTTCTCCAAGTCGGCTTGGGAGCCGTTGATCGAACCTTGGCAACTTGGTTTCCACATGGCGAAGGAAACCAATCCGGATGTCTTTTCAATTGATGCTTATTCGCACAAGAATATGGAGCTCACATTGACCTCGGCCACTATTGCACTTGCCTCAAAGTCTTTCCAGTTCCTCTCTACCGACGAAGATGTTCTTTCTAAGCCTAGAGGTGCAGATGCCCCCTACAGAATTCGCAACTACACCGGATTTGATCTCCATGTGTGGGCCGATGTCGGCCCAGGAGAAGATGGCCCGGCTGCGAAATTGACGGACGGAGAGGAGTATCCTTGGCGGTTTGAAGAGTCCACAGCTATTCGTGAAACTCTTTCTCCTGAAGGGCAGGGCGGAATCGTCGGCGTTAAGCTGGAAGGAAGTGGATTTGATAGCATCAACCGCATTCCCGTTGTACGAGAAGGAGAGGTTTTGTATAGTCTGAAGCCGAAGCGAGATAATGTTCTCCACCGACTTCTTGTGGAAGTCAAACTTGGAGCTGATAACGTCAAATACATCACCTTCCGCTCGCCACTTCTTGTGGAGAACAACACTCAAATCCCTGTCGAGTTGGGTGTGTTCAGTCCTGACGAAGGTCACCTCCTCAAGATCGAGAAGGTTTTGCCTGGTGATGCTCGGCCAGCACCGGTCGGCTCAGCATATCTCCATTCGGTTGTAATTCGTCCTGACCAGGGCTTTGGCTATGACTGGTCAAACGAACGGTTGTTCTGGAAAGATCTCATCCGCCGCCCGACACGCACCGTGCAATGCGTCAGTGAAAATGGAGGCCAAGCACCACCGTTCTACTTCCAGGTCAATGCAACAATCGAAAACAAAGACTCGACTACAAGCTCTTATCCTTACATGCGGATTCGAATCTTTGCACCAGTGGAAATTCAGAACTTGCTGCCTTATGACTTCAAGTACCGCATATACGACAAGAACACCAAGAAGGACTGGACTAACTTCTTGAGAAAGGGTGGTGTTAGCCCTGTGCATGTAGTGGAGTTATCTCATCTTCTCCTGCTCAGTATTGACCTTGAAGATACGGTTTTCCGACAGAGCGAGTTTGCCATTGTCAACGGAAATTCTCAGGACTATCGCAGAGAGCACACCTTGTCTTTGAAGGACGAGCGGGGTCTTCAGTTGAAGTTGAAGCTTCATTACTTCAATATTCCTAATAGCGGTGGTGCCTTCAAGGTCTCGGTTTACAGCCCATATCTCCTTTTGAACAAGACTGGTCTGCCTATGGACATTCAAAGCAAGGCCTTCCTACAGTCTGCTCGCAATGTTGCTGGCCAAGGTCTTAGGGTTGACCCGAGAGATGGTGGTCGTGCGTTGCCCTATATGTACTCTTACGGATCTGATGACCAAAAGAACCGATCTATCTTGAAGGTTGGCGATTCCACGTGGAGCAAGCCTCAGAGTTTTGAGGCTCTTGGAAGCACCTTTGAGGTCGTTTTCCCTGACAGGCAAGGCAGATCTGAATTCCACTCTGGAGTGTCTGTGGTTGAGGGCGAAGGCAAATACAAGATGACCAAGGTGGTTACTATTGCGCCTAGATTCATTCTGAAGAGCAAACTTACTGAAGACCTCATGGTGCGTGAACCTGGCTCATCGAATGTCCTCGAGCTCAAGAGCGGAGAGTTGGTTCCGCTTCACTTCCTACGCCAAGTCCAAGAAAAACAGCTCTGCTTGTGTTTCCCCGGGGTGAACAACCAATGGTCGTCTCCGTTCAACATTGCAGATGTCGGAACTGTTCACGTCAAGTTGGCCAAGTCAGCGAATCAGCGCCAAAAACTGATCAAGGTCGATGTTATCCTGGAAGGGGCAACTATTTTCCTGCACCTCAGCTTTGAGACCCGCAACTGGCCGTTCTCGATGCGGAATGAGAGTGACATCGAGTTTATTTTCCACCAGGCCGTAAGTCTTTACACATCGTCACCGCGTTTCCTTCTGACACTAATGTATTATCTCTTTAGAATCCTAACGTGGACGATGATGAGGAAGATGACTCAAGTGGCTGGCGGCCTATCCGCTACCGTCTCCCACCTCGAAGCATCATGCCTTATGCTTGGGATTACCCAGCAACCAAGAACAAATCTCTTGTCTTGTCTTCCCAAGGCAAAGAGCGACACATCAAGCTTGCTGAGATCGGTAACTTGATTCCAATGCGTATCCCGCCATCGAGGCCCGGCGAGTACCAAAAAATCGTCGATATCAATATTGTGGCTGATGGGCCCACCCAAACTCTTGTTCTTTCCAATTTCAAGCCCTCCAAGAGTATATACAAGCAACAGAAGGGCCAATCCTCACAGAACAACATGACTGCCGGATTTGAAGTTAAGGAAATGAACTCGGACGTGAACTTCAAGGCTCAGCTCCGCCTAGGCGGCATCGGTATCTCCCTCATCAATGAGAACTTGAAAGAACTTCTCTACCTCACATTCCGAGAGATTGAGATCAAGTTTCGGGAGTCAGCACTGTACCAGACCTTGAACACAACTATCAAGTGGATACAGATCGATAATCAGTTGTATGGTGGTATTTTCCCGATCCTGCTTTACCCCAGTGTGGTCCCTAAAACCGGGAAAGAAATGGAAGCTCATCCGATTTTCCATGCGATGGTCACACGAGTCAAAGACGACTCTTATGGCGTTCTTTACATCAAATACGCCACACTTCTCCTGCAGCAGATGACGCTTGAGATAGACGAGGACTTTGTCTTCGCTATGCTGGACTTTGCCAAGATTCCGGGTGCATCCTGGACCGAGGAACAAGAGGGTAAGTTGTGTGATGGGGATTTGAACATCCCAGAACCGCAACAGAACGAAGCAGGTCAAGATGTGTACTTCGAGCTTCTCCACTTGCAACCCATGCAGTTGGATATTTCTTTCATGCGAACAGAGCGTGTCAATGCAGAGGATGGTGCTATGCAGCCATCCAACCCTCTGATGTTCATCGTCAACGTGATGACCATGTCTATGGGCAATGTCAACGATGCACCTATCCGGTTGAACGCCCTGATGCTGGAAAATGCTCGTGTCTCCTTCGGAAGACTTGTCAGCAACGTCCGCGCCCACTATACCCAGGAATTTGTGCGCCAAGTACACATCATCCTTGGATCTGCCGATTTCCTGGGTAATCCCGTTGGTCTGTTCAATACCGTCAGCTCAGGCGTGGCGGATATCTTCTACGAGCCATACCAGGGCTTGGTCATGACTGACCGTCCCCAAGAGCTGGGTGTTGGCATCGCAAAGGGTGCTACCAGTTTCGTTAAGAAATCCGTCTTCGGCTTATCGGACAGTATGGCCAAATTTACTGGAAGTATGTCTAAGGGTCTTGCTGCCGCCACCCTGGACAAGGAGTTCCAAGACCAGCGCCGGATGTCCAAGTCTCGTAACCGACCGAAGCACGCCCTATACGGAATTACTGCCGGTGGAAATGCATTTGCGAACAGTCTGGCCAGTGGAATTGGCGGTCTTGCTCGCCACCCACTGCAAGGTGCCGAGAAAGAAGGAGTGGCAGGATTCTTCAAGGGCGTTGGAAAGGGTGTTCTGGGCCTTGCCACCAAACCCGCCATCGGAGCCTTTGACCTTGCTTCCAATCTCGCCGAGGGAGTCCGGAACACGACTACCGTCTTCGACGCCGACGGCCTTGACCGTGTCCGACTGACCCGGTTCATTGGCACAGACGGTATTGTCCGACCATATACTCAGCGGGAAGCACTCGGTCAGTTCTGGCTCAAGACCACCGATGACGGCAAATACTTCAACGAGGATTACATTGCACACTTGGAGCTTCCAGGCCGAGACATGCTGGTCATGTTGACTTATGCCCGCATCATGCTTGTGCGCACCAAGAAGCTCTATACCGAGTGGGATATTCGACTCACAGACATTCAAACAATTTCCAAGGAGCGGACTGGCATGAGTATCACACTTAAGGGTGGTGCCAATGGGCCCTTCATTCCTGTCCAGGATGAGAGTTCCCGAAACTGGTTGTACAGACAGATTGCTGTTGGTGAGTCACATATTAAATGAATAGTTTTCTCTGATGTTGAAGCTAACTCCTTTTTTCGCAGCGGTCAACGCTTTCAATGAGAAGTATAATGTCCGAGGATGATCAGACGCCCTCGAGCCTTTTGTAATGATGTATGAAATTGGATTGCATTAACGGAAGGGAACACAAAAAGAGGCTTCACACTGGCTACGCTTGCCATTTCTGGGTTCTCTTTACTTTTATTGGATTGGTTTTGTTGTTTCGGTTTTGGTTTCCAGTACATATTTTTACGCATTCGTCTTTTTCCCTTTATCTCACTAGTAATAGACCTATTTCAGAAGCAGATCGAAGCTAATTCCAGCCGTAATTATGAAGGCAGTATCCAGATGTCACTTTATAGCAACTGGTGGGTTCCTTTCCCAACCACGAGGCAGTTATGGCTGACCATGGAAGGTACGGCGCGTATAGTGAGTTCAAGAAGCGCGTCTTTTGGCTCCTCTCACTGTATGATCACTTTTATTTTGAGGGCGCCCTATTAGTACATTTAAATTGAGTTAATTTAACTCGAGCTAACATGCATTAGAGCTCCATAAAACATTGACAGGTGAATCCATAAGATAATGTTCGACATGAAAGGAATTAATAAAATCTGCAAACCGATTTGTGACTTTAAGAAGATGCACATTGGAAGAAATCAAGTGATCAGGGAACAGCTCTGTCCGGTCCAATCCGTCGATCGGTATTCTTGACGGGATGCAGGAACATCGATGGGAAGCAAGGTCTGCCAAAGCGAGCTTCAGAGGACTATAAAGAACACGGTCAGCAACAGTCATCCTAGAAACACATCATGCAAAAAAGACATACTTTTTTGCCACCTTCATTCTCTGCAGTCCGGTAGCCAAGCCATCGCCTGTATAAATTCTCCCCCGTATGCGTGGTAAACATGTATGAAAGGCGATACATGATGTGATCATAGACGTGATCCCAATTCCAGATGCTATCTGGACCACCGTTGATATTCTCCGGCGGTCCCCGATTGTAAATTCTTGCCAGCTCCTCCGGCGTCCACTGGCCATCCGCGTATATCGGGTGCGGAACATACACAGCCTTGAGGCCGTGGAAGAGTGCCCAGGAGGCACCCGTCATTTCTGATGCAAGACCCAGGCCACGCGTGGCTTGTGAATGATGTATCAAGTCCAGGAGGCGTCGGGAGTACCGGCCCATAGTGATAACTGCTGTTCGACGAGGCGTCTCAATACCATATTTGAAGTTCCAGATTTCATTGGGGAAGGTCCATTGCGTGTCTTTTGGGTTGAAGATAGGGAGAAATGTGATGTGGTCAGCTTCCTCGCCGACGCCCCAAGTGAAACTATCATTTAAGGGACTCTCGACCTGTGGCTCAGGGCCCAGGGGTCGAATTCCTGTTCCATACACGGGGCCCCAGACTGTGGCTTCAGGCTTGTCGGCGAGGCTTGCGTTGACCATTGCAGTAAAGTTCTTCCAGAGCCCATGAGCACCAGGAGTGTAGAAATAGGCGTTTCGCTCCCATAGGTATCTACGAGGCTGCTGCTTTGCGAATGCAGCCGATCTTTCAAGAAAGTGGTAAGCATGTCCCGTGTGACGACCGTCCATCTCGAGCTGCCAGTAGTATTCGAAGTTAGGATACAATTGTGAAAATATCTGCAGTGCTTGGTGGTGCTGTAGTTTTGGGCTGAGAGACGTCAGTCGTAGTGAAGAATGTTTGGAACAATCAACAGTCAATATCTTACCTATGCTCCTCGATTTTGGGGTACCACGCCTCCAACAATTTATTGTTGAAGAACAAAGCAATGTTCCGAAACTCCACTGGGATAGATCTCCGAAGATTCTCCATCGTTTTTCGGTCTGAGAAAATTGGGAGATCATCATCCTTGACATGAACCAACAGGAACACTTCATATTCCCCGCCCGAGTGCAACGACAGCTCCATTATCAACGCACGAAGGTATTCACGGTGATTGGCGGTCCAGATCATACTATCCCATGCTCGAATAAGAACGGCAGACCGGGGCTGATGACGTTTCCCTCTCGAGGAATCAGACGTCGTATCCGATTCATAGGGCTTTCTCGGCGGCTCTCTCAGTTCAAAGGAGAGAGGTCGTTGGCCCGTCTCGTTCATCGAGCAGTCATGCCGATACCGGTCTGCGTTTCTCTCATAGCAAAGAGCTTGCAGATTGTACCAGTCTAACTCGAACCAATTCACCGGTGGCGGCCTAGAAAAACCTGGAATCTCATCATCATTCTCGTCATCGTAGCCATATGCGCCGAAGCGAGAGTATCGGTCCGTACATACATCTCCATCCAGATCCATTGCCTCGTGTGAGCCAAAACTTGGTGGCGGAAACCCGGCTTGCTTTCCCTTGTATACCATGACCATATCATCCGGTTGATTACGATCGAGATCACGACCCCGAGGCCCCAAGCAAGCTTTGAAGTGGCCATGATGTTTCCGTCGCCACTTTCTGCTGTTGTACAGTGGGTAGGGATCATAGATCGAGGGAATGGGGTGGGGAGAACCGGGAATCGTAGGGTCAGAACTCGTGAGAGTCAGAGTTCCGCCTAGGTAGAACTGCTTATTTCTATAAAGATCGTGTAGTGAGGTTAGTTGTAATCAATGTCAATAAAAGCAGAATTTGTATTTTTAGCACAAACCTCACGTCATGAAGGCTCCCCATATCACTCACCCCACTCTCATCTTCATTTTGACTGTTGGGAGTGTTTTGAAAGCCCCCAGTCTCCCGATATTGTCCTGGTCGAAGGACAGGTGAACTGCTTGGAGGACTGAGCCATCGCAGAAGAGATATGTCTGGACGAGCAGCGAGATGTGCGAATGTCTCAACAACTGTAACCACAAAGACTAGCCAGCCAATCCAATGCACCCACTTTCTCTTCCATACGGAATGCGGATCTCGGGCCTTAAAGGCAATTGGGTCCTTGCTGGGCATCTTCAGGAGCATCGGCCACGACTTTTCAGTCAATGAACGATAAAGGCTATTTTGCACAGGCATTGTACCGAATCTGAAGGCCGTAGTTATGAGAGTCACAAAGAAGGATGAAAAGAAAGTGATTTCCAGGGTCACTTCGGAGAGTGGCATGAACGCGTAAAGGCAAGAGCGCTGTCCCAAGAAACTACGATGTCATCATAACGCGGTATTGACGGCCGACGACTAATCGGGTAGTATGTGAAAGGTCTCTGTATGACAGACTCCATATAGAACAGTATTGGTGATAATCTCTTTCGTACTGCCCTTGTTATAGTTCTTGCTCTAAGTCAATACGCTAAGGTTCCATTGCGCGTGATACGGATTTCAACTGTGAAACATGTCACGAAGACTTTCGGGACAAGGCACTGTTGAACCTGAATCGATTGGTATAGATCGCGAAAAACCTGAAATTCTCCAATTTGGAATCTCAAGGCTTGCTGAAGATTCAATTGGATTTGAAAACAGACGGAGGTTCTGGAGCATTATGTATTCCACGAACTTTTGCAGCACAGATCTAAATCAAATTACCAAGTGGTTATCAGGAGCTAATTCTTAACATCTACAGCACAAGAAGCATCCTTAACGCGGCAAGCTTGGATAATCATGACTCTTTATAGACCATCAATTCCAAGCCAGGGGTAACTTTCAGGGTCGAAGAGCCTGGAGAGCCTTACTGGAAATTCATCAGAATTCCCTTAAATCCATTGTTAATGCTTGAGCCCTGGAGGCGGATCCCTACTACGTCCAAATTGGGAAATTAATTCAAATAAGAAAGTCATGATTGGAATTATTTCAAGACTCGATCCAGGTATGTACAACACATCCATGGACACAAACACGGGAACATTCCATCTGCAACTCGAGGTTTGATCCACATGAAAATAGAGTAACGCACAGCCGTACTCAAGACAAAAAGACATTATATCAACACACCACAGAATTACCATGCTAGTAATAACTAGGTATGATTATGTCGCTATACTTTACGCGAAGTAGCTCTTCCATAGGACGCCAGATAGATCTTCCAATTGATCGGGGGTGAAGGCCTGAGTCCATTGATTAGCGCATGTGCTATGGGGTTGGAAAATTGAAATTGGGACTTACCTTGGCATCGATGTGCCAAGTATCTTGTCTGGTCTTCTTGAACTCGCTGATGATCGACTTCACACTTGAACCTACAACGCCTGGATCGTGAGCAGCACGAATGCTGAGCGTAGTCAAGGCTTCGGGCATCCAGTGCGGGGGGGGCTGTTGTAAGGGAACGCCTGAACCAGAGCACCCAAGCCTAGAACGGCGCCGTGACGAACAATTACCAGACGATTGTGCTCGGGAGTAGGTGTGCCCGCACCCGACGTCACTGCGGACGAGATTCCAGATCGGAAGTTCTTGGGCTTTTTGGGAAAGGGGGTTGTCGGCGAGGACTCTGGTGAAGCGCTCCTGGAAGCGGTGGACCATTTTGTCGCGAAGGTACACTGGGGAGCAGCGGATCATACCAGACAGAGTGGCCGATGCACCTGCACGGACCTCGTGTTGCGAATCCTCAAGCATGGAAGCGATGCACTCGAAAAGCTTGTCACGATCGGCAGAGTCCAACAGGAAGAGTCGGCGGAAGTAGATGATCTGAATGTTGATCATGACACGCAGACGCTGATGCCATGACGGGGAGGTTTGGCCGATGCGGATGAGGGACTGGATGAACTCAGAGCCCTTTTCAGCAGGGTAGGGGATGTTGGGGAGGTGGCGGAAAACGTGATATGCAAGAGACTGTAGCTCGGGATCTTCCTTTACGTCCATCATGTGCAGAAGCTGAGCGGTAAACACATCGGGGAAGAATGGAACCAGTTGTGTACACTCGTGGGATGAGAGAGTTGAATCCAGCCAAAGAAGCACCGTCTTGCTACCGGACGTGTATGAAGAAGGAGTCTGTTGGCCTGGAGTTCTAGCCTGTCGCCACTGTTCAATCTGAGTGAAGACTCCCCGGATCATCTTTGAGAAGTCGTCAGAAGGAGCATACGGGTAACTGCCGACCGACGAAGAGGATTTCTGAGCCTCCAGCAGATGTTGGAGGTCGGGATATGACTCGTGGTATCTGGTGCGGTGAATTGTTGCTAAGGTCTGTCCCATAGCTTCTCGCACACCCTTGTACGGGTGATCCAAATGTGCCAGGAAATCCTCGACAATTGGCTTGTCCAGCTGGAAGTGCCAGCCGGCATCAATGATGCACTGATGCAGGAGATTGATCTTGGAACTCTCCTTAAATGCAGCGTTGGTGGTCATATCCAAGCGGAAGCTCGCTAACCAATCAACCATAGGCCAGGCTCGGCGGGGATCACGGCATTGAAGAATCATGTGGAGGAATGTAGTCCAGTATCCTGAATTTTCAGGAGTGAGGCCATCGGTAAAGATCTTCCGAATGATAGGGAAAGCGTACTCCCAAACCAAAGTGCGCCTTTCCACACTGGTATCTGTGACAGAACTGATCAGGGCCCCGAGAATCTCCGCAGTGGCCCGATGCTGGTGCTTATCGCTGCCATCCTCAAAAACAGCTTGGATCTCCTCTTGGATTTCCTTGAAAGAGGCTGCAGTAAGGCCATCTCGGAGCATAAGCTCGAAGGCATAGAGAAGCATCATGGCAGAAGACATTCGAAACTTATCGGCAGAGGGATCCCTGGGCTCCTGCTTCAAGTACATGAAATATTTGGAAAACCAGTCGCGCGTGAACAATTTACCCATTTGGGTCCGCACGTTCCACTCGAGTTCATCATATTCGATGTCTCGATCCAGATTGGATTTGTACGCTGGCATGGTCTTACCCCAAATGAGCCAACCAGGGAAGTCGTGATCAACGTAGTACTCAGCTTCAGGCTTGGCAAAGCTACTCAAATAGTTTTGAGTCCAGTCCTTCTCATAGGGACGGGTTGCTACCTTGATCTTTGCAGGGAAGCGCTGGTGTCCAAGGATGTAGTTCTTGTACTCATGGCTGCAGATGGCGCGAACATCAATCATGGTGAAAAGCGCGATGAGTGCCTGTGAGTACATTCCGCGAAGACCTGGATGATCGTCAATCGACCCGAGAGTCACCAGCTCGATCAGGTTGCCGCTGGCAATATAATCGAAGCGCAGACCCATGGTGATGACAATAGTCGCGGCACGGCTGGCAATCTTCCAATGGGAGATTCGAGCCAAGTTCACCAATTCATCAGCTAGATCAGCTTTCTTTTTCTCTATAGTAGCTCGCTTCTTATTGATGGACACCCGCTTCTGGTCTATCTCTGTAGTCACGTCTCCAGTGGGAGCAATCGCCTCCACAATGGCCTGGTCTAAGATTGCCATCCTCTCCATGGATCGGCCATAGTCCATTATTTGGAACACAGCAGTAGAGCAGATTTTCTGGACAGATGGCTTGTCGACCGCACTGGCATCGAGGAAGGTGCGAATTAAAGCTGGTGTATATTTCCAGTTCCGTCCAACTGTCTTTGCGACGCTACTGAGCAACAGCGAAAACAAGGCTCCCTTGATACGCGCGTGATCGTTCTCTTTGACACCAGTCTGGAGGGCCTTCAGAAGAGGGGGGATAACGAGAGATCGTGCACCCCAGACAGATTTAAGGGCTGACTCGCCAGCATTTTGAGCATTGCGGCGGGTCTCGGTATAAAGAGAAACGCAGGACTCAGCAATGTCAAAAAGAAGGAGTTCATCGAGTTTAGACCGTGATCGGGGCGCGGCATTGTGTCGTAGACGCTGCAGATGGTAGACATTTGCTCTGCGTACAAGAAGTGCCCTTGGATAATCTTTCCTGATACCACTCATCTTATAAGGGTGGATGTCTGCTGCCAAGAGTCTCGTTACTCGATCAAGGACATGAGCCGATCTCTCAATGCCAACGTCGACAAACCAAGAGCGGAAGGCCGAGTAAAGTGCCCCGAAACATGGCACATCGTCTTCTTGCTTGTCACACAAGAATCGGTGTACCAGGTGCAGAACCCAGCCCGCCCGTTCACGGATCTCGTGAATGGTCTCGTAAAGGACGTCACCTTCCTGGAGAGGGTATCCAGTCGGGTATGGGAAACCTTCCTTGACCAATGCTTCGTCGGAGCTATCAAGAAATGCGTCTTCTTCACTTACACCATTTGTAGCTGCGTCATCGACCATGTCAAATTCACTGGAACTGGAAGACGCGCCATTCGAGAACTCCGGGGAGGATTTCGAAGCAGCTTTGGGATCAAAGAGTACCGAGATTCCGGAAAGAAGAAGTCGTAGAAGAACAAGATTTCGGGTAACTTCGTCGGACCATTCCTTACCACTGCCATCGCGCTTGACGCTGGAGGTCTCGTTTGTCAAGCCGGACAAATGCCGCAAAGCGGTTTCAGCTTGGTTTTTGAAGACCTCAACGGCAAATTCCAGCTCTTCGCGCTTGGGCACATGCCATTGAATGCTAAGTTTGTTCACATCAAGTCTGTAGCTCCAGTGCTTAGGCTGAACGCCCCCCTCAACGTCGGCCGGCTCATACATGCTGTAATCTCTAGTGTACGTGCCAGTCAGGTTGAGCAAGAGGTGGTGAATATAATTCGAAATATGCACCGTCGGGATACCGCGGCACATCTTCTGCATGTAAACGGCAATGTCGAAGAGCTCTTGCCGGTGGGCAAGAACAGCATCACCGACATGGACGACACACATGCTCAACATACTGACGTTCCAAACCAATCCACGATCACGAGGAAGAACATCAGTGCCGGTTGTTCTCGTAGAGCCCGCACCGTTCTCCTCAATCTCGGTACGGATTCCTTGAATCAGCACAGGTATGAACCGCTTAAGAGCCTTTTCGGGATTGACCTTGCACAATGCGTTGCAAATGAAAGCCATGGCATCTCGCGCTTGGTGGATAACGTGATTAGATACGAAGTCAACAATCTTTCCCAGTGCAATATCGTAATACTCTGGCGAAAGGGAGGCGAGGAGAGGCATGAAGGTGGCAGGAAGGGTATTGACAATGTTCTCCTCTGGCGAGCCATTGCGCACTCTGGTAACATCTGGGAGATTCTCTAGAAGGGTGAAAACACGTCCAAGGAATGAAATGGTGAAGTCGCCGAAGCCACAGGTCGAAGAGCGAAGAATCATTTCCTCCGTCTCATCGTCCAACTCACTCTCATAGTTCAGCTGCACTTCGGATCCCTGTTCCTCCATCCTCTCCATTTCACCGGTAATCCATTGCACCGCGAGCATATTACAATTGACATCTTCTCTTCCCTTGGTCATGTCAACCATCGGAATGTTATAGCATGCAGTTTGAATAAAGGAAAGGGCATGAAGAGACTTTTCGAGATCATTAGCATCAACGCCAGGCAAAGCGAGGCCTAGGAGAGTCGTCATATGGCAGCGGTAGCCTTTGGTTCGCGTAATGACGCGAGACAAGACTTGCATGGCGCGCAGCGAAGAAGTGGTTCTATGAACTTCCACCAAGCCTTGGAGAGACGGGTAGATTCTCTGCAAAGCACCAGGCAGAATGAGGTGTGGCTCCAAATAGGCAAGGCCTTGAAGGGTGGATAGGGAGAAAGTCATGGCGGTACTACTTTTGGCGTAGATACCCATAAAGATCGCATCTCTTAAGCATAAAACGAAGCGACGCTTTAGGGGCTCATTGAGTCGCCGTTCGACCGGGACGTCCATTTCCCCGCTCTGCTCACGGTTCCATCGCATCACGAAGAAATCAGTTAAATAGTATACAAGCTGCGACAAGGT
Source organism: Penicillium longicatenatum (assembly GCF_028827895.1). Classification (NCBI taxonomy): domain Eukaryota; kingdom Fungi; phylum Ascomycota; class Eurotiomycetes; order Eurotiales; family Aspergillaceae; genus Penicillium; species Penicillium longicatenatum. The sequence goes on from NW_026643124.1 coordinate 3,251,568, forward strand.
CCTCGTCCAGGTACCCGAGTTCGAAGGGTGGAAGAATGTCTCAACTGCTTGGATCAGACCCTCAAGCTGGCTAAGAACCGAGTCCTCTGAGTCTAGGCATGCAGGTGAAAGAGACAAGACAATCCATCGAGCAATATGGTGGGCAACAGGATGCTTGCGCGTATCACGATCAAGCATGATACCCAGGCCTGATGAGATATCCACCAGAGCGCTGTACGGTGACGTGGATTGTCCTACCGGGATTTCAAGTAGTCGAAGAACTGCAGTGAAGATGAGAGCGGACTGTTCCTTTGTGAAGATACCATGCTCTGAGAATGGAATGTGCCCGGCTGGAAGCGAATCCCGTGCCAACCGCGAGAGGTAATCGAGATACGTCGTATCAAACGTCTTTGAACGACCGACAAGAGACCAAATATGGAAATGTGTTGGCAAATAGTTCTGCGGAAGTAGATCGCTGCGTTCAGCGGGAGGAGGTGATGTGGGAAGCATGAGGTTAATCAGCCCAGCCACCACAAAGGCGCCTTCTGAAAATGAGGTGGTGTAGTGAGGTAGGAACTCCTCAAGCATCGCAGGCAGTTCGCAGGGGTCGATGAATAGCTGAGCAAATGCGCAAAGCTTGGTCAATGTCTTGACATTCCGCTTAAGGTTAGTCGAGTGAACGAGACCGGACTCAGTGGGGAGAACAAAGGCTTTTAGCTCCTTGTAAAGAGGTTTCCAGTCCAAGACTAGGTCCTTGACGGGTCTCAAATAGTGCTTGCGCCTGCCTCACAGTTAGTGTCGATGTACTCTGGCGATTCCCAAAAAGTAGAAAAGCCCAACTCACTTAGTGAGAAGCATGAACATGCTCGCAAATCGCTCTGCTACATTCGGGTCTATGCCTGGCGCCAAGGCGAGCTCATAATAGAGCTTCACGAGATTGATCCTCTCCGTCCGGGTCGGATCAAACTTGAGCGAGAGCCAGCCTCTGAGCTCGCGTGTCCAGTGCACAGCTCCGGGACTGAAGTCCCCAGCCTCCACCGAGATATAAAGCTGATTCAGAATCTCTCGAAGGGTTCGATCTCGCTCTGTCTCATCTTCAAGCTGATATGGGAGGTATGAGAAGTATGGGTAGGTGCGCGGTCGGACGCGAGCTTTTGGCTCGCCATCGCCGTTGACGGCGGCGGGCTCACCACCTGGCGAGGTGGCCCGCGAGATCTCTTGTGCATGGGGAAAGTTGTCGGATGTGAGAATCGCCTTGGGGGTGGAGGCATCCATAGTCGCATGTGAGGGAGGAGAGGGGGGTTAAGCAAGACGAGGTGGAGATGGGGCCGGACGAGTTGGCGTAGACGTCAGAGAGGGCTCTGTAGATAAGATGTGTCAGCAACTTCGACTTTTCACAATCCTTCACATCCAGCCTTATTTGATCTCAATCAATCTTAAGCCTGGCCAGGGAGCTATACATCTACCACAGGAAGTTTTCCCTCCAGCAGGTGTGGAAGTGTTGGCCGGCGGATTGCGTTGCACACGGCCGGGTTCGCATGAGGTCCTTGCGGGCAAGACAGGCGGTTGAAAGTCTGGGGCTCAAGCAAGAAGCAGGTCGAGTAAACTGCAGGAAGCAATCAATAATGAAATGCTTCTTTTAGGAATCGTTTCACGATGATGCAATGGGAGAGAAGATGATCAAATCAAAGGAGATGTTCGCAGAAGGTGGATGACATAATTCCACGTTAAAGCTTTGGCCTTGCGGCTTGAAGAGAGACCCGCGTGGAAAACTCCCGAAACTAGATCGAAAGGTGGATTAAAACTTTAGCTTGGGTATATCTGATACGTTTTCGCTCATTAAACTTGGCTTCTCGAGTGGAAGAATAGCAGGCAATAATTCCAATTTCGCCGGGCAGTCAAGCGCGCCTAAATGGCCCAACTCTTTCTTAGGCAGACACTACCTTACGCAACCGGCGTACAAACCCGCCCCGGGTACGAGGTACGTAAAAGCGGAGAAACAAACAAAAATAACCAATGTTTCTATGGATTAACAAATATTTTGACACGTGCAGTCTTACGCCGGCGGTAAGAAAGAGCCATATAGAACCCCCTGAATCAGAGCATAGACCACCATGGCTTGAGCGGCAAGCGCTAAACTGCGGTGGTTCTTGCGGGGATTTTGGAGGCATTCCATGCCGATCGATACGAGATACCAATACCATACAGGATACCCAGACGAGATCCGATTGACGATTTGGACATGATAACTCGTTAAAGCCATGATCGCCAGTAAGCCCTGGGGCACGGCCAGGCGGAAGAGCATGGAGCCCGGGCTAAGAGGCGAAGCCGCCTGGTTCCCAGATCGGGAGCGCAAAGTAGAGGGCGCTCGAAGAGCCCATACAGATGATTTGCCCATGATAAATAGGATCGGTGCAGCGAGTAGGAAAAGAGGAATATTGGAGACAGTCCAGTAACGAAGAAATCCAACGTTCCTAGAAAGGGGTCAGGGTTGCAATAAAATTACCAAGTCTGCTGAGCAGAAGGTTGACGACTTACCAATAGTAGTTCTGGACCCAAGTGTATATACTAGGTAGTGTCCAGCCACACCATTCTCGATTTAGGTCGGTCAGGCAATAGGTCCGGTAGGCTAGAAGCTGGGGTACAAGCATCCCAAGTGCCACAGTGCCACCACCCACTCCTATGATGACAAGTCGACGCATCTTGTGGGTGGATAGACCCTGGGTTAAGCATGCCCATATCAGGAGGACGGCGTCATATGCGAACAAGAATCCGCTCAGGATGCCGTTACTGCGGACCATCGTGGCAATGGCAAAAAACGCGCCCGCAGTGAGAACCTGCAGATCACGCAGGACTGTCACCCCATGCCGCTCAGAGATGAGAGATCCTGAGTAAAGGTAGAACCCTGAAAAGTTGAGGAACGAAAAGATCGATTCGCCATAAGGGGCAGAGAGAAAAGCACCCGCTGGGCAGATGATATGGAGCGCAGCAGACAAGAAACAGATGAGTTTCTGAGTGACCGTCTGCTCGCCAAAAATATTGGCCGAAAGACGATGAAGAGCCAGGACAGAGAAATAATGGGCAACGTGGGATAACACCACTGCTATTAAGGCGATCGGAACGGGGCCCCCTAGCCCGCCAGATTTGCGAAGTCCTGTAGATCGTCAGCTAAGCCTGTCGCGTATGGTGAATTGAAATATGTACCAGAAACAAAGAACCCAAGCACCCTTGGGTACCCAAAGGCCCATTCTTGTTCAAAGACATATCCCTGCTCTGCGATATGGAGAAAATAGATGGAGTCCCACCGTACCAGTCTCAATGGCCACGGAAGCGAAGTGGTGAGATCAGCACCTTCATAGGGAACCAATGTAGTGGAGGTATCATAGCCTGGGCCCGGACAGGCGGTAATGACGATAAACAAGAGAGCTTTCCACAGCCAAAATGCGCTCGTTAAGCTCTGAATGGGATTGTCCAACCGGAGCATGGTCGCAGTTCCAGTTGCCATTGCGGTCTAGACACAGTGGCGTAGAGAAGCCCACCAATGCCGATAGCTAGGGTCTTCAGCGGGCCACTAATCAAGAAAAAATTGCTTGTGGATCTGATCAGTGATCACCGAGTCAACCGAGGCACTGTCGATTTGTGGACACGGGTCCAGGATTGCATGACTGTGCATAGGCATGCATAAGTTAGTCAGCGGGTTTAGGATTTTAACTACCAAAGGCCGAGCGGGACCAACCCTCAATGGACAGAAGGTTCAGTATTGATGAGTTTCTTGATAGTTTGTCGTCGGACACCTAAGAATGATACCTTGTACAAAGTAGGATCACAATTGTATAAGCTATTGTGAAGTCTTATGGTGACAAATTCAATTTATGAAGAATCGTACGGGGTACGGATTTCAGTGTACACTGTACATCACTTTCTTGGCAACTTGATCACGCGCGGGTCAGAGTTTGGATCAAATCCACACCAGCCCTATGCAGCTGAGCAGTATTGTAGACTTAGGTTATGTGTACAGGTACACGCAGACTTCCGAGATTATTCTGTAGGTACCGATGACGCTACTGTAGCTCCTGCTTATGATCGGAACCCAGATCTTGTCAGCATCCCTGCAAGTTCGTCCTTGGATTATGAGATGAACAAATAAAGTTCGATGAATAATGGTGGGGCGTGCGGTGCATCATTCTGTCCGGCTGCCAGCGGACAGGAATTCGGCGCCGAAGCCCAATTTCAAGCTGAACTCCGGTTCTGGAAGAAGCTCGGCATAATTACGCTTTGTAACTCACTGTGAGCAAATGATATCTGAAATAAACTACATTACACGTGGAAGACTCCGCTTACTAGAATTTTATAAAATTTACCTCCCCCACCTACGTATAGCATCTATGGCCCCTCCGACCATTTCGCAAATGGATACGTTGCCTAACAAGCATGTTCATTAGCTTGGTTTTTTGAAGCACTAAGCTCAAAAGATATGCCAAGCAAACCCCAAACCCTAGTTTTCCATTGATGACGGAATGCCACTTCGGAGCCGCAGCTTCATAGCTGATCCGAGCTCCGGATGTCAACGGAGGCATCGGAGGCCGCAGTTGACCGATCCGTTCTCTGCGCAACAAACTTCTCTGTCTCCACTTTTATGTGTATAAGGCTGACCGCCATGGTCGCAAGATTTTACATGGTTATTTCCTTAAGAAAAAGAAACATTCCCCCCTCCCCCCCTTGCAGTTTCCTTGGTCATCTTCATGTAGATTCATCTTTCCACACATTCTTTTCGATTTATCTGTTCTCTTTGTCTTTCGCGTCCAGCCTATCTCCACCTGACTGGCCCCCGGCTAGTTTTTATCCCCCCGCAATTGACGCGTGGACTACTCCTGAATGCGTCAGTGGTTGCTCCGTCATATAAACAACTAGCTCACCGCAGCTCTGGTTTTAACCAGGTTCAGTGTGGCTCCGCTGAAGTCCAAGAATGCTGCTGAATCTTGGTCTCACAGCGGATGCCGCAGCTGCTCACAATCCCGATCCTAGCGCCCAGCCAGAAACGCCACCCGCGCCTTCTTCACCATCATACTCCCCAGCCTTCTCCTTGGCCACCTTGCCAATTTTGGGCTCTCTATATAACAGAACTAAACCGACTGATGGTCCTGCACAACCTGTGGGCTCTATATCCGGCGTGGCCATGAGCCCCATTGGATCCAAGCCGAGCGAGGGCGAGTCGTCTAAGGCCACCACGTCGGCCCCCGGCAGACCTCGTGTCAGCCGCTCGAACACGAACGCAACGCGCAAGTCCACCCGGTCTAAGACCTCGTATCAGCTCGCCCACCCTGCCTCACATGCTCGTCACAAGCGACTGAAGCTCCGTCCGAAGCTTCTTCTACAGCTGCAACAGGTGTCGCACACACCTCGTCCCCTGCCCATCTTGGATGTCCTTCCGTCAACATTATATCTACCACGGTTGGCTCGGAAATTCCCAGCGATGTTCCGTGGTAAGAATGGTCTCGGTCCGAATGACTTGATTATCGTGATGAGTGAACTATATGAGCGCACGGTCGCCAGTATTCCGGAAAGACCGCCGAGCTCCGAGGACGACGACGACGATCACCGCGAAGTGGTGGCTACAATCTGCCAGATGCTCCAGGACAATGCACTTCAGAGGGGGAAGGCGGAGATTTGCCTGAACTTTGGTCCGACATGGGAGGCTACACCCCTTCCGAGCGGTTCTTACGAATTTGTCGCGCGTACGGAAAATGGACTGCAAGTGATGCGCTGGGCTTTGCGAGCAGGCAGGAGTCGACGGATGTCTGCACAGCCCAGCTCTGAGCCGCGCGAAGATAATAAGCGATTCACATTTAGTGTCATCGACCCCAACACTCGTCGGCATCCGGTGATCGCGTCTATGACGCGCAACCAGTTAGAAGTGTTCGATGAATACTCCACCGTGACTCGATCGAATACCGGGCCCACCACTCCGAGCTCGGGCATGTCTGTGATTAGTGACTTATCTGATAATGATGCATTAGACCTGAATACGGATGCAAATGTTGTCACGGTTGAGGATGGACTCCGCACGTTAATCATCATCACTGGAATTTGGGTCGCTTTCCGTGAGGGTTGGTCGACCAATTTTAATTACGGCGATCCACTGTCATCTCCCATTGGCAAAAACGTCGCCTCTCCAGCCTCCTCTAAGTTTTGTACACCACCAATCGCCAAGAGTGAAAACAACAGCCCGGTACGTCGCGATGAAATAAATGATCCGAAGGATGTAGCCAATGGCAACAAGCGCTGCGCATCCGCCGCGAGTGTTCATCGCTCGAACACCTTATCACCTATCGATGGTGCTATGTTTGGAAGTCTCTCCAGGCGCTCCAATTCAACCGGTGCTGCATTCATGGACCGAGCAAAGCGACGAAGCGCCTCCGCTGGGAATCGTCTCAATCGCCACAGTGCATTCACAGGCACTGGAGAAAATGGCGAGATTGTTGTATCTCGGCCCCCGTCCATCAGACTCAATTCAGCCGAAGCTGAAAATTCCTCGCGTACTGCCCAGCTCAAAAGTCAATCCAAGGCAAAGCCAGCCAAAGAGAATCCTCGCCCCACAAGATCCGGACAAGCGCTACCCTCATACCTGGATCATCGCCAGGTCTGGGATTCAGACTATACCAAAGAGCCCGAACTTGCTCCTCCAGGCGAGGGCAAAAGCAAACGCCGACACCGATTCAGTTCCCTTTTCACGATTTTCCACCGAAAGGAAAGGATCCATTGAGGTTCCTGCCTTTCAGCATATGTATACCCCAGCATCTTGTCAGCGACCTGTTGTATTTCCTACCAGCATCTTTTTGGATCACATTGCATTTGATTCGGCGTTATATCTGTTTTTCGGCATCACAGCGCAGCCCTGTCTAGTACAAAACATCTGCGTCTTCTTCACTCTCCCGATATCTTTATCATTCCCCTCTCTTTCATGTCATTCTCGGTCCTTTTTTGGCATCCTTCTTCCAAGGCAACTGGGTACCACGTGCGATTCTATACACACATGTGATCCAAGTTGGATTCTGTGGCACTATGGTCTTTTGTGCATCGCTACCTGTCAATTTTGTAACAATACCCATAGCCTATGTCAAAGAAATCTCTATTTATATCCTACGTGTACCCACAATACATACGAGATCATTTCATCCTTCACCACTGTAATTCATTTCAAATTCCAAAGTCTTATAAAACATTTGCCAAGTACATAGGGGTCTGCTTCAGTTTATGCATAAGCAGTGTGATCTCATAGTCCCTAGATACCCGAACTCTCGATTGGCTTTCCAAGGTTGTTTTTGTCCGAAAATATAGGTATACAAGATCCTGAGTGCTCTTTTTATTTTTGAGTGATGCTAAAGGGAATGGTATAGGCTCGAGTTCTAGAATTTGTTTTGCATATAGAAGACAAACATGTCATTATAGTGCACTATTATCTAGGGAAGCAAACAATAGTAGGCATAATCGCCAATAGTCAGGGTTTTCAGGGGTTTGCTTTGTGTGGAATAGTTAGAAATTACAAAACAAAATGTTTTCGCTTAAGTCTATCTCTACAAGAAGCTAATTCGGAGATGGCACGGGCTGAAAAGGACGTATCACTCTTGGCAATCTTACAATATGCACTGAGAGTGGTATTGTAAACATAGACCTGCTGAAAAAGGTTGCATTTCAAACCAACATCCAATAGGCTCCCTCCCTTTGCTTTGCTCTTTACATGGGATTATGAGCCTTAGGCACATACGGCTCCTCCAGATATTTGATATCCTCAGGAGTCAACTTCACCTGCAGACTAGCCACGGCTTCATCAATACGCTTGATGCTGCTCAATCCAACTATAGGCTGCTCAGAAGGCTGGCTCAGCGACCATGCTAGAGCAATCTGCGCCATGCTCACGCCCTTTTTGCCAGCCAGCTCCTCAACGCGACCAACAATGATTTTATCAGCCTCGTTCTCACGACCACGCACCACGCCCTTAAGAGTAGCATCAGTGTTCTCACGCACGCTCCCACGCGAGTCCCACGGCCGGGTCAGCACACCTCGTGCCATCGGGGACCAAGGAATAAGCGAGACACCACTGTCAAGACAGTAGGGGATCATTTCGCGCTCTTCTTCGCGGTCAAGCAGGTTGTGGTAGTTCTGCATCGAGATGAACTTGTGCCAGCCGTTACGCTCAGCGACATTCTGCAGAGCCTGGAACTCCCAAGCAGCCATCTTAAAGCCGTTAGAAAATGTAGCTTACGGTGATTGGGACAAAACATACCGAGCTGGCTCCGAGGTAGCGGACCTTCCCACTCTCAACAACGTCGTTGAGTGCCTTCATGATTTCTTCACGGGGAGTCTCCCTATCCAGACGGTGGATCTGGAGCACATCGATATACGTACCCAGGCGCTCGACGCTAGCGTCGACTGCGTCGAGAATGTGCTTGCGTGACAGACCGGTACGGTTGACCCAGGCACCATCATTGCGAGCACAAGCGGAGATAGGAGGTTGGGCACCCTCGTCGTCGACGCCGAAGAAGCACTTGGTCATGATCACCACCCGGTTACGGGGGATGTTGTACTTCTTCAATGCCTTGCCTACAACCTCCTCGGAGCGGCCGTGAGAGTAGACGTCGGCCTGTTACAATTGTTGGTATAAGATTCGAAAGTTGGATCCTGAATCATGAATGGTATGCTCACCGTATCCCAAGTGTTGATACCCCGCTTATACGCGTGCTCGATCAGAGGCAGGGAGTCCTCTTCATCGAGAACCCAATCCTGCCACTCCTTGCTCCCAAAGCCCATGGTACCTAAGATAATCTTGGAGACCTTAAGGCCCGATTTTCCGAGGCTATATACCATGAATCTTAGCTTTTGGTCGCTCATAATTATTAAGTCATCGTGCGACACTGGGTGAGGGGCTCATACCGAACGTATTCCATCTCGGCGGACATATTGACAAAATTGTAAAATATTTCAGAATTAGCTAGGTAAAGATCTGTGAAAGGAAACGAGGCCTAGTTAGTTCTGCTCATAACCTAGGCCGGTATATAGCTGGGCATGACGTCAAGTCATTCAGAACGAACCTGCTAGGTCAAAACAGACTGGTCTTTTCAGGGCACAGTTGAATATAGTAAGATGTCAGGTTAGTGTATCATATTAAAAGCGTCCCAGGCAGTAGAACTTGATGGAAGATAGTCTGTTGTGCGGCATTAATAATACGGTGTCGGGCACACCGGCGCTTTGAAGATATGCCGATATCCACAAGCGAATATGAACTAGCCGATAAATAGCCGGCTAGCTTTTTTATTGTCCACCCGCAACCTTGGGCGCCACCAATCGGTCCATGAGATCGGCTGAGAAGATCCGGGGTAAGGATTCGAAATCATGTTGCATTGTGTCCCTTGACAGCTGATAAGACTAGTTGGATCTTCAGAGTTTTACTAGACCGGCATCCTCTGTTTCTGAGGTGTCACTAATTGATAGATAATTCTCGCAACTTAAAATTAAGCATAGAATAATGAGCATGTATACAACTGGGGGATAAGTTGAGTTTCAAAAACAGCAGGGATATTGTGACACAGTATGATTACCTTGCCTCCACGGGTGGAGCTAGCATCCGTTCTTGAAGCTTTTCAAAAGTCATAAATGTACTTTCAGCACCCCCGTCACGTTAAGGCTTAGGGTTCCAATCTGGCTCAGGTATTTTATTTTCTGGGGTCACTCTGTTTCAAAATCACTCAATTTCTACACTCCAGCTATCTTCACATAGGTAACACCACCTACTTTCGAACCTTTCTTAGGCTTGCCGTGAAACATCACGTGATCGTATCTTGATTTGTTATGGTCATATTTAGGCGGTATATAAAGCGGTATAATTTCTATGGAGACTAGTCACACAGTTTGGTCGCTGTCCCTTAATCCCTGACCTTGTAAGCGGTCAACATGAAGTCTCTCAAATTCGTAACTGGAAACCCTAACAAGGTCCTTGAGGTCAATGCAATTCTAGGTGGACTGATACCCGTTGAGCCCGTGGCATTGGATCTCCCCGAGATCCAGGGGTCATTAGAAGAGATCGCGAGCGATAAGTGTCGGCGAGCCGCTAAGATTGTTTGGTCCCAATAATGAACACTGTTCGTTGGCCAATTGTACTAACAGATATACCAGATAAATGGACCAGTCATCGTGGAAGATTCGGCTTTGGAGTTTCATGCCATGAATCGCCTTCCAGGGCCTTATATGTATGTGATACTCAACAATGGGAACAGTTTTGGCTCATTGACATTGAAAAGTAAATACTTTTTAGAGTCCCTAGGAAATGATGGTTTAAATAAACTTCTGCATTCTCATGAAGACAAGAACGCGGACGCTGTCTGCACGTTTGCCTTTTCAGCTGGCTCCGGCACAGAGCCCTTGATTTTCCAAGGAAGACTCGAGGTTCGTCGAGATAGAGCCAGAGATGCTGTGACAACGAACTAAATGCTGCCCAGGGGAGAATCGTTCCCGCTAGAGGTCCACCTGTTTTTGGTAGGTTTTGTTTGTCAAAAAACTTCCCAATTGGAGAGCTGACAACGCATTCCAGGATGGGAGCCCATCTTTGAACACAAAGGGGAAACTCTCGCGGAAATGGCGCATGATAAAAAAGTATGAATTCTTGGTGATATTTGGTAAACGCGCACTGACGTAATGTAGAACAAGCTGTCTCATCGATATCAAGCCTTGTTCAAATTCCAGGAGTGGCTGGCCCGGGACAAGAACCGGTCACTGATTTGCGAGTAGGAAGGCCAAGACCAATTCATGTACAGAGACGTTGATTTAGAGCAGCAATAAGTGAACGGGCTTCTTTACTCGATTTGTTACCCCGCATCTTGTTCTCCGACAGTTTCCTTATTCTGGAAGGGTAATATTCCCCGCTCCTGCTGGGCCCCACATATCCATGACAGATGAGACATGATCGACCATTGGGTGCTTACTCTCATACCCAGACCACGGAGAACTGGTTGAATGTGCTGTTCTGGGCGCAATACCCCACGAAGGTTGGATATCTCGGAAGTCATGCCCTTCCATTCCCAGGTGGTTTTGGGATGGGGTAAGATATAGGATATACTTTGGGCCAACCTCTGGAGTGATATTTATATCACCCCTCCCGTCCAGTTTTCAGAAGTATTGTTCTATTCCTATCATATGTCATTTTAATTGTTTACCCTTTCTCTGGCAATCCACTGCCTTTACTTCGACGAGATGTTGTCGGTCCTCGCAGTCGCGCCCTACGCGATCGGGCTTCTTGCCTTTGTCTTTATATTCTTTTTCGGCTATCCATATGTGCAATATCTTCGCGACCCCAAGGGTAAGCTCCTTCAGGGAAAGAATGAGGTACATTGATCAAATCACTCACAATATTGCAGGACTGCGCAAGTATCCCAACCTCCATCCAATCTCCGGATTCTCTGCAATTCCTTTCATGATGATGGCTTCGCGAGGATTCAGGTCCAAGGAGCTGGCCGAATTGCATAAAAAGCATCCTGTGATCCGAACAGGGCCTAACATGCTATCCTACGGAGATGTTCGTGCGATCAAAGACATCTACGGGCACAATACCAAATGTACCAAGGACAGCTCTTACCTGATCACCTCCGGTTCTCACTTCAATCTTGCCGATGTCGTGGACAAGCCAGACCATGCAAGAAAGCGCAAGGTGCTCTCCTCGGCATACGCACTGAAGAATTTGGAGAGTTGGGAATATAAAGTCACCGACAAAATCCAAAGAATGTTCAAACACTTTGATCAAGTCTGCACAATGGCTCCCAAGGAAGATGTCGCCTCTGGCCGAGTGGCCCCAGATCAAAACGACCTCACTCTGGACCTACGTGCGTGGAACAACTTCTTTACCCTTGATGCCATTGCCGATATTGGACTGTCCGAGAAACTGGGCTTCCTAGACCAAGGCAATGATATGTGTATTGCTGAGAGGAAAGATGGATCAACATACACGACAAGTCTACGGGATGCACTCTACCCAACGGCTCGCAAACAGTCCTACATTCTATGGAACTACGACTGGTACCCCACTCTCAACAAGATCGTCAACGTGATCCCCTATTTCAACGAAATGCAAACAGCAGGCGACAACTGGGAAAATATCATGTGGCGCCGCGGAAACGAAAGACTACGCCGTTACGAAGCAGGCGAAAAGCTCGATGATTTCTTCCAAGCCCTCATGGAAGATAAGAACGGGAACCCAAACAACCTCGAATGGGGCGAGGTGGTTGCCGAATGCAATATCATGATGAACGCAGGCAGCGTGACGACTGCTGTTGCCATTACAAATGTCATGTACCAGCTACTTCGAAACCCTCGCACGCTAGCCAAGCTCCGGGAAGAACTGGACAATGTTCTTGACGAGGACGAATATGTTGCGGACTACGATAAAGTCAAACATCTTCCATACCTACGCGCCTGCCTGGATGAGTCGCTGAGAATCTTTCCTCCGACCTCCCATGGCCTCCCCCGAGAGACACCTCCATCGGGCACGAATATCCTTGGCGAATGGGTTGCTGGTAACACTTCCGTTAGCATGTCGGCCTATGTCGCTCATCGCGATGAGGGTGTTTTCCCCAATGCGGACCAGTATATTCCTGAGCGATGGCTTGGGGAGGAAGGCAAATCCCTTCAGCGGTACTTGATTGCTTTCTCTGCCGGGGCTCGTTCCTGCATTGGTCGCAATATTTCTTACTTGGAACAAATAAAAGCAGTCGCTTCTATGGTACATCGGTATGAGTTTGCTTTGGCCTACCCTGGATGGGAGTTGAAGCGGGAGGAGACTATGAATTTGATTTTGAAGGATATGCCCGTAAAGATTTGGCGGCGCAACATGGAGAAGATTGAGTGAGAGGTTTGATGGATTTTTCCTTGTCGCCATCTTTGAATGTCTGAAGATAGTTTTATGATATATTTACGACCCCCGCGGTTCAATTTAGAGTGTGCTTTTCATGTTTTCGTGTTTATGGTGAACCTACCCATACCTGGGCAGTTGGCTAATCTGCATATCTCTATTCTCTGTTTTATTTTACTGGATATGATGAACATAAGATAATGTGGCTTGTAAGGATAGAGAATAGAGAGAATGAGGAAAGGAATTCTACTCGATAGTCGCGCCTTCCGTATTTGGAGATATCGTGCCTTCCTAGAACAAATCAATGGCTCGAATTATCCGTTTGATTTGTATGAACATCCTGCAAATCAATGAAACACCAACATTAAATTCGTGGTAGGGCCGTTAGTCCTGGCGACCAGAATTTTCTATCATAGGAGAGGTCCGAGGTCTGCCAATCTTATGAAAGTTGAGAGCCAAACGTAGATGGAAATTTAGGATATCACCAAAGGCTCTAGGCCTCAGAAAATCCTTGGTCTCATGCTTACATGTGATAATCCCAAATCGTGTAGGCCCATGTGGGGAAACTCATCGGGGTAGTTACCCCGGTTTTCGTGTTTCTCCCTGAGCCCATTTGGATCTCTATCGGCGAAAATGCCATGACTTTGGATATGAAAGCCTATTTTGCAACCTATATGCTACATGAATGCGGTCCAATGCAAGATAGGCACTTGTCCCAATGGGAACCTTATGACAGCGGAGGTGGAATTACATCAGAACTATTTCCTGTTGAGTCTATTTGGGAAATTGATTGCTCAAGCAGAAGGTTTGCCGTCGGAGCTTATGTGGCTCAGATCCCCGGTAACCGTTCCAGTTGGACTTCCAGAATGGGAATCTTTCCCCGTGGAGATCAAAGTCTAATTGACCCCCGCGATTTACTTCCCCAATCCATATTCCATGGAAATGCCATTTTTATATGCGGGGTATCAGATAGCCCGTGATGTTTCAAAGAATTGTTGCGAAGACGGACTATATTAATGTCTCTCGTTCGCTTTTTCAAAATTCGATTCCTCCATTTATTCATGACCTAAGTCCCCTATAACATCGGCCATGGTATCCTTCGCGGAACTCGCACAGATGAACCTCTCGCCAGAGACTCTGGCCGAGCTTCAAAAATATGTGACACCGACCGGTATCGCTGACTATGCTGCTTTAGCCATCATTGCCGGTGTCTCAGCAGGGTATATGTCACGAGGAACCTTTTGGGACAAACCTGACCCGCATTATCATCTCTACTTTGAACGTCCACAGTTGAAGAATGGTGGCCAGGCTGGTGTAGGTTCTAACAAAGAGACAAGAAATATTGCGCAAAAGCTAGAAGAGACTGGCAAGAATATTGTCGTCTTCTGGGGATCACAATCCGGTACCGCCGAGGGCTTTGCCAACCGTCTGGCCCGAGAAATTGCCGTTCGATGGGGCCAGGAATGTATGTCGGCGGACCTGTCAGACTACGACCCAGTCACAATCTCCGAAATCCCGAACACAAAGCTCGCGATCTTTATCGTCTCGACGTACGGCGAGGGCGATCCAGCTGATAACACTGCAGAGTTCTGGAGCTGGATCACCAAGGCTGGTGATGTCTCGCTAGCCAATCTTCAATATACTGCCTTCGGCTTGGGCAATTCCAACTACAAATTCTACAACAAGGTTATAGATGTCATCGTTGAAGGGCTGGAGAAGTTTGGTGCAAAAGCCCTGATGCCACTTGGCAAAGCCAATGATGCCGAAGGTGCCACTGAGGAAGACTTTATGGCTTGGAAAGATAGCCTGTTTACAGTGTTCAGAGACAAATTGGGCTTCAAAGAAGTGGAAGCCACATACGTTCCAAGCCTGAAGGTCGAAGAAGATGAGTCATTGGAGCCTATAGACCTTCATCACGGGGAACCAAGCAGCCAGGTCGATACTCCCAAGGGAGCCACTCAATCCTCACCTATTCGAAGCTTGAGCATCGTCAACTCTCGAGAGCTCTTCACATCGTCCGACCGCAACTGTCTTCATATGGATGTGGATCTGAGTAATCAGCCAGATTTGACATACAAGACCGGTGACCATCTGGCCATCTGGCCCGCCAATCCAGACTCAGAAGTAGAGCGTCTATTCGAGATCCTCGGTCTTACCTCTCGCTGCGATATTCCAGTCATCATCACGCCAGTCGATCCAGCAACAAAGATCACACTCCCGACCCCGACGAGTGCCATCGCCATTCTCCGCTACTACTTGGAGATTTGTGCTCCTGTCAACCGAGACAATGTCCGCGATCTCGCCCAATTCGCACCTACACCCGAGGCAAAGACATACCTGATCCAGTTGGGCCAGGATAAAGATTACTACGCAGAGTTCATCAACCGAACCCACCTCAACCTCGGTCGTCTACTACAACTTGCCTGTCCGGGCCAGACGTGGACCAAGATCCCTCTCTCGTATCTCGTCGAGACGCTACCGCACATCCGTCCACGGTACTACTCTATTTCCTCCAGCAGTGTAGTCTCTCCTCGGAAACCTTCCATCACAGCCATTGTCTCCACAACTCCCCTTCCAGAAAATACAAGCGAGCTGGTACACGGTATCACGTCGAACTACCTCCTCGCCATCTCCCAGCAAGCCCACTCCCAGCCCCACCCACATGGCATCTCATATCACCTCAACGGACCCAGCGACGTCCTCCAAGGTGGTAAGGTCTTCGCTCACATCCGTCGAAGCAAGTTCAAGCTCCCTATAACGGCCAAGACACCATTGGTGATGGTCGGTGCCGGAACGGGCCTTGCCCCATTCCGAGCATTCCTCTCAGAACGTTGCCAGGTACAGAAGATCGGGAAGGAGATTGGCCAAATGATTCTCTTCTTTGGGTGTCGTAATCCCGACGAAGATTTCATTTACCGAGATGAGCTTCAGGAGATGCAGGAAATACTCGGAGACAAATTGCGTTTGGTGGCTGCTTTCTCTAGACTTGAAGGTACGCCACGGCAATACGTACAGGACAGGGTTTCTGAGTTTGGGGAGGAAGTTGTAAAGCTTATTGATGAGGGTGCCAGCTTCTACGTTTGCGGTAGAGCTGGTATGGCACGCGAAGTGGAGAAGGCGGTTGGCGTCACCATGCAAAAGACTAAGAGGTGGTCTGAAGAGGAAGTTAATAATTGGAGCAAGGCAGTCAAGAAGAAGAACAAGTGGCAAGAGGATGTTTGGGGATGAAAGAAGCTTTTTTCTATGTTATTTGTTTTTTTGTTCTTTGTTCCTTGTTCCATCTGTTTGCTTTGTCTGTTTTTGCTTCTTTTCGTCTCCTTTTTGCGATCGTAGATTTTCCTCGCAATTTCAATAGAGTTCAACTAACGCCACTAGGCGATCACATTCGACATAAGCGAGCCATGCGACCTTTACCCAAGAAGGGAAAGTTTGTGATGCGCGGCCTGGTGATCGGTATCCAATCGGAACGGGGAGATCCACCTAATTTCCCAGGGCTGGAGTAGAATGACAGATCTTTTTCGCCTATTTCTCAGCCTCGTCTTGGTGGCTCTTTCTTGTTTATTTCCATGTTCATTTTTAATTTTTAATTTTTACTTTTTACTTTTTACTTTTTTTCTATTCTTCACGCTAGCGGAGCCATGGAACGAGGACCGAATGATTCGCATTTAACGTCCAATGAGGCTCGAGCCTCGTGTATCATAATCTAGTAATAGTTTCACTTTCACATCTTAGCCTGTTGATCAGCAGTCGGATAATCCGTGTAGTGGAAAGCGTTATCTTCGAAGGGCCCGTAGAACCGGGTCCGGTCGTACGGAGCCAGGGGAAGGCCCTTCCTCAGCCGGTCCACCAGATCTGGGTTACTGATAAAGTAACGACCGTAAAGGAGGGCATCATACTTTCCAGATTCCACCACGCCCCAGGAGTTGGTGTCATCAAACCCTCCAGCAGAGAAAAAAGGAGTCTTGCCGAAGATCTTCCGGAAGCGATCAAGGGTGACATCCTGCAAGCCCCAGCTCTTTAGGAAATCATCCTTCTCGCCCACGCTAAAGATTTGTTCATAGCGCTGGAAGGGTCAGTAGATGATCCAATAGTAACGAGAAAATATCCAAAAAAAAAATAAAAAAATTATCAAAAGTGAAAACTCTAACAGGCCAGAACATACCGGTTCAATAAAACTAACGTAGGATAGAGTTGGGTGATCCTTCTTCAAACCCTCACATAGATGAGTCCAGGTCTCCACACGCTGCTCTCCACGAGCTTGATTGAACAGACCAAAAGGGGAAAGTCGAATCGCCAAGTTGTGTTCTCCAATAGTCTTTGCCACTTCGTCCATTAACTCGAAAACGAACAAGCATCGTTTCTCTGGAGATCCACCATAGGCGTCAGTGCGCTTGTTGATATTGGAGCTCAGGAATTGCTCGGGAAGATAACCATTGCCACCATGGATTTCCACGCCATCAAACCCTATTTCCATGGCAGCCTTGGCAGCCTTGCAATAGTCCTGGATGGTCTGTTTGATATGCGCCACGGACAATTCAATAGGTGGGTGGTCCGCGTATGGAACGGAAAAGTACTCAGTGGAGCCGACAGGGGGATGAGAATAGCATTCTGTGGGCGAGTCCCACACGCTTGCCGACGGACACACAGACGGGGACCCAGTCATCTGGGGAATAGTGGCTCGACCAGCATGCCACAGCTGGCAATAAATGATTCCACCCTTTGCATGGACCGCGTCGACGACCCTTTTCCATCCGGCCATCTGCTCGGGGGTGAACAGTCCCGGAACACCGGGCATGCCATTGCTCTGTGAATATGAGATTAGGTTAGACGCACATGACACACGGAATTACCGACGAAAAAGTCAAAAGTGAAAATCAAAATTAGGTTTCTGCAGTGGGAACTGTTTCATCTTACCTCCAGCGAAGGCGGAATTCCCTCGGAAATCATCAAGCCTCCATCGGTGGCGCGCTGTGCATAATATTCAACCACCAGATCCCCCGGGATCCAAACTCGATTTGGCGCGTCGGGAGTGCTAATAGACTTCTCCGGAACTCCACGGTTACGGGTCAGAGGCGCATGAACAATGCGGTGGCTAAGGGTGATGCCACCATTGGCGATAGCCAACGGCTGGAATAAGGCAGATTTCTCGCCAAGATAGTGAATCGTCATAGCTGCGGATCTATTTTTTTTTTGGAAATACAAATTAGGCCCTGGAGAGAGAGAGATAGAGAAAGAAAATGAAGAAATCAATGGATTTTTGTTACTAAAAGTTAGTCAATTAGAGAAATCGCCTTATCCCAAAAGGGAACAGCAGACTGCCCCTGTCAAAAGTGTCAATTCGGTTAAACTGAGGGTTTGAGTTTCAAAGTGCACAATTCCCTCCCGTCTTACCAATTAATGACACTTCAACGTGGGCCTTCTGGTTCACAGAGGCCTGATCACGGGCTTGGAACTCCACTGCACTTTGCAGATTTAGGGCATAGTGGAGCCGCTGTTACCTTCGGAATACACGACGAACCATCCCCGACAACGCCCGGCCACGTAATAAAATCCGATTTTTAGAACCAACACCTGTGATTGGTTCCAATGGATGTATCTGGAGACCGACTATGAACATCACAGGTCTCGATTTCCAGGACAACTAGTGATGCGTAGGGATCAATAGCGTTAAGATCTCCACCCTAACCGATCCTTCCCGTCCATGTCTCTCGGAATACGCGCTGAACCATGGTAATACACGGATGGCAAATCCCCTGTCAAAGCTGGACCCCATGCCCCATCAACCCCATTGTTCTTTAATCTGTCAATCCCCAGGTGTTTGGCAGATTTCCAGGTTCCATATCACTTCACCATGACGATCGCAAATCCTACAGATGTCGTTCACACCGTCAACCTCGTCACGCAGGTTCTGTGTATGCCGATAACATCCGCTTTTGTGGCGTTACGATGGTATACTCGAATTCGATTCAAGCAGAGTATAGGAGTGGAAGATTGTATGTTTTGGATCCCTAATCTACCACGGAGCTTTGAACTAATTGGGGGTTTCTTTCTTCAGATGCGTGCACTGTGGCTTGGGTATGTGCCTTGCTTCGATCCCGATCGCAAATTATACTAACCCGATCAGGCCCTATTCATGGGTTACTGCGGAATCAGTATCGTCGGTATGTATGAATCATCACAACAGACGAGATCATACTAATTTATCCCAGTCGGCAAATATGGCGGCGGCTATAACATCGACGATGTCTCAGCGGCCAACAAAGTCCAGTTCAAAAAGTTCTGCTACATCGCCACTATCCTTTATTGCCCAATGGCCCTTTTCGTCAAAATCGCTCTCCTGTCTATCCTCACGCGCATCTTCAAGCCCTACCGTGGCAAGGTGTGGTTCATCTATGGTTTCCTCGCCTGTCTTTGCACATACTATACCGTCGCCTTAATCGTCAAGATCCGCATGTGCGGTCCAATTCCGAGATACTGGCTCGGAGAGAAGGTGGAAGGTACTTGTCTCGACCAGACTGCCGCTCTGATTGCCGACTCGGTAATTAGTGTTGTCAGCGATATCATCATTCTCATTCTCCCGTTGCCGTTGACTTGGTCCTTGCAAATGTCCCGAAACCGAAAGCTCCGTGTCATCGGTATCCTTAGTGCCGGCGGTTTGGCCACCGCGTTCAGTCTGTACCGATTGGTGCTGGTGTTGAAGGATGGCAGCTCTGACAATCAAACTATTGTCTTCATGGACGTTATTCTGTCGGGGTATGTCTACGTTATTCATCATGGGTTTGTTCGGGTGCTAACTTCTTGCTAGTAATGCCGAGGGTGGTGTCGGGTTGATTTGCGCTTGTCTTCCCGTTCTCAATGTCCTCATTGTGTATTACCGGAAGAACTACTCGTCTCAAAAGTACTACAACCAGAGCTCCGAGCTCCAGCTGGCTGACCGGACGAACGGGACCAATTCGAAGCCCACGTGGGAGAAGGCACCCAACTTTGGCGACCAGAGCCATCTGATTACTTATGCTGGCGGTCTGGAGGCGAATGAGTCCGGTGTTTTCGATGGAATTCGAAAGACCGTCGCCGTGGAGCAGACTGTCGAGAGTGCCAGTGCTGATAGTGGCAGCCGATAGTGCTGGTCAATAACGTTGATGAATGTATTATATAAATACCCTCCTTTGCATTAACTGCAGTCTATACATAGAACATTTTCATAATAGAATATTTCCTCTTGTCATTACTTTCGTCCATGTGTGAAGGGAAACTATCTTAAGGATGGGTTCGGATCGAATAACCCAGAGTGGTGCCACAGCCCGTCTAGCCCAGCGTCAAACCCAGCAGACCATGATGCGTCAATGAAGGGCCACTGAAACATATCCGTTTCAACATCATGGGCAAGCCCAGGATGATCCCGAGAAAGAAATGTAGCTTCACTTTCTGGGACTGGCGAGGATAAAATTTCGCCCTGGGACTGACGCGAACTGTCGGCTTCTCCAGGCTCCGCAGTTATAGACCTAGTCATGTGCGTCTCGCGATTTGGACGGGAGCGAATATCACCATATTCATCCAAGGTGCCCGCCAGTGCAAATCGTCGGGGGCTCTGCATACCAGCTTCCGTATGTGTTTGAGTACTCTTAACCGTTTCGTAAAATCGATTGGCTTCCTGCACAGTGCGCCACTAGAAATGGATCGTCAGTTGAATTTTCATGGATTTAAATTTGATACTTACCCAGCTTCGGCCAACAGGCCACAGTCGGCTCAGCCGCTCAAGATAAATGAGGTTTTTGCTCTTTTCTTTTTCGGCTCGCTCGAGACCACCAGGGTATCGCATTGGTGCAATTGTTCCGTACATGTTGATGTGTGCCGCTACAAAGACACTGAATCCCGAATAGGGAGTCATCACAGGTGCTTCAGATGCCTCTAAAGCTGATAAAACCCCGCTGATATTCTGCACGGCTGCGAAAAGCTCTTTGATCGTGCCAGGTTCTTGTTGCTCATCATCGTTCATGTCATGGAAAACGTCGGAATGAGGTTTGAGGTTTGAGAGGAAGCGATCACGATGAAGGAATAATACACTATTCTAGTCAGTTCAACAAATATTTCCATACAATTGGAACAACAACCATACCTCATGAAATAGATCAAGTTAATATATGCAAAGAGCTCTCCATATCCGAGGGCGACATGGGCCTGGGCACTTGTAGCAGGATACCGAACAGTCATATCTTGCAGGGTCCTCCACTCATCCAACTCTCCCTTGAGTGTTTGCCAGGTCTGAAGAAGAGGCGATGTGGAATCATCCGAGTCTAAAGATGCCAAAGCGCGACGATGTTCGTTCGCAAATCTCAGGATTCGCACGAAGATGTCAAATCCACGTGTTACTATCGTCAGACCATGCTCGATGGTCAGGTTTCTTGCCAATGAACATTGCTTGTTCATATCTGCAGGCATCAATCTTCTCTCAGGCAGATGATTGAATGTGAAATCTCTGTCACTTATAGGAAGTGGAACCGATATTTGAGAAAATGACAATGCAAAATGCTGCCGAGCACCAGAGCTCAGCTCACAGTCCTGTGCAAAACAACACCAGTAGGTACGAACAAGCTGTTCGTACTGGGTCTGTGAGGCATGGAATTCGTGTGGACTATGCTCCATACTATCATCCGACATTTTCAGCAGTGATTGAATCATGTAGGTTGCCATGCCTAGGAGAATCAGCTTGTTTCACGAATCATCGGTGGTCTTGCATGATACACACCGCTGTACATCCATGCTTGATAAGGGCGACCCGTCCCCCATTCATAGAATGAGATCATCACGAGAGATTGAGCAAGATAAAGTGAAGGGGCCTCCATGACACGATGGGCGAGATGTTTTCGGGCATAGCCAGCGTACGTTTCTTCATCCGCGAGCCCATCTCCGCTCATGAAACGCACGCACAAGGAGAGAAGCGACGCAATGAAAACCGGATCAATCGATTGAAAGTTAGATGAGACATCATAAATTAAAGAGGGGTAATGAAGGAAATTCGTGATAGGAAACTTCTTCCGATAAGTTTCCACCGCGGTGATGATCATGGATGATGGTAAAGCTGATATAGGGTTCTCATGAATCTCTGACCCTGTACGTGAAAGTGTTGGTCGAGGACTCTGCTCAATTCTTGTATCTTCAGACAGTGCAGTGGTTGCTCGTCGCTTTTGTCCTGCTCTAGTTCTGGTAGTGCTTCCTCGTGTGCTTGTGCCTGGCTTTGAAGCTCGAGGATCCGTCAGGACGCAATCGCCACTTTTGATTTTTTGACAGCGTTGGCAGGGCGGATTGCCCTCATGATTGCACTTGACTTTTGCCCGTCTATGGCGATAGTAAGTAATTGAATTGAATCTCCAATCTCGTGTTGGCTCAGTATTATCTCACCGACATGCATCACAAGATATTGACAGCCTCATTTAGGCTCTTGACGACCAATGAATGCCCAGTCACGTAAATAGCATCGAGAATGCCGTGTTAACCAGTCACTTGAGAGCTGGAGGGTCAGGGAATACTCAAGTTAGGTCATGATAGAGTTGCATTCCATCAGGTTAAACAGAGAAGGTGTGTTTCAGGATGCCGGAAACTTAAGGTGTCATTATTACCTTAACCTTACTAGCGCAGTCATGTGACTATATACTCATGTCGATACAGTAGGTACACGCGTATGTGACTTAATAGTAAGATACAGCTTAAGATGCCAGTAATGTCATATGAGCAACCATAAAGCTGGCCTATTGGATCTAAGTCAGACCGGTATACAACCATTTGGCAGACAGTGTCACTCAACTTTGAGCACGCCACCCTCCGGCTGAAAGTTGGCGAACAAAAACGAGGAGAGAAGTCGCTTGAGCCTAGATGTTTTGTTTTTTATACAAATTATAATTCAAGACCCTGTAAGTCATGAAAATGTTAATGTAATTATATATGTTCTAGTAAAGTAATTCTAAGTAGCAAACTCCTTGGACGCAGCAGTCCACTGCGCCACCCATGCATTAAATTTATCAACCTGCAACTCATCTGTAGCCCAAGAGGTTACAAGACGAACCATAACACGTCCATCATCAAGCTGTTCCCAAATATAGAAGCGGAATCTATCCTGCAGCCTGCGAACCAGATTCATGGGCAAAGTAACAAAAACTTGATTTGTTGCAGTCTCCGCAGCGAGTTCATGCCCTAGCTTCTCAAAATTAGCCGAGATCTTCTCAGCCATTGCATTTGCATGTCCAGCCAATGTGAAAAACAGATCATCTCGGAAGAGCTCCACAAATTGAACACCCATGATACGGCCCTTCGCCAGCAAAGCGCCGTGTTGCTTGAGGTGAAAAACGAAACCCTCAGCCAATTCCTTCTTAACGACAATGGCTTCGCCCATCAAAGCACCAGCCTTCGTTCCACCGATCCAGAAGATATCGGAATACTCAAAGATGTCACGGAGTGTCATATCGTTCTTCTTCGAGCAGAGCGCCGTTCCGATTCGAGCTCCATCCACGAGAAGCAAAAGGTTCAATTGCTTGCACAGAGCGGACAAATTGCTCAATTCACGTTTTGTGTAGACTGTTCCAGTCTCCGAGGCATTGGAGATATAAAGAAGCCGCGGCTTGGCCATGTGCGGGAAGAACTGATTTTGCTGAATCGCTTTTTGCAGATTGGTCGTTGTCATCTTGCCATCAACCGGTGGGACAAGAATAAGCTTGTGTCCAGTGGCCTCAATGGCACCGGCTTCTTTACAAGCAATATGTCCCGTTTCAAGGGTAATAACCGCCTCATAAGGCCGCAGACAGCTGGCAATTGAAATTAAGTTCGCCGATGTGCCACTAGGGACAAAGAAAATTTCCGCTTCATCTTCAGTGCAATTGATTCTCTCGCGGATCAATTGCCTGGCAGTGTTGCTGTATTCGTCACCGCCGTATGAAACTTGTTGAGTGGAATTTGTGCGCAGGAGAGCCTCCAAAATCTGTGGATGGGCACCCTCGCTATAGTCGTCCATAAGACTGTATGGAGGGCATGCCTCGTCTTGGCAGAGATTGGTTGAAGGCATTGTGTGCTTATGCAGTGTTCCCAATGTTGAATGGCAGGGAATTTGAGGAGTTTCCACAGAGCACAATGTTAAAAATAATTACGCAATTCAAGGATGGCAAATTTGAGTCACGGTGGACTAAATAGAACGTTCGGGAAAGAAAAGATAAGGTCGGGAATGATAGCTCGGGAATGCTGGATTATTCCCGAGCCGGGAATCCCTTGCACGGAATATCAGTTCTTATCATGTAATTGTGGGCACATTTTGAACAAAATCAAGGTCTGCTGGTCTAGAATACATTCTAATAAACTTTGGAGGGGTATTCACGAGGGGTGAACCCGGGGCAGTCCTGGAACCCCGGACTTTGGAGTATCCAAGATGCTTCTTTAGGACCAGAAATTTTAGGCATGTCGAATGGTCTATCGGCGTGGGTATTGATGAGAAATGTATGAACTGACCTCAGTCTGATTTTAACTTTTCGAGAATATCGAATAGATAAAGAAACCGGAAAATGCTAAAAGATAAACGGGAATCAAAAACGCCCGGCTATTTACAAATGGCAACATTGCCCACCAGAATAAACCAGTAATATACAGTAAACTCCTAAGGTCATGCAAGATAGAACCCGAAGACCCGGATTATCCGCGAGGAAGCTACTCATCCATTTCAGATTTGAGATGATCTCCCTCTTCAGATAGGCCTTCCTCCAAGGGAACGCGCTGATAAAGCCGGACCCGCCAGCCTCGGATGAGCAGATAGCTGGCCATGATGCCAGACATGACTGCCAGAAGTAAAATGAGTGCGAAGAGACCTCCGATACTACGGACGGTCGTATATGAATTAGAAAGCATTTGAATTGCCTTCCTGACCTCAGCATCGGCCGTGTCACTTAAGGATGATAAACGGCTCGGGTCACTGAGCTTCTTGCTCGATGTGCCACCTTGGGCGGACGAAAGCTTGGATGGATCCTGGGGTCTCGGAAGTCCGGACTGACCTGCATATCCGGCTGCCATCCAATCAGGGAATTGGGTCCGGTGCACCTTCGAGGTGCCCATGACGTGGCCGTCACGGTGCACAGCCTCGACGGATATCCAATCCATGTACCCGCTGGCGATGAACATTGTTTCGAAATCGTACTTGGAGACATTGCCAATGAATACCGGTGTATCGAATTCGGATGCCTGGGCGTAGAAGTTCCACCAGGCCACATCGGTGGCACCGTTCCAACTAACGTGCACAGTGGTGATGAGGTTTGTTTCATCACTACCGAAAACAGAAGCCACGAGGTCTGGAGGAGTATTCGGGCGACCGATGAATTCGGATTTGTAGGCGCGGTAGTTCGAGAAGCGATCTGAGGTGAAACTGGCGCTCATCAAGACTTGTCCCTCGGGGGAAAACTCAGAAATGTAGCCGCCTTGACTCCAGCACACAAACATGTTCTTATTGGCCAATAATTGTGAGTTGCCACGGAGACGGGTGAGGCCCTTATCGGGTCGATTATAGCGATTGAGGACGCGGGCGGTCATTGGGGATGTGCCAGTTTCCAGTTCGACGATCAATGCCGACGAGATTTCCTCTTCGGCAAATTCCTCATCGGACGCATTGTTCAAAAATGATATAACGTGACGGGTTCCGGATGACTCGACGAATTTGGCGTCGTGTTGTTTAGAGAAGACGAAATCTTGAGCGAAGTCACTATTTCCCTGTCCTCCCAGACGCCACACAATAGTTCCAGTCTGTCCCGAAACGAGGTAGATGGTGTTCGTAAAACGCATGGAGATCAAGTAATCACCATTGTCGTTCTTGTCCACAGCATTGATATGCACATAATCCCAGCCAGGAGCTCCTTCTACACGGGAGCTTGGGCTGTAATGGACGGTTTCCGCCAATGGAACCTCAGCAAACGAATTCCAGTGGTAAAGAACATCCGCGGTGTTGATATCAAGCTCCGCGAATCCACCATACTCTAACCAGGTCTTTTCCTCTGGGCGACCAAAGGCTTCCAAGGTTATTTCCTCCGAGAGATAGTTTGTAACGACCGCGGATTGGCCATTATCAAGGACATTGAACTCGTGGATATCGAAGACTCCAAGATCCTTTCTCAAGGGGATTTTCCGGTAGACTTGATAGTTTTGGTCCAGGATCATACCATATCCTCGTTCACGCCCGTCGTGACTGTATTGCAAGATGAGAGAGATGTAAGTTTCGTTATGGAGTGTAATGGTTTTGAAATCGAAAACGTTGCGGTTGTCAAACATGGGGGCTCCAGTCCAGACGAGACGCTATTCCAAAAACTCGGGGTCAGCTGTCTCTCACGAAACGATGTCATCACGAAACGATGTCATCAAGATTAAGACGTACTCCATCCTGGTCGTAAATGTGGGGACCAGTTTGATATTGTTCGTAGAGACTGGTGGGTTCGTCGGGCGCGATGTGTAGATAAGGCGAGACAAACCAGTATCCCGGACTAACGCGATCGCGATGTTCGTAGTTGATGTTGAACTTGACAGCCCTGGCGTCCGGGAGCTAAGAAGACAAGGCGAGATTAGTGCGCTGGTCGTCGAGGGATCGCTGGCCACGCTTACCGTAACGAAGGACATCAAGTCGTCGTTCGAATGCCAAGCGACAGCATTCTGCGCGAGCAGCAGCAATATGCCCTGCCAGAACATGATGATGATGTGGAAAGAGCGACACGGACAGGATCAAAAGAAAGCCATGAAGGAGCGCAGAATCAGCGGCCAGGGGACGGAAGGGCAGTGCGCAGATCGCATTCGCAGATCGGTAACACCGTGACCATTGATTGACCAGAGGGGTCAAGGCTGGAACGGTAGGTAAAATTGGCGATTGGAGGGTGGACACGGGGACTTCTGGGCCCAGGTGGAGCCAATAGGGGCCGGTAAGCATTTCTCAAGCGCCCTGATGACGCATACTTTAATTATTGGTGCCTGCTTGCCCCTTGTTTACGAGAAACACGAAGATCAGTGATAGTGATGTGTTCTATTCAAAGCAGAGTATTGTACATATGCACAGTACTGTCAATGTATTTGTTGGATTTTTCTGATTGGACTACACTTACTCCGCCGATGGTGCCATTTCAGGGTCTGGTTGCGCAAGGCTTGACACCCTTGGATTCCATACAGTACAAGTCATCGGCATGTCATTCTAAAAATACCACACTATATGAATTGTACTGATTTGACATGCCCGTTTAATCAATCAATGGCAACGCCATCGGATATACTTACAATGGATCATTGACAAAATGCCCAGACATGCCCAGACCAAAGTGGACAAAGCAGACCAACAACAGGTGGCAAAACTGCAGATCCCGTTTCAGATCATGTGATTAGTTGGGTCCACCAGACTTAATGGGCATCATATTGTACAACCCGGAACGCACGATGTATATCGATATTCAGAGGTCGAGTATCGAGTAGAGGAAACTGGCAATTTAGAGCTTCAATATTTACGTCGTGCTTTACGCTGTATCATAGTAATTGACTCGGTGATGCCGGATACTGGAGCAATCGACAAATGCCGAGATCCGGAACAGCGTTCATAACAAATTCAAACCCCACCGCCTTCCTTATCCACCATGCAACATTCATCATGTAGACTCCAACCCTACTGTAACAATTACATCAATAATCGACTTATTCTGTCGAAAAATTTTCACCATGCCAGACCCAAAGCGCGAGTTCAGTCTTGCAATGCCAATACCATACATCCAGCAACCGGCAGAGCGAGT
This sequence comes from Penicillium longicatenatum, assembly GCF_028827895.1. NCBI lineage: Eukaryota > Fungi > Ascomycota > Eurotiomycetes > Eurotiales > Aspergillaceae > Penicillium > Penicillium longicatenatum. The sequence goes on from NW_026643124.1 coordinate 3,279,222, forward strand.
TGAGCAATTGAAAAGATTTCTCCAAACTGAATTTGGCCAAGCCGAACGAGTCAATGTCGAGGCCCTGATTCGCATGTATGAGACTGGCGAGCTTGGACCACAACAAATCGGCGATCCCCCGGCGTATCTTGTGGAGGGACATCGTGTCCATACCGACCCACATGAAGATATGTCGGTACTTAATAACGCCATGAAATGGTGCGAGGTATGTTGTTTCTTTATCCATCCAACTATCACCTATCTATTATATTGGAACAAACTAACGATATTTCTAGACTTTAGACTATCGACAGTGATGCAGCAACAAGCAGCCCAGGAAAATATCATATAAACCCGTATGGTATCCTCAATAATCCCTTGCTAATTCTACTTTGTTTTGAATATCAGCAGCAACAAATGATTTGTCGTTCTTTATCAGAAAATCTCTCTTTTCGGCCTTCTCTGCAATGCACCAGATATTTCAAAACCTAATCACAAATCGGAGTTATCAATTAACATGAACTAGCTGTAAATATCACGAACTAGATACAGTCTAACTTGCTAACCAAACAATTCTTTCCTAATGGACACACTATGCGTCCTCTGGAGAGCGTAATTATCAGCTTGCCGTTCTGAGGGTTATGCCCAAAGATTTGATTTTGAAAATGTATTCGGCTCCATGTACTCTTCACTTTTGGATAGAGGTTGTTGGGCTATAACTGTTACGCGGAAGAACTGGAATGGTAAATCGGCATAGCTATAAATTGAAGTGATAAGAAGAGCAAATAACATAGTGGGTATCCTCAGCTAAATCAAATCAAATGTAGAAGGCGGGCTTGTGGGCATTGTTTTTCCGCAGATTCAACACAACTTGAACATGCGGGAATCCGAGTTTGGACTGCTGGGACCAAGCAAGCAGACCAGCCGTCTTCAACATGTTTTTAATCTGCCGGCCATTCAAGTCCACTTGAGCCAGCTTATCAAGCTGTGCACTCGTAAACTCTTCGGTGTTGTCTGTCCTCTCGATGAATTGAGCCCAGATGAGGCGTCGGGAAGTCGTGTCGAGGTCTTGATAGGCAAGCGCCACGTGGATACGAGACTCAAACGCCGGGTCGATGTTCTCAGCTCGGTTCGTAGTAAGGAATAAGATACCCTGTATACAATTTTAGTGAGCGTTCCGTATCAATGGGAAAGGTCGGACAGTCTCACCTCGTAGTACTCCAACATCCGTAGGAAGATGGAAACCAGCTCATTTCTCATCAGATCAGTTGCAGTTCGTGCCTCCATAAACACGTCAGCTTCGTCCAGAAGCAGAACAGCGCCCCATTTGGGAATCATGCGCAGGATATCCTTGAGACTTCTTTCCACCTTCTCAGCGCTGATTCCTAGGTCACCCGCGCTCATGGCATAAAGAGGCACCTGCATCACTTCAGCGACACTCTCAGCAGTTAATGTCTTTCCCACTCCTGGAGGGCCACTGAGTTGCATAATTATGCCACGACCTTTGCCCTGGACAATGTCGTCGAAGTTATCCAGGTGCTTAGACTGGGCTTTCGCAAAAGCCAAAATGAGGTCCTTGAAATCCTCCTGGCCTTTAGGTAGAACTAATGAGTCAAAGGCATGAGTGTTCCACTCGATATCTTTCGAATTATCGAGGTAGAACTGCAGCCACTCCTTATCCTTGATTGAGTACCCGTGCACCATAGGGCTTGCGATTACCCACTCTGGCTCGGTCAATTCTTGCGGACATTCACTCTCTCCGTAGACACGAACAGTCTCGGTGGGATGGAAGACGTTGAAAGCTTCAGTATCAATGATGATTCGGCTGTTGACGTGATACTTCATGATCTCGTCGTTGAAGAACCCATTCGCGACACCCTCGTAGGCTTTGTACTTGTACCCCTTGTACGATTCCCAAAGTTTACCCCTTGTGATCAAAGATTCGCGAATGGAATCCTTATCAGTATGGTACTTCAGCGGAGATACAGCCAGCGATGTAATAGGAGCAGTGCCGACAAAGGGGAAAATTTTGAAGTCTTCCTCCCGGTATCCAAAGTCCTCGCCGTCAAAGTCTACATATTGGCCGGTGATGATCCATGCCTTTGTACGGCAATCGATCGCATCATCATGAAATTTAAATGCGCGGGTTCGGCCACCGGAGATGGCGATAATCTCATTGCCAGGCTCGAAGATTGTCCAAATCAGGGTGTGAGTGATAACTCCATTGCGAATCATGTCCTTTTTGCGGGCAATGACATCGCGAAGTTCTTCCTCGATAACCTTGTATAGAAGATCCACGTGCTCCTTCGTTGTTGGGTCCTCCTCTTCTTCACGGAGTTGGATAAATTGCTCCCATCGGTGAACTATGGGCTTGAAGGGGCTATAGAACTCGAGCCGTTCGAGCGTGGTTGTGACACCAGGGTAGTCTTCCAGCACTTTACCCAGGAACTTCTTTAACGGCTCGCTCTGAACAATGACTGAGTGGACCGAGAGACTCTTGCGCCCATCATAGCATTTGGCATTTCGCACAATCAATGCGTATTGTGCAGACTCCTCGTCCTCAGCTGGTGCTACAAGGCTCTCTGGGTAGTCCTTGGTCCATGATGTGTTGCCACTCTCGTCGGGCTTCGTCTGATACAGTTTGTGAACATCACAGATAGAGCCATGAGGCTCATACTTTTTCTCTTCCTCTTTGTTCTCCTCGTCCGTTTTGTCTTTGGTCTCAGTTTTGTCTTCAGTCTTGCCTTCTTGTGGTATATTAGCACATGTGCTTCCGATGTTGCGGGTAAGAATTTACCTGATTTATTCTCCCCATTTGTCAGGATTCCGTTGGTGTCTTTCTTTTCAGCAGCCTCTCCCTTGGCCTGTTCATCCGAAGCTTTATCCACTTTCTGTGTTGTATCCATACTCTTCGTCTCTGTTCCGTTGGTCATGGTATCCTGTGTTGTAGCACCGTTTGTAGCGGAGGGTTCAATGGCATCAGTGGATTCGCATGCGGCAGCTCCGTTCGTCATTTTGACCTTGGTCAAATCGTGGGCGGTTTCTATTATTTCAGATGTTAGATAGTTTTTAAAAGGTGCCATTACACTCATATTCACCCAATTCAGTAGCTTTTCCATTAGTCACAGCAGTAGTAGCGGTCTCTTTTACCACTGTACCGTTGGTGTCCTGCGCCATGATTCGATTTGATGGAAGCCAAGTGTGATAGAGAGAATAGGGAATGGGGAATGAAAAATGGAAAATTCCGCTCTGACAGAAGCGGGGAAATAGATAAAAGATGAGAAGGAATCGTAAGCATAAGAAAAGTTAACAACAAGGGAAGCGGAAGCGCTGTCAGCTAAATACAATCTCTTGCCCTGACAACAAGGCAGCCACGTCTGCAATGCTGCCTGTATCACACGGGCTCACTGAGCTGGTGCAAGGCTCTCTATAGGTCTATACACACTTCAGCGGGTCGATCTGCAGCTCCAGCCCCACTGAGTAATCGGCAGAGCCTCGTGAGTCACCCTACTCCGCCTCACATTGGGATCTCGACCAGTCTCTTTTGAGTTCCCGAAACCTCAGTCTGCCTTGTTTGGGAGCTGATATTCTTCCCCAATGACATGTTTTGGGTTTATTGAGTCAATACAAGTGGCACCATGAGCTGTGCTGTGGAGACATTTTAAAGTGAGGCTGAGCGGTTTTCAAACTACAGGTCTACCTTGGAGCCTCATTAAGTAGAAAAGCACGGTGTTGTCCAAAGCACTCGGAAATTGTCGTTCAATCGTCATTTTCCAACTGGATAACACCAAAGTAAAGAATCAATCGGTCTATGATGTCCCCTCACTGCCACAAATCACATGCGCCAAACTCTCCAAATCCTCCGTAGATGATTTCCTAAATGGTTCAGAAATCTCCTCTAATCGCGAACTGCGAATGCCGTCAATCGAGACCTGATGGTCTCCTCGGAGTCCTGTGTGTCCAATTCCCGCAAGACACCTGAGGCAACGTCGTAGATCAGCCCGTGGACCTGGAGTCCACGTTCCTGGATCGCGTTGAGGACGGCACCCTTCTGCTTGACCACATCCAGACCCTCGCGCACATTAAGCTCAACGAGCTTGAGTGCTGCCTCCTCCTCCGACAGGCTCTGCAGCAGAGCAAGATTGCGCTCGCGCACGAGACGCAGCGGTAGCAGCCAGGGATCCAGAATACCGAGTTGCTTGTTGCCCATGGCGGCGGCAACGCCACCACAGGCGGTGTGGCCGCAAACCACGACGTGATTGACGCGCAAGTGCTGCACGGCGTACTCGATGACGGCGCCGGAGCTTAGGTCACCGGGGTGCAGAATATTGGCAATGTTGCGGTGGACGAAGACATCGCCGGGCTTCAGGCCCAGCAGGGTGGTCTCCGGGCAGCGAGAGTCGGAGCATCCTAACCACAGGATCTGGGGTTGTTGGCCGGTCGCGAGGGTAGGGAAAAGGTCAGGGTGTTCGCGGGCAGTCTGAGCGGCCCATTCTTTGTTCTGCCGCAGAGCGGACGAGTAGCGATCTGAGTTGGGGGTGTTAGATTGATCGGCGTTTGCGCTGGCGGGATTGGAGGGGTTGTGTTTTGCGCAGAAGGCAGGAGCGGAGGTCGAGAAAGAAGAACGACATGAAAGCCACACAGGCAAACGAGGGAAATGAGAGGAAAGAGAGGAAATTGAGGGGTTTGATGACTGGCGGCCTGCTCTGCTATGCGCCGCCTCCACGGTGCGCGCAAATGCGCTAGGTCGCACGGCCAATCGTGCGACGTTCATGACGAACGGTGGGGGGGAAACAGGTGTTCGGGAAGGAGCCAATGACAAGAGCAAAGAATGCAGCCTCGGCCTTCAAAGATATACAGAAAATAAACAACACTGACCGTCGACTCCAGGAATCGACTGGTTCGGTGTGCGCCGTGCGTATCCGGTGGTCCGCGGGGGATGAAACAAGATGTTGGGGAAAGAAAAAAACGATTGGGATGGAGAGAACCCGCTAAGAAGTTTAAAATTCAACGCCGATCAACGTACCTTCTGCAGACATGACGATGAAAACTGAGGGTCGACGACTGAAGAAAATGCCAAGAGGAGAAAAGAGGAGCAAGTTCTAGTAGATAAAAAAAAAATCAGGTACGAGAAAGGGGGTAAAGTCTCTCTTGTGGTGGGCGAACGTGTGGGCGAACCTTCCCGAGAGGACAGCGAGATCGGCACCATCGGTGAAGCATCTTGTGGTTGGGCCAAACATACGATTTCGACATTGACTTAAGTCTTTTCATTTCTCATTTCTACAAAATAGCAATCAAGTCAAGTGCGCAAGAAACGCGGCATAAAATTCAGAACGCATATATACAAACAGCTTTTAAGCCGCACCACCGCGACCTCCAACACTCAACAAAGTCTTCTTCTGCTCCTCAGTGATACGGGCAAGCGGAAGCGGACGGGCCCCAGCGACGGTCGGGGCGGGGAGGAATCCGGTTTGCACCAGATAAGAGGCATACAGACCAACCAACTCCTCGGTCACGCCAGCACCAGCAGACACATCAACTCCTGACCATGCGGCGTCGGCCTTGAGAGCCGCAGCAGCATTGGTATCTGATAGCTCCGGAGCCTTGGTGTTGGAAGGAAGGTCCGAAGTCACAAAGTGGTAGAGTGGCATGCTGTTCAGGGGTTAGTACTGGCTAATAGAATGAAAAGTATGGAAACTTACAGAGCATGCTGAGAATCCTTGTCGTCGTGCTGACCGTCATTGACATATTGCTCCAGGGCCATAGACCAGGGAACGTAATCAATTTGCGGGACCTTGTATCCATATAGTTCGAGAGCACCAAGGAACTGCGTAGAATGAGGGGTTAGATGCTTGCTTTTTTGAAACCGTAGATAGCTTTCTTACCTGGTTGAAACGCAGACGAGGGTGTCCAGTGACGTGAGCGACACCGACAGGGGTGCGAGGAGGGTGGAAGGCAGTGGCAATGACAATGCGAGCCACGTGGTCCACTGGAACCATGTTGACAGTGTTGTTGATGTTGGGACGGGCAGACAACTGAATGCAACCCTTCAACATGCGAATCAGGAAGTCATCGGTGTTGGTGGTACCGGTGGTAGAGTCACCCAGCACGTATCCAGACCGAATAATCGTTCCCTTCAGTCCCCGGCGACCAGCCTCACGGACGAGGTACTCACCGGCCCACTTACTCTGGCCATAACCAGTGCCGAGACCAACGGCACTGCCCTCGAGATCATCTTCCTCGCTGACACCATCACCACCGGCCGCAAGACTGCGCTCGGATTCCTCTACATAGTAATCCTTATCAAGGGCACTAGTGGAGCTGACAAAGGCAAATTGTTTAGCTTTGCCGGTAGCACACAGCTTAAGGGCATCTATGGTACCCATCACATTGGCGGGCTTGAGGGTCGCGTAAGGGTAGACCCAGTGAACAAGGGCACCGTTGTGGATCACAGCATCGACACGGTTTGTAAGATCATCCCACAAGGACTGCGACAGGCCAAATTGCGGGTTGCCAAGGTCACCACAGATGGCTTGAAGTTTGTTGTCGCTGGCCCAAGACTCATCCCAGAAGCCATAAGCACGGCACGTCGACCGAAGTCGCTCAAGAGCCTGCTCCTCACTCTTGGCACGAACCAAGGCAACAACCTTAGTGGAGGGAGACTTGCGAGTGAGCAGATCACGAAGAATGTGGGCACCAAGGAAACCAGTGGCTCCGGTAAGGAAGATGGTAGGCTCGCTATCAAGCATTGGCTCCGTCCGCACAGGGAATGCCTTGGGAAGCTCGCTGGCCAACTTCCGGGCATCCTTAGAGTATTCATCGTCGGGCTCATTGTGAGCTTGTGCGGCACCCTTGTCAGGGTCGTCGCTAGTCGCAAAGGACTCTCGGTCAAGCAGACGATCAATCTCACCAGCAAAGCCCTTCAAGGTAGGGCTGCGGAAGATAGAGTTCATGCTAATGTCAATACCCCGCCACTTGCGTCGCAAGTCGAAGAACATCTGTTGCGCAAGAATACTGTGACCACCAAGATCGAAGAACGAGTCATCGGGGCTAATCATACGGGAGGTCACGTTGGGGATGAGCTTGGCCCAAATCTGAGCAAGAGCCTGCTCAGTCTCGGACAGTGCTTGAACCGCGGAGGAGCGGCGGCGAGGGGCGGCGGCACTAAGCTCCGCGGTGTCAGGGAAAGGCAGAGCGGGTTTGTCGATCTTGCCGTTGGGGTTGAGCGGCATACGCTTGAGAGGAATGATAACAGTAGGCACGGCGTAGGTAGGGAGCTTGCTGCGGAGATGGTCGCGAGCATCATCACGCAAAGGACGGAAGCGTCGCAGCATACCAACCATACCATCGGTAGAATCATCGTCTTGAATACCTTTGCTCTCCAGCCACTGAGCCCACTTGCTCATATCGGGAACGAAGTAGCTGACCAGAGTTGGCTCCTCGAACTTGTCACGTCGGACTAGAGTGACATTCTCACGGACCAAGGGGTGACGAGACAGGTGAGTATCAATTTCACCCAGCTCGATACGGAAACCACGAATCTTCACTTGGTCATCAGCACGACCCGAGCACTCGACGTCACCAGTTGGAGTGTATCTTCCAAGGTCACCACTGCGATAAAGGCGATCTCTTGGGCCAACATAGAACTCCCGCCACGGCTCCTTGCCGTCCTGAGCCTTATCCTTCTCAGTCCAGACCTCAGGCTTCACAAACCAGTTGGTCAAAAACTTCTTGGTGTTCAGATCGGGGGAGCCCAGGTAGCCTTCAGCGAGACCGGCAGCACGCACGTAGATCTCACCAACTTCACCGATGGCGCAAATACGAGTAGGGTCAAAGCGGTTAACAACCAGCATTTGAACATCCAGCATACCACCTTAAAAAAATATTAGCTTTTATCATAGTAAATGGTGAGAAGGGTCTCTTACGGCCTGCCGGGATGACATCCTTCATAGTATCAAGGTAGCCCTCCTGGCTCGAGTAGCTAGGGATTTCAAAGTAACTCACAGCACGCTGAGTCTCCGTGGTGCCGTACATGTTAGTAATGAAACAGTTGGGAGCCAGACCCTGGAGTGAGCGGCAGTCACGCTTGATTAAAACATCGCCGACAAAGAAGGCATGGTGAAGAGCCGGGAACTGCGCCGAGGCACCACCGACAAGAATTTGACCCATAGCTGGAGTCAAGTGAGTAACAGTAGCACCATACTGCTGCATCCACTCCGCGAGCTTCTCATTCTGAATATCTTCCCTGGCTGGGACCAATAGCTCGGCACCCAAGAACAAGGGAGTGAATATATCTCTCTGGATGGGGTCGTGCGCAATACCGCTCAGCATGGTGAACTTGTCGTTGGGAGTGAGCTTGAAGGTTTCAGACATCCAGGGGAAGTAATAGGCAAGAGAGAAGTGGCGTCCGCGGACACCCTTGGGGCGACCCTCTGAACCAGATGTGAAAGACAACGTCGGAGTCGAATCAGGGCCGACCACGACACCAACGTTATTAGACTTCAGCTCCACCTGGTTTGCAAAGATATCCTGACCATCGACGGTACCACCAACAAGGGTTCCATCGTCTTGAAGGGCAAGAGCAGGCACTTCTGTGCGGAGCTCGAGGTTCTCGGCGATGAATGAGCGGACAATATCCGAGAGCTCACCAGCATCCCGAGAGGCCTTGGCAATGCTGACTAGTGCACGAGGACGAGCAACATCCAAATAAATATTTTGACGCTCCGGGGGATATGCGGGATCGATGACGGAGAAAGTAGCACCAGCCTTCAAGACACCCATGACAGCAACAACCAAGTCGACGCCGCGGTAGGCATACACCATGACGACTTCACCGCGTTGGATACCGGATTGCACAAGATGGTGTCCGAGAATGTTGGAAGCCTCATTAATCTGCTTATAAGTGAACTCTCGGTGGGGAGAGTTGCTTGACTTTGTCTCCACTACGCAGACCTTCTCGGGGTGCTTCTCTGCATTGGCAGAAAAGATATCATGAATAGCACCACGGAACTTTGACCAGTTCAGGTCCTTGGTTGGGTCTGGCAGAAGAGAGCGCTGGTCTTCGGTCATCATATCCACCCGGCCAATGGCCTCCTCCGGGTTCGCCGCCGCATTGATAGTGATCTGAGCAAGTTGCTTGAGAATAGTAGCAATGCGAGCACTTGAAAAGAGACGCTGATTGTAGTAGGCACCCAGCTCAACCTCTGAGCTTCCCGGTGCAACGTTGATCACCAAGTCAGTGCTATCAAAAGTGTTGGCAGGGTATTCCTGTGAGGCGGCAGGGGCATCGTAGGCTGCGAATCGGAAAAGGATGGGAGGTTGTTCGGACTTGGACTTGTCCTGAATGTAAGAGCGGAGGCTACCGAGGGGCACGATATCGGAGGCACCTTCTTGGAAGACCTTGAGGGCATGGTTAGTATATTTCCAACAAACAAACAATTTCAAATAACCTGTCTTACCTTGTCCACTTTAGCATACAGCTGAGTGAAGGTCTCCGACGCACTAATGGGGACCCGGATAACGAACGGGCGGCCATCATCACCAACGCTGGTGCCCACGGCGATGTCCTCGTCGCCGGTCAAACGAGCAACCAGGACCACAAAGGCAGTCAAGAAAACGGTAAAATCCGAAGAAGAGGACCCCGACAGCTTCTTCACAGCTAATTGGGTATCCTTGGGGAGCTTGACAGACTCAAAGGCCTCAATGGTGCGTTTGCCATCCTGCTTTTGGGTGTCGGGATAGTCCCGAGTCAATGGCGAAACAGTCAAATTATTTAAGCGCTGGGACCACTTTTCCAAGCGCTCTTGCAACGAAGCCGTTCCCACAGCCATGATTGTAACAATGGCAATGCTTCGTACAAGTTTGCGGGAGACTTGTAAAAAGCACAATGAGTCAACTATCCCCACGGAGGGGCAATGAAAAGTCCGATTTCGCCATGGTTAACTGCATATCATTGGTTGGATTGCTTTCCCCACAACAAATTGCGTATCCCCACCGCCTTTGTGCTCGCATGTCATAGATCATAATTCATGATGGCGAAGGATTTGGAAGATGCATGATAATATACATAAAACGTAGACGAGAAAATAAAACCCGAGCAACTGAATGGTCTTAGTAACTGAGTTCCATCTATAATATACATTACTCAAGTATGAAACGAGACTATGGACGGATCAAGGAGGCGTAATAAGTTGACAAGTTCCACAGTGTATGAGTAAGCGAAAACAAGGGCCCTTGAATGCCTAAGGCGGACAAAGGTGGTCCTTGTCTCGCGTTCAGGGGAGATTTGTCCCGACTGACATCATTGAATCAAGGGAGCGCATTTTCAGGCGCATAGGACATTTCGATTGAGGGAATAATCTTCTATCTCATTTCGACATAATCGCCAACTGTTTGTCAATATTGGAATCGCCGCATCCGGTTCCTCGCGACCTATCCCCAAACAGTATCACGGGCACGGTTCCACGACTTGAGCCCGTGTTACTTTTCTTTCTTTTTGATAATTTTGTACCCAACAGACCTTTGTGAAGGTCTGCTGGTGGATCGGATGTGCGCAAGATGATTCCGCATCGCAGCACAGGTCTATTGGCTATTATTGTTTTTGTTGCCCTTCTTCTATTCATCTTCTCGTCCTCGCCCATTCCCAATCCCACCGTCGAGGGAGAAGCAGCTTCGGGTCCTGCCAAATTTCTACCTCAGCCTCATCTGCCTTCTTTGAGTGATCTTAAACTTCCGACATTCCGAGCCCCTTCACACGAACCGCCGCCGGAAGAAACCAACAGCACCAGCGGCGAGTCTAAATGGTTTAGCAACTGGGAATGGCTGAACCCATTTTCCTCCGCCATCACCTTGGACGAAGATCGCTCCGTCCTTCCTCCCCTACTCGACCGCCGCCCGATATACACGTACTATAATCCCAAGTACAACCCCAAGAAACACTCTAGCAGCGAACAAAAGGAGGACCAGAATGCTGATGCGGAGCTTCTTCTGGCCTGGCGCCGAGCTTGGTTTGCTCAGGGATTCCGGCCAGTTGTTTTGACACCGGGAGATGCGATGAAGAACCCACAATATGAATTGGTGCAGAAACTCACAATCTCACCCGAGTTGGAGAATGAGGTCTTCCGCTGGCTGGCATGGGGTCATATGGGATCTGGATTACTCGCTGATTTTGAGTGCTTCCCAATGGGACGGTACGATGACGATCTATTGAAGGCTCTACGACAGGGCACCGAACCTGAATTTATAATCCGTTTCGATAACTTTCAGGGCGGCCTTTTTTCGGCAGAGAAGCACCGCATCGATGAGGCAATCGATGGTGCTGTGAAGAAAATGGACGAAAAATCCACATCGTTTGGGGAGCTCATCAACCCTGAGCTTTTCAAAGTGATGACCCCCAGCAGCCTTGCTTATTACAAACATGCCACCATCGGCTCCCACTACCCGACATTGCAAGAAAAGATGAGCCATAGCCCGTCCGGTGGACGAATGCTATTGGCCCAGCTTATCAATTCCCATCTTCACAATACTTTTCAGAATTCGTTCCCAGCTGGCTTGGCCGTGCTGAAGCCATTTCCTCAGCACACCACTGCCCTTGTGGAACCCGCATTACGACTAGCGAAGGCACTCATCCAGTGCCCAGAATCTCCTGTCCCAGACTCCTGTCCACCCAACCTTCCCGATTGCCGTCCCTGTGGCTCTTCGAAGCAGCCCATGCTCATTAGCCAGCCTGCTACCTACAAAAAGACCAGTTTCTTATTCACCATTGGCACACTACCACACCCATATACCCTTGTCAGCCTGCAGAAGAGCTCTGACGAGGTCACCACACGTCAAATTCGCCGGGAAACTGAGCGTGATGCATGGTTGACCGACGTGACCAAGGAAGACCTTGGCCCAGAAATGGGCAGCTCCTGGAGAGGGATGGCATTTAAGCAGGTAGTCGCTGGCGATCAGGCTATTGCCACCTCCCTATGGATGACAGTCGAGTCTCTGCCTGCGGAAGCTGGCCAGAGCCTTCCTTCCGAGCTTCTTGATGAGTTCGAATGGCAGTTTGGATTCAAGATCCCTCGCGCCGGTACCATCGACCCGAACGCAGCCAGTGATAAAGAAAGTGTGCAGAACAAAAACCCCAGCCAGCAAGGCGTGGCCAGGGAATATGAGCTCCTCCAGAAGGCTCGCAATGTAATCAACAGCGAACAGCCCGACAGTTTGAGTAAAAAGAATGTCGCTGAAGCCTGGAATCTGGCCGATACCGAGGTTTGGCGATTCGTGAAGGCCTACCGGTACGTTGACCTGTATTGCATCAGTACATTATTGAGCTAACTTTAAAATCTACAGCGCTCGCTCTGTTGTTGAGCGCAAGAGATGGGAAGAGGAAGAGAGAGGATTTGCAGGCTCTAAAGCATAAGCGCTGACTATGTTTGCTTTTCTCTTTCTGTCTCTCTTTTACCCCCTTCTATACTTTCTTACACTTCCATCTCCTTCTACAGTGGCTATGGTCCTCAAGGCTGTGGTCCAGTATATGTATTTTTTTTTTCTGTGTGATGTACTCCAGCATTTCCGGCGTCGTGCAATTTTTCATATAGAATGAAGGTTCCAAGTTGGTTAGTAATACACCGGGTTCTGATAGGCGTCCGTCCATATCGGACTGTGGCGATCCCCGCATGACACCCAACTGGTTCCACGGTGGAGCTCGGGTGGGGTTCCCTATCGAGTTGCGATAACTCATCCGCACTGTTTGCCCCTCTCACTGGTTATATGACTTAACTTCATTGCCATCGAGCTTTAGGAAGGTCTTTGCGGTTCCCCAGATATATAGACCAACATGAACACCTGAAGACGTGATTTACTGTCCTATCCTGCCTTTTATTTCCCCCTTCATCCAAGGTTGTCGCAATGGCGCCAGGCATCTTAGAAACAGATTCTGAGGTTGCAGTCGAGAAGGTGACCTCGCTGGCGCAGCTTACCGAGGACTGGGATGATACAATCCGATTTTATCTAAACGGTACTAAGGTTGCCGTCGATGCTGTCAACCCTGAAGTGACACTGCTGGAATACCTGAGAGGTATCGGGCTGACAGGAACGAAGCTTGGTTGTGCCGAGGGAGGATGTGGTGCTTGTACAGTGGTATGTGTCCATCAAATCATGCGATCATAATTATATGTAATCTTGAATCTTGCTAAAAACAAGCTGCTGGCTCTCAGGTAGTTTCGCATATCAACCCTACCACAAAGAAAATATATCACGCCTCCGTCAACGCTTGTCTTGCACCCCTGGTCAGCATCGATGGAAAACACGTCATCACAATCGAAGGAATAGGAACTGTGAACAACCCCCATGCGGTCCAACAACGGATCGCTGTTGCAAATGGGAGTCAATGTGGTTTCTGTACCCCGGGAATCATCATGGTATGTTACTAATGGCCTATTACTCTGCCCCTGGAATGTCTTACTCGAAGACTGCTTTACTAATATCATACAGAGCCTATACGCCTTGCTCCGAAATGACCCTACTCCTGATGAACATGCGGTCGAAGAGGCCTTTGATGGAAACCTGTGCCGCTGTACGGGTTACAGACCTATCCTTGACGCCGCCCAGAGTTTCAATTCTCGCAACAACTGTGGCAAAGCAAGTGCCAACGGTGGTTCTGGTTGCTGCATGGAAAAGGGCGCCGGGGGCTGTTGTAAGGGATCTTCTGCAACAATTGATGAGGAGAAGCCGGAGCCAAAATTCCCAGCCCCCGACTTCAAGGCTTATAGTCCGGATACAGAGCTGATCTTCCCGTCGGCGCTGAGGAAGCACGAGTTCCGACCCCTAGTATATGGAAACAAAAAGAAGAAGTGGTATCGGCCTGTGACAGTTGAACAGCTCTTGCAAATCAAAAATATCCACCCGGATTCCAAATTGATTGGCGGAAGCACGGAAACCCAGATCGAGATCAAATTCAAGGCTATGAACTACGCCGCTTCAGTTTATGTGGGCGATATTCCCGAGTTGAAGCAGTACTCCTTCCACGATGACTACCTTGAAATTGGTGCCAATATATCGTTGACAGACTTGGAGTCCGTCTGCGAGGAAGCAATCAGGCGTTATGGAGCCGTTCGAGCTCAGCCTTTCAAAGCGATTAAGAAACAATTGCACTATTTTGCTGGACGACAGATTCGAAATGTTGCATCTCCAGCTGGAAATCTGGCAACCGCATCCCCAATCGCAGACTTGAATCCGTGTCTCGTCGCGACGAACACCACTCTTGTTGCCAAGTCACTCTCGGGAGAGAAGGAAATTCCTATGACAGAATTCTTTGTTGGCTATCGTAAAACCGCTTTGCCGCAAGACGCTATCATCTCCAGCCTTCGAATTCCTGTTGCTGCCTCCAAGGGTGAATATTTCCGTGCTTACAAGCAAGCGAAGCGCAAGGATGATGATATTGCTATCGTTACATCTGCACAGCGTGTCTCGTTATCCGAGACCAACGATGTGATTAGTTGCAACCTTATCTTTGGTGGCATGGCGCCGTTGACTGTGTCTGCGAAGAATGCCGAGGCTGCGCTGGTTGGCAAGAAGTTTACCGATCCTGCAACACTGGAAGCTGTGATGAGTGCATTGGAAATTGACTTCAATCTTCCTTTCGGAGTCCCCGGTGGTATGGCGACTTACCGCAAGTCGCTAGCAATGGGCTTCTTCTATCGATTCTACCATGATATTTTGTCCGGCCTTGAAGTGAAGTCTTCGGATCTTGACCCTGATGTGATTGCTGAGATTGAAAGAGCTATCTCTACAGGAGAGAAAGACCACGAGGCGTCTGTGAAATACCAGCAAACAATTCTTGGCAAGGCTACCCCTCATGTCTCTGCGCTCAAACAGGCTACCGGCGAGGCGCAGTATACCGATGATATTCCAGTACAGCAGAACGAACTATTTGGCTGTATGGTACTATCTACCAAAGCCCACGCTAAAATTATCAGTGTGGATTACGCGGCAGCGCTGGACATCCCGGGTGTCGTTGATTATGTTGATCATCGAGACTTGCCAAACCCTGAAGCTAATTGGTGGGGCGCGCCTGTTTCTGATGAGCAATTCTTTGCTGTCGACAAAGTGAACACAGCCGGTCAGCCGATTGGTGTCATTCTGGCCACAAGTGCCAAGATTGCGGAGGCAGGTATGCGAGCGGTAAAGGTGGAGTATGAAGACTTGCCTGTCATCCTCACTATTGAGGAGGCAATTGAGGCGGAGTCTTTCTTTGGTCACTACCGCTACATAAAGTGTGGTGACACAGAAGAGGCCTTTAAGCAGGCTGATCATGTCTACGAAGGCGTTTCGCGAATGGGTGGTCAGGAGCACTTCTATCTTGAAACCCAGGCATGTCTCTGTGTTTGGAAACCAGAGGATGGTGAAATGGAAGTATGGAGTGGCACACAGAACCCAACTGAGACGTAAGTCACTGAAATTTGTTTGATTTTATACATGATGGTACTAATTGCTATGGAAGGCAAACATACATCGCCCAGGTAACTGGTGTGGCTGCGAACAAGATTGTTTCTCGTGTCAAGCGACTTGGAGGTGGTTTTGGTGGCAAAGAAACGCGCTCTATCCAGCTAGCTGGAATCTGTGCTACTGCAGCCGCAAAGCTGAAGCGACCGGTTCGCTGTATGCTTAACCGAGACGAAGATATCCTGACTTCAGGCCAACGTCACCCATTCATGTGCAAGTGGAAGGTGGGAGTCACGAAGGAGGGAAAGCTCTTGGCCCTTGATGCAGACGTTTATGCCAATGGTGGCCACACACAAGATCTTTCTGGTGCTGTTGTTGAACGAAGCTTGTCGCATATTGACGGCGTGTACAAGATCCCCAATGTTAACGTGCGAGGTCGGATTTGTAAGACAAATACGGTCTCAAACACTGCGTTCCGTGGCTTTGGTGGCCCACAGGGTCTTTTCTTCGCCGAATGCTACATTTCAGAGATTGCGGATCATCTGAACATTCCTGTTGAGGATCTACGAGCTCTGAACATGTATCAGCCTGATGAAACCACCCACTTCCACCAACCCCTCAAAGATTGGCATGTTCCGTTGATGTATAACCAAGTCCTGGAGGAGAGTAACTACAACGAGCGACGAAAGGCTGTGACACAATACAACAAAGAGCACAGGTGGTCCAAACGTGGAATGGCTATTGTACCAACAAAGTTTGGTATCTCCTTTACAGCCCTCTTTTTGAATCAGGCGGGTGCCTTGGTACACATTTACCACGATGGTAGTGTTCTTGTTGCCCACGGTGGCGTCGAAATGGGACAAGGTCTTCATACAAAGATGGTCATGATCGCTGCTGAGGCTCTTAAAGTGCCACAGGACAGCGTCTTCATCTCCGAGACAGCTACCAATACCGTTCCTAATACATCATCGACTGCCGCATCGGCCAGCTCCGATCTCAATGGCTACGCCATCTTCAACGCTTGCGAGCAACTCAACGAGCGACTTAAACCCTACCGTGAGAAGATGCCAAACGCGACAATGAAGGAACTTGCTCATACAGCATACTTTGACCGTGTGAATCTCTCCGCGCAAGGTTACTACCGAACTCCTGATATCGGCTATGTATGGGGTGAGAACTCCGGTCAAATGTTCTTCTACTTCACACAAGGTGTCACCGCTGCCGAAGTGCAGATTGACACTTTGACGGGTGATTGGACACCGCTACGTGCCGACATCAAAATGGACGTCGGTCGTACAATTAATCCCTCCATCGACTATGGTCAGATCGAGGGCGCCTATGTCCAGGGCCAGGGTCTCTTCACCACGGAAGAAAGTCTTTGGCACCGCGCTTCGGGACAGATCTTCACCCGTGGACCTGGTAACTACAAAATCCCCGGTTTCCGTGATATCCCTCAAGTCTTCAATGTCAGCCTGCTTAAGGACGTTGAGTGGGAGAACCTGCGCACGATCCAGCGCTCGCGTGGTATTGGTGAACCGCCCCTTTTCATGGGTAGTGCTGTTTTCTTCGCTATCCGTGACGCATTGAAGGCCGCTCGAGAACAGTGGGGTGTTAAGGAAGTCCTGAGTTTGCGGAGCCCTGCTACGCCAGAGCGTATTCGGATCAGCTGTGCCGATCCCATCGTCGAGCGCGCCCGGGTTCAACCCAAAGAAGGCGAGCAGAGCTTCTTTGTTGCTATCTAGTAAGATCATCTTTTTTTTACGATTCACGGCATGTACGACAACACCTAAAAAAAAATAACTTGAATTATGGCCTTGAAGAGAATGAACTTATTTGCATTTGTACTTTTCCCGCGGCCAATTGTGTTTGTTTTCCGTTTCTAGTTCTATCGCGATGTAGGGGGAGGAACGTCAATAAATATAGGTCACCATGTAGTTCCAGCGAATTATTATTTCTCTCCAGATTTTTCGAAGGCCAATAAAACGATCGGATTGTGTAAAGCCACGAAAGCCCGTCAGAAAAGGTTCCGATGTACAGTTTCCCGAGACCGTCGGCAAAACCGATCGCCGGGTTCGGACAAGTAACACGCTCTCCCCCAGTAACAAGCGCCAAAAAATATGAAGGCTCCACATCGTGCCCCGGAGCGTCTTCAGAATTTTTTCTTGGCTTAACTGGGGTAGAATTACTTTTCTTGATCTGAATCATTTTCTAACGAATGCTGGCATAGTTCTCTCCAATTGAAGGTGTTTTGCTGGGTTTCGGGCTTCTGTTCTTCCGGAATTCGATCTATAGAGAATTTCTATATCCGGAGAAGGGCCGCCGCACGGAAAAACTCAGATCTTCAATTTTGCCCATCATGACTCATGAGGAGCGTTACGATGTCGAGGGCAAGAGGGTGATTGAAGGACCGTTCCCTGGTGACGAGGAGAAGCCCTTTGATGCAAAGGACCTGGAGCCCTTTGGCAATGAGGAGAATGCTGAGGTTCAGTATCGGACCATGAAGTGGTGGCACTGCGGCATGCGTGAGTTCGCCTTCAATTCCCATTGATTAATATCAGGAGTATGTGTTCTAACCAATATTCTAGTCATGATTGCTGAGAATGTCTCTGTGGGTATCCTGTCGCTGCCTTCTGCTGTGGCCACGCTTGGAATGGCTCCGTATGTGATCTGACTCATCTTTTCTATGGGATGCATGAGCTAATATGTATACAGTGCTGCTATCATGATCATTTTCATTTCTGCCCTGTCTTGGTACACAGGTTATGAAATTGGTCAATTCAAGCTCCGCCACCCTCACATCCACAGTATGGGTGATGCCGGCGAGCTCTTGATGGGCCGTTTTGGACGTGAGTTGCTCGGAATCGGCCAGCTGCTGCTCCTGATTTTCCTCATGGCGAGCAACATCCTCACTTTCAACATCTTGATGAACGTGCTCACCAATCACGGCACCTGCACCCTCGTCTTTGGTGTCGTCGGTCTAATCATCTGTTTCCTGGGCGCCTTGCCCCGTACCATGGACAAGGTCTACGTGATGTCTGTTGTTTGTATGTTCAGTATTCCTTGAGAGCACCCGATAGTGCCATGATCCAGTCAAACTAAGATATGCCTTGGACTAACTTCTTCACAGCCTTTGCGAGTGTCTTTGTTGCCGTCATGGTGACCATGATCGCCGCCGGCGTTGAGAGCAAGGGTCATATCCCGATCCAATCCACTACTGATGTTGGATTCAAGGAGGGCTTTTTGGCCGTGACTAATATTATTTTCGCCTATCGTATGTTAAAAGTCCTGATCTTGTGGAGTAGACTAGCTAACGATCTATCTAGTTGCCCACGTTGCATACTTCGGTTTCATGTCTGAGACCGAGGACCCCCGGACCTTCAACAAGTCCCTTGCCATGCTTCAGATTGTCGACACTGTTCTTTACCTGATCAGCGCTCTCATCATCTACCGCTATGTTGGACCCAACGTTCAGTCGCCTGCTATCTTGTCTTTGAGTCCCATTATGAGCAAGATTGCGTGGGGACTAGCTATCCCTACTGTAGGTCACATTTTATATCCACTGAAGTCTAGTCGCTGTTGCATGCTAACCAAATGAAAGGTCATTCTATCCGGTGTCGTCTTGGGCCACGTCGCCTGCAAGTATATCTACGTGCGCATGTTCCGTGGCTCCGACAAGATGCACAGCCGCAGTCTCCTCTCCATTGGAACCTGGGTTGCTATCTGTATCGGTGTCTGGGTCATCTCTTGGGTTGTCGCGGAGTCGATTCCCGTGTTCAACGACCTGTTGAGTCTTATCGTATGTATTATCAAAGGTCGCCCTGCAAAATAACCGTAGCTAACGAGAACCTTTACTTTGCAGAGTGCTCTTTTCGGAAGTTGGTTCAGCTGTATGTCTTCACAAATCACCCTCTCCTGCTCTGCTGTTTTAAATGCTAACGTGCTGGATAGTCGGTCTCCCTGCTGTTTTCTGGTTCCACATGAACAGGGGTCAGTACTTCAAGAACTGGAAGAAGGCATGCCTAACCATCATCAACATTGGCGTCTTTGGCTGTGCCTTGGCTATTGTAAGTTTACTTCTACATCCCTAACGCTGTGTGCCAGATACTAATTGTCATTTAGTGTGGATTGGGTCTTTGGGTGTCTGGCGTCACGATTCACAATGATTCTAGCTCACAGAGCTGGTCTTGCGCTAATGACGTATCGGCGTAAGCCTCTAAACTACCTATCTTCCACGATAGGATGTAAAAACTTTTGGCATATCCTTTTGGCTTTACGCATAGATGACGGATGTATATAGCGACTTAGAAATGCATTACCACTACGACGATGATCTTGAGGATCATTATTGAATCAACCTTGGAATTGTGATATAGTAATGTAACAAAAAAAGAATATCACAACGTAATGTTGTTGTAGTAAAGAGCGATCGCTGAAATCTATACATTTGTTGATTTTTATCACCAAATAGGAAACAATCGAAAAAGAGAAGAATAACATAAAATTTTGGAAACTCCCGAACAGTTATGCTTGTGATGATACGAATAAAAAGAATATACTCCAGGGCTATGCAATAGTCTTTTCCCGCCTAACCCTTCACGTCATACTCCACACAATTACTCTGTCTCAAAGTAGCTGTGGAATCTACTTGTAAAGTCCTCTGACCCGCAAATCCCAGTTTTTCGTCGGGATATGCATGAGCATCATGGAAAGGATCATTCTGTACAGCCACAGCCCTCGCCGCACTAGCTTCATACCTTGGAGCCGGAGGCGCACCACCCGAAGCAGCCTTTGGCATAGCTGTCAAAGGAACATCGGTGAACCCGCGAGGACCAGGCGGCAGCTGGGGGTTGTTAGGCACAGGGTCCATAGCATGACCACCGCCATCACCGCGATTCCGATCACGGCCCCACCACAGGAACATTGCACGGAAGACGCCCATCATAACGATAATCACCCAAATGAGGAAGATGCCAGTTGCGATGATTGTTTCCAGACGAAGAGCCTCATTTAGCGCGTGGATAACTTCATTAACGACTTCAGTTATCTTGTTAGAGGTCTCATCGCCTGCGTTGGAGAGAAAGCTGTCATCGGAAGAGTCGTTTGTGATGCTCTCGTTTGCACCCTTTGAGAAGACATCATCTGGGAATAGAGGGAAGTTGACATGCGCATTGTCCGAGACCCAGGTGAGGCCCTTTTCGAAGCTGGCGATCTTGAGGCCGATCAAGCAGTTGAATACTTCTTCAATTGGGTCTTTGAGGATTGTGTCCCCGAATGTGTCGTTGAGAACGCCGGTGACTTTTTCAACAAAGACATTCAGAGTATCGTTGACTGCGGTGGTGGTCGTATTCACCCATCCCAAAACGTTGGTGTTGATTTCGTTGTCAAAGTTGGTAATGTACCCGTTCGCATCATCCGCCCACTCCGTTGAGGCATTTTGCAAGGCTGACACCACTTTATCAGCATACTGGCCGACTTCGGCACTGAGCGCCGGGACTTCCTTTGAGATTTCGTGGAGGATAATCCATTGGAACAGACAAGCCAGCAGGGAGGCAATGGCAAGAGCGAGCACAAAGAGTGCTGGCATTGTTGTTGCATATGCAATAGCCCACCGAACGATAATTTGTCGCCGGCTGTTACTAAAACGGCTTGCGGCTTTGATACCAGCGGCGGCGGTATATGGTCGGGAGACAATGTAAACAACGTCCATGGGGTCATGAGCTTCCTTCCGAACGAGTTGTGCACGCTCCTTCATTTGACGCCACCTTCGAATTTCTTGGTATGCGGAAGGAATACAGGCCAAAACAGCTGCAACGATGCAGACGATAATGAAGATTTTCCGGGCGGTTATGGCAACATCGGTTACTCCGTCAAAGAAGCTGTTGATCCCATCGTTGTCATTGCAGAATGTCAGGGATTTTTTAGCGGGAATGGAGAGGACTGAGCTGTCAAAGCTGTAATTGCCCAAGTGGTCGTTGAGTAGTTTCTTGACCTCCTCAAAGGGCGACTTGATCACATATTCAGTAAAGTTTTCAACAGTAGCGAAGCTGGGGATTGAGTTGTTGAGTTTGCTAATGCTCGTGTCGACAGAAGAAGGAATGGACCAATCGTTCAGCTCGGCGAGAGAACTGTTGAGATTGAGGGTTGGGATAGAAGCGCCTAGGTCATTGATCAATGAAGTCACATCATTGAGAGCCGTCTCAAATGTGCCAACGACGCTTGTGATATCTGACTCCACAGCCTTGATGGTTTTATTTACTCCATCAATAACATCCTCAATAAGCACCGTTGCTGCCTCCACCACACCTCGTACAGCCAGGGTAATCAGACAGAGGTAGGTTTGGTACATCATCTTGAGGACAAAGATAATAATCTCTTCAGCGGCGGTGATAACGAGATCTAACATGGAGTTCAAACCACTGACGGCATTGGTGACACCGGCAGCTGTCAGCTCGTTGACTCCCCCTGCAAGATAGTGTGGCATCGATGCCATAGCACTGCCCATGGATTCGACCGAGGTACATGCAGAGAGGGCTTCGCGCTTGGCACTGGCCATGTCGCTTCGTATGTTACCGATGGCTAACAAAAGTCGAACAAGTACAAGGAGGATCAAAATTGTCCAGCGATTGATCCAAACTTGTGACAATCGGGCTCTTAGGCCGAGATAAGGTGTAAGTCCATCTGGATGAGATGGAATAATGCGTCCATCTTCTGGATTGTGTGCACCATATGGTGGAAGCAGCGGAAATATTGTTCGTGTGGATTTTCCAAAAACCATTGTGATAGGGTGACTGGCCTCCAGGGCCTTGGGAAGAAGTTGTTGAGCGGAGATCGGAAAAAAGTTCGAGATGTCACGGTCAAACCAATCGAGAATAGAAGAAGATTAGACGAGGCCGACAGAGAAAGGGAAGTATATTGAGTGAATTGATTCAAAGATCTATTCAATAAGCATGTTGTATCGACCGGCGATGAGTAATGAATGTCAAGAAATTCAATGAGACAGCAAGTAAACAAGGAAGCCTTGGAAGAGAGCAAACGCCGGAAGTCAAGAGATAAAGGCTCATGCAGGACTACATATAGGCCCTGGTCAAAAGCAGCCTGAAGAAGGTCTTTTTTAGCATTCTGGCG
The DNA here is from genome assembly GCF_028827895.1 of Penicillium longicatenatum. Classification (NCBI taxonomy): domain Eukaryota; kingdom Fungi; phylum Ascomycota; class Eurotiomycetes; order Eurotiales; family Aspergillaceae; genus Penicillium; species Penicillium longicatenatum. The sequence continues at coordinate 3,301,755 of NW_026643124.1, forward strand.
CTAACACGATCTACAAAGAAGCCGCCCATCGGAAGCAGGTAGCGACCCCGGCAAGTCACGAAACAACCAGTCACAGTGAGTCACGGGCCCATCGAAACAAAGAAAGCTGTAGAAATATAGACTGAAAACGTTTGGTTTGTTTCATCTACTAACAAAGCGCGTAAATCGCTCCTGTCATTGTAAAAACCACTGATGGATCCAAATATAGCCCCATGGGCGCTTAGCGCCCGTCGCTACCAGCCAATCATCTACTCGTCAGGCACTGTGGCTCGAACAAGACACCCGCTCATAGCAGTGGTGTGACTTACACCATATGAGTAGGCAGAAGTAATGTGTTTTAGATTCACTGATGTTGACTTCGTCTTTAGGATGTTGCGAAGTGGCTTCCAAGGTTGGAGTAGCCGTGTCCCATACGCCACACAGATGCTCCTTATCCTTTACCATGAGACTGAACACTACATTTTTACAACGAAAAAAACATTTGACTAGATATCTCGCAATTTCAAACACCAGTGACATGAAATGTTTTGAGGACATATCGCCTTGACAATAAATATGACATAATTTCTTGAGTCGACAATGGGATCCAAGGGACGAATCGGGTGATACACGTGACTCAATAGCCTGTCAATCACGTGTACTAGTCTACCCTACTTTCTCATGGTCGACACATTATGACTATGAGCTGAATCATATGCTCCAGAGATGCTATTGGGCAACTTGAAGCTAAATTAGTAAACGGTGGTCAAGAGCCTCTCGAAATATAGATACATGGAATAGATACCCATAGTTGTGACTAAAATCAAAGTCTCTTTGTTACATTGAAGGTCCCAGGATTCGTGAGTTGACAGTAACTCAGCATAAAGTGCAGCTCATGAAAGCAAAAATCTCGAATATGGGGATGGCCAACAATTGACGAGGGCCCTGTACTTGTCATAGTAAACATATCTAAGTGGAGGTTAAGTGGAATAAAAGCAACTTTCAATCAAGGTCAGGTCTTCTTGACGCGGGGCTTGGGACGATTGGATGTGTCGTACCGGACATGCTGCAGAAGTAGTTTATGTCTATCTAGATTTTCTTATTTATGAACGAAAGCTTCTCGATGTCTTTTGTGGGCGTTGAACGAATCAGTGAAATCCCCGCCAGAATCACCTTCCTTGTCGTCGACTGCGTCAATCTCGTCGCTAGTTTTGATTGAGAACTGGCCAGTGATAAAAGCGACGTTCAGGCCGAATTTGTCGTCGGCGATCTGGGAAAGCGCCTCGACTTTGGCGTCGACAATATCGTCGAGGGAGAAGTTGATAGGCAAACATTTCATTGATCCGAATCGCCATTCATCAATAACATGTTGGAGTTCCTAGCGGCGGCATGGTTTCGCTATCCGCGTATGTCGGTTGTAAAAGAAGCGAGCTGAGTATAGGTCTGTGCCCATTCCTCTTTGAGGAGAGCAAGAGCGCAAGTTTTTGTCTTGTATGGTGGAGAAGTGAGTATGAGAGGTAGTATAGTCTCGGACTTAGGGGTGGGTATAAGGTGCTTTGATTTTAATATTTGGAGATATTAGTATCTCCATGACCCTCAGCATAGAACTTTCAAGCTCAAATCAGAGAGACGAGGAAGCAGTATGCTCATTGTTGATAGACAGAAAATAGTGAGATATGAGACTGGTCAAAGACCGCTCGTGCGGTGCAAGCTGGACATCTTTAGTAGGCACCAGCGCTCACTACGTATAGGCTACATGATAACACAAGTAAAATGAGACCATAAAACGGGTTAGTCAGTGTCTATTTAACATAATTCCATTGTGGGTTAGGCAATTCAAAGTGAAGTGAAGTGAATTTAAGCGAAGTCAAGTGAATGTTACGACATGAAAACCGCGCTAGGAGAAATGGCGTGTCACTCATATTTTGAAATATTTCCAATTACCCTAAACCCCAGCGAAACGTCAAGCGAAACCTCAATTAGGCCAACGTTACGCGTCTGGTGTGCTGCTGAAAGGTTACTCCTGCACCCCACCCGACTGCATCAGATCGCCTTGCCACATAACGCGACGCGACAAGGAAAAGACGAGGAGATGAAGGATACTGCGCAAGCTGTTAGTGCGGCTGCGGCACCGGTTGGTGAGCCTGAAAACATTGAAGGTATAGGTATGGCTATCCCATAACATGGTGTTACGAAAGATCAATCAATCTAATGGTGAAGAGGAAGGCAAAGAAATCCATACCGCAGAGTCGGTCAGGTCACCAGCCAGGTCGTCGGGCAGCCGGCATGAGAGTAAAACTCATGCCAGAAACCGCAAGAAGCACCAGGCCCAGAAAGCGCGACGAAAGCTCTACAAACAGACGCAAAAGCGCCGTCGTAACGGTGACGACCACGTCGCCCACCCAGACTCCAACGACGACGACCCTAACTCCCCCGTTTGCTATGAAGCGTCTGCAGTGAAGACTTCCGGTTCCCCCTCCACCGGAGCCTCTCAAGCACATCCACAGAGCAAAGAGCCACTCCACTTCCCCGATTCCACTCCCCCCCTCATTTCTCACTTGTCCAAAACCAACGCAGCAAAAGGTAAACAAATATCTCGAAGCCTGAGGATCATCTTCTCCCCCAGTCCTTCCCTTGACTGCATATCATGAACATTTAGTCACGCACATAAAGAGCCCCACTGATCTCTATCTAGACAAGCTGCCTGCAGCTGCAGAGGGGTCGACGATGGGAGGCTCCGTTTCCGCCTTCGAGAAGGAGCAAGAGACAGGTAAACAAAGACTTCTTAGCCCTTACACTTTCATACTCACCCCCCTCTCCCTCCTCTAAAATACGTGATGAATACTCTCTAACCTTATCATAGCGGAGTCTCGACTTTTCGCCCTTCTCGAGGAAGGGGCTGACCACGTATCCAACAGTGGAGTCAGTTCAAGTGCTTTGTCTAGCCCTACGGCTTCTCCGAAAACCGAAGGATCCAGTTATCGTCGCAAAAAGAATGGAAAAAGAAGTAGAGGCAAACGCGAGACTCGCGCTGCGGCGGGGGATGAAGCCTACAAAGTAGAAGGACCACCTCGAGATGATCCTCATTTGAACGAGGACGCGTTGCAAGAGGAAGCAGTTCCTAACACTGACCTACCCAGCTCAGATGCGCAGACCACTGGAGCTCAGCAAGCTTCCCATATGGTTGTGCCAACTGCAGCACTTCAACCACTTTTAATTGACAAGTCGACTCAGAAAAAGCATCATTTGAGAGTTGTGAGTTCTCTCAAATTGCCCAGGTCTACGGCTGCGGCATCAATGGGTGGATTCTCGCATGGCGCTTCATTTCCCGCGCCTGACTTATCCAAGACACCTGGTCGCAATCCCATTCCGCCATCGGCTGGTGACCCGAAAGGCAAAGCCTCGGGCAAAAAGCGTGACCTGGCAATCACGGCATCAGCAGTCGGAACCTCGCAGAATGATTCATCTTCTGTGACTGGCTTGTCCAAAATGCTCAGCAGTAATATCGCCGCTGTAGAAGCCAGCAGCCCGAAGGATGGAAGCATTCCCAGTGCAGGAATTGCCAGCATGCTCGTGTCTCCGAAGATTGTGATATCAAAACCAGAAGAAGACACCCGGCGCGACATTGCAGAAACTCCCGATATGCCAAATTATCATGACTCTTCAAGCTCTCAAGACCAAGTGGCGTCTTCGCGGACTGCAGTGCCCTCGGGCAAGGGAATTGACAGAGAGCTATCGCTCTACTCTACCGCATCAATTCCTTCGTCTAGTGGATACTCCATGACTTCTATCCAGTCAGAGTCGCCCTACTCTACCGCACCAACTCCGTCGTCGAGTGGATACTCCATGACTTCTATCCAGTCAGAGTCACCCTACTCTACCGAACCAACTCCGTCGTCCAGTGGATATTCCATGATCTCCAGCACGTCCGCGACTGGGCAAAACACTCCTACCCAGAAGGGTCCTGTTTTCTGGGATATCACTACCGAAGGGTTTCCGTGTGCCAAATCAGGCTGTGATAAGACATGTGCCCAATGGGACGGTCAATCTTGCATTTGCCCTGCTTGTGGGCCTTTGTCAAAGATCAGATATTGCAAAAAGGAACACCTGCGTGAAGCCGTGCGGGAACATTGGCCAGTCTGCGGCTACTACCCGTTCCAACGCCATATCAAAAAATCCTCAATCCAGGATGAAGTCATGGCCGGACCGCCCATGATCCCGGCTATTGAAGAGAGTACTTCCCTTGAGCGTCATCGCCAGGCATTGTGGCTCAGCACTGCTCTGTCAGAAGGTGATTATTTTATCTTCAATGACCGAGCCGAGCGAATCAGGATGAGCCTAGCAGTAGGACATCCGGATGTGCGATGCACAGGAAAGCTCCTGTTGGCCGTTCAATGGTCCAGCCCAGCAGAACAGGACAGATTCCGCCGACTCCTTGCGGTGAGCCTTTTTGCCTCTGAGGAATCCGATCACATAATGAGCTACCTCTACAAAATGATCCGTGACAACCTTCTTAGTCAAGGATCATGGACACGCGAGGTGGAGGCGAACTTATGGGAGCAGTTATGGCTGGAGACCGAGGTGGACTTTCAGAGAGGTCTCACACACGCTTGCATCACCGAGTGGACTGGTGCTCCTCCGCGTAACTGCCCGGATTCATCCTGCGTCGCTGAACGCGAGAAAATGATCATTGATTATGGCATTCAGTCAGGCTTTGAACAGCTTTGCCAATTCATGGAGTCACAGTATTGGATCCTGCGCGCCAATCGAGTCACGCACCCCACCTGCAAAAGCATTGAAGGTCGGATCCTAGGGGAAGGATATGGTGATTGGGTTGCTGTGCAGGACCGACGTCTTTTTCGTCGCGGTGAGGGTTGGGATGGGGTTGGAACCGGTCCGATGGAGCATGAAGGCCGGAACTGACGTTGAGTGTCATTTCCTAGCCAGTTATGATGGTGGTGAGCTTTTTGCTGCTTTGATTTTATGTTTTATTTTTGATATTTTGATATTTTATTTTTTATCTCTTATGTGTCACTTTCAGTTCTGCTGCGTTATTACTTGAATACACTGCTGTTTTTGCTTTTCCTGCGTGTTTGCGTGTTTCCCTGGGGCAGCTGGTCTATATCTGGTTGACGGCATATCTCATGTGTTGGAACAAAGAATTCGCGACACATGCTACCAAACGTGATGCCCAGACCAGTATTTGAGCGTTTGTTCCTTTTTTTCTGCATTTTTGCGCACTTTTGGTTTTCTTCAGCTGTTGCGTTTGGCCTTATCAGATATTCCCTAGGATTGGATAACGTAGATTCCTACCTAGAATGGTAGATTTGTTGAAGTAGAGCAGATAATATAGATCATATGCGCCAGCTTTACGACACATGATTATAGAAACAATCAAATTTGGGTCGTCAATCACCGGGTACATTCCTACATACTCTCACCTCTTGGATCTATATGCGAGTCATTGTATAAAAAACATGTTCACTGGATATACTTCTTAAGACCACGCAGTCTTTCCTTTGCGCTCTCAAGAACATCGTCGTTCTTGCATACCGCAAATCGGAGGTAGTCCTCAGCGATGTGCGTGTTGGCATCGGTGTAGAACTCTGTGGGTGGGATCGCAGCAACGCCAACCTCGTGGATCAAGAACCAGCAAAGCTTGAAATCACGAGGGCGATTGGCGACATGAGGGGGGAATGGGTAGTCTGCAGGGAGCTTGACAGAAGACATATTGGCCAGGACGAAGTATCCACCCTCGGGATCCGAGTACTAATATGAGATCAGTGAAAGCCTCAAATAAGTTTGACTGAAACCAGAAAAGTGCACTTACCGGAATACCCAACTCATCAAAGATCTGACAGAAGCGCTCCATCTTCTGCTTCATGTCATTTCGACTCTCATCCCAGAATCCCACCTTGTCGGCCTGCTCGAAAGCAACAGCAGCAGCCTCCTGGAGAGGAGAGACACTGCTATAACAGATGCGGGTGTGTGCGCCAGCCACATACTTGATCAAATGCTCCGGTCCGATGAGATAGCCGACACGCCAACCAGTGGCATAGAAGGCTTTACCGGCGGAACCTACCGTGAGGGTACGCTCATACAGCTCGGGGGAAAGAGTTGCAATTCTGGTGAAAGGAACATAGAAGAGACGATCATAGACTTCGTCGGACAGAATAATCAGGTTGTGCTTGACACAGAGGGCACCAATGCGTTCGAGCTCCTCTTTCGAGAACACTTTGCCGACAGGGTTGTGACTGGACATGGTTAGTTAGAGAAAGGAGATCGAGGAATCGGATTCATACGGTGAGTTGAGAACCTAAACGGATTGTTAGCACATGATTTTCCTTTGTTCTATTTGGGAGTACTGACAATCATCCTTGTCTTGGAATTGATGGTGCTTTCCAGCTCCTCAAAATCGATCGTCCACTCGGAAGCAGGAGATGTCCTGGTGGCACCGTCCTTGGGAGGGTGAAGCGGAACGTAGCGAATCGTACCACCGGGCATCTCAATATTGCTAATATACCTGTGGACGGTACTGAGCATGCTGCGTAGCATCCAGAAAACCAAACAACACTTACTGGTCGAAGAATGGCTCGAAGACAATAACTTCGTCGCCGGGTTCAATGAAGCCCATGAAGGCGCTCAGCATTCCTGGTTGATTGGTGCCCTGTCAGCCTCTATACCATCTAGCCCCGCCGCCATTGAAGCTCACCCTCGTTGGCTCCAGTTGTAATCGAAACCTCTGTTTCGGGGTTCAAAGTCCTGCCGAAGAAAGGCGAATAGGCATCCGCAATGGCCTTCTTGAGACGAGGGCGACCCTATGAATTATGAGCCTAGGTTCTAATTGCCCATTATCCGTTGTCGTGCCTATGTACCTTGGTGGGGGAGTACTGGTTGCATTCCACTCGGTCGAGCGCGTCCTTTGCAGCATCAATCGCAAACTGTGGAGGGTTGTAGCCACTGTGCAGAGACACCGCCAGTTAGTCTTTATCAATTGGGGTCATATACCCGTTCCTGGAGTACGGTACTCACAAAAACCCTTGGCCCATGTTCACGATCGGTTGGACGGGCGACGCGGCAGCAGCCTCATTCACAATGGACCTGGAGACTCAATGTCAGAAAGCTATGTCCAGTGCTATGAGCTTCGTGCAGTTCATACCAGACATCCTGTCGTTGCCCCGCTACTCTCTTTGCGGGGCGAAAGGGATCGGGCCGCGGAGCAGTTGCCGACATTGTTCTCGCGCCGACACCGGGAAAATGGGGTAGATTGGAAAAGCGAGACAGTTGCGGAGAGACTGTAGATCGGGTCAGGGTGGAAAGAAGAGAAGCGCGACCAACAATCATGAGGGGAAGAGAGGGGTGGGCTGTCAGTATAATAAGGTGTGGTACTTGCGGAGTGCGAGTCATCCAGCACCAATGGCCAATGGCCAATGGCGTGCTCCGTCTTCGGAGTTCGGTGACTTCCCGCGGAGTACAGTATAAGACTTTCAGGGTTATCGGAGCCACCGACGATGCATTGGGCTCTACTTTACAATCAATCGCGGGATCACTTTACTATTAACGGCAAAGACTTCCTTGTTTTTCATCCCTATACGATTTTCCATCGTCCTTTCTAGACGAAACCTACTCTGACTATGGTAAAGTATGCCTGAATCAGGACTCCGTATAATGGACAACCTTGGGCTCAAACCTATTCTTCGACACAGAATGAGAGCACATCACAAGACAATTGAGACATCAGATTCCTTTATCGTGCCATGATCATTGGACAGTATTGGTGTGACGCTTCACATCCAGACCAAGGCATCAGAGCTTCGATAAGCGTATTACATAAGTCTTATCGCGACGCGTCTCCGCATTTAAATGTAGCGCTCGTGTTGACTCTTCATCAATTTTGATTTCCAGATTTAGGAGCCATGGTTTCTTGCCCGATTTGTCAGAAATCTGTTCCGCAGTTAAAGATCAATGATCATCTCGATTCCGGCTGCCAGAGCTTCGTTGAGGAGCCGTCTTCCTCCCCGGTCGAGCTATCCGCCTCTCAGAAAGCAGTCCCGAGCATATTCCAACCATCTTCCGCACGCAAATCCTCCTCCCAAACCAATTTGCCTAAAGAATCTCCATCTCGTCCCAGTGCACCGACCTCACGTCCTCTGAATGCCAAACGATCATTTACACAAGACACACCGATCCGAGAGAATGGTGCAAAGCAATCCGATGCAGACCCGGAACCGCAAGCCAAACGGCCCAAAGTCAATCCTTTCCATAAAGCAGCTCCGCTTGCAGAGCGGATGCGCCCCAAGAATCTTGAAGAAGTCTGCGGTCAAGAACTTGTCGGCTCCTCTGGAGTACTTCGCGGACTAATCGAACAAGATCGCGTTCCAAGCATGATTCTTTGGGGAAGCGCGGGGACAGGCAAGACCACGATTGCTCGAGTGATAGCATCCATGGTAGGGAGTCGGTTTGTAGAAATCAACAGCACCAGCAGTGGGGTTGCAGAGTGCAAAAAGATCTTCTCCGAAGCTCGTAGTGAGCTTGGCTTGACCGGCAGAAAAACCATCATATTCTGCGACGAGATCCATCGATTCTCAAAATCACAACAGGATGTATTTCTTGGCCCTGTGGAGAGTGGACAAGTGACCCTGATCGGTGCCACTACCGAGAATCCTTCCTTCAAAGTCCAAAATGCCCTACTCTCCAGATGCAGAACATTTACCTTGGCGAAACTCACCGATGAGAACATCGTCTCTATTCTTCAACGTGCTTTGAGGGTAGAAGGTCCCAACTACAACCCATCGGAACTGGTTGATGATGAGTTGATTCAATATCTGGCCCGGTTTGCAGATGGCGATGCTCGAACCTCACTCAACCTCTTGGAATTGGCAATGGATCTCTCCAAAAGACCAGGGATCACTACAGATGGTTTAAAACAGTCTTTGACCAAAACTCTGGTGTATGACCGCGCCGGTGATCAGCATTATGATACTATTTCTGCTTTCCACAAGTCTCTTCGAGGCAGTGATCCAGATGCCGCCCTATACTATCTGGCCCGTATGATTCAGTCCGGCGAAGATCCTTTGTACATTGCCCGGCGATTGATTGTCGTCGCGTCGGAGGATATTGGCTTAGCAGACAATACTATGCTCACCCTCGCAATCTCCACACACTCTGCTGTCGAAAAAGTCGGACTCCCAGAAGCAAGAATCAATTTGGCTCATGCGACCGTCGCCATGGCGTTGTCTAAAAAGAGCACCCGAGCATACCGTGGACTGAACAATGCCTTTGCCGCCTTGAATGAACCTGGCGTTGCGGGCTTGCCGATTCCCATTCACCTGAGGAACGCACCGACCAAGTTGATGAAGGAACTAGGCTACGGCAAGGAGTATAAGTACAACCCGAACTACGTGGATGGCAAGGTTGAACAGGAATACCTCCCAGAAGAAATTCTCGGACGTACCTTTTTGGAGGACTTGGATCTTGGTACTCAACGGGATCCCGCTCTTTACAGTACCAGGCACAGAAGCAACTGAGGTGTTCGAAACTCTATTCAACCTGGACCAAGGACAAGAGAACGTGCCTGTTGATTCGTACTATGCACCTAAGATTCACAGCCCCAGAGAAAAGAGTTCCACAACCCGAAGCATCAGCTCCATGGAAGCAATGAAAATCGCCTGTGGATTACACATGAACGGATGCATCTAGACCATGGTTGCAGCATTGAAGCTTTCAAGTATCCATGACCTGCTCGCTGACAGAAATTAACTTCTGAGATCAACGCGATGCCCGATCAGGAAGCGGCTCTGGACTCACACCTCGTTACATAAGCCCTCGTTCCTGCCTTATGTATTGAATACTTACAAAGTCGGCGTGACATCTTATCGACTCCTCTGTGCCTGTCACTCTATCTGGGCATCGGTTTGCATGGCCTGTGGTACGATCTGAATCGCTAGGATCTTACCTGCAGCTCTCTCGCTTTCACTCTCGTTTCTAATGCTCTCCCATGCTCCTGGTTAGCAGCGATCACTTTCATTTATCCAGTATCTCCACGTATCAAGGTACCATGGCGCAGAGTGGTGGAGTATCTGCCCAATCTCCACGTCCTCAGTCAGTGGGGTATTATTCCCCTCTCAATGGGATTCTTCTACCTGGTACCGTGAATTCTGTATGTTATGGTCTTCTATCCCAAGACTTCATCTTCAACTCCATGGCAAAACCATCTCGCGGAATGGGGAGCTTGCCGTGATTGATCTTGGCTGACATGGCTCCTCACAGCCCGGTCCGAGGCCTCTGGAAATGCCATCTCAACTGCCGCCGGTCTTTAATCGCACAAATCAGCTGTACAGCTCAACACCAAACTCCTGCCACTATGGACGATCACCAAATGGCTATGGCATATTTCCTAACCTCAACACTTCGCTCCCAGGCGATGGTCTGATAGCTCAACCTATTCAGTCTATGCCTCAGGCGATTCCTACGATGGGGTTCTATGACGGCCATCAAGACGAAACACCTTTAGCAACTGAATGGACGGTTCCTTTGACTGTCGCTACTTCAGATAGCTCCGGAACCATTCATGGACAGCCGTCACCTTCGGTCCCCAGAAGATCCCCATCTCCTCCAGCATGCTATGATTTTGTCATGGAAGACCCAACTAATCCACACTGTTATCGAGAAAAGCGATTTCGTTCCCGAAATGAACTCGATCAACAAAAAGAAGAGATTCGACATTTGAAAGAGTACGGTGGTGCATGCCTCTCGTGCTATCGGAGCAAAAAAAAGTGTGGGCCATCGAACCCCTGCCCACCCTGCCTGACAAACGGTCGCGAGTGTGTTCGGAGAAACCAGACATCCCTTCAGACCAATTATTTCTATCAAGTGTCGAGCTCCCCGTCTGTGAATCCGCATATTGATGAATTCCTTGACATATTGCAGCCCGGGCCGTGGGAGCTCGTGGACTCCATTGACGGAGCCTGCGATGAAATCTGCTTTGGCACTGGCTTCATTCAAGACCCAGGTCAACTATGAACAATTCAAGAGGTTGTGCAACAGGCGCACATCGATCTCAATCAGCACAGGGTTCTGGAAAAACATCAACAGGGAGAAACAATAGTATTATCAGAAGCGAGGGCTCACAAATAGCCAGTGACTCTGCGAAGGGATTCTCTCGTTGCTATGATTTTTCTGGTGAACATAACCATCGGATGAGATTTTAAAGATTTCGCGTATCAAGGAACTCGATACTGGTTTGCGCGTTTCTGCTTTGTTTACTGCTACTGTACATCCTTGCTCTTGGGTTTCTCTAGTTTGTTCTGCTCTAGCTATCACTTTGTCCATTTGAACGACATTCAATTAGTGATTTAGAACAACTTTGACGTATTAATTCTAAAATTCTCGGGGAAAGCGAGTGATACATGCTTTAAATCAGTCCGTCTCCACCCCCATTCCGCGTCGCCCAAAGAATCCTCTCCACCGCCCAAAACACTCCCCGCCGATCTTCCAACCCGACAAACTCCAGCTTAAACATTGTACGGCATTCCAGGTTCACATCGTGCCAAATCCATCATCATGGCCTCCGGCCAACCGTTCGCGTCACGCTCGTACGCCGGCACCAAAATCCCGGATCGCTCCGTCAACGCGAACGCCATGCCCTTCAGCGCCTCGTCGTTCTCCCGGCACCGTGGCCTAGGCGCCACCGCTCCAGCTGATTTTGGAGCTCCCGAAGGCCCCAAGCAGAGCCAACAGGCTGCGAACACCCCAGCCGCGCAAAGCCATGGGCCCGCGCAGGATGCGAATCCATTGAACCGATTGACGGAGGAGCAGCGTGAAGAGATCAACGAAGCTGTAAGATCTACCATCCACTACCTTACATTTCTCGTTTACCCTCTCTGCGATGATACGCACGCGATCTTCCCCTCCTGCCTAGCATGCGTACGCGAGGACCCAATTGGAGAATCGCTCGCCTGCGTTCATCGCGCCCAATAAACACAAAAAAAAAACAAGGCTGACATTACCTACACCAGTTCACCCTCTTCGATCTCGATCGCGACCGTCACCTGGACTATCACGAACTTCGCGTCGCTTTCCGTGCCCTGGGCTTCACACTCGCCAAACAAGAACTCATTTCCCTCCTCACAACCTACGGCGTCCCGCGTCCACAAGTTCAACAACAACAAGGTCAAAATAACCCCAATGCACCGGGGAGTCAGGTCTCGAAGGGCGGAAATCCGCAACACCCATCCAACCTTCTTATGCCGCTTTCGTCGTTCCAGGCTGTGACAGCGTTGAAGATTTTGGAGCGCGATCCACGCGATGAGATCCTGCGTGCGTTTGAGCTGTTTGACGAGGGTCAGAAGGGATTTATTGACCTGGAGGACTTGAGGCGTGTTGCGCGGGAGCTGGGAGAGACGGGTCTTGAAGAGGAGGAGCTAAGGGCTATGATTGAGGAGTTTGACCTCGAGGGAGTTGGTGGTGTCACTCGGGAGGCTTTCGTGGGCATTTGCTGGCAGTGATTAATCCGGCTGGCTGTGATATATTGACTGCACTGCATGGTTTCTTGTTTTGAAGGTGTTGGGCTTAAGTTGTTATTTCCCTTATCTTGTTAATGTGTTTTTCATGGTTCAATTGAATTGGCTTCGATTGTCAACTTTGCACTTCTCCGTAGACGACATCCTGCTACTATTCCCGGCAACGAGGTCTTCCAATTCCTGGCCGCGGAAAGTTAAATACTTATAGAGAGTCTATTACGGTTATGTTGCATGTGTTGTTCGAACGTCGGGAGGCCCTAGCACCTGCGATATATGACTTGATATTCCTTTGAGTTTGGTTTATCCTGCCAGGCGCCATTTTGTGCCATGGGTGATGTTGTCCTATTACAACTACTTAATCGGCGCAATATCATTCAAAACAATGGAAAACAAAGTTCACTTGAATAAGAATACTAATATTCACAATGATGGAAACCACGTATAAGAGCTAAAGGCCACGCCCAATCGCCAAAGAACTTCTTAGATCAATATTAACGCCCAAAGCCCAAGCCCCATCCCAAAACAGCATTACATCATGTTTCCCACCGCCCCCAATGCAAAGCCTGTAAAGCCGAATCCATGAAATAAGAAAATATGCAGAAATGAATCATCAGCCATACTGCGTACGTGGTGGAGGGACGTTCGGATACCCATTAGGATACCCGGCCCACTGGTTCGGAGCAGGAGGTCCACGCATCCCAGGTGGAGGCATTCCAGGTGGACCAGGGTACCGTGGCGGAGGGGCTTTGGCCATGCGTTGACGTGCTCTAGCTCTTCGACACCAGCTCGTAACGCAGTAGAGCAAGGCAAGAAGAATCAAGCATCCCACACCGACACAGACACCAATTACGATGTTCTTGTGGTCATTAATCCAGCCGCCTACGGAGGAGCCCTTGCATTGACCGTTGCTGCAATGGCCGCCAGAGTCACAGGGTGTGCCATCGAGATAATTCTGGTTCATCTCGATACAGGTTGAAGAACCGTATTCCTCGGCAATCTGTGGAGCGCCGCACACGATCATGCAGGATGGGGCATTTGTGTTTCCGCAGGCCCAGGACTCGTTGCTGTTAAGCATAGTACCCAGTACAGAGCGGCATTGGTAGTCGCGGCTTGTACATTGACCACTGGCGCAGGTGAGGCCCTGACCTGAAGAGCCGCACGTGGTGCCGTCTTTCTGGTATTGGTCGCTTGGACAGGCGCTGGAGTTGCCGGTGCATGTTTCGGCGATGTCACAAACGCCAGTACTGGCGCGGCAGACTGTGCCTGATGAGGAATACTGGCAGCTTGAGCAGCAGCTGTCATTCGAGTCATCGCAGACAGCACCAGACTTGAACTTGCAGGTTGTAGCATCGCAGCAGGCGTTATCATCGCAGGCTTCTGTACCGCCACAGTCGCAGTCCTCGCCCGCTTCGACGATGCCATTTCCGCATTGGCTACCAGTGATTGTTACGACCCCTCGATTATCGGTAAGACACGTAGACTGGATACTGTTGCGGCCAATGGCGGAACAGATGTTGCCGATTGTGCACTCTGAGAAGTTGGTCATAGACGATGAGGCGTAGGGATTCATGATGTATTGGGCGTTGGCGTTGCACGTCGAGGATGTCAATGGACAGCATTGGGATGAGGCCTCGAGCCCTCGGGCACATGTGGAGGAATCACAGTCATGGACAGCTCCGAATGTGTGACCAGTTTCGTGAGAAAAGATTTGCCATGTGCTGCCTGCGTTGCCAACCACGACATTGGCCCCAGAGACGGAGCTAGATCCATCGCTAGTCAAGTCGGAGGTGCACAGCTGACCCATCCAGGAGACACCGACTTCCGAATTAGTCGCACAACCCGTCATAAGGGTCCAGTAGGCGTTGCTATCCTGGTTATCTGCCCGCCATTTCGAGAACTCGTTGAGTCTCCAGGTAAGGTTGCCGCTGGGGCAGTCAACATTCCATGGAGTAGCTTCATTGTCCGAGGTCGGGCATGATTCCTTGTTGATGGTTAAATTGCGCAGACCGATAGACACGTTGAAAGACTCTTCGTAGAGGCTAGACGCGGTATTCACGATGTTGATCACGTAGTTCTTCGCAGCGACCTTGGCCGTCACGGTAGTGTTGTCAGAGAAGTAGTCGGTCATCTTGCAGTCTGTAGCCACTCCGATCAGCGCCACCTTTTTCGTCTTCGGACACCCGGATGTATCTCCGATAGTCGATTTCAAGTTCACGCCGCCCGTGTTACCTGAGATTCCACCAACATCAGACTGTCGTTTGCCTAGACCAAACAACGAATTCAACGACGTAACTCCCCACTGGCCCTCATCCTCTCCGACTCCGAAGGGAAAGATAGAATTGGTTAAATCAGCGTTGTAGTCCAACTTGTCAGCTCCACAGCCAGTCGAGGCCGGCAAAGACCGCCTTAGGTCCGGGTGCTCTGGCTGCATCCGAATCATATCGGAGTCACGGTATACGACCATATAATCTCGGTCTCGAAGTTCAATACTCGCATCGATCGGTCGCTTCTTGGCGGAGTAGGTCGACTGCAGCTCGATATGGTGTTTGTCCTGTCCGACACTGAACGCGCCCTCGAATAACGGATCTTCTCCATCTTGTCGGACTGTAACTCTGGCCCAGCCCGATGGCGTCCATCGGCCTTTCCCTGAACCCACCAACGCCCGACCGCGGAAGACCTTGTGTTCATGTCGGTGGATGGGCTCACCGTCGGTCAACGATCCGTCGGTGTTGATATATTGCACGAAAGCATCGTCGGCAAGAATGTCGTGGTTTGGCTCTAGCTCTAGTTTGACCCGAGTTCCGTCACGATGTAATTCGAGGGTAAGATCAAAGTGTGAAAGATGATATATTTTGTGTGCAGGGGTGCGGATGACGGCGTTGTCGATCGGAGTGACCTGGCGGATCGCTTCTGAGGCTTGAGATCGCGCTAGAAGAGCTGTTAGTGGGGGAGCTCATCGCCCGGGGCAATTGTTCGTACCTGTGACTGGCGATACCAGCGACACTGCGCCTAAAATGGACAGCACGCTGCGGAACCTCATTGCTGGAGGAGCAAGACAGAATCAGGGTCTCCCGATAGAGTTTCCAGGGTCTTCGGCTATGCGGAATCGCAGGGTCGTAAGGGGTCCACCAATCTCCACACAAGTTCAACTGAAACGAAAGACGAAGTGAATCGTGAAGAAATAAGTAAGAAACTAGAGATTAGCCATCATCTTCAAATTCACGGCGGACTCAGCCCAGTATTGGCGCCAAGCACGGAAGAATCCAATGGTAATAGACCGCGACCTAATTAGGGCGGGTCTTGGCAAGACATGGGGGCTTAGGATGTGTTACATAGAAAAGAATATGTATGCCTAGCGTGTACTTGGTCTCCACATCGTTTCCATGGTTTCTATACTAAAGATATACCATTGGAACCAGGCTTCCTTGTTACGCTGGTTCCGGGGTCCATCGAGGTTAGCAGTCAGCCTCCGCAGTACTCCACACAGTATTCTACGAATATTGCGTTGTACTCGCCAGGTGATATAAGATTGATCAGACTCGTATGTGCAAATGTATCAATCCATGGATTCGTGGTACAATCTATGTGCTAGCTGTGCAAAATGGGGAATCGCAGCGGAACAGATCTCACACTGAACACTAAACAACGATTCCTCTTCGTCGTCTTCGTCACCCCATTCTGGCTGATCGTTAACCCCGTTATCTGTCTGGTCCGGTATCTCCGGTTGTGGAACAGGGGCGCAGGATCCTGCATCTCCTAACCCCACCGTCCAATCCCTGAGCACCGTTTCTTGTTGTCGGAACATTTTGCCTATGTCACGGCCGCTACTTTGCTTTTGATCTCCCGCACTCTCCACCAAGTTGGTCACAGCCACATTGATCAAACTCAGATCCCACCCGGACTTCTCAGGATTGAGTTTCCGGAACATGCTTAAAAGACTCTCCTGAACGAGTCGTTCGGCCAGTGCATCCAGATTCTCGTCCAGATTGAAGATAAACCCCGGGAGAGGGGCAGACCGAGAGATACGATTGGCATTGTAGGTTCGGACCCCGTCAGTCTCGGGAGCATTGCGAGGCCGCGTAGATAGACGCAAAGTTCGCGGGTGGGCCAGCCACCGCGAGGTTTCCTCGCTCTTATCCAGGAGATCTGTCCGCATGCGCCGGATCAGACTTGCAGTAAGAACCACGAGCTCACGACGTACATTCTCCAGGGTATCAAATCGGCCACGGCCGTAAGAGTCCTCAATACTGATCTGAGTCGGCAAATCTCGGGCTTCGAGGACTTCGGTATTGTCCACTCCGTGCAGAATGCCCCAGATGCGCATGCCAATTCCTTTGGCCGCACCGGGCCCACCCAGCGTTTTCTCGAGCATTGCCGGGCCCATTTCTGGATATAGACGGACATCTCGGACCGTAACCTCTTTTTCTCCCGAACTCACCTCTGTAACGCGAGTTCTCAATTTCTGGGCAAGTCGTGATCCTATCCCGGGGATTTTGCGGATCTCATGGTTATCCATGAATTGGGTCACATTGCTCTCAGTGTCATCTCCAGCTACTGAGTATGGTGGGAGCAGAGTAGTCTGGTTATTGGGTTTGTGAACACTTCCTACTAATTTTGCCAGAAGTTTGGAGGTGGAAACCCCTCCTGTAGCTGTGAAGCCTTTCTCATGCTCCATCCTCTCTCGGAGATACTTGAGCAGATGCGACGCGATCCCCAACTTCATTTCCAGGGAAGACGTGTCACGTGTAGAAACTGGTGTCTCCTTGGTCCTCCCTGGGGATGTCAAGCCCATAAATGTGGTCGCGTCGTAGGCAAATCCAATCGTCGGGTCCTTGGGATCCAAATGGAAAAATGAAGTTGATAGATCATTCGGATTCAATAAGTTCACGTTATAATCAATCATCTCGGTGACATCCAAAGAAAGCTCATCAAAGCCTAGCCTTTCCACTCGCCCGCCCCAGATGAAGGCGCGAATGAAAAGGTAGAGATCCTTTGATGCATCGCGAAACTTGGTCAAATCCTCGCCTAGGACAATTACCACGTCGGGACATATTCGCTTGGCGTCTTTGATTAGCTGTAGCTTATGCAGTCCCCGCCGTCGAGCTTCGTAATTACATGTCACGATGATCTGCTTTTGTTGCACAGCCAGCGGCAAGGACTTCAATGCTGGCTGTTCCACTTCGAACACCGAAGCATAGAAGCAGTCGTAATCCTAGATGTGTTAAGAGTGGATTAATAGATAAGGAACGTAGCATTGCTCACTAGGTGAAGAATGGTTCGACGGTCATTACGTGTCGGTGTCGAAGCCATGTCATCTCCATAGGGATTGAATGATTGGACAAGGTTTCTGTGTTTGACCGGGCGTGGAGATCCATGAAGGTGTAAAGTTGTGGAAGCATTTGCTGATCTTGATGGCTCCGGTCGGGTGTGGCTGGTGAAATGTGGCTGACCTACGTGGGAGACAAACCTACTCCGTACAGTATTCGTTAACAATGGTAGTTCGAATGAGTAAATGAATTAGGGCTTAGTTACATGTCCCTTTCGCAAGACCTCGTATCCTCCAAGATTTCGAAGTTCAAGTGCTTCTTAAAACACACTTTGTTATATATTTTGTCCCACACCGTACCCAATTCTCCACACGATTGCAAAAGCAACTTCAAGAAGCTTTTGTCGTGCTATGGACTGCTACCTAATTTATTTATTAAATTGACCTACAGCCCTTCATGTCCTGAGCATCCTTAGCTCAGTGAATTTAAAAATCTTTGATCCCTGTAGCCAAAACTTAGATTATCTCATCACTCCGAAGGTTCTCTTCGTTAGCTCCCAAGGTCCCTGCCAAGAGCCATAAATCAGTAATCAGATAAGTTTAGCTTGACACATTCACCTCAGAATGTGGGAGAGACTAAGTTTAAAGCGACAATACAAAGATGAAGGAGATGATGGTATCAAGAAGAGCGCAGTCCAATTGCGAAGAATGTCAGTGATCACCTTACAAGGTATACTATGCACAACTAAGCAGGCTGTTGACAAAAGCAAAAGTGCCGATTTTCAGGTTCTTCCACTTCTGCTAGCTGGATTCGCAACCTATCAATTGGATCGAACCAACATCTCCAGCGCGCTGACAGGTGGACTAGCATCTGCCATCTCGGTGGACCAAAATACAATCAATCTGGGGAATCAATTCATGTACATTGGAGTGATTGTACTTGAAATCCCATCAAATATAGTTCTGCACAAGGTAAGAGATACGCAGTCTTAATATAGATTCATTGCAATGGTATTGATCACAACGCAGATTGGTCCCCGCTGGTGGATTGGCGGCCAAGTGTTTATATTCGGCGTTATCGCCGCCCTGCAGATTTTCATCCGGAATAAAACTGGCTTTCTTCTCACAAGAGCCCTTCTAGGGCTTGCGGAAGCGGGATATATTCCTGGGGCAATGTTCACTCTGTCAACATGGTACACGAGAGAAGAGATCACCAAGCGCATTGCGATCTTCTTTTTTGGGATGTTCGGTGGCACCGCAGTCTCGCCATTATTAGGAGCAGGACTGTTGAGGCTAGATGGCAGAGGTGGAATTTCTGGATGGCAATGGATCTTCTTGGGTAAGAATATCATTTTTTCCACAGTTAATGATTGAGCACACAGTGACTAATGCATTTCTAGTGGAGGGGATTTGGTCAGTGACCATCTCTCTAATGCTTATGATTCTTCTTCCAGAGAGAAATAAGTATCAATCAGTATCGGAAATTGAAAAAATTGACTCACAAGAGACTCAAGACGCGCAACGCACGACTGGTCAACGGATCCCGTTGACGATTGTCTGGCAAACGTTGACAAATGTCTACAAATGGCCGCATTTTCTTGCAACAGCTTGTGTGTTTGCTACCTGGTGCCCTCTTACAACGTATACGCCGAGCATCATTATGTCCTTGGGGTTTACAAGGGTTCAAGCTAATGCACTGGCTGCGATTGGGTACTTGATGACTCTACCCGTTGTATTGTTCTTCGCCTGGCTGAGCGACAAAACGAAAAAGCGTGGCTTTATGGTCATGATTGCCATTGCAGCATACCTAGTTGCGCTTGTTGTTCTTAGACTCGTGCAGCCCCTTGTCGGCCGATGGAGTAAATTCGGACTCTGGACAACCGTGAATGGCCTAGCCGTGGGATATCATCCAATACACAATGCATGGATCCAGATGAACTGTCAGAGCCCCGAAGAACGAAGTATTGCAGTTGCGTGAGTCGAATATACCCGCTACTACCCCAACAATTACTGACTGTGCCTAGAATGTGTACGTTTTTGTCAACTTCCCCGTGACTAACATCAAGCTAATTCCATATCAGTTGTCATGACGGCCACTAGTGGCCTTATGGCTGGCACTCAAATATTTCGCCAAGGTGAATCATCGGAGCTATACCCAAAGGGAATCATTATAATGATTGCGCTAGTTCTGGCAGGACTTCTGTTGACGGGACTCCAGGAGCTCATATACTTCATCCAGAATCGGAACACACGGAAGCGATCTGACTCTGGACAGCTTAATATACTCTGATAGAGATGCACTTCGCGATTTTATGTACAGGAATTATGAGGCTAGGATGCGCCATCAGGCGTATTTTCACCTACGCATAAACCCACTCGTGATAGGTTCTTTTGGTCGTCGTCCACGCCTACTATGATCATATGTTTCACCTGGGGGACCGAAGAATAAGCGGGCGTTTTTCGCTCCGCCACCATCCATTGCAAGCCTCAATTCTCGCTCTCGTGCTCGTATCCTTTTGCTCTGGGCTTTACTGAGACGCCTTTTCTTGTCTTTTTCTGCGATTTCTGCACGACTCCTGCCGGTAAACAAGCTTATGAGCCAGTCCATTGTAGATATACCAGACGCTTTTGTTTAGGGGAAATGTCAATGTGTCACATCAAGACAACTGATAAATTCCGCATGGGAAGTTAGGAGCGTGCCACTAAACAGATGCCTGGGCCCTGGATTTCTGAAAACTTCAACGTTGGATATCATTCAATAAAGATATGTGGCAGAGTACTCACAGTGGGGGTAAGAGACCTCCGAGGATGATAATGATTGCTTGTGGAAGATTGTGACCTCGAGCGACAAGACGCTCAATATAGTTATGAGTAAGTAGATTGACCCAATTGTATGTGAAGGTTTGACAATATTTGATTGCAAGTTGAATCCTTCATTAATCCAATATCTCGGGGTCGAAAAGCAAGCTGACACATTTCATACTCAGGGGGGTTTTGTCCGACCAGGTGCTGGGGCGGAGCATTTACGCATGGGCCTCATCTCGCTAACCAGTGCGGTTTTTTGTGCCCTGTGACAAGAATGGCAGAACGGCGCGCCAGGTGGGTCTATGCATGAACCCAGCGCCTAGCTTGATTGGATGCCATATCGAATGATTTGGGGCCAAAACGTCTCACCACCCCACCCGGATAGCCCCTCAACTTCATGATCAAGTCGATAATAATTGCAGCTTTGAAGTCGAATCACAACAACATATTCTAATTCATTACGTCTCACATTAACGCTTTTGCACATTTCACTGGGGCTCGGGCGAACTCTCCACGTCGAGCATACATAGTCGCTAAAACAGGCCACCCTTGTCGCTGGTGGGTCTTACTCTTTCCATTATAACGTTGCGCTAGCAAAATGCCGGGGGTCCCCACCAGTAGAGCATGCGACAGTTGTCGGAAAGCAAAGAAGAAGGTCCGCGCGCTTGCCAGGAGCCTCTCATAGGACGTCGGCTGACACATAATCTTAGTGTGATGAACTTCAGCCCTGCACCCGATGTGTCAGGCGTCAGCTACAGTGTATAGGAAGTGGCTTGCGGCGTTACAAATTCCAATCTGCTGAGTTCCCACAGGGAACATCTGCAGTCGTACCCACAAAACAGGGGCCGAAGCTTCACATTGCGCAGGTACCCAGCGATACTCTCACCACATGGTTTGTCAATACGTTGGAGATTCAGGATGTGCGCTATGATATCACATACTATGGACCGTTTCTCCGAGATCTACCCCGACGATTCGGGTCTAGTCCGGTTTTAGATGCTGCTGCGACGGCACTGGTCTCTTCGTATCCTTATTTCCAGAAACAAGATGTCCCACCTGCTGTTCTGGTCAAATTTGGAAAGGCATTGAAAGCGCTCAGAGAGTGTTTGAAAGATCCTATTAGTGCTCGATCTCCTAATACGCTTTGTGCGATTTATCTCATCTCTATCTGCCAGGTATGCTTCAATCGATAAGCTGTGATTCCGTGGACTAACCTGTACTGTCAGAGCTGGATTGGGACCTCACAAAAGCAGCGATCTGGCCATGCAGAAGCTATTACGCATATTCTCAGAATTGTAGATCTAAATGAATATCGAAGTGAATTCGCACGAAATCTACTGGTCACTTTATGTGCTCCTGTGGTATGTTACCAACACTGACTGTTTCGCCGTTTAGCTCTAATTGTTTTAGATTCTGGAGGGCATGCGAAATCCTCGAATTCGAATGGATAAGCAGATCTGGGACCAAATAATAAGTTTTTTCTGCCAAAATCCGTCTTCACCAGAGCACAGCAGCATCCCCCGACCAACCACAAGTCTGTTCTCCATTGCGATGTTCCCCGAGTACATCCACAACCCCTCTCCATATCTCCCCGAAATTACCCAAGCCTATTCTCAACTGAAGATTGATGTTCAAACCATGCATGCATTCCAAAATGGCGGCTTCTTATCCTCATTATCAACAGTTCACCAGTCTCGGTACCTAGCAGCATATACCGTGATCTCCTCCCTGACTCTCACGTTGAACAATATCCTCCATGCATTTAATCCATTTGACACCTTACTTGCCAATGACTCGGGCTTCTTTGTTCAACAAATAATCGAGGGAGCTGATTTCGCCTCCCGCGACCGTCCACTTGGTGCCGCCTATGTTCCCTTGTGTCTCATTGTTGCTTTGGCTGCGGCAAAAGATCCCGAGCAGGTGACGCGTATCGAAACTACATTGACGGATTATCAATCTGACTTCAAAGCACTGGAATGGCGGAAGTGTGTCAGGTGGCTCAAGACACTGCTGGAAAATCTTCATTTGCACAGAGGCCTCACCGAAGCCGGCTTTGATGTGGATACTTCTGAGTTAGGGGTTCCCGGGGGATGTGCTATGATGTGATGACTAGGGATGATATCGATTAAAGCTAAGCCTATTCTCTGGAGCGACTTGGCATATTCGCTATTAAGTTGCAAGAAGAGTAATAAATTGATATTGTAGACATCGACGACCCTCAAATATTCTCATAAAATTGCAAGTTTGGTATCAGCTAAAGTACATATCATATCATATCACGTTGCGTAAAGTGTCTTCTCCAAGTCACAGAGCGAAGCTGACGGCGGAATCAATCATCTCCTCTTGTTCCTTCGGCCACCCGAGGAGTTTCCCAGTAACATAAATGTCATGCGGTGCACCTGGTGTCTCTAAAAACTCGATTCGATTGCTTGGAATAGCACGCATCGCATCCGTGAACTTTTTGACGCTGTCACAGAGCACTTCAGCACCCCCTGCTTGAGCGAAAATAGGGACTGGAGTCGCGAATGGGTGGAGCGCTGGCGAAAGATACGGGTCATCTAATCGGACGGTCTCCGGGGGCGCAAATGCTCGAGCACCCCAGGCAGCCATGTGGCCATCGCAATAATCGGTCTTCTGATTCCTATGATTGTGGAAGGCTTGTGAGTCCCCTTCGAAGCTGTATTCGACCGAAGGTGAAAACAAAAGACATGCTTTAGGATGTGCCTGGTCGGTGGGCTTGAGATCGAGGTAATCTTGGGAGACGAGATAGCGCAGGAGGGCCACTGCAATAGTTGCACCCGAAGAGTCACCAGCGAGAACAATTCGAGATGCAGAGATTTCAAGGTTTTTCACAAGGTAGAAGTACGCTGTCACGGCGTCTTGCATAGGCCCTGGGTACGGGGTTGGATTTTTCCCACCGGCAAGACGGTATTGTACCCAGAACGATCGTGTGCCGGGACCTAGCTTGCTGTTAAGCATGGTTGCAGTCTCGCCGGAATCATCTGGCCGACCATCCAACCAGAGAAAAGAGCCTGAGTGAAATGACAACACGATCAAACTTTGGTCATCAGGATCGGCTTTCTCAGGCGGGGCGTCGGGGTACCAGGTGCCGCCAATTCTCTCCGGCTTAACGGTCTGATTCATGAAGGCACCAGGATATGATTCCTCCGAGGCTGGCTCTATGATAACCCACCGATCCCCGAGCTCCCCTGCCTCCATGCTGAGAGACTGTGTAAAACCGAGCTCGGTAATAACGCCAAAAGCCACTTTCAAGATTCGCGATCGTAATGCTTGGCGATATGACCACGCTGGGCTCTGACGTAATGAGGCCGGGATGTAGTAGATGCTGTAGCAGAAACCGACAAATGAGACTCGCACGATGGATAGCAGGGCCCAGATGGTAAAGCCTGGTTGACGTGTACGCCAGCCGCTAGGGACCGCATCATCCTCTGCATATTCCGCCATAACGCAGACTAAGATCTGTGGTACGGAGATGAATCAATAATGATTGATCGGAGTAAAATGGCAGCAGGTAACCATTTATACATTTGATCGGATCGACGCATCCATGGACCCGCTAATCTTCGTAGGGTAACCACCTGACGGTACGCTATCCCTCAATGGGTAACCATCTCGAAGCCAAGCTAAACCTTATTAGGCAACCATCGTGAATGAATCTTGGGGGCTTAACATCTATCTTGAATGAAATTTGGGGATGTATTGAAATATCGATGCTTTTGAGGAAATTGCCCTCTTGGCGGCATTCGAGCTGCAAGAAGGGAAAAATGCAGCAAAGAGACATCAAGACGACAGCCACATCGACACATAGCTACAGCACACCACAGTGCACCATTCATAATAGCCTTTTCTCCAGACCTATCATTCCCGGGGCTGCCGAAAAGCTGCTATTAGATCGATGCATCTCGTAGCCAATGGCCTTCAATCAATGTTAAACATATGTCCAAGAGAGAAGGAGCGGGGTATGTCGGACAGCCCGATATGGTGGATTGCATATGAAGTCACGGAAATAATCAAGAGATACAAAAGATTGAAAATACTTGAAGTTCAATGTGTAGTCCAAAATGGTCGTTGACTAGACGCAGTCAGTTGGCGCCGCCTCATTTATGAGCAGTTACGCAAAGACCAAACAGCCCAGGTTGTGCAAAAGAGTGCCGACTTTCGTGATATCTTCCATATGGAAGATGGTCCCTTGCAGAAGGAGCGTGATAAAAATTTGCTAACTGAGAATCCTGCTAAGGGGTTTCCATCCTTATTTGCGGATCCGAGCATTGAAGAATTTCTTTTAGGCTATGACTTGGCTCGTCGCTTGGGGAGAGCATGATAAACCACCAATCTGGAATTCACTCTAGTTTGGAAATTTTGGAAACGTCTATCTACACTGGCTCAGGCCGAGTCTGGTTTGTATAAAGTGCAAAGAATACCAAGCATGTATACTTGGAGAATGTTACATGTCATTAACTATCTAAGGGGAAAAGAACAAAGAATTAACAAAAATTGAAACCAAAGTTCTCGGCAAATGAACCATAAACGCCTTGCCGAGTCGAAGAAAGAACGCATATAATCGCCACACGGGGGTAATGCTAGTACAGGTCGTGAATCGTGCTCATTAAGTCCATGCAGAGATCTTCAGTCATTTTATTCCGAAAATGTCTTATCATGAGACAGGGGTATGTTCTGATGTGGATCCAGAATCAACTTCTGAAACAACGGAAGTACGTATAGGACCCCGGGGAGTAGTGTCGTGTTCATCTTCTGACTCTGGATGACGGGGCTCGGTGGGGGTTACTGGAGTTACTGCGATGGGGCTAGCGACGTCGACGTGAATAGATGGCAGTGTAGTCAACACCGATGATAGCTGACGAGGTTCGTCAGTGCGCCCCCGGGTTGGGCTTTCGTACGCGGGTGCATCGCCCCAGTCGAGATGCTCGTATTCAGGGGGTGGCTGTATATTAAGGGTTCCGAGGTCCTCCTCCGCTTGTGACACTGGGCGACTAGACCCGCGTGTAGACGTCGGACCCAGGATAAGTGGATCAGAGTCAGTTCCGCCCGTGTCAGTGGTCATAATTGATGATGCTAAGGACTCAACGCGGGAGCGGTAGCTGGTAGATTGCCGGTCCGTCAACGATGGCGACGATGCGTTCACAGCGGCATTCTCCAGCAGAGGCTGATGGTCGGATTCGTGGGAATCCGCCCGTAGGCGGGATCCATCATGGCGAACGTGGCCGATAGAAGCGTAGCTGACACTGGAGATTCGCCGGTCCCGCTCCCGGGATTGGTGTTCGGCGATGGCGGTAGCGGCACTTAGCGAGGTGTTGCTGGAACTTGGCTGGTGACGACGAGTGCTGCGAGCGCGAGATTCAGCGGCAAGCTCTTCAAGACGGACTGAGTCGCCACGAGCTCGTGCTGACCGTCGCTCTTGGCGTCGGGCCTCCCGATCGGCAAGTTCTTGCCGACGCTGTAGGCGAATTTGGTACAATGACTCCATTTGGTCCTCGCGACGAGCCTCTTGCTCTTCCGACGTTTCGGGGAATTCGACCACCATATCCATGCCTTCGCGCTCTCCTTCTCGTCCGATGATTTGCTCGGTCGGCTTCGGACTCGGCGAGTATGCGGGTAGAGTAATGATCGATCGAATCGAGGTCTCACGCTGCACACCAGCGGTGGTCGTCATTTCTGGGTTCGTGGCTCCTGCGCCCTGGTATGCTGTGTCCTGTTCTCTATTGGCTGCTCCTTGGCTTGGAACTTGGCCATAAGAGGCACTTCCGGGATGCCATTGTTTCCATTTGCGTTTGAGAT
Organism: Penicillium longicatenatum; assembly: GCF_028827895.1. Taxonomy (NCBI): domain Eukaryota; kingdom Fungi; phylum Ascomycota; class Eurotiomycetes; order Eurotiales; family Aspergillaceae; genus Penicillium; species Penicillium longicatenatum. Next base: position 3,328,143 of record NW_026643124.1, read on the forward strand.
ACTTCCCGGGAATATACTTCGGCTCAAAGTGCCGTTGACGAAGGTGTCGGGCCAGGAAAAAACCCAGCGCGCATAGAGCGAGAACGAAAACTATCACCACAAAAACCTAAGAATTTCAAGTCAGTGGCGAACGAGGAAAGAGCGACCGATGACCATGTTATCGGATGCCGGCGGATACTTGAGACGAAACCTACGATGATGAAGATGCTGTTCTTGTGGTCGATCGAGCGTTTCCGTGGAATGTACATGATGGGCAGCAGGCCCTAGAGATGATCGGAAGACATGAGATACCTCCCCAGTTTCAATAGGAGTGAGAAAGTCGAAAAGCGGAGGGCTGAGGGAACACAAAGCGACTGTCAGCCACAGCATTTAATTAATTCTAGGCGCAAGTGGAGTAACCGCCAGCTCAGGCACATCAGTGGCTATAATTATCCTGGTCAGTGGAGTGACCAGTGAGACGATGGCGTAGACCAGTGGAGCCGAGGCCGGTGGATACGAAGATCGATCAATGCCAGTCCCGGTGGGCGCCTGAAAGGTCGGTGACGATCGTGTCTGCTTGCGCGTCAAAAGTTGCTGGCACGTCCCTCTTCAGGTCTCACCCCAGAGATGATCCTCTTTTTCACGGGAGATCCGCGTAGTGGAGTTCGACCATTTGTGCGAGACTTTGTCTTGCTTAAGAAGCTCGTCATTGGCGCTCGTGGGGGGGGAAGCCCTGCACGAGCAGTTGGTAAGTAAGGGTTCTGATCCGCGTCGTGACACCAACCACCGCCCTTGCTTTCGATTACTTTCAATTGAGAGATTCGACATCTACAGCACCGTAACGCCCATGGAAAAGAATTTAATTACACTGACACTAGTGCCTTATCTCAGGCGTGAATGAATTTCTTTTCAACCCTAGGGGATATAATTATCCAAATTTCGGAAATAATCAACGCAGCCGATCGCAATACAAATTCTAGGAGCGCCTAGGTGAGCTTGGCAAATCTTCGCAAGTTTGAAGCTTCCAAATTATAGCCACAACCTCATGTATGTGGCTCCCAAAAGTCATGTGCTCTCCCGTCACCTAGGGATGTCGCCCTGGAAAGTCCTAAGTCGTTATAAGACTAGCTAATCGATCTATCGAGTGGGTCTAAACCCCCTTTGATGTTAAATCCAAATGCATTTGGGATCGCATCTAATCGAACCGCTATCGGTGGTTAGAGGTTTCTGATGCACTTGGGCATCCATGCATCCCGATATTCTTCCTCGCCGTGCATTGATGGTGATATTTTGGCCCTAAAATACATGCTTGCAAGTTGACAACATTGCTGGATACCCAAAATTTCAATACACTCCAGCGAGTTTGTCGTAAATTCTTTTGACAAATCAAAATAAATTGTATGATGGTATTTGACCCTCCCCTTGAGACTAAATGACCCTTGAGTAGTCACGCAGCGAAAATTGCTACACGTAGTCGCTGGATAACAGCTCACAAACACAACCGATGAATGCAGACCAGCCACAATTACATGGGCTGCTTCCAAATTGCGAGGTAGATCTGGCTCCAGCGGCTGTGAGGCTCTAGGTTCTTGTAGACGGTGACCAAGCACAGAGGGAAAAAAGGGAAAAGAATCAACACATGCCCAAGCTAAATCATGTTGACCTTGAATGTGTGCGCGCCTTACGATGCAGGAAAGCAGGGGGGAAAACGAACAACAACTTAGGGTACACCATCTGAGAAAAATCAGAATGACCACTCTCATTGGAATGACTTCCTGATGCAAGTGCTCTCTGCTCTCGCGGTCTATGTCCGGAATGCATGCTGCTAAAATTTCAAGCTGCCAACCGGGTTGGGAATGACAATCCAAAGTCATGTCCTGTGACCTTCTGGAGTAACAGGTACAGTTACAGGTACAGCTTGATTTAAATGGGTTTGACTTGGGTGGGAATTGCGAATCGATAGATCTGTGAACATATGAATGTTGAAGCTCAACAAATCCTACGTGTAGATTTACCCTTGACATATATCCCTTGATATCATTTTCTCAAGTCAAACGTTGGCAGCAAATGTATCCATTCCAGATATGTCACTATGAATTCACCCGAACTTATATCCGGATCTTCAATGGTTAGTGACCTTGGGATTCGACTTACCTTAGGTACAAGCGGTAAATATCGCCGCAGATTTATGAGCCGATACCAGGTAAACGACCGAGACCCTGACCCACAAAGTCCTCGGGATTGCACAACATGGGGGCTGATCTTCTCTATGTGAGCCAAGCACGCCCTATTGAAAGCCACATGATCCAACGATTGGCGTGTATGAAAAATTTGCTGGCATCTACCAAACATTGGGTGATTCCCTAAAATGGACTTTCGCAGCCCCAAGACCATCCTTAACGAACGTAAACCAAAGAACAATTGTGGCAGGACTCCGAATGACCAAGCTATAGATATAGTCTACGAATAATCATAAGCAAGAACCTTGGGAGTTCATGTTGCATTGAAATATATTAAACCTTGGCATGTAAAAGAGTCATTGTTCCTAAGACTCGCCCGCGAAGAAGATCAAGAAGCTAAGCAAAGGTAGAGTTTCCTTCATCATCACGCTCTTCCAATGTTAATCGACGTCGTCCAAACAGTGACCCCACCCACGAACCCCCGGATTCCGGGGTCTCCAACCATCGCATTTCCTCGTGGAGAAATGCCACGCGTAAGATCATCTGCTCGCACGGCATGATCGCATTGTGGCGGCGTCGGGTGTTTCTAAAGAGGAATCTCCCGCTTAAGGTCCCGGCGCGTCGCCTATTCCCAGCAAAGATCGACACATGTACTACACATGTTACTAGTGTACTCGAATAGTCCAATAAGCTTTCGATTTCTCCCATTTACCCCTCTACGGGACTATTCAAGTTTTCGCAACGCTACATCACCAGGTCTTGTCAGCCTGCCCTACTAAATTCCCATTGCAGGTAATGCAGCACTTTGAGCTAAGTCGGCCATGCTATATGTACGGGTCCCGACTCTTCGAAGATAAAACGCAATTTTTGCTGAACTAAGGATTAGTCTGCAACTCCCTGCGACCTACTGCAGCCTTGTGGGCCCTATACTCTCTCCGGCCCTATTTTCCTACTCCATTGAAAGATTTGCTCTAGCCAGTCGTGCAATTTCTGGACAGCATCGACCCAATAGTCGCATTCAAGATGGCGACTTTGAATTTTGCCTTGGTCAACAACACCGGCTCCAGTAAGGCTTATGCTTATATCACTGGACAGGCCATCGACAATGGCAATGCACTCTTTCTATTACAATCGGATGGCAAGACAGCCTACTACCCGACATCGCCGTCGTCTACTACCACTGCCCTAGCTCAAAATTGTGCCATCTCTCTTGGAGCATCAGGCACTACAACGACAGTGACGATTCCACATTTAGCCGGTGCCCGGCTGTGGTTCTCGCGCGATGCTACCCTCACTTTTTACTTGAACCCTGGTCCAGCACTCGTGGAACCCTCGTCTTCCAATCCATCGGATCCCAACTACAATATCCGCTGGGACTTCTGCGAATTCACTTGGAATAGCGCCCAGTTATTCGTCAACATTAGTATGGTAGACTTCGTCTCTATGCCTATCGCGCTGGCATTGAAGAACACCTCGGGCAAAACACAGACTGTCAAGGGCCTCCCAGCAGGTGCACTCGATACGGTATGCTCTGCGCTGCAAAGCCAACATGACACCGATGGCGCAGGCTGGGATCAACTGATCATAAAGTCTGGCGGGGCAAACTTACGTGCCGTATCGCCCAACACCGGCATAACGCTGAACAGCAGTCTATTCAGCACCTACTTTGATTCATACGTTGATCAAGTGTGGTCTAAATACGCCAGTGAAACTCTGACGGTCGACACCCAAGGATCTGCAGGCAGCCTTACGGGAACCGTTTCCAACGGCACGCTGAATTTCTCATCCGGCAGCATCAGCTACGCTCAACCAACCTCTGCCGCTATCTTCAGTAACAGCTCTGGTAGCTTTACTGTATCTGGAAACAGTACCAAAGATGCCATCACTGCCAGACTGGCTGCTGCGTTCAATCGATCTACCTTGTTGATTAATACAAATCAGCCAGATGGTGAAGTTGTGAGTAATTACTACTCGAACTCGATCACTAATCATTACGCACGTATCTGTCATAAGACTGCACTCGATGGCAGGGGTTATGCATTCCCTTATGATGATGTGGGTCCGTCGAATGGGGTGGATCAGTCTGGGAGTGTTTTCGATGGTAGTCCTCAGCTTTTGACTGTCACTGTCGGTGGTCTCAGCAGCAACGCGGCTAGTGATTCTACCAATAGCAAGACTACTACGACGTCTTCTGCACAGGTCAATCAGAAGCAAGGTGTGCTGCACAAAGTAAAGAGGTTTGTGCGCAGGCTGTCCCGCAGCAAGTGAACTTTTATTCTCTCGCAGTTTGCAACTCATATCGTGTTTCCCGTCTGTCATCAGAGGAGTGAAAACTGTATATGAACTTCCTCTCGGTAGTATTAAAGCTCGGTCTATATCCACATTCGTTGATAGCAACTCTAAAAATCTCCATATTTGAGTCTGGCCCTTCCAGTGCAGGTGTTGTGTTCAATTCCACCCCGTGGTTAGAGTTCCACCTAGACATCTTCACCTGCCTGTCTTCGAATATAAGTAGCAACCTCATCTGTTCGAACTAGCCAAGGAGTATGCCCTGTCGCAATAGTCTCGGTCTCGAATTGCGCGCCCTTTTCCCGTGCCCGCTCAATCATCCACTGCTGCACAGCCAGAGGAATCGCTTTGTCATCCTCGCACAGCAAATAGGAAGAGGGAATAGTAAGATAGGCTGCGCTAGACGCAGGACTGCGTTTCGTAAACCAAGAATGCGGCCTGAGTTTCTTGGCCCACTCTTCTCCATCAGGCACATCGTGGAGGAAACGCCCCACGGGATCAGCAGCCATGACTGTGTCATTTTCAACCTGCCTTTCATATCAGTATCATGTTACGTTCACAGACACATGGCATCCAATAAAAGCTCAGACTCAATGCAAACCATGTATCGTAGCTACTCACATCATGCAAATGCCAATCAGGCGCCTGGCCCCCGACAGCACTAATGACACTCTCGCCGATTTCAGCTAAGAACGCTGAAATGAAGGCCAACCGCACAACACCGCCTTTCTTGCCTTCCTGTTCACGTTCAATCTTGCTCAACCCATCTAGGGCACTATTCACCGGCATACCAGACCAGCTATGCGAAACCACAAGAACATCACGGCCCGCATCCACTTCCCGCTGCACAAGCGATCGAACCGCTTCGATGTCTGGCTTCAGATCCTTGGTGCTTGCTGCTTGCTGAACTGACGGGAATGCGCAGGTGTAGCAGGTGTATTCTGTTAGCTTGGAGATGAGGGGGTCGAATGCCGTTGGCGGATACCAGGCACCCGGGGCAAATATGATGCTTGGCTTGGACATTGTTGGAATGGTGGACCTGAAGGGGATGATAGATGTAACGAATGCAATCTTTGAAACTTATACGAGTGTTTAGCGTATTCAAGGGGTGAAGTTATGGCCCCATTTGGGGGCCAGCGGGGTATTACCGCCACGTCACGTCTTGCCTGGTTATCTTTCCCGCTACGTTCCTGATGATATAGGATTTTTCATCTATGATCAATCAGCTTAATTGACCCAAATATCAGACTTTCAGGCCTTCTTGGGTCATGGGTTCCGGAACCCTTGGCTATGTAGTTTTCTGCTACGTACTAGCTTTCCCTTTGGAGCAATAGACCTATCAATGAGACTTCAATGAGGCTTCAATAATGGGGTGAGAAAGGTAAAGAAGCCCCGGGGGTGGGAGATGCATCTGTGAAAGGCCCCAAGGAAACCCTGGCTCTGTATTCATGACCTAGAACTACCTAAAGGCACATAAGAACAACTAATGTCACTACCTACTAGATAGATAGGTCGCTTAAGGCTGATTCTATTTGAAAAGACTATGCGATGCAAAACAATTCAAAATCAGTATTTGAAGTCTGCAGGGCTATCTATGTCCCGTCCTCGGGATCGTTAATCAATTCGAACAATCTGCCACCCACTCGCTGCGCGAGCACCTGATATGAGCCATCCTCTACCACAACTCCCTGATCAACCACAATGACATGGTCTGCTATCTCAATCATTTCCTTGGCATGTGTGATGATGATCACTGTCAGATCTGGACGCACAGACACTAGATGTTGAATAATTTGACGAACAATTTCAGCACTTGCTGGATCAAGACCAGATGTGGCTTCGTCTAGAATAAGGATCTGAGGATGGCGAAGCAAAGCTCGGGCGATAACTATGCGTTGTTTCTGGCCTCCAGAAAGACCAATACCCCCATCACCAATTACGGTCCAGTATCCTCTGGGAAGCGAGGTGATGAAATCGTCAATCCCGGCTGCTTTTGCCGCGGCACGGACGCTTTCTATTGAAGACATCGGTGATTGGAGATCAATGCCATAACTCACGTTAGCGTAGATGGTCCCTGGGAAAATAGTTGGTTGTTGTGACACAATGGCGATCTGAGAACGGAGTGTAGGAACGTGAAGCCGTGAGATGTCTTCACCTCCCAGTGTAATCGTTGGTTCTCTGGATCGAGATTCTGGAACGGCATATAATGCTAACAACAACGAGGCAATGGTTGACTTGCCTGATCCGGATCGACCCACGATGGCTGTGCAGGTGTTCTGTGAGACTTCCATTGAAACATCTTTTAGAACCACAGTGTCTGGTCTTGAGGGATATCGGAAAAAAACATTGGTCAGCTTGATTGGCGTCAGATTGGAGATGACTAGGGAGCCGCGGTGCTCATGTGATCCAAACTTGGGAAGATTTAAGAGTTCAAGAAGACGTGTGGCTATATCCCTTGATGTGTTGATCTGAGGAACTTGAAACAATTAGCAATGTTCGAAATCATGGTTAGAAATAGAAAGTTAAACGAACTCCACGATAGAATCTGCGCTGCGTAACCAATACTGAAAAGCAGCAGGGAGAATACTTGAACTACATTATCTACTGCGAATTGAGTGGTGGCGAGAACGGCTCCATAATAGAAAATTAGAGCTGAAGTAGGTTAGTCACACATCTCCTTCTCGGCCAGAATTGATCACCCACCACATGCAAATATGACCGTTGACTCCACCATACCAAATAGCAAGCCGGTATAGATGGCACGTTTCAGCCCTATTTTCAGACATCTGGTCACCACGTCGACGTGCTTGGTTTGAAAATACCTCTCAAGTGTCAATGATCGAACAGTTCGAATCTCCGAGAACGTCTCAGTAAAAATGTCTATTGCGACGCTGTTTGCTTCATTGCATCTCCTCTCCCATACGCCATTGGTACCCTCAACTCCGCGGGTGATGGCATAAATGAACGGACCAGTCGCAAGAGCCACCACAGTCAGCTTCCAGCAAACTGCCAAGCTCCAAATAACCGCCATGATCATGATGGCAGCTGCAACTATGACAAAGCCAGCAAAGCGACCCAGTAGATTACGCATGTCTTCCCCATTCTGGTCAAGGTAAGATGCAAGCCTAGATGAACCATGGCCATCCATTTCAAACCATGCTTTTGGCTGCTCAAGAATGCGTTTGAATGCTTTCCCGCGAAGCGTGTCAAGCCATGCCTCGGCACATAATTCCAGGAAATAGTGCATGAAATACGAGGACAGACCGTCTCCACAGGATACACCCAAAACAGCGAGAGACCATTTTCTGGCTAGATTTGCGCTATCCTTGCCCGCATAGAAAGTTCCGATCAATTGCGAAAGGCAGTATGAAAATACCGGTGTTGCACTTGCATGAGCTAATGCCGAAAGGACTCCCACAAGAAGAATAAGACGTTGCTTTTCATTCAGACTTGGCACGACTGTGCACATTACACGAGCCAAAGAGGGAGGGGCATCTTTCTTCTGCTCCTTTGTTTTCCATGATTTGCGTTTACGGCTGATTCGTTTCGCATATTTTGGACTGAGGTATTGTATGGGGTTTGGGGAGACACATTGCCCTGGGATGCCCATTTCTGTCCTTGGGCTGCTGATTTCGACCATCTCAATGTCCTTTCCTATCATCCCACCGTATGTAGGTGACATGTGTGAAGTGAGATCTGGAGTTGAACTGCTAAAAGGAAGATGCGACATAGATTGCGGTTCTTCTGTTTGATCCATGTCAACCGGAAGAAGGTTTGCGTGGTGGGAATGCCTCTGGACAGCCAACTCATATGTGCTTGATCGAAACCCGGGCGGAAGGTGATGTTGAGCCCATGACGAATTCCGACTATGACGAGCTCTTTTAGGCATACGCAGGCTGCCAAGAGTAGATACGCCCGATGAACTGTGCTTCTTTTTACCACTTTCAGTCTCTAAATTCCCCTTTTCGAGGTCAAGTCTCATAGCTGGAGGGAAGTATTTCTCGCACCCCGTGCGATTGTCAAGTTCTTCCCTAAACCCAGAATACATGATAGATCCATGCTCCAGAATGTAAACATAATCGCCTTCTAGAATTTGAGACATGTCATGGGTGATGATGATTGTTGTTTTGCCTTTGCGCCATTGACGTATTGCTTTCATGACGGCTTTACGGTTAGTATGGTCCAAGGAGCTGGTTGGCTCATCCAGAATGAGTATTGGTGTATCGCGCAGCTTGGCTCTAGCAATTGCCATTCTTTGTCGTTGACCTCCACTTAGAAAGCTTCCACCAGGGCCAACGGAAGTATCAATCCCTCTCGGTAAACCTTCTATCATGTTTCCCAGCATTGCTAGTTCAATTGACTCTTCGATATCCGCCTTGGAGATTGTCTCAGAAGCTTGACACCCAAACTTGATATTCTGCAGGACTGAATCATTAAACAGAACGGACTTCTGTTCAAGAAGAGTGACATTGTTTCGGAGCCAGGAAATGTCCAGTGATTCAATTTTGTGTCCATCGATGAGAATTTCTCCCACTGTTGGGGAATAAAACCGCATGATCAACTGACCGAGAGTGCTTTTACCTGATCCACTCTTCCCTATCACAAATGTTGTGTCTCCCGCGGGGAAGAAGAATGTGGAGGGATTCAAAACACACGTTTCTGGCTGTGACGGATAGTGAAACGACACCTATTAATAGAGTTAGGCCATTGACCTTGATCCTAAGTCCGATATGCAACCCAAATTCCAACCTCGAATACTCACATCATTGACCTCAACGTCACCATCGCAGCGGCGAGGATAGACAGTGCCTTTGATTTCACTGTGGAAGTCATCCTCTACAGATTTTCGCATCAGGTTCCTGAGTATTGCGCTTGCAACTTTCCCCTTCTCCATGACAATCATTTGTGGAAGAACCTGCTCGATTGACTGAGCTGCAGTTGTACAGGCCCAGAACGTTGTGATGACGTCGCCTGATGATAAGAGTCCAGCGCGTGCAAGACTACTGCCGTACCAAAAGCCCTGTACAAACATCCCAAACATCATCCACCGGATGAGTGCGATTTGGAAAGAGTTTAATCGCGCTTGTCGAAGATAGTGAATCGCAGACTGTTCAATCCGACTTACGAAGCTTTGCCACTCGAAAGCTTGACTGTTCAGAAATTTGACCGTGTCAATGGACGAAATGGCATTGTTTGCGATTTTGGAGGCATAGGTCAGTTCGGTTTGTTGTGCTGAGATACTGGGATTCATTCGAGTGGAGAGGTAGGCGATGAGAGCAGAGAATATGGGAATTCCCGCAAGGGTAACGAGAGAAAGTCTCCAGGAGACCACCAAGGCCAAGGTCAATGAAGCCAATGACCGACATGCATATTGTAAGAGAAGACCAAGAGGTTGAGAGGTAGCCATCTGCAGGTCATGGATATTCCTGTCAAAGCCTGTCAGCGTACGGGGTCAGCAACAAACGAAAGGATTTCCCACGCTTGAACACCCGACAAAAATGCCCCAGATCCTTCTCGTTGCGCCTCGAACCATTTGATATCTCGTTTCAGTAGCTCCACGAAGACCTTTTGACGAATGCTCGCAGCCTGAAACTCCCCAAAAGCAACAAAGATCATGAAATATGCGCCATTCAGGAACCAACCGGCAGCTCCTAACCCTACCATTCCTAGGCAGTTTGTCGCAATCTTTGAGCGTAATGTAATCGCATCAGCCTGTCCAGCTCCGTATGATGTAAAGGCGTCAAACACGTTTCCTAAAAGGACTGCCAGGATGGGGGTCACACAGCCCGCGAACAGAGCGAAGATCGACCCAGCAAGGAGAATTGGTAAATGCTTTCGTGATGTGAAGCTGAAAAGGGTCTTCCAGTTGGTTTCTAGACGAGGAATAGGCCCTTTGTCCTCTGCATCCCCATTCTGATCGTTTGTCATATGGTCGTGATGCATTGCTCACAGTCAGTGAGTCGATACATGTAGAACAAATCCCAGGACTTACACAGGTCTGAAGAATCGTGGAAGGTTAAACGCCAAATGTGTGGCGTCAGCATTCTTAGAAATTCATTGTGGCAAGGGGAACAATACTAAGAGTCTTCTAATCACATCCCCAAAAGCTACGGTTGTATGAGGCACAGCAACAAAGAGCGGAACACAGACTCTCTCGAAAAGTCAAAGAAACTATCCCATCAGTTATTCAATAGAAAACGGAATGCCATTTATTTCCGGGTATATCGCCAATATTCACAAAGACTTCCAAACACGAAGCCCACTCCAATCCGCAATCCACCGAGAGAGAACAATATATGAAAGTCCCAATCACTTGTTTTCTGCGGCCACAATCTACTTGACTGGTAATAACGACAGATCCCGTGAGATAATTCTCTCCATATGGTCACATCCACGGTTTCATGGTTCGTCCAAGTAAGCCACAAAGGAGCAAGCACATGCCGTCGGTCTAACAGCCCGGATATGGAGTCGAACTTGACATAGCCAAGCAGGAAATAAGGGATAGGGATACGGTGGAGTGATCGCGTGGACAAAATCTATGTTAAGTAACCCCATCACCGAGTCCCGTTTGTGTGGTATCATGGCAATGCTGCGTAACATGCAGGATATCGCTCATGCGCTAGCCTTCTGGGCGCGCTCGTAGATCCAATCGTTCAGACCCGCGCGGTTACGAGCAATCTCAACAGCGTAGAAATGCATGCGAACGCCGAAAAGTGTGGTATCTTGGTCATACTCGGCATCGGCCCGAGTGCGAATAATTGTGCCGAAGTTGAAGTCGTCGATCTTCTTCTCATACTGGTTGATCCAGTTGCGCCACTTCTCCTTGCCAGCCTTGCTCTTCATCTCATCCTCGTTGAGGGTTCCTGCGGGGTCGAATTCAGGGAACTCCTTGGTGAAAGATTCGTAGATCTCATCGTCCATCTTAGTCAGGCGAAGCTGCGAGCCCTTGACCTTCTCGAGGATCGACCAGTATGTCATCAAGTGTTCGACGGCTGTTCCAAGGTTTCAATGTCAGTTTCCGTTCAAATAATGGATGCAGGCTCAGTGAGCTGATCAGTGGGGATAGACTGCGGCTTTCAACGGACCTTTCACGGCGAATTGCTTCTCCATCTGCTCGATTGGTCAGCGAATTGCTTCTTAAACTAAGTCGTGTATCACGGAAACATACGTCATCCAGGTTCTCAGGGTGCTCGGGATCAAAAGGCTTCGACATTTTGGCGGTATAATATTAACTGAAATAGCTTCAATCTGATCGCAAAGAAAAGTTGTGTAATGGAGACAAATCGAGTGGGGGGATGAAAGTGAGTGCTCTGCCCCGCGAACAATTTTTCGGAGGGCGGAGAGCGATACTGCCGGCCAATCCAACATAACGTCATTGTTTCCCCGCCCACAGGTCTACAAATGAGATTTAGATAACCAAGGCGGAGATGTTTACAAGGAAATGTAAATGGTGCCGATGTTGGCTGCAAGTTGCCCAAAATGAACTTAAAGGTTTGCAAATTCGATTTGCATGTATGGGTATATAAAGTCCATTAGTCGAATGTACATAGTCAAGACAAATCAGAAGCGCTTCAATCGCTGTCAGCGTCGTCTGGCAATTCTTCGAACCTTCCTTCATGGAAGGCCTGGGTCACTGGATTCTCCACTGTTAGAAGACCGTTCGCCTTGGCTCTTTCAAAGAGTACGAAGAGTCTTTCTGCTTCCCTTTCCTTCTCTTCCATGGTCATAGGCGGGGCTGAGTCTTTCGGCTCCGCAGTCCATCGCTGTCCAGTGATAGGGTTGACACCAGCATCGAGACCGTTGGAGTCATCTGCAAAAGCCTCACTGGCACTCTGTGGGATCTCCATCCCTCGGGATGCCAAAAATCCCGCTGCAAATCCATACCCAATCTTGCGGGTGAGGTTCTCGGCATCCCTCCCGGCAAGGACAAACATCAGTTCGGAAATTCCGGTCTTGAGGTTTGGATATGGGCCTGTTGAGAGTTTCAAGAGTCGGGATGCAAGAGTATCGGAGCGCCCGATGGGCTCGCTGCGATCGCTGTCCTCTGGCAGCAGTCGCGATTGCATGTACTTGCGCTGTTCATCAGGGGCAAGCTCATGAGCGATGATTAAAGTATGCAATAATGGGACAGCTTTCTCCTCAAGCTCCTCGTGACGGTATGCAGTAACCGCCTGGTCAAGAATGCCGATCAATTTGTCCACATTGCATTTCGGATCAAACGTAGGGAAGAATGGGCTTTTCTCGAAGACCTTGCCCTTTTTCTCCTCCAGGTCAAGCACGGAGAGTGAATTGATGAGCTGGCTGGTTAAGCCTTCCAGCGGCTTTGACGAAATGTCAATGCGACTAATGATCTTGAGGATACAAGGGATGGAAGGCGAAAAAGCAGCCCCAAGGTCATAAAGCTTTGATATGTTGAAAATCAGTTTGAGGGTATCAGTGAGAGCCAACTCATCCATTTGTGACAGCGGCTCTCGTCCGGATTTAGGGAATTGTTTTGCGTGCCGAGTAAGTTGCTATTAACATTCATCAGTATGGTCTGGGGCTTAAGCTGGTTTGGAAAATCGTACATAATTAACGTTCTCCCCGAGGGAATGGTTCTTGATCAACTCATCAAAGTCCATGGTGGTGTTATAAGTTGACAGGAAGAGAATTCTACTAGCAATCATTTCATCTTCCGAGTTATCAACCTAGGCACTCATTATTAGTACTTCCATGACCGTACGACCCAAAGTATAAGAACTAGACATACCTTGAGCCTTTCAGCCAACTTGCCCCCGTAGCCTGTGTCCACAAAGACTTGGCGCATGTTCGCATCGAGCAGTAGAGCATTTGCGACACATCTCAGGGCAGCACGACACACATCAGCCGTCTCTTCTTGCAGCCCATATTGTAGTAGAATGCCAATACCCTGCGCAAGACATTAGATCGCGGGGATCATTGAATCTCATGCATTTCTGGTATATCGTACCTTGCTGGAATATATCGGGTCGGCATTGAGGGGGCTAGTACCATGTTGGCGGAGCTGGAGAAGAGTCTGGATCTTTTCTATATATCGACGAGTCGCTCTTTGATCAGTATGTCATAATCGATCCGTTGCTAAGGGTATTCATGGGCGAAACTCACGCGAGGATGTCAACTGCTTCTCCTGCAAGTCCTTCTCGAGGGAGCCCAGTAACTGGGTGACTTCCTGTAGTTTAGCTATACAGAGATCGTCAGTGGTATCTCTTCCAAAAGGATTGCCTACTGGCTAGGCCTAGTCGCCTACATACCTGCGCCGTGCAGCTGGCGAAAAGCCATTGTTCCCGCTGGGCCGAAATATTGAGACGGTCGCGCGGCCGTCAAAATCGGGTTAAAAGTGCCAAGCTTGCAGAAAGAAATAGAAAGGAAAAATGACCCGGGAATAAAGTTTTCAATATGGGCAGCATCAAGGGTGACTGTCCCGCAAATTAGCGCCGGAGAGAGAAAGTGATCAAGCTCGGGGTGAAGTTCCATAAATGAGGTGCTGCGGCAGGACCCCACTTACTGTATCCATGCCCCTTGCCCATACCTCGGGCAAGTATATTTCTACGATCTCCGACGGCCCGGCAGCCCTGAGGAAACGTGATGAAAAACGAACATTATCTAGCACTGGAGCCTTGTGCGTAGCCAATTCTTGCTTGACATGCTCATACCACGTACCTAGATATTGGATTCGATACTCTACATTGCTTTGAGATCATCTGTTGTACGTAGACATTTATTGAACGTCACATCTATGGAGGAGCTTGCGCCAGTATGCAGGGTCGGGAAACATCGTTCATCAAACTCCAGCAGCTTTCAGACGCGGTTACTGCATCTGCTCGAGGCCGAGGACAATGTGTTTGAGGAATTATTTGATCGCTTGCGGCTGCCAATGGCGGAAGCTCTCGTGCAACTCTCGCGGTAGATGGTCAATACCTAGGTTCTGAATGTCCAGGAGGTATCTACTATCAGATAGCTTATTGTGAGGGGAGTTGAGAGGGAGGTATAGCAATGGCATCAACAAAGGACCGTATGCTCATGGCTGAAGTACGCTAAACTGCATCGCGTAATTCCTGGAGACTATCCGTGCAGCAAATGCGCGCGTTGCCTTTAGTGCCTGAGGCGGGTAGATCGCGCGGGCACTTTACGCGATCCCGCGAATCCGCGACAGGCGCGTCCGGTGACCAGTTTTCACCTTCACTAGCCTTTTATCCGCAACCCTTCATCGCATGGGAGGACCACCGAAACTTGATCATTCCAACGATTGCATGCCGAGAAATGGTCCTTGTCTCTTTAATTGCGCTCCTCTTCCCTCTTTTCCTCCCCTCTTGAACCATGGTGGAGATGCTTGGTCCTCTTCCTGCTCGCCCACCCACACCTCCAAGGCCTGGTTCACGCATTGATCAGGACGAAATCGATACCCCATCCAAAAATATTGCAGAAACACCACAAACCGCGAATTCCTCCCGAGCTCCTCCATCCAGCCGCGCCTCCAAACGAGTGACCTGGTCACCATGGCTTCATACCACAATTGACCTCCCGTCAGGTCCAGACACAAACTTCAGGCCCAAGGATAGCCCGTTCAAGCCAAAAGAGCCTAATTCTCGGGACAGTCCATACAAGTCTATTCTGAAAGAATCGAATTCTCCAATACCCGTTTGGTCGCCGAAATTTGATTTGTTCACGTCTGATTCTTTCGCCATGCTCCTCGAATCCGTCATCCAGCAATTGGCGGGAGAGTCCATCACTTCTCGCCTCGATGCATATATGCAATTTTTCAATGCACTTCGGACGTATGATTCGTTACCGACAGCGAAGGACATTGCCGGTAAACTGAGTCTGATTACCGACTTCATACAACGTGACGTGAGCCGCGATTTGATCAATGGTGCGCCGCTGGATATCAATCTTGCCAACCAGGCTTTAAAGTTGTCCGCTGCGTTGGTCTGGCACTCAGGTGTATCGCCCATGCTGCCGGAAGAATTCAAGGTATTCCTTGTGGAGCACTCCACCACTTGCCTGCAAGACGGCAAGGTACCAAAGTCGGTTTTGACACACTACATGTCCATTCTTTCAGCGCAGAATTTCGGCCCCCGAGTTATGACCAATGCTCGTGTCATACGGTTACTCACAGCACTGGAAGAAATCAGCAATCATGTCAGCGGTAAAGCGATCGCTCTGCACCGTTTGACGATATACCAACGCCTCCTCAGTCAATCGAAAACAACCTTCGTCTCTCGTTCTTCACTGTGGACAGAGAATTTGGTGTATGGCCTCCTTCATCCCATGAAAGACAACAGATCAAAAGCAATTTCCCTTGGCTTTCAGGTAGCCTCCGCGGCCGGTCCAAATCAAGCGCTCTCCAAGAATCTTCGAGAACTTTTTGACCGACCACTGGAAAAAGATCGAAAGCTCGTGAACGAGGTTCGAGAACGCATGTCTCGAATGATGGCCTCTACCGAGACAGGTATCCATGTTCCTCAGATTTGGAGTATTATCGTGCTCCTTATGCGAAGCAAGGGTTCGAATTTGGAACAGTGGGAGCATTTCAAAGAATGGGTTCTTGTTCTTCAAAAATGCTTCAATTGCAGTGAGCCTTCCATTAAAGCTCAGGCTATCTTGGGTTGGAATCGATTTGTTTTCGCCGTCAGCCCAAACGAAAAAACCAGTCCATCTTTGGTCAAGATGCTAGGCAAACCGATTTTCTCCCAATTCGAACGGAGAAAGTCTGATAAATCAGGGCCAGCACCTACTCAACTTGCCCTGAGCAGCTACTACAATTTAATCTATTACGCCTTCCGCCCCTCACTTCCCCCTACTCATCTCGACATCATTTGGGAGGAATATATTGCTGTTCCGTCCGCGTCGATCTTTTCATCCGTTTCACACTTGAGTGACAGTGAAGCTCGTGTGTTAGCAGCCCTGTTATGGAGTCCACAGGCCAAAATTTGGACAGAAAATCGCATCAATGATCCAAATAAGATCGAAGCGGAAGAACTTCCCTCAATTGATTCAAAATGGGTACGTTCAAGAGTCTCGGCAATCTTGAGGGTATTTGAGTCTCTGTTCAAGGCGTCCGTCTGGGATGACAATGAGCTTGAGATATCAAACATTGCTCGAGCTTGGAGCAATCTTTCAAGTGCGCTGTCTTTAGCCTCTAGTAAGGAGATAACCCCTTCTACGGAGTCAATGCAAGCTGTTGCCGGTGTTCTTGGACTATTCAATCGCCTCTGGAATGCCGGCCTGGCTTCATTGAATGCCTCAGGGGATGGAGAGGGAAACGCTTTCTTCGAACGGTTCCAATTCTTGTCAACAACGATGATCTCCTCACTCGGAAGTATTCCATTCACAGAAAGACTCTTGCTGAAGACTTCGGATGGAACTTTCCAAACATCTAATACCCCTACCCATCGCCAATCTAATTCTGGCACAAATCTCAACAGTCCTATTCTCTATCTTCTGCAAACAATTAGCGCCAATTCGGTGTCAGCAACGCCGACTTTAGCTTATGTCCGTCTGGTTGAAGGAATAATCCAAGCTTCATGCAAAGGAAGAATATCCCGTGGATCTCGCCTCGAACTCCTGCAGCAGTGCGCTGATTTGAGCACTGCAGAATCGACATGTGATTCTCGCCCGTCTCTACTATCAGAGGCGGTCTGGAAGGCTAGTGCTCGAGCGGCTGCTGATGCCTTACAATCGTTCCCTTCGGAGTCTGCTCGAGAGCGCGACGGTTCTGTCTCCCGCGACTATGAGAATGTCAACAAAATCCTCGTTTCGGGGCTAAGACTTCACAATGTATTCCAAGAATGGTCGCATTTGCTCGGATCGTTTATGCGAGTAGCCAGAACAGAGAAAGGAGATCAAGGACTGCCTGCTCTTATTATAGAGCCCCTGGCCGGATGTCTGATGAATCTTTCAGTTCATGACACCTATCTGCCCTCGGCGTCTCTGCTGAGCCAGTCTTTGTCGATACCTTTTCTCCAGGGCAACAGCGTAGGAAATGGTCACACAGTCGCTCAGCAGCCGAGCCCCCCGCCATTTCCCTACAAACTCACAGAATCAATTGGAAGAACACTGAACATGGCATACGACGGCTTCAGTGTCTCAGAGTCTCAGGGTCTCGCAGGGTTTATCGAATCATTAACGTCTTTTCTGGGCTCTGGTGCACCCCATTTCCGCTCACAGCTTCTTGAAACGTTGCAAGCTTCTTTGAAGCCTTGGATCAAGGATGGTGCATCTAAATTTGATTTCAAGAATGGTGTGGATAGTCGTATTTTAACTGCAGTAAGTGCTAAACGACGACCACATGTTGTAACATAAGCTAATGCGCGCAGTGTCGAGCTCTTACATTCGCTGTTCTCAATGTCCTGCAGACATGCGTTCGTGACGATTTAACTTCCCTTAAAAGATTCGATGTGGTTATCTGCGCTGGCTTGGAGTCTCCACACGCGTCACGGGCCAAGAAATTTGTTGATTTCTGGTATTCGACGGCCTCCAAAGCAGATGAAGCCTCTTCAAAGACTTCTATTGGGGCGTCTGTTGCAACAGCTTTGGATAATCTCAAAGCAATCGCGCAGTTCAAAGAGCATAATAAGGTAGAAACACAATCAGTCCATTCAATTGCGCCACATACACTAATTATGAGTTTCTAGAACACAATTGTCTCATCTTCGGTTGCACAGAGACCCACAGCTTTAAACCATGACCCCCAAGCATTTCTCTATCCTAATTCATCGCCTGTGATCGGAGTGAATGAGCAACCATCTCGTGAGACGTCGGAGTCAACAGAGCCGCAGTTGCCAGTCAACTTTCGGTCCCATCTGAACGAGGATTCCACAATACTACCCTACCCGGGAAATCGACGGGATGTCTTCCGAATGATTGAAGCCATTCGTTCTTCATCTCCTGCGAATACTCCTGGTGGTCTGGGTTTTGACACGCCTGTGCATCTGCGTAGACAGCACGGCTCGCAATCAGCTTTTGCATTTCCACTGACCCCAACTCTCGCCCCGGCGGAGAATGAAGATGGTTTCATTGGGTCATCCCCTACTCCCGCCACCCGGGACCCAACTCCTGCGCTGCACTCCGATGCGCCAGTCTTGCGAGCGCAGGACATTGCGATGAATGATGCATCTGACCTCCCTTCATCACCACCAGAAATCACTTCTCGCAGTCCAAGTCCCAGGAAACAAACAAGAAAGGCACGGCGAAGGTCCTCTGCAAGGGCAAAGAAAGCGAAGGCTCGCGAAGCCGCCGCTGCTGCCGCTTCTGCGGATCAAAGCGCAGTCAGCAGCCCTGCGGTTTCTGCCATGGAAGTTAGGCAAGATACTATCGACGTTCCTGAACAGCCTAAAGAAAACACTTCTGTCTCTCAGGTGGATGAAAGACCGCCAAGCCGACGTACTCGGTCTGCCTTGAGCCAGAGTACAGAAAATGACCAAAACTGGACACCAGTCCCGGCATTTGGAACCCCTGCTAAACCGATCGAGGCACCCACTGGCCAGAGCTCCAAAGCAAAGTCGGCATCCCGGAAAAAATCCAGCGAGGTCATTGAAAAGACAGTGGATGGCGAGGACAGCTCAAAAGATCAATTCGAGGAGCTGCCCGATGCTCTACCCACTCAGGTCGTGAACGAGTATATCGATTCGGGCGATGATTTGGACGTCCAGATTGCTTCCCAGCTTTCACAGGACTTGGGATTGGCCGTGGATCAAGGTGGTCAGCATGAAGCGCGATCTGCAGAACCTACGACATCTGCTGCCCCGCAAAGCTCTAAGAAGAGAAAGCGTACTGAGGACAGTGGCACCCCGATGACCGCAAATGAAAGGCGTCGGTCAACCAGACTATCCACAACCAAAGAGGTGGCTCCCATCGATCTGGATGACCCTGACGCTACACAATCACAGGAGGTTGACATTGATTCGACTAATCAAGCCTCCTTCCCGGCCAAACCAGCTGTACCTACGCCACGCCGATCAACTCGAAGCTCTCAACACAAGAATGAATCTGTCACATCGGAATCGCTCTCCCCGATTGCGATTCGCAGGGCTACACAAGAGCAAAATGAACATCTAGAAACTCCCCAGCCCCCACTGAAACGAACTCGCAAATCTCTCCGTGGCGAGGATAAGTCGAATGCGGGTGTAGTGAGCCCAGCCCAGTCTCAATCCTCTTATAGTACCCGCTCTGGCAGGACACGTTCCTCGCAGAATAAAATTCAACAAGGCCCATCATTACTTGAATCGACGGTGCCTGATCCATCATCGAATCAACCTGACATTATCCGTGCTGAAGACCTTGCCCAGGCCATTAATCCCACTCCGGAGGTCGATGTCAACCTCGATGTTCCCCTTGTCTCCACAGAGGAAGCAACCACTTCCCCAGGGACAGAATCTGGTCCATTACCAGTATCTATTTCGCAAGACACTGATTCTCACATGAATGTGGATACAGTGGTGTCTTCTGACCAGATTCCAGCCCCCACATTTACTCATGTCGCTGCCATGGCTACGACAGGTATCCAAACCGAACCCATTCCCACTCCTGAGCCCGAAACAACCGAGGCAGGAATCACCAATACGCTCAAGAAACTTCTGGAAAATATGAAAAACGCCAACTTGGGCTTGAATGCTCTTCGTGAGGTTGATGACCTCCTGTTCAACATTCGTGTCGAAGCACATGACGCATCACGGCGACACAATCATATCGCATAGCGACGGCGTTTTCAATGAAACTTTTTTTGGTTGGATTTTGTACCTTACGTTGACTCTCCTTGACCTTATTCCCCACGTGCATATTCAATGTCGTAAAGCAGATAGCGGCTGTTGCATAAACGTTTGATTTCCTTTACCTTCGAATGAGTTGTTAAACTCGGCCTGTTTAATCGTGGTGTATTCCATTTTATGTCATTCTTGAGGACAGTTTGAAACTACTCGTTGCATAAGAGCTTGCACTAAAGGAATGATTGTCTCTTGTATATCCGTGCCACACCTTCTGGCAATAGTATTCACATCGTATTTTCTGGTCAACAATGCCTTGAGAAATCCTGCGAGGGCCACATGCGTTAGGCATTGACGAGCTGAATTACCCCTCGTTCAGGGGACGCCAAGCGGGCGCAGTGAGGTACATGCTTTATAGGAGATGAACGGTATAGATATAGCTCATTGAAGCGGCTCCCTAGGTATGGGAATGTCCTACATAATACAGCAAGAATAAATCCGTAGAGATGTGAGATTCTGCAAAGAGAATAATTTCACAAAATTCCAATCTCATCACAGAGAGGTAATGTAAACATCGATCCAACGGCGATAAAGTGGGGCTGAGATCCGATCCCCCGCCATGATCTCAGCTCAGCTTTCCTCTCCTAACATCCTTTGACAACCATCATCACAATGGTCCGTTCCAACAAACCATCTGCTATCGGACTGGGCGCTTCTTTGCCCCAGTCTACCGTCTCCATCAATGATAACGTTGTCGAGGCGAATTTGCCGACCGGGGAATCCGTCGCGGTCCACCTGTACGGTGCCACCGTCACTTCGTGGAAGGCAAATGGCCAGGAACAGCTGTTCATGAGCGAAAAGGCCCATCTGGATGGCTCCAAGCCGATTCGTGGTGGTATTCCCCTTGTCTTCCCGGTAAATCAACCAGCCCCAAGCTTCTTTGCGCCGCCTGCGAATGAATTGTATGAGACCCTGAGACCCTGAAGCTAACCTTGCTCTCCCCTCTTAGGTCTTTGGGCCTCCCCCGCAAAACCACGTTACCTCCCCACTGCCCCAGCATGGATTCGCACGGAACTCGAACTGGGAATACCTGGGCAAGTCCTCTGCCGAAGCAGCCGATAACCAGGGAGACCAGGCTGTGAAGCTGGACTTTGGTCTTTCGCACACCATGTTGAGCGAGGATTTCCGCAAGGCTTGGCCATATGAGTTCGGACTTGTCTACAGCGTCACTTTGACCAAGACTTCGTTACAGACTCAGCTGCAGGTGCGCAACGAGGGTACACAGAACTTTGAGTTCCAGGTTCTGATGCATACATACCTGAACATTGCCGTATGTTTATCATCTTCTTTTGGCTATTCTTTGCCAACCAAGGAAAGTATGGGCTGACAGAAATACACAGGACATTTCCGCTATTCGCGTCAAGAATCTCGAATCCAAGACCTACATTGACAAGACCCGCAACGCTTCCTCGCACACCGAAACCTCCTCGGCTCTGGCCATCACCGGAGAAACTGACCGCGTCTACCAGAACCTTGATCCTTCCGTCCCGATCATTGTCGCCTCGGCTGCGGACGACCAGCCTCTGTTTTCGATCACACGCGAGGCTTTCACTGACGTCGTGGTCTGGAACCCGTGGATCGAAAAGGCCAAGGGAATGGCGGACTTTGGCCCGGATGAGGCATACAAGAACATGATCTGCGTTGAGGCCGGCTCTGTCTCCGGTTGGCAGACTCTTGAAGCAGGCGACTCGTGGGAGGCTGGTCAGATCATCAAGTCGCGGCTTTGAAAGCCGACTCCGACTCCTTCGTTTATCGGTTGTCCCTGCTTTATGCGCGATGTTTCATGACCTTAAGACACTTTCCTTTAGCTCAGACTTCTCAAAATGGATAGACTTTGATCACCCAGTCGATAAATGGCAAGTATAGCGACAGGCTAAGTTCTAGAGATAGTTACTGGAGCGATGCCCGGGTGCTAGTGGTCAATGCCCAGGATATTCACGATCAAGGGATTCCATGGCATTCAGCTTGGCAATCCCAGTCGTAGACCATTCGATGTCTCAAGGTTAACATACAATTCCAAGCACTCGATGGAAAAATGAGTGGTAAGCGCTCTCAACCTCCCGAAGTTCAGGCCTGAAGTTCCAGGCATTGATTGGACAAGACCAGACATGTGACTTGGTTGATGTCGATCGTACAAATAGAGTCTTTCGGCAATTATTTTGCTTTCCAGGGTTGATTCTTGATCGCGGCTGACATCTCTCATATGGAATTCATGCCATTGCCAATGAATACTAGTGCTGGAGCGTTATCACTAGTTATCTATTGAGATTGAATGCAATCAAGCTTGCTCCATGACTTTATTGAACTTTGAGCTGCAGGAAAGGTGATAAATCACCCTACATGCAGCAAGTCGGATGTCGTGCAGCCAATGAAGAAGAATGCTGGGGAGGAGGTGCCACTTGGCAGGGATGCAGCAGTCGTAATGGAGAAACCCCGCACAGTCAAAATCAGGAAACCTTGAAATCAAATTCAGCCCAAAATTGCAACAGACTTTGGTGTGTTGTTAGCAATACACGGTGATGCTGTAGGAGTGCAAGGGCTCTAGTCCATAGATCGCTTGACCGACGCTCAACTCAACGAGAAATTCTGTGGCTTTGCTGGTGCTAAAGCCCCTTGCATGCATTGCGATATATCAACCACCCAATTCACATTCTTGGAAGGCCACAAAACCCTTTGATCTGATTCCTGGCTCAATTGCTGTGGGGATATTGATATACTCTGCCCTTTCAGGCTAAGGCTAATGCGCTCAAGCAAATAGTCTATCACCGACAGCCACAGATTAGCTCGCTCAGGATTGCTTAGGAATTCGATTTTCTGATGGGCCGCCGATCCTGGGAATCGCGAGGTCTGATCTCGGAGAAAAAGAAGAATCCGCTTGTTCTCTCGTAGTATTATCCAAATCTCGTAATACACGTGGAAGCCATATGGGCAATCCCTCGCATGAAGCATTCCTGGGGGTTGCAACTCGCTTCGCTCTGTATGACCAGGGAAAAGATGCGTCAGGTCGCCCGAGCGCACACCCTCCTATTTGATCTTTTGTTTTTCTGATTTCACTTTTCACTCCCCTGCTGGGAATTGTGCATTTCCCTCTCTTTGAACTTGTTCCATGCGTCTACCTTGGTCCCCTGCTCGATCTTGAGGACACCATGGCAGTCAGGGAATCGCAAAAGTACCAGGATGGTGTCACCCCGCTGAAGACAAAGGGCGAGATTGATATTGTGCGCTTGGAAGCCGCCTTGGGACACAAGCAGGAGCTCAAGCGCAATTTTGGGCTGTGGAGCTTGACCAGCCTAGGAATTGTGATCGCAAAGTATGTCAACATCGTCGTTTTCCACATCTGATTGTAGAGAAGCGTGAAGCTGACTCCATCACAGCTCTTGGGCATCGACCGGTGGTACCATTGTGGCTGCGCTGAAGAATGGGGGTCCCATGGCTGTTATCTATGGCCTTATTCTGGTCAGCATCTTTTATACAGCCATCTCCGCATCGCTGGCTGAGCTAGCTTCATCAATGCCGTCAGCCGGGGGTGTATATTACTGGTCCTCAGTTCTGAGCCGGAATCGCGGTCGCGGGGCCGGGTTCTTCACTGGTTATCTCAATGCTTGTGCGTGGCTGCTGTCTGCCTCATCGATGAGTTCCATGCTGGGTAATGAGGCGGTGGCAATGTACCTGCTCAAACACACCGACGTGACCTGGTATTCATGGCAGGTGTTTATCGTGTTCCAAATTGTCAACTGGACCTGCTGTGCCATTGTGTGTTTCGGGAATCGATTCATCCCGTTGATCAACCGATTCGCATTAATTCTGTCAATGTGTGGCTTGGTGGTCACAGTGGTCGTGCTGGCTGTGATGCCGAAGACATATTCAAGCAACTCGCAGGTCTGGGTTGAGTACCACAACGAGACTGGTGGATGGTCAGATGGCGTGTGTTTCATGACAGGACTACTGAACGCAGCCTTTGCAGTCGGAACTCCAGATTGTATCAGTCACCTCTCAGAAGAAGGTATCAAGGTCCCAACCTCGAAAGAACGAAGCAAAGCTAACGCTCAGATCTCAGTCCCTAAGCCTGAATCCAGGGTCCCCCAGGGCATTATGATTCAAATGCTAACCGCTTTCACAACATCATTCGTCTACCTGATCGCTCTCTTTTATTCAATTCAAGACCTCGATGCAGTCTACACTAGCAGCATCGGCTTTTTCCCCACTGCCGAGATCTACCGACAAGCTACAGGCTCGAACGCTGGCGCCATCGGTCTCATCGCCGTGCTTTTCCTAGCAACCTTCCCAACACTGATCGGCACATTTGTGACAGGTGGCCGAATGTGGTGGAGTCTTGCACGCGACAACGCGACGCCCTTCGCCAATTACTTTTCTCAAATTCATCCGACACTCGATTGTCCAGTCCGCGCAACAGTCGCTATGAGCGGACTTGTGACCTGTCTAGGATGTATATACGTCGGCAGTACCACTGCCTTCCAAGCACTGATTTCTTCATTCATCGTGCTGAGTTCTCTTTCTTATCTTGGTGCTATTCTACCGCATGTCCTGTCAGGACGCAGGAAAATGGTTCCCGGACCCTTCTATATGGGTCAAAAGTTGGGGATGGCAGTTAACATCACTGCATTGCTTTACATCATGGTCACGGTTGTGTTCTTCTGTTTCCCGTTGGTTTTGCCTGCCACCGTGCAAAATATGAATTACACTAGCGTTATCATTGTGGGCTTGATGGCTCTGACGGCGATGTGGTGGCTGTTCAGGGGCAGACGCGAATACCAGGGTCCACAGTATAGCTTTGAGGCTGCGGAGAGGTTGACTGCTTTTCAAAGTGGCAAGGAAGGACGACGGTCTTTTATTGATGTGGCCAGTGAGCCACCTGTGCCTCGTCTTGACGATCATCCAGCTTTCAAGCGATAGTGAAAGTACTGAAAAGCGTCCTTTTGAAATTCTTGTATTATCCTTTTGGCTTTTCACTTATATCCTTGTTTTATAATTCATTCCATAATTCAACTACACTAGTAAGTATATTTTAATGACGCAGGTGATCTGATAGGAATGCAACATGACAATGAAGCAAAATATCATTCCTGATTCGTACTGAAAAATCTACCTGCGAATCGATACTTGCTTCGTGGTCTCTTGGCTTTATATCAAAATTTTGTTACCTTGAGTCATAAGCAGTAACTTAGAGCTACCTCATCTTTTTTGCCCTAGAAGCCGGGCAACTCACATAATTTCATCGCTTGCAGATTCATAATTGCTGTCAATCGCCAATGGCACATCCTTCGCCTGCTCATACCGAATGGAAGATGTATCATCGGCGCTTCTCATTCACTGCCGATGACCGGCACGTAGTTGCGCTTTCCATCGAAGGACAACCCTGCCATGGCATTTGCATCACCAGAGAGCTCTCGCCCGTCTGAACATTTCAAGTCGAAAAAACTTCCTCACAAAAGGTCCAGCCACAGTCCTGGTTTGGTTGTCAGCCTTGTACATGCGGAGAGCAAGCGCAAATCTGTGTTAATACTCGCACACAGGTCTTCCCGTATCGTAGTCGACGGAGTTTATTAGCCTATTATAAAACTCTGTAGGGTGAGTGCCTGGTGACTTAGATGCTGATCGTTGCCGAAACCCTCAACGTAGGTATCGGTACCTACTTGAAATCCTACATCATCCCATATTTTACGGGTATCGAATAGGGTCTGTCGAAAAATAAAGCCGAAATGACATTTTTTGCGTAAGCCCGAGACACCCTCTACACCTGGGCATACGGCTACTACCTAGCCCAGGTCATGGTTTATCAATTAAACTAGTTAGTCCTCTTCTTCCTCACGATAGAACCCGGCAACAAGGAAAGCAAGCTCAAGCGCTTGCTTCTCATTCAAACGAGGGTCACAGAAAGTTGTGTACCGTTCTCCAAGCCCATCCTCCGTCAACCCAGCTGCACCACCGACACACTCCGTAACAGCTTCACCAGTCAACTCCAGATGCATACCACCAAGGAACGATCCAGCCGCACGATGGATCTCCAATGCCTGCCGTAGCTCCGCGAGAATATCGGTAAAATGTCTAGTCTTGACACCCGACGGCGTGGCCTGTGTATTCCCATGCATGGGATCACATTGCCAGACGGGAATATGGCCGGATGCCTGCACAGCAGCGATATGGCCAGGCAGGAACTGGGCGATCTTGCTCGCACCGTACCGCGAGATCAACGTAACTTTGCCAATTTCCTTAGTTGGGTTCACCACGTCTAGGAGCTTGACTAGATCGTCCGCCGCCATGCTGGGCCCGATCTTGATACCGATCGGATTGGCGATTCCGCGGAAGAATTCTACGTGAGCTCCGTCTAACTGGCGCGTTCGGTCACCGATCCACAGGAAATGAGCGGAAGTTGCATAGAAGCCGGATGTGGGCTGCTGAGCAGCTGCCCCGGTGTGCTTGCGCTCAATTGGATTGCGTAGGAGTCGGGTGAGTGTTTGCTCGTATTCTAAAGATAGACCTTCGTGGCTGGTGAAGATGTCGGCCGTCTCGACGCCGCGATCTTTGTCGATACCGACTGTACGCATGAAGCGTAGTGCGTCCTTGACGGCGCTCACAATCTTGCTGTATTGCTCTTTGATTGAGGGGGTGATGACGTGACCGAGGCCCCAATCTAATGGGGAGTGCAGATCTGCTAGACCAGAAGACAACGAGGCGCGGAGGTAGTTTAGTGTTGCCGCAGAGTGGAAGTATGCTGAGACCAGACGGGATGGGTCAGGCTGTCGAGATACTGCATCTGCCTCGAAGCCATTGATATTGTCACCCCGGAAAGAGGGCATTTCCACTCCATTGACAATCTCTGTGGGACTTGAACGTGGCCTGGAATTGATGATTTGTTAGCTGGCTCAGACAATGGCTATTAGCATTAGACGAACTTGGCAAATTGGCCCGCAATTCGAGCGATACGAATGACGGGTTTGTTAGCTCCTGTGTTGGTGTTAGCAATGAGGCTTTTTAGAGCTTTTTAGAGGAGCTGTCAATACCCCAGATAAGAACCAAACTCATTTGAAGCAGCAGTTTGACTTTGGCTTCAATCATGTCCTGGTTGCAGTAGTCAAATAGCTCCGCACAGTCGCCTGTCGATGTTTCAATTAGACAAAGCATGTAGTTAGGACAGATTAATCACAAACCTCCTTGCAAGACAAACGCTTTCCCCAGGGCAACATTCTTCAAGCTAGCCTTGAGATTGTTGATCTTGACTCATGTAAGTAGTGAAATCATTTAACAATGATCAAAGGATTGTGCGTACCTCTTGAGTGGTGACTAGCGGTGGGAGCTTCTGCAACTTCTCCAGCGCATCCTTCACACCCTGTTTATCTTCGTAAACCACATCTTGTTTGATGGGTTTGGTAGTCCACGCTACAATTGGTTAACTCAGAGCTCAATTCTGACGCAAAAATCGTCATAAAGAGGGATTGAACCACATACAACTGGGGCTCCAATCCGTCATAGTGCCGGGATAACAGATAACCCCACCTAACCAATGCGGGACAGGGACAATAAGCGGAGAAAGCAGCGAAGTCAAAAGACACACTGATAAGCTTGAAGACCAATAAATCCAGAGATGCAGATTTCAAGGGGATCAAGCG
This sequence comes from Penicillium longicatenatum, assembly GCF_028827895.1. Classification (NCBI taxonomy): domain Eukaryota; kingdom Fungi; phylum Ascomycota; class Eurotiomycetes; order Eurotiales; family Aspergillaceae; genus Penicillium; species Penicillium longicatenatum. The sequence goes on from NW_026643124.1 coordinate 3,355,998, forward strand.
ACACGTCAGCAAATTAAAGAACAGAAAAAGCAAACGCCAACAACATGAGCAAATGCGCTTATTCGCGGGACTCGGTGAGTCAGATGTGTGCCTCGTTACACAGGCAACAATTTATGTCATTCGTTATCGTATCTCCGCTTATCTGCGACGGACCACAAGCCTACGGTTACTCCAAGCTTGCTAGAGCTCCACAATTGTCTATCACCATGTCCGACCCAATTCCCTCCGCAAGTGCGGACCACGAAGGGCTGGAAAACCCACCTCCAGCTAATGCCGAAGACCGAAAAGCCGCCGCTGCACTCTCCTCCCTTCATACCAATGAAATCGGCGCCACCGCTAGCCCCACCAGGGGTCCATCTAATGCAGACCAGGAAGCTTTGGGCAAGGCTATGAGTCGGCTTGAGATTGCTTCGGGACAAGGGATGGGAAGAAAGCAACCCGGAGAGACTTTGAACAACGGGGTGGAGGTGAAAAAGAAGGCGATTAAGATTTCGCCAGCAGATGTCACATTTCTGGTATGTTTATGAGACATTGGTGTTTGTTTTTCGGGCCAGACTGATATGTTTCTCTTGGTAGGTGGATCAGTTAGACTTGTCTAAGAGCAAGGCGACTGAGTTGCTGAAGGCTAGTGAGGGGGATATCACTCTTGCTTTGAGAGCTTTTCTTTCCCCGTCTTTCTAGAAGTAGGATGACCAGTGCTTTCGAAGGTCAAAGACAAAAGTGGTGAAATTGGGGAGAACCTTGGAAAAAAGATTGGAGTTACATTTCTAATTTCGTCTCAAGACAACACTTTGCGAATATATGATTAGCTGATGGACAGACGGAAACGAAGATATGAAGGATACATTCTGTGGTCAGTTTTGCGGTTGGGTATATTATAAGGCATGAACTACAAAGAAAAATGACGCAGGCCACCCGCTTGGAACTTGGGATCGTCCAAAAGTCTTGTCAATTTTCGAGTGTATTTACCCAAGTAGCTAAATAACAAAGGTTCTCGGATGGGCACCCCAGAAGACCAGCTATCTCATTTGAATCATCAAGCATCATGAGTACGCCCGCAACCTTTGGAAAACGGCAATAGCAAAAAGCAAAGTCTAGAACTTGAACATAATCATTTTCGCGATGTCCAGAGCATCGTCATCGTTCCTCCCCTTCCTCCACCTCGTCCACTACAGGTTTGGGTCTTTCGATCCCCTTACCCTCGTGTATGGTCCAAAGCACCATATATCCGATCAGAGCTTCCGCGGCCAAGGCCCACCAAATAGCTCCTACCATGTTGTGCATAAGACCCAAGCCAAGACCCCATCCGCCAAGGAGTGGGCCCAAGGTACGAGCAGCGCTAGAGATGCTTTGCGCAACACCATGCACCGTTCCGAGAATAGTGGAGTCAGTGACACAGTTGTTAACAAGAATAATGGCAGCAGGGAGCACAAATGTGCGAGAAATGACCTGCAAAGACACGACAAAGGTAAAAGAGGGCCAGACAATATATGGAACACGAGGTAGGACAACAAGGAAAGGCATCAATATATACGCCATGGGGGAAAGAGGGAGGAATGTACGGAACGAGGTGAGCGTTCCCAACTTTCCTTGGATGCGAGGGTATAGGAAGATTTGCAGAGGGAGGCCGATGAAACCGATGATTGCAGTGGCAAGACCTACCCGGGCAGATGGCAAACCTAGTCCTCCACTGAAGTGGAAGAAGCCTGTGCGGGAGTCCTCCGGAGCACGTGGAGTAGGTAGGAACACGAAGGTCATGGAGTTGAAGGCACTAGTATGGAATGCGAGCAAGAAATGGGTCAAGAGAGTCAAGAGAACGTTGCGTGTGAGAATTTGTCGGAATCCTGCCCGTTTGCGCGGAACTGGAGGTGGCTGCGAGCGTGCGCGGACTGGACTCGATGGTGCTGACCACTCCCTGTTTTCATCCAGATACAAAGAGTCATCTTGTCCAGAGCGGGTCAGGGGACTGTAGTGTAAGGGGCGCCTGGTAAAAGCACAAACGATTCTCTTTCCGAGTTCGCGGCCCCAATCTCTGCGGTGTCTTGCGATTTCATGGGACTGTTCATTATTTAGCAGATGTCATGTAGTATGCTCGGGAAAGCTACGCACCTCATCAAGGCCAAAGAATATCGCTAGCGATGACATAAAGATGAAACAAGCACTCAATAAATTTGGCAAGGCATATGGCCAATGTTTCATCCACCATACGCCATTTTCACCGCCGAACAAGGAACCAGGGCCAAAAAGCCAAGGCAAACTCTGGACAGGATCCGCCAACGTTCCTCCTAGAACGGGACCGATGATGACCCCAATATTGAAACACATCGGAAGAAGCAAAAATGCCCGTGACTGGTACCTGATCAAAATATTAGTATCGACGTCATTAGCCAGAAGGTAAAACCCTACTTTTTCTCGGCAATGATTTCGGAGATCATCGTGCGCATAACACCTTGATTGCTGTTCAGCATTCCGCCCAGCGTGCGGAATATAATCGCAGTGGTAAATGACCTAGAGAAGCCAAAGCCAAGTGCAGATATACAAGTGCCAGACAGACCGATCAAGAGAACTCTCTTGCGGCCCATCCATTCTGCATCAGCCAGGCGACCCCACCACACAGCAGTGAGGAACTGAGCAGCCGTGAAGCTACCCTGCAGCATACCAGCCTGCGCCGAGATGGTTGAGTCCGGCAACGATGGGTCAAACGATCTAAGTTGGTAGAACATGTATGCCTGCAACGAAGTCTGGGTGAGCGGCTCAGACAGACGCGCCATAGTCAAAATAGCCAGCTGGCCTTTCTTGGGTAGCGAGCTCCATGTCACCGGTTTCTCCTCCGCTATCTCTTGTTCTGGGCCGGGAAGGGCGACATGGTCTGTGTGGCTTTCATCGATTGACGGGAAGCGGCGATGGCTTGTGGGAATTGGGGCTGGTGGGCGTCGAATATTCTGATTGTCGAGAATGGGTGTAGCGTTACTTTCATTATGGTCGCTGTCACTATCACTAGGTGCATCTGTTGACTGGAGCTCAGTGTGATGTGAAGACTGAATGACGTCTATGTGGTCGGGGTGGGATTGGCCCATGGGCTCGGGTGGAGGATGCCCCATCAGCCAAGACCTGGGGAAGCACGCGAGCCGGTGTAACGATGTGAAACGCCGGATATGCAGTTGCTGGACACACTACACCTTTCCAGGAGATATCTTCTAAAATAAATGGCCTGGCAAAAGGTTGCTTATGAACGATGGGAAAGATAAACAGCAATCATGCCAAGGACACGAAGAAATTTCCCACTCTGACACCATACAGCATCTAGCCCGTCCGATGCCGGATACAGTGCCGATCTAACCGCCAGATGTCTTCCCAATCCAATAATGCACTTACCTGTATCCAGGCTGTCTTGCGATCGAGTGAGTCATTCACAGGTACATTATCGATATGTAAAGGACACATGATGAGTAGTGAGAAATAGATCAATAAGAATAAGATAAAAAAAAAATAAAAAAAGATGGTATGCGCCGACCGGGATTCGAACCCGGGCCGCGACCTGAACTCATATTCAGAATGGGAGGGACGCATCGTAACCACTTGACCATCGGCGCTGTCTTTTACCAATGAAAGACTTCAAAGTCGGCTATAAAGACCCGCAGGCTGTCCCAATCTGGGACAGTGAACCATGGATGGAACTGGAGACAATCCGTCTTGGATTAATTTATCTATTATCAATGAAAATAGCTAAAATACAAAAATATTGTGTCCTTTTGATGCAAGAACTGAAAAATCAGGGGTATTATATGGATCAACTTTTCCTCGAAAAACCGCGCTATGTGAAACAAGTCCCAGCAGAGAATAAGAAATCCCCTCAGAACAGATATATGACCAGCACGGAATGATCAACTAGGTTTGACGCCCTCTTCGTGCTGCGACAGCTTATGCTGTGCATTCTCATATATGGTCATTGACTCTGGGCTTGTCGGCCTGGGATCCTCGATATCCCCGAAATGATCATCATTCTTGTTCCACTGCTCAAGTGGATGGGCGTCTACTCGATGCAAATCGTCCATGAAATCGTTGGATGCGTTGGTAATAGCTTCCTGACTGGAGCGATGCATACCACCCTGCGCAGAATGATGATTTTTCGAGTCTGACTTCTTGAAAATTGGGCGGACAAAGTTCAGAGCGCGGGGAAGGGAGAAAGACGGGCGGGACCCGGACTGTGAGGAGCCGTTGCTATCTTTGTTCTGGTTGCTGGGGCCTCTTCCTCGCTGGCCTCGGTTGCTGTTATAAGAGAATGTCTTGAGTCCGAATATCTTCCGTAGCAATGGCCACCAGCACATCAGGTTCGCAACATAGATAGCGGTACTGGCTTCACGAATGTACCATATTTGGTAGGTTGTGGTGAGAGGGGACGCGAAATTGAAGTATTTGTTGAGAATAGCAGCAATGATTGTAAAAAGACCTAAGCTCATCACACCGAGGAGAAGAACTTTGCGGTGTTTCTTGAGTTGAGCTCTGATAAGTAGAGGGATTGGGATGGCGAACATCACAGCGTCGGATGAGATGTTGAAAACGGCCTGAGTGATCGAATAATGCTGGTAAGTGGCGCATTGCATATTCTGTACAGGCATAGCCCAGTACTGGGAGAAGGGCCGACAATAAACAGCATAGTAGCAGACCATGATCACCACAAACCCCAGGGCCACGTATATTGTCAGAATCTTGATATAGAGGTTGGAGCGTAAGCTTTGGGTAAGCCTCCAATAGAAGATCAACATGCAAGTCTTGACTCCCCATGTTGAAAAAAGCATACACTGCTCCAGTCCGATGACAATTTTGCTTCCGTAGATTCGATCACGGACTTCTTGAGGATCTGATAAAACTTGGTCATAATCCTTCGGATCCATGAGATTGGTTGCATAGCGCGAGGATATTTGAATCAAGACCAGGAGGGTGGTGTAAATCATCTGCCACCATGGACGGTAAGTCAGTGTATTGAGTCATTTGTCTCCAAGGTAGCCCACTCACAAAGGTTGCTGTCATTACATAGTCATCCCCTGTGAAACAAAGCTTGGTTAGCGCTTATCTCATCATCAAATCAATTATCGGTCGACATACACAGCAGACGTTTTATTGACCCATTTGCAATGGTTCGGGAAATCCTTCGTTGGATGAGTATAGCGCTCCTTGCAACACGAATCGTTGTAGTAGACAACATACATTCTTCCGCCATATATTATAACGCCGATACTCCAAAAAACAATTGCTTCAACAAGCAGCTGGTGTGGGGTGGGCGACACATTCCCCATGTTGGGGAGGGAGCGACTATCGCTCCCTGGACGAGCAATCTCGAGACCTGGGTGAAGTAAAGCTCACATATGCCATGGACGACTAGACAAGGAACGTATAGCTAAGAGCCAAATGGTGGAGTTGGCTGTCAAAACTCTTCCCGCATTGGTTAAAGAAATAAAATGACTGATTTCCCATGTAGATGTGGACGAGATACACTGTGCAAGCGGCGGTGGCCGGAACAATCACTCCGCTGCAGTCGGTGAGCGACATTAAGCTCAAGTGGACTGAGGAACTGGGATAATGCCAATGAAGGGCAGGATCCAGCGTCATGTATCTTGGACTGCAATATGTCATACCTGGGGCTGGGGATTGGATGACAAGCAAGGAGAAATGGGTGGTAACGCAAGGGGGCATGTCGACCCAGATCGATGGCAGTTCGCAATGGAATGCAGATCAATCTGAAGATCAAGTGCACTTGGCAAAGCCCGTCTCCAAATCCCTTTATCGCACTCCTTGTTACCAATAAAAGCCACGCTCTTCAGCTGCCTTATCTGAATTTAGTGCAATAACCGCCCGATCATAATGCTCGGTGTGACACAGATCCTTATGCAGGGTACCCTTGAACGGTCACATTACATAGATGAGAAGCAAGACCCGGCCCTCTCACCAAATTTCGTTTCACTAGCACGGTCGCTCCTGGTGATTTGGGTCCACGATTATGATAGCGCAATGATCTGCGCTTCCTCGAGGAGCAGCATTATTATTGATGATATGTCAGATTCCGTGGTGGATACGCAGAGGGCAGGGTGCATTTTGATTGGATCATCATTTACCTGCAAGGTAATTGTGGCCAAATCTGCTCAATAATACTTCATCAAATGATCCCTAGGGACACCCAAGGATCTACGGGTTGAATATTAGGTTTGACGCGATACCCGAGAGAAAGTCAGATTGCGAGGTTCCTACTGATGAACTAAATTCCCAATTGCGTTGTAGTCTCACATCCAATAAGTTCTCCATTGCTTTTCCCAACGGTCGGTCATGCTCCATATCGGGATCCCGTCTTCAAAGGTCCCATCGGGATTCTTTCCTTGTGTAGTAACTTCCTAGGCTGCGTTTTCTAATTGCTGCGTGCCGGGCTTTTCATCCTCGCCGTGGTCTGCGTGATTCAGGCGATTAAGCACTGCTTCATCCTGGGCGAACAGCGCATCCACTTCTTCCAGAGTCTTATTGGTAGGCTGTTTACCGGTCAGTCTCATTCTCTCAAGATTGACATCCGGCACTCACATCTGGGCACATGAAGTAAACGAACACAAAGGCGACAACATTGAAGACGAGAGGCCAAACCCAAATCCTCGCGCCAACGGTCTCGAGTCCGATACCACCCGCGAAAACAGTCAGGAATGTGAACAGGAACACCCCGAGAATTCCAGCTGCGGATCCAATATGGCGGTATCGAAGTGGGGCAATCTGTCAGAGTCACGTCAGTATTGATGTCCTTTGAAGCCCTGGTTGGGTAGGTTGATGATACCTCTGGTCCATACAACCACGGGCATCCCACCCAACCCCATCCGTAAACAAACAGATAGGGAAACATAATAGCCACAGCAGTCCATTGAGTGGCCAAAGTCTTATTCTCGATCAAGTTGAGCGCGACGAATATAAGCATGCAGCACGTTCCTATGCCGGACGAAATCAGCATAATTCTTCGACGACCAATGCGCTCAATGGTCACAATGCAAAGTGTGGAGCCAGCCCATTGAATGGTCAACGAGATGGCCGCTAGCAAAGAAGCCAGGAAGTTTGATAGTCCGACATCTTCGAAGATTTGTGTCATGTAGTAAATCAGTATATTGATTCCCATTGATTGCTGGATAGCGAGAATGATGAACGAGATCCGCACTCGCCGACCGACACGAAGCGGCGTGTTATCCCAGATTAAACTCAACAGTGTCAGACGGTTGCTCGATTCCTCTTCCACTTCGAAGTTTTCCATGATACTTGCTTTGAGGACCCGGATCTCTGCGAAATCGTTACTATTGTTGATGCCGGTACGATAAACACCGTAGATCCGAGAAAGTGTTCTGTCGCCTTCATCAATCCGGTCCCGTGCGTAGTACCATCTCGGTGTGTCAGGTAGAAATATCATAGTCACTCCTGATAGAAGTCCCAGAATGCCTTGAATAGCGACAGGAATTCGCTAAATTTAATTAGCAGCTTGCAAGTGACTGTATCGTAGAGACGCACCCAGGAAACCTGATTGGTCATTCTCGTGAAGCCGAATGTCACCCAGTATGAGAGCGCAACGCCGAAGATTAAAGATGAACAGTTAATGGCCACCTCAGGACCACGTTCGCGGGCATCAATGCTCATCTCTGACTGCAAAAAGCATCAGTTTGACTTCATATGCAGCTGGCGTGTAGATACCTATACTTACCATATACATCGGGACGTTGCACGTAATGAACTGTCATTTTGTTAGATATACACCCGTCTGATCCTCCGTTGGAGCACGCTTACTGCAATCCCAAATCCCTACTTTCAGTTAGCATGAAGCTCTGTCTCATTATGGCTCAACTTACACAAAGAATTCTAGACACGATGATCTGTGGGACGGAAAAGGATGCAGCCTGTATCACACCACCAATGACAATGAGCGCATTACCGATTATTATGCAGTTTCGTCGACCGAGAGGCATTCCGATAAGCATAACCACACATGCCATGACGGCCGCTGCCAGAGTATAGGAAGATGCAATCATAGGAATAGTCTCTGTTCCCGTCGGATTCTTTCACCACGTTAGCACAGCTTTAAAACCAAGTCAATTTCAGTGAAATACCCCTATAGCATTCAAAAAAGGAGTTGTTGATTGTACTCCCCCAAGAACGCCAGCCTGATAACCCTCAATCATAAAGCCCTGTAGATCTCTATGAGTAAAGCGTACATTCCGCACAACGTATACCAGTGCACTCACCACAGAGCAACTGAATCGGGAGAGCCGACGCAAGGTCTTCCCTTGAATATACTCTTCGAACATGACGGATACACTTCAATTTGGTATCAAGTGCGTTTCAATTGAAATCCGGAGGGTAGTAAGAAGATTCCCCGGCCTTTATCTTACAAGGTTCTAATTGCCCCCAGAAATGCGGGGGATTAGGCTTTGCTAGCTCAGATCTAGGTTCCTTTCCAGTCTTGACGTCAATTTCTAAGCCCAAAATATTGTGCTCTGATTGGCACGTTTGTAGACCGGAGATTTATTCTGAATGCCGGACCGAATCCGGCGCATTATTTAAACATAAGGCGGGGGTCGATCGACTTCTATGTTGGTACCAAGAGCTCGTGTTGAAAAGAACTGGACTGGCAAAAACTGAAATACCTAGACTAGTGTTCATTTCTTGTAAGCGACATCACATCAGGTAGTTATATCGATCATCTTCTAGGTTCGTACCAACTGTGGGTAGTCCCGGCGCATAAATCAGTTCATGAATCCAACCAATCTAAAAGAATTATATGCATCAATTCAACGCCAGCTCATGGTCTCTTTATGCTATTCTACTAAGGCTAATGTTAAGTCTTGAAAGAATGTTCTCAGAGAAAGGCAGAATCAATAGGCTTACTGCTATGCTCACTTTGGCTTCGTGATTCCTGCTAAAATTCTCAACGAGGAGATATCTGTTCCAGTATTAAGCCAAAACTGAGTTAAAAAAATCATTACCGGTCAATATACTTAGACAACCATGCAAGACTGGCAAAATCTCTCAACTTTCGCGACCAATAATCTCATCACAAATCAATCGGTACTCCATCTCCTGCTTCCAAAGCATCGATTACTGCTTCGCAAACTCTCACTGCATTCAATCCATCCTCTCCGGAACATCTGGGCTCCTCCTCTCCTCGGCAAACTCTAGCCAAGTGCTCCACCTGTTGCTGGAACGGTATATCATCTGAGGACCGTAGCTCCTCTTGGCGGATCGGGATATTCCATCCAACCTCTTTTCCTAATTGTTTTGCATCACCGCCATCGTAATGCCAAAGTATACCATCTGGTTCTGTTAAAGTTCCCTTAGTCCCCAAAATCCGATAAGTATCTACTTTCGCCGGTGCTGGTGGAAAGAGTGGATTGTCACCCGATGCAGCCTCCCACCCAAAAGGGCTTGCCACGTTGTCACTGATTATGAATGTCCCCACTACCCCATTGGCAAATTGAAGCATGATCGCGGCGCCCTCTTCGACTAGGTCATCTTTTGGAATACCGTCATGAGGACGCTGGCTGGCAGTCTGCGTCGCCCACACTCTCACAACACTTGATCCCGTTAGATAATGCAGAACATCAATGTCGTGGACAAAGTTCGTCCAAACAGGTCCACCTCCAGATGAACGAGAGCATCGCCAGCTAGCTTCCTTGTAATAGCCATCGTTCTTTTTGGCGGTCCAAATCCCCGATATTGCGATGATTTGGCCGATAGTCCCGTTGTCAACGACCTGACGGGCTGCTGCAAGTGACGGGTGGAACCGACGATGGTGACCTACCAGCAGCGTGCAGGACTTACTGTTCGCGAGTTGGAGAAGTTTCGCCCCGGAACTTGACTCGGTGGAGAAGGGCTTCTCAATTAACATGGCTTGGGGGGAGGCATAGTGGAGCACTTCTTCGGCTACCACAACGTGAAGGCTGGAGGGCACACAGATGATGTACGCATCCGGGGCTTCAATTGAGGACCCGAGCAGATTCTGCACGGAGTCGAAATGGGGCACAGAAATCTTTGCGGCCAGTTCCTTTCCAGGTCGGTATGGATCAACAAGAGCGACCAAAGAGCATGTAGGAGATGTCAAGAGATACTTCGCATGGAAAGGTGCAATCGTTCCTCCGCCAACAAGGGCAACCGTCACTTTTCGGGGCTGAAGTATCATAATGACAAAGGTATCTCTTCGAAAGTGGAGATTTCTATCAGGCTGTTAATGATGTCGACCTAAATACGGGGCTATCGGTGCTTAAAAGAACAGACCGGTCCCCGCAAGTGCAAGCCTTTGTACTTTTTAAGCCATGAACCCCCTCTCACGTAATTATCGGAAAATTAAGCGACAGAATGGACATCCTACGCAAGTCCTACGAGTACGGAACATCGCCTCTGAACCCTTCGTCGCTCTCGAATCCATCCAACACGTTTTTGTTTGGCGGCAGTATCTCTCAATCGCTCTCACCACTTCTGCATGGAATACTCTTTCGATCCGTGAATGCATCATGGGCGTATCATCTCGCCCAAACGACCGACAAGAATGAGTTTCTCGCGAAACTCGCCGATCTCAAGTCTATTGGCGCGTCCATCACCATGCCCAACAAGGTCACATTCGGACCCCTTCTGGATGATTTGACCGAGGAGGCCCGAGGCATCGGAGCCGTTAACACCGCTTTCGTACGTCTTGATCCTACCGGAAAGCGCCGGTGGATTGGCACCAACACAGATTGTGTTGGAATCCGCGAAGCCATTCTTCAACATGACCCGCATGCCGTTTCTAAGGCACAGGGAAAACCGGCTATGGTGATTGGCGGAGGAGGAGCAGCACGAAGCGCCATTTATGCATTGTGGAAATGGTTTTCTCCTTCCGAGATCTACATTGTGAACCGACTGCAATCAGAGGTTGATGATATTGCCAGCTTCTTCACGAAAACAATGCCTGACATCAAGCTTCGTTACATTGCGGATGTGAATACTGCACACAACCTTCCTTCCCCTTCGATTGTTGTCGGCACAATTCCTGATTATCCACCCTCTGAGCCGGGAGAGGTGCTTTGTTGGAATATAAGTGAGCACATTCTGCAAAAGTCCAAGGGGGGCTTGTTGGTGGATATGTGCTATATGCCATCGCCTGAGACCCGGCTTTTGTGTACGGCGAGAAAGGCTGGTTGGGCCGTTGTTCGGGGTACAGAGGTCCTTGTACGAGTATGTGTTGCTCAACAAATTTTGTGGTTAGAAAGGGAATCGAACGAACGGGGGGTGGAAGAGGCCATGGCTGCGATTGCTATGCCAAAGAGTAGTATTAAATTGTAGGTCATAAATACACCCGTGCACTAGATTCCGAGAAATACAAACTTTAATGAAATCAATATACTGTACGAGGGAAGTATAACGAAAAATAAAAACGTCAAAGTTAAGGATTTTGAGCAACTGCATTTGTCTGATTCGGATGCAGCGGGGGTGGGGACTGCTCTCTAGTGTACAAGAACGTTTTGCACTGACATTCTAAGCCCGGAGGAAAGATAAAAAATCAAAACATGTTCTTTGGAACTATTTCAGGCTGCAGTATGGTACGCTGCGGCAATTAGAGATTCCCGAAGTGATAATATTCCGATGACATGGTTTACCCCGGACTTTTGGCTATATCCCCGCATCCCGGCGATTAAAATATAAGGCCGGCTCTGGCTCCATAACGTGACGAGTGGAAGTCTTTCCTATCATGATTCAAATATATAGCTACTTCATAGTGACAACAAGAATTTGCAAAGTACCAATCGCATCTACCTCTTTGTTCCAACATCTCGTGTTTGAAACCCTGCGATATGGCTCACACTCGCCCATTGGGACAAGTAAGCACTTTCGCTACCACGTTCTTTTCTCGCATGAATCGATGCTGACACTCAGGAACCAATAAGCCTATCACTCTGAAGCTCTCGGGAAAGGTAATCAAGAACCGCCTTTACCGCACTCCCCTCAGCGAATACGCTTCGACGTACGACGAAAACAATGTTGAAAACTGCGGAAAGCCCCTCCCACGCTACGCCGAACTCTACCAAGGTACATCTGGTTTCCGACCATGTTGACACTCCAAATGACTGACTAGGATAGAACTTGCGGATGGAGGTGCTGGCCTGATTTGCACAGGCAATATTCCCATCCATCGCGATAACTTGGAAAACTACAACAACGCTGTCCTAGACATCAATAACCCTTGGGATGCAGTCGAGGCATTCCGTCCTGCTTGCCAGGCTGCGAAGTCTCGAGGCGCAATCTTTCTTCCGCAGCTACAGTTTCCGGGTCGTCAGGTGCCTGAGTTCCTGAACGCGAACCCGAAGTCTTCCTCCTCCGAGCAGTTGGACCCTTGCTTGAACAAAACGTACGGCAAGCCCTCGCCTTTGACCAGAGCTGAGATAAAGGATTTGCAAAATCGTTATGTCTGGGCTGCGGAAGTGCTGTTCAAAGCTGGGGCCGATGGTATTATTGTAAGTTTTGCTGACTCAAGCGGAATATTTGAGAGAATGAGTCTGACCATTTCAGCTACATGCGAGTCACGGATATATCATGCAACAGTTCCTATCACCCTTGATCAACAAGCGAACTGATGAGGTATGGAATGTTCTACTTTTGGAAGCGTAAATTGGATCTAATCACAGAATCATCGTAATAGTACGGCGGTAGTCTGGAAAACCGCGCCCGATTCATCCTCGAGATCGTGAATGCCATCAAAGCCAAACTTCCATTGAACGAATTCGTGATTGCTGCTAAGCTCAACTGCCAGGACTGTATGAGACAATCTTTCCCGGGCTGCCTGGATTGTTCACTAACATCTACAGTCATTGAGGGAGGTGCTAGCTTCGCGGAACAGTGTGTCGTCATCAAATGGCTTGAAGACGCCGGTGTAGATTTCTTCGATATATCAGGTGGGACCTATGCTTCTCCTGCATGGAGAGGCAACATCATGAAAGAGCTGGCAGAAAGACCCTCGCAGAAGGAGAGAGGAAGGTATGGCGCATTGTAAATCTTTCACATGGGACTTTTATCACTGACCATTACAGCTACTTCATCGAGTGGGCACAGGAAATGAAGAAAGTCTTGGTAAGTCCCGCTGTCGACCCATCCGCTGACCAAAGCTAATTAATTGGGTAGTCCCGCGCCGTTATTGGTACTACAGGTGGCTGGAGGGATAGTCACCGGATGTCGGAAGCCGTTGAAGGAGGCGATATTGATATGATCGGGCTTGGAAGACCACTCCGTGAAGACCCAGAGTTCGTGAACAAAGTCCTTCGCGGTGAAGTCAGGAGATGCAACCTGTGATTTACTCAAGATAAATTTTCAAAGTAAAAGAATTCTTGGTCAATATGTATGAAATGGGCTTTTTAGAGACTAAAAGAAATTTCACTCCCACCTTCAAGCAATGTCCATGACTTACCTCGTGCTATAGGTATGTTATGTCATGGGAATAAGGAAGCATCCAGGGCGAATCGGCGACGACCATATGAAACTCATTAAGAATAAATGTAAGAAAACGCTTTCTCTGGTGAGCAGTCTCTGTCTTGTATTGAATAATAATAACCAGGATAAGCTTGTCGGTATTTGAAAGATGGATTTAGTCTTCCGATTAAGATGCCATCCTTCTTGTTGCTTGATCCAGTAACAAGCATGCGGGCAGGACACAAATGATTATCTAGATCAAGGGCTTAGGTACATCCACATTGGTACTCCTGACTAAAATTCCGATTTTCATTAGAATCTATGTTCCCTCGGTAATACTCCAGACGTTCATTCGGAACCCCGCCCGGTCTCTTGATTTGTACACCGGCTACAAACATCTTTTATATACCTATAACGCTGAATCAATTTGAAATCACCGATCTTATTGTATTACCCCAAAATGTCTACAATCAAAGTCGCGATTGCCACCAACTCACTAGGCAAATCTGCCGCCGGCCACTCAATCCACCGGAAACTAGAAGCAGCCAAATCCCATGGTTTCGATGGCGTAGAAGTTGCCTTCGAATGCCTCGATGCACATGCTGCTACATTCACCTCTCCCACGACGCGCAGCGAAAAGCTACGCGCAGCCGCTTCAGACGTCTATTCAAAAGCGAACTCCATTTCCCTTAGTCTTATTGCATTGAATCCATTCCGAGATTACGATGGTCTGAAAAGCACGGAAGAGGTTGATGCACGATTGCAAGAAGCTGAGCTATGGTGCCAACTATGCCAGATTATGCGAATTCCAATCTTTCAGGTAAGCAGCTTACATGACCATTCAAATATCTAAATTAACGTCCTCTAGATCTGCTCAGCACTCTACCCTATTGATGAATCTAGGATTACGTCAGATCCGATCGTCATCGCTGCCAATATGCGGAAACTCGGTCTTCTAGCCCAAAGATACAATCTCCGGGTTGGGTATGAAGCTCCTGCGTGGGGTATTCACAAGAACACTTGGCAGCATATTCAAGAAGTTATTGATATAGTCAATCTTCCCAATGTGGGACATTGCCTCGATACATTCCATATTGCATCAAGAGAGGCTGGAGATCCGTTTAATGAGGCCTCGCCTGTTAGGAAGGATGGTCATAGCCGACTTCAGAAGAGCTTGGATGAGTTGAAACGAACTGTTGACGCCAAGAATATTGTCTACCTGCAGCTCAGTGACGCCATTGTGGCTGACCCGGAGCAGAAGGGCTATCCTGTGAAAGATTTGAAGCAACCTCCTTTTATGACCCAGTCGAGGAACTGTCGGATCTTTCCATGCGAGGCGCATCTTGGGGGTACTCTGCCCGCTGTTGAGGTGGCGAAGGCCATTTTCGATATTGGGTATAATGGCTGGGTATCAATGGAGGTCTTCCATACAGACATGTTTGAAACACGAGCATCGTGAGCCTTTCTGCAATCTCGCTTTCTACCAGTGGATTACTTATGTACTGATTTCCTATCATAGGGTTCCGGATGGCTGGGCGAAACGGGGTATGGAATCTTGGCGACAGGTTGTTGCTCGTTGTGCACTGAATCATCGTAAGTGCTTATGGAATCTGGTCCCAGGCTAGATTAGAATGTCATGAGGCTAACACATCGTAGGAGCAAAGTTCTAATGACTAGTCTGCCATCGATACTGATGTGAGAAATCCTATCATTACCCGCAACTCCATATTTGTAGGTAGTCACTCACACGACAAGCATCATCTCCAAAGTTCCAAAAACTACTACATTGCATAGCCATACTCTAAGATTGTGGGGGAAAAATCCGATCAGACTTGTAACATATTACAGTTTGTGGACGCCCTTGGCAGGCTTCGGCCGTCCGGCGGGCGATTAACGACCAACTTAGAAAAGAGAGTAATGAAAGGATTCATTGATTCATTGGTATTTGAGAAATTCACAAAGCCAGAATCTAGGATTTCAGAGCGATCTCAACCAAAGCTGAATAAAGCCAAGCAAGAACGCCGATCAAAGAAAATGCTCCATATATACAGTGGAGACAAAATGGTATTTACAAAGGTTCATGAAAGAATCAATCATCGTGCAAGTGGGCTTGCAACAGCAGGTTTGTGGAAATGACTCTTGCGCCGCGCAGCCTCCATGCGAGCGCGTTGCTGGCGTCTGGACTCCTGGTCATCTTCTTCCTCAAAGCTCAGCGTCGGTTTTCTCTCCGGGAACAAGCCACGGCCACTCTGTTTGGGTGGGCACGACTGCTGGACGAGTTTCGTGCGGTTTGAGAGGAAGTAAGGGGTAGCTGGAGACATTCCAATGGCATCCAGGTTGGAAAAGTTATAGCCCGGTGTCTGCGGGACATGAGAGCGATAAGCAGAGGACTGCTGGGTCGGGGTAGACGGTTCAACAACAGGAGTTGGGGGTGTAATCTTGCGGAATCCTTCGATGGCACCCCGGTCAGCGCCGCAGCGACGACCGCTAGCAGACGGGGTGGAAGGCTCGGCGACACGCACGAGGGTGCCATTGACGTTACTCAAAGCACGGGGCTCCATGCTCTTACGGCGTTTGGCACCACCTCGGGGGACGATGGAGCGGTCGATGGCATAGGGGGTCTCATCAACCCATTTGCCTTCTCTCTCGCAGCTAGTCAACGGGGTCAGTATGTTGAAACAGGGAACAACTTAGAACTTGAACTTACTCGAGAACCCAGCCAACACCTACGCATTTGACAAGGCCGGCAGCTTGCTTGACCTTCTCCAACGTCCGCAGACCGCCATCCTTGTAGACGACGTGAGTGATGCCGACCTTGGCTACCGGGTCCACTCCATCAACAGGGGACATGCTAGCTCTGGGGTTCCAAGACCACGACTTGAAGCAACGGGCTCCCATCTGTTGCAAAAGCTCAATAAAGATTCCGGAGGCATCTTCACCTTCGGTAGTGTGAACATCGACGTATACCACTGCACCGCGAAGGGCTAGCTTTTTAGGGCTGGCCTTCCGGCGAGGGGACTTTCCGGGACTGCTCGCGACTAAGGGGCTTCTGGATGGAGCCATAGATGAAACCCTTGAGCTAGATCGTCGAGATTCGCTGCAGCGGCGCTTGGGACTGGGGCTCCGGGGAACCTGTACCTCCTTTCTGGGAGAAAATGTAGGGACACTGTCAGTGCGAGAGAGAAAGATAGAGTTGCGAATCCGCGGTGACGAGCGAGTAGGCGAGGTGTGTGAAAGTGAATGACCACGCTTGCGAGGTATCTTCAAAGGAGAAACTTCCCCCTCGCCTTTCAAAGGCACCTTTGACACCGTGTGGAAGGTGCGCAAGTGCTCTGGTGCCGCTTTCATCGGGGTGGCTGGCAAGGGCGAAGGGGCTAGAAAGTTTTCTTTGTCCTCCTCCGACTCGTCTTGGTCATCAATCGGCGCTCGGGATAAGCTTTCACGAGGTCGAAGGTGTTCAGGGATGACGGGTTCGAGGTCTTCGAAAATATCGCTTCTGCTGGGTGAATCAATCATATCATAGTCCTCGTGGGCGGAAGAGAACTTTGCAGGCGAGTCAGGCCCGGAAGTCAAGCAGGTATCGTCATTGTAGTCCTGAAGAGGCAGCTCGGAGAAGAGACGCGGTGTGTTTGCAAGAGAGGGACGCGAGAGATCAGGGTAAGAAACATCGCCTTCGTCCGGAATGTGGGTCTCAGCAGATCGCTCCAACGGGCCAACAAGAGAGAACACGCCTCGTCGACGAGGACGTGCTGATCTTTCTTGGGATGAAGTATTGGTTTCCCAGCGGCCGAGCTTGCTTGCCAATGGCGTGAAGCCCAGTTTGACATTGAACCCAGAACTTCGCCGGCTTCTAACACTTGGAGTCCCAGAGAGGCTTGGTGGAGCGGGAGTAGGAATGTCAAGTTCAGTTGTCCCCTCGGGGCTGTTCATTGCGTCCATTCGCTCATCGATGTTTTTGATATTGAAAACCCGACTGTGAGAATTGGCACTTCTCTGCAGGGACAAAGGAGTAGGAGTAGCCTCAACTGCTGATGAAGTCGGTGCCCGTGGAGTGACAGATCCCATTCTTGAAAGCGGGCTTTCTTCGCGGTCCTTTAATTCGTAAGGTGATTGAGATTGGGGCAAGTCTGCAACAGGAGCCTCAGACGATGCAAGAGTCTGCCCATCTTGAACCACCTCATCCTCTTCGCTCTCAGGGTCATTTTCGTCATATGGGTGGTGAATAATGCTGGCAACTTCATCAATATCATCTTGCTCATCGTCTTCTTCCGGTTCTTCCTCCTCTATTTCTTGCTGGTCTGCGATTTCAGTACCCTCTATTTCATGATTTAGTCGAACGGGCGTTGGGGATTCTGGCCCTTCGAGAGCAGATTCCTCAAAGATAGCCAAATCAAGCAGCGACTCGGAGGAACTAGCACGCTCGAAGTGCTCAACTTCATGCGCGGGCGAAGAAAGGGCCGGCTCGTCGGCGGGCTCGGTAGATTGCATCACAAAATCGATTCCCAGTTCGTCATCTCCGTCGCTCTCATCCACTTGGTTGACAGATTCGACATCGTCGAACTCCACCTGAGATCCAGTGTCGTTCTCCATGGGCAGGTTTCTAAATGGCTCTTGTAGGTCTTCCATTGTATTAAAGCAGAAGGTTCCGAAATCATCTGGCTCGCGGCGAATTTCCTCTTGCAATTCTTCGATCTTCTCGTCAATACCCATTTCTTCTGCTTCGCTCATCACAGCAGTCTCAGCAACGGCGTTTTCAGCGGCAGGGTCTTCAGGACCTTTCACGGTCTCTGGAACTTGTTGGGGTGAGGGGGACTGAGTGGGAGTTCTGCTGGAAGACTGCAACTCAATACCAAAGATATCACGAGCAACTTCCTCCACCATCTCAAGGTCCTCGTCCGCGGCCGGCTCCTCTTCCTCTTGGTGGGAGGATAGGCGCTTGTTGATGGATCCAAAAAGAGATGTGTTGAGGGTGTTGTCGCCAGATGGTGTGGCTGACTCATTCACAGAAGATTTGGCAGAAAAGATAGAACCTTTCAAGGGAGACGGGATTCTCTTAGCAGGACTTTGTATGAAGGAAGAGCGAGCTTGGAACGATGGAGTCGTATCCTTGGGTGGCTGTTGAGAAAATGAGGCACCCAAATGACCCTTTCTTGGGGACATCTTTAATGGTGAGGCCGGTCCATGCGAAAGGTCAAAGGCTGGCGTAGCGTTCGAGTCATCTCGGAAGATGGAACCGTGGTTGAGTGAGTCTCTGAATGAGAATCTGAATGGTGACGATTGCTCCAGTCGTCTGGCAGGGCTGGACATGAAAACCGAGTCGCTGAAGTCGATGGCCTTTCCGGGAGGGAGCGCTAGGTGGCCGTTGTCGGTGACAGTCTGTTGGCTGCGATTGGGAGTGAAATTGATTCGTCGGACTGGTGAGCTTAAACCAGTGTTTGTTGATCCGTGTTTTGGTGTTGGAAGCTTGGGTTCGCCATTCTCATCAACGAGGCTCGAAGCTTTCTTTGGGGTGAAATTGATCTTGCGCACAGGGGAGCTCAAGCCGGCGGGTTCCGAGGCATGCTTGATAGGGGAATGAATAACGAGCTTGACTGGGCTCTTGATATCGTTCTTAACTGCGCTTAATTCATCCTCTTCACCGTCAGAGCTAACATAAGCAGAAAGTGACTTGGCCACCTGTTTATCCTTCTTCGGTGAAAGGGGTTTTGTTGCATTTTTCTTAGCTGTCGCAGGTTTGCGCCCACGGCCGGTACCTGTAGCATTATTACGCACTGGTGTAGCTCTAAGACCAGCCTTGCCAGCAGTAGCCTTTGCGGGAGCCTTTCTACGTCCAACGGCTGGCGCTGCGGGCTTCTCAAAGTCCTCAAATTCAGAGTCCGAGACGTCTTCAAAGGTGACGGTTTTCTTCTTTGCAGGTCCGCGCAATAGGTTGGAGCGCATTGTCGTGGAATTGGTTGAAATGAAGATGTTCTTGGGGCCTGCAGCTTCGGCAGATGCTTCCGCTTCAGTCACTGCTCGAGTTGCTTTACGCGTCGCTGTGCCGGTCTTCGTTGTGTCTGCCTTTGGTCGTCCACGTTGCTTGGGGGCAGTCTCCACCTTGGCGGCGGGCTCTGCGGGTTGAGTCTTTCTCGGTCTTCCGACGCGTTTCCTGGGCTCGGCCTTGCTAGTCACTTGGTCATTGGATACCTCAGAAGCAGAGGCCGGCGTCACGTTCTTGCCTCGAGATGCGGCAGTGGCTCTGGTTGCTGAGCGTCCAGCAGGTCTACCTCGCGGACGAGGGACCTGCTCTGGTTCCTTCATCATCATTCCCAGTTCGTCATCTGTGTCATCCGAGTCATAGGCTGCTGAGGACGCTTGGACGGGAGCTCGTTTCTTGACCTCGGTTGTCTTTGTTTTAGCCGTTTTGCTCAAGGTTGTTCGAGGCGCTGCCCGAGTGCCCCGTTTGACGGGGGACGGTGGGAGGACGGCCGCGCGTGCCATGGTGGCAATGTTATGATCTGATCGAAGTTCGTGTCGCGTGTCGATGTGGTTATTGATATGGTCGGTTAAGGATGTCGGGATGACCTTGCACTCATGGCGGGTCTGCGTCAAGCGGTCGCGGGTCGCGGGTAATGTCCGGAATGCATTAAGCTGCAAGGCAAAATAGATTATGGTGGAGCGTGTTTAGACGAAGCTGGGCTGACCCGCGTAGTTACCATGGTAACCGGTCACCTGATGGATCTACAACAAGGTTGGGATGGGTCGAGCGGAGAAAGATCATCGCTATACTCTGCAATAAACAACCCTTGAAGCCTCTATAACCTTGAAATCAATAATTGCTAGATGGCTTGGGATTTGATTATTGTTGTTTTTCTTTTTCTTTTTGGCTACCTTGGGTTTTTCTGCCACTTTCTCATAAACACTCGTCCCACGGTTTCTAGGGGCCTTAGCCAATCTTTGTGTCCAGCTGTCAACATGTCCTCATATGTATGCTCCACGAAAGACAACATTGAACTACCCATGGATATGTTCAATGAGTTTCCCGGCAACCTTGGTTGCTCACATTTCAATTCTCGCAACATGAAAGGACCCAACAGGGGTTGCAAGTATCTCTTCATATTTTTCTGTTTTGCTTTTTAAGGCGACCACCTGGGCAAGACACATTGCACATATATAGACCCTGGCCCTGGCGCATCAATCAAGGTCAGCGACTAAGTACATATTTCGTGCGAGGTTAGCTGCAGATGACACTTGCGGTAGCCTGATCGAGCTAGACACGCTGACAGGGAACCCTGCCAGTGCAGTTACCCGCTAACTATAAATCTTGCAAACAAGCAAACCCATGTGTCTCATTCCCTATTGACGGCGCATCACACCAGGCAAAGAGCAACCCCTGATAACAAAACCCCAGGCCCACGGGTGATACCGTCGTAAGCACCGTAACACCAAGCCCCGCACAGATAAGCCCATTATCACCCAAAGGAGATGGTGTAACATCAGCTTATCAGCCCCAGATCCTGTTCACAATTGTAGCGCTTACTGGCCACTGCAAAATTGATACCGTTTGTCCATTGAATCTGATCAAAACATGGCGTTCAATGCATGCACTCTTCCTGGCAGTGTTACATCGGGTTTCACTACCAAAGCGTCCGTACCATCCAATAGCCTTTCCCTCCCGACCGTCAACCAAGCCCCCGTTTCACCCCCGCACTCTCAGCCCATGTGAGTGCGCACGACCCCACTCGGTTCATGAAGTTACATCCCTGAACGCCATTCATTAGAAGTGAAGCTTGTATCAGGGTGGAGACCGGCAATCTATGCTTCCCCATCGGATGAATCAGGCGACCAATTGCCTATAATTAGGGATGGGACCAGCTTACGGCTTATCAGCTCCTCGGGCCCGGCAAAGATTAGACTTTCCGCCATTCAGAAGCTCTGATTGGCTCATGGATTGACCCTGCTGGACTAGACAAGATTTAGAAAGGTTCATTTTTAAAGCTCTTGTGTCCCCGCTTCCTTTTGCATCTTTTTTTTTTCTCGTTCCGATTGTTAGACTTTGCATTGAGGCGAGCATTATGGCTACAGAAAACAAAAATATCGGTGTTGATGAGTTGGCTGCTCCTCATGAACACAATGACCAAGCCCAGACCCCTGATCTGCCAAATGGATGGATATACAGACATCGACGGATTTTCGGCCTCAACATCCCCTGGTATGCGTCGCCAAGAGTCCAGTTGGTGATGGTCGCATTCGTGTGTTTCATGTGCCCGGGTATGTTCAATGCGCTCAGTGGAATGGGAGGTGGTGGAAAGACTGATGCGACTTTGGCCGACAACATGGTGAGCAATGATCCTAAGATTTTTTTTCTTCTTCATTTGTGGCATTATTGTCGCGAAGCTAGGTACTTCTTAGTTACTGACATCTGAAACAGAACACTGCTCTCTATAGTACATTCGCGGTATTCGGTATCTTTGGCGGTACATTCATCAACAGGCTCGGCGTTAAATGGACTCTTGCATTTGGAGGCACCGGATACTGCATCTACGCTATTAGTCTACTAGTCTCTCTCTACGCCGATGTGACAGGATTCAACATTTTCGCCGGCGCTTGGCTCGGTATCTGTGCGGGTCTTCTGTGGACCGCGCAAGGAACGATCATGATCTCCTATCCATCCGAGGATAAGAAGGGAACATACTTCGCCTGGTTCTGGGGAATTTTCAACATGGGTGCCGTTATTGGCAGCTTGGTATGTTCTTCGCGTCCTATACACCTATCTTAAAGGTTGTATATACCCCTCTCTAACCAGTATTCCTCCACAGATCCCTCTCGGCCAGAATATCAACGTCACAACCAACTCCACTGTCTCATCAGGAACATACATTGGTTTCATTGTTCTCATGTTCATTGGAGCCCTTCTCGCCCTCTGCCTTTGCAACGCGAACGACATTGTCCGACCAGACGGCACCCGTGTCATTCTAATGAAGAACCCAAGCTGGCAATCCGAACTTATCGGACTGTGGGAGACCCTTCGTTTCGAACCCTTCGTTATCCTCCTTTTCCCCATGTTCTTCTCTTCCAACTGGTTCTACGTCTATCAGCAGAATGGCATGAACAGCGCGCATTTCGATACGCGTACGAAGGCGCTGAACAATTTGCTATACTACCTGGCTCAGATTATAGCTGCCGCGATCTGGGGTGTGCTCCTCGATGTCCAGAGCGTGAAGCGCTCTCTCCGAGCGAAGGTGACGTGGGCGGTGCTTTTCGTGCTCACTATGGCTATCTGGGGTGGTGGTTATGCCTACGAGAAGACTTATACCAGGGCGACCGTCACTGACGATAATTTCATTCCGACTGACTGGAAGTCCCATGGATACGTTGGCCCAATGTTTTTGTATATCTTTTACGGGTTCTATGATGCCGCGTGGCAGGCTAGTATCTACTGGTAAGCACATGCCACCGTATTATCTATGGTTATCTCGAAACTGACACGAATATTTCTTAGGTTCATGGGTGCGCTCTCCAACTCGGGTCGTCGTTCTGCGAACTATGTCGGCTTCTACAAGGGCATTCAATCCGTGGGCGCTGCCATCGTCAATAACCTCGATGCCCGCAAACTCTCCTACAAGAAGGAATTCATCAGCAACTGGGTTCTTCTATCTGTGTCGCTCGTTGTCGCTGCTCCTGTTATCTTCATGAAGATCCGGGACCATGTTGACGTGGAAGACGATATTGCCGGAACGGATGAAACTCTTGCGGATGTCTTACCGGTGGATCACCCCGAGAAAGTGGGCGCGTGATTTTATTTAATGGTCTTGATATCAAATGTTTTATATAATCTACATCAGACACGAAGTGATGATTGATAGATGTATGGATATAGAAGGCTCTGATAATTTGCCCGGGTGGCAGGGTTGAATGTCCGCGAAGTATATATGAGCTATGGCTAATACATTATGAATCACTTGTTTCGGATAATTGACTCCTACATGAAATCTTCGGTGGACACTGGAACACCTGTATGTAGCCAAGTAAGGAAGGTCTTGAAAAATGTTCATGGGAATTTGTTTGTGGGTATAGGTATGTCACTGCCAAGTACATCGCAGACACCGTAACAAAGGCGCTTGAGCCTCACAGATCATAGAGTTTTATACTCATACATTGAAAGCCCGTTAATCGTGGCGCAATTATCTGCAAGATCGTAGAATCTGGAAGAAAGAACCCCAAAAAAAAAAAAGATAGAATAAAAACAAAAATTTGAAAATATCGAATGTAATGTACCGAGTCCTCGCCTATACCAGGGTGAAGAAGGCCGCGGTCACTGCAGCAACAGTAGACAGCACGGTGGGGGTAATGAACATGCCAGCCTCCGAAGATGCCAGGATATCCACAGGGGCATAGGTGTTAGGCGTGGTAGAGTTGGTGGTACCATTCCAGCAGTACTCGGTGAAGCACTGAGTACAGATATCGGGAAGAGTAGTACCAGTGCGTTCGAAAGAGCGGCTCAGAATAGCACAACCAACACAAGCAGTAAAGTTACCATCGAGGGTACCGTTGCCCATGGTAACGACTTCGTAGCCATTTGTGATAATGTTGTCACGCTGCCAATCCTCGTAGGTCATCTGGTAGGTCGAGGTGTTGGACTGGGCAGAGTAAGGGTGGTTGGCGAGGTAGACAACAATAGGGGCTGTGCCAGTGATGTTGGTGCTGTTGCAACCAAAGAAAGTCGGGCGAGTGTTCAGACCCAGGTTGATGAAGGTGTTCTGGTCAGGGATAGCGGGGAAGGCGGTGCCGTTTCCAATACCGCTGGTATTCAGGCTACGCTCGTAGGTGGCCACAAGCGAGGTTCCATTAGGCCAGTAATAATCGGTATCGGCGGAGGAGTCGATAGCGAAAATAACGTCGACCGCGCGGTCGGGTTGGATAAGTGGGTGCAAAGGAATATTCTGACCGTCCTCGCCACCATCGACGATATCCAGGTCCAATGAAGTGGCCAAGGAATCATCATTATACCCGTAGAAGGGGTTAGGCTCATAGGAAGCGATATCGTTGTCTGAGCTGTCAAACTCGGCAAAAAGATCCTTGAGAATATCATTCGCCCACGTGGTAATCTTGGACGAGTTACTGCCCAGTGCAGTGATGGCCTCGTTGAAGAGGGTGGAAGATGTTCCAATAATGAAGCCGGCGTTGTCGTATCCACGCACACAGGTCTCGTTGCTGGGGATTGAGCCATTCTCGAAGCGGGAACCGATGTACTCAAGAGGGGCGAATGCATAAATCGTCGGGTCGAAGGTACCAAACTCCCAGGGGTTGAACTCGAACACCGTCGAATAGGAAGAAGCAATGATTTCACCGGGGACACGGCTGTCGGCAACGACCAGCGGCATTGGGTAGTTACCATCAATGAAGTCCTGAGTCTTAGCAATGGACGACCAGGTGTATTCAATTCCCCCTTTACTAGCATTGAACATCTGGAAAGCCAGAGCACGGCCCCTGCAATACAATATTAATAATGGGCTCCAGCAATTTTCTTGAAATCGGAGTTCGCATGATTGTGTGATACATACCAAACATCGGTGAGCGAGGTCTCATAACCGGCCTTCTTCTTGTCCTCAACAGCCTCTGCTAAATCCGTGAAGTATTCAGCCGTGTCCAGCAGCTGAAGGCCGCCAGTGTCCGGGCCCTCGAAAATACTGTTTCCAAGCTGCCACGGGTTACCAGCCGAGTAGGTCTGCAAATCCGCGACGGACGTGAAGTTGTTGATATAAATCGAACCAACCAACCAACTACCACCACTCAAACCAGCAACGTAAGTGGCTGACTGCAGCAGACCACCCAGGTGACCCGAAGCCGTGGAGTTTTCCACGCGGCTATCAAATGCCTTGATACCACCGGCACCGTTCAACATAGCACGGTAACCACCACCCGACGCCGCGATAGCAATGTTGGGGAGATTGGACACGTTCGAAGAGTGCTTATCGATGTATGCACCGACATCGAGGTCGCCGACAGAGACATGGCTGAAAAACTCTTTCATAGGCGTAATGGTCTTCTTGCGACGGGTCTCAAGCCAGGAGGTCTCATTTGTAGAGAGCTTCGCGGCACTACGAATAGACGGCCGACTGGACGGACAGCTAACATTGGTCGGGGTGTATCCATTAGGAGCATTAGGAAGAGCGCGACGAATGACTTCCGCTACAACCGCGGCGCTGTCACGTTCAAATTCCGAGCCTGAAGCCGCATTGACACCTAAAAAGGGCGTTAATTAGCAAAATGGTGCTATGACGATTGAATTCTCGCAGCTGATATGCTGCAGGTCGCGTGAAGGCGGATGCGTACCAGGCAAAGCGCCCAGCGCCAGAGAGCCGATCAATGTTGAGACTTTCATGGTGGAATCTCAGCAACCTCTTCTCACAGAAACCAGGGAGCAGGGTCGGTGATGCAGTGATCGCCAAGGAGGGGAGCCAGGGGTGACTGATTTTATTTATGCTCCGGGGAAGCCGGGAGACCCAGCCAAGCCCCGATATTTGGAGCTATTGCTCGGTATGTTCATTGCAGTAGTGGTTCGGGGGGTAAGCGAATCATGGCGTGTCGTACAGTGGGGAACTGGTGGATCTGTGATGTCAATCCCGGTCGGAATCGAACCCTCGGTTACCCTATGGAGTTGCGCCCCCAGAATCTCACGCACGAGCATCGCATTTTTGGTGCACAGGGCTGAGGTCATACAAAGATGTAGGGGGCCCGAAATTTGCGTTGGGTCTAGCGCGTGGCTTTCACGGGCTCAAGGGGGCCGATTGGTCTGAACAATGCGATCGGTCATCACGGCACCCGAGGATGTCCCGTGCAGATTTTGCATATGAATGACTGTGCCACGATCAATTCAAGACATAATTAAAGAACAATTCATATTGTGGCGCAGATTCATACCAACAAGTTCTCTCCCGGAAATCCATGATCGCTGATTCGCCAACTGGGAGCGGATACGTCGATCCACCACGACCCAAGAGAAGGAACTAATAGATCAAGTGGACCTCACGACGGGGCTAAATGAAATGAGCCACACCGCAGCTTCCGAGAAAAATCTATACGAATACTATTGATTAACCCTAAGCGGGAAATTATCTCACCAATGACTTCCGCTTATTCCCTTTCTGTCCGCGTACAACTGCAGGCAGCTACATTTCCATAACTGAAACAGTTATGCATCCCTTTTCCTTTTCCCTCATCCCCAGCCCCACAAGACCCCTAGGAACGGAGTATCCTGGAATACGTAGATATATCAATTTGGGGGCGATGCACTGTGGCCTGATCGGGTATTCATTGTAAATGCCTCGACACCGCTTATTTAGGCATCCAGCTGCGCCCCATGCTGTGGGACATGGTGTGATGCTGATTCCATCCTGTACAGGAATAGATTGCGAGCTCAAAATTGCAAGGGCACTTCGCACTTGACAATTATGTAGAGCCAGCAAAGTCCGTGTCAACAAAAATATTGAAGCCTAGAAATAATGACGGCGACACTATGCCATTGAGGCTCAATTTCGACATGGTGAAGGAATTATTAAGTTGTACACATAAGGTAGCCGAGCATCCGGATTGTGTCTCGAAATTTACTCCGTCTTCCCGATTTCACAAGCAAAATTCGGCGACTTCAAAACCCGGGGTGGGCATCTATGCATTCTTGAAGGGAGCATAAAATGGATAATTCAGCCAAGCGCTTAACTAAGTGGGGGTGGTGGGCTTACATTAAACCATTCGCTAAGCCCGGGAGGCGGCACCAATAATGCATAGTTCAGCCCTAGGATACCGAACTACTTTGGTGGTGCTTCAGAACAACCAGAATGGATAGGCACTCAACTGTAGATAGATAAATGATGATAATCTGGGGCCGAGAGGATCGTCGTCGTCGGTTGAGACTCCACATTGCTCCGCATTGGCAACGCAATCGTTACTAGAACGGCCCGAAAGATCGACAGGGCCGTGGGGCTGTTAAGGGTTCTCTCAAACATGACTTCGTTGAAAGTAGTAAGGACAGAATTATTCTGCAAGAATGTAATAATTACCTATTCTGGGTATCCTTTGAATGAGGATTCAGTGCTATGCGTTAGAATTAGATTGTAACGACATAGAATCATATCGTATGCACAGATCCGGAAGGGATCATCGTATCAGATAAAAGATAACGGAATAAACATTATAGATAAAGTCTGGAGGCATCAATTCGATTTAAACTAGAGAAAGGTTTTAACCCTTGGCAGGGCCAATCTCAGCCGCTTCCAGTGTGCCTATGGCGGCCTTCTCATCAGCAACCACGCGACCCTCAGGCAGGTTGTTGAGTTCATCTTCTTCCTTATCCAGGCTCCAGAACGTAAAGATGAAGCATACACCACCGAGACCCGCCAACACAGCGAAGATACCATAGTTCCATATCAGCAGTGGGTCGCTAGATAACGGATTCAGAGCCTCAGCAATAGCAGCGGAGATGGCATTGGTGAAGAGCGAGATCGCCTGAATCAGGGAACGCATGTTCCGAGGAGCTTTGGAGTAAGCATACTCAAGCGAGGTAATCAAGGCGAAGATCTCGGAGAAGGCAATCAGAACGTAGGCGCCCGCTTGAATCCACACATTCAACGGGGAGGGACGAATAGCACCATCCGCAGTGTAACAGTTATTAGCTTCATAGCCACAGGGCGAGGTCTTGTAGATGTAGTACTGGGTGACCGCCGACCAGACCATAGCCAGCATTGCAATCATGAAGCCACAGAAAATCTTCTTGATGGCTGTGAACCTGAAGCCCATCTTCCGCAGGCCCGGGTAGACGAAGGTGTCACAAATGGGGATAAAGATGATCAGGGCAAAGGGATCCAGATTGTTAACCACATCATTGGGCACGCCGTGCAGAGTCATGGTGCCGGCCTGCGACGTCAGGTTGTTGGTTAGCTGTCCGTACGCCAGCCAGTAAAGTGGGTACCAGCAGAAGACTTTGCAGGCGGCAAAACCACGGCGCACTTCGTCCACCCAGGCATCATCGAAGGTCATCCATTTGGGGCGTAGGTGTGGTGGGATATTGGATGGCTTGGCAGTTTCCCACAATGTGCCGTCGTGAGTCCGTTTCCACATCTTCACAGGGTTCCAATGCCAGCGGTCATTCAAAGCGTAGAAGAGAGTTCGCACTGCCTTGGAGGTTACTGAGCCCTGAGGAGGAGACTGGCGGTAGCGCTTGCGTCCCCACCACATGACGAAAGGAGTTGTCAGGAACATGAGGGTGGGAAGTAAGAATGCTAGCCAGAACCCAACATACTTCTCCGCGTATGCCATCCCAATTTGACCAATCAGAGCACCGAGGTTGATGAACAGATAGAAGTAGTGATAAATGCGGCTCTGAGTGATTGTCGGGTCGACAATCACGCGTTCCCCAGATGGTAGCGTGCGCACCTTGGCGCTTACCACTGGAATTTGTTCGACAACTAGTGCCGAGATGTTGGGCTTGAAGCCACCTGTACCCAGACCCATGATGATGACTCCCAGCATGAAGACAGCAAAACAAGCAGTTGTGTCTGTGATAACTGGCGGGACAGCAGAGATGACCAGAATAATGTGACCGAGGATGGCAGCACCAATGGACCAGCAGATGGTCTTGTACCGGCCCCAGTATTCATCAGCGATCCAAGCACCAAGTAGTGGGATACAGTAGCACCAAAAAGTGTTAAAGGTGTTGACCCCGTTGGCAGTCTGCACACCCTTCCCCAAAGCTCCAGAGACACCTTGAGCAGATCCACCACCCGCGCCAGTCCAATGATTCGAGCCAGCGGGGCCATTAATCTGGGGAAGAGAGTGATTTACGAAGTTCGAGTCTGCACATCTCAAATTAGTCAGAGCTGAACCGACATTTTCAATTTGTACATACACAGAACTTGAGTTCCATAGTAAGAGAACCGTTCGCACAGCTCTACGAAAGCGACCGTATAGACGGCCCAGGGGATAGGAGCTGATATGCGTCTTAGAGCATTGGGACCTTGAAGTTCATCCGCAGTGGGGTCCTCATCGCCAGTCTGCATGTTGTACAATGCTGAGACAAGACCTTTCTCGGGCCTATGGGGGTCTACAAACTCATCGCCTTTCGTGGTGGTAGCTTTCTCCTGGCTGCTCTCGTGGATCTCCAACGAGGCAGAGGGCCGCGTCACCTCTGTAGTCGCCATATTGCAGGGCAGGCAAAATGGCAAACGCCCAGGAAGGAGATTTTCGGAACAAAGTTTGTGGCAGGGGGAGACTGGAAGTGTGAAACAAGGTGAGGGGAAGATACAAACAGAATAGCCGGGAGATGTCCC
Organism: Penicillium longicatenatum; assembly: GCF_028827895.1. NCBI lineage: Eukaryota > Fungi > Ascomycota > Eurotiomycetes > Eurotiales > Aspergillaceae > Penicillium > Penicillium longicatenatum. The sequence continues at coordinate 3,385,748 of NW_026643124.1, forward strand.
TTTTATTCTCTGAAATAGGCCAAGAGACCCTAGAAAATGCCGATGCGTACTTTGACCTGGTCTAATGTGCCAAGAATAGGGATCTTACTATTTTCCGTTTACATTCACGATGTACTCCCTTCTGATTAGTACAAGTTTACCCCGGAATCATCACACCATCCTAGCTGCTAATGCTATACCGCTTTAGGAACATTCGACCACCAATTAGCATCCAGCGCTACTTGCATTTGGCTTAGTGCATGCAACCTAAGCCGTGTCTTTGCAACTTCAGCCTTGCTATGGCCCATGAGTGGCTACGATAAAAAGTCGCTCAAGGATATCAAACGCCAAGACCCACCCCTGCGAGAGAAGCTTAATCTGAATCTGTCGCTGGTCTATCTAACTTAGCAATTCTGTGCGTATGAACTCTTCGGAACTTAATTCAGTGATGCAGCTCAACATATAATGGGCAGGTCAAGGGCGAGTACGAGAAGATGATATACTTCGTGATTGGAGTTTTATGGCTTGAGACAAGAAATGGAACTCCGACGGAGAGAAAAAACCCACGGACAGCCCAGGTCTTGTTTTTTGCTTGGCTAATGTTATCAAAGAGCTGAATTCCTTGGCGCCTTCCTTTTGCACTAGAGTTGGTACTTTAGTACGTCTTGGCATGTAGGACTGAGCGAGGGAACTCTCCACTCCCCGCTCGCGTGGTTATCGCCCTCATTGATGCCATGCATCGCAACATGCTATTATGTCGCGTACCATAGGACCAGATGATAACGGTATGTCGACTGATATCCCGCTGACTGCCAATTAATTTATCCGTGCACCGGCAGGTCTAGCTACAGGGCTTCTGAACCTCAAATAGAAGGATCGGTGTCCCCGACGCAGGATTTACAAAATTTTTGCGTATGTGGTGTCCGCAAATCTCTTATCAGGAGGTGTCAGCCGGAAAAACTGCAAAATGACTATTAGTTCCCTTTTGACTTCCCTTTTCAAGTTGTGAATCGTCTCACGTATCGCTTTGGTCCGGGCTCGCCCTAATACTACTTGCAGGCCAGCCATATCAAAGGAGAAATCGAAGAGCCCTTCGAGGAACACATCAACTGAAATAAAAGTTTACACAACTTCGGTCATGAATAAATACTTTTTACTCGCATAATAGATAAAAGCGAGGACGGAAGTAGACTTCTAGGGCGGTGGTGGAAATGAGGCTCTGAGGGAGCGGGAAAAGGGCAAAAGTTTGGTAGCTCGTTACCGCCACATTCGCATTGCCCCACTGTGTATTTATATGCACTATGCCTTATAATTGCCTGCAGATTGTCTCTTATAGCCAAAAGAGGCAGTAATTGAAGAGAATCAGGAAACCTGATCTCGATATCAACTGGGCAGTTTTCGCCACTGTGGTGGCAACGTCCCTCTATGGCCGGCTCGAACCCTCACAACTTCCAAAGGTGGCCACATGTAACTCCAAGTTAATGATGCCCCATGAATTTTAGATTTGACTATGTAGCTCTATAGATGTAGTTTGAATCAAACTATTCCATTCATCCAATTAGATGTCTTCCTGTGTAATTACACAGCCCCACGTTGTGACATTCCAATCTCAAAGAAGAATATCCCCAACATAAGGCGGAAAATAATCCAATTGGGCTCTAGTGTGGGTTTCCAGGATGTTTTTGTAAGTCCAAAGGACTTGTAGCCTTTTGTACATATGTTACCCGGTATCTGTATCGTTAGTTTCGGCGCACTATACGTCTTTAGATGTCCAACATCAACGCCATCAAGTGCCATCTTTGGTTACCCTATAACACTCCACCACGCAATGGAAAATTTTGGATACGATGATATGCATCTTTTTCTTCGAGAAAACCTACTCTACGTTATGGTTGTCTTGGAGTTCCCAACATATTCCAGGTACTTGAACCCAACATAAGTCTATTTCTCTACGATCATATACTGCCTCAATATCGCGATGATCGCCTTCTCACTTTGTATGCACATGCTACTCGTGGGGTCTGTGAGCTTTACCAGCGTCGTAAGATAGCTACGTCTTTTATAAAGGGGAATTGCGCAAGGTCAGTTATGCGTACTTCTAGATATTCTAGATATTACCGCAGTATCCTTTGTTGCACGGGGCTTTATTAGACCGTTCTTACATCTGATTTTCTAGCAAAGCAATTTCACAATCGATATAATAACGAACTATTTCTTTGCAATATTTCATACAAAGCCGATCGGCATTCTAATGTCGCCCAGGAGATGCGAAGGCGGCATAGTAAACTTCCTATAACTCTTTCATTCAGTAAACAAAATCCACATTTTTAAAATACACCAAGGTTAGTACAGGTCCTGTGTCAGTTTTGCAGTCTTGATCTAGTTCGTTCATCGGAGTCGGTCTCTTGATCTCCCTTTATGAATACAAATGGCTGTGATGAAAATACAATCATGCCTGCCGCCCTGATTCATTCCCTAGAGAAATTCAACTAGGCCTTCTTGCCACCAAAATACATCCATTTAGTCAAGCACCAAGGATTTGCTGAATGTGGGGGCTTATTGTTATCAGGCCGTGGGATAAGATCATCTACATGTGTAGGTCCAAATTCCACTAACTCCACGCACAGTCGCTAAAGGCTCCTTTATCTTTAGAATTTTTAGCTTTATTTCGATAAAAATATCATGATGTAGCGTAGGTGGCGACAGCTGTTGATATCCTGCAATTATAGCCCAGTCACTATTAGATCAGTAGACAAAAGGTTTACAAGTATTTTCACCCGCGGAAGTCTTCAAATCTCGATTGTGTAGAAACCAGTTTCAGATCTCCATCGCACTGTGCATACTACCAGAAAAGGGCATTCCGGTCGCAGAGAGAAGGTCATGACTTCACGACAGAACAAACGTAAACCCCGTCAGTAGCCGCCACATTGTACCCCACACCTCTTGAAATCATTGAGGTCAAGGTCTGCTGATACGAAGATATCGTGAAAAGAAAGAGAGAATAAAAAATTCGAAAAAATCCACCCCTTGCATGCACCTAGCCCCAATCGACCTGCCAGACGTCAGCTCATCGCTAACAAGTATAAATGATTGGCCACCCAAGCCTGTCTCCCAAACTCACAGCAATACCAGACCTGGCGGTCTTTTGGGGGGGAGCGAGCGATAGATCCCGCTGATTGGATGAGTTCCCCGCATCTTCCCCAGACTGTTGGTGGACCAGGCTCCCGGGTCGCCGAACAATGGCTATGAGGGAGGATCCTTGGCGCTGGGTTTCTGGATTTTCATGGCAGACATCATGGACTTCGGAGTTCCAAGAGAGTACTTGATCGGCGGGGAAAGTTGGTCAGGTGTTGACGCAAAACTTTCGCTACGCAGGGATGTGTTGCAGGGATGTTGAGAGATCTCACTGGACCATAAAGAAAAAGAAGTCGGTGAGAACAATCTTAATTTATTCGAATGCATATAAATGCGAACACGTTTCCTGCGCGTTGAAACCGGAAATGATCACCGGGCTGATGCCGGCAAATGACCTTTGGAGCCGGATCTGCCGTGTCAACTGTGGATTTTGTGGGGAGAGTGGGTCAAATCATATTTGGGATCATATTAACTCGAGCGATCGATTAGTCTAATCAACATCATTATGACAGGATTTCGAGAGAAACACCTGAAAAAAAAAAGAAAAGAAAGAAAAGAAAAATTCGCTGATCATTAGGATAAGCATGAGGCGACAAATCAAAAGCCAAATCCAACGCTTTGCTGATCCCATACATAGATGGGGACCAGTTAAGAAAACAATTTACAACGCCATGCAATGAGAGACGCCTATACAAGGGGTCACGCGTAGATGGATAAATATTAATCGTCATTTCCCCTTTTGTTGCAGGGATCACGAATTTACCATGCGGCGTGGCCACCGTCCATGCGCAAGTCGCTGCCAGTCATGAAGCTGCTGGCATCACTGAGCAGGAAAACAGCGGCGCCACGGTACTCCTCCGGGCGAGAGAGACGACCGAGCATGTTCTCCTTGGGCCACTGGTCGCGGCGCTCAGGGAACTCAACGAACAACTTCTCAACCATAGCGGTGACGATATAGCCGGGGGAGATGGTGTTGACACGAATGTTGTACTGGCCCCACTCAGCTGCCAAGTTCCGGCCAAGTTGAATGACGGCAGCCTTGCTGGCGTTGTAGGCGGGACAAATGAGACCCTGCGTCGTGTTAGCCCAAAAGAACAGGAATAGGACAATGAAAAGCGGGGGGCGAAATGCTGGGGTACAGGGACTCCGGAAGTAAAATGCCGATGGCTAAACTGGAGGGACTGCCAAGCGTGGGAAGGAAATGGGGATGGAGGGGTGGGAACGTACCCGATTGGCAATGGTGCCACTCATAGAGGCGATCATGGCAATGCTACCCCCGTTACCGAATCGAATCATTTGCTTGGCCACGGCCTGGGAAGTCATGAATACACCAGTGACATTGACCTCGAACATGGTGTTGCTGTCCTTGGCGGAGTACTCCAGAGCAGCGGTCTCCTGTTGGATACCGGCGGCGGCCACCAGACCATCCATGCGGCCTTCGGTGTTGGCGATGGCTTCGATAACGCTGTTCAAAAGTTCTGTGTCACGCACATCAATGCGGCGGTAGTGTAACTCGGTGCCGAGCTCCTTGGCGCGCTGCTGAATCACAGCAAACTCTGCGGCCTATATTTTAACTTCTTGTTAGTAGGACACTCTCAGCAACGTGCGGAAGGTTTCTGTATCAAACATACCGGCTCCTCCAGACGATCAAGAGCGTAGACCTTTGCTCCAGCTTCCAACAAAGCCTCTGCCTGGGTCAGACCCAGGCCACGGCCAGCACCGGAGACCAGCACCACCTTGCCAGCCAAGCTAAACTCAGGCATCCGGGCCTGCTGGCCCAGAGCGACAGGCTGAGCAGCCATGGGTGCCATGGGAACCTCAGTTTGAATGGAGACTGACATTGTGTATATGTTTGTGAGAGGGGAGTGGTATAATCAAAAAGGTAGTAAAAGGTATGTGGATGGTGTACAAAGCCGAAAAGACTAAGTCAAATCGAAAGGGCGATTGAGATATTAAGATATAGAAGATCAATGAATACAAATGTGAGTGTGGTGAGGAAAATGCTCAACCACGGATTGAAGCTCCCTTTAAGTATTGCTTTGGGAACGGGAGATATCAAACCAGAACCCAGCCCCAGAGTCCATCCCGGGACATGAAGGTCTCGTGAACATGAAAAGACTGTGGAAGAACCCTAATTGGGAAATCCTGGATCAAACTACGCTCGGTCCAGGTCGGGTCTGTCTCCGGGGAATGGGCGTTGGCGCATCTCAAACGGTCGTGGCGACAAAAAACACGATCTGGAGGTATGAGGTATGTATTTTTGCACTTCCCTTTTCGGGGGTTTTTTTTTCCTTTATTCCATCTATTTTATTTTATTTTATTTTTTTTAATATCATGATTATGATCATGATAATGTCATACATCGACAAAAATACTAGGATATTTGCCCTTCAAATTGGCCAGGATCTTCATTTTCGAAGATTACAAGTTGGAGAGTGCAGATCGGATGCCTGTTTTGGGCAAGCCGATTCCCAGGGAACCCGCGCCACTGGAACCTCTTCAGGTGACCCCGGAGTCCCAAGCCAGACCAGTCGATCTATTACACGCTCTACATCAGTAGCTCCCTTGATCTGAAATGGATCATGTGCTCTCTGGCATTCGTCGCTCCAGCCCTAGTTCCTGATCCTGAATACTGGGAAAACTCAATGGCCATTCCCCTGATCTTGGGGGGAAAGGTTTTTTTTCCCATCAGCACATTTCATCATTTACATGGTTCATTTCAGAGAAAGGGATCCAATGGAATTCTAGTGTTTACTTCTGCCAACATATCAGCTACTACAATGTTTTACTACGTGGATGCGACCACTCCTGGGTGTATAATGCAAAACATTGAACAAACAAAACTACGGAACACACTCCCAATCGCTGGCCCAAATCAAATGAAAATACACCTAGATCGGCCAGTCCGTCGCATTAGCAAGCCAAAGAGGCGCAGACCAAGTCCCCGTCGAAAGCGTCTAGCAAGGCCGTGTGACCAACAAATTCTGTCTAGCAAAAGTGACTTACTCGTTCGGGTGATTCCGAGATTATGCCCCTGCCAATCCAATTCCTACCATCACGATAGTGCCACGCTAGCTCGTTCCCACTTTTTTCTTGTTCTCGTGAGCAGCACCTAAACAGCAACAAACATTGAATCGATCTTCTAGAATTCTTCCGCTACCCAACCCCAGCCCCTGCTGGCCCCTAGTTTGTTCCTCCTGCATATGCACTTCCAACCAGTCTTCTGCGCACAAGCCGCGTACAACGAACGGTCCCAGTTCTAGGCCCAACTAGATCTAGATCTAGAGCCGACGGTCTGTGCTTTGTTCTGTCGAATTCTCAGATTCATACCTTGTTTCTATTCCCATCCCTGTTTTGCCAAAGATAGATGGATAGTCAGGTACATCAAATTGGTTTTTCATGGGCGAATTCATAAGCTGTGGCCAGTGTGTTCGCCCCCGTGGAGTATCTGGTTCTGTGCCGTCCGGCCCGCGCCCGCGAGCAAGCCGGGTTCCCCATTTAATTCAAGTCAAATATGGTTGCGGCATGCTCGGTCCGCTTCCCGCGGACATGTCGGTGAAGATGATTTATTTTCGTTTATGCGGTGCAGCAAAACTCATGGTCCCCGTGACCTGATCTGACTACCCCAATGTGTCCGGGACTAGTGCCTATCTCTGAGGGGTAATGGAATTGACTCTCCATGTTTTTACTTTTCCTCCCCGGGCATGTCGATCAAAGGACCCCGACAAAAGTACGGCCATTCAGTGATATGTACGGTGTAGTTTGTGCCTCGGCCACTCGTTCCTCTCTTACTTCTGTCCAGGTGACCCTCTAAATTCACACCCGTCAAATCCTAATGGGCGTCATTTCTATCTAATGCAGTCGTGACATATCCATAGGCTTTTTCTGGTATCCGCCGCTATTCAAGACAGCCTACACCCCTCAATTATGCTGACCTCGCTTTCCCTTTTCTTCTTCCTGTTTCTTTCTTACCTCCCAAATACGGTATTCAGTGATCAGTGGGGACATCACCAATCCAACGCAAGTGTCATGTGATATCTCAATTCTGGATTTCTGCGCGGCAACTTCGTCAAGAAAAAATTTGGAGTAAGATAGCTGGTAATGCGCCTCCATGTGCTACCCAAATTACTTGAGATTCGGATCGGGACTGGGTAGCACTTTGTGGAGAATTGCTTGGTGGAAACTTGGACTGTCATCTGGAATCTATTGCCTGATGATCGAGGGAAGTTGTAAGGGGGTTTGGGGTACCTCAATAGTTTTCTCGTAGCACAGGAGACGTAAGCTGCTGATCTTTGGAAAATCCCTTCAACGTTGATGGGTCACACTTATATTCTAACTTGGTACACACAACTTTGATTTCGGGGGAGACATTCAGACCTTCCCAAGAAGAAATTTGCTGGAGGCGATGTCCAAAAAGAGAGTTATCAGAGCTACGCAAATGGACTAGAGGACTGGGCTGAGGATATTGCGCTGGCATACCGATGAATTTGGCCGCGATGTTAGCCGAAAGGCAAAATTGCGTTTCGAGTATCAATCAATCTATAACTATTCAGGTTTCGTCACCGCTACCCGTTTCAAGCCAGTTCAATTGGATACAAGTGACACATTACCCTGAGTAGTTAGGAGTCTTGGTCTAATTGCATGTATAGCAGCTCACCTATGCACAAAGGCGCTACTACTTAAGAAGCCTGCCACCATCGGTCAAAATCGTCTGCCCCGTAATGAATCGATCCTTCATAAGATACAGATACGACTCCGCCGTGTCCTCCGGCCGGGCAAGAACGCCCAGCAATGTCATGTCTTTGAATAACTGGTATGTGGCCTTCTGAACTGCTTCATCTCCACTCGCCATTGACTGCAACAGTTCAGTGTCAACCGAACCAGGAGCCACCACATTCACGCGTAGTGGCGCAAGCGAGATTGAAAGTGCACGTGCCGTCGCATCGATTGCACCGCTCAATCCGATCCCGGTAACATATCTCTCGAATGGCTTGAATAACAAACTTCCGGTAGTAAGTGTGATGCTCGCCTGAGGCCCGACTTCCATATATGCGGGTGCATGTTTGGCCAACATTAATGTACCCGCCAGCCGCGAGCTCCCACCTCCGACTTGCTCAGGCGTGATTTCAGAAAGTGGCGGGTACGTTCCAGGGCTGCCGGCCGTGTTGACGATGTGGTCGATCTTCTTGCCGTCCTTGGTTGCGAATGCCAAAAGTGAGTCGAGGCTGGATTCCACGGTGGAGGTATTGTATAAGTCACAAGCTTGGCCGGAGATGCAGGTTGAAAGGTCAGGGTAGGAATCGCGGAGACGTGACACCGCTTTCTCAACTTTTTCGGGACTGGAAGATGCGATCACGACTGAGGCGCCGTATTCAAGTGATCCTTCAGCGACACTAAAGCCGATACCAGATGTTCCACCAATGATCAGAATACGGGTGCGAGCAAGCTTGTTGAACTTTTGCTGGGGCATTTTTTGAAGAACAGATGAGGTGTTTCTGAAGGCGAAGGAGATGTATGATCGTGGCCAGTTCCCGACGACTATGTTCAAGTTTTCAGGGATATTTGTCGAGTATATAGACTCGACAGACTATCTATACTTTCATTTATCCCTCTCGGAGTATTTTCCAGAGGACAAAACGGTGTTTAACGGATATAATATTCAACCGGCTTTAAACGGATTTAAGAAACATGCATATCGGGTCCGCCATGGGTCGAAATTAATTTCTTTGGACCCGAGGACTCAAAACAGCAACATGGTCCGACAAATTGGGTGTCTCTGTTTTTTCAGCTAGTCTGTATTTCCATTCCATGGCTCAATTAAGGATGGCTGAAGAGATTATCTAATCTTTCTTGAAAATGCGACATTCATCGATTTACGTTCAATTGGTCTATGCATAGATAGGTAGAAGTAGCACAATTGATCTAAAAGATATCATTTGGTTATCTTTGTCGTAGGAGCGTATATAAGTTAATCTTGACATCTTGAGGATCTATAGAATTAGACACATGTCATATTGGGGATGATGCCAGGCGGCATGTGAAAGCTGCTAAAGTGGTCAATTATGAACCAGCATGCTGACTTCCTGAGATTGACGAAGTGTTGTTTGTGATTATTATGAGATCCATGGAGCAGAAGGTATGAGTATGAGCAACGGGCATGTTTTGGAATACAATCGACGACTTTGGCAGACGTCTATTGTGAATGATGAGCATACAAGTGCCCAGTAATAAAAGCTTGTTCTTTATATCGGTGCCAAAATCAAATACGTCGTTTAATATAACATCGACGAGCAAAGGTAGAAGAAAATATGCTAATTGACAGGAAATAGGAATAGCGAGTCCTTGATTTGACCTTGCTCGATACTCGACGATGATGATCAGGTACTATGTTGTAATATCCTCAATCACTCTCAGGGACTTCACCAACCTCGGCGTTCTCTACTAGCAATGGCGCTTTCCAATCTTCCAATCTCTTCTCATCCCACAAAGCATAACCCCATTCCCAGTCCTGCTCATGTTTGCGGTCGTAGTCTAAGGCATCCTCTAATATGTCTTCTTTGTTGTGGGGCAATACCCATGCTCTCTTCCAGCCCACGGTGGGCTGTTCAAGGGTCGAGAGAGTGGACCAGAATTGTTCGAAGTTTGGGGTGTCATGCCGATCCGCTGGTTCAATAAATGGGAACCTTTTGTCCCATGAAAGTCCCAACTCGAGTCCAATAAATGGCGTGTAGCAGGGCCTGGCATTATTGCAAAGGAAATTACGTCGAGATAGCCGATCCAAATGTACAATGCGATATAGAAATTCGGGTCCTAGTCCTGCTAGTCCGATTGAATGCTGTTCGTCGAAGATAACAAGGTCATGTTCGACCTCAATTCCTGCCCCAGGTGGCCGCTGCTCTATGGGAAGAATGTCCCAAAAGTAATCGCATGGCGTACTCTTACTTAGATCTCGTAAGTCTTCTTTCATCTCCTTGGAGACAGACTCGATTTTGGCAATGTGGTAGTAAAATAAGCCTCCCATTTCTTCGTATTCCCAGGGAGGCATGGTACCATAGAAGAGCCGGTACGCCATCTGGTTAATATCCCAAGAGTGGAAATCATCTGTCAACTCGTCCGCCTCCTCTAATTGCCAGTCTTTCATGTTATGACATGAGTCGCACCCGGGAGCATCTCTCCATTTGGTGGGAGGTAGGTCGTTTGGAATAGCCCGACATCTTTCGCAACGCGGGTCGTCCCTACAAAAGTCACAACGTACGAGTCCGAAACACCATACTGTGTCTCCAAATATATTTTTCCGAATTTGTAATCGACACATTGCCCTAAGGAAGCGGTGCTTCTCGGAAGGTGATAGACACAAAGGCAGGTATTCCTTCTCCCATTGATCATGTTGAATCCATGGGGGTCGCGGCGCGTTGATAGAATAGTCTTCGAGAAAGAAGCACAGCATTTTGTGAAAATGCAGGAGCTTTATGATTTCCTCCAGGCTACCAGGCTCATCTACTTCATTTTAGGAGCACTGGTACAATGAATATTGACTGAGCTCACGAATCTCATTTCTGCGGCGCCATTTATCCAGCAAGGTAATCGCGTCTTGTCTCTTGTAGGCGAAATGTACGCCTTTGGACCGCACGGCAGTGAGAGCCTCTGCCAAGTCAAGAAATCCAGCGTATTGCCATTCGACAAGACATCGAAGTATTTCATGTCTCACTGCAAGATACGCCTGGTGGTATCCGGGAGATGCAAGCACGAGGGATTTGAGAGCATCGCCGTCCGGCGCTTGAGATGGAATGAGAATTTTGAGCTCGGTGGGAAGACCCTCCAGTGTTGGCTTAGCCTAAAGGGAATATTAGCCAAATTGAATTCAAATTGATGCACTGGGCTCACCATGTTTTGCGGAGCTGCAACCGACTGTTCTGTTGCGGAGTGGAGGGAGGGGAAATGAGGGGTTGACAAAATAGAGATGCTAATCTTTCAGAAGCATGAAGCGCTTGGTCGCTCTTACATAAGGGGCTCAGCAATTATTTCAAACAATGAAAAATGAGAGTGATTTAATACAAAAGAGCAATATCCCCGCTTTGGTTGTCAACGCCATGTGATGAAAAGCCGCGCGGGGGCAAATGCGATACTGTTATCCAATCAATGTAGCGCTCACCGACGGCGCCACGGGCGACGCGAAACACTTTAATTTTAGGCGGTCGGCCACGCATCCAGTCATCGCTCCTTGAGCCCCATCTTGATGATAGTCACTGTGCCACGAGTAAATCACGCTGAATCCTGTATCAAATGCGATCAATTTCAGTACGATATATGGATAATGTCAGATCCAGTTTATTTCTTTTTTGATTTGGAAACATCCAATCAGTACACAATCAAGTAATGAAACTATTCTTCAATATGCTTCAGACCATTATTTCCGTTCCCTGTGTGAGGTGACATTCATATGAGATTGAGGCTATTTTTGATGAGATATGCATTGCATACCGAGCGTTCAGTGATTGCCCACTTAGGGGATACGTTCACCCTTGGTCGCTGGCAAATATTGAATGGCTTCTTTCAACCTACCACCAGCCTACCAAGGCCTCAATCTCTCTATATTTAGATAATCCCGATAACAACTCGGCGCTAACTACGATTCATCTGGGTTTTCTTGTGAAAATAGAAATGTGTCGACTTCTGGACCATCTCCGTGGAGGCCATGCAGCAGCCTTCGATGGATCTGATTGATGTATTACATTTCCCTCCAAGGCTTGAGAAACGAAGAAGGGCGTCTCGCTCACAACTCGATGCACCGATGGTTTCACTGCCCCTGTAGCTAGCAGAGTTTTAGTTAGCAACACTCCATCAAATAGGTTACCGCACGAGTTTAGCAACCCGGAAATCATGTTTACGAAAAGAAAATGATAGGGGGTTTTATACTAAAGTTTCGGGTTACTCAGTACTTCTTCACAAGTAATACTTCAAGTTTCTCAAAGTGAACTGCGGGATCAATAGATGTTGATCCGTTGCACAGCAGATACTAGTCTCATGCAAGGCACTCTACTGGACCTATCAATATAGGTTTCAATTAACTAGTCAGTTTACGACAACATGCAAAGTTGCACGAGTAGGTCGATCGGGCTAAGTCATTAGAGTCTTGGATGAAGAGACTGTAATCTATCTTTTATCCATCGTAGGACCCAGCTCCGCTTTAGCTCTGGTGAATACTACTATCGGCCATTACTTACACCACTCAGCCTCATCTGGATTAATCTCATCTTTGTTTCATCGGCCTAATTTCAAGGACATCATGGAAGCAAAAGACATGAGGAAGATCCACGGCAATGGGAGGTTATCAGAAACCAGTCTGGTCGAGAGGCCTCAGTCTATGAATGCGATCGACGAGCGCAAGGAGCATTTCGGTCTATGGAGTACGCTGGGACTATCGTATTCCATCATGAACACGCCGATTGCGATCGCATCGGCCCTTATTCTGTCCGTCGGCGTGGGCGGCAGCCCCGTGTATATCTTCGCATACTGCGTAGCGTTTATTTTCCAGGTTATTGTCTGTCTGAGTCTGGCAGAAATGGCAGGGGCTTTCCCGCACCCTTCTGGTGAGACTTCTCTCTGAAACATACCATGAAAAGTTATCTAGCTGATTAATATTTACCATCGCCATAATCAGCGCAGGTATACTGGACATTACAATTTGCCCCGCCTCGGCTCGCCCGAAGTCTATGTTACATATCGGCCTTCTTCATGATATCAGGTTGGGTATTTGGATATATAGCATCAGTTCTGAATGCTACACTATACATTTTTCAGCGTCATTCAATTACCAAATACTCTGCACATCGCCGCCTATCATGAATACCTTGGCTTTATAGCTATCGTATGCGTGGCTCTTGGCATGAAGCTGTTCCTTTTCCGCTTTTACACCCACATGCTCCGTGGAATGGTGTTGTTGATTAACGAAACCGTGTTACTGTTAATTGTCTCCTTGCTAGTCCGCACCTCGCCCAAAAGATCGGCCCAAGAGGTCTTCAGAGGGTTTTGTCAACCAAACTGGTTGGCAATCCGATGGCTTCGTCTTTTTCCTCGGACTTCTTCCCGGACCTTGGCTTGCATTATTGCCTTTGATTCCGCTGCTCATCTCACGCACGAGATGCTGAGGCCCAAAGTTCAAATCCCGCAGGTCATGTTGGGATCAACCATTCTCGGAGGCCTTTCGGGAATTCCTATGACGCTGGTGGTGATGTTCTGCGCCTCGAATCCGGAGGCTTTGCTTACGCCCATTGGGGGACAGCCGCTTGTCCAGCTGCTGAAGGATTCTCTCCATAGTACAGCACTGTCCATGCTTATTGGTATCCTGATTGTCATTATAATGATAATGTGCTCCGTCGCCGTTCTCACGGCTATGAGTCGAGTGGTGTGGAGTATGGCGACCGAAAACCTTTTCGTTTTCCAGGGATGGTTATCCCAACTTTCCGAGGAGAGCCAGTTACCTATTCACATCCTGGTGGTGGTGTCCATATTATCTTATCTCATTGGCCTACCCCAGCTAGGATCAGCCAAGGCCCTGAATGCTATAATCGGTGCAGGGGTGAACTGCTTAATGATCAGCTATATGATCCCGATCGTGTGCGTGCTGTGTCATAAAGGTGACCCCTTTCCGCAAGATCGATACTGTCGTCTAGGAAATGCTAGTCGTCCGGTGCATTTGATCGCCTTCATCTGGATAATTGTCGTGGACATTGAGACCTGTTTCCCTCAGTATCTGCCGGTCACTACAAGCAACATGAACTATACTGGCCCCATCATGGCCGGTGTAGCTATTCTTTTCGGGCTAAATTGGGTTTTGCATGCACGGAATCTTTATCAACTTCCTCAGGCGCTGTTGAATTGATGGGATTATTTCTCGTTCCAGACCTATGTGTGAAAGGCTTGAGCTGATCTTTATCTAATCTAGTGGCTAGGCTGAACGACGTCACTTAAATTGTCGGGGATATCAGCCACTTGGGTAAACCAGTCTCGAAATTGTTGTTGAATATTGAAAGTGAAAATTTTGGATTATGTATCGGAGGATTCCTAAATCCCACAATCTGACTTAGGCTATGCCTGAGTCCTCAATGCTCCGATTGGTCCTAAGGACTTTAATATGTACAAGGGTATCGCACTATTGGCACCCTGGTTCTTTTTTTGGGAAACTTCGTGACAAAGCACGGGGTGTCATCTTAGCCCACACAAGAACATCGTAGAAATATGACATAAAGACAAGAGAAACATGAAAGGGAACACCGTAAGAGAGGGAAGGAAGGAATAATGCAGCCCAAATCGGGCACCCAGTGAACGCCGTCTCAAATGAACAACGTTATGATAAATCAAGATCTTGACACATCAAACAAATCAAAAGAGTTCAAGGAACATGCGTGATGCAAAGGCTCAGATAAAAGGATGAGAATAGAAGAGGTATAAACTCGACTTTTTTCACGTTATAGTGATCGTAAGGAACTGGAAAAATCTAGGCGAGTAGGGTAGGGAGGCTTTATTGCGACTTAAGCTTCCCTGTACCCCCATATCCGCCTTTGCTCGTTCGTCCACCATTTCCCAACCTTCTCAGCTTCTTCAAGCCACTCCGCTGCGTCCTCGTCGTACTTGGAAAGAACTTCGTGGACAAGTTCAGACAGGGTCCATGACGTTAGAGGTCGCAACTCACCAGGATCCTTGTCCAGGTGAGTAAAGACATACTCAAACCCTTCGCGAAGCGGAAGAACAAGTCGGTAGGGCTTGCCCGCAGCCGTGACGGAGATCATGGATCCACCGGCGTTGATAAGGCCGAAGTTCCAGACGTATCGAGTGTGCGGGCGCTCGTGATTCTTGTGTGGGGCGCGTCCCTCGATTTCTTCCGCATTCTGAATTTGGCTGTCATGGTCGGGAAGCGGTTTGTCTTCGATGAAGGGGATGAAGGGGCGAATGAGAGATTGACCCTGGTATTCAGGGAGCAGGGCGGAAGCGATTTCGGAGTCACTTTTGTCGATAGACTGGGACTGAACGAGCATGTCCAGAATGGTGGGGATGATGGCGAGGGCGGTTGCGTTAGCTGTGATATCGATGCGGGGCATGTGTGGGTGGCGAAAGACGAGGGGGACGCGGAAGTTGCTGATATGCCCATTCTCGTAGGTGCCGGTCATATCTTTGTTGTCTTCTCCGAAGGCTTGTCCGTGATCACCTACGATGACGACCAGGGTTGAGTTGGCGATACCGGTCTCGTCTAGAAGGTTCATGATATCTCCAAGCCAGTTGTCAACGAATCGAGCGGCGTTCAAGTAGTTGTTCATTAAGTCGTGGTTGGCAGAGCCCTCAGAGCCCATATATTCCTCCTTGTCGAAGTATTTCGGGGTTCCCCAAGGGTGGTGTGTTGTGCTGGTAACGTGCGAGAGGAAGACACGGGTCTTGTTATTCGCAGCCTCGTAGAACAAATCTCGGACGTATGGCTTCAATTCAGTCTCGGCGTACCCAAAGTAGTTGATCTCCTCGCCCTTGGGTTTGTATTTGGACTTGAAGGAGTTCATGGTCTTCTTCACAACCTTATGCTTGAACCCCATGTTTTCATCCAGAATATCTTGACGATCATAGTCATCTGTGATGGACTGCATGAAGACGGACTTCCACTGGTTTTGTAATGCCTCGGACGTATGAGAGCTGTTGACCCGGGCTTCGACAGTCTTTGGCAACTTCTTCTGATTGAACAATTCCAGCAGTTGCGGTAAGCAGGGCTGGTAGATTTCAAGCATGGATTCCTCTAGGAGGTCGACTGGTAAAGGATGAACACCACAGTGACTACCCAGAATACTCTTGAATGTCAAAGAACTACCTGTGAGTGCTCCACGAATATTGAGTCCTCCCATACCCTCCTCTGCCGGATCTTGCCAGTTTGCCTCACTCAGATCCACCTTCTGGCCCTTGCTGTCCGTCGCATACTCGCCAGTCAACATTTGTGCAATCGGGGTCATATTCACTAAAAGGTCAATCGCGGCCTCTTTGTTCTTCTCCTTGTGAGAAGCGATGAGGGCATCGAACATGGGTGTGCCTTGCTGCATGGGAAACATCTCTTTCCGCCCACTTTCGAGGGTTAACAGGACAATGTTATTGATTTCCACTGAGTGTTCCTGGAAGGCTTTCTGCAAGGGCTCATAAATGTCACCATCTAGGTTGGAAATCTTCAGAGGATCCGCTTCGGGGTCGAAGAACGCATTTTCGTCGCCCCCGCAAAGATAATAAGAGGGGTTATCCTTCTCTGCCCGCTGCTTAGGATTCATATCCCATCGGCTAAAACCTGGGGGTGGATCTTGAGGCAACCATGAAGCTCGTGACCATCGATCCACAAGAGAGGTCTTTTCCACGGGCCAAAGAGGGAAGGGCTTGGCAGGATTGCGGCAGCCTTCCAGCGTGCTGCTCTTTTTGGTGAATGCATCGAGTAAGGTAAGAGGCAACGCGCCAGAGAGATGATCGTAGGGAATCGGAGGTCTTGAGAGCTCCAAGAAGAGCAGAGAGATCAAAGCGGAGACTAACAGCGCTGTACGTCGAGCAGATCGAAGGTCCACGGAAGCCATCCATGATTTGCTGGGGACCGAAAGTATATTGCGTATGTTGCGTATATTGCGTCGTGATCTAAATGCTCCGATCATCAGATCCCGAAATCCTTGTAGTACCATGCCGGTCAGGTTGTAAAGGTGGGCATGAATCAACCACGCCACGAGGCCCAAGACAGTAGCTGCGGCGGAGACAGTGGAGATGCCGCTTAACAAGATCTTCATCGCGGCGGGATCGCTAAGGAAACTATTGCTGGCGGCCCAAGCGACTTCCGCGCCAGTCTGCATGAAGAATCCAAATTGGATGGAGGAGGCTCCCCAGGTGATTAAGCTACATGGCTGGTCAGTTCTTCAATTCTGGTTCCTCATAGTCCGGGCCCGGTTCCAATGAAAACTTACGAGAGGAATCCACCCAGACATGTTGACATCCATTGTAGCCGCGACTCTGGGGCGGGATATTGTAACAATAGTCGCACAAAGCTGATGATGAGCAGTTCCGGTAAAATGAGTGTCGGTGAATATAGCACGAGGTAGAGGAATGGTAGCGAATGGAAATGAAGGCCGATGTGTAAAGCTTTCGAGGCGAGACTGCTGACGACCAGAGCCGAGAAAAGGAATGGTGGGACCGGGGGGAGGAAGGAGAAGATGGCCATGGTATCAGCTCATGGTTTGAAGGCGTAAATATGGTGAAAGAGCGCGTCGAGAGGATGTGCAGCACAGGGATGAAATTAGTGGAATGGAAGGTTTCGAAAAAAAGAAGGAAAAGACTGGAATGGGGACCAAGCACCCGGAATGTACACTCCAATGTCAGATGGGAGGGAAATGAAGAGGAAATGGAGTCGTCAAGCGCACAAAGTTAATGGATTTGGAGTAAATAATCCAAGGTCCAAAGTAAAACCAGGAACCTGCGATTCAACCAATCAATGGGTTCATGCACGTTATAATTAACCGGGAAAATGGGGACTGGAATGAGTATTGGGGCACGCGACTGGAACATTGACTTGAAGATCCACTATACCAGTGCCATAGACCCTCTTTTTCTATTTCCATTCGGTTCACTCCGTCGGGTGGATCTTCCCCCTTGGCCGAGATGCTCACGGATGCTACGGGAGGAACAAAACAACGTCCCACGTTTCACATTCACCTCGGGACCAGCAATGTACAAATGGCCTGTACTGTACAACCGCGGTGTAAGGCGAAGCTTCTGGACCCTGCATCATTGGTGTATTGGCATATTTTGTTGCCTGAAGCTTGGCTCCACCAATTCCAACACGGTGTCTGAGACATTGTCGTTAATTTATTCCTGTTATTCATCTCTTTTCCCCACTACTCCTTCTCTCCATCCCCTTTAGGGATTAGCATCGCCACACTGACCTAGGGATCAAAGAAAACACCTCACATACGGTAGGCAAAGTCCGGGGAAAGCCACGGCCAAGCCGCCATCGCCTCGAATCACCAATGTCACTCTATGCGATCGGGGCTCTTTTCTACAGAGCTACTCTATAAATGGCTCGTGGGTCTGTGGAGAATACCAGAGATCCTGAATCTTAAATGTTGGCGCCTTGGCCAGGCAGGATTGGATGATCCATCTCAGCAATAAAGTGCTTCACTGACGTGATCTCCCTTGATACATTAGGGCCCCCATGAAGAACCAACTCCTGTGGGCCCTGCGATCAACCCACTAACGGTGAGCAAAAGAGAGCTGAAGAGAATCCTCGCTGCGGTGGGTCTGAAACAACGCGACTGCGCTGCGCGGGTTGGATCATACAACAATACCACACCTTTCCAGGAAGTTGAAGGCTTTCCTTCCCGTTAAGGGTGTTAGACTCTGAGGCTCAGGCCAAGAGGACCCTGAGTGACCCGCAGCTAACTTTTTTGACTTTGAGACTTGGCATTACAAATTGGGTCTGATCGGCCTGTGGATATGGTCAGCCTTGTGGACCGAGGTTGCAGAGGAGATGATGCATTATCGCACTCTGATTGCATTCCCATGCTGGAGAGGGAAAACCCAATACGGGACGGTCACGTGCAAGGGACTCGGATGTTGTTTGGCCTGTTTACCTTATTTAAGGTTCCTCCTGCCTCGGAAATTGGGCAACGCACTTTGAGTCCTACAAAGAGTAGAACTAGCATTCACTCGAATCGGGTTCTTATCGTCCAGAGTTCGTACTACGACGGCTCAAATTATCTAAATCCGATGATGCTAAGGTCATGGGTTCTAATCCACACATGGACTCTTTAGCTTGCAGTTCTTGTTAGATACAGTTCCTGTCTCGCCCGTTTCACTCCCTGCGGTATCATATCTGATCAAATTTAGGTATTTGTCTATTTCTAAATGCATCTGGCTTAACTGTCTAGCAATGCGATACCAGTCTCAACCCTCAATCAGTCCTGTCGATCTTTCATCGCCCTCGCTCCTGTACCATCTTCGCAATGCCATCACCGACGTCAGTCCCTAACTCCCCGAATCCCTTGATAACCCCCTCCCGATCACCTTGACCCATCTCCTGACTCATCTTAAACTTCCCTTGCAATCGCTCAATCTGAATCTCAATGCCAATAATGTTCTTCTTCAATAAATCCACATACGACGTTGGCGCATCACCAACCTTCCACGCCGTCGGCTTCCCTCCCGCACCGGTGTAACCCATCTCGGAGGTCTCAGCGTGTTTTGACAAATCCTCTACCTGTGTCTGCAGGAAAGTACCCGTCTCCTCGGACTTGGAATTACAGAACACACGTATTTTGCCGTATGCCTGTACGGCAGCGTAGTTCCATGTTGGAACGACCTTGCCCGTAACTGGCTTGGTTTCTGTGTAGAACTTGGGTGTGACGTAGTGGTGGTGTGGGCCGTTGAACATAACGAGTACTTCGTCGGGAAGCTCGAGAGCTGTATCTTTGCCTTGTGCTTCCTGTTGCGCGGCGAGTGCTTCCATAAGAGCCTTGGCTTGCGGGTTCTGCTTCGCTATGTGTCCGCGCAGAACTCCAGGTGAATCTTCGGAGTCATCAGGGACATCGAGCACGAATGGGATGTGACTAGATTGGATGAAAGCGTGGTCTGCGGTCTTGATGGCCGTTGTGAGGATGCCGAGGGGGTTTTCGTGGATGAATTGTCGGAGGACTGGGATGGCTGTTTCTGCGTGGACGCCGCGGAGATACATCGTGCAGGGTTGGGGTAGTACAAGAGTTGATCTGGATTGCAAAGCCTCTTTCGAGATAGGGTTTTGTCGTGAGTTATAAGGTTCCTGCTGTCATGTCAAATTTATGTAGATTTCTTATCATCCGCTTAACTATGGGTCATCACTGATTTGTGATTTGTGATTGGTAGTCGGTGCCGACTCTCCTCTGGAGGAAGATTGGCATGCAGAAGAATGAGTCAATTTGGTTCGTTAATGCGACAGGGCGCGCTGTGCTTCCGCGGCGCTGGAATTGACCAATCAGTGCAGGTAGTTTGTGGGTCAGTTTTGCACACCTTTGGTTTGGTTTTTAATGTTGCGGGGAAGAAATGAGCGTAACACATTGCAATTTGGCTGTCATTTCGGGTGTCATAGAGCATATGTATTTCCCATGCCGGTCAACCAAGCTCCAAGTTGCTTTGTTAGCAGACAGTTGAGATAATCAAGTCAATCTCATACAATGCTCGATTGTTCAGCAAAAAGTTGACAATAAAGAGAGCTGCTCCACTTACACTTCAACTTCTTAATCAGGACTAGCGCTATATCTCGACCGTGTAAATCGCGAGGATCGATCACCCATGGATAGAGGTACGAATACACATCTCTACGTGAGAGAATTCGCGGCAGTGTGGCGCAATAGAGATTAAAAGCTGGTGTGTACAGCTAGTGGCTCGTATCTTGAATAGAAAAGCCTCGCTTTATACCTGGAGTAGCAAGACAAGCTAAACTCCACAAAATACCACAACGCGATGAAGTAGAAGGGAGTATCATTCAAGAAATTCAGATAGTATACAATGTATTGAAACAATATGCAATGGTCGAAACAACCAACGCCATCCATCTCATAACCACACCAAACACCAACAAGGCACTAAGAGCTAACCCTCGCAGTAGTGACGGACTCAAAGATCAAGCTGCCCGCGACACAATCCCACTTTTCCCAAGCTTATCGATAGTCCCGCTCTTCAACCTCAATGTCCTCTCGATCTCCTTACTCGGCAGACCCTGCTGATCGCGCATCATCAGCGCCTGGCTAATGGTGAATGAATCCAGGAACTGGCGGCCTGAGAAATTGGCGTTTCCAACGGCGAGACTCTCCTCTTGCGCAGCCTTTGTGATGCGCTGGCGCGCTGTGACGACTAGCAGGGCTGGGTTCGAGCTTGTAGGGAAGACGGTCTGGACTGTGCCGCGGTTGAAGGGGTTAGGGTGTGAGAAGTTTCCGGATGGGTCGACGGGGCCGATTGTGCGGAGGGAGGCAGCGAAGTCGGGGTCGCGGCCGTCAAGGTCGATGGCTAGATATGTGGTTAATGTCAAATTCTAGAAAGGCAAGGAATTGGCAGTATTGTGTGGATGGTATCTTTCTTCCTTTTCTTTTTCTTCTTGCTACTGGGTGGGCATCTCAGATTCGCTCGGGCACTTACCATTGGATTTGGTAGCAGACGGCTGCTCCTTAGAGTGATATGTTGGGCCCTGTGCAGGAGTCGAAGCTCGAGCAGATGGTGGCGTGGGAGCAGGTGTGGGTGTAGGTTTTGATTCTTGGGTTTTCTTTGGCGGTGCGGCAGGTGCCCTCGGTGGAGGAGCAGGCTTTTTAGGATATTGGCGCCGTGTCGCTGCACCGGCAGCTGACCGGGCAGGTTTTGAAGCAGCGGAGCCCATTGGAAGATACTGTGTTTTTGGTTCGGCGGGGGTTGGAGAATTGTTGTGAAGCCTTCCGCGGCGGGAGATCGGAGGAGAACGCGGAGTTGACTTGGCGCTTGGACGGGGCAGAGCCACTCAAGTGACGTCAAAATCCAATCAACATTATCGATCTGCCAGCCTTGACACTACAGAATAAATTTGCTACAGGGAGCACGATTCTGCAATGAATGCAAGTGAAAATTTATTAGAGAACGTAAAATAATGGGGGAGGCATTATCGAGCGGCGCAGACAATTGGACTGATTCTCTCAAATTGTAAAGGCAGAGTAAAGGCAGATGATCACAACGTAGGTAATAACGTTAGTTGGTAAATATTTCCAGAGGACTATGTCACCGACTTTAATATCTACTGGAAGCGAATTCATTCATAGAATCCTATTTTGTCGGAAATAAGAGGTGGATATCATCACAGCTAAGATACAATGCCACCCGAGCTCAATACGTCGATGATGTCGAAAGAGCTCGGGAAGACAGCCTATGTTTTTTGAAGCGTTCGTCTAGATGCTTACCGCAGGCCTGCAAGGCGGCGGCCTTGGACCTCGCCCAATGCGCGGCTACCGCTCACAAATGCGACCGCACCAACAGCAGCAGCAGCAGGTAGGATCTGGAACAGATTCCAAGAAGTATAGTAGAGGAAGAAGATGCCCTCGAAGGCAACCAAAGATCCAACAAAGATGGCGTGCGGGAGAGGGGCAGATTTGAAGGCAGTCGACAGATGATTGACGTTGGCACCCAGGAGGAGCCACTAGATTTCGAGTTAGCTAGACAATCAGCAACAAGGCAGCTTTTTTTTTTCTTACCAGACCGGCCAGAAGCGGGAGAGCAGCGCCGACTAAGGCCACAAAGGCCAGGGTAATGACAATGGGCGGGCTGGTGGCAGCATCCTTGAAGATGTGGTGGATCTCGGGCAGCTTGCCGTATCTCTCCGCGTCAACAGTGGGGACGGGAACATCGGGATTGCGCTCAATCGACAGAGGGAAGATCGAAGAATCGTAAGCCTGGGAGCTTCCAAAAGAACCAATGACCACACGAGCATCGATGGGCTCGGGGAGGGAGAGGAATTGGATCGGGAGGTCCTTTTGGGTCTAGAGCGACTTGATTAGCTTGATCTCACCATGCGGAGACCTGGAGGTCGCATACCAATTCCACCCGCGACTTGCCGTTCTCCTTGACTGTGAAGGGGTAGGAGATGTCCAGTCCAGTATGGGAATCCTTCAACAGAAGGAAAGCTTGGTGTGGGCGCTTCGCGGAGCTTCCTTCCTGAGTAGTCAAGGTGACGCGCAATGTATCGGCACCGGCAAGCGCAACGGGTTTCGAGAGCGGTTTGGAGACGGAAAGCCTACGGACAGTCATACATTAGCTTCCGGTAATCTTGCAAGTGGCTGGAAAGGCCATTGATCTTACGATTCTTTGAATCCAGCATTAACTCCGGCACCCTTAGGTTGGACTGCCACGGTGGCATCAGTAAAGCCCCAAGCTGACGCAGCAGCTGCCGGCAAAGCAGCGGATGCCAACAGGCAGAACTGAACAGTGGCCTGCCACATATGCATATTGAAAACAATTCCAAGCAAGAAATAAAGAAAAAGCAATGATTTAGGAGGGGAGGTTGGAGGAGCAAGGAGGAGAAGCTGGTGGTTGACAGATTGCAGAATAAGGCGGAGGCCGATAAGCGCCGATCGACTTTAGCCCTAATTTCTTTTCTGCTGGGACTTCAACTCTCTCTTCCCCATGAATCGCCCTCGCTGCTCTAGCTGGCCCCGCAAACCTACTTAGTCCACCAGCTTAATCTTGAGAAACCTGTTGATTGTTATTTGCTGGATGGGTTCGCCCCTAAATCAACTGTAAGTCCTGCTAAATTGCTACTTTTCGAGGCCCCGGGCCCTAAACCCCGACTTCAGCCCTGGGACCGACTCTTCAGGACTTCTGACGTCGAGTCCCCTTGCACTTGGGGTAAAGCTCTACCCCCACAATTTAGGTTTTTCTATAATCTAGATCAATCTGCTGGCAAATTATTTCTCGCTTATTCGCTTCGTTCATTCACTTTGTTTACTCCGTCTGTTTCCGGTTGCCACCAAATGGTGTTCCTTTGAGCCCTATTCACTGACTGCCTGGATTGGGAACAGTAGACTTCATTCACCATGCCTCCCAAAAAAGGAACGCGTAAATCAATGCCAGCGCGCATTGTTCATACTACATTTACTCCATCGCGACGTTCACCACGAGTCCCCACTCCTACAAGAGCTCTAAATGATAACGACTATCCTACCAAAACTATTGATTACTCCACCGACCCCTCCTCAGAGAACGTCGTCACATTTCGATATTATCATCCCAAAACCCCTCCTCAGAATATTCCTCTAAATAACACGTCCCCTGACGTAACTTCAACTGGCCGTCGCCCGTTCCAAGCTCGTCCATCTCGACTATCCAACGTTTATACCCCGGTGGTGGAAACGCCTAACTCCTCCAGTCAAGGTAGCCGGAGAACTCGGCGTACGACTGCTCGTGAAACCCCACAAAATCAACTATCCGATCCTGACGCCTCTGAAAGTATTGGCTCAACTGGCTGGACATACGATCAATACATGGGATCACACGACGACACAATGGCTCCCCCATCTCCCAGCGCTGCTTCCTCCAAGGGAACTCGAGCTTCGGCTCGCCTCCGCAAGCCAACATCCCGGGCGATTGAAGCCCTAGCACTGAAGAAGAAGCCCCGCAAGAGAGCAACCCCCGCATCCGCCAAGAACGAGACGGCTGAGTCCGCGGCTCAAGCCCCCAACAAGACCACTCCAAAGTCATCAAAGGGCAAAGGCAAAAAGACCTTGAAGAAGAACTCAACTCTTTGGAGCATTGATTGTGATATAGAAACCGCAGGACGGAAGCTGTACGAGATCACCATGGTTGCGCTGGGTGCCGACTTCGAGCTTCCGTCTGATCCTGAGTGGGTAATAGCCAACGCTCGATTTGAATATTTCCAGGCCAAAGAGGGCTTGCAGCGCACTCGTGAGTTTTCGGCTGGAGACGAGAATCAACCCAATCTGTACGACAGCGAAACAGACACCGGAAGTATTCGGCAATACAAGCAGCAGTCGACACCACAGATTGAAGATGGCGGCTGGGCACGAGTCGGCCGCATCAATGACCATGGTGAAGAGATCTTCTTTCCCCCCAGTGACCACAGCCCATATTGGCCGCCTCGCACTTACAACGACGACACCTTGCCGTATCCGCCTGTCCGTTCTCGGTCAGAAAAGCAGACTCAGAATGATAACTCTTTCGGCTTCCCTCCCTTGATGGGTGATCGCAACATTCCTTTCGACGCCCACTCTCACTTTGTACCAGAGGATGTCACTGAGGAACTGGCTCGAGCTCAAGCACGCGGTGAAGCGCGTCAGAAGGCACTTCCTGCTCCCAGTGAACCCAGGAAGCCTCGTTCTGCCAAGCAGCGACAGACTCAACCAGCCACTGCCGACAGTCCTGCTCTTGGACAAGAGACAAAGCCCAAGCGACGTGCAACCGCACGTGCCTCATTGCCAGCACCCACGACTCGCAAAGCAGCACCTCCAACCAAGAAGCCCCTCGCTCGATCCGCCAAAGCAGCCTCCAAGACTGCTCCAGCCCCTCTCCTTGCCGACACTGACGACGGAGAAGGGTCATCACAGGACCCGCCTTTCCGACCCATTCGTCTCGTCCTCACTGCACCCCGACCTGAAGGGAAGACCAATGGCCACAAGGAGCCAGGGACCGATGAGGATGCGGTCTTGCCAAAGATCAAAAAGGAAGGCGCATCGCCCACCTCTGGCAAGGGGAAGAAGAGAACTGCCGATTCCATGAACGGGCCTGCAGGAGAGACTGCTGCCGCAAAGCGTGCTCGCCTTGCAGGTACCGACGAATCTGGCCCGCAGAAAGGCCGAAAGCGTGCGGCAACCACAACAACAACCACGCCGCAGAAATCGGCTGCCTCGAAGGCCAAGGACCAGAATGAGGATTCGTCGCGACGCAAGGCTACCCCATCCCGGGGTCGGGGCCGAGGTCGTGGTGGTCGTGGTCGAGGCCGTGGTGGAAGCTGAGGCCGCGATCAAAGTCAATGGAATGGGGCAGAGTGGAGTTTGGGTTTGGTGAGAAGACCGGACTAAAGGTTTTTGTCTATTTTGTTTTGTCTTTGTCTTTCGTTATATTCTTAGCGACCATGAAAAGGCGTTTTCATTTGAGCATTTTCCAGCGTTGACTGAATTCTAAAAACACCACGAAGATTTGCCTGCATAGCGTGATTTTTTTTTTTTTTTTTTTTTTTTTATTTTAACTTCTACATTTTCCTATCTTATTCTCTAATTAGCTATCTGCTCCTTCTCGTTTCTCCAGAGAAGCAGCCTATATTTCGGTTTTCTAACATGGAGCTAGTTCTACTTGCTGCATAATACCAAAACGTGATTATTATTGCTCTGTTTGTACAAAGCATGCAACATCAATATATCCAGTTTATATATGTATAATTCTCGAGTACTCTCGATTATTGAATTGACCTTTTCTGGTATTTAAATTGGAAAATCTAGAATACAGATACCATCTTGCAACTAGCTTCCAGAACAGAAAAACAAGGATACATGGCTGCCTGAGGCACCAACCCCAATTTCCTCATCTGATCCTGTTCATCTTTTCCCGGAAGAATGTAACAATCCACCAACTCCCATCCATCTAGATAGATACCCTGTTCAAAATGCCTACATACCCATCCGAGCATTTCCGTCCGGGCCAACCGGCTCCTGCTCCCCGCCCACAGCGTCCGAGGCCGTCTCTCAAGGGACACCCGGATATTCGGTCGACGAAGGAGTATAAGCTTGCTGCGCGGAGGTATGTATTTCATTCCATCTCATTTATCAAATCTGCTGCCTTCCTTCCCATCTGTCCTTCCCTTTGCGTTCTGGATCGGATTCCACCCGCGATTGAGCTTCTGCTGTGTCGTACCTCCCACTAACATCCATTTGATATCCTTGTGATCTGTCTTTTGCGCAAAAACAACCCCTCAAACAACTCCATGGTATTCGATTCGATATTTTACTGATAAATTTATAGATGGACATCGACCATTGTCGCTTTACCGTTTCTCTTGTATACGTCTTACATTCTCTATGAGCGAAGTGAGTCTTCTATCTGATCTCGGGAATTCAAACCCCGGTCTCGTTGGTCAAGTATCTTCGTGAATTACTAACGTGGCCCGCTACTCCTAGCCTACGGTGACAAAAGCCAGAAACACTTCCCTGCCCCCAAGGAGCAGGAATAGCCTTGACCTTCTTTCAGCTCTTCCCCATCCTTCTAATGGAGAAATAGGGCGTAGGGCCGGAGGCTAATTGTTCGAGCATCATTTGTACATTAAGCGTTAAAGTTCAATATTTCAGGTTCATGACTGCATTGCATTTGATTTGTGTTCCAGTGTTCAAATTCCGTAAATGACTACTAGCTTGGTGCATTAGATTGAAATTCTGGATGGTTCAAGCTCATGTACACAGAGATCGTATAACGGAAATGGGACACAAATCAACGTTACACGAAAAGAAATCAGATTTCATAGTCATCGTTCCTTTTTTTTTTTTTTTTTTTTGCTAACCAGAAAGAAGAATATATTCTCATTTAAAGAATTCTTCCCACCTCATCAGCCTGCTGGGGTGAAGAAGAAAAGGCAATTATGAACAAAATTGGAAACGTATGTAGATGCGTAGTATGTAGGTTTGGTGACATCTTCACCGACCTGCTCCCGTCTAGCATAAACGGAGAGGAGACACCGGGTATTCCTTTTCTTTAGCCAGCCACCCCCTGCATGTGGAACGGGTGTTCTCCTGAGCCTGTAGATGGAGGCACAGAAGTTGAGCCGCTACTCACGCTGGGAGGTTTGGCACTTCGCTCACGCATGCGACGACCCTCCATTAGACCACGTAGACCACGTTTCTGCAGGCCAATAACGCTGGACAAATCACCGGTCCAGATCTCACGGGATGGACGACTGGCATCCGTGCCACGGCGCTGGTGAGCGCGGGACTGAGAACGACTTTCAGTATCGCTAACAAACTCCGAGTCGGACTGGCTGAAGCTAGCACTGGAGGCTGAAGTTGCGGTGCTTGCGGTACTGATAGAGTCTTCGCGCTCGCGGTGAGCGCTACGGTGCTGCCGGCCACGGATGTTGGTGTCGATCCGAAGAGATGGGATACCGCGCGTGTAGTTGGTGAGGTCGCCCGTACTGCTAGCGGCGGAGGGGGGCATGGCACCATGCTCTGTGTCGGACGAGTCAGAGGCCATGAGACCGCTGTTATGAGAATTGGTACCCTCCGAAACATCGTGCATGGAGCCATTGCCAATCTGCGAGCCATTGAGAGCTTCCAATGTGCCGCCTAGGCCACCGGTGAAGCCGGTACCTCGTCCGCCGCCTGCGGCCATGGCCGCTGCGTTGAATACTGCCGCAGCGTTGCGACCATCGAGGACTTGATGCAGTCGCTCCACGGTAGCTTCCAGGAGACCATCTATCTGGTAAGGTCGTGCGAGCTGGAGGAGAGAACAAAGGATCTGCGGTGTGCACAAGGAAGACCCGGGAGGAGGAAGAGCGGAGGTGTATAGATACTGAACGAGGACTTGAAGTGTAAGGATGGTGTGGGGGAGGTATAGCACGCGGGGTCGAGCGGTCGGGGCAAGGCCATGTGCAGAGGGAGCTTCCATGTTCTCAAGAAGAGCCTTGGAGGGGGCAGAGGGGTTGACCAGAGTCGTTGCGTTCGAGTAAAGGCTATTGTGGCCAATGGATGGGGTAATGGTGATGCTGGAGTTGCGACTGGGGTGGATCTGTACGGGGCGAAGAGTTCCGCCGTCCGCAATCCCTCCTTCGGACGATTCGCGCAGAAGTTGAATGAAGTAAGGTCCCCAGCGCCGGGCCAAAAGACGAGAGTTCACAGGAATGCGCTCCCCGCCAACAGCCTGTAACTCCATATCCGACATCTCGTGCAGCGAAAGTGCCAATTTCCCCAGCTCATCCGATGCGGCTGACAGTGGTCGTCCACCTGTCGTCAATTGGGCTAGTTTCTGCTGCAGAGAAGCAGGGACTGAAGGTGAGCTATACGACTTGTATCCAGATGTTGAAGATGTACGAGAGGGATTGTTGTAAAGACCAAAGGCCTCGAGCTCAACCAAGCATATATGTGAGAAGTTAATGCGCCGGTGATTGTAATCATCAACCAGGCTACGCTTGCGGTGTCCAAGGATCACAAACGAGCTGCGGCGTGGCCAAAGGATACCCCGATTCCAGCTACCATGACCAAAGACGGACCCACCGGCGTCAATACGACCCCAGGTCAGGGTCTTCAAATCAAGAGCCCATAGAGCATATTCTTGTTTCGAAGAGGTCAAGTAAGTACCACTGACAACGAAATGGCCGTTTATTATACCACCATTTGGGAATCGCAGCCCAGGTGGAGATGCTTGGCTCTGCATTGGTCGTTCGACAAGACGCCCGTCCGGCAGGCGCACCTGCAGCTCCAGCTTGACATCGAGGAAGTTATAATTTGAATAGATAAGCATGGGGCACCCTGGCGACTCTGACTCCTCGATGGGCTCTTGTGTATCTCGGTCAGGGGCAGCAGACCCAATCTCGGAGACGTCCATGCCCACCAGGGGCGCGACGACACTACGGTACGCACCGCAGCTGCGACCGAGAGGGCTAGTGTTGGTCCATTTAAGACTTCGGAGATTGAAAACGCTAGTTTGTTCAATGTAGTGGTTGGAGCTATCCTGGCCACCAACAACCACCATTTCGGCGCCACCGAAGCCATCTATATCCACCCCGATTGAGCCTTGGTGGGGTGTGGAGGATTCCGGGTTATGATGGATAGCCGACAGCGGCGCACGAGCAGAAGTAAAATTGGCGCTTGATGGGAGAATCGTGGCACAATGAGCGTATCGTCCTTGTGGTGAGTCATGCGACGCAACTCGAGTCCATGTGCGCGATGGAACATCAAATATGTGAATATCCGACATGACCACTACCTCTGCCTGAGTCTCCGATCCAGACGCACTAGGGTTCGAAGGATCCTTGGGGGCACTAGGAGCTGGCGACATGCCACCATAGGCAACCAACTTGTTATCTCCAAGTGCACATACACTGTGGAAGTAACGTGGCGGAGGAATGTCCCCTGTCGCTTCAATTTTGCTCCAGTGTCGCCGAATCAGATCCAATTCATATAGGTCTGCCGTCAACTTAGGACGACTTCGTGAGAGGATCCGGCCTCCAAAAACGTATAACTTGTCCCCCAAAATTGTTGTGGTAGCCCCGACCAGGGGGTGAGGCTCCTTGCCGGTGGTTCGGCGCACATTGCAGACCAATCCAGATAGGTTGATGGGTCCAGATGAGGGCTGTTGGTTGAAAGACGGCGAGACGCCGCCTGTTGCGGCGGGTTCTTGACCAGCGTCTAGGAAGCCCAGACTCGACTGGCTCCTGGACATCATCGTGGGCGAGAAGAACGGTACGAGTCCAAACACAATCGGGGAATCCAAAGAAATAAAGACAGTAGGATATGGATGGCTCCCTTTTTCGCACAATGCCGTTACTGTCAGACAGTATACATGAGACGGATATCGGCTCGATTTGAGGTGTGTAACGATCGGAATGTCCTGCTAGGCGCTGATCGCAGGTACCGTTGCGGCTCGAATTGTGGCCCTATGGGGGATGGGTAGGGACCAGGGGGTAGGTTTTCCCCGCCGCGTCGAGATAAGCGGGTTTTTTGGTACGGGGAAGGCCAGGATTTGAGGACCGGGGATTTTCTTGCCAATATGCCAGTCGACCAAAAGCGAGTGGGGAGAGATAAAAGTGTCAGACCGTAGACGTTGGATCGGCACAAAAAAGGCGGTCTCAATCAACGCTTTCCCGGATGGGTTTGGGGGGGCGGATACGACCGCGCTATCTACAATTTTGGCAAAAGGGCCGATCTAGGAAAATAAAGCAAAGAGTTAAGCATCCTTTTACCATTGTTTTATCGAAATCGTATTTCTCTTGAAGTACTCTTTAAATTGCCTTTTGTAGTGTATGTATTTGTAGATAAAACCTTGGGAGATTCCATTGTTGTGCATGTGCAGGGTAGTACACACTGAGTATCTTATCGGAAACTTTGTTATAGTCCCGTCATATCGAGCCAGGTCACTCTAACCTTAGTGAGACATCTACGCCCAGGTTACACAAAGCGGAGTGTTTACGGGAACAAAAAGGTTGACGGTTGGTGGGATAAGTCATTTCATATTGGTATCAAGTAGGCTCTATTCCAGCCAAATAAACTAGATATTTTATTTTCGCGTTACATCGTAAAGCCCATCACTTAGTGGTTGGGGTCCTTGGTGAAGCGGAGGTAACTGTCATTTAGGTCAGAAACAAAGTACTTTAGGTTCACATGGTATGCAGGATCACTTACGGCTTG
The DNA here is from genome assembly GCF_028827895.1 of Penicillium longicatenatum. Taxonomy (NCBI): domain Eukaryota; kingdom Fungi; phylum Ascomycota; class Eurotiomycetes; order Eurotiales; family Aspergillaceae; genus Penicillium; species Penicillium longicatenatum. The sequence goes on from NW_026643124.1 coordinate 3,416,749, forward strand.
ACCTCACGGATCTCACCAAACTTAGCCTTGGCATCAGCAGTGGAGACTGGGGGAGGAATGACAACGTCATCACCGGGGAGCCAGTTGATAGGGCAGGTAACACCGTGCTTCTCGGTGGTCTGGAGAGCATCAATGACACGGAGAACCTCGGCAGTGTTGCGGCCGGTGGAGGCGGGGTAGGTCATGATCAGACGGATCTTCTTGGCGGGGTCGATGATGAAGACGGAGCGGATGGTCAGAGCCATACCCTTGGAGTCAACGTTGGTGGTGTCCTGGAAGTCGACCATGTCGTACAGGTAGGCGACCTTGCGCTCGGGGTCGGAGATAATGGGGAACTTGAGCTGGGAGCCGGAGATCTCATCGATGTCCTTGACCCAACGGTGGTGGGACTCGACGCCGTTGGCACTCAGACCGATGAGCTTAACACCACGCTGGGTGAACTCGGGCTCAAGCTTGGCGAAGGCACCGAGCTCGGTGGTGCAGATGGGGGTGAAGTCATCGGGGTGGGAGAAGAGAATAGTCCACTTGTCACCGATGAAGTCGTGGAAGTTGATGGGACCGGTGGAGGTCTCGGCGTCGAAGTTAGGGGCAACAGAGCCCAGACGGAGGCTAGTTGATGGTCAGCCATTGGATCTAGTAGTTTGTATCTCTATAGAGGGAAGTAATCATACGGAGCACGCTGTTCAGCCATTGTGGTAGTAGATGTGAAGGATTGGTATCCGGTAGATGTTGGAGAATGAAGGATATGGAAGAAGAAAGTTCAAAAGGGGGGAATAGAAGGTTCAAATACGGGTGCCCCTCTTGCTTGCGAGGCACCTTGTCGCGGTGATCGACTTACCTCATCCGGCTGTTGTCCATCACGCAATTATTGGCCGCCTTTGGCAGAATACATATCATTGGTGAAGATGGCCCTGGTGGGCTGTTTAGTGTTCCTGATGCAATATTTCACGGCTGAATTATGCCAAGCTACAGTACTTACTGGGGACTTCACAAAGGTTCTCTTCGGCTCCCGAGCACAGATTGACCCCTCCACGGCTGTTGTCTATCAATCTCCCTTCCCCGGCTTTTTGCCATCCCCAGGTATCGCTCTCCTACTTTTCCATCCCCAGGTACTCCCTCTTCTACAGTCTTTTACATGCCCCGAAAAATACACCTTCAATTTATCACAATTGCATCGGCTCATGTTGTCGGCCGAGCTGCGTTCGTGTCGAGTCGGCCGATACCCCGCCGTGGAGCCAATGGAGACTCGACGGGATGGCGCAATTCCATTCTCCCTCTTTGTTGACATTAATAATCTTAGAAGCCATCAGCGCTACCTGAGTCGATCCCCGGAGTCGCATACGGGCAATCTCAGGTTGAAGTAATTGGCTAGATCCTTAGCGCTCTTGTTGTCAACCTCCGGATTCGGGTCGATGCTGAGGTGGGATGAGACCCACCAGGTGGGGCTAACCTTCGATAGGTTTCCTTGCTTCCAACAGCTCAACCTAGATGACCCTGCAGAGGTTCGTGGGCGTCAAGGCTACATTCAGATACTCTGGGCTTACCCTATTTTCCTGAAATACTATGCACACGTGGATATTCTTATGCCCTTTAGGTGATTCAAGTGAGGGAATTAATAAATACATGGCAGGAGTAAATCAACCTACAGAAATAGTTCTCTAATCACGAACCTCAATGCATATGTTCTAGTTTACTATTTTATTGTCAATCGATGCTTGAGCTGATCCACCACCTGAATGGTTCAGGCGCGAGCTTTCTGCTGACTTTTCTCTTACTGTAGCTCACCAAATAAACCGGGGGTACATGGCAGCGATAATTATGAGATATAGAAGATTATTCACTTTCCAGCCGGTTTCAAATATTTGAGAATTACCTAGGAAGAGATGTCAATCTCCAGTGCTGATGACCTTCAAGGCTAAGGCGTTCATCACATATGAACTATGGAGATCCTTGTTGATTGTCTTGCATCCATTGTTACGATGAGGCTTTCCTTCGGAAAAGTAGGTTAAATATGCTCATATCCCGATTGAGATATTACAAACTTTGAGTGCTTTAAGTTATGAATCCATTGACATCGTATCAACCTCTCGTCACTTATTATCCAGATTTCACTAATGAAGATGATGAGTTTATAGAGTTTGATTCATATATAGTACCTGAAAGTGATTTAGAAGAAGGACAATTTAGAATGTTAGAAGTAGATAATAGAGTTATAATACCAGAATTAACACACACAAGATTTGTAATTTCAGCTGCAGATGTTATACACTCTTATGCTTGCCCATCTTTAGGTATTAAAGCGGATGCTTACCCAGGAAGATTAAATCAAGCTTCTGTTCATGCATTGTTTGAAGCGACAGAGTTTCTATGTACTGTACTATCGAAGGTTGTTCACATATATATACTCTAGGCACACAGATCAGCAATTAAGTTCAACAAAACAACCTTCACCTAGGCGGTAGAAGCCCTGGCGACTTATAACTCGGGCTCGTGCCGGGAATAATCCGTTCCAAATTTTTCAATAAAATTTTTATTGTTTCAATTAGGATCCTCAAATACTTCTACTCACCTCTTATTCAATCCTGCCGCAAGGGGCCTTCCCCCGCTGAACTTGAAGATCCGTCGATCAAGCGCGTGTCACGTGGATCACCCGGACCCACCGTCGCGTCGAGCTCGAGGCAAACAGAAGCTTCGTCCTAAACATTTCATCCAGGTTTATTGTCGGCAGGAACTCATTGTAAGAGCGATTAAGCTGATTGCAATTGTATGTTCTTGAAGTTTTTACTTTCCAGAATAAAACAATCTTTACCCTCTCTCCTATCTACCCCTTAACTGCGAAAAGCGCGCCAACCTCCGAACCCCCAAACCACATGCCGCTAAAACGGAAGGCAGAAGATACAGTCACAATGTCTGACAGTGCTAAAACTCCGTCGAAGAGAGTGCGCGACTCTAATTCTGATGCCGAGGGGGATATTGTTTCTGAGGTAAAATCACAAAGTCATCAGGAGCTGATCGCCAGGATTTGCCTTGATGGACAATCCATTTGGGTTCCACAATACTGATGCATTGACCATACAGGCCACCCCACAGACTGGCGAGAAAAGGAAGCGTGGTCGCCCGCGCAAGTACCCCGAGGGTACTTTCCCCAAGCCCTCTACCGATGGCCCCAAGCGCGGCCGTGGACGTCCTCGAAAGATTCTCACTGAGGAGGAAACTGCTGCCGCTGCAGCCCAAAAAGAAGCATTAGCTGCAGAGGGCCCCAAGAGAGGGCGCGGGCGTCCTCGCAAGGAACCAGGTATGTTTTTGTCGAGATTGAAGATGAAGTATTCTGAGAGCTAATTGTCAATGATTTGCTCTCCAGGCACCGAGACACCGAAGTCAGCAACCACAACCCCGAAAAAGAAGGACGGTCGAGGCAGGCCACGCAAGAGCTTGCCTGCCAATGGTACGGAGGGTGCTGTTGAAACCGAATCGAAGCCCGAAGCTACCCCGCCAAGCGTGCCCAAAGACGATGCTGGTCGCTCCTACTGGCTGATGAAGGCAGAGCCTGAATCACGTCTCGAGAAAGGTGTGGATGTCAAATTTTCCATTGATGACTTGGCTGCGGCGGATAGCCCAGAGCCATGGGACGGTAGGACTTCCCCAGCTCATAACGAAGAATACTTCTAACAATTCAATAGGAGTTCGCAATGCTGTTGGTAAGATTTTATTGGAACAAGATCATAAATGACCCGAATGACCCAGCTTACAAGTCAATAGCCAGGAATCTTATGCGGGACATGAAGAAGGGAGACTACGCTTTTTTCTACCACTCCAACTGCAAGACCCCTGGAGTTGTCGGCGTTATGGAAATTGTGCAGGAGCACTCAGTCGATGGTTCGAACCTTCTGATATATCCCCTCAATTGATGCCTTTAACTTATATCCTTCGTCACAGAATCCGCCTTTGATTCCAAGCACCCATACTATGACCCTAAGGCCACCCGCGAAAACCCCAAGTGGGTGGTTGTGCACGTTGAATTTCGCTGCAAACTCAAGAAGCAGGTAACTTTGAATGACCTCAAGTCGCACTCCCAGCCCGGAAAGGCCCTGGAGAACCTGCAGACCATCAAGCAATCACGGCTCAGTGTTTCCTCCGTGACCCCCGCACAATGGCGTTACATCTTGGAGCTGGCGGGTGAAGATCCAGACCACCTTCTCAAGACGGACTTTGACGATGAAAGTGAATAAGGTTTTTCAACAGACGCTATAATAAGGTCTGGTTTGTACAATTCTGCAGAAATATTTTCCTTGGGCGTTGCGGCTGGATAGGGATTTTAAGAGAGCAAGCATATGTCATTTCTAGCCCGATTTTTTGTCACCTGGGTAGTACGGCAACCCATATTTAGTTCATCGATCTTCGGGGATTAATATAAAGTCATGCGGATAGCCGTGCAACCCATTCAAAGATTGATAATCGACCTCGGACTTTGATACTGTAGAAGAGGGGGGATTAAGCTTCGGCGGCGGGCGCAGCCAACCAGCATTCATACACGGAGCCAATCCACCCAGAGCTCCAGCGATTGCCCACGAAGAGTAGGTGCACCCGACCCGGTGGATACCGCGTTATCGTTATCAGAGCGGGGGGAACCTGCTGCACACCTGGGGTTCCTTTTTAACTTAATAATTCCGCAAATGTTTGGTTGCACCTTTATCCTCCGGCCATTGCGGTGTTTCTCTTCTGTACTTCGCTCGACTGCTCCTCGTCCCTTGTATACCACCGCCATGTCTGACCTCTCCGTGCAATTGACTGCCCCTAACGGGCGCAGTTACACCCAGCCTATCGGCCTCTTTATTAACAATGAGTTTGTGCCATCCAAGTCCGGCGAGAAAATCACATCGATCAACCCTTCGTAAGTAATGACTTGGACCTTCCTGTTATCTAAATGTTCAAGTTGTTGACCGAGTCGCAGGAATGAGACGGAGATCGCTTCCGTGTACGCCGCCGGCGAGGAGGATGTTGATATCGCTGTCAAGGCCGCACGCAAGGCCCTTAAGGACCCGTCGTGGAAGGGATTGTCCGCTACCGACCGTGGTAATTTGATGTTGAAGTTTGCCGACTTGATCGAAAAGCACCAGGAGACCCTTGCCACCATTGAGACCTGGGATAACGGTTAGTATCGTCTCTCCAACATCAAAATGGCCAATGTATCTGATGCTGACGGACTGCAACAGGCAAGCCCTACTCTGTTTCTTTGAATGATGATCTTGGTGAGGTCCTCAGTTCTCTTCGTTACTATGCCGGCTGGGCCGACAAGGTGACTGGCCAGACTATTGGCACCACCCCACAAAAGTTTGCCTACACTCTGCGCCAGCCCATTGGTGTGGTTGGTCAGATCATTCCCTGGAACTTCCCTTTGGCCATGGCTGCCTGGAAGCTGGGCCCTGCCCTCGCATGTGGTAACACTATTGTTATGAAAGCTGCCGAGCAGACCCCACTCAGCATTCTTTACCTCGCCGGTCTGATCAAGGAGGCCGGTTTCCCTCCTGGTGTCATCAACATCATCAACGGTCACGGTCGTGTCGCTGGTGCTGCGCTGGTGAAGCACACCGACGTTGATAAGGTTGCTTTCACAGGCTCCACTGCCACTGGCCGTGAGATTATGAAGATGGCTGCTGGCACCCTCAAGAACATCACTCTCGAGACCGGTGGTAAGTCTCCACTGGTTGTGTTCGAGGATGCCGACCTCGAGCAGGCTGCTAAGTGGGCCCACATCGGTATTATGTACAACCAGGGTCAGGTCTGCACTTCCACCTCCCGTATCTTAGTCCACGACTCTGTGTATGACAAGTTCGTCTCCCTCTTCAAGGATGTCGTGGCCTCCACCAGCAAGGTCGGTGACCCCTTCGCCGACGACACCTTCCAGGGCCCTCAGGTCACCAAGGCACAGTACGACCGTATTCTGTCGTATATTGAGTCCGGTAAGTCCGAGGGCGCTACCCTCGTCGCTGGCGGCGAGCCCTTCAAGAATGTCGGTGACGGCCGTGGCTTCTTCATTGCCCCGACCATCTTCACCAACGTCAAAGATAACATGCGCATCTACCGCGAGGAGGTGTTCGGTCCCTTCGTTGTAATCTCCAGCTTCGTTACCGAGGAGGAGGCTATCACTCGTGCCAATGACACTACATACGGTCTCGGTGCTGCTCTTTTCACCAAAGACATTGAGCGTGCCCACCGTGCGGCCTCTGAGATTGAAGCTGGTATGGTCTGGATCAACAGCAGCAATGACAGTGATTTCCGTGTGCCATTCGGCGGTGTCAAGCAGAGTGGCATTGGCCGTGAGCTTGGCGAGGCTGGTCTCGAGGCCTACTCGCAGGTTAAGGCCGTTCATGTCAACATGGGCTGCCGGCTGTAAAGAGATGAGCGGGAGCTTATAACTCTATCGACTGTATCATCAAGGTTGTAAGTAGATGACAATTTTATGCTTTATGACTAGTCAATTCTTTTTCTTGTAGAAACAATACATGTTTATTGATTTCATTCTATGGCATCAATCACAAACCTCTGCTGAGTCTTTCCTCTGTGTATAATATGTGGACCTTGACGACATTTCTTTCAAGAAGGATCCATAGCGTCTAATAAAGGAATTGTCGATTTGCTAAAGCATAGATTAGTATAAACGCTACTAGGTGAAAATTACTTTCTCTATCTCAATTACTTTCCTTGCGATCTTTGTCCTGGATGACCTGGCGGGGGGGTTTGCAATCATTGTCCCAATTACAGAATTAAACCAATATAAGCGACGTCATGAAGTCCTCAATTCGGCCCACGTTTTTTTTTTTTTTTTTTTTTTTTTTTTTCCAGCTCCAAAATCACAACGTCGTTGGCTGTTCAGGATCAATTCATGGATTTGTTTTCGTGAATCAACACAAGTGCCTGTTATATATCGTTTGACGGATAAACTCATATCAGGGCGGCTGGCCTAATGGCAAGGCGCTTGATTTCGGTTCAAGAGATTGCAGGTTCGATCCCTGCGTCGCTCGCTATTCTTTTTTTTCTTTTTTCCTGAATCCACCCACCAATTCCCACCATCAAACTTTACTTTCTCTTTTATTAAATTCAAGTATTTATTTATACACGGGACTGATTCTTTAATTTCGGAACTGGTTCTTTAGGTTCTTGAGATAGACCCAGGTCCACTATTGTACAGTTGGCACCGACGAAAGTTCCAAACAACAATAGCCTAATTAATCTCTGTAAATAGCCAGCTCCAGGTGAAAATATGTACTACAGAGCCTAGCTACAAAGCCTAGACTTTGTCGGCATATTATCTAAGACACCAAAGTGCAGTTTTATTGACTCAATTGCTTGCCTACATTACCTATGCGTGCATATCTGAGATAGTCAAATCGCCTTGCGTCTGCTTTTCGCTTCCCTTCAGCGCCCATTGACCTTGTTGGTATCTGTGATGGATCGATCGCAAATCGTCATATCTGTAAATTGGGTGGTCGGGAGAGGCTTGACGGGCGTAGCGATGGCGTTTTAATGACCGTTGCCTGTTTCAGGAATGATACGTCAATCTTTAGAAGGTAAGGGCTGTGTTTGGCGTAAATATATGTTTACTACGTCACCAAGCCTAGCTTCCGGGGTTGGTGGAGACTTCATGTAATGGATGTGTAGTTGAGATGACAGACCTGTATGAGAAGTGCTGCCTACAGTTAATGGCAGGTACTGGAATTCTCTTCAGCATGTATCGCTCTGCATGTTCATTTTGACCCTAGAATTTGAAACTGCATGCTAGGAAATGATTTCAATTCGAGCAATGGGCACTAGGGTATATGCTTCTTGCCCTGGGTACTCGAAAGGCATAGAGTGACTTAGCTGATCACATCAGCAGACATCCACCTGGGCGATTGAAAATTCTGCGAAATGGGATGGATGTCACTTGTTCTCCATAATAGAACCTTGGCTTTCGAACCCTTGTAGATCTGGTCTCACATTGACCGACTCTGAGACCGGTTATTACAGGCCATGAAGCTCGCATTGGTATATCGGTTATAGAGGTACATACCCGACTTTCCTTGGGATAGCAAAAGATTTCCCACGCGATAAGGGAATTTCGATGAGCGATAAAGAGAGCAAGAACCTTTTACTCAGTTCTATCCCGATTCGCGCCGATTTGAACAGCATCTAAGCAGCGAAAATTTTCAACAGCCATTCTACCTCGTATTATTCCCTGGCACATGTACGTCTCTAGGGCCGTAGCCTAGCCCTGCTGTGATAAGACGTCGGGTGTCGGGCTAATGAGGTCACTCAACATGAAACTGTCTCATAGAGATAAGAAAAAGGAAGCAGTCTTCTCAGAAAGCTCCAATCGTGTACCTCGCGAGTGCCATGTATATCGGACCAGCGAACACGCTCTAGCATGAGCATGACGGACAAGGTACGAGGTCGGCTTACGAACCTGCCTCGGTATGAGCAAACCTAGATAAAAATCTATACGCGTATACCAGTAACCAAAACCCCAAGCACAGGCTGCCAGAACTGGCTGATGCCTAGGTACATCTAGTACTCTGGTGTAAATTGAACGTGAGACCGAACGGAAACTTACTGCCACCACATCGTGATTACCCGGGAAAATTCAAGATCAGGCTTAATGACAAATACAAGCAGCAAGAAAAACCACGATCTCCCTGTTCTATATTCTGATTGATGCCCAATCCTACACGTTTCCCGATGCCCACATCCTGAATCTGCGGGATGATCCCGGAAAAAGGATTCACACCATACCCAAGTAGGCACGTCAAGGCCGTCCAAGTCTAGTGCATCGAGGTAGCTGTATGCACGGTACGGGCAGGACGTACATGGTTTCCGAGATGACTACATCATGTAGCTAGGGTAGGTACCTATACGCAAAGGATCTTAAAATGCAGCATGCAAGCATTAGTTGGCGAAAAACCCCGACGGGCCAGGTGCTGGCAAATGATGAGGTGCATAGGACTGTTTTACCTTGAGCCGAGTTGAACGAATCTTTTATTTGATTGGAGGGGTGTGATGACAAGATTTCGGGGGCGACGTATGTGTCTGTGGGTTTATGCGCGTGCCAGGTGGAGAGTTTGGATTCGGTACTCGGTAGGAGCCTTGTTTTTAATTCCTGGGTCTGGCTGGCTAATAGAGTTTTTCTTTACTTTTTCGGTTTTAAAACAATATTTGACATCCTTGCTTTGATCTGTCTTTCTGCTTCTTGGTTTTGGTGGTTTCCCATGACTCGACAGGTTTGTGATAGAGCGAGGTGGATCAGGCCATATTCCAATGGAAATGCTGCAGATAAGGACAAAAGTACCGCTGCACATTAATTTCGGGACATATATCTGTTTGGATGCCGGTAATGAAGGTTTCATGTTTTTATGTCTTGTGTTTTTCGTTCTCTGCGGTCTTTTATGCCCAATTCGCTGGAGTCAGGCAGGAAAATTTGGGTTGGGGCGCCATGGCTTAGCGCCGAGTACCAGCGCACACCTACATGAATCTCTTGCAGATGCATGCAGAGTTGGTCATGTGAAGCCACTTGGACGGGTTTGGGAAAGGCGGTTTATAAGGAAGGCTCAGGGGTGATATCGTGCGGTAGTTGTGGTTGTGTATAAATACATTGTACGTATCTTGTATATGACCTGGCCAATGAATGTCTCTTGACATTCCAAGGTTGACGCACAATATGCTCTAGTAGGTTAGTACCCTTGCAGGGTTCATGTGAAATCAGATGTGCAGGACAATGCGGGATTTCACTCCAATAGTAGGCATGTCACCGTCATGCAACGTGGACTCCACAACCTTAGACACGGCAAATCTTGTCCTACAAGTTCAACGGATGCACTCCGGCTCCACCGCCCACTTTGCCCACTGTGTTCAACCGATTGTGGGGGCGGGGGCTTGGCGGACTTCTGTTCTCCCTCATCTTCTTCGATTCCCTTCAACTGTTGCCAGGAGGATTTCGTTCCCTTTCCCACCCAATCACCATAGGACAGTTTCCGCGATCGGCGCTGCCAGCAAGTTTTTGACTTTGGAGGTTCGTTGTCTCACACATGAACAGGGGTTCTCAGCATTGGGTTTTCGTCACTAATCCTGTGTGACTAGACTGTAGACGCCTCCACACCTCTTCCCAGGCCGAAATAGCGGTGTCTACCCTTCCACGGGTCCTTATTTCCCCATTCTGTTTATTGTTTATTCTTTTTTTATCTGGGATTTCCCACTTAAGCCCGATCAACATGCCTGAAATTCAGAAATGGACAGTCAATGAGGTCAGATCATTTTCGTATTTTCCCTGCAATTTCCCGGGATTCAGACCGTGGAATTTTCTGATTGGCTCCTTGCTTTATTTTCTGTCGGTCAAGACGTGATGAAGTGTCGGGTCCGAAAAAAAGAAAAGAAAGCAAAAAAAAAAAACCCCCATATTCACCAATCACACATTGTTGTGCTCGAACAGCCTGCTGATTTCCACTTAGCCTTATATCGACATAGCGGGAACGCTGCTCGAGGGCCCCTACCACGATGTAGCCAAAAACGAGTTCCGCTTTGTGGACATCTGGGATCATAAACTCTATCGTCTCGATCTGGCCAAGGGTCCAGAATCTCTCAAAATAATTGATACAGACGCGGCAATCGGGTACGTGGCTTGCCTTTGTGTTGTCCAGTTCGCCTTTCACCGTTTCCTGTGTGCATTAAAAAACCATACACGAGCAATTCAAGGAAACCTAAAAAAGAAATAGGAAGACGCTAACGACGTTCCAGAGTCACCGCCAATATTGCCAATGCGGATGAGGCCGATCAACTAATAGTCGCAGCCAAGCTTGGATTTGCCCGGCTGAACCAAACCACCGGGAAGCTTTCCTACATCTGTGAAGCTTGGGGCGAAGATGATGGACCGGGGAGGGCGGACATGTAAGTGGCCAAAATTTCCTGAAACACAATATCTATGCCCGAAATGGAAGAGAGCAAGACCGAAAAGAGAAAGCAAGCAAAAGAAAACAAAAAGGAGACCAGAAGGAAGGGCCCCCAAAAATGAGTCCTGGATCACAAATGATGAATCTTGTCTACACCGACTTACTGGAACCCCACAATCTAGAATGCGCTTTAACGACGGCGCTATCGATAGCCACGGCCGTTTCTGGGCCGGGGCCATGAACGACCCCAAGATCAAGGCACCGGGACCTGTAGGAATCCTCTTCAGATTGGACCCAGACCTAAGCCTGCACCGCATGTTAGCACCAGTGACGATCCCAAACGGAATAGGATGGAACGACGCCGACGATACGATGTACTTGACGGACTCTCCGACAGGCCAAATTTTCGCGTTTGATTTCGATGCCGCGACGGGCGCGATCAGTAACCGGCGCGTCCACTATGATCTCGGCGAGCCACTCGAACCCGACGGATTCGCCATGGACGCCGAAGGATGCATCTGGTCTGCAGTCTACGGTGGCGGGAAAGTCATTCGGATCTCACCGGCCGGTCAGCTCATCGGGCAGATCGACTTGCCCACACGGAATCCGACGTGTCCCGCCTTTGTGGGAACTGAGCTGTTCATTACTTCTGCCAAGGATATTCGTGACGATGAGCGGTTGCCGCAATCTGTGCGGTATGGGGGCCGAGTGTTCCGAGTTGACGTTGGGGTCCGGGGGAAACCTAAGAATGAATTCCGTTTCGAGTAAACAGGATGGAAATAGATTCCGTGGCCGATATTTTCAGTTCTCGGGCTCCAAGTGTGGATAATTAAAAAATCCGGTTTAAGATGAAAATTTTTATCACATAGAGACATTGTATTTATTTCCGATAGGTACAGGCGATCATGAAAAGTGACTCCTCGACCAGCGGTGACTTCCTGTGAAACTGGAAGCTTGAAATTGTATACTTCACATGTAGCTAAAACAATCGACCATGCAGCTGGAGCTAATCCTTCTTTTTTATTTTTTATTTTTTATTTTGTTTTTTTCTTCTCGCATTGAATTACCTTTCCCCCCTTTCTAAATCCTTTTAGTTTGCATTAGCAGTGAGGCTGTGCTAAAAGTATGAGTTTGTCTACATACTTTGTTCAACTATACGGGCATTGTTGACGCGCATACTCAAACTCAAATGCATCCTGGATCCTCAGTATCGAGTTTCCACCGGCATTGCCTTTTTTCGCCTTTTCTTATCAACTCAAAATACTCTGTACGTAGAAACTGAAGTGGATATGTCGATCACCAAACGGGCGAAAATGACGGACCGGCTCGCTGCCATTCCCATGGATTCAGTTTGCTGCAAGGGGAAAAAACCAGCCTAAAACAAGGCTGGAAACTTACATTACACGTCGAATCAAACAATGAAAAGCCTCTCCATTTGACCCGCTGATCTCAGATTCATGTAGACCATAACCCCAGTCCATTTGAAATTCGCCCGATCTAGGTTTTTTCTTTTCTTCAATTTTAATTCGTACTTCTGTTACTTTGTGTAATGTTTCCCTGCCATGTAACCCTTGAGCACTGCCGCTTGGGCGGGGCCGACCCTGCAGGGCAAAATGCAGGCACCGACTTTTGGGCCTCCAGCGTACGTCTTTCGGTGTGCTGTACATGTATGGCGTAGATTCCAGTATGACGGAGGAATGGTACTTATGACTGAAGAAGCTCCGCGCCACGCCTCACTTAGTTCTAAGAAAAACTGATACGTTCGCGGAAAAGAAATCCACAGCTCTCGAGCTCCAGACCGCAAAGGTATACTAGTATATACTGGTGGCTTAATCCTGTTTTTTTTTTTTTTCTTCAATTTTGTTTTTGCTTTTTGCCTTCTTTGATCGCGCTTGCAGCGGACACGAGATAATGCAGTGAGGTCGTCGCCCCAAGGCAGTAGATCAGTTTAGTTTACATTGGTGTGGCGAAACCACGTAACTGGGTAGCAAGAAGAAATTAAAACCTTGGAAAGCTACCTATGTCATGGATATGTTAAACATAGATTGGCATACGTAGTGAGCCTCGGATTAGGCTGCTGTACCTGTACTTTGTGTTACGCAGTCCAATTTAGTACCATGAACCCGCGTACCGGATACCTGGGACAGCCTAACAAAACCACCACCCCATGGTTTTCTTGCCCCTTGACCCGCATCATTTCGCATGGCCATGACACGCATCCGAGGACTCGGACTCTGCTATGATTAGTGCAATGATCCGACCCACTGGAACGAGTGTTTGAGATTGTAAGCCACCTTCATTTTGAACCCGCCTCAATACACCAAGAGCGGTTCACACTAAAGTACTAGGTTTTTTTCATGACAATCCCGCCCCCTGTCTTTCTCCTCCCCGAAAACGAAAATCTGGAGGAAAATCAACAAACTGACCAGTCAGGATTGTTGGATCTATCAGGCCGCAAACATCGCCTCGGCAAACATGGTGATTCGCTGCCTTCCAAAATGGCGGCTAACGACGCACGCCTTGCCTGGGCAACGGGACTATACCGTGTGGGCACTGACAGCTGGAGACAAACCGATCTATCATTTTTCCCCAAGATGCCCTCCCGTTGCTTTACTGGTCCTCAGTACCTATTGCGTAGTGATCGCCCCTCTTGCCTTATCAGGATCATGGTTCTACGTACGAATTTGCGCGCTAGGCATTCTAGGCTAGATCGGACCGTCAACTATCGAGGATCGGGGGTTTCTAGCCCCCCATTGCCTAATCAAGGCATGACAGTGGCTACAGTAGGCGAGAAGCCTTCAGCTCAGCCCACATCATGATCCTCATTTCGTCTCCCGAAGGATTCCCGACTCCACTCTCGCGCTAGTCTGGATCTTCACTGGCCTTTTGTCACGCGGAAGCCTTCGCGCTAACTGGGATCTTGGGGAGCAGGAAGCTTACCCACTCCTGCAAGCTCTCCATGAGACAGGGGAGCTGCCGGGTTTGCCTTCCGGTTGATAGATCGAATGGGATTGACTTTTGTTTGGTTCTTTTGTCTTGATGACTTGGACTTTCGATGACTCAGTAATTAAGATTTTGAAACTTAGAATTTCCTCCAAAGGACCAAGTCATTGCAGGTCGTGGTGACACAAGTTGATGTCGGTGTTGGGCTGGGAATCTCTTCTGCTAATGGTGACGTATGAGCTCAAGGATGTTCATCACAGATGGAGAGATTCCTCCGAACAGGCTTCGGGTTCTCGAATCATTCTATTTGCCCCCTTCTATAACGTTCGCGTAACTAGAAAACGAAAAAAAAAAAAACACAAAAGGGTATAGCCTAGGGCTTTTTTTTTTTTTTTTTTTTCTTTTTTTCTTTCAATTCCCATTTCTTCCTAGAGAACGGATCCCGTCGAATAATAATTAAATAGCTCCCCACCTATCTGCCTCATTTCCATAAGCTATGTTCTGCCAAGCGGGTCTCTCCAATAATCGGTTCCTAAAGTGGAGGCATCATTCCCCTAACGGCGGCACCGGTCCCTTTGTGTCGGGATTGACATGGGCTGGTGATGCATGCACAACATCAGGGGAGGGATTTGTTAAAGTTTAGGATTTTTGTATTTTTGTATTTTTGATTTTTAATTTTCCTTTTTCCTAGCCAGTACCGAACCAGTTGGGACTCATCCAAGGGGTTATGTACCACAAAAAGCGTTGTCCTGGAGATGAAATCTTATGTGCTTCCCATTAAGTTAGACTGCCCGTCAAGCACCAAACCCTCGGAAAATGACAGGACCTGAGAGACTATCGTCTTCCCCTCCCCTCATAGCCCCGGACTAAACCCGAGTGAGTATAGATCTGAACTGGAAATTGTCCCATGTGTGTTCTGCGTCATGGATCGAAGGGGAAAAGGGATCCACTTCCCCCTATCACACTCACACATGGCACAAACCTTCGGCTCTGTACTCCGTGCTCATAGAGTACACAATGGGCATCACCCAGGACAGGGGTAGAAGTCAAATATTACATGAAGCCACCAAGCCTGCGAGCCTCCGTCATCGGGTCTTTTCACGATATCCCAGACAGAATAACCAAAATACGGAGTACACATCTTCAAAACAGAAGAAGACTCCACCCGTCCCTTGAGACCAAGACCACGGTGACGGCACCCACGCACTTGCAGCTCCGCATGATTCGTTGTATCCCGACGATCGCTGGTTGGTTCCCCGTGTATATATTCTGTAAGGAAATATTACCAGTGGAGAATGGAATCAACTTTTTCAGGCGCTGTGCTCTCCATCTGCCTTATACCCAATCCCCTTCCTGTTCCTTCCAGGCACGAGATGGGTTACTGATATCATCCGTACTGCTCCACTTTTTACTTTTCCTTTTTCTTTTTCATTTTTCATTTTACTTTTTCCCTGTACGTTGACCAGAAACCCGTGGCCCCCGGGCCCCAGCGTATACTCTAAAGAATAAATCATAAAAATTAAATACGAAAATAAAATTCAAAATCCAAAAATCCAGGGCGATCCTGCCCAACATCCGATGCTCTGGGTCAGACAACAACTTTCTTTTCTGTCGAGCATCCAGGCCCCAAGAAGTTGATGGATCAATGGGTCCCTTCTCTCACCGCTGCGTTCTAACGGTCTGACGATAATTCATTAATAATTCCAGCTTCACCTTCTTTTCCCTGAAACTTTCCCCTCTTTGATTATTTATACAAGGGCCTCGGATCGCTTCTGCCATACATGCACATGGGCTTTGATCTCTGAACCTGAACACTTTGTGCCCTATCGCATTACTCTGGGAACTGACCCCAGTGGCCCAGGGACACTCCTCTGTGGACTGATCTTCAGAAACCAGTTCATCATTCTACCTCAATTGGACCTAGCTCGGTGATATCTGATTCTTACCGCATATCTTTTATTTCATCCTTGGGCCTATTTTCCATTTCCTTCCTCTTTCACCGTGGCTACTCTGGGGCTCAGCGTATTGACTGCGCCTTACCCGAGGCCGCTACATACCTCAAATCTGTCGCATTATCCAGCGGATCCACATTATCCGGCCTCCTCCCTCTCTCATCCCACTCGTGAGCTCCCTGTTGACTCTGAGAGAGGGAGGCCTCGGCCATGCCCTAATCCCAATTTCAGCCAAGGAGATCCGTCTATGTCGGAGCCTCTACGTGCTGCTCCATTGTCAGACGATGCGACTCAAGATCGCAGCGTGATGGACAGTGAGCATGGTCCCGGACCCCGCCATTCATCTCGTCGACCACCGCTACGGGCTCGCCCACAGTCCTGGCATCCATATGGGCCGGTAGAGCCACCACTGGAAGCGACTTCGTCAAGGGCTATTGGGGTACACTCTATCCTAAATCCGCCAGCGCAGACAATGGAAGCGGCGGGCAGTCGGGATCTACGCAGTCTGTCTGGAACAGCTTCGCCTCGACCACGGAAGGGTTCTTCACCTGCTCCTCGTTCTATGCACTCTCTGCAACAACCACTATCTCCCAGATCTATTGGACGGCCGGGCATAAACCCTGGCTCACCATCAGCACGGTTTGTGGGTGGTGGGAGGAGTGGACAATCGAGTGTTACTCACTCACCATTAGTTCCTAATGAGCCTCTGGGTATGCGTCAGACTCCTACTAGCCCTCCTCTGCCTCTGGATTCGGCACTACGCCCCATTACTTCATTACCAGGCACTCAACCACCCGTGACAGCATCTTTACACTCTACGCCCAGCCTTCATTCGCGACGGACTAGTGCAGGACCGGCACCACTGACAAACCGCGCGTCCCAGGAGACGAGTCCAACCACACCCCATTCAACCTACAATCATCTTGGACGTGGATCTCCAGCCATCACCATGGCCTCCATACCAGCAAGTGTCACCCAATATGCAGCAGTACCAGCTCCCTACATGACAATGGAAGCCATGGCTAGAGGCGTACCCGCAACAGCCGGACCACGCAGTCTGGTTGAAGACACCGGAGCAAGAGTGGCAAGCCCGGTACCAGGTACGCCAGGCAGCACAACCTCGATAGGTGGCCTAATACCATGCGTCATGGACCTTAAATCCGGATCCAGCAGTCAGGCCGAAAAGCGCAAAGCAAACAGTGATGCCTCTCGCCGTTTTCGAAACCGCAAGCGAAACGAGGTACAACTGGAGCAGCGGCTTTCGGCACAACAAGATGAGATCCGTCGTCAAAGTGAGGAGATTCGATCTCTCATCCACCAGCGAGATCATTATAGAGCTGAGCGTGATTTCTTTCGCGAACAAGTTGGTCACTCGACCTCTCTGAGCTCGTTACCACCGAGACCGCCGTCGCCACGTTCGGCGCCCTCTGCTTCGCTTCTGCCTGCTCCGACTGAAACGGCCCCTGCCTCATCGAGGCCACAGGGAAGTTGGCCAGGGACACCGGGCCCATCACCATATGCATCTATGCCTCATGGCACTGCCCCGTCTTTAGGGAGGGATGTGGCGGCTTCTGGACCACCGGTTGCTGGAGGGCCTTTGCCGCCGTTTCAGGGCTCATGGCCTCGGCCTTAATGTGTGCCCGAAATGACCAGTCGGGCAGCAACGGGCTTCCCGTTTTCGCTTTTATCTTTTCTTCTTTCCTATGTTTTCATATGTCATATCTCTTTTTATTCATCTATCTGGTCTGGACCATGCGGTCACTGGTTGGCCGCAAATGGTGAATGTTGTCATTCTTGAGAATTCCAGCGGGTGCCATATCATTCATATAAAATCGCCTTTACCTTCTAGTTGAGTGTATTAGTGCATTTGTGGTTGATTTTTCTTGTTTCTTTTGTTACAGCACCATACCCCATCCACCATCATGTGACGCCCTTCATATCTCATTCCCCCCATGAGTTCTTCTTCCCTACGAAAATCGAGGATGTCCTGCAAGAAGAGTGCTTACGTCTTCTCCTATCGTACCCTATCCTCCATTACACCATACGTCGACAATTGGTTCTTTGTCGATCAAGGAGTGGACCCCGGTGTCTAGTTTCCATAGCGCTGGGTGCTTGTGGCGAAATACCGAGTTAAAGATTTCTATTCATTTTATTACATTTTACGCAATTTTCTCTTCATGTATCTACTTCGCAGGCACAATGTGACCCGGAATTGAAGCATGACGCCGAGCCGAATCGCCATCCTTTTCCAATACGTCTTAAGGTTACCGAAATCCGGCCGAACATGTTGATCTGTCGATCTATAACGACCTCTTTCCCCCAAAAAATCCACTTAGCCGCTTCCCGCGCAGATGAGCTGCATGGTCTATACTAATCTATTTAGTATAGCTCTCCACATAGGTGCATCTGAGCCCAGGGGAGGGTGGGCCTTATAGTCGATCTATGTATCTGCAGATCAATGTCTAAGACAAAAAAAGAAAGTTGATACATATCACAGTGTCAGCGGCATTGTTCGAAATCCGGATGCCCTCCGGTCTCCAATGTGCAGTAGTCAAGACTTCACCGTTACAGGTCCACTCGGCTAATCCTGGCATTGATCGGCAAGATCATCAAAAGGGTGCATTTTAAGGTGTGGGTTGGGTTGTTTGTCAGCTGCCAGCTGTCGTGTTGTGGAAACGCCCCTTGCTCCTAAAGCGGATCCAACGGTTCCAGTGATCGACTTTTGACAGCTTGATATATCGAACTCCATGTATCAACATTTTGAAAAAGTTCGGAAATGGCTTTATCGAAATCTACAAAGTACCGGTACGGGGCATATGCAGCACATGTCTGGTGACGTGGAGAGAAGTGAGATCCAGATCGAGGACTGGCGGTGAGAGGCGCGTTTCACAAAGGCGCAGCTGCATCTGAATTAAGGATCATGTGGGATCTGATTAGCTTGTTACAGGAAGACAAAAGCAAGAATGTCAGATGCAGGATTTCCCCATCAGGCTACGGTTTGCCGAGCGGATAAGGGTACTTGGGGGGTACGTCAGCCTCCGCACTAAACAATACGGGGAACTCGGTATTCAACGAGTACCGCCCTGGCTCATCCCCACGTGTCGAAAATGACGGAACCAATCACAGAGCGGAATGGGCTCACGAGCATGTCAAATGTCTGCCCTGGACCAAATGGAAAACATGTGTGCATTCTGTTGTGCTCCCCATATTCAGACCATTCTTCAATTATTTAATTCGCTTGCTTTCTCTTTTTTTTTTCATGATGTTCCTTCCTTCGACCGATACGATCAAGTAAGCGCGGGACTTACTACTCCAAGGTTGACATCATCACATTCAAGGGGTGCCCAAGTGTGATAATGGTGGGGCAAAGGAATCAATACACTCCCCCGGAGGAGGAGTGCCTGCTAGGTGACAGGTCCGAGCCGATACCTCACAAGTCATCTCCCACATGGAGAAGGCTACGCATCATAGCCGTCATCACAGCTATCCTCAGTGCTCTTGCCCTGGGCCTGTTATATATGACGAACGAGTACGAACCCTCATCTGGGAGCGTGGACGTGGAAAGTAGGAATCCTGACCAGCCATTGGTTGCGTCGTATAGGTCCAAGAAACAGGTCGTGCACCGTCCCCATGGCTGCAACACCGTTCGTAGCGGCTACGAGTGTTTCTCCGATATCTCCCACCGCTGGGGCCAATACTCACCTTACTTCTCACTGGCTGAGGAAGGTATCTCCGACGCCGTTCCACAACAGTGCGATGTCACCTTCGTGCAGGTACTTTCCCGCCACGGCGCACGGTACCCCACCGCATCCAAGAGCAAGAAGTATGCAGAGCTCATAGAGGCCATTCAGGCCAACGCCACCGCGTACAAGAACAACACCGCATTCCTGCGCTCATACAACTACACGCTCGGCAGCGATGATCTCACATCCTTTGGCGAGCGCGAAATGGTCAACTCAGGCATCAAGTTCTACGAGCGCTATGAAGCTCTAACGCGTGACAATGTCCCCTTCGTCCGGGCCTCGGGCTCCTCGCGCGTGATAGAATCAGGAAACCTCTTCCTCAAGGGATTCCAGCACACAAAGCACCAAGACAAAAAAGCTCTGCACGCGCAGGCTGCACCAAAAGTTAACGTCGTCATCTCCGAAGATGCTGGCTCAAACAATACCCTCAACCACAACACCTGTCCGGCATTTGAAGCCAGCACCGTCGGCGACGACGTCACAGATAACTACACCGCTATCTTCGCGCCGCCCATCCAAGCTCGTCTCCAGTCTCTCCTTCCAGGCGTCATCCTCTCCCTCGATGACGTTACTTACCTCATGGACATGTGCGCTTTCGACACCATCTCCGACACGGTCGACGGGAGCAGGAAATCTGATTTCTGTGCCCTCTTCACCTCGTCCGAATGGTCGCAGTACAATTACTACCAGACCCTGGACAAGTACTACGGCTACGGTGCCGGAAACCCATTGGGCCCAACCCAAGGCGTTGGATTCGTCAACGAGCTCATCGCGCGTTTAACACGGACTCCCGTGCGTGATCACACCTCTTCAAACCACACGCTGGATAACGGACCCGGTGCTGCGACTACATTCCCGTTGAACAAGAATATCTATGCAGACTTTACCCATGATAATGGCATGATTCCCATTTTCTTTGCGCTGGGCCTGTATAACTCTACTGCGACTTTACCTACCACTCATATCCAGTCGGATAGTGCTGCGGATGGATTCTCTGCTGCATGGACTGTGCCGTTCGGAGCACGGGCATATATTGAGATGATGAAGTGTACTGCGGAGAAGGAGCCGTTGGTGCGGATCTTGGTTAATGACCGGGTCGTTCCCTTGCAAGGGTGTGATGTTGATGCGCTGGGTCGTTGCAAGAAGAGTGATTTCATTAATGCGCTGAGCTTTGCTAGGGAAGGTGGCGATTGGGCCAGTTGCTATTAGGTTCACTAGGACCTTGCTGGTCTCTCTGACTATCCCGTTTGACTTGGGACCTTGAAATATGTGTCCCCGTACATGCAAATTTGCATGACCTTTTGCTGTGTACGATAGCTTTACAAAATGATATCCTGAGATGTGGTTAAAGCTAAACATTTAATTGCCATGCGTAAATATCAATCTGGACTGAAGCTTTAAACGTGAATTGAATATATTTCCTGCTGCCGAAGGTCAAAGGTTTAAAGATCAAACTTTCATTTCATCAGTCATGCAATGATCTAAGTATATGACAGAAAGAGCCTTAAATGCATACATAATCTCAAATACGCAAGATCGTAGCAGAACTTGCAAAATAATTCAAACAGCCTCCAACTCCAATAAAAAGTTCGATTGTTCGTTCCTCCCATATGTCATCAAGACCATCTCCTTATGTCGTAGAGCCAGGTACCTCCTGGTATAATTCTAGCGCTGTTTAAATATGATAGGCATTCCAATGGCCATTTCCATGCCCATTGGTGTGCATACGTCGTTGCTGTGCAGACAAAACCCACGCCGCCCAGAGTGGTACTTGATCTCTTTGAACAATATATCCATTGTCCTCAAGATCGTCAGTTGAAAGACAGCGCAAATTTTCTAATGACGCACGGCTCAAGGGTACTCGTCTTTCATGTGTCGGGGGCGAAAAATAAGAGCTGCCAGACGCAGGTCCCGGACCCCATGGAGGTTCTTCTGGAAATGATGTGATAGCTGCAACAGAAAGCGATGATGGTGCCGGCGCAGGAAGGTCTGCATCGAACACTTCAATTCCGCTCGTCATAGATAATGCATCGAAATGATCCGCATAGTCGATATCATACAGTTCAACACGATCTAAACGTTCCATTTCTTCGCGGAGCACTGCAAGCACGTCCTTCCAACGTCCCATAGGGCGGAGGTAGACAGCACATAAGCGAAAGTCACGGAGTTGGCGGCGATGTCGGCGGGCTAAGGATATGATCTCGTCTGCACTCAAACGCCAGCCTTGCAAACTGAGGGTGCGCAGCGTTTTCCACCGAATATCATGAAAGATGGCCTCCAGGTCTAAGTCAAGTGGGGTTTTGGGTGGAAAGCCGATATGGATGGAGACAAGGTTTTTGGCTTCGACGAAGAAGCGATGGAAAACGCTGGAAAGGTCAGACATGGTTGGGGTAATATCCGTATTGGAATGGAAATTGATATCGAGACTGGTGAGGCGACTGCCCATCGCGGCGAGAGTGGTAGAGGGTGCTTTCAGGAGCTGCAGCGTAGCTTCGGGACTGATCTGGGGTCCGATGAAACGAATCGCAGTACACTGAGAGCCTAAAAGGGCGATTCCCAGAGTCGTCACTGCCCGCGAACATGCTGACTCCCACTCAAACCGAGCTATGCTGGGATCCGTACTCTCGGTATTGCGGAAGGAACGATCGCGAATAAAGTCGAGCAGGCGTTCGTCATCTTGATCTTGGAGGCGGAGCAGCTTGATTTCCTGGAGTGCTGAAAATGCGGCAATCCCCAAGCGAAGTTGGATAAGATCCTGGTTTGTTTCGATTAAAGTAACTTGTTCATGCAATCGTCGACTATGCACCTGTGCGAGTGATGGGTTACTGGTGCCGAGCTTCTGAAAAATTGGCGTCCACCCTGTGATCTTGTCGTCAGCCGATCTGTCCCAACTAAGCTTGTGAATATAAGGATTGGGTACCGCTGCCCTGATAGAAGGGTCGCACGAGATATGTCACCGTTTTTACGTAGCAGGCCCGCTGCATGTCTAGCAGCTCCCCAAGTCGTCGGAACCCATCCTTCGAAAATCGTAGGTTGAAGCGCGCAAACTTTCGAGGTGTGCCGATCCGCATGAACCGTTTACAGACTAGGCGAAATCGATCCAGATCGGATGTCTCTCCGTATCCCACAGGTTTATGTTGCTCCGCATTGCTATGTTTTCCATTGATATATGATTTCCCATCTAAAGTGTGCGGTGCAGGTTCCAATAAAGTGTCCAGGATTTCGCTCAGCAGCTCATCGGCGAGGCTTTGAATACAACGTGGCTGGTCCATGATCGACGCTTCGCGGCCGAGGATCCGGCTGCCTGTACAAGATACAGCAACATGGAAGAAAGGAAGAGAAAAAGAGGAAAGAAAAAGGAAGCTTCTACACCAAGTCTTGCAGACCGGCAGAAGGGGAAGGTCAGTTGGGGATGCACGATTGAGGGGGCACCAGTCCCACTATAAACCCGAAAAAAAAAAAGAAAAAAAAAAGGGAAAAGAGGTGTACAAGTATCGAATAGAAATGGACTCATCGACCCCAGAGTCCTCTGTCTCACCATGGACGCATGGCGACAGTTCTCGCCCTAACAATCCAACGCGACCGGGATGATCATCAAGACCCTGGTTTAGCGCGCTTGGATGCTGACGGGCCTTTGCATCAAGCTGGTTTCATTGGTGACGCTTTCTCACGGCAATCACATGATTGATCGAGGCTGCGGCCAGCCAGCGCGAAACAGCGCGAACCTGCAGAGACTGTTTGGGGGTTAGAGAGCGACTGTTGGTGGGGGGAAGATGGTTGGTGGTTGTAGAGTGCCTCCTCATGAAGGTCAATGCAGGCCCCGCTCAGGTTGTCACATCTCTGCAGAGTGATGGACTCGCGTGTGGTGGAGAAGCCACCAACGCGATTGGGGGAAATTGGCCGAAATGTGAATGTATTAAAATCTACAGGTCTTCATTGCTTCCCTATTTTCTTCCGCCCCCCTGTAATTCCAAATCTTCCCTGGTTACAGATCCTTATACTTTGGCCCGGTTCATACGTCGTCGACGAATGTTGGTGCTGCTGATTTTGTCTTCGAAATTGTTGGCGCTCGCCTTAGCCTCTCCAGACATGAGAACGTCCACTTCGAAAATCGACAGCCTTGACCATCCTTTTTTGGCCCGTTCCTCATTGACGAATGCCCCTCCAGCTGACGTCTCCTTCGATATAACCAATGCACTGATGTTCTCATCGGTAATGGTGGGGCCGCAGACATCGAAGAACTCCACGAACTTATAGATCAAGGTGGGCTGGATTTCCATAATCACCACTTGTCCCTTGCTATCTGGAGTTCTGCTGCGTTCCACTCGGGGAGAGCCATTCCCTGAGAAATCCATGATGCCAGCCAAGAAGGCTGCAGTGGTCTGAAACCGCACTTCCCAGCTTTCTAAATATTCGGCAAACTTCTTGTTCACTAGCAACGCATCACCAGTCACACCGACCGTCAGAAGCCTTTCTCGATCCTGATTAGTATTATCTAGCGGCTCCAGTGCTAGCGCCAGTGCTGTGAGTAGACGTTTGTGACCAAGGTGAAGATGGTCGAATGTTCCTCCAACTGCAACCGAGTAGTGGGGCTCGAGGGACGGTTGGTCCTCAGGAACCAAAAGAGACTGCGGGGCCGACCAGTCTCCGCTGGAGACCGTCTGCAGGATTGATGCGGTGTGACTTTTGGATGGATCAATGATACTATTTAGAAAGGAGTCGGCCATATTCCGACCGGCTTGGTTGCTTGGAAAGAATATATGGTTCCATTGTCGGCCCGAGGTTGCCAGTGACTGAAGATCAAGGATTGGTCCAATCTTTGAGCCAGTCTTGGCTTGAGAGGCTGCAGCGTCGGATAACGGGTGGTCAACAAATACCAAGCGGGCATCGATGCCACCGGGGGAGTCAAGTTCGATATCTTGAGCGGCTGCCACAGCCCCAATCAAAGTATAGATGCTGCCGACAAAATGTTCCACTTGGGCGAAGGTCTTTGCACGAGGCCTGTTGGATGGAGATAACAGGCCTGGGATTGCCAAAGCAACATCGAGAGTGGCAATGCGATTGGAGCCTTCCAAAGACTTGGACAGCTGCACGAGTACCTGCGATACCGAGGTCTCGAATGCTTCCTTGACCCCGCCAAGGGAGAATGATGGTGGCGGGGGGAGTAACAAAAGCGCCGAAGGCGAACTGATGTGGGATGCCATGAGTGCAACTACAGTACGTACAAAGCAATAGATCACAGCCAAAACAAAGAGATCGTAGAGAAGAAAAGAAACAAAGAAGCCAATTGTATTCCAATTAAAGCAATAGCGGGAGTGTCACCCGGGGTTGGCTGACTCAGCGCGGGCACCCCCAGCTTCACATTGAACTCTCAAGCTGCGACATCCACAGTCGTTCCTCCTTCTACGCCTCATCTGCCTCGGGAGCTTCTTGTGAAGCTTGTGCAGCTTACTGCCATCCTCGGGCCCCTCCCTCCCACTAGTCTTCTTTATCCCAAGGGGGAGTGGAGCTAAGCCCCATCCAACACCCCTAAAGACCCCAGACCCTCCGCACAATGTCGAATCCCTCCTTCGACTCTCCTCGACGGTCCGCCGTTTTTGCCCGTCAGCCTGAGGAACTGCATATGCCATCCACGGGTCTGGTCAATCCGAATTTGTCCCGTCAGCCTCCCTCCCATGAATTCCCCACGACCCCAGACACAGGTGCAGGCGCGACCCAGGTCCCCTCGATCAATGTCCAGCCATCTTCGCAATCCTTGCAGTATGGGACTGGTGGTGGAAATAGCAATAACAATCTACCAGGCGCCTTGACCCCAGGAGGTCAGAACCGCCCCCAGGTTGTTTCAGCCAACACAGCCCCATCGGTCATTCCTACCTTGCAGTCATCACAGCAGCCCAACCATCGATCAAGTATGATAAATTCCCATGGCCACTCGCGGTCTAGCCCGGCTGGCATCGATCCGTCCATGTACAAACAACACGGCGCCCTGGAGGAACCCAGGTATCCCACATCCCCTGGAGCTGGATTCCCGCCTCAGACCCCGCAAGGATCCAAGTATTCGCCGCTTGGCCTGGCAGACGTTCGCCTCCCTGGTGACCATTACCTTGGCGGCTCGCTTATGAGCCCAGGAGCGGCTGCATACAATAGCGACAATCAAGTGCCAACCAACAGCAACTACATAGCACCGTGGCCTATATACGCCGTTGATTGGTGCAAATGGCCAATCTCAGGCAACTCGAGCTCATTTGGGGGCAAATTGGCATTGGGAAGTCATCTGGAAGATAATCATAACTATGTAAGAAACCTTTGTTGGCCCGAAAGGAGATATTGAATGCTAAAAACTGCGCTATAGATTCAAATTGTTGATACGCACTGGGCTCAACCTGACCCTGATACCCCAGATGCAGCAAACGGGGAAATCAAGCTTGAGTATGTCAAAACAGCCGAAGCGACACACTCGTACCCCGTCACACGTATCTTATGGGAGCCACCATCGTCCCAAAAGCAGTCCACTGATTTGCTTGCCACATCGGGTGATCACCTTCGCCTGTGGTCACTCCCCAATTCCCAACCGCTACCGAGCTCAAACAGCATTACACGGCCTTCTAACCCACGGGATACTCCTACTGCCAAGCTGTCTCCTTTGGCATTGCTCTCGAACTCTAAATCCCCCGAGCACACCGCCCCGATAACTTCATTGGACTGGAACACGATCTCCCCCAGTTTGATCATTACATCCAGTATTGACACAACCTGCACAATCTGGGATATCCCGACATTGACAGCCAAGACACAATTGATTGCTCATGATAAGGAAGTGTTCGACGTTCGATTCTGTGCAAACAGTGTTGATGTTTTTGTGAGCTGTGGCGCCGATGGTAGTGTCCGCATGTTTGATTTGCGAAGCCTGGAGCACAGCACTATTATTTACGAGCCATCTGAGAAGACAGACATTAAGCGTACGTATTATTAGACCTGTTCAATATCATGCAAGACTAGCTTCACTAACACATCGCAGCGGTGATGAGTCCCGGCAACACCAGTCCACCTGGATCACAGGCAGGAGCTTGGCCTCCACCATTATTGAGAATTGCAGGTATGGTCACTTGAATTCGTCTACATTCACCATGGCATGAGCTCACGCCATTCACTAGCATCCCCACATGACGCCCATCTGCTAGCCACCTTCTCTCAGGATTCCAGCGTTGTCCGTGTACTCGATGTTCGGCAACCAGGCCAAGCCTTGCTTGAGCTGAAGGGTCATTCTGCGGCACTTAACTGTGTTGAATGGTCTCCAAGCCGGCGTGGTCAGCTTGCTTCCGGTGCAGATGACAGTTTGGTCCTTCTCTGGGACCTCCTTAGCCAAAGCAATACCTTGCCTATGTCAACTCCTGGCCATGGCTCTGGTTCCCAATCAACCACCTCCGAGCGCGGCCCTACTGCTGCTTGGCAATGCGACTATGAAATTTCCAATATCAGTTGGTCTCCGCAGGGCGGATCCAACCCCTCAGGTCAGCCACGTGAATGGCTCGGCGTTTGTGGTGGACGCGGTATATGGGGCGTCGCGCTATGAAAGAAAAACGATAGTTCATAGGTATGAACGAAACGAAAAGACGTCTAGCTTCGGAAAGTTGTTTGGTTGTAATTCCCCTTGTTCTCAGGCAAATTTCTGTTGCGCTGTCATTTCACGCGCTTCCGGGATTTGTTCTGTCTTCTTTCTTGTCATATGCGAATGCATTAGATGGTTTCTTTTCCCGATCTCCATCGATCTTGCCTCGGCGGCTGCATCTATTCCGCTATATCCCATCTTCCTGCATCCCTTGCCCTCCTGCTAGCCGCCTACCTATCGCCGATGCCTGGTGGTCGTCGCGCATAGCATCACCAGCCGAGTCAATTTAAATACGGGCTAGGTGATGAGGATGGATGTGATCATCGCGATATACTTTGATTTTGGCACGAGTGATGAATGAATGAATGATACATCGGAATTTTGGTTGTGGAGCGCCCTTGTTTATTTCTTGTGCTCATGTTTGATTCCTTCTTGTTTAGACCTGAGAGGCATGATTTTAGGGAGCAAAGCAAAAATTCTGTCTCTTCATCTATTAGCTATACCTGAGGGTGGGAACTTGTTATGCTGCGTCGAGAAGTAGCTGTAGTGTTTGTTCTGCGGACATAGTTCAAGTTATGAAGATTTGTCATGAAGGTCTAATAATATAGCGATATATTGCCAAGAAGGATATGGTATTCGCGCTTACTCGACCAGCGAGTAGTCGAACATGAGAATAGAAAACAGCAAAGCTTCTATGTAATAATAATGAAATTACTGTGTCCGTGGGGTTTGTGCTCTTGGAGTCATTAGACTCGGGGTTGCAGTTGAAGAAACACCCTTGGCTATGAGCTGATCCTCAAGCCACCGCGCAAATTTCACGCTAGGAACATCAACGACGCGCCAGAATACATCACCTGCCCAGATGGAGACAGGTAGACAAACCAGCCAACCAATCAAGAAACCGAAACAATACTGGAAATTTGTTTCTTTGCCGGTGATTTCCCAGATGTTTGGCATAATCGAGTATCCCAGCGAATGGAGAATGGGTCCATGGACAATGTAGAACGCGTAGGAGATCTTGCCCAGATACTGGGAGAGGGGGTTGGTGAAGAGCTTTTGGATATCGGGTGAGTGGTTGATGCTGAAAACGATCAGGCCCGCACCGATTGTTTGCGGGAACCGATGAGGCTCTCCGTAGGTCCATGGAGTGATGTCCCAGAGCCATCTGTAGCCGGGCGTCCATTTGAATCCGAGATTAGGACACGAACCGATGTAAAGGCCGATCACGAAAATTCCGATCCACAAGCGCCGGCGAGAGATAGTGGTCAATATTTTGCCCCGAGATGGGAAGCGTATGTGGAGATTGTCATCTATTATTGCTGAAGGTGACCGCTCCCATGTTCCGTTGATCTGATCGATTTCGGCCATTTGCATGCCCACCAAAAATAGGACAACGTCCCATCGGCCGTAGCGCATACAGAACCAAGTTAGAGTCGCGACGAGGGCCATGCGCACGGGAGAAACTAGGCGCGAGGTTGCTAGGGTTGTGAGGAAGAGAACGAGCGAGCAGCGGAACTCAACCGGAATGGTCCAGAGGTGGGGGTTGTAATTATTGTAATAAAGAGACCAATCAAACGGGTTCATTAAGTGTGCCACCGTGTAATACCAGTCCCAAGACTGCTTGTAGAGAGATTTGTAGACTGGTGGGTGCTGCTCATTCGTGCCGACAATGGTGCGGCCTTCCTTGATCACTCCCCAGGAATAGTTGTAGACACCAAGTCGGACGGCAATAAAGACACAGGCGAGACCAATGATAGATGGGATGTAAAGGCGCAATGCACGTCTGAAAGTTGAAGACGCAAGCACAGTGAAGGTCTGGTCGAACGATCGAGACCGAATGGTCTTTAAAGGTTTGTAAGAAAGGACATAGCCCGAGATCACAAAGAAAATGGCCACCATGATATGCCCAGAGATGAGAAGGTGGAAAAAGGGTAATTGGTGAATTCCCCAGTTCTCGCCTGCAAATCCCCATCCGACCGCAACTTTCCATGTATAGGCGAAGAGAAAGTGGAAGTTGAAGACTAGCAGACAGGCCCAGCCTCGCAACCCGTCGAGTGCAGCGATCGCGTGCAATTTCGCGGGCTGTTCCGGTTGAACCCCCACATACTTCTGCAGGAAGCTGGGTGTGAGGACAATGGTTAATCTGAAGAATGTTTCTTCCGTACTGGCCAGCCAGTCCTCTTGTGACCTTGTCGAATGTGAATTGGCTAGTATGTTTGCCGGGTGAAACTGGGAAAACCCATTCCAACGGGAGGATTGATCGAAGTTGCTAGTTCTGGAGGCCTCGAGGTCTTCTAGGGGTATGTCGGCCGTTGTTGGGATGCGGTTTTCGCGGTTTTCGAGGTGGGATGCCATAGTTGTCGAGGGTTTGCGCATTTCCTCAGAGGAGCATGTCTCGTGCCACGTGGCGCGCAAATGGGGATGTTATGTCGAAATGATCATCGAAAGCGGACACGGAGATGCCATAGACTGCAGATGACGAAGTGAGGAGGATGAAAGAGCTCGTCCAGCGAGAGGGTCTTCGAGATGGAGAAGCTAACGTTGCGGTGTCCACATCGGCAGAACGCGAGCCGAAGTACGTCAGCGGGTGTTGCAATGCCTTGTCTCACCTTCTCCACTTGTCATCGAACCTAACTTAGACAACTCAAAGAAATACAATGATAAAAGACAATGAAAATTAGCTACACGACTGAAGAAAACTGCGAGTCACAGAAGTCAAAAGTGTCAGGAACCCATATGGTTCAACACGAGATGTCGATCACCTTCCTTTTAAGGGTTACAGTCCACCCGTGTTCGGCCGTTTCTACGTGTGCGCCATAATATTACTCAAATACTACCTTAGCATTCTCAACTGGAGTGCTAGATACACTAAATGGTTCAACCTTTGAAGGAATATTCGAATCTAGAACCTCAAACTATGCTGATGTACGACGCATGAAATCCAGGATCAGCCGGTTTGTCTTTTCGGGACACTCATAGAAGGCCATATGACCGGCTTCATTGAGTGCATGGAATTCGACCTCGCCCAATTGTTCTCTAACGAATTTCTCGATCTTGTGCACATCCAAGTGTTTATCCTTTGCACCATGAATAAAGCAGATGGGTAGCTTGGCTCCCGCTGCGAGAAAATTGCCCGTGTTCTGTTGTTTACCTAGAAGGAGGGGACGTACACGAGGGTCCTGCCGAGGCTGATTAGCGACCATGAAGTATAAGTGGTGAATCAAAGTATACTTGGGAGAGGATGACACCACGCCAAAGCCATCTCTTTTCAGTGGAGATCTCATATCCGTCAGCGACGCAAGAGTCTACCAGGAAGACTATGGCTTCTGCAAGTTCTGTTGCACTAGCTTCTGGGTTGACTAATGTCTGGATGGTCGGTCCCATGAAACTGGTGCCGACTTCCTGAAAGGCAGAGACGTAGGGAATGGCATCCAGATAGATAATTCCAGACAAATAGCTTGCTCCAAGATGCTCGCAGACATCAGTTGAAATGGTCCCGCCAAAGCTCCTGTGCATGACATCAGCATGTCCTTCATTTAGAATTATCCCCATGAACATGCTTACCATCCAGCTAAGACTGGCCTTCTCAGATTAAATTCCTCACATACTGCTTGAAAGTCTTCTGCCATACGCTTTGAAGTATATGCGTCAGCTGTCGTGGGCTGGTCGCTACGAGCTTGGCCACGGCAGTCATATTGGACCTGATTAGAGTCAATCTCTCAGTGGACGTGAACTCCAGCTGTGATATACTGTACCAGATGATATTCTTGTAGGGATAGATTGCCAAATTGCTTCTCAAAAGCCATTGAAGAAAAGCCAAACCCAGGCAGGAAGACTATAGCGGGTTTCGTATGATCCCCCGTTTCTTCGGCCCAAATATGGGTCCCATCGGCCGAAGTGACGAATTTGCTGGTAATCTTCATTGTTCATACTCTTATTTACTGTGAAGCAAGAAAATACATGATGGGCCATTTCTGTCCTTTTATATCCCTAGTGGTTGATACCATTGTATTTGTACGTACGTCGGTCCCGGGGTTTGAAATTGACCGAATGTTCCGGGTCGGATAGACACAAATGACCGCAGCCTTACCCGATACTGTTTGATTCATAATCACAAATGACTGAAATAGTGTGCACTGGTCATGTACTTGGCAGATGGGTTGATGTTGTGTGTCCAAGGTTCATGAACTCTGGTTGCTTTGTATACTTCGAGTGTCACATGCCTTAATGCCTGATCCTGTGATTACTCATAATCACATGACTTTGGTGATTTGTGGCCTTTTGCGAAGCTTCTGCCTCAGCACTGTATACTCATCCTGTCAAGTCATAGTAAATCAAAGGATGAGCGATAGGGATCCGAGACACATTGAATGCTACACAGGAAATGCTGTCCAGGTGGCATCTCGGAGAGTATGAGTGGTTTCTATCGGTAGATTGGATATCTTTCTACACACTAATAGATTGAGCTGTAGCTATACTATAGCTCGGCTTTTTATCGTGGAAGAGCTCCGACACGAAAAAAAAACCAACATATGAAGACCCTCCAAATTGATGGATTGAAAATGAAACTTTGATATAACCCTGAATCTACAATCTACAATATAATAAGCCTGTGGTTTCATTCTCAGTGAACTTCCCCGAAGCGGCGATGATCCTCCAAGCTCCCTAATTCGCGCGATTCGGGGCGAGAACTTCTCTCCCTTCTTCTTTGTCCTGTTTCATTGAGCCCTCCCACCCTCCACCTTCGCGACTCCTCCTGTCCTCGTCTGGATGTCGCGACCCTTCGCGCACGCTATTCGATAATCCCTCTTGGGTCGTCGTGGTCGCACGCCCCCGAATGCCAGCGTCATGGATTTGCGCACCATCATGAACACTGATGCCGGCGGCGCATCCAAAGCCAAAGCGCTGCCACCCAACCAGTCGTCCAGTCCTGCCTCCGATCCATCTCAGAAACAGCGCGCTCAATCGGCCTATTCAGAGTATCCAGCACGTCCCCCGCAGCCTCCATTGCAACATCCACCTCATGCCTCGCCCGAACAATCCTCGCCCTACGGGCCTACCCAATCACCATACCAGCAGTTCAACGCGGGACCCCCTCCAATTAATACAGCAGTACAATCCCAAAGAACACAAAGCCCTACACATGTCTCCACTCCCTACGGTTCCGGGGCGCCTGACCCATACGGTGCAGCGGCGTACAATTCGCATCCCCAACACCCCGCGGGCCCCTTGGCCTCGCCGTATACACCACAGCCCATGAGCGCAGGGGTCCAACACACTGAGCCGGCATCATATTTTGCTCAGCAGCGTTCCCATTCCCTTCATAGTGTTATGGCCAACCCGCGCCCCATCACCCGAGACAGTCCGCCTTCCGTCCCCCAGCCTCATCCATCGCATCAATTCTCTCCCTCCGCCCATCAGTCGGTACCGGGAACTCCCTTAGGGCCTCCACCCGCCTTTATATCGCGTCAATCACCATCTGCCCGACCAAAATCTTCTGGTCGCGATTCTCCACGAAATCCTCTGTCCAGTCCCCGGGCTGCTCACGATCGTCAGGCACGAGATCCAACACAAGTGCCATCGCCATCAAGACAACGTCAATTTTCTCCCCATTCCCGACCGATCGATCACGCACCTCCGTTCCCTTCCACTGGTGGAAAGCAAGAGTCATCAGAGATTGCAAGCCCTGAATTTTCTCGGCAAAATAGCACTGCAGCAAACTCTGATTCCGCCGGGGCTGGTCCACGTCGCCCGTCTGAGGATAAGTGGAACGATAGTCCTACAGCGCCATTTCATTCCGGACCGGGGCCAGATTCACGCGCCTCACCTGTTGCGACAAACCATACGCAGATAAACAGCTCCCCATCGGCCTCGCGAAGCGGTTCTCATTTCAAGATGGAGATTGACCATGAGCCAAGTCAGCGTATATCAAGCCAGCCGCCAAAGAGAAAAAGGAGGCGATACAACGAGCCTCCAATTTATGCTCAGCGGAGCGCACGCACTAAAGGCAGACCCCCGATGATCCCAAATCCTCAGCCCCCTATTCCGAAACACGCCAGGCAGCTACATGAAGAGCGACAGCTCAGCCGTCGGGCTTCATCTGCAACCGGACCTGCAGTTGCGGCCGTCACTCCTACCTCCGTTCGAACACCAGTTGCAGTGTCACAAAGCGCCAACGGTCCTCCCACCCCGGCTGCAGCTCCGGCACCGACTCCAACACCAGCACCCGTGTCGAGCACCAATGCCAGCACTAAGCCGGTTGGAATTTTGGGTCCGTGGGAGCCATCAATAACCGGATTCATTCCCCACGAAGAGGTTACGAAGCTTCTCTGCGATTTCCTGTTTCAACATGTGGTGATGAGGAACGACGTGGGTGCTGGACCAGCAGGCTCCGCAGCCGCTGGGCAGGGCGCAATCATCGAAATAGAAGCGAAACTGGGCCATGTCATGGACATGGATAGGGGAGAAAGGCTGAATTTACCGATTCTCACTGAAACTGTCGTCAACCGAGATATTCCACGATTCCGCACATCATTTGAAAGCAGCATGACCGTTGTAAGTCCGCTTTGATCTTAACAACTCAAGGAATAATTCTTACCAAGATATCTCTACAGGAACAACATCGTGCCATGAACAACTTCCTGAACGAGGCAGTCAAGGCTTCCATGCCCGGTAACAACCCAAATCGTGTCCCAATTTCCTACGCACACAAAAAGGAGCGCGATACCTTTTACGAAGTGTCTCCCGCCGATTTACCTCCAGTCATTCGCCAGAACCTAAACCCTCGTCACAAACCAAAGGTCCGCGTGACAACAGACCAGCGAACTGGTGAAGTGCTTGCAAAGATCGTCAAATGCCGTGTCGCCGATATTGATGTGTGTAGCCCACGCACGACCGTCGACTGGCGCGTGAGCGTGAACCTAGAAATGGAGTATGAAGGTGATCATCGCAACCTGCCCCTAGTGGACATGTCCAAAGGAGGCCGTGGCGAGCGAAACAAGGACCGCATGAGCTACCGACACTTGGCCTATCAAGTTGACTTGACTCAAGTAGCCAAAGCTGAGGTGAGTCCACTGCTACCCATCCTCCAATCTCTGTGTTACCATCTTCCGTCTTCTGACCTTTCAATAGCCTCCGACGAAAAACGAATTCGAACACGAGCTCGAAGTCGAAGTGTCCGCTGCCGAAATCCGCCGACAAGGTCAACTTGCAATGAACGGAGACCCATCGAATCAATACGAGGAGCTGGTCAAAGGGTTTGTGGATAATATTCGCGTGCTGGCACGAGCG
This sequence comes from Penicillium longicatenatum, assembly GCF_028827895.1. Classification (NCBI taxonomy): domain Eukaryota; kingdom Fungi; phylum Ascomycota; class Eurotiomycetes; order Eurotiales; family Aspergillaceae; genus Penicillium; species Penicillium longicatenatum. The sequence continues at coordinate 3,451,202 of NW_026643124.1, forward strand.
GTGCCACCTTGATGAACTGTTTTATATTTTGTAACATGTATTCTGGACTTATTCGGGGTTCCTCGATGCTCTTTCTTTACTCTCTTATATTTCTCGTGCCGATATGGTTTGCATTTCCGGGGTCAAAAGGTACATGCGTCAATAGAGAGAAAATAGTGGTTTCAAACGGCATTTCTTCAAGATGTTCGGATGAAAAAGTTGGATTCCTAGTAAACTCATAGACCCATTGGGAGATATCCTGGCTAATGTAACCTTGTCTTGCAAACGGTGCTGTGGTTGTTCCTATATCATCTCAGGGTATTTACCGCTACATATTCTACGTGGCTATCTTAAGAGGGTCTGCTTAGGCTTCACCAAATAGCTTCCATCGCCGATTGACCAACGCATCCACTCCAGCCAGCCATTTTTCACAAAGTCTTCCTTCATCCAACAGCAATACCATATTTATGCGTTTATAATCACGTGTCTCTTGATCCTGAGTCTCGTTCTTCAACTCCACCTTGCTAGCTGGTCCCCAAACCATCCATTCACGGTCCTCGCTCTCCACATTCCATGGTGCAAGTCCATTTGCGAATCGAATCCAAGCAGAAGAAAATTCACGAGCCATTTGCTTTTCCTCTTCATTGAACTCATTTTCCAAGTTCATAAAAAGATATAGCAGCTCGTGTGCATGATACGCCGTGCCTTCAAAAGCATTTTGAAGACGTGACCGCTGATCAAAGTGATAGAGAAACGACGACTCTTTCGCTGTCTGAGCAAGTACATAATTGGGGATCTTGAAAATAGCATCACCGCACATGTGCTCCACGCGAGTGAGAAACTCTTCTTGCGGAGAATCAGCGGTGATACCATACGCTTCCAAAATCTGATCTGTACGAGCCTCATCGCTGATATGAGCTTGAAGTACCCGGCGGACAGAATGGTAGTCGTCCTCGAGTAGGTTCAAGTGAAATATGACACCCTCATGATAGGTATCGCCGAACATATACCCTTTCAGCCATGATGGTGGGGCATTTACCCCTAGAGGGTTGACACCAGAGCGATAAAACCACCCGTCTAGGCATGGATTTCCCGTGCCCGAGGGAACACCTTGAATAGCCGGGGTTGCATTTGCAAGCTCCTGTTGCGGAATCGCACGAAGCTGATCCAAGGCGCTCGGTGCAGAAGGATTAATATCAAAATAATGACAAACAGCCTCGAACAAGCAATCATGTTGCTCTATCGTCCATGCCGGAATGGCGGAAGATAGGCCAGACATGCATATAGCCCGACGAAACACTGGCGGGCTCGCTGCGAGCAATTGGTTGCTGATTGAGATGCCACCAGCAGACTCACCAACGGCAGTCACATTCTGTGGATCACCTCCAAGGAATTTGATGTATTGCTGCACCCAGTCAAAAGCGACTTGTTGGTCCGTGAAGCCAAAATTCCCGCTGCCAGCATATCCGTCGCTCTCGAGTTCGGTAGCGATGGCTTTCCCGGCCAGGAAACCACCAATACCGACACGATAGTTAAAGTTAATGCAGATGATTGGCAAACCAATGGCGATGCTTTGGGAAACTAGGTTCACCGCGTCGAAAATTGGGAGATTTGCGCCCCCATACAATAAGGATCCGCCATGGACGTAGACGAATACCGGAACGTCTTCGCCGTCTGCCTTGAATGAATGCGGAATCACAATGTTCATTACGAGAGCAGACTGTTCGTCTACGGATCGGGGATGAGAGAAGTGCGCTGCCGGCGGAACAGGTACCAGGTCATCGGAATCATCTCCATCGACAATGGGGCTTGGACAATCGTTGCTAGTCAAATGTTAGCACTGTAGCTTGATACTGTACGATCAAGAGATGGACTTACCCCAATCTTGTTCCATCGTGATGATCTCTCTCCCAAGTTGTTCTCAGTGTCGACCGTGACCAGCGCTTGGAGAGATGCGCGTAAGGAATACCACAGAATTGCTGTACGCCATTGGCATACTCCAACCCGTCCACTGTCCCTAGACCAGGGATGGTGGCTTTACAAACTCCAATCGGTACCTGAAAAGACATCCGAGCTGCTATCCATCTAAGATTCGTTTATCTGCATATTATATACTGACTCCCAAATATAGTCTCGGCTTGTCATCGCTCGAATAGGCAGTCCGACCCGTTATCAGCAGCGGCTCCACTTCAACTTCCCCGCATTTGCTGTACATAATGAAGCGGCTTGCATCTGACCTTATTCCTTTATTGACCTCCCACATTCGGAATGTCGACCCGCTCATCTCAGGGATGCTGGACATGCAAGCGTCGTCGCAGGGCCTGCGATAAGGCACGCCCGACATGTCAGAATTGCACGCAACGGGGGCTTGACTGTGAAGGCTATGAGGTGCGATTGCGCTGGGGAAGTGGAATTGCCTCCCGTGGTCAATTCACGGGGGCAGATAAGCCGCTGAAGGAGAGTGTTCCATCGAGGCCGAAAGGCCGCCAAAGAGATCTGAACAGAGAAAGAAAGAAGTTAGACTCATCGCCTACTGATACTGGCCAATTGACCAGCCCTGGGAATTCGTGTTCGAGTCTCGATGAGTCTCCAAAAGATGATTACGCCATGATACCTAATCCCGAGCAACCGCTTTCGCTTCGCTTAGAGAGGTCTAAGCAAGACGAGGCCTTGTTTAGTGAATGTAAGTTCTCGAGATGAACTGTGGAACCTCGGAAGACTAAATGTTCAAGTTCTAAATGGTGGTATTAACGTACTGCATTCTACCACCGCCCAAGAAGGGATGTTGCAACCTCGACTACCTCAACTTTGTCGAGAATCCAATGCCTTGTACACAATTTGTTTGGCCTTTCAACTTTCTCTATCCTCCAATCAATCCCCTCTATTCTTTGAATACTTCGACGCAGCACTCAGGGAATTCCGATCTGAACTGGCCCGAAGCACCATTTTATCAGATGGGACCCTGACAGCCGGGCTTCTGCTGTGTAGCATTGGCGTACGTCACCTCAAATTCTGTTTTCGTCTTTACACATATAGTTCTGACTCTCTACTCGAAACAGCTGATGCATGGTCTACCCTGGACTATCCATCTAGAAGGAATGCACAACATTCTTCAAACCAACGGTCTAGCCGATAGACACCGCACAGCCGCACAGACTCCATTCCGTACCCACCTAGTGGAGGTAATGGGAGTAATGGACCTGCCCTTTTTCTCAGTTGGTCGTCAGACCCCCTGTATCGGGATCTGGCGCCGCTACTGCCAGCCCGCTACGCCCAGAGAAGGAGTTGAGCCCGTGAGTGGCTTACCCCGAACCCTGGTAGACCTTTTTGCCGGTATCTGCATCGATACGACAGAACAGAGTTTCTGGGACTGGCCAGGCGAACCGGGAGGTTTCCTTCACTGCTATTTATGGGAAGCCTATCGCTTAGCTGGGATCCTGACTCTACGTCGGCATGCACGAGCGGAAGAACGGCAATCGCGAGACATGCGGAGCTTCTCAGCATGGCGTCAGCCCAGCGCGTGTCCTGCTGATGCGACTATCCTTGTAACTAGGATTCTAGCAAATCTTGATGCACTTCGACTAGCGTGCGATGAGCGTCCAGCTGAGGAATCTTTCATTAAAAATGCCATTCAATTTCCTATTGTTGTTGCTGGGCTGGAGGTTTCGGTTTTGTGCCAAAATCCACAATTTCAGGTTATGATTCGGAAATGCATGCTTGGTACACGACAAGATGAGATCCTATATGATTTACTACAAGAGATGTGGCAGAAGAATGATCCGATCCTTAGTATTGATAATTTAGCGAGGGCACGGGGAGTGGAAATGGGATTGCTATGATTTGGTCTTTTATTGTGACAGAACTCAAGCACTGAATGAGAATATTAATTTCCAACGTTCCCAGTTGCCGAGATGCTTATGTAGAGACCTCTTTATTCTGGACAAGATGCTTTCCCAGGACGAACCATAGCCCATAACTTCAGGTTCTGTTCCTCATCCACGAGTTCAACTTCATCAACCACCTGAAACCCAAAGCTCTCGTAGAACCCAATATTCTCCTGGCGAGTACACTCTAGGTATATCGGCTGGTTTTCAACATGTTCCAAAATAGAATTCATCACACCTCCTCCAATACCCCGCGCTTGTAACGAAGGATGCACGGCAATGACTTCGAGATACCACATCGAATTCTTTGAGTACTGAGCTTGTGCGCTCTCCAACCCCTTCTTGTTGGCTGTGACAAGCTGATCGACTCGCTAGATAAATACTGGGATCAGCCTTGAAGTCTACGAATGATTGACGTGAACAGTTTCTATACTTGCCGGTTCCTTGCAACCTTTATCACACGCCGGCTTCAGGATTTCGAGAAGAAACAACTTCCACACCAGCCACAGTCGTGATAAAGACCAGCTTAGCTGCTGCTTGGGTGGAAACAAAAAGACCACAGCACCTGCATCTTCACCACCGGATGGTCCAGTTGTTATTGAAGATTGTGCCTCCTTTACCAGCGTAACATCGGTCTCGACAGACACAGTAGATTCTTTTTGCTTCCGCGGGAACTTCAGCGCCATCTCATCGACGCTGGCCGAGTGAAGCACCCTGCCGTGAGCCATCACCGACTGGATACGTCGATACTGCCATTTCCATACTGACTTGTCTGGTTGAGCCCATGGCGTTGCATTGGGCCGTAACCACTGGATCAGCGGATCGGATGAGAATGCAGCATTCACTGTGCGAATGGCAGCTGCAATTGATGTTTCTGCGAAGAACGTGTTAGTTTAATGAGCGCCGATACCTTGATGAGGGAAGCTTAGACCATTTCGAACTTGACGCAAATCGACTTTTGGGATCGACTTGGACATGGTATGTTTTAGCTCGAGCTTCGATAACCGAATTTCCAAACAATGCAGGATCAAGATTGCTTTCGAGGTGGCTATTGGGAATTGATAAGAAGCGGCAGAGCACGTGAAGATCCATCTATGTAGTTAGCCGATTGTTGGAACTTCACGCGAATTCAAGGTTCATGGTGGAGTATTGTTTCGATGAGCATTGTAGTTACTTATTTCCCCGGTGTGTCCACCTACTCTTTCTGGCTAGGATAATCACGGTGTGGAGAATAGAGACAAAAAGGCCCGTGCAATAAGATAGCATTTGTCCAAGCGTTGTGTTCTTGGCGAATGTTATCAGAGTACTCTAGACCGATTCGGGAAGGCTGACGCCTGCAGCCCTAGATTGAGATGTGGCAAATCAGAACGTGTTCTTTCTCCGCATTTCCCCCGGAAAACCACGCGCGCCTTTCGCTTATCGTGAAGTTCAATGCGTTCTGTTTGAGTGGCGCAGAAGTAGCGTTCATCATGTGTATCACAGTGTTCAGCGTCTGCTTGGAAGGATATGGTTAAAAGCATCCTCTGACCCCTCTTTTCCCTCCACGCCTGGCACAATCAGAGTTCCAATTACAACATGGCAGATACAATTGAAGTGTCCTCTTCTACGGAGCGAAATGATGTCCCTCCTGGGACCTTTTTGTTGATTCGGGGTACGGTGGTGCGAAGTATCCCCAGATATACAATCGTCATTGACGCTTTTCATAGAGGATGAGTATGGTCTCCACAACCAGCGGGTCGTGATGCTGGATCCAATTCCTACCAGTGACCCCAACGAGCCATTGGTATGTCTATCCTCAATTGAGGTCAATTGATTTCTAAAAACTGATATCGCCATAAAGAACTGGAGCACCGCGCGCAAAACCGTCAACTTCACCATCGTCCTCGGCATGACCGTCGTAATTTTTACCGCGTAAGGCACTACCATCATAAATGTCTAAATGTCACGCCAGCTAATGTGATCAATTAGACTCTCTGTGCAAGCTATCTTCTGGCAGCAAATGGTCGTCGATCTCCACACTACCTATACCGAGCTTAATAGGGCGATGTCCGTAAACTTTGTCGGCTTGGCCATGGGATGTTATCTATTTATCCCCCTGGCGAAGAAATACGGCCGTCGCCCCATATACATTATATCAACCATGCTCATGGTAGCCACCTCTTTTTGGTCGGCTGAGCTGACGACCTTGACCGATCTTTACGTCTCTAATTTACTGCAAGGGTTGGCTGGTGCAACCAATGAAGCAATTGTTGAGATCACAGTGGGTGCCAAACTGGAACATTGGTGACTGAATTCTTGGCTTACGTCGCACAGATTGCAGATCTCTTTTTTGTACACCATCGAGGCCGAATGAATGGTCTGTATATGACCATGGTGATGATTGGCGTGCGTTACCCCAGGATCAACTGTGGAAGACTTCTACTGACTGGCCGTCTAGTCTTTCCTGTCCCCCATGGCTGCCGGCACTCAAGCAACCAACCAAGGATGGCGTTGGTCCTACCGCACCATGGGAATTTTCAACGTAATTTTTCTAATTCTTTTCATTTTCGTATACGAAGAGACAAAATATGTCCCAGTGATCACGGGCCAGCCGCAGTCTGGGCCAGAAACGAGCGACAACACTCACAAATCCGATGACAGTGATCCAAAGGAGACATCTCAAACTGAGACGAAGCCTACGCAAGACGTTGAGCCAAGCACGTTGCATCACGAAATAGACTCCACTATTCCAATGAATACATGGCGCAAACGGCTTGCTCTCGCCACTCCAACCCAGGAATCGATCTGGCCATACTACTACCGACCTATCTACGCGTTGTTTTGCTTCCCAGCTGTCATGTATACCGCCTTACAATATGCCGCCGGTGTCGCATTCCTTACGATAGTATCTAGCGTTCTATCACTCACATTCCCACTCCCGCCATACTTGTTCACCTCCGAGCAAATTGGCTTTATGAGTGTTGGTCCATTCATTGGGAATCTTATCGGTTCGATCTACGGTGGTGTTTTGGGTGATTGGTCGATTCTGTACTTTTCTCGCAGAAACAAGGGCTATTTTGAGCCAGAGATGCGTCTGTATATTCTGCCTATACCTGCTGTGTTCATGACAGGTGGTTTGATCATGTTTGGCGCTACCATTGCTAGGGTAGGTTCTCACCTACACACCCTGCCAGTGCATATTTCATCTTAGACTAATTTGCTTCACACCCAGGGAATGCATTGGATTTATCCTAGTATCGCTGGAGTTTTCTTTGGCTTTGGACTGGGCGGTATTAGTGATGCTGCCTTAACATTGGTTATCGATAGTTATCGTGAGGTATGCCTGCTGGGTGAACTACTTTGCTGCTCTGCTGGCTTTTACTCCAAGACCGAGTGGCTAATTATTTTGTGCCATCTAGATCACTGGTGATGCTTTTACTGGAATTGCGTTTGTGCGCAATGTAGTTAGTATCGGCATCCCGTTTGCTATTTCCCCTTGGATTACGGAGGACGGGATCCAGAATATGTTTATCGCTTGCGGGTTTATCTCTCTTGCAGTTTCCGCCCTGATGATTCCGATGATATTCTGGGGCAAGGATGCTCGACGTGCGTCAGCTGCACGGTACTACCGAGTGATGGAAAAGCAGGGAAGCGTTAGGCATTGACAGATCTAGTGTCCCCGGGGGAGTTCGCGGTGTGAACGCAAGAGTTGCTTTATAGGGTAGGCGCAGATATCTGTTGGGCCGAAGTTCAGTTTATGTAGGACAACATGAGGCTGTGATTTCATACGAACATGGACTGGGATTCTTTGAATTGTATGAGACTTAAAAACAAGCTCTGTTTAATTTAATCATCATGCAAGGATATATAGGAAAGACTCAGATATAACATTCCGGATCTCCGGCCCGCTATCACACAGAGACTCTAGCCCTTGATAGTGTACCCTCTATCTAGAATATAGATGCCTGGTTGACACCACTAGCAAGATCCAGGCGTCCAACATAAACGTTGTCGAACCAAATCCCACCACATCCCCTACAGATGCGCTTGGCGTTGGGAACCAGCCACAGACCTCGGTAGCTCAGCAGCAGCCAGGCGTTTCTCAGAAACAAGCATTTGTGCTGGAATCCAAGACAGATCTGCATCAACGGCAGGGTCCAACACCCCATCCTGGAGGAGCAACATGGTAGCCAAAGCTTTTCCACAAAGCCAACATTGCACCATGCCCTCCCCGCCGAATGCAGCGCACACCCACTCGGCTCCAACCCCCTCATCCGGGAATGACTGACGTGTCACCGAGGCCGGCAACTGTCCCACCCACGGGAAACCGTCTGTACTGAATGCCATGTTACCCGTCCACATTGACTGCACCGGGTCCCCTTGTACCCGGCCCCAGGACTCTCGGCCAAAGACTGCACTTAATGCTCCAGAGAGGTGGATATCAATGTACACGGACAACTCATCATCTCTAGCTATTCCCAGATCTGCAATCCCACCTAATTCCCCTTGACCAAATCCTCCGCCGAACATCATCTGTCCTCCGGGAAGTTGGGTTAGATAGTCAAAGCCCCGATGGTAATTAAAGAGCCAGGAGTGCTCATATGCTTGGCATGGGAACTTGTCGCCCGGTGTTTGCGCGGACATCTGCCCTCGCACGGGAAAGACGCGGCCACGTAGAGCAGGTACTAAGTGACTAACGTGAGAGTTTGTGCAATGGATGACATGGCGAGCTGAGATGATTCCCCGATTTGTCTGGACTTGGTACTTGTAGGTCGAAGATGAGTCGGTCTCAACCGATGTGACCGCTGTATGGTCGTTGACTTGGAATTCCTCCGGATAGTCTGCGAGAAGTCTAGCCAGTATACCTGTGACGAACTTATAAGGCCACAAGGCACCCGCAGGGCCTGCAACAACACCCGTTGCGTTCGTGAGCTTAAACTCCTGTCATTGCATGAGTCAGTAGGTTCGAGATGCAGACTACATTGAAGAAAACTAACCTCCGGCATCGATTCTCGGTCATATGAGACCCATTCTGCCGATTCCTCTGGCATGCCCTCTTTGAACCGTTGTAGTCGCTCCAAAGCATCCTTCCACGGCTGATCTCCAAAGAAAGCGCTCAGAAACTGCACCTTACGCGCCTGAGTCTCCTCCATGAGACCGAATTCTTTCGCAACACCCAGCATCTCACGCAAATGCGATAACCGGAAACGCATTGTCTTGCGTGCAACTTCTTCCCCATACTCATCCGCTAGCTCGGCATAATCATCTGCAGTCTCGAGGATGTGGCCGCCATTCCGGCCAGTAGCTCCACTGCAGATGTCCCGAGCTTCAAGAATGACGACTGCGGGATGAGAGGTCGACGATGCAGATCTGACCCGATTTTGGAGAAGCGTACGCGCGATAGAAGCACCTGTTATCCCCGAGCCAATGATCACAACATCGGCACTTGAAGCGAGGGGCTGCATGGATCGCTGCGCGAACTGCGGGTGCGGCGTCTGCGTCCAAAAGGAAGAGGTTGTGGTATCATGGGGAATACCGGGATCCGAATAGATACGATTGATAGCCTGTTGTCGGTCTGATACTGAAATTGAAGGGTCTTCAAGAAGAAACTGGGCAAAAGGCATTTTGATTTAATTGGAAGTGATGCTTTTGGTGCAAGATTGGGGGGAATGAAGTTACTGGAGTAGAAGAAAGGGCTTAAAATACACTATCAGGATGGCGAATGACCACGAATCACCGGTATTGACTTGGACTTCCCTATTTGAGCGCGTCTAGCCTTACCACACTTCATTTCTGACTCTCATGACCTTTTGCGCGTGAGCCGTTTCCCAAGGTTATTGATAAGGTGCGTCCACCTACCCCATTGGACTCGTGCGGGGATGTATCCCCACTTTCATCTATTAGGGTTGATACAGACCAAAGAAGCAGGTCCAGCAACTATAAAAGCAGGGATTGAGCTGAGAAAGTATGGGCAGATCAATTTCGCAGTCGCTTAATTACACTTGCTATCATGTCTTCGCTTCCATCCCCGGGGAACGGCCTGTTTCCTGATGGTCCGCAAATGCGCCTACCATCTCTCTCGCATCTCTATCGACTAGAATGCGACATTGCCAAAGAAGAGATCGATATCGGGGCTCCACATGATGCCGGTGTCATTCGCAGCATTGCCAATATCCTACGAGGCAGCGTGAAAGGCCCCGGGATCGAGGGCTCTATTTTGCCTCTTGGAGGAGCAGACTGGGCAACTGTGGTGAAAGGGACACATGTAAGTCTCCAAAACATCATTCGTGATTCATAAATTGATCTGATGACAATGACAGTCTATGACCCTTGATGCCCGCTATACTGTCCGAACTACCGATAATCATCATCTATACATCCGTGCCCACGGTCTCTACCGTCCTGGACCAGGTACAAGCTACGCAAAGCAGGTCGATAGCGATCCGATGATGATGCCGCCACCGACAGTATCACAGGACGATGTGGAGTTCTTTTCGCATCTTCGGATCGAGGCGGGACCGGGTCCATACAACTGGTTGAATGGATTGGTCTGTCTTGGCGTCATGGTTTGCGAAGGAGAAAAGATTTGGATCGATGCGTATCATCTCACGAATTTTCCGGGTATCAAGCCGGAAGATGTAAGGGCAAAAGCATAGATTGCCGAGGTGGCGGCAGATAGATAGCTTTTCGATTACCGAATAGATTCATGAAGGCAGATTTGATTGAACAACGCAGTGATAAATTGATAATTGATCACTTATAACGCAAGACGCTGCACTCGTAGTTGGGAGTAGAATCCTAGAAGTACGTGCCGAGGTACTTGCCCGCGTACCTACCCCCTCACCCTATCATACTCCCCGATGCTGGTCAGATATGTGGTAGCCATAAATTTGAGGTGGTTAGAGAATGACATGCCTCGAGACCGGCACTTTGTACCCGATAAATCTGACAATTCGATGCAGCGATCTCGGGGTGGCTTAAAATAACCCAAATGTAGGCTATAGCCGATCCAAGAGCTACACCGATTAGGCAAGTGGACGCACTGTCGTATCGATCCATGCGAAAGTGGGCCACCGGGTCTTGGAGGCGGACATCCCGAAAGCCGTTATCGCAGTCATGTATATAAACATCGTCGAATCCGAGATTTGTAGTCAACAACCCACGAATTGCCATGACGAACGAAACAACCCAGATCCCCGAGTGGCAAGAGCTGGTCGCTCGCAAGCGCGCCGAATGCCAGCAGAAAATCCCAGGCGAGTGGACGTTGAGCGCTGATCTTTTGGACGCACCCCCGCACTTATTGGCATGCGATATTCCCCGTCGAAGTGGCATACTTTCTGAGCTCGAATTGGATCTCACGGAGAATTATACTGCCACTCAATTGCTGGCGAAACTCGCCTCGGGCCATATCAGTTCCTTGGCCCTGACGACGGCGTTGTGTAAACGGGCTGCGATTGCGCAGCAGCTGGTTAGTCAATTCCCCTCGTGAACACATTACCTTCGATAATTGAGGCTCTAACTCTGGTTCAGACATCATGCCTCACTGAGACGTGCTTTCCACAGGCCCTGGATCGGGCGCGGTTCTTGGACGAGTACCTTGAGCGAGAGAAAAAGCCTATCGGTCCGCTCCATGGTCTACCTATTAGTATGAAAGATAGTTTCTGTATTGAGGGATTGCAGTCAACTGTGGGATACGTCTCCTTTCTGAAGAATGATCCGGCGTCAAAGAATTCCGCGCTTGTCGCAATGCTGTTACAGCTAGGAGCGGTTCTGTATGTCAAAACTAACATCCCGCAGACAATGATGGTAAGTGACTTTTGTAATCATTCGTTCGAATGGCCGGGCTAATGAGTTTCAGACTGGAGACTCCGAAAATAACATCTTCGGCCGTACCCTTAATCCTCACAACACGTCCCTCACTGCCGGCGGGTCCAGCGGCGGCGAGGGTTCCCTCGTGGGGTTTCGGGGATCAATCTTGGGTGTCGGTACCGATATCGCAGGATCGATTCGCATCCCGGCTCTATGCTGCGGCGTATATGGGTTCAAGCCGACAGCTCAGCGTATTCCATTTGGAGGACAAGTCTCAGGCGCAATGGAAGGCCTACCGGGTCTGATACCTGCTGCTGGTCCATTAGGTCACAGTATTGCCGATCTGCAGTTATTCATGAAGACTGTCCTTGGTGAGGGTGAAGCTTGGGAATACGACTCTTCGGCTTTTGCTGCACCATGGAATAATAGTCCGCGTGCAACCACCGAGAATAATGGAAGTCTGACGATTGGAGTGCTTGCCGAGGATAAGCAGTTCCCGCTTCATCCTCCCGTCAAGCGAGCTCTGAATCAAACCATTGATAAGCTGACTCGAGCCGGTCATCGCATTGTTTACCTTGAGAGCAACAATGACGAGCTTTCGGTCGCCTATGCGTCTCGTCTGGCCTTTCAATACTTTATTTATGGTCCCTCAGAGGATAATATCAAGTCCAGTGGAGAACCGCTTGTGACATCGGTGGCCAGGTTTGATTCCCCCATGTTCACTGGTCCATTCCCAGTCGATATGGAACTGGACACCTTTGGCAAGATCCAGAAGCTGCATGAAGCCCGTCACCGAGTCAATAATGCTTGGCGTCAGGTCTGGGTTGATCAGAAGCTCGATGTAGTATTAGCCCCGGGGGCACAGAATACCGCGGTTGCGCATGATACCTACGGATGGCCACCATATACAGTGATGTGGAATGTGTTGGATGTAAGTTCAACGTGAAATTTGGTTATGAAATATGGTGACTGACCTTGGAATACACAGTATCCCGCTTGTATCATTCCGTATGGAAAGGCGTCGAAGGAGTTGGACCCCGAGCCAATGGAAACAGATGACAAAGTTCAGCCAAATTGTACGTGAACGCAATTTCTTAAATGATCTTGACTAATGGACGACAGATAACCCAGATGAAGTTGATGGTGCACCGTGCGCCATTCAAATCATTACGCCACGTTTTCAGGACGAGAAATGTCTCTGGGCTGCAGAAATTATTGATCAAGCTATTCGATTGGAATGATTTGAATAATAGTGCATGTACATACATTTTGCCCTTCTAACTAGAATATCATCATTATCGCCGACTTCTCCATCAAAATTGTAATCTCAGCATGCCTTTCCGTTGTTCCTCTCGATTTACTTCGCAGTGTGCTGAGTGCATGAAAAATCCTTTAAAGCCTCGTATTAGCCCGACCTTGTCTACTGCTAGACAAGTACATCTCCATTGTTCTTCCGTTGGACTTCAACACGAAGACCCATCAATGTGGTTCGTTCAAGAAGCTTGATCGATGTTAGTGAGACATAACATCAGAAAGACAAGTCCTACTATAGCGGCGCACACATCTACTGTCTATATGACTTTTTGAGCATCTACTGTATCTGCCGGATCATGGATGTACTTCATCAAGTCAGTCCTGTTAACCACAACCGATTCTTCGAAGCCTAATGAACATTGAATCCGCCACTCTTACACTGGACCTTTCATTTCCACGATGGCTGTCCACTGACTTTGGATCTGCAAAGGTCACAAAGCTAGATCCTCGGCTTCGGGTGTATCATGTAACATGCTCGCACATACAAATCTATTGAGACTTGGCTTCGATGAAGGACCAAGCTTATAGTAATATCATATGGACATTTTGCAAGGTTATTTGCCGATTATGGATTTTTTTTTATACAATTTGAACTCTAGCTGCAATATTGGACCATTTGGATGCGGCCACTGCTGAGAGTGATTTGAACCTGACCATGCCTTTGACGTGGTGGAAACAAGGTTGAATCGTCATTGTGGGTTTTGAGTAAACAGACTGTCATGGTTAATCGATTACGTTGTACCTGATGAATACGTGCCATGTGGGATAGGAAATAGTATCTGGGTGACCTGGGACATCTGAATCATCACTGGCCGAGGAAGCTGGACGGAGAGCCTTGATCATTATTTACTTGGAATGCCGTACTCAACAGTTGAAAGTTTCATTGCTGTTCTGAAGAAATTACATTCGGTTCAAAGTAGAATACATATGCGAAGCTGACCGAGTTCCATCCGAGATATATGGAGCTGACACGCTTTTTGGAGTGTTGGGAGGTATTGAGTGTGAAAGAACATGATAAAAAGTAGGGTTTACGGACTGGGTGTGCCGTCATCATAACGTGGACCAGCGTCGTCGTCGCCGTAGCCTGCACCAGGCGTAGCAGCTACACCTCCCATGGCTGGCGTTGGTGCATCGTACGCAGCAGGAGTTGGAGCTTCGTAGCCACGCTTGGGTATATCACCTGGAGTAGGAGCGCTGAAAGCTCCACCAGGAGTGGGAGCATTGTCGGCCCAACCGCCTGGAGTTGGGGCGGATGCACCAGGAGTGGGAGCAGCATAGGCTCCCGGGGTTGGAGCGGAGTAACCACCGGGTGTGGGAGCGTCATCGTAGTCCCGCTGGTCTCGGCTATTGGACAGGCCAGCTCCGCCCCAGGCCGGGGTGCGGTTTCCGGCGCCTGCGTTGCCCCAAGCTGGTGTACGAGATCCAGAGGCAAAGGCGTCATAACCAGAGCTGGAGCCAGTGTCACCATAGGGAGTACGGGATCCGGAGTTCCATGCTGGAGTTCTGTTACCCATACCACCGTAGGCGGTGCGGCTTCCGTCTCCGTATGCAGTCCGGTTTCCATCGTTCTTCCAGGCAGGCGTACGGGAACCACCCATGCCAGACCAAGCGGGAGTGCGAGCGGACGATGCGCCGCCCCAAGCCGGGGTCCTGGAAGAATCGGCAGAAGCCATTGGAGTACGCCCACCTTGCCATCCGTCACGGCCCTGAGGAGCGCCTCCATGTGGGACACGCGATCCTCTTCCACGGCCTACGTCCAATGGCTGCTTAGAAATGGGGCTATAAAACGTTAGCAAGCTATGTATTAGTGGTTCGGGGTCAGATAGTATGACTCACTCCTTCGGGGTTAAGATATCCCTTTGTATAAGGACAGGCTTGTTGGAGGTGTAAAGCTCAACCTGGGCGGTGCTATCATCGGAGTCCCGGACAATACCGACTAGACCCTTGTAGCGACCCTTGCGGACGGTCACGGTCTTACCGATCAGCCTGTCGCGACCACGCTGGGGCGGCGGCATTGCACCACCTCGGCCTGCGCCCGGCATTTGCATCGCCATAGCAGGGTTCATCTTGCTTAGATCCGGTCCGGTAGGACGGACACCACGGGCAGAGACAGTGACAACGTTTGTTGTTCGCACCACGGAAATGCCAGCATTTTCGGCCTGAGCCTTGTTGTGCAAGAAGAGGAAAGAGCGGTAAATATGGCGAATAGCACCATTTCTCTGCTCTCCATAAACTTCACGGACGGTGTCTCCGTGTCGAATTTCTGCGCCATTGCGGTCTGTTGCCACAGCATCTCGGCGAGGGGTGAGCTTATTAGCAATCTGGGTGGGGAGAACATTGCGAACAGAGCCATTCTGATCAATCACGCGAAGAGATTCACGATCAACCTTGATAACGCAAGCCACGGTGGCAGCACTGCAACAATGTTAGATAATCGTAGGATAGAGTATAGGAATTGGACATACTCAAGCTGGACAAGGTCGTGAACATCATAAATACCAAGTTGGCCATCAGCGGCCATCTCAGCAGAAATGCGAAGGTCCTTGCTGAAAACAGTAATCTCTTGCATGCTCATATCACTGAGCAGGGTGACGGTGTCATCTTTGACTTGGACCACCATACCCAATTCGTTCTGATAACGACTGCCTCCGATCACCTTTACATGATCACCTTCTCTGAAACGCTTGCGAAGAGTTCGGACGGGAGCATCGATTGTCTGACCGGCCAGATCTCCCTCGGTGACTTGTAATGAGACAATGTCGCCCCGGGTTGAGACTGTGCGGCCAATCAAGCCCTGCTGTTCGCCACGATACACCTCCACAGGGTCACCGGGTTGGTATGAATCTTCGGCAGTCGTATTCTTCAATGTTTCGGCCAAAGACGCCAGGTCGAGGTTTGCAGTGCCATCTTCTCCTCCACGTGCAAACATGGCCACCTCCTCAAGTCGAGGATTTACATTCTTAACAATCAAGTGCTGGACTCGCATGTCCTTGATGAGAAAACCATCAATGTAGTTGTCATTGAGGTAATTCCATGACTTACCACCCAATCCTGAGGTGGACGAGAGGTATTTTGCGTGCTTCTTCTTGGCCTCCGACTCGCTGAACAAGCGTTGTGGGGCCCGGACGGCACTTGCAGCGCCGCGTTTGCGCTTGGGATCGACAATCGCAGCGGCATCATCGTTCATACCGTAATCCAGTCGAGGGACAAGTCGTACAGTCACATTAAGACCGTTGGTCTCAACCTCCTCAATCTGGGCCAGATCATCATGGTACTTGCCCCGCTTAATTCGAACCCATCCACCAGGGTTAAGCTCCTCTGACTTTTGGACTCGGAGAAGATCGGGCATCTCCTTAACGGGAACCAACGTCAATTTCTGTGAGGGATAATAGAAGTTGATAGCTTCCAGGCCTTCGGTGACATCGGCTTGTCTGCGTGCTTCACAGTAGAACCAACCCTGCATAATGTTTCCACGCTCAAAGGCCGAAATGATTCGAATCGGGTTACGAGAGCCAGGAGGGCGTTCTTCAATGCGCTTCTGAATGGAGTAGACAACCTCCCTTTCTTTGCCAGGCTTGCAGCGACCTCCCCAAATGCTGGGGTCCTCGACACTAGGAAGAAGCAGTCGCTTGGGGACCACAAGGGCATCCGTTGCGGCGGCACGGTTTCGGCCATAACGTTCCTTCAGCATCTGCGCCTGCTTCTCAGCATCCATTGTCGCGTCAAGTTCACGCTGACGATCGAGTTGTCTGTGGCGGCGGTCATCTGTCTCAGCACCGACGGGCAATGCATCGAGATCGTCGGGGTGCATTTCTGTGCCGAAATCGGCAAGCTCATCCTCATCTTCTTCGGCTTCATCCTCCTCTTCGTCAACACCAGCCTCTTCTTCAAAGAAAGAAGAGACACCGCCTCTTCTGCGCTTGCGCGGGCGACCCTAATAAAAAGTATCTGTTAGGAAAAGGCTTTCATAGTTGTGAGGCCCACTAGAGTACTAACCACTGCCTCTTCTTCCTCTTCCTCTTCTTCCTCTCCTTCTTCATCGTCATCGTCTCCATTTTCCTCGGCGCCTTCATCGTCATCGTCGCCATTTTGAGCTTCATCCTCGTCATCGTCGTTCGCGGCATTTTCGCTGATTCGAACAGTCTTTACCGGCTATTCATTGTAGGTTTTATCAGTACCACGTTCACATTTATCGTCTGCAGGGTGAGAGCTACTGACCTTAGATTGTTCAGCATCAGAATCATCTGCAGCGACGGGGTTGAAATCATCGTCCTCGTCCTCGGAGCCAAAATCATGGTTCAAAAGGTTCGACGACATTATGTATGGTAGGTATCGAGTTCAAGGAAGTGGGATTCGGAGTAATGACACGACTGCAACTCAGAAAATCGACTAGGTCGTGGCGAGCGGAAAGTCAAAACGGGGTTGTTTTCGTAGTAAAATATTTGAGAGTATCAAAGTCGAGAAGAGCACCAGGAGCGCAAGGAGAATGTTCCGGCTTTGCGGGCAGTCACCGAGCGACGGGACTTTAGAGGAATACCGGCCACAATCCCGGTTGCATCAAAGGATAAAGGTAAGCTGGAAGGAATTGAGACACAGCGATCTGGGGGTTGAGATATTTTAATACCCAGAGACGCTGGCTGTGTCAGGTGAGAGAGAGGGGGTTGAGCTATTCTTGAGGTCAAGCAGGTCGCGCCCGAAAGTCAAGGTCAGAAGCTGCGCGGTATGTCGCTATGCCTACCCGAACACTGTTTACCACCATGCGCATTAATCCTAGCCTGGAATAACAATTCTAACAACCATGGAAACGTTGTGAAATTATGTTTACATTATCAGAATCAATACAAGAGTCAATTGGACTCCAGTGGAAGACCTGCAAGCATAAGGTCATTGATCGATGCCATCCTTCTATACTAACTTGCTGATTTGGCCCCGGAGGCGATACCATGTATCTTTATCTATTATATTCAGAATGACCATAAGTTTAGGTTTGAATGATTGAAATGATTCATTCTTAGAATTCTTCTTCTAGTAGTTCAATCCAAAGCAAATATGCACAGTCGATGTTATATCATACAAGACAAGATCGTAAGGAAATGCGTCACACCGGACGGGATATCTAATCGAAAAGGTAAAACAGCAAAGAGAAAAGCCTGCAAAGCTAAACTGAGGCACGCGGGTGGTAGCCAAAGAGGACTCAACTGGGTCTAGTCCTTCTAAGATCCACAGCCCTTATAGCTTCATACCAAACATCTCATGCACACGCAAGCTCTGGCGCATGCTTAGATCCAGCATGATCTCCTCACTTCCACCAGGGATAGCGTAGGCGCGCACGTCGCGGTATAGTCTCTCGATCTTGCCACCTTGGCCACCCCGGCTGTAGCTCAGACCACCAAAGATCTGACTGGCCTCGCGGGCACAGAATTCGAAAGTCTGGGTAGACTGCGCCTTTAGGCCGGCAATGGCACCACCCAGCTTCAACATCGCCTCGGTCTCTTCCATGCACTGGCACTGGAAGATGATATTCTCCAACCAGTTATAGGTGGCCTCAATCTGGCGAGCCATATGGGCGAGCTTCATGCGGATGACGGGGTGGTCAATCAGGCGTTTGCCGAAAGTCTTGCGCTTGTGGGCGTACTTGACGGACTCTTCATAGCAAACTCGGGCAAAGCGGACACACTGGATGACGATACCGATACGCTCATGGTTGAAGTTAGTCATGATGACCTTGAAACCCTGGTTCTCCTTGCCGATCAGATTCTCCACGGGCACTTTGACGTCCTCAAAGGTAACATAAGTGGTACCACTACTCAGGACACCCTGGCAGTCCATGCGGCGGGTGCTGACACCACCGGCCTCGCGCTCAATGAGCAGAACGCTGAGACCGTTCATACCAGGCTTACCCGTCCGCACAGCGGTGGTGAAGTAGTCGGCCCAAACACCGTTGGTAATCCACTTCTTCTCGCCGTTAACAATGTAATGCTTGCCATCCTCGCTAAGCTTCGCCTCACAACCAAGGCTCGCAACATCACTACCGGCATCGGGCTCAGTGATGGCCAAGCAAATACGCTTGTCACCTGCCAGAATGCCGGGGAGAATACGGTCCACCAGTTCCTTCTTTCCAAATTTCACGAGGGGTGGGCAACCAATACCGTACCCACCGACCAGATTCCATACGAGACCACCGCTGCCGGCGCGCGACAGCTCATCAGTCAGCAGCATCTCGTGGAACAAGTCCCAGCGGTCCGGTGCCACAGCCTTCACACGGTATTGGGTGTACTGCTCGGGGTATTTGACACCCAGCAGACCGGCCAAGTAGCCTCGTTCGCCCATCTGCTTGTAGATATGGGCGGGGACCTCCTTGCCCTCATCCCACTCGGTGACATAAGGCTCGATCTCTGTGTCAACCCATTGGCGAATCTCCTCGCGAAGAGCAGCGTGGGTCTCATTGAAGTAGGGAGAGGAGTACTGCGATCACACGCCGAAAATGTCAGTATCTGGATCATATAGCTGACTGTTGACGTTTGGCTCTGATAATCAAATAAAGACTTACACCCTGGTACCATGAAGGGTCGGCAAAAGGAATCAACTCGCCAAAAGGATCCTGTGGCTCCGCAGTGGCTGGGGGCTTCACATCGCCCGAAGCAGCTTGCGGCTTCGGCTCGGCTTTGGGGGCTGGGGCGGCAGGCGCCGGTGTTGGTGCGGCCTTGGTATCCAACGAACCAATTTGAAGTTGAGCCTTGTACTTCTTTAGGATCCCCTCATTGTGGTACTTCCAGAACTGTTTCGAGGCATCCTTCCCGGCCACTCGCTGAAGTACTGCGTAAATGTCAATATTAAATTTCTCGGACATCGGCCCGGAGAGTATGACGTACTTTTCTTGCCGCCTGTTCGCATATATCCCGTTAGCACATACTTTTTTGATGATCATCATGTGAGTGGAAGACATACCAGGGTGCTCATCTTGAAACTTAGTGACATCGTAGACGTCCTCATCGATCACAATATACAGGCTGTCGCCCTTGCTATGCGACGCCACGTCGTCCTTGGTAAAAGTTTTTGACATTATGGAGGGTTAACAGGAGAATAGAAAGAGATAGGGTGATAAATGGAGGTGAGGAAATGTATGGTAAGGCGATCAGGTGAAAGAGAAAGATTTCCCAGGGGCGAAAATAAAAATGGATCAAGTCCGGGGTAGTTGGAGCACGCGCGCTATATAGGTCCGGGGACAGCACTAAATCTAGGAACCCCGTTTTCACGTCCACTTTCTTCTTTGGGAGCCTCGGAGTAATCACTTGTGCCTGTGTCGGTATGATTTACTTCAGCTGCAATTCCGAGGCCGCTGATCAGATCGGTCATCGCCGTATGTTCGCCGCATGATTGGCTCAATGTGCGTCATCGCGACAGAAATGCCGAGGCGAGAGGCTTATCTAATCTCCTGCGCATGTGAAGACAGCGGTCTCCCATGTTGTAGCGATGATCTCGAATTTGTGACTGGATTTTAGATGGAGCCCTGTGTAAGATACTACCTTTACTCTAGGACTAAGCTCCCGATCTTCCCAATTTAATTCATGATCGTCCACGTTCATAGGACAGATACCGGGACAGGTATGGGAGAAATCAAGACATCAAAGCCTGGTTCCAACTGGGGTCGATCATGGCCAGTGGAAGGTGCCTGACACTGCCCAAATTCTTACATCAGTTTTACCTTTCGAATGATTACGGATTTCCAATTTAACAAATGTAAAAAGCTTCACTTCATATCACAGGCGGAAAAAACCGCACTCCTATATCAGGATCGAGAAAGCCCGATAACTCTAGTAATACATCCAACGTCAAAGGGTTGTGTTGCGAAAACCGTCTACTCATCCTCTCCGTCCGACTCGTATGTGAACTCGTCCGGAAGAGGAGCGTCTTCCACACCCTCCTCATCCTCATCGACAGCGGTCAAGACACCCGCGGCGGCCGCAGCGCCAGCTGGAGTATCGGACATGGCAGCTCGAGCAGAAGCCCGTTGAGGGGTCTGCAGAGCGGCGTTGCCAATGGCGGCCTGAAGGCGATCCTGAAGAGTCTCGGCAGGGGGAGCGGGTTGCCGTTGTTCTTTGCTAGCCTTTAGCTCAACAATATCACGAGGTTCATTAGGCTGCTTGTCAAGGACAACAACGACGCCACCGGTAGGCTGTAAAGATAAGTCAGTATGGGCACTAAATGGATCGGGGGAGATACAACGTACGCGCTTAACTGGCTCATACCGCGGGTCGGGGAAAGTGAGATATTTGAGCTGTGCGGGTAGTGCTCTTGACATGTTGTCCAGCTCATAACCAACCTTCTCCCGCTCCGCCTTCTTCTTCTGACCTTCTCCAGTGCTCTTCTCTCCATCTTTGCCCTCGTCTCCCTCCTTGGGGACACTCTCATCTGTATCCATCTTCTCGGGCAGCTGGTCTGACACCTTAGGGGTGGTAGGCGTTTGGTCAATGTCCATGCTTTCGCGGCGGGCCTGCTTCTCCCGACGCTGTGCCCGACGCTTGGCCTGAGCAGTGGTAGAGAGTACTGCCGTCTTGACCTTCTCCGGAGCCTCTTCTGTCTTCACCTGCTGCTCTGGGGGGTAGTCGAACAGGCTGGGGCGAGTGTTGCTGTGGAACTTGAAGTTTGGCACTTCCAGCTTTTGGTCCACACCAATCACAGAGGTCGGAGTGAAACTGAGCGACAGGAAGTGGGTGAGAGGGAACCAGTACCAGTACTGCACAAAGACAGCGGCACCGACAATACCGGGCATGTTCAAGTTGCCGGTCTGAGTCTGAAGGCTAATGGTACAGTTGCGACCACCAGCATCAATGATACCAAGGGCCACGGCGCATCCAAACTTGGCCATGGCATCCTCATGACGGTCACCCATCATCTTCATCATAGCCTTGCGCAAGCTGGTAACGCGAGGGTTCATCGCCTCGTTCTGCTGGACAAGAACCATAGCCAAAGAGATCAAAGCACCCTGGCGGACAAAGTCGGTGGAATCCTTAAGCATAGGCTCCAAAAGATCGATGGCCTCGTCCAGTCCAGTGCCCGCACACGAAATACCAAGCGCCATGGCAGCACCGTAGCGGACGTGAGGGTTGTACGACTCGGAGAGCAGCTCGACCATACGAGGAACACTCTGGTGCTTGCGGAACAGAATGAAACCCAAGCTCATGACCGCCACTCGTCGAACATCATCATTGACATCGCTGACGGCAACGTGGAGCAGCTTGCGAACAGCCTTGTTGCTGCCGCTGCCACAGTACGCCAGAGCAATGGTCATGATACCACCGTAGCGAAGAGTTGGGTCAGGATCCCCAAGGAGACCGTTAATCAGCTCATCCGCAGCTTCTTGACGACCATACATGATCAAAGCCATACCCATGGCTAGACCGCGGACGATCTTCTCATGTTGGGTGTCGTGAGCGTACTGAATCATATCCTCCAGCGCCTTCATGTTGCCAGTTCCCAGCATGACAAGACCCATGGCAAGGCCGACTGCCTCGCCGTTGAGAGCAGAGTCTGTGTAGAGAACATTTCGAAGATCTTCATAAATACCCTCGTCACCAGTGGCCATACCTGCCACACCCAGACCTAGAGCGCCACCGTGCTGAACAACCTCCTCGGTGGCCTTCTTGAAGTGGTCACGAATGAGGTCCACGGCCATACCACCGTGGTTAGCGTAAATAAGGCCGAAGGCGTAAAGAGAACCACCCTGGCTGTAGACGGAGCCAGAACCACCAACACCAGCAATGTGCTCGCGGGGCAGGTAGGGCTGCAAAAGCTTCTGGCCCTGGCTCAAGTTGCCACGGTGAATAACACCCAAGGCAGCGGTCGCAGTGAACTTGGACCAGTTAACAGCCTTGCCCAGCCATTCCAGATTATCACGGAAGAACTTGTCATGGGTAGTGCCGGCGTGCATGAAAGCATTCGAGAGAGTAACTGCAGTGTGGAAAATAGAATTCCGAGCCTCGAGGCTATCACGAATCTTATTCAATATGGCGATATCGGCTTTGTTATTCCGGTAGAGGAACTCCAGATTCAACTGAATGGTCTTAATGCCATCAAGGATAGCAAGAACATTCTTAAATGCACTACGCAGCTCATCAGAATCGTCTTCGTTTGATTGCCGGGAGATAGAGATAGACTGGTCTTCGAGCAACGGGTCTGACTCGTTGGCCTCTGCGTTCTCCTTGTCGGCCTCGTTTTCTGGAACAAGCTCGGCGATCTCTTGGCGAACCTTCTGGAGGAACTCCTGGGTACTGTTGTCATAAAGGTCGAAAGAAATCTGATAAGCAACAGCCAAGGACCGCGAGTCGCCCTTCTCGACAAGCTGGCGGAGAATAACGGATGCCATTGAGTGTTCATTAAGATAGACGACACATTTCGCGATGGAGAAATAATCGGGTGCAGGGATCTCGTTGAGTAGCTCGAGAATGAGTTTCAAGATCTATATGAAAAAACCTGTCAGAACTGTTTGGTTTTCAAGGGATTTTTTGGACAAACCTCGTTACGGAACGCCCGCTCTTGGACAATGCCCATGCAAATATCAAGCACGTACTCCATGAGCTCCTCGCTCTGACGGGATTCGCCTTGTTGCTTCTTCTCATCCTCACTGGCACGAATAATAGACATGCGGAGAACATCCAAGCTCCTTGCCTCGATGGCGATTCCAATAACCTGACGATAACGCTTCTGGCGGAAGCACTCCTCGAACAATCGCTCAATAACAGCCTGTAATTGGCCTTGGACACCACGCTTCAAGATAAGAGGGGTGTCCTCATGTTGGATGCTGATGTCCTCGCCTCCAGGGTGAGCGATGTCGATGCCGGGGACCTCTTGGCGCGATAGCAAGGACTTAGAAGGCAGCGCAGACTTTGTGAATGGTGTGATCGGAGAGGTCAGGCTTGCTGATGTGCTTGTGGCGCCTTCGGCAGATGCAGGAAAAGACTGGTTGAGGTGGGCAGGGTGGTCACCGGCGCTCGGGTTCTGAGCGGCAGATAGAGAGATGAAGGTATCGACGCATTTAGCTGAAAGTTATATCTTTGTTAGCTACCCAGATGCGGATACAATGGTTCGCGATTGTCTTACCGATGATAGTCTCCTCGTACTCGCCACCGTTGTCAAGCTTAAACAGCTTGCCAGCACCCAGAGCAAGAACCATGCTCTCATTATATTCCTGGAGATGATAGTACACCTTTGAGGCAACCAGAGCAGCGAGTTCACGTTCCGGGAAAGATTCATCTTCGTATAGGGCCTCACTGGATAGATGTCATCAGCGTCTGTAGAACGAGGACCCGGACAGAGAAGGTCGCATCGATCACAATCGAGGGGATAATTCAGCCCATGCTAGCAACTTACATCTCAGGAACTGCGTTCACGACCTCGGTCCAAAGCAGGTCGATCTGCGAATCTAATGACTTCAAGGCATACACCTTGAGCTCAGGGTCTGGCTCGGAGAGGAAGCCAACCAGACCGGCGGCCGAAATAACTCCGACCATTTTGATTGTGTGAGACAGCGGGAGCCTAGGTGTGTTATATGAAGCTCAGGCTCCGATAATGATGCTGTTGTCGATGTGACGAAGCAATGTCACCCGAGAGGGAGCTTGGGGGGCAGAACAGCGAGCGAGCCCCAAAACACAGATGAAATTCGGTGAAGTGCGATAATTTAAAAACCCCAAGCAATATGATGGCAAGAGGAAAAGAGATCAAGATAGGGGGAAAGACACGATGGAATGAAGTGAAGGTACGAATGGAAGCTGGGAGCAGACAGCGGAAGCTTTGCAGGCGCGAGACCCGACAACGTCAACGGAGCTGACTGTAATGTCACGTGCTTCGGGCATCAGCTGGCCGCGAACAAGGTCTGGTGCTCCATCTATACTTCTAGTAAATGATGATCATGGCTGATATTTAAATTCCCTTCATTTCCCCCCCCCCCTTGCAAGTGCCGGGTTTTTCTCCTTAGAAGATTTCTTTGCAAAAAGTCAAGCCTCTGTTCTTTTTGATCATCATGTCCATTCTACTCCCGTTTCGCGATAAACGGCTGCCGCCGGTACCTGCAGCAGCTTCCACATACCACCACGACCCCCTTCTCTATATTGAGCGACAATCCAAGCACATCGAACGCTCTCTTCAGACCTTGATTGACGCACAAAGTGAGGGTCTTCTTTCTGGACTTGCTCAGCCCCAACCAGACGATACTTCCGAGGGGAGCTTCACCCCGACCTCCTCCAAAGCTGGCCGATCGCGATCCCCCTCCACAACTCCGGCAAGGCAACCCCGACCACAGAAGATAGGACTTAGAGCTGCACGGGAAGGGATATTCCAGTCGATATATGATTTACTTAAGCTACGAGAAGAAGAGCGAGAAATACTCGTATCTCAGTCAGATGAGAGAGACAATGCGCTCCATGAGATCCAAAGTTTTACCTCAAGGCGAAAAGGTCTGGAAGAAGCCATCTCAGTGATACAGAATGACCGAGGGAATCGGCGCGCTAAAGAGCTTCAAGAGGAGGCCCGTGGCCTCGAGACTGACATCCATGAACTGGAAACCAGGCTATATGAGATGAAAGCCAAACACAGACACCTTGTCATGGAGATCAAGGACATCGAAAACTCCGTCGATGCTAAATTATCTTCTTATACTGAATCCTTGTCCATCCTACAGTCAGACATCCGAAATTACCTCCGCGATCCCCAGGTTCAGCCCCTTTCGCGGCAGCCAAACGAGTCTACCTTATTTTCATTGAAACCCAAACGCCGTACTCTTGAGATGGCCCAAGATCTTTGGAAGAAAGAACAGGAGGATTTGCACAAGAGGCAACTAGAAGTGGATGCAGAGATATTGGCACTCGAGGAAGGAGGTGGAGTCTGGAAGCAAGCCACGGGGGATGTGGCTGGCTTTGAGAAGCGACTCAGAGGCTATATGCGCCGTTTCATGCAGTTGGATGTGCAAGCGGAAAACGGCGCACCGATTGGAGATAGCAAGGAAGATGTGGCAGCCACCGTTTCGAATGATTTAGAGCAAACCACACAGCGGCTGGAATCTCATTTGGAGTATGCCGAGGAAAAGGACTGGAAACTCCTTGTCTGTTGCATTGCAGCAGAGCTAGAAGCTCTTCGAGAAGCAAGGGGAATGCTACTTCCCGCCTTTGGCTTGCCTGTGCCCGAGTCGCCGTCCTCTCAACAAGTACATCCCCCCGAGGAACCCACGAACGAACATGCAGAAGTCATTGGGGACCCGTTGAATAATGAGGATTCCGATCCACCAGCAGACTTATTAAAGGATGGGGATGGGGATGACCATCATACAGATACAACGTCCAGGTCTGAGGATGACGAGCCCGATCCAGCCTGGCTTCTTGAATCATAAGGCCATGATATAAATACGCATATAGCGATAAATCACATATATTTATTATCTTTCAACTATCAGGTTTATTTGCTTCTTAGCTCGCACGAAGCGTTGACTTATTCTTCCAAGGATTGGGGTGTAGGATTGCATCGATGAATATCCGGTGTTCACCAATATATTCGGGCGGAACAGGAATCTTCAACTCAAAACATGACATCCAAGCTTCAATGCTTCATCACGCACTCTGCTAGCGTTTGATAGAGTAAGTGAAAAAGGGATCTACCTATTCATAATGCATCTTCACCGGCCTACATTTTCCTTTTCTATTCCCTCAATCCATGACGGGCGTCAACTCGAATGCCGTGTTTATTTGCCCCGCCACCTGCAAAATATAGAATCGGCACCTCCCAGGCACATCCAGGGTGCTATCTTCGCCCACCCCTACGCACCACTGGGTGGCAGCTACGACGACCCCGTGGTCAGCTTTATCGGCGGGGAGCTCCACCATGCAGGCTTTATCGTGGGAACTTTCAACTTCCGGTAACGCCCTATCTCTGAAACTACGCGGAGGGTGGACAGGCTAACACCACCTCAGGGGAGCTGGAGGGTCCGAAGGAACGACTAGCTGGACCGCCAAACCCGAGCTGGGAGATTATACTTCATTTTATGGGTTCATGCTATACTACCTGAATGCTTTGGAATCTGCCCAGGGCTCTAGCGCAGAAGGCGACCGAGATATCGATCTCATACTCGGCGGATACTCCTATGGGTCTATGATTGCCTCCAATGTCCCAACCCTTGATGTCATGATTGATCTATTTCGACCTGGCCCTGGAACCGGCTGTGTATTTGACCGGATTTTCAGAGAGGCAAGGAAGATCGCTGCAGCAACAATACCAGGTTCTGTAGCAACAAGGCTAGAGGACCGTGATGACGAGGGACTCCGCGCGTCAACCTTGATCTCTTATCTCCTTGTGTCACCACTACTACCCCCAGTAAGTTCTTTTTTGACGGCGTTTACCACTCTCTCGGTAGATGTGGGGGGCCGGTCAGCTCAGGCCCGACCCGCTCGTCCAGCCGACCAGCTGAGTGTTCATCGGACACTGGTGTTATTTGGGGATGATGACACCTTTACATCCGTGGGGAAATTGCGGAGATGGTCAGCCGAGTTCGGCCGCATGCCGCATAGTCAGTTCCGAGGGTGTGAGATTGAGGGTGCGGGGCATTTTTGGCGAGAGGATGGAGTGGAGCAAGAGGCGAGGCAGATATTGCGGGAATGGCTCCGTGGTTATACAATATAAGGTATTGTAGCTAAGGTAGTTTGATTTGATCTGATTTGAATCCTTCCAGTCTATTACCTGTATGCAATATTAAAGGAACTGAACTCTATATGACTTTTGATCCCGGTACAGAGTTAAGATCTACGTATGATTCCCTGCATATTTCCCATACTCCGTGGCGTTCTTAGAGTCCCGCTCTCACATGCATGCATGTGAACATCATTGATTCATTGATTCATTCATCATCCTTGTTCAGATGACAGTGAGATCATAGTCATTTTTGAGTCATTTAGTGAGGATCATGCATGATCCTCAATCGGATAAATCCATTAC
Organism: Penicillium longicatenatum; assembly: GCF_028827895.1. Taxonomy (NCBI): domain Eukaryota; kingdom Fungi; phylum Ascomycota; class Eurotiomycetes; order Eurotiales; family Aspergillaceae; genus Penicillium; species Penicillium longicatenatum. The sequence goes on from NW_026643124.1 coordinate 3,479,143, forward strand.
ATGTACAGTAGTAGTTGCAACCTAATCTAAGCGTGGGGAACCCACATTAGGCACCCCGGGGAAAGTTGGGGTCATCGGGCGGACACCAATTGGTCCCCGTGACGTTCTTCAGACCGCCCTTGATCTTTGCTCTTTGCTTTTCGCCTTTTGCTTCCATATATGACTTTGTTTTCTTTGAAATTATTTCATATCTTTCATTTAGACTCCAAGCCGCGTCATAGACCCGAATGGCGCGTTCCCGATGCACAAGCCTTCGATATCGGTATTGGGCGACTCCACAATAGTCCCTTCAAAATGCTACTCCAATCATGAGTCGGATCGAATATCTTCGACGCCTCGATCTCTGCGCAGGGCCATATCCATCCCAGCAGTCTCTTCGATTGTTAAGGATTCATGGAATTGGGCCGGCGACACCCTTGGCGCCTACCGCGGTGGACCCTCGCCCGACGAGCGGAAGCGACAGGCAGATATTGAGGATCGGAAACAGGTGCTCTATTTGAAAATTAAACATGTCAGTACACTTTTCATTCAAAGCGTGGCGCCCCGGTAACGGGACGGGCGGTCGCATCTGTTGCGTCACCGTGCTAATCAAGGCTCGGATTGCAGGCAGTGTCGTACGAAGAATGGTGTAGTTGCGCGAATGAGCTCGACGTGCTAGAAGACAATAACAGTTGGAAGAAAACTTTTGAATGCCCCGAATATCACCCTCAGTTGGTGCAGGAACGGTTACGGGAGCTGGAGGAGGCACGCATCAGCTGCGATGTGAGCCGGATGTTGTTTCTGGTTCGGACTGCGCTCAGTCGGGACCTGGGGAAGATGAGCAACGCGTCGCTTTATCGTCACTCGCATATTGGGACAAAAGATTTGATTGACCGATATATCACCACGGCGCTTGATACAATCACAAACCTGGTAGATTTGTCGGTACATAATCGCTGCGATGGGCTGGAATTGAAGTATATCTTGGATCAATTGTTGGCAGCCAGGCAAGCATTTGGTCGCAGTGCGTTGCTCTTTTCAGGAGGTGCTACCTTCGGAATGAACCATATTGGTGTGCTCAAGGCATTATACGAGGCCAATCTCATCCCTCGCATTATCTCAGGCGCATCTGCAGGCAGTATCGTCTGTGCCGTCTTTTGCACTCGCAAGGACGATGAACTATCAGGGCTTCTTGACACCTATGCCCATGGTAAATTTGACGTTTTTAACGAAGCAGGAAGGGAAGAAAATATCTTCCAGAAAACAGCACGATTTTTGAAGTTTGGTTCTTTTCTGGATATCTCCCATTTGGCAAATACCATGCGAGCTTGGCTGGGAGACATCACCTTTCAAGAGGCATACAATCGGACACGCAGAATCTTGAACATCTGCGTGTCAAGTGCCGGTATGTACGAGCTCCCGCGACTTTTGAACTATATCTCTGCTCCGAACGTCATGATCTGGTCTGCTGTGTAAGTTTTAACCCCTTTAACATGGATGATTTATCTGATGAGAATGCAGAGCGGTATCCTGTTCAGTGCCGTTCGTCTTTAGGCCATACACTCTGATGGCGAAAGATCCCATTACGGGTCTTCCAGTTCCTTGGAATGACCTACACAGGCAATACATTGATGGTTCGGTTGACGGGGATCTTCCAATGACACGCTTATCTGAGATGTTCAATGTGAACCACTTCATTGTGTCACAGGTGAATCCCCATGTCGTGCCATTTCTCTCCAAGGAGGACGGACCAATCAACGAGCTTCAACAAGGGTTGTCGTTCGTTCCTCGGTGGGTGAACACAATGACGCACCTAGCAAAGGACGAAGTGTTGCACCGAATGAATGTCTTGTTAGAGCTTGGAATATTTCCGACTTCCATGACTAAAGTCGCATCAATTGTGAACCAGAAGTACAGTGGTGACATCAACATCTACCCCGAATTAATTTCGTCCAACTTCCCGCGGATATTGGAGAATCCGACAACAGAGTTCATGCTCGAGGCTTGTTTGAGTGGTGAGCGAGCGACATGGCCTCGGTTAAGTCGTCTTCGGAACCACTGTGCTATTGAACTTGCCCTTGATCAAGCTATACAGCAAATGCGAGCCCGTGTAGCCTTCAGCCCGGGCCAAGTTGACCTGCGTTTGCAAGGCTCCTTTCAACACTCGCCTGAATCGATAGACAGTAATGCCAATCGCGGACGTCTTCATAATCGCAGGAGGGGCTCCCATGGTCATGAACTTGAGAGAAAACGATCAAGAGGTGCATCACGGGGTCAAAGCACACGAGAGCTTCGAAAGGCACGGAGCACAGTGTCGCTTGAAAGCCCACAAAATTCGCTGTCTAATAATCTAATCTCCGTGCCGCCTCGCCCAAAGGCCCACCATCGCCGATCATCAATATCATTCGGCGGCGGGATATTCTCAACTGGGTCTGGTAGTGATGGAGAGGAGGAGCCTGGTCTTTCCTTTTCTGGTCATTCTCGGCAGTTCCGGGCGCGAGACTCTTGGGATGCATCGTCCCACGAAGAATGTTTGACTCATGGAACGCATTCTCCCACCCGATCCCGGCGATCATCTTTCTCTAGCAGGTCACAACGGTCTGCTTCAGGCCGACAAGCTTCCCCCAAGCAGGTCTTGGGACCGTCGGCTCGAGAGGTTTCCATGGCCCTGTCGCCTTCATCCCGTCACCTACTGAGCATGACGCCGACACCACATCCGACGTCGCCTGACTCCATTACGCGCAAACTGCACCACTGATCTTCTTTTGCTCACTCCCCGAATCCGCCGCGTTTCGGGAGATAATTGGGTCACCACTAGAATCTTACAGATTCTTTCCATGCAACCTGGTTGTGTATGCCAAAAAGAAGTTCAATAGCTCCCCTTAGCCTCGAGCTACTCGGACGGCAAGTAATTTCACTTGCGTATCACCTCGCCTCTTGCATGACCGCCATGATTACCACAATTTATGACTCGCTGCTTAGATCTCGCCCTTTGTCTAGAACGGATGACAGTTTCGTATTTTCGGGATATTATTTTGAGATTAGACAGAGCTCACATCAAAGCCCCCACACGGCCATTGAAAGTATGACAGAGGCCTTGACAATGTACATAATAAGGTTTTTAGACACCTGGCTTTACAGTAGTGAATAATAATCTCGTTTAGCCTAGATCGTCATGACAATTTCAGCCATCAGTACGAGGTTTTCCGCCCTTGGCGCCTTTGTCTGTCACAAGGCTAGGCTTTTTTTTTGACCAGAGGGCCGAGCTTCCGGGGAGAACACATTAACGTGGGTATTGCCAGAGAAAAGTTTAACCCTGTGCAATGGCTCAAGACAGGGTCGTGAGTGGAGATCGGCAATCCAGGAAAAGAAAGCATCGGCACTGTGGTTGGGAATCTATCTGACACAGCACATGTTGGAGAAAACAGGTGTGATTACTCAAATTCTATAACGCGACATCCCTGGTGCAACACGTGTGTGCCTCGTTTTTCTGCCATTCTATGAATCCTTCTTGTCGTCAATTGACCTGCAGGATGCAAGGACTGGAAACCCTCTAGGTCCCCAACCGTCCGTCGATCTCTGAAGTCATGGACCCACTCTGGGGACTAAAAGCATCTTGAGAGGTTTAGACTGCAAGGGCCCGCTCACGCTAGCCCCAAAGGATTGAAGGCTGACGACGACGTTACAGAGAAACGTGGAAATACTTGACAACAACGCATCGTGACTGAATTGACAGTTCATCATGAGACAAGGCTTGCCCCTCCAGTCTTTCTACATTTTTAATCCCGTAGAGATGAGCACGGCCCGAACGAAGGACAATTTTTCAGACCAGCAGATTACATCATTCAACACCTCTCCGGATCTATCCTGAGGAGTTGCTCTTATGTATTCTCTGCAAAAAGAACTTGCCCATGAGACCCGGGTTCTCGTTCCAGGCCCCCAGCAAAATGCCGAACAGCCAAATTGCTGCCGACCTGGTCCCACATCTTGCCAATCCTCTTGTACCATTGGTACGCATTGGCGGGTTCTTTATCAATCAGTGGAAACGTCGATCAGTTTCCTCACAAAGCCCTCAATAAATCTCCACTTTTCCCGTGGCTGAACCCACAAAGCACGGGGTCCTGTTCCCCTGATACAGGGGCTGTATCAAGATGCACTGTGGCAAAGTTGGAATGATCTCATGGAGGGCATTGAGATGAGCGCAAAATCCCATACCATGAACTCATGTGGCTGGCAACGTTTCAAGCATCAAACCACCGTTGAACCTTACCTGGCTCAATTTTTGGACTCGGCAGAAGATTCTGGAGAGTCTGTCGCCTCCTCAGGGCACTAGCTACCATGAAAAGAAAGAACACCGAAAGCCAAAAATTAAGGCGCCTTGGCCGGGAAAAAGAATTAAGCTCGTCAGCCCTCTTAACTTCCTTCGGCCGGACCCATCGACTTTGCTTGTCCATGTTCATCCCAATCAAGTAGGTGGCCCTGATCATCTTCAATGGAGAAACGTGATCCCGTCAGCCCACCCGGCATCACTCATATACACGGAACATGATCGTCGCCCTATGGCTGTACCACGGTGCCTGTTCAAGCATTCTAAGCGAAGCGACGATACCTTCCTTGTTCTGACTTGGATGAATCCACTTTGCTTGTATTTCCTTTACCTGGAGCGGTAAGCAGGCCCTTATCTGGTTGTCTGGCCAGCAGCTATCACGCTATCCGCTAGGAGAAAACATCTCGACCCTAGATTGCAGCTGCCGGGTTCTTCTGGTTTTTGCTTCTCGTCTCGTCCCTGACCCACTCATCCTCCAGGCCCCAGAGATCGACACCGACCTTTTGTGGATATGGCGGCCCAGCCATCATATGTAAGAGGCAAAGTTTTGAGATCATTGCCCGATCCCGGCGTCTCTATGAGCTATGAGTGGAATCCCCCAGCACACGAGGCTGGATCTCATATTTGCTTCTATAAAGAAGCCCACATCCGCCTGTTCTCTTGTCCTCCATCCAACTATAAATTTGATCAAGATTGTGTTTCTTGGTCCAATTCCATCCCCTCATTTCTCAAATCATCAATTGCAATTTATTCGTCAATCCTTTCATAATGAAGTACAGTTTCGCTCTCATCGGCCTCGCGGGCTGCGCCTTCGCTCTCCCTGCTCCTCAGGGTGAATTCCAGCCTTCCGGACCTCCTCCTCCCGGCCTTACTCCCACTGGCCCTATTCCCACTGGCCTTGCTCCCACTGGTTCTCCTCCCTCGGGCACTCCTAGTGGCTTCCCCGGCCCCATGCCCACTGGCCCTGCTCCTTCTGATGGATTCGGCGGTTTCGACAAGCGCCAGTTCGGTGGTTTCCCCTCCTCTTTCAGCCTCCCCTTCCCTGAGCCCACTGGTCTCGGTGGCCTCGGTGGCTTTGAGAAGCGTCAGTTTGGCGGTGCTCCTCCCCCTCCTCCCTCTGGCTCTGCTCCTTCTGGCCCTCCTCCCTCGGGCACTCCTAGTGGCTTCCCCAGCCCCATGCCCACTGGCCCTGCTCCTTCTGATGGATTCGGCGGCTTCGAGAAGCGCCAGTTCGGTGGTTTCCCCTCCTCTTTCAGCCTTCCTTTCCCTGAGCCCACTGGTCTCGGTGGCCTAGGCGGCTTTGAGAAGCGTCAGTTCGGTGGCCCTGCTCCTTCTGGTCCTCCTCCCTCGGGCACTGCTAGTGGCTTCCCCGGCCCTATGCCCACTGGTCCCATGCCCACTGGCCCTGCTCCTTCTGATGGGTTCGGCGGCTTCGAGAAGCGCCAATTCGGCGGCTTCCCCTCCTCTTTCAGCCTTCCTTTCCCTGAGCCCACTGGTCTCGGTGGCCTCGGTGGCTTTGAGAAGCGTCAGTTCGGTGGTGCTCCTCCCCCTCCTCCCTCTGGCTCTGCTCCTTCCGGTCCTGCTCCCACTGGACCTATGCCCACTCCCAGTGGACCTATTCCCACACCTTTCTAAACAATTCCCCGCGCTACTACGCGCACACCAGCACCGACGGAACTAGGAGCCGTTGAGTCTACCCGGTGAAAACGTCTATACACGACGTGTTGTACAGTTTTTCAGGTCTTGAGATATAAATTGAATTTGATCAGGACTCGGTACAGGATTTTTCCTTTGTTTTCCGCCATGGACTTACGCGTATAGATGGTTTGGATGTTTCAATGTTGTCCATGAAGACCTCCAATGTATGTTGGTTCATTGTTTTGTGCTTAACTTCAATACACTCTTTTTGCTACGGCAATATACTCTTACTCTTAAGACTCGAATCTTCCGAGGTTGTAAAGGAGTGTTGGTATTTTGCAAAGAGGCAAATGCGCCATACCCTGTCGTAAACAAGGTATGTAATGTAGCCTGGAGGTCGTCAAGATCACAATGAAATACATGAAAACCAGACTAATTGTGCTAATTGTGCTTACTTGACTTTCTAAAAATAAAACTGATTAACCTGCATTAGAATGTTACATCCAAATGCAGACTGTTAATTCCGATTAATTAGCTTCTATTTTGGGTGCTCACGACTGATAATTGTGCTAATTAAGGAACAACTTCCCTGTCAAGCGGAGAACCACTCCACAAAGCTGCATTACCGTCCCGGCGGCAATGCAAGAATCCCATTGGTCTCCAACGAGTCCAGCTGCCCAGGAAGCTGTGTAGCTTTCCAGCGCCTCAGATTATGCACGTCGGGAGGTCTAAAAAGCACCGGCCAGGTCTCTCATCCACCAAGCTTTATATCCGGACGCCTCCCGCTGCCTCAGACACAGATATTTTCTGGAGAAGCAGTGATATACCTCCACCTTCGTCGCATTGACAGGGGAGGCAGCTCGGGGTTTTGTTTCTTGTTCTTGTTCGCTTCCGTTTGCCTTGTTTTTTGGTCTTTACGCCTCGAATCCTGTTCCCTGGTTGCTGCGAGTCAAGTGGCCAGTGACCCCTCCACTCCTATAAACACCCTTGTCCAGCCCGTGTCCAATCCGAGACGGTCCTCGCTGTTTGTATTGGGTTTTCCCTGCAGACGCAAAAACAACCTTAGGCTGCCAGTCTCGAAGGACACGGAATTATCCGCCAAGACCTGAGCAGGGCTTATTGATCCCTTGTCATCAGCCCTGGACGTGGCGCACTGTATTTGAAAAAGCCGCGTTGCATCATATCGATTACCCCTCATTGAGGCCATTCCTGCTTTTTTTTTCGTTATTTATTTTCCCGCTCGAATGTCCCTTGCTGCTCTCTCACTGGAGAGTAGCCATATAATACACCTGGGGACCGCCCGTTTGCCATCACGATAATCACCATGTCCGGCATTGTCAACAAACCACTTGCTCTGTTTCGCAGACCCGAGTCCCCAAGGCCTCTTCACGCCAGATGGGGTGACGTGGACATATCTGTTCCTACAGAGGGATCATGGAACCAATACAACAATCCCCATCGCCCAGCGCAAGAAGAAAGACAGATGTATGGTCCGGGCTTTGTCCCTCAGGATCGCCCTTCCAGCAGAGCTGATACTTCCTACACGGAGCACTCTCAACAAGAGATTAGCGCGGGCAGATCGACTCGCTCAGCAACATCTGTCCCCCGCCGCAACTCCCTTTCTATGGGAGCTTTGCGCACCGGTCGTCTGTCTGTGCGTCTGGCATCTCGGCCCAAGCACCTTCGAGGTGAAGCTCAACCTGAGCGAGATGCCCCTCAGCAAGAGGCCCAGCGAACTGATTTCGCCTATAAGCCAATCCGTCAGGACTACACCGTCGAGGCGACGGAAAAATCAAAGCCAGCCGGCACCACCTCGTTCAAGTACATTCCCACGAATGGACGATATCTCGAGGAAATCCCCGCTGCTGCTCCCCCACGCAGTCAGTCTGCGATGTCCCACTGCAGCTCTCACAGTCGGCGAGACTCGTTTACTGAGTCGCTGGATGAACGATTCTCCCGGCGTGGCTCGCACCAGGAAGACGATCGTCACAGCCTTCGCTCCAGCGTTGGTGACAGCTCGGATAGTTCAAGCTCGAGACGGAACTATGACATGCCGAGAAGACGTACTTCTCCTTTCGTTCCGGCTGACCGGAGAAGGGGTTCATTGATGAAGCCTATGACTTTGGCAATGGTTCCCGATCCCGAGGACCTTTATGAATGATTATGACAAGCCATGTCGGAGCTTTATTTTCTATATATTTACGTTTCATGGGCTGTGGGATTTTTGTTATCATCATTGCGCGGCGTTGGGCATTTGGCATATTCAGGTGTTCAGGTTGGCGGCGTCCACCGGTTTTTCTCCTAAATCCTACTCAAGAATGGAAATGAGTTCACAACCTACGATGACTCACATGTAAAACCCCGTCGCGTGAGTACTTGTTATTTGTTTGTGCAATAGGCTACGCTTCTCCCTATAACCGTTAAAAACGTCCTAATGCACCCTTGTTCAAGCCCAAGCACTTATCTACGGACTTGTCAACTCATTTCCTAAGTGGCCCGGGTCCAGATAGCTAGGAGACGTGGTTTAATTAAGTTTTAAATTGTTAATATCCCGTGGATAAGTGTGAGACAGCATTGCGCTGGAAACCCCCGCACGGAGCAGGACGTGGCAGTTAACCGCGCGTATGCATAAATGCAAAACGCCTCGGACCCTTAATATTCGCCATTGCGGTCAGAGTCTTGAACATTGACTGCGTGAGACCTTTACTGATCCATCCGAAGCTTGTCGTGAACACACAAAAATGCCTCGGATGGTCACATTCAGCTACGGATAAGAAGCCACGCAGATCACAAGCGGTGATCACCGATCGTATCTTGGTAGTTGTTGGTGTTGGTCAAAACTGGGGTCCTGATTGGCTGTCTGGTCGAAGCGCTTACAACGAACCAGTCAGGAGGCGTTCGGAGTGTTGGTTTACGCCACTGCATGAATGTGATTAGTGGACATGCACGGTTATGCACGAGAGCCAGAGAGTCCGAATGTCGTGGACTCGTGGCGCTTTTGCTCATGCGACTTGACTATGAACTAACGAGGTTCTGGGCTTGGCGTGGTGCGTTGGTCACCGAAAAGGGTTTAATTGGGCTTAATTGTGGGCTAATTATGGGCCTTTGGATGCTATTTTGGAGTTTACCGGTGAATTCTATCTTTACTTTCCTCTCAAAATAGTTCGATGGGTTTTCCTGAAACAGGGTCCCTCTGTCAGAGATCTATATCAAGGAGGGATATGCCAATGTTAAAGTATTATCATTCTTCCCTTCTTAATTTTGGGGAACGATCCAAAAGTTGGGGCCCAACACGATATTCCATGTTGACAGGTCCCATTCCACAATTCCCCTGGAGCTACTGGTGACTCTGCACTGTGACAGTCACTAGCTCTCTTTCTGGACCGGGGTTTGGGATTCTATTCTCCCCATCACACAATCTCAGGATTCTCCATTGCAACGGTAATTGCCATTGGTCGCTGCAAGCGTTGGATTGACCCTTGCAAGTAGGTTAAAGTGGGCAATCGAGGTGATAATGCACGCTAACATTAGCCTCCCCAGTGACTGGCGGTTTCCTGCATCTTTTCTCTCGAAAGGAGAGAGCAAAGCGAAAACAACTAGCGGCACAACACCAACACCAAAACCAACAACAACAACAATCATACTTACATGTGCCCTCGGCCTACAAGGCCGATCTCTACGTAGCGCCCGGTCCCCGCTCTGCACATCCCCGTCCACTATCATCTTTTGCTCCGGATCTAAGTCGTCATGACCATTATCCACTCCCCCGACATTCGTGCGACCAGCCCCCACTGCCCACTTACGACCCATCAAAGTACCAGCCTATCCGACCGACTTCGATTCCCTCCGATCTGCTCCACGCTCAGGTCGGACAATCGCAATCTTCCCATCTGAGCGCTGCCCACTATCACAATCGGAACTCCATCTATCAGCCTGCACCGGCGCCGGACCCATACTCCGCGCCGAGAATACCGCGCGAGTCGGTGGCGTCTGCAAGGCGACAAACTGCTATGCCTATTCCATCCCGACCAGCCGCTTCGCTTGAACAGCGGGTTAGATCAGAGGCTCGGGAAAGAAGTCGTTCTGAACCTATGCCTGCAGGTCCGGATGGCCAAGGAAATCGGCGTCGGCAGAAGCCTGTTCTCTCGCGGCTGATCACCAACTTCGGTTAATTATGAAATCGGGGGAATTAATGAATTATGGTTCTTGCTTAAAAGCATGGCTGTGGAAACAGCCTGTTGAACATCATCTACATGACCGTTACGAAGGATGGGAGGCGTTTTGGGGTCCATACTACCTACAACGTTGGTAGAGAATAAGGTTTTCGAAGAACATCATTGTGTCTGAATGTCAAATTGAGGATTGATGAATACAGTCGTCGTAGCTCTACTTGGTGGAATTGTATTTCCTAATCTCCACTTGGATGATCGAAGAGATCAAGACTCATAAACGCCTGGAGGTCTGTGCCCACTTGTCGATCTTCCACTTTCCTTCTTCCCCTCTTTTATCTCAGTTCAGGTCAATTGAGCTCTGAAGCTTGGGGCGCCTAAGCTCGTGGTTGACGGGTCGATCAACCTTGTTCTATTCCGAATATTCCATCCATCCGCAGAAAGTTCCGTGAATGCAGTTCTTTGGGTTTGAACTGTGCACATCTCCACTTGCGGGTTCGGAAATCCACTCATTGGCAGAGGTTAGACTGCGCCATGGTGAAACATTGTACTGTAGTGCTTTTTTTCTGATCAACCTCAGAAAGGGGGGTCCCCCGCCCCCTCTTCTAATCCCTGCTCGAGCAAAAAAATGTTCTGCTCCTACCAGAGACCTTTTGGGCATAGTGACCCGTCTGAATGACCCGAAGAGATAGTGGTCAGGCGGCCGCGGGATCCCCCTGTTGCTAATCATCTCCTTTTGTTCCAGACAGGCCCTGGACAAGTCGGTGGAGGATTAACGGCCAATCTACGATCAGATGCATCCAGTAGGCTGATCTTTGTTCCCTCTTCTGGACGTCCAGGCATACCACGCAGGCGCAGATCCCAGAACAAGCGCCATGCCAAGACGACGGCGGACGGCCTGCAGCCATACTATATGCAACCCACGTCTTGACTCGCCATCTTGTCCTTTCCGTACTGCAAGTAGCCTGCGCCGCAAAGTGCAAGCTATCAGACGAACAGGGGTGATAAAATTTGGGGGCGGGCACCTCTACTCGCTCTACCCCTCTTGAGCCAAGGCTAGATGCACCCGATACTGCAGCCGTCGAAGCATTCCCACTTCCCTACAGCCCGTTGGCCCCTCTCACCCACTCATTTCTCGCGCTTGCGGTTCACTCACTGCTACCTGAGGCGTAGTTGTACTGCTTGAATCCGCATCGTCGCTGTCCCAAGTGGCGCCCGGGGGGCCACCGCCAGAGGGGTTGAACCATTGTGTCGGGCCCCAATCCTGATTTCCTCAACGCTGGCTGGATGAATTTTGGCCCTCCAGCACCAGCCGTGAGGTATCCGGAAGATCTTCTCTTCTCTTGGATAAGCCAACAAACCATGCGGGAGTTTGTCGGTGTTTCGTGAGAGACTCCCGTTCGTGATATAACTTCACCATATGCGGACGCATCGACTGCTTCGCCATCTTCTTTTTCCATTCATTGTCGTCGAATTTGAGTCTGTCAGTCTCTGAGCCCACGTCTCAACGGTCCCTGTGGGGGGAATCTCATCAGCCCTGAAATGAACGTCGCTTTGGGGGGTGACCTGTCCTCCCACTAAAGAGAATAGAGTACATCTTTTTTTTATTCTGTAGGCAGCAGTGCTGTCTATTCGGGGCCCCTTTCATGGGCAAACTTTCCCGAATCATGTCCGGCTTCATGAAAAAATTCAAGAAGAAGCGGAGGCTTTCAACGGAGCTGCATGACCGCTGGGGTGATCCTGCGATCAGTTACCCCAACGAGGGGTCTTGGAACCAGTGGAACCAAACGTCAGGATTTGTGGCCAATGCCTCCATGCCTATAGAGGCCCCTTGTCGCCTCCAGCCGGACGATTCACGAAATTATGGACGACCCTCTGTTCCACCTCTACAACACCAAGGCTGGAACAACTTCAATCCTCACATCCACGCTCACACCCCACCGGACTCGAAACACGATGGCTCGAACTTCCCCAGTGGATACTTTGATGCAAGTATCCGTCGTCGCCCTGAGAAGGCCCTAAGAGCCCAATATCAGGGCCTGGGGATAGATGGCCCTCGACACGACATACAAGAAGACATCAGGGATGAGGAAAACGACAGCATTTGCGATGAATCCTGTGACGAAGAAGACGAGGAGCGCGATACTATGGGAGACCCTCGAGAGCTGATGTATCGTGGCCACGCGACTGGAGACATTCCACGTGTGGGCCGGGATGAATGCGGCTCTTACGATCGCGCAGCAAAATCTCCGGCGCTGTCTATTACATCTCGTATGCGTCGAGTCAGCACCCAAAGCTCAGCAACTCAAGCATCTTCTGTTGCTGGTAGTTCTAGAAGGACTAGTTACACCGCGGCTTCTTCTGTCTCTGCACCTTCTCTTCCGGATACTCCCCGATTTGCGTCCCATGCCATGCATTCTGCACATGCAGAGAAGCGACCGCCGGTCCCTCGTCCCAAGACCCGAGATCCTGAGCCAACTCCAACTCAACATGAGATGGTACCATCTTATGATGAGCTATATGGTTGATTTGTGGTACCGAGTGGACTTCTATTCTTCTCTACTTTCCAATTTACTTGACTTAGAAAAATCGTGTTTTTACGTGGGCGGCCAATTTTGCTTTTTTCCCTTTCTTTCTCGACAATCTCATCTTTCTCATCTTTGGATGTAACTCACCAATTAATGTGAACTTAATTTCTTTCTCGGGCACCAATGACATTAGTGCTTGTTCAAATACAAATACTTGATTCCTTTGATTTTTGATCTTTTATCCGTGGCTTGTAGGCGAGCACCGCGCTATTCCTACTAGTTCATCAGTGTTAGTACAATTTAGCACACACTCCGCCGGGGTAAACCTGGATTTCCCCACCCACTGGTGTACGAATCTTGGCGCTTAGCATTTCTCACTTTCTTGTTTTTCACTGATAAATCAGCTTCAAGACGGAAAGAGATGAGGGGTTGCAAAGGTGAACACCCGCCGGTCCGTGCAGTATGCAGCTGCAGCTCGTGTCACAGTCACAACCGCCCACTCGCCAATCACCCCTCAGTCTTCATCACACTCGTCACGCTCCGAACGGATCCACTTGAACAAGGATTATTGGTCGATCCTGCTTCAGCAACCAACCGCTGGTCTGCAACTAATCTTATGAGTGGTCGCATTCCAGCCTCTCTGCGATGAGCTCTAAGCGCCGGGTGGTCACCCTGTGAGGGATGTGCTTGATTCGACAGGCCCATCCTTCGCCAAAGCACTAAGGCAAATTCACACTGCATGTCGAATCACTTGGTCGCTTTTTTGCGACTGGCCACTCCACTCAATCGTCACACCCCGACTCCGACGACAGCTCTCGGACACTGAAAAAAGAAGCTTTTCCTCCCGAGTACCCTCAACCTCTGACTTGTGCTTTCTGTCAGCTTTTCCATGAAACCGTGATCGCCATCTTTCGGCGCTTGGCTTCTGCTTCTCTTCTGGCGGTCGAAGAATCAAGCTCTCACTTGGGATTGTCTGCTTCTCATCCACCATGCTTGGACTCTGGCAGTCCAAGATGCCGGCATTGGCCCTCGTGGTCTTGCTGAGCGGTCTCTCCCCAGCTGTGCTGGGATTGCGAGTCACGTCCGGCTCCTCATGTGCGGACAGCTGTAATAAATGGGGGGCGTCCACCAACACGACGGCCGATGAGATCTCGTGTGAGGACACTGCGTTCAACAACACAGTGAAGGGCAGGGACTTCAAAGACTGCATTACCTGCGAGTTAGAAAGTACTTATGAGGATGATATCACTGGTGAGACTGATGTGAACTGGGGCCTCTGTATGTTTCTCATGAACTATCATTCTTAGCAGCGCTGACGGGGAACAGATAACTTGCGATTCGCGGTCTCGAGCTGTGTTTTCGGATATCCTGAAAGTATCTCCAACTTATCTTCTCCATGCCCAGTGGCATGTGGGACGGTCCAAGAAGCAGTGCAGTTCGATCTTGAGGATCCGAGTGCGGACAACCTGGATACATGGTGTAATACTGCGTCCTTTGCAGACAACGTAATCAACACCTGCGAGTTCTGCTACAACCTCACAGACAATCAGGTCTACCTGGCAAACTGTACGTATCATTTGTCAGCAGCAAAGATGAAAAAACCCAAATAGCTGACCATCAAGATGCAGTCCTCGAGTCCATCCGATACAACTGCCACTTCCCAACAACCAGCGGCGATGAGTTCGCCGTTTCCCCTACGAGAATCTTCTCGGAGTCTCTCCTCCCCTCAAGCATGTCCCTCACAACTCCGGGCTCAAGCTCCTCCCATGTAAACCTAGGCCTGGTGATCGCGCTCCCCGTCCTAGCCTTCATCATCATCTGCCTCGGTATCGGATCCTGCTGCTTCTTCTACATCCGCTACCGCAGAAAGCGCACCCGCCAAAACCGTTACCAAGACCACCTGTATGCCCGCTATAATGACACCACCATTAGCACGCCCATGCATGGCCATGGCGATTGGAACCAGCAGCAAATGTACTCCGACTACCAAGAGTTTGCGCAGATGCACGCTGCTGGGTACGGAAAACATGAAGGTTTCAATGCGCAGTATGGTCAGGCTCATGAGATGTATGGTCTCAAGCCCAAGCAGGACATCCAGCCGCAAGCCACAGAGATAAATGTTGCCGTGCCTCATCCAGGTGCTGAGCAGGCTCCTCATGCCATTGGCATGGACCAGAAGCATGCTATGTAAATGATCTCTGTTGATACCCAGTATGTGCTTAAAGAGAGAAAGGTGCATGGAGATGCCTATTTCAGCAAAATAGTCCTAAGAGTCCATCGATCCTCACGGCGAATGTTGATGTTGTGATGGCAATAAATAATGATTGGCTTCTGGGGTTCCCCAACCCTTCATTCCTGGCGTTTGGTTTCCTTTCTGGTTTGCGTGCGATGAATATATCCCAACATCTTGGATGGATGATAGCTGGACTGAAAGACATTCCTTGAATACCTTCCTAGGCAGAAAACCGAAATGAAAAAGAATCATGAACAAACCCACAAGATCAAGGAGTAAACAGAATGTAGCCGTATAACAGTTGAGTTATTCAGAAGCTTCCAAGGCTGTCGAGATGCTAGATTTGGAACAAGGGAACAGGAGGAGAGAGAAACAGCGCCGTATTTATCCCCAGCCAAGCTTCCGCCCTTCCCTCGCACAAACCTTCGAAAAGTAGACAAACAGAGTACTCAGAGCACCACATTCCCAAAAATAACCATAACAAACTCTCTTCACACCGATCAACCTCGTATCTGTACATCACAGCTTACCGGCCCGCCACGCCCTCTTCAGATTGGTTGGCGGGATGGTTTCAGCACGCACTGCCAAGAGGTCGAGAGGTCAAGGGTCCAATGGGGATGCGGGGAGGCTATTTTTGGGCCAGGGTGATCCTTCGGGCTGCCTGTGTTTACCTTGAGAGTAGATAGGTATGGGATTTCTCTTGCTGGAGAGATACTCGGTGACTCCGTGCAATTCCAGAGACGGGACCTATTAATAGGGAGTTGGCGGGGCAGAGAGGAGATAAGGGATGGACATACGGAGCTGTCATGTTATATCCGGGGGCTCCAGTATAGGTAGTTTGCAATGTAATCTCAAATTCTTATAAGTCAATTGTTGGCTTAGCAATGCGTGGCTGACCAGCGAGATGTATATCCTGTCAATATTTGTTCCGGATGAACTAGCAGACAATTCAAGCTGACTTGACCCGCGAATGAAATGATAAAAATATCAGAAACGCAAGCCAAACTGATATCTTCTAAGCCAGAAACTGACATTGGAAAGAATGGGTGTGCGTGATTCCCTTATAGTTCAAGCTCAGAGTGGACCCACCAAAAGCTTCCAGCATCTTCAAGGTTAACCTCACCAACTTCAATCCGTACCAAACCCACAAGAACAACCTCTCCCACCCACAATCACAATGTCAACCCTCAACCAAGACCAAATAAAAGTCCTAGAGCAATCCCGTCAACGACTCGTCCAACTAACCCGCTCCCTGGGCTCTCTAATCGCAAGCCTAAACCAAAGCGACCCTCTCCCGCAATGGTACGCGCAAACCACCCAACTCCCACAAAACACGACACTCTAACAAACCCCAGGTCTTCCCTCCAATCGCAAGCAAGCATCATCTCCAACAACCTCATCAGCGTCTCCGAGCACCTCTCCGAACACAGCGACCTCCTCTCAACTCTAGTAGCCTACCCAGGCCCCGAATACCCCGGCCGCACGCAAGCTAATACCCTGGAACAACTCCTGCGCACGAAACTCGATCCCCGCGTCGAAGACTGGGTCGCGCGCGGCCGTGTCACAGGTACAGATCCCACGCAAGCACCGGGATTCAATACAGGCTCCGCGGAGAATAAACCGCTTACCGAGGCTGAACTCAGTGAGCTGTGGGAATGGGCGCCATTTGAAGCGAATCAGGAGGCAAGGCGGCGGAACTGGGGCGGGAATTATACGCTGGAGGAGCGGGAGGGGCCTGGGGGTATCCAGGCTGTTGTTACGGGGTTGAAGAGGACATTAGAGGATGATGAGGGGGATTCGGATGAAGAGGAGGATGAGGGTGATGAAGGGGAGGATGAGATGGAGGTAGTGGGGGTTCATCGGAAGTCTGGGGGTGGATCTGGGTTGGAGTATGATATTGCGGTTCATCATGCGCATGCTGTTGAGCCTGTTGTGCCTCTTGGGGAGATTTTGAGGTATATGACTACTGGGCGGATGCCGTAGGTTGTCTCTGATTTCAGTGGGTTGTGTGATCCTACTGGGGGACTGCTGTCTATATGCAGATGGGAGTTATACAAGAATGGAAAGGGATATAATTGGGGTTGGTTCCATGGCGGTAACTGCATGAATTCCGAAATTGTATTATTAAACGAATTACAACGAATTTTGACAATAAAAGCGCAGTATAAATGTTGATACAAGTCTTCTAACCCCGGCGTCGTGTAGTGGGCGACTTCGAGTTTGACTTGGGCACCGCAGTGCTTTGGCCCGAGACGACCTGGTCCGCGGACTTGCGGGAGGCCTTCTGCTTGGGCGCGGGACTGTTCCAGTAGTAAACCATCTGGGCAGCCAGGATCACATTCAAAGTGAAGCCCGAAATGAATCCGTAAAGGATCAACTTGTCGTCGACTTCTTGAAGAGTGGTGAAAATGCGGGACAGGGATCCAACGAGGTAGTTGAAGATCTGAGCAGAAAACAAAGTCAGTCGCGTTAAAAAAGAAGTTATACTTCGGAGTGAAACATACCGCGAATGCGCTCAGTTGTCCAGTTCCGCCCTCGCGCCAGATGGTATAAATTTGAGGAGCCTTGCTAGCAACACTCAAAGCGCCAGCACCGGCCTGGAGGTAAGACATAGTTTGCGCATCGACAAGACTTTGATCGAAAAGCAGCGCGTAAACGCTAGCCGCGACGACAGCGACAAAGGCGGCGGCGGCAGCAGACCGGCCGGCGAAAGTCAGGACCAGGACGCTAACGGCGACATCCTGGATAGCGATAAGAGCTGATTCGCCGTATGTGGTGAAGGGAAACTGGTTGCGCACACCGTAGGAGAGGGTGATGAGCAGACTGGCAGTTTCCAGGGCGTACGAAATGAAGGAGACACCAGCGGAGGAGCGCGAGTTAATTAGCTTCAGGATCTGGGGGAGCTTGACCACCGCGCTGGCGCCGACAATTGCGAGCCCGAGCGCCTTGGAGACTGCAAGCGAGAGGCAGGCGGGGTCCTTGGTGAGGTCGAGATCGAGGAGAAGCGTGCGGTGGCAGTCCGCGCCGATCAATGAGATGATCAGGTCGTGGATGGGTTTAGGAACCAGTGCGATAATTTGACGGAGGTAGACCAAGATAGGTTCCATGTCGAAGGTTTTGCTCTGCAGGCTGGAGGCATCCATGGTGACAGTGGTAGAGGACAACGTGGTTGAAGGACGGAAGTGTTTGTGTTGACATTCCCGCGGGAGTAGATACAAAATGACATAATCAAGGCGCAGAAAAGCCGTCAATATCAACAAAGGATTTACAGCTCCAGGCCAATAATTTTGAGTGGATATAGAAGCATGTGATTTAAATTATGACTCTCTAGATCTCCAAAGCTTGATAGCAGAGCTATCAATGTATTTGATTTCAAGATGCGGGGACCCTGGTCTCTACAGGTGTCAGCTACAGGTTTTCTCGATATTATTGCACGAAAAGAGGCTAATGAAGCTTTACATACCTGTGGAAATGCCCATACCTAACTGTTCTATCTTTCGCCAAAATATTTTCGAATGCCTATTAATATAATAGCATCGTAGACACGGAACAGTACGGGGTAGATCATTGAAGCCGAACGAATTGCGGGTTTGGTCCGTGCCGCCGCCGGGGAAAGTTCGCATCGTTCCACTTTTCTCCCCTTCACCTCTCAAGGATCACAGACGCGCGCGCCATGATCCTGTTACGGTCCGCCCTTTTGAGGCCTATACCGGCTCAAGAGGCGGCTCTATGTTCGCGATGTCTGGTTCGATCGCGAACTCATACCCCCTCAGCGATTCGGGGGTTTCTATCGTCCTCGAACCGGCGAACGGGCATCATGGCGAACCAAACCACCTCGCCCCTCCAAAAGACCTACTTCTCACCTAATAGACTTTACGACGGCTCAAATACCACCGGCGGCTTGCTTTCATCATTCGCATCCTCAAATGCCAAGAGCCAGTCCAATCCCTCCAACTCGCAGTCGCCGAATGCTTCCGCAACTCCGAACAGCTCGTCCGAGACAGCCACGCCAATTGCGCCTGATACTGCTCAAAGTGAGCTGCCACATCGACGGAGGAAAAGATTGAAGGAGGAGGGATCAAATAATGCTCAACCAGAACAACAAATTCCACTTGATGCGTCGGCGCAATTGTCGAACATGTCGGCCTCTCTCCCCACTACTTCTCTTCGCCGCAAATTCGCTGCATACCTCGCCCTGACGAAACCTCGACTCTCCTTCCTGATCGTCCTTACCACTACATCTGCATACGGAATGTACCCTATCTCGTCATTGCTCGCCCTCGACCCAGCCATGACCGAACTCCCAACTCTCTCGACCTCAACCTTGACCTTGATCTACTTGACCGTAGGAACATTCCTCTCGTGTTGCAGTGCCAACACTTTGAACATGATGGCCGAGCCGAAGTATGATGCACTCATGTCTCGGACACGGAATCGCCCACTTGTCCGCGGGCTGGTCTCGCGCCGTGGTGCTATGCTCTTTGCTATTGGTACCGCAGTTGTCGGTCTTGGACTTCTGTACGTCGGAACCAACCCCACAACAACAGCGTTGTCTGCGGCAAATATCTTCTTGTATGCATTCGTGTACACGCCGTTGAAGCGTATTCATGTTATCAACACATGGGTCGGAGCAGTGGTCGGTGGCATCCCGCCGCTGATGGGCTGGATTGCCGCGCAAAACCAAGTAGCTACAACAGGGCATGACTCATGGCGAGACATGCTGTTTAGTGAAGAAAGCATCGGTGGATGGTTGCTCGGTGGTATCTTGTTTGCCTGGCAGTTCCCCCACTTCAATGCCCTCTCACACCTCATTCGGGACGAGTACAAGGGCGCGGGCTACAGGATGCTTGCCTGGGTAAACCCGGCTATGAATACTCGTGTTGCATTGCGGTATTCTGTGCTGATGTTCCCTATCTCCATCGGTCTATGGTGGGTCGGTGTGGTTGGCCACGGCTTCTTGGTTGGAAGCACCGTAGCTAATGGTTGGCTGGTCCGTGAAGCCTACCACTTCTGGAAACATCAAGGTGCACAGGGCACTGCCCGTGGTCTCTTCTGGGCTAGTATTTGGCAGTTGCCTATTCTACTTGTTGGTGGATTAGTCACAAAGAAGGGCCTTTGGGATGGTGTCTGGCGCAACATCTTTGGGCAGCCAGAGGAGGAAGATGAGGAATATTTGTATTACGAAGATGAGGAGGAAGCTTTTGGAACTGACTCTAAGTCACAAGATTCTTCCGTCCCATCATCGAACAGGAGCACCGCTCTGCCTACTGCATGAGACTTCATAACCAGTTTTCAAGTATAGATTGTTGGAAAATTGGTATAGACATGCCTTTCCACAGGTTCCTTTTGTTTCCTTTCTGAATTGTCTGGTTCAGCTTTATACAGCGGTCGGGAGTGGCGTTTTTTTGTTTCCATTTTCTTCTTGTATAACATGTCCATATGGAGCCAATTGAATTACCTCCAATCTCATAAAGATTATAAACCCCTTGCCTACAGACTGCAATGTAGATGTACAATCGCCGTTGAAAAAGTGGAGACGTGAGTTCGAAGTGATCAGCAACTAGCTATGACTAAATCAGAAATGGGCGTTTTCAATTGGTAGTCAGACCATACTACTTGCCTTGAAGAAAGACATTGGTAACTTGGACGACAAGATTGCAGAACTTGGAATTTCCACACAATTCAATATATTGATAGGAGATAGTGACCGGGTATCTAAATATATGGTACACGTATAGTACAAAGCTGCCAGCAAATGTAAAGGACAAATGCAACCAAATGCTCAGTATATCAAACACCTCGCATCTACTTCCGCAACTGCAAGTGATATGTCTCCAACGCTTGAGCCGTCATAGGACTAGGCGCCCGAACCATAGCATCATCACCACCCTTACCAGTCTTAGGAAAAGCAATCACATCCCGCACAGACTCCTTACCCAGCATGACAGCAACCAGGCGATCGAATCCCAGCGCCAAACCAGCATGGGGCGGACAGCCCGCGCGCAGAGCATCAAGCAGATGCGAGAAGTCCCCGAGACGCTCGGCTGGCATCTGCAGAATATCACGGAAGATGAACTCCTGCACAGCAGCGTCGTGGATACGTCGACTACCGCCACCAAGCTCGACGCCGTTGACGACGAGATCGTAGTGGTCTGCGACCGCTTTGGAGGGGTCTGTCAGGAGGAGATCCACGTCGGCAGCGGTCTTGGGTGCGGTGAAAGGGTGGTGGGTGGATGAAAGGCCGGCTGCACCACCTTGGCCAGGCTCTGTGTCGGATGAAGGGGAGAAGAGAGGGAAATCTACGACCCACATGAAGTCGAAGCCGGTAGGAGCGGGCTTGAAGCCTGATGAGACAGCGAAGGCATGGAGAGCGCGTCGGAGGTCACCGATTGGTGTAGAGCCGCCAGAGAAGGGGGCGCGAGGACGGGCTTGCAGGATAATTAGGTCGCCGTGGTCCGGATCCAGAAGTTCTTCGACTTGCTCGGCGGCTTCGAAGCCGAAAGGCTGTAGGCCGCAGAGTGGCTGCTTGCCATTATATACGAAGACACCTGGCCCACCGTCGGGGTTGTTGTTAAATGGAGCACCTGCTGGGGAGTCGAGGAACTGGCTGATAAACTGGTGTGTTTCGGCTGGGTTGTTTTCGTTGCCCTCGAGCTTGAAGGCCTCGACAATTGGGTCATTCAAGTCCGAAATCTTGCCAACAAGGTCAACGGGTAGCAAGTGGTCAATTTTAATAATTTCCATGCCGTATCTGGTGTCTGGCTTGTCAGATCCATAGCGGGCCATGACCTCTTGGTATGAAACTCTGCGGAAAGGGCCCTCCGGGGCAGGGTCTGTCATCAGAGTGGACCAGAGGCGTCGAATAACTCCTTCAACTGTACGCATCACATCTTCGCCCTTCGCGAATGACATCTCGAGATCTAGCTATATCAAAAATCAATAAAAATTCCACAGTCGGTCCTGGCTGTCAAACATACCTGGGTGAATTCAGGCTGACGATCCGCGCGAAGATCCTCATCCCGGAAACAGCGCGCGAACTGGAAGTATCGGGGCAATCCGCTAGCCATCAGAATCTGCTTATACTGCTGCGGGCTTTGAGGCAAGGCATAAGCCAATCCAGCCCGGCGAGTGGGAACCAAGAATTCGCGGGCACCCTCTGGCGTGGACTTAAACAGCAACGGAGTCTCAATCTCTGTGAATGGCGGCTGGGTCTGCTCCAACTCCTGCTTGCAGATATTATGGGCCTGAGCGCGGAACCTCAGCGCATCACGTAACTGTGCATCCGAACGGAGCTGAAGGTACCGGTGCTCGGGCGAAAATACTGTCTCCGGCGTCATGATAATCTCTTTGGGGAAATCATTTAGAGAATGAATCTCTTCCAATGCAAGCTCCCAGGTATCCTCAGCAGGTTTATCTCCCTCAGTAGGCTTTGCCTTCTTCTTTTGGACTGTCCCGCGCACTGCGACGGGGCTGTGAACGTTGAGCGATTTGAGCTGTTCGAAGGCCTCGTTCTTGGCAAATGCAACAACCTGCAAGCTGTGTTTCATTGTCGGATCCGTCAGACGGACAAAGGAGAGCTTCTTTGAAAGATCTGATCTATGGCCTAGGTATCCATGCAGGACGACTTCGGTGTTGGGCTCGGCCTGCGAGAAGAACGATTCGAAGTCATGGGTAGCAGGAGGAAATTCAACTACGAAGTAAAGCATTATATTAGCAATTGATCGGCTTTAAATAATGACATGCATTTATAACCAACCCGCTTTCTTATAGGCCTCCAAGAAGCTAGGAAGCTCCGACTGTTGCTCTCGGAGACAAGTCGGACGGTGGAAACGCCGCGACGCCGCAAGGGATCGTACACATGGTATTGGCCGAGAGCCCCGAATCAAAGAGGAAATCGTAAAGCTCGAGCGAAGCCGCAATGGCAGGACGCCCGCACTCAACATGATGTATGAACAATATGCGTAAACTGTCGATGATTGTCTGACGATTAAACGGCAGAAAAAGAACCGCGGAACCCGCCCGCCCAAAGCAGACTAGCGCGGGTGGTTTTCATATAATTGCGGGTCAACACCGCTTTTTTTTTTCCTTCTTTCTTCATCCTTCCAAGTTTTATACTCGTGAGTCTACCTGCTTTCCAATCTTGATTGAATTTTTGAAACTGACCCTTTATACAGAATGATGAAAGCCTAGTGTGTTCTATATGATATATCTCAACTCTCTGAGGCTTGTGGCTCTCCTTCTCTTTTGAGGGCCTAAGGGCTGCAAGACTCGGGAGAAGGGAGAGTGAAATCTGCGTTCGGCATACCACCTTGTTAAACCAACGGACGCGATGAAGGCATCTCTGATCCTTATCAACTTGAAGGTGTAATTCTATTGGCAAGACGCCGTAGATAGGATACGATGTGTGCAAAGAGGAGACAAATGGGTCGTGAAAAGGCTGTTTCTTGGGTGGAAGGTTACTTTCATGCTACGGCAGGTTGAGAACTGGAAATCCAAGGGCGCTTTTATGACAATGTGCTCGTTCTCTTGACCTCTTGCATACGAATAATACATAGTCACAATGAAAGAAATATAATAATAAATTATTCACACTTCGAAAGCCATTCTATATCACATGTAACAACCTTGGAACCTGAAATAAAAACACAAGGAAAGCGTCGCTTCTTTCTCTAGCCAAAAATCATCTTTTCTAGAACGGCCTTCTCGCCGCTGTTCTCCACCAGACTCTTGAACACTCCGTTCTCAATGCCCATCAATTCCTGGGGTGAAGCAAACTCGACTGCTTTGCCAGCATCCAGCACTAGAATCCGATCAAAGTCTGCAATGGTGCTCAAACGATGCGCAATGACCAGCAGGGTAGTCGCATTGCGGCCAAATTCAGCTCGAATAGATTGCTGAATCAGTGCATCGGTCTCCATGTCCACCGCCGAGGTAGCCTCATCTAGGACCATGATCTTGGGGCGAGCGACAATGGCACGGGCGAGACAGAGGAGCTGCCGCTGACCCTGTGAGAGATTGAGACCGCCCTCCGAGATAGGTGCTGACAATGACGAGAAGACATTCGAATTGTTTGCTTGGACCGTGACAGTAGCGGTGTCCGGCGTAGAGCTGCCTGATGCATTCTGGGAGGTAAGAGTCGCCTCATTATCCGACGAAGAAACCAGGTGAACACGAGCTAGGGCATCGTTCAGTTCAGTGTCACTGTACTCATCGAAGGGATCCAGATTGGTTCGCACTGTGCCAGAGAAGAGGACAGGATCTTGGGGAATGATAGCAAGTCGGCTGCGGAGATCGTGCAGCTTGATCTTGGAAACATCCAGACCATCGATGGAGATCATGCCCCGGCGGGCCTCGAGGAAGCGGAAGAGCGCCAAGGTGAGAGATGATTTACCGGCACCTGTACGACCAACCACACCCACTCGCTGGTTCTTTTCGACGGTGAAACTGAGCCCGTTGAGTACAGGTGGAAGATCAGGTGCATAGCCCACAACTAGGTCATCAACCTCCAGGCGTCCCTCGGTAGGCCAAGCAGCAGGTGCATCCACACCACCTTGATTCTCAAGCTCGATATTGGAGTACTCAATCACTCGTTCAGTAGCGTTCATGTTAAGCTCAATGTTGGAGTATTGTCGCAGCGCAAATGCAATTGCCGTATTGCATTGCAAGGCAAAACTCAAAGCAAAACCTGCCATGGAGGCCGACATGCCAGGAAGAGAGATTACCAGTGCTGCAGTGAGAGTCGAAAAGACCGCACCAACAACGTTCATGCGAATTCCCAGCCAGCGGTTGAACAGCCATACCGTCCACCAAGACTGAGCATGGGCATTGATCTTGCTGTACATGATATCCATGAAAGCGCCACTCTTGCTGAAGGCGCGAATGGTAACTAATCCAGCCAAGCTAGATCCAAACTGCTCCAAGACGGGACTCTTCGCGGTACTTTCTAGGCGCTTGGCTTCACGAGCACCAGTGAGGAAGGTCAAAGACAGCTTGAGGCAGATCAGAAGAAGACCAGCCGCAAGTATAAGAACAAGCGGAGAGACAAGGATGCCTGCAAGGATAATGCCAAATACTTCCAATGTCTCTGCCAATAGGAAACCCATTTCGTAGCCCAATCGCGAATCGATAACGTGGAAGTCTCCCGTGAATCTGTTAAGGATTCGGCCCAACGGGACGGTATCCAGCCAGCGCAGCGGAGCACGCAACACAGCAAAAACCAGAGAGTCAAACAGGTTTCTCGAGGCGCGAATGCTTGCGGATAGGATAAAAAAGTATCGAAAAGTTCCGATCAAACATGCCACAACGGAGATCCCCATGTAGATACCGAGGTACATGCCGAGTTGGCCATCACTCTGTCTTGTAGTAGCCATATTAGGCTGCATCATAGAGTATTGAAGCATTGCTTGGTTTGTCTCGGGATTGGCATGCGTGTTGGCGGATGAGCCAGTCCAGACGCTGATCCACCATGACTATAGTCCGATAGTTAGCAATTTTCAACTGCAGTAGGTGCATTTTGGATCTTCAAACTTACACGTCCAACCATCAATATGGCATAGGCAACGTAGATGGAGACTGTCAAAACCCAGGCAAGAGGACGGCCACCCATGCCGAAATAAGTTTTGTACACAGCGAGTCGAACGGACCCCTTTTCTTTTGTCTCGTCTTTGATGAATTTTTTGGGAGTATCTTTAGTTGGTGCAGTGGAGTTTCCATTGGTTGCGTCGCTTTGGCGTTGGTGTGGCGTGTTCGAGATGACCTTTTGAAGTGTCCCTCCATCAACATCATTTGCGTCTTTTTGATCGTCAGGAATTTTTTTGTCCAGTTCTTCTGCAGCTTGCTCCTCGCGAAGAATGTCATCCAGGTGGTTGGATTTCCGAAGGTCATCAATTGTGCCAGCGTATTTCACACGGCCATTCTCCAAGAGCACAGAATAATCTGTCAGGGGAAGACAAAGGGCAACGTGATGAGTAACCAGAACACGTGTGCGACCTCGACCAAGTTCGCCTGTCAGGGCGTGTTCGTAGACATGTCGACCAGTGTGTGCATCCAGAGCACTGAAAATGTCATCCATGATGAGAATGCCAGCCCTAGAGTACAACGCACGGGCGAACGACACACGCCAGCGTTGACCACCACTGAGATTGACACCATTCGCACCAATATCAGTCAGTTCACCATCAGGGAGCATCTCCAAATCTTTTTCCAGAGCACATGCAAATAGCACTTTTCGGTAACGTGACTCATTATACGGTAATCCAAATAGAATGTTCTCTTTGATAGTTGCATTTTCAATCCAAGGGATCTGGGCAACATACGCAATCGCATCGTCGATGATCCAGTTTGCACTTGTAGCCAAGTGATCGAAGCGATCTTTTAGGGCGGGTGGAACAGGCACTGTCACATTACCTTCCAAAACATCACATTCTCCCAGGATGGAAGCCAGAAGGAGACTCTTTCCAGATCCAGTACGACCAGATATCACACTAAGACCCTTTTTGGGCAAGTTGAAATTCAGATCACGCAGGAGGAATCGCTCCTCATCTTCTTCTTTCTCTCCAGGGTGATGTTCTGCGGGCCATGCCACCGAGGCATCTTCAAAGGAGATACTTTCTCCAGGGACAGTGTTGACGACTTTCTCCGAGGCGGTCATGTACTCGTCAATACGGTCC
Source organism: Penicillium longicatenatum (assembly GCF_028827895.1). Classification (NCBI taxonomy): domain Eukaryota; kingdom Fungi; phylum Ascomycota; class Eurotiomycetes; order Eurotiales; family Aspergillaceae; genus Penicillium; species Penicillium longicatenatum. Next base: position 3,505,686 of record NW_026643124.1, read on the forward strand.
GCACTGACAATAGCTTCTAGGAGGTTGGTGATGATCTCCGGTAAAATGGCGAGTGCCATCTCCAGAGAACCGAAAACAGACATGGCTGTGAAAGCAACCGAGGCAGATAGTTCGCCGTGGATAATGGCGTAGACTGTCAAGGATACGCATGAGAAAGCAATAGGACCAAGAATCCAAATAGCCATGAGGAATACATCATAGTAGAAGGAAATCCACAGTGCCCCCAGCTCGTTCTCTCGGACCAGTCCGATCTTCTTCTGCCATTGTCCCTCCAAGGCAGAGAATTTCACTTGGCGAATACCCTGGAGGACCTCAGTCACAATGGCCATTTTCTGATCCCGAAGTTTCATGAGTTTGTCTTGCGCGCTTGTGTATCGCTTTGTTACAGCAATATTGATCGGCGCAATCAGAATAGCAACCGAGAGGCCCGCCAGAGCGCTTTGCCATCCGAGAACTCGGATCAGGAAAGCGCATCCAATGAGGAGCTTGAAAGTTGCACTTGGAATCAAGTAGAGAAAAGAGGTGACATCGGAAATACGGCGGGCATCCACGGCAGCAAGGTTGACAATACTCTGGCGACTCTTCTTCATGTCTTCCTCCTCATCCTCCTCCTCTTTCTTGTCTTCAGGTAGTAAGGCCTTCGCAGAAGCTTGTGCATCTTCATTTTCCTTGGACTTTTTGGCATCCTTGGCATCCTTTCGGCGCATCGATTTGGCGAACACAAGAGCCGTGAGTTCCGCGTAAATGGGAATCCCGAGCCTGGAACAAACAGACCAGAAGAGCCATGCCTCGATGAATGAGAACAGGGCCATGAAGAATCCTAGCGCGATGACCCAAACCCATGATCGTTGAGGAGACCATCCCTCAGTTCCCCGACCCTCTAGGGAGTCAAGGATATTGAAAAGCGCAACTTGCGGGCCAAATGTAAGGAACGCCATGATCGAAACCATACAAAGCTGGATCACGAAAATGCGCCAGTGCGCCATCATAAGCCCCTTCCAAATTTTTTTATTTCCTTTCGCGCGTTCAAAGTTCTCGCGCAAACGGTGTGCACGCTTGTCAGCTGGCATCTTGGGCAAATCGGTCAACTCCAGATTTTTCTTTTTGATAGTGAAGTTAAGCATATCAGAAGCCCACACGAAGGAGTAGAGGCCAGCAGTTGAAACAGTCTGCTCTTGATCTACAGCCTGACCCTCGAAGTAGACATTTGGGCGACGCGGTAGAAGAATACTGAATATAGCGCGCAGCAAAGCACTGCCGATGTTCGCGCCGACGAGGCCAACCCAGATACGGTTCTGGAGAAGAGAAAATTGAGAAACCCATGCTTGTTGGATTTGAAAGGCCGCTACTGCGATAGAGATAATGCTTCCGGCGAAGGCGAATTGACCCAGTCGATATCGGGTGGTTGGACGCGGTTCGGCGAAGAAGGCAATGCCTTGGATTGAGAGCAAGACCTATATGGAAACGCATGTTAAGTATGGTTACTTTTTTCTTTTCTTCTTTTTATTGTTCCGGGTATCAAGCGGGCATGAACGTGATTGGCGCATTGTTGTACTAACCCAAATTGCAAATTGTAGCCAATTAGCCAGCGGATCATTCAGATCGCTGCTTATAGTTGTAAGAATTGACAGAGCCAATGAGGTTGACAGACCAGTTAACGAGAATAGTGCGATGGAGACACGCTGCCATTTATCTGAAAAGGCGCGCAGAGACTCCTCAGTCGCCTCGCCATCTTCATCGCGGTAAGCAGTAATGGCTAGACTAGCTTCATCATATTGGCGCCGGAGAATGCGATCGGCAATGCTCTTAATAGCTTTGACACTATCAAGACCGACCAATCCCAGGGCGACCGAGCCCGTCACAATAGAAGTGTTAGGGAACATACCTCATAGCATGAGGAAGGAAAGCAAAAAAAGAAAGAAAAGAGCGTAAAAAGAGAAGCATAATAATGAAACGCTCTGCTTATCTTCAATCCGACAGAATAGTCATAGCGCAGTCGCCATCCACTAAGGTCGCATCCACGCAATCGAGCGGGGAAGGTCAGTGCTGACAGTTGTGCTCTTCATGAGCCATCCTGAGTCAATCCTCTGTTTTCCCTGTATCCATTCGTGGTCTAGGCATTGCCTCGTAATGCTTGAATGTGGTCCCCTATTCACCTCATGACTCCAGTACATGTCGCCAAGCCCGTGCTCTGAGGATAAAAGAACGGTGTAGGGTATAAGCAACATTATCATTGGCTGATTCAATGACTCACGGCTCCAGCGGCTTGCATGGTACATGATCGGAGCTCCGTGGGAGCGGGCACCTATTCAGGCTTGGGAAAGCCGAGAGTGGGGCGAACTCTAGTATCGCCGATAACAGCCTCGAATGGTGGAAATTGCACTCGAGTTTTGTTTTCCGGTCATTTGAGAGATTGAGCCCCTTCATCGTATTTTTAGCAGTTGAGAGGCTCCATTGTTATTGGACCCACTGGACATTCGCAGTCTCACTGAAAGCCCCGGAGTCTCGATCTCCAGGGCCATGTTCAGGATCATTAGAGAACCCTCAACCAATCACATTGAAAATATATGCCGGTGACCTAGTATCTGTCCATAGATCCGTGTCAAAACCTAAGTCAAGAAATTGACTCGGGGCTCATGGGGTAAATCCGGCAATCTACTAGTGCGGGGACCCCAAAGAAGTGGATGATCACTTACAATGCAGAGCCTTTCACTGCACCCCAGCAGCCATGAAACGTTTTTTCGATGAAGAAAGAGATTTTGTAGGTTGAAAGCGGGATACTGGTCCACATGCGCCCGTGGTCAAAGCAAAGAACCGCAACGGTCTCTGAGTTTGCATAATGTCTTAGCTGATCGACAGTGACCATGCCAAGTCTTCAAAAGTAAACATTCATTGGAATGCATGAGAACTATTCGAAGCTTAAGATGATATATTATTTGAGAGTGACGATTCTTCAAGCTCCGTGGCTATGTCTCGCGCTCCACTGGAGGGTTACGGCCTTTCTAAATCATATAACGCTCCCACGCCAGGTCTCTATGTCACCAATCCGCTGTCCTTCCGGGGTCATATTAGTCTATGTATTCTATGTCTACAGCCCATATGCTCCAAGATTATATTCAAACACCACAAAGACTCTCTATGACTATTTTAATATTCCATGCTCATTAGCAATGCAGATGGCTTGATTCCATCCTCCTTGTCATCCCAAGGTCCATGGTTCTCTTAGAACTCTGGAAGACTGGATGTTTCATTCTTTACAAGTTTTATCTAGCTTTGAGTCTTTGATCTTTGTCTCCTGTTCTGGACGTTCTTTCTAGTCTATTTAGCATGACTTGAGTCGACTGAGGTTCTCAGTTATAAAATGCTCTCGAGGATGTCTAATGGTATCAATCACAAAAACACTGGCTCACACCATCGTAACAACTTTGGACAAGAATCATAATCCAACCTGAAAGTTTGAACCCTATTCTTCTCATTTTGGTCAAAATGGCAGAGGGTGCTGTTTTGAAGTATGGCGAGCGCCAAGTTCGGGGAATCTTCCGAATGAATTGGATGCTCAAACCGGTGACTGCTCTTCTGTGCAAGATTGAACAGTCCACACTTGTGATAAACGATCTCCCGTGGTATGAGTCGGGAAAAGACGACCTCTCTAACGGTACCATGAACACGATGGAGCTATTTGGTATCCCATTCAGGGATGACTACCATGCTTTGATAGCATGGTCATCCAATTCTACCCCAAATTTTGCAGATCAAAGTTTTTTCCAAGGGATCTTTTCAGATGGCCTTATAGTCATCGAGAAGATGTTCAGAGAGAAGGCTGGGGCTCATATATCCGACGTAGCTTTGGCAATGTACCGGCATAGCTATGACATAGATAATTTGAAACAGATTGTTATCTGTGACATCGTCAATGTTGACACCGTTGAGTTCTTCCAGGAGGATCTGTACATAGGAAAAAACAATCTTGATTACAGTGGAAATGCAGGTGTTCAGAATTGGCCACACCCCACGCCAGAATACTTAGCTCTACTAGCAACTGAAATCTGCTCGGTGGGGGTGAATATAGTCCTTGGGGCGTGGCCTCGTGGCACTCACTATATTGCCAACATCCAGACCTCTGTGGGAGGCCGGCCCGGGGACTCGAAGATCAACATCCTGATGGAGGTTGCCAAAATACCCACAGACCTGACCAAGATGCCTCAGTTGGCTAAGGAGACCAAAGCTGCCCTGCTCGAAGCTATGGACATGGACCCTCATGTCTTGGACTCTGGGTCGAGCAAGGGTACAGAATCGGGCCAGACTTCAGTGTCGGGCAAGAATTCGGAGTCGAGTAAGGGCAAAGCATCTAAGAAACGCAAGTCAGAAGAATCAGAGGAATTGGAAGGATCGGAGACATCAGCAAAAAAGAAGAAGACAGAAGTGTCCAAGAAACGTAAGGCAGAAGGATCGGAGGTAGAGGTAGGGGGTGGAGCCAAAAAGAAGAAGGCAGGTGAGCCTCGGAAATCAGGAAGAATCGCCAAGAAGGAAGTAGAGAAGGCAGAAAATGAGGCAGGATATGATTCACAAATGGAGGTGGATGAGGGAGACGAAATGGATGTGGATGAAGAGCAGACGCCGGCGAAGCCAGCCAAAAAGAAGACGCCAAGAAGAGCTCCAGTGCCGAAAAGAGGTCGCGGTAGGTAAAGGCAAACAGAGAGGGAGCGGAGAGCATGGAAGCCGGGAAATGGCCAACGTGAGTCTGATAGACCACACTGCGAGCCATTGCAAAACGGCTTCTTCTTTATATACGTCTATGATTTCAATGTTCAAGTTGTTTCAGTTATGTCCAGATTTCTAGCTAAATTTATCTTACTTCGCGAAGTCTTTTCTCTATGAACCTAGTACTTCTAATTCAGAACAGGTCGCCATCCTCGCCTGGGCACAAATCCTTCCACCTTCTCATCATCGAGGACATCTTTCCCCAAACGGCCCGTCACGATACTCCTCTCGACTTCCGGACCACGCACATAAAACGAGTCGAAACCGCGCATTGTGTTCACCTTGTCGAGACTTCGAATCCATAATCTCTTCTTCGATGCCGACAATGGTGTCCCGATCGCGTTGGATTGGTTGCTTGGCTCGAAACCAGAACTGGCTCGGTCCAAGCTGAGATACCAACGACGTTGGTGAATCGAACCGATTGTATTTGTGGAGCCAGGGTATGCATTGTTCAACTGAATTTGAAAATCGATATCATTATCAGAATGGGTTGCTTCTGCATTTTCGGGTTCTGGTGGTTCTGCAGCTGACTCTTGCGCCGACGCTGATGAAGGCTCAATATCAGAATCAGACGTGGAAGGTGCTCTTGGTGCCGTGCGTATGGAGTTGACAGGTTTCCTACGACGCTTCGGCCCATTTCGAATTGGCCTTGCATAATCGGTAGTTTTATCCATTCGCAACATGATAGTGTAGTCCTTCGGCAAGCGGGTTCCATGGAGTCGAAGCCGGATTTTGCGCTATTTATAATTAGCAAATCATGACCAAGTAAGAAACAACTGATACAAACATTTTTAAACGCTTCATGAAGCTTGGTACTATCCGAAGCAAAGTCTTGCGACGACTTCGCATCATCAGACTCTTCGGATCTCGAATCATCCGTCTCGGGCAGGGATTTATCTGCATAATATGGCAGGACTTCGTACTCTCCTGTATCCCAGATAATCATACTTCCAGTCTTTACGGATGCAGTTTCGATGAGATGGTTCTGGGCTATGTATCAGTCCACGCAACAAGTTCATCCACAGCAGGTGATGACGTACCCACAAACAGTGAATTCGAGTCTCCGTTGCATTTCGGTTTAGCCGTTGGCTATTCGGATCGCCAGGTAGCCCATACATGATTGACCAGCTCACGGAGCTTGTTTTTGAAATTTGCAGTCGCAGATCGTAGTGGGGACCAGCGACGGGGTGGTCGTGCTGGTGTATCACAAAGTGGCGTCCTTCTGGATGCTCATTGCGTTGGTACAGATCGACCCATTCTGCGATAGGAAGATGAGGCATTGATTGAGATGTCAAAGTGGGTCGCATAAATTGATGCAGCTTTGTAGAGAATATGCCAAGATGGTCCTCGACTTCGATCTCACCTGCCTCGATGGCAGCAAGGTTGTGCTCATAATTAGGCGAAGGCTTTCCAGAAGCTTCGACGGCTTGAAACTGAGCTTTGCGTTTTCTTTGCGGGGGAGAAACTGGAGCTCTAAGACTGTATAGGGAAGGCGCTGGTTGCGGACTTGACTGTCGTTGTGCCAGAGTATCGGTATCGACGTCTGAACTCGCCGCGCGTTTCATATTTGAAGATCTGTAAACGAGCCTAACGGACCTCGACTAGACAAGATACTGCACATTAATTCTTCGACCAAATCGCTACGTAATACATACCATGTTTAATGAATGAGAAAGCGAATGTGCATGTGTACAAGACAGGGATCGTTGATTGATTGACATTCCGAGGATTGAGTGCATAGATTAGTCATCTACAGTAGTTTGCAACTGGATTTTTTGATGGCAATTATCCAAGTTTCTTTTGAAATGCATGGTATCAAAACAAATTAAAGAAAAATTGCTCATGGGCTAACGATAATGGGTATCGATAAAACAAAATTCCGTTGGTGGCGATCATTCGGATGGTTGCCTCTCATGCTTCCGCGGGCTCCTAATGGCTATGGAGGCTCCCCTGCACACTCTGGGGGTTATGGAAAATATCCTTTGGATCAACCTTGGCCTTGATCTTCTGAAGCCTCTCAAGGTTCGATCCCCAGTAAGCCTTTTGTGGATCTTTCATGTATGGATCGACATATCCGGGATATGCCCCGTATGCTCCAGGTCGAGAAGAAGTGATCACATCGTTTAATCCATTAAGAAACATCTTGGTGGTAGAACTGACAGGACCAACCAAGCTGACTGCATAGGATTGCATCCACATGAAAGCTTCTCGATGGGCATAAGCAGTGGCATTTGCGGCGTGGTCATTCACAGCACCACCCTCCAAGTCGAAAATAACAAACCATGCGACAGTGTCCTTTTTCGCACTGGCAATATACTTAAACATAGCATCAACTCCCTCATCTGTTATGCGATTTTCAGGCGTGAAGGGCAGCGATTTGGCGTAAAACGCCGCTGGGGTGCCACCCATGGCTGCGATGATGAGGTCCTCAGCCTTGCTGGTAAGCATGCCAAGCCAGTCCGTCAAGTACAAGATGGAGCCACGATTTCTGATTGGAAAATGCTCTTCCAGTCCGAAGGCATTGAATTCCTCTTTGGACCCGAAAAATGTGCCAGATAGCAAGGCGCCACCTTGAAAAAGCACAAGTTCACTGGAAAATTTCCGAGAGAGGTTTTTGGTTGCAATGAGATGTTGCCAATCTTTAAAGAGCTGCGCTCTCTCAGCAAAATCACCAAAATTGATTTCGTATGTGTATTGAACGGCTTCCGATGGTGCTTCATGGGTGTGAAGCTTGAACTCCGTGACAATTCCGAAACTTGCTGCCGCACCTTTTATGGCAAAGAAGATATCTTGATTCTGCGTCTTGGAAGCTCTCACCACGCTGGCATTTGCGAGAACAACCTCAACCTCCTCGACGTGATCAAGAGCCGTACCCCATTCGCGAGACATCTGGCCTAGGCCGCCAATGGTGAAATGACCACCCATGCCGACCTGAGGACAGCTTCCATGAGCGACGGCCCTTCTACCTGCATGATAGAGACGGTTGTGAAGATCTCCAAGCAGTGTACCGGAGCCAACGGTCGCAATGTGAGTCTCTTGGTCAACGGAGAAATGCTGAATGTTTTTCAGATGAACAACTACTGCACCATCATTCCCTCCAAGGCCTGCAACACAATTGCGAGTCAGTCTTGTCATTAAATTCACTAGATAAGACGCACCATAGTTGGCGTAGCTGTGGCCTCCACTGACAGCCTGAACCTTGATGTCGTGATTTGCTGCACACTTGACAATTTCAGCGACTTGCTCCGTAGTTTGCGGATAAGTGATGGCGGTAGGGACCACGGGATAATCCAAATTGTAGGGATGAATTTTTGAGGCAAACATAAAGTCGCCTTGGAAAGCGAGCAAATTGGAATTGTTCCCCACGGCCGAGAGCAAGCAGTCGTGAACGACTGAGCTATGGGGAACACCCATACTGTAGAGTGGAGCAAGCTGTGGATGACGAGATGAATGTGCAGGTTCACATTAGTGGAGATGTAAGGAATGGAATAAAAGAAAGGATGCAATATAAAGATACTTTGGGTTTGAAACGTTGCAAGGGATTGGTTGGGAGAGGAAAGAATGCAGGTCCCAGCAGTCCACAGGAATGAGCGATTTTTGGGAAAGCACCTTCCATTGCTATAAGTGCATTGGATCGCTCAGTTCCATTTTTGTTGTACGATTTCTGATACACCGCAATACAAAGCAGTCAATCTTCCATCCTCCGAGCAATGCGCCCTTGAACTGATTGTGTACTCTACGCAAACCAGCCAAACAATGAATCGCAAAACCCTTCTCAGTACTCAACTCGAGAAATACCCACTCTTGAGAAGCTATCTCAGGGATCTGGTTATGTGTCTCAAAAGACGTGTTTGCGCACTCTAATCTCGTATCAGTGTGGATATTGCCCGGGGGCTACTCAAGGGGGAAGGTTCGATGGTCTGGCTCTGCTGTTATGTCACATCCAAAGCCGCCAAAAGAATACATCTGATGACGAAAATGGCCTTGCCGTTGTCCTGACTTAAAATAGCATTCACACATTCTCTCCTGGTGACGCTGGCCATGCTCAGTCACAGCATCCATCGTTATCGGGTCTTCCCAAAATCAAGGACAGGCCTAGCTACGAGGCATACATAACGCGTGTGTTCAATATGGGAGACGCCTAGATCTTCCTCGGCACGGCCCTGATCTTGCATGCCCCGAGCTGCAAGGTCTGTCACAATCGCGCCGCAATCGGGCGCTCTTTTCATTCTGTCAGGCAACAGGTAAAACCGCCAATTCGGCTCCAACTCAACCTCCGCATCAGTGAGCGGCTGTAGAAGCACCGTTCGATCATTGTTCAAGACGCACGTAAAATGCAGCCAGTCGCAAGATTCACGAGTTGGTGGACCTAAAGTCTGGGGTAGTATAGGGTTTTGGTGTGGAGATGAGGGGCATGAAGGGTGACAGGAGTATGTTACCATTGAAGTTCCTTGGAGGGGACGCCATCAAGGCCGGACGGCATTGTCTGCTGGTTTCAAGTAAAAGAATTCCAGCCCTATCAGAGTGATGTGGATTACTAGTCCGAGGCACAAGGCAGGCGCGCTTTTTCTCGATAAAATGAGTTCGGCAAAGAGGGATCAAATCAGAGAAAGGATCATCGGTGATTCGCACATTGTCCACCCCCATTCCCTCAAGATCTCGTGTTCAGAGACCTAGCACTATCAATCTATACTCCACCGAGCCCACTCCATGGCTTCTCTAGTATTCACCAATTAGGTGAATTGAGTAAACAACAAACAATCGAATCCTGTCTTGATGCAAATCTCTTACGTGGGAATTGTTCAGGCTTAACATACCGTGTGAGGGGCGAGTCTCCAATCTCAGGAAAGCGCGACAGGCCTTCGATAGTGCGCCGATCACCTTAGCGTACTCCACTTGGCGTAAGAACAACGCTCGGTTATTGGCCACACCTTTTCGGGGTTCAGGAACAGAAAAGCAATCATACAAGAGGGCCGGATCGGTCCGGTCGGCATCTCCTCTGACAGCAGTACTACTGATGGATGATGTCGTACAGAGACTGAGTGTCTCAGCCAGGTATTGTCTGTGAATGCCAAGAGTACCATGATTGGAGCCGGAAGATGAGCTGAGCTGCGGTGAGAAGCCTCCAGTCCCGCTTTTCGGTCACGGCTCAGCTTGAGTGGACATTCTCCATAAGAATGATACCAAATCTGACCAAATACGATATCTGATCGACAAAATCTCCAAATGCCCCATCCGAATATCTTCTGGTTGGTCTAAAGGGGTCTTGGCGGGTATCCAGCTATAATACACCGATTCACTAGCTTCAATCAGCACAAGATCTGAACCCTTAGCCAGGCCAAAAGATAATTTACTTAAGTAACTGGCTGAATCCCCCCGGATCGTCGTGGTACACTTACTACGCTTCAATTTCTCTACCAACATGAAGTTTACCACAGCCCTTGCGGTGCTCAGCACCCTGGCCGCACCTATCACTGCACTGCCTCATGTAAAAGGGGCCTCTGGTGATGTATGATTACTTCCTACCTTCTCTACTTCCATTCAGCGAGGATCTAACGAGATTTGTACACAGTACAAAATTCCCGAGCGCTGCTACCCAGACCCTTGCAAAGGAATCACCTCAACAAACACTACTTACGTTTGTGGAGACTACCGCCTTGGACCCGTCACAACGCCAAAGAAATTCCCTCTCCATAACGAGCTACGAACCTACGAGCGATTCGGCAACTTATGCCCAGTGCAATTCTTGGAAAAATGGGCTGGGTCCACAAACTCATCCGATTCATATGAATATCCTCCCAAGAATGGCTTTGTTGTCACCCATGCCGGTGCTGCCATCCTAGGCAACACCACTCTTCCTGTTGGACAGAAGCTCGATCGCTTTGGCTCCGAGTACGGATCTTTCTTGGCTCCTTTGGGCGCGCCCTACATAGAGCGTTCACTGCCTCCTAGCAACCTTAACACATTTGATGGTGATTACCCGTACAACTACTATGTGTACCAGGTGACGAAGAGTTTTGAGGTGGGACTGGGACCTATTGCTCCGTGGTTTGAGCAGCCGGGGATGGGTACGCAGTTACTGTCGTACAAGAGTGTTAAGGAGTTGTTGGCTGGTGGTTATCTGCGCAGATTGTCGCCCGAGGAGTATGATGACAAGTCTGAATATTCTAATAATTACACAACAGGACCTTCTGCATCGGCATAAATAGGCTTGGTAATATTGAGCAACTGGCAGAGAGATAGACTCTTGGGGCAATAATTCTTTTCTCAAATAGGTACGCTGGGAATTAGGTGAATGTATTTGATTGGTGGCTAGCGAATGATAGAAAAAGACAGTAAATATTGGACTGCGTGTTTCCAGCAATTCAGCAATTAATTAATACTGTTGCTCAAATAGCACACTCGATCAATAAGAGATGGTATCCTTGATTAATAGATGTGCAAATGAAGGTTGTAAATTTATCTATACTAAGTTGAAGACCATCTCAAGGGTGGACCACATATAATGCTGGTTCACGTCCGCATTCTTTTCATTTTCTAGAAGTACGGTGACGCGATTGGGGCGCGGTCCAGACGATCAAGGCGCCACAACCGCTTGCGGGCGATGAGAAAGCTGTGAATGGCCAATTGCTCGGAATTAAGTAGCTGGAGCCGCAAGTAGTGCCAGCAGCAGTTAGTAGCAATTACTGATTAGATCAATCAAACTAGGGGCAGAGCAAATGGGCGGGCCAATCAGGAATGCGGGCGGAGACTTGTCGGAAGTTAAATAGAGATGGCCAATGCAGGAAATAGAGTAGTTCTCGGAATTAATAAAAGAACCTTCCGAGGTCCATGCGAACCTGTCTCACATCATGCAAGGGATACCTGTCTTACCTTCAGCTTGATTGAGCCTTGCAGGTGCGGAGTTTTCATGCCAAGATTCTGAAGAGAGGAACTCAGAAAGAGCAAACATTGGCATTGGCATTACCAGTCCGAAGTCAAATGTATTTATAGTGGATAGCGCTACTTCAACATCCCTGACACCGCAGAGTAGATACTAAGTAATGATCCATTTCTAGGCCTTGATTTTCAGGCTGAACGTCGATCATGTCCGTGCGTTGCTACAGGATCACGAAGGCTGGGCGCTTTACGAAGTACGTAAGTATTCGGCGAGCAAGCCCAGGGTGCTCCCGGAGCCCCGAGTAGTCATTCATTGAACGCTGTCTGCGCCTCATAAAGCGGCAGCACACCAATCGAGAAATTCGCTACCTTAGCCTCACATCCGGTATGAGCAATGGCCATATACGCCAGAGCAGGATATTTGGAATATTGGGATCGACAGCTGCATTGTAGATGATTGCATACTTCTCGTGGATGACCAAGCCCGGATTGAAATAGATCTACCTTTGCCTTCGGGCATTAAACAATATCCAAGGATACCTGTGCAAGACCCCTGTCTCCACGCGCTCCTGTGTAACCAGGGATAAAACAAGCCTCGAACCTTCAATCCCGTCATTGGAATCTGGCCTAGGATTAGCCGAATACCTCGAATTCAATCCAAGGTTCCAATCCCCTTTTCTTCAGATCCACATCGGGGATGCGGGTTCCTGATCGGGGACCACATGATGGTCCCCGGATCGGGCAATTCCATCGATGTCGCCAGAATAATGAGGCAAGCAATCGTTTTCAGCTTTTACTCCTATTGTATATCCTGCCATACACTCTGGTCAAACTGTTGACAGTCTATCGTTTTTCGTTGCCCAATTGGGGATATTGACGACATCCCATATCCATGACATCAACCTCCCAACTTCCCGTCAAAGTCTATTCTCAACCCACTACTCTCCTCCGACACGCATCATGTTCACGCCGATTCATACAACGCTGGGTGCTTTGCTGCTCTACCAGGGCTCTTCGGGGCTGCTCTTTCACAATGGTGCTGTCTTTGGTATCTCGTCTCTAGTCTCGGGGTCTATACTTCACCCGAGCAAGGATAATGTGCCTATTGTAGCGGGTTTGGTGTCCAGTATCGTCCCTGTGTGGATGATGGCTCCCTCGCTCATCCCCAATTACCCTATTGCACCTAATTCCTTGACCTCTGTGGCTGCAACATTCGGCGTAGGTGTTCTGCTGGGCTGGGGAACAAAGGTAACTATTTTTTCTTTGACGAATGGTGATCACGAACACTGACGGTTGTTGCTTTGTTTTTTCAGAATGGCCGCGGCTGTACCTCAGGACATATGCTCTGTGGCTTATCACGCTTGTCTCCTCGTTCGTTGATTGCGACGGCTCTATTTTTCACCACGGCACTGATCACGGCCAATTTCATTGGGGGATCTGGCATCCCATCGTGTGAGATGGGTCCTTGCTATACTCCCATTTACCCATCGGCAGCAGAGCTGGCTTTCATGTCTGGTGCTTTGATCTTATCTAGCATTACAAATTTCTTTGTTGTGCCGAAAGTATTTACACGGTCCGAGGAATCAAGAACATTGTTTTCTTATCTTGCCGGACTGGAGTTTGGGCTAGGACTGTTGATATCTGGGATGGCCGATTCTGCTAAGGTTCTGAGATTTTTTGCCTTTCTCACGGATTTTACTCGCTTTGATCCTTCCTTAGCACTGATCATTGTGTTTGGCATCGGTCCATCGATGGTGACCTATTTGTCTAACAGCCCCGGTCAGACAAGTAACAAAGAAAAATCACAGACAAAGCCTACGCTCGCTGAAAAATGGAGACTTCCCGCAGCCACGGCGGCTGATATTGACTGGCGATTCGTTGCAGGTGCGGTGGCATTTGGAATTGCTTGGGGCCTGAGGGGAGTGTGTCCTGGGCCGGCAATCTTGCGTGCAATTTTCCAGCCTACTTGGGGACTTGCAACGATGGGCGGGTACATGCTTGGAAACATGTTCTAGATGGGCATTGGAAAGATAAGTACGGTGAGATGATGGTGTATAGAATAATTGTTCCAAGGCTGGGGTGTATCTAATAATAACGATGATATGCGTAATGCGTAGGCTGCATGGCCGAAATAAAAATTACAAGTCTCTTCAATCATCAACTGTGTACGAGAATCAGCGTGATTCATGCGAGGCGTGAGATATAAGTCTGGGTTCTGGCGTATAGGGGTATCAAGTGTATAAAAGCAAAACCGAAAGCCCAAGAAGCGGCAAGGAGCGGGGAAGGCTTACAACTCGGTCTTCCTGTTCAGACGGATGGCTTCCTCGTCAAGGTCCTCGTCCCTGCGAGCTTTCACAGTTCCTGAATGACCAAGGAAACCTTCCAATTCCATCCATTCCGCAGTAAAAGCGGTGATAAGTAGGGTCCAGTCCTCCACCGTATTCATATCCAGATGCTCTGCATCATCATCTATAGTATGCCACACGGACGAAAATCCCTTGAATGGCACAAAGTCGATAACATGCAAAATATCTACGCCTCGCGCCAGGAAAGGAATGTGGTCGTCTTGGATACCACCCTGGGAAACGACCTGCTTCGAATTTTTGGATGTATCAATGAACCATGGGTCGGTTGACGAGGACTTAAATTGGCCCAATGACCTCAAGCGTTGTTCCAGATTACCCATATTTTGGTAGGCCCAGTGAGTAGTCTGGTAGAAGGACATGATATTGGGACTCTTGGAACCCAACAAATCCAACAGAACGAAGAGTGAAATAGAGGATAATTTTGTTTTGAATGTGGACATGGCTGGGTTCATTTCTTGTTCCCAGGTTTCTGCCAAAGAGCGGGCACCGTAAAGAGAGTCAGTACTGCTCCATTGCTCGAATGCTTCTTCGCCATCAAGGAAAAGCACCTGGATTCCACCCTCTTCCTCGAATGCAGGGTCCATCCCCTTCTCCCGCATGGCAGCCCATTTCTTCTCCAGCGCGGCGTCGATAGTGCGCATTGCATGCATTATCATCGCGCATGGCGCGGCACTATCAATGGCGCCGATAAAACCCTCTGGTGTCAACTTGCTGTCATAGTGTGCGACTAATGTGAGACGTTCAACGTCTCCGACCGGGGCGCCTGGAGGATCACGGTATGCGATAATGTTGACAAACGGTACCTCTTTACCATGAGATACAGGTGTTTTCGACGTAGAATTGTGAAGCTCGAGCTCCCATTTGGGCACGGTCGTTCGGATGTAGTTGACTAGATGATCGAGGACCGCATCGTGGCCGGGGGTGCCAGGGACCCGGGTCTGAAGGATAGGAGACAAAATAGCACCATTATGAATATCAAATTCTTGACTCGGTCGTGGCAATGCCTTCAATGTCTCATCAGTGAGTCCTTCGTATGCTTGTCCAGGGCGTAGCATAAGAAGTAAGCCGAGGCATAGGAGTACGAAATGGCCACATAGGCTAGAAGTCAAAGACATGACGATGGGACGGCCGGGTTGCTATAAGCTCATGGCTCGTAAAGTGATAATAGTGCACAGCCAGAGTGCTAAGCTGGCCCGGCACTTCAGGGAATAAGGACAATGGAACAGAGGGAGTTGACGACCTTTGGGTCCAAATAGAAGGAATGCCAAGGCGGTCGCGGTCGTTATCGTCGCCCAGCACCGCTTTCCGCTCGGGGAAGAACCTCCAAACTTTCTCAACACCATGCGACATATTCTCCTCCACCCTCAATTGCGCGCGGCGCTTCCTAAAAGAGTCCAACGGGACTTGCGAAGTCAAATATGGGCTCGCTTCAAATCCCAAGTCCCCCGACCCTCCAAGCGCCATGAGCCAGCGACCCCAGAACCCAAAGAACTGAACTCAACATCGGCACGAGTACCAAACCCGAGTCCTTCCAAAACAAACCTTAGAAGAGGTACTTGGTTCCCTTGGCACAGTTCCATAGGTTACATGCTAAAGGAGACTTGCAGGGCCACCGGAACGTATACTGGTTTACTATGGAGGAACTGGCCGAGCCATGTTCCTAGGCATGCTACGGGTATCTACCATTCTTCTGTTTGGTGCTGCATGTTTAATCGTGGCACCATCTTGTTACAACGATGAGAATGAATGGTATATTACACCACTAGGTATGTCATATCTCAATTTTCTCTGTCTTGGCATTCCTGGCTGCATGTGAGAACGAACCTGGCATTAACCAGTATGTACACAGTGATTGCCGGTGGTGCGATGCCCATGCTTTTTGTTGCTTTTACATCAGCACCCTATGTCAACTTTGTTCATCTGGCTCTCCCTGCTTTTGCCCGGAGATCCCGTGAAGCGGCAATTCATTATGCTAAGGATCTACCGCCAACAGCAATCCTATATCTGAACACCATGCGGTTCAACACTATCCCTCGGACAATTCAAGTGCGTGTTGGTGATCTCATACCAGACAAGCATGGATTGCGTCCAGTCGTCTTCCGCAATACAAAGCCGGCTGAGAGGCCCTGGTGGATGGGGAAACATCCGACCCAGTTCTATACCGGCGATCACAGCCAACCTGGACGCCAGTCTTCGGCATTCTATCCTGAAGTTTGGCCAAGTATCTTCCAGCGCATCCAAGGCAAAACACCAGGGCCGAGCAAGCGTTAGGTGATAAAAGATGTCAGATTTTTGGCTATAACTGTATGATATTTACTGGCAGCTGAAGTTAAAATGTATGATACCAGGACTGAAGCCTACATAAAAGAGATTACTCGTTCTTTAATCGTCTGGTCGATCTATATGCCGTCTCATTACCTATTGGTAAAATTTTGGAGCAGAAAATATCACATTCACACTTCACCTTCTTCAGTCACTTTCCTGTCGGTTTCCTTTTCTTTCATTGTGATAGTCGTCCATCTCCTCACGTCCTTCTTAAAATCGGTCTAGTTTTACCTTCCAACCTCTTTACTACAAGAAACTTCTTGATCACAGTTCAACCCTTCCGAACGTGAATCTTTCTCTCTTGGTTTCCTTTGGATTCACAACCATTTCATTACCTCGAACTTTCTCTCCATCAATTCGCTCAAGATGTCAGCTACTTCCAAGACCACGATTCCTGCCAAGAAGCCCACGATCTCCCATGATGACCTTCTTGGAATGTCAGCTTCGGAGATCCGCCTTCTTCTCCTAGCTTCGGTTGTTCAAGACAAAGATGCCAAGGTGAGTAACACTTGATATGAAAATTAGATCTCCCTTGCCCTTGACTTATACTAGACGTTCGATAACCTGACTCATGCTTTCACTAGCCTGATGCCGAACAGATTGCCCTGATATGCGGTCTCACCAAGGGCAGTGTTAAGGTTTTGATTCCCAAAGCCAAGAAGAAGCTCCTGGCCAATATCGAAGACGGCCTTATTCCATCTAAGTCTCCGGCCACGAAGCCTGTCGCCGCCAAACCCGCCAAGCCTGCCAAGGCTACCCCAACTAAGGCTCCTGCTGCCAAACGCCCCCGAAAGCGCAAGGCCGAGCCCGAGCTTGGGAGTGACGATGAATCCGAGTTCGAGGCCCTAGTCCGAGCCGAATCTTCTGAGCCTGAGCAAGGACAGCAGCAGGACGTCCTGGGGTCTATTCCAGATGACTTTTAGACTACAGTCTTTCTTACTCGCATCATTTTGCAGCCAAAAACATCTCACAGTTTATCTAGAGACTTTGTCACGTCCTTTCAAGCCAAGATGGGGGGCTTTATTTTCCGGGCATTCGATTTTCTCATGTGGACTTCATTTTTCGTGTTTGCCCGGTGGCTTTGTTTATGCCTTTTCGTGCTGCATCGGTCACCACTTTTGTAGTTACGGCGTGCTCATGAATCCCCAGTTACTTCATCTTTAGCCTTGCAGAGTTGCGTTCGCATATACGCTAGCATTCGAGAATCTATTTGTGTCTACTTTGACCAATATAGTCGTAGTCAACATTGTAGCCAACGAGCGCAATTGGAAACTTTATGGTCTATTTAGCCTGTAAACAAAGGGTCAATCTTGCCGGTACAAACAGGATAGGTACCTATCACTTCCACCAGACGACCTTCCAATCGTTTGTTTCAAGCTAAGAAAATTACTTAGATAATTTCCACGAATTGGTTCTCTTATTCTTGATCAATTCAGTGAGTAAAAACTGAAATTGCCTAATACTGTAGGCTTCTACACCTTAGCCGTGAGATGTTGATGAGAAGAGACTTACAGGTCGGTTTTCACATAGGAAGAACTTCTTAGGTATGAATACTGGCTTCGAAGGTATTGTAAACCCAATTTAGACATATAATTCAACATTAGAAGATACCATCAATAGATCCCGTACACGCACGCCTTAACCTGAGATATCAGAACAAAACAGACAAGATAATGAAGATAGTCGGATGTTCGAAATGGCAAAACGAAGAAAACAGATCCGATAACAGACTCCCCTCTTGGGCAAGATGTCCACCAATTTACTTTTAAAGAGACTCAATAGCTTTACGCAGAACCTCAAGGCCAAGGTCGGTAACTTCGTCCGCACCCTCAGAAGTCGACTCTCGCAACGCCCAGGCAACATCACTCCACCAACCAAGGCCAACATAACCACCACCCTTGCGGCGTTCCAGACTCTCTTTCAAGCGACTGGTATGCTCCCACTGCTTAGCAGCCTCCTCCGCGCGCTCGATAACCTTGTTCGAGATACCACACATAGATGCACAATGCATACCGAAACTGCCCTCCGCAACGCCCTGTTCAAGCTTGTATAGAAATGTTACGCGGCGCTCAGTATCGTCGACATGGATGGCCATGCGCTTCGGTGCGATCTCGGGATGGTTCTCGAACTCTGCAGCGAGGGAGTGGTAGTGTGTAGCGAAGAAGCCCATTGCACCGATGTGCGTGGCGATGTGGTGGAGCACAGCTTGTGCGACGGCGACACCGTCGTACGAACTGGTTCCGCGGCCTAGCTCATCCAGGATCACTAAGGACCTTGGTGTGGCCTCGGAGAGAATCTTTTTGGTTTCGGATAGTTCGACGAAGAAGGTGGACTGGGCCGCAAAGATGTTGTCGTTGGCTCCCAGACGCGACATGATGCGGTCGACTGGGGTCAATCGTGCAGATTGGCAGGGGAGGTAGCAGCCGATTTGGGCCATGATTACGGCAACACAGGTCTGGATTTGGTTAGTGATCGGTATGGGGAATCAACAAAGCATAATGGGGACATACCATGCGAAGGAGGGTGGACTTTCCGGCGGCGTTGGCACCGGTAAGTAGATCGATGTTGGGTTTGTTACCACCGAGCTTGACATCGTTGGGAATGAAGTCTTCGACTGAAGAAAGAAGACAAGGGTGACGGAGCTCCTCAAATTCTAGAACGCTTCGTTCATCCTCCACAAAGACAGGTCGGCAGCTAGGTTGACCAAGGGAGGAAGAAGCCTTGGCCAGACTGATCAAGCAATCCAGCTGGGAGATGATGCGGACAGCTGCGAGCCATGTACCGTAGTGCTCATCAAATCGAGCATGGAAGCGGCCCGCCACTTCCTTGACGATCTGACTGTGGGTTTCCTGGGCCTCCTGCAGCTTACGGATCAGGCTTCGGAGCTCAGGGAAATAGTATCGCTTAACCTGCTTGGTAGCGGACATTTGATCCCAGTCCTTGGGAATATTCTTAACCTTGACAGGCACTTCGAGCTGGTAAATCTCCTTACCATTGTCGCGGTAGCAGATGGAAGTAGAGCCCAAATCACGGCGTGACTTCTTGAGGATGTTGTCCAGATCTTTGTGCAGCTGCTCAATGACTGCTTGCGAATTATCAAAGTCTTCCTCGACACCAGGCTCTGGTACGAGAATTCCATTTTCCTTGGCCTTGGGTCGATCAAAGGCCGTCTTCCAGTAACCCAGAAGCCCAGTCAGATCAGGCATTCCGGAAATCAATTGTCCGATGATACCCTCGCCAGCACCAGATTCCTTGAGGAGACCCATAGTGTAATCAATCTGCTCGAAGCCCTCCAGAACACGGACAAAGTCTTGGGCCTTGCACTGTCCAGCGTGGACTCGAGAGATCAATCGTTCCAAGTCGGGCATCTTGGTCAACTGCGAGGAGAATTGGTCGCGAATACTTGGATCGGCGTTCAAAGCATCAACAGCATCCAGACGGGCATTGATTCTCTTTGCGTCCATCAATGGATGACAAACCCATTGCTTAAATGTTCGTTTGCCGAAAGGTGTGATGCAGCAGTTGAGAAGCTGGAACAAAGTACCCTCAGCACCTCCATCATATGAATTTGCGAAGATTTCCATGTTGATCAAAGTCTGGCCGTCTAGCACCAGGCTGGAAGCCTTCTTGATAGGATCGTACCATGTGAAGTTGCCGATGGTAACTAGATCCTGGTCAATCTTCAGGACGCGGAGGTACTGGACCAGAGCACCGAAAGCCGACATGACCAGCTCCTTCTCCCGAGCTTGGCGAAGCGTCTCAGGCCAAGCCTTGATGTTCTCGTCATCCTGAGACACGAAGTACTCTGCTGCTTCAAGCTCTTTGAGCGTAATATCAGCCTCCCAGAACTCCCTGCCCGGCTTCAAGTGATTCCAAAGCGTAGTGGGTCCAGTATTGTTCTTCAGAATGCGCATTGTCTTTGTCGAAACACAAGATTTTTCAAGCAGCAATTCCTGAGGGCGGGTCTGGGCAACAAAGGTCTCAAACTTGGTCATATCCACATCGTCTACAAACTCAGACATGAAGAATTGACCTGTCGCTGTATCAACAAAAGCAATACCGAATGCGGGGAGGTCACCCACAATAGCCTCCTTAATAGCAACACAGTAGGTAGACATATCATCCTGGAGCATCGACCCTTCGACGAGGGTACCTGTTGTGAGAACGCATGCCAGCTCACGTTTGATGATTTTGTCCTCCTTACCGCCCTTCTTCGCATCTCTCTCACGCATTTCCTTGCCCAGAGCAGATTCAGACTGGTCAACACGTGCAATTTTGAATCCCTTGGCCACGAACTGATTTGCCCAGTGAGACAGACTCATCTCCGGAACACCAACCATGCGCATGTTGACTCGATCAGTAAGTTTCAAATCAAACAGCTGATGGCCAATGGTGGCATCATTCTCGTACAGCTCGTAAAACTTTCCCTTCTTGAAGAAGACTACGGTGTCCCAAAACTTCTGCTTGATTTCCCAGTACTGCTTTTCGAATGGCGAGAACTTGGACCAGGCCAGAGGGGGAATGTAGATGGTTCGAGGATCATACTCTGGGTGTCCTTGAGGGTTACCGTCAATATCTTTGATATTCGCAAGCCAAGGATATCGGTCTTCGGGCTCTTTGACATGGGCCTTCTCTTTTCTAGCCGGAGCTTTCGATTTCGATTTCGCTTCCGCAACACGCTCCTTGCGAGGCACAGTGTTTTCGGGGTCAAACTTCCATTGTTGAGCAGTGCTGGTTGATCCTTCGGGAATGTCGAGATCGATGTCATCGTCAGCTGGTGGAGGTGGTGCAGATGGTGATTGGTTCGAAGTCTTGCGTGATGACTGAGTGACTGGTCTCTTACGCTTCGGTGCAGGTGCAGCGTCTTCATCCGAGTCATCAGCAACAACGAAGTCGTCCATTTCTGTGTTCAAGTCAGTTACAGTACCGGGTAATCATTAGCTCCGAGACACAACATACCATCATCTGAGTATCCAGCATCATCCGCAGGCTCTTGGAATTCTTCTTCGTCACTTTCCACAACGGTCTTTTGTCTTTTGCTAGCCCGGCCATTCTTCCGGCTCGGGCGGAAAATGACCTCGTCGTCCTCTTCGCCCTCCGAATCGGATTCCTTGTAGCTGACCTGCTTCTTCTTGGCCTGAGGGGGATCGTAAGTATCAGGCCATTGTAGGTTAATTGCTGAAGTTCTACATACCCGACGAGAAGGTGACATTGTGGTGTCTTGTACTTTATCGCCTTTTGTCTAAAAAAAAAAAAAGACTGGTCAGCGTCGGAAATGCCTGGTGCACAATCGGCTGAAACTAACCTTCACGCCAGCATCCTCCTCATCTTCGTCCGGAACAGGTAGATCACTACTTGGAACAGGACTCAAATCCGCCGCGAAACTAGAGAAGCTTCTTTTCTGGGTTCCAGGTGTTTGTTTGGTCGCACTAGCACCACGGTTCTCGGAGGCTCGTTGGGCGGGTGATGATGCAGGTTCACGGGGTTTGGCAGACGAGGGAGTGGCAGGGGATGATTTCTGGAAGAATCCCAGAATAGACTTTTGGCTTTTCATGTTTTGGGTGCTGGAAGTCGTTCGCTTCAGCGCAGTTGAGGGCGGCGTCCCGGTGGGCGATGAGGCATCGGCCTTGGCCATTGTTGGTAATTCGCTATTTATGCAAAGGATGCAATTAGGGCAATTGAGGGCTATAGAATGCGCATATAGAAGTCCACTTGAAGCATCGACGGGGTATAGGAATTGTTCGGATGGAGTTCAGCTTGGGGATTGTTGGAAAGTGATAGGAGATAAAGCCCGAGGGCGCGGATCGCGCGTCGACGCGTAAAGTGGTGTCTCGGCGGGTCCTACGTATTACCACCTCCTTACAGTATTGCGCCCAAAAATGATGCAGAAAATGTTTTGATTAATTCACAATGCAAGATAATATACAGATGCTATACGCTACATATAGAAATATAACTAAAACTACAAAGCGGAGATGTTATTCCAGGAGCTCCAGGCTTATTGCACGGGATCAGGCGACTGTTGCCATCCAGGCGCAGTTAGTCCCTTTTCGCGAAACTCCTCGTCACTAACAATCTCAACCATCTTGAACTTCCACTTTCCTAACTTGAGCATGAGAAGTTTTTCGTCGAGGATAAACTCTTGTGTCTTTTCCGCAGCCCAGGGCCGGATAGGAGTAAAGGCGAGATCATCGGACATTGGACCGCTATCTCCAGGACGGCTACCCACAGCAGCACCGTTGTTAAGGATCACTCGGTGGCCCTCACCCTTGGATGCGACAAGCCCGGCCGACCAAAGGATCTTGTTAAATGGCTGGTTGTAGACCAGGGACTTCGGGAGAATCACTTTGGCGCTAGGCATGTTGGCAAAGTTGGTCTGAGGAGCATAAGCGTTGCCGGATTGGGGGGTGGCATATCCGGCTATAGGCGATTGAGCATGGCCCGGAGGGGGATTGGAGCTCCGAGGCATAGGTGAAGGTTCGCCCTTTGAGGACCTTGAACGGAAGAGCTGGCGGTGTTGGAGGGATACAGCATCCGCCTCTTGTTTACCGTGGATCAGCTCCACGAATTCATAGGCCAGGCGATGCTGAGCAACTCTCTTGGAAGGGTCAGTGTTCTGTTCCTCCATAATAGTAGCGATCTCGGGCAGAGGAATAAAGGTAAACAGCTTCAAATAGCGCTCTACTGTGTCGTCAGGGGTGCGAACAAAGAACTAGACCCAGAGTTAGACAGATATTAAACGACCGCAAAATGTGAGCTTACCTGATACAGCTCGAAGGTCGATGTCATGTCTTTATCGAGCCAGATTGCATTTCCAGCTGATTTTCCAAATTTCTCACCCGACGCCGCTGTCAACAGCGGCGTGGTAAAACCGATGGGTCGGTCCAACTCTGAGTCCAGAGGATTTCGAACTTGTTCATTGGCGGTGTTGCGACTAATAGACTTCACCGCATCCATTCCAAACAGAATGTTTCCATACTGATCAGACCCTCCAACCTGCACTTGGGTTCCTTTTTGGAATAGGTGCCACCAATCCCAGCCCTGCAGGAGTGGGTAGGAGAACTCCGCAAAGGACATTCCATCGCCTTGATTCAGTCGGTTCTTGACACTGGAAAGCACGTCAGAAAGGTACAACTGAACAGTCGCAAGAATAAAAGACTCACGTATCTCGGCCAAGCATAGGGCCAAGTCTCATATACGCTCCAAGGTCGCGCAAGACCTCAACAAATGGCGTAGAGTTCCACCAAGTGTTGTTGTTGACCAAAGCCCGTTTCCAAATCATTTTTCGCTCATAGCCATGCCTCCTGCCATACTGCTCGATGCTTGAGCCCAACTTTTTCAATTGCATATGCATGCTCGCCATGTTCGCCTTTCGCACTGAGGTGTGGACCTGCTCTCGTCCCTTCAACCGGCCGGTGGGATCGCCAACTCGAGATGTCGCACCACCCAACTATACTGAGTTAGTCTAAGATCCAATACAGCTCCTAAATGACATATATGCAAAACTCACCAGGAATGTGACCGGAAGACCCCAGACATATCCCCAGGCCAAGACCATGAACGGCAACATGTGGCCGACATGCATGGAGGGCGCTGTAGGGTCGATTCCGACGTAGATTCCGGCCCGCTTTTCTGTGAATACCTTGTGTAGTAATTCGCGCTCTCTGAGATCCACAGGTCAGCGACAAATTTTCTCCAATTTCATATAGCGTCATGAAACTGATTCAAGGTAAATCCATTGTCTCACTTACCCAACAACATCATGCAATAGCCCTCGCTCTTCCAAATGAGCAGCGAAGTTCTTCCTCTTGCCCGCCTTGATCTCTTCAGCGTGCTTCGCCCATTCCTTCTTGCCATCTTCTATGCGCTTCAGATAGTTTTGTGTAATGCATCGTTGTTGCTGCTGTAATAGACGCTCGGGGTGCTGGGACAATGACACGGGACGACGGAGTTCGCGGAGTAGTGGATTTGTTTGCGCCGCTTGAGAAAAGCTGCGTGCTCCTTGTGGCATTGGTTGCAGGGCACGGGGGTTGTACCATTGCGCTCGAAGGAGCGGGACCGACCGGGACTGCATTGAGCTGATCTCTGACTGAAATTAGCTGCAACGGAGCTCGCAATTGTAATTTGGGGAGCGATTGAAATTGTCCGCAACGCCGATAATCACTCCGATAAGGAGTCGGAACATTGTTGATGCGGCGCATCCTTTACTATGGGAATATACTCGAACGGATCAACAATCTTAGATTCTTAGATAATTTGGTTCCCAATTTATGATCTTGATGAAATATAACAATCGAATCTCGAGATCTAAATATTCTAATGCAAGTAATCAGCTGACAAAAATCTGGATAAAAGCTTCATTGCTCCATCCGCTGTCGAGCTTCATGGCTTTCCAAGCCGCAAGAACATCAATCGCCAGCACTTGGCTATCCTCCCCACCTTCTTTCCAGATAGTCTTCTGTGGCACTGGCTGTCCAAGGATCATGACCATGAAGTCCCGGGCAATTTCTCGGCTTTTAAGGCAAGATAAGTAGATGCCAAGGGTCCCTAACGCCTTCAAATGAACGTCAACTCGAAGACGACCATTCTGAACAATAGAGATTTCCGAACTAATCACAGCAGCGGCACCAGTCATCTTCCCAAGGAGACCAAGAACAGCCACATGAGTCTGGCTCTCGCCGGAAGTATTGCTTCCTTTGATTGTGAACGATTGGGTCGGGTATGCTGTGAGAATCTCCCACGCCCTCTCCTGCAAAACGACGGACACAAGAGAATTCTGCGCCCGCGGCTGCATTCGCTCTGTCACCTTGCCACTTGTGTGCGCCCGGATGATGTACTGGCCACTTGAGTCCTCATGTACGCCGGGGAAGTCCATTAACGAGATCATGCACGATGTCTCGGCAGAGTGGATGTTGAATAAACCCAGTACTCCGCTACCAGTCTTAGCCCAACCAGTGTAGCTTCCAACACGCAAGATATGACCCTCGTTGTAATCATGATAGACATCGATTGTGCGACCAATGATGCTAGGACGAAGGATCACAGTGCCTCCTTGGACTGTCGGCGCCGTCATTTGATCTAGTAGGTCCAGATCGTGCTTGCCCGGCTCATCAGTGATGTATACAGGTCCACCAGACACGCAGCGGGCAGCTGCATGGAAAGATGCGTAGGGATGACTGGTCTGGAACATATCCCAGTCAGGTAGGGCATTGAGGTATCGAGTAAAAAGCGCATTGTGTGCATTACAGAACACATGCCATGGGTGAGACGCAGGAATTTCTGGGAAAAAGTCATCAGAATTCCGCAGCGCAATTGTCGGCTTGCTTGTTGGGAGCTGCGAATGGAATATCATCTGCGGAATCAATGACATGCACGAAATCGCACGGGTGCTAAAGTGCTTCAGCGAAGCGATGGACCACGCATCTTGGTAAGATGTCATGAATCTTTTGCGATCCTGCGGATCATCGAGAAGGTCGAGAAAGAACTGAGCATCAGTCTTGACAGAGTCCACACCGGCAGAGGTAAGGTAATCATAGAACTCGTCATAGAAGCGCTGAATATCCTCTGGGTCAATGGCGAGAATCACGCCGTCTGCAATATCATGTGCAATGGGACCTCCAGCTGCAGGATCTTTCACTTTGACTTCTTTGGTTTTATATTTCTTCGCAAGGTCGCTGTCGGGGCAAATACCCCCCCAGTAGCCCAATAAGGCGTGCCAGACTGCAACGTGCTGAATTTTAGGGTGAGATTGGCGAATTGTCTCAACGGCCTGCTTTAGGCCTCGAGGGAAGGCCTTGGGATTTGCCTCAAACTCCTTCCAACGGCGTTTGAATTGAGACTCGCCTTCATTGTCAAGGCTCTGCCAATTGTCATCGATAATCAAATTGACGATATTGATTCCACGATTTTTCAAGGCATCTAGTGCCCCCAGAATTTTCTCTTCGGTCAAATTTTGGCCAAGACCGTTCCAAGTGCAGTATGTGAGGCCATCAAACCATTCGGTGAGCCACTGTATTTTCGCATCCTTCTCGACAATTACTGTATCATCCCCAAGGGGAGATGACGGAGGCTCTTCCTCTAGTGCGCCACTGGTAGATTGGGAAAATGGTTTCACCACTTTTCTTGCCTCGTACACCAAAGCAGACATGGCAACCTCAAAGTCCTCTGCTACCGCGGCAAGAACATTAAATTGAGATAGCTCTTCATTATCATTCTTGACATTGATCAGTACTTCACCATTCTCGCCGGACTTGAATGTAGTCAGGACATCGTTGATTCCTGAGACGGCCAGTAGAAGGAGATTTGTTCCATCGTTCCGCAAGAAAGAACACAGAATCGCATCCTCTGTTAAATGAAACTTGTGCTTCCCATGCCGAGGACCCAGCCACGGGCTCCATATGCGCACCAGTGAAAAGTAATTCAGCATAGATGAAGGTGTTCCGAGTGCGAGTTGTGTTAAACCAGAAACGCCATTTTGAGCCGCGTTTGCCTCTCCAGATACTGCCCAGAGTAGAGACCCCGGACAGTCACTGCGACGGGATTCAACTTGCACCTTAGACGAGAGGCCATCGATATATTTCGCAATCTCTTCCTTCGCATTCAGAGAAGAGATATCAGATGATGATATTCTTTCAAGCTCCGAGTACTGGGGAGCGAATACCAACTCGCCATCATTGACTGGATGCTGTTGGCTTGCCCATTGCCACTCGGTGTCAGGGTTGGTCCGGAAGCGTACTGTGAATTTGGCATGACCACCAGCTGCTGGGAGTGGAATCTCCCCTGAGAACACATAGCGATAGAAGTTATAGTCGGCTTCATTACCTGTCAGTAGTGGTGCATGCGAGGAGCCAACTTTGCGTAATGGAAGGTCTTTCCATTCGGAGCTGGTGATGTTATGCCAAATCTGTGCTTCCCACGATTGTTGCGGGAGTGACGTGCTGGACTCAATGACGACAGTAAAGCGTACCTGGCACAAAAGTCAGCATGTTACACAGGACAGTATATAGTTGGTTGGGGTTTTTGAGATGTTGCATCCGTTTCTTTACTCACCGCATCGACTTTTTCAGGCCGCAATGTCTTCGGCGTTCGCTGCAGACAGGTCACTTGCCCCAGGGGCGGGTAAGATGTTACTCGAGCGAAGAGACTCATTTGAGCTGGCCGAATAAAAGTCGTTTGAGATGGTTTTAGGCGATCGGCAGGTCCAACAATGGGAAAGGTGGAGGTCTTATTTCTAGTGTTGACCTGCATTGGTGGTTGGGAGGGGTAATCAGAGGCGTATAGAACTAACCAACCGGAATTCGATAAGGGAAGTGTAGCTTCAGCGCTAAGAAGGATATTGGGGAATTACTATGCAGCTTGGTTTCGGATCCAAATGGTCGGATTCGGAATACTGTTCTTGGGAGAGGTGTTTGTAGAGTACTCGTGAGCCACGATAAAGAAGGCGGGGAAGCTCCCCCAAACTGTATTTCCACCTCAACTTTCAAGGTTGTTGTCTACCTTACTAGGTACATGTCTACGTATCCCGCCAACCTACTTATTCACCTCAAATTTTGAATACTCGGAGTACATTTTTGTCCATTTCGTTCAGTCTGAAATACATTAATGACTTTTAAAGACAAAACGGTTCTTGCCCCGGCTTGTCTCCGTGTCCAAAGCGGAAGTTTCACTACTGCAGGTGATTGATCACTCTTTAGTTGATCTTAATAGCTAGCTTTCCGAAGTGCTTCTGGGCCCACTGTGCATCTTGTTAGTGCCTACTCATTGGATGGATCCGAACCAGAGATCTATTGCTTACCATGTAGTCGTACGCCTCCCGAGCCTCGTCAAGACCAAACACCTTCTCATCCACAACGGGATGGATGTCGTTGGCCTCAATGGCACGAATCATGTCTCTCATCAATTCCTTGCTACCAACGTACACACCACGAACGGTGCAAATGTGGCCCAAGGTGTCTACAACACTAGGCTGGGTCTTCGGGTCGACACCACCGAGGAATCCAATCACACTGATCACTCCCTCATATTTGATGGCTTTGAAGCTCTGCTTGAGCGTTCCCGAACCACCAACCTCGATGATATGATCCACACCAGCACCGTCGGCGGTCAACTTCTTAGCAGTCTCACCCCAATTCTCATCCTCCTTGTAGTTGATGATGTGGTCCGCACCCAGCTGCTTCAACTTCTCAGCCTTTGATGCAGAGGATGTGGTCGCGATCACGGTCGCACCGGCGGCCTTAGCGAACTATATCCACAAAACATCACTCATTAGGCATGATAATCGCAAATGGCTGCTATTTTTCTTGCACTTACCTGCAAGCCGAACATGCTGACACCACCTGTGCCTTGCACCAGGACATATTGACCCGGCTTCAGAGGCTTCAAGCCATACAGGGCATTCCAGCTAGTCAATGCAGCACACGTAAGAGTACTGTTTTCAATCGCGGAGAGGTTCTTCGCGGCCTTGACAAGACCTTTCTCGGCGAAAATACCATATTCGCGAAGCGTGCCGTCGATCACACCACCCAGACCGGTTTGTGTGGCAGGAATGTCGATTGGACCATACTGATGACCTTGGTTGAAGAGCGTCGCTACTTTATCGCCCTTCTTGAACTCGGTCACCTTGGATCCGACCCCAACGACCTCGCCCGCGCCGTCCGATGCGGGGACAACGGGAAGCTTGGTCGGGAATGGGTACATGCCCTGCCGGAAATGAAGTTATTTCGCTGGTCTATGCTCAGTTGTTGGTCCCAAGGATCTTACCTTGGGAATAATCAAATCACGATAGTTCAGCGAAGCTGCCTGAAGCTTCACCAACACCTCACTCTCTCCTATTTGTGGGATCGAGGCTTCCTTATAGACCAGTCCATCGAAGCCATTGTCCATGTTCTCAACCACCCATTGTTTGCTTGTCGCAGCCATTTTCAGAATTGATAGTAAGCTTAGCAAGATCTGATGGATTGTATCTCACAAAAATCACAGGGATGGTGGTTTCTTTTATAATCTGTACAAAATGTTTGACGTCACGATGTTATGTGCGGCCGGATCCACTTCGCGACGGCCCACTTGGTGAATTAATAAGAAACCAAAAAAGTCTCCGTACTACTTAGTCGGACAAACTCAATCATCCATTGGCCGGTCGGTGACTTTTTTCCCGGTTAGATATCTCCAGTCTCACGGACCCGTTTCCTAGCTCTGTCCAGCGAAGCGCTTGGGTGGACACGGAGGCATGGGATATCCACAGTAATTTTCTTCAATAAAGTTAAGCAATGAAAAAAGTTTCATTCACAAAATAAGAAAGAAAAAAAAAACCTTTCTGAGTGTTGATGTGTCTATACTGGGATATTGAGACGGAATGGTCAAGGATCAAATGAATTGACTATGTTTGCTAACTTTCGAACTATAATTTGGGGGTTCCCACTCTTGCTACACGACGTGTCGGTACGTTAATATGAGATTTGTCAGTGGTTTACCGATACGAAAATTGCTGGTTGCACGTGTGTTCTCTTAAATGTGCATGATCATGTGGGAAGTTTCCTGCTCTGAGATGAAAATGCTTTCCTTCTTATACATCCAAGTTGGTACTATACATCCATTCCAATCGTTCAGCTCGTTGGCTGCCCTTGGCGGCTTCTTATGTGCATTGATACATCAAGATACAATTGATTTTTACAAGAAGTCTACTCAAATCCCTAAATGATACATGGAGTCTGAGACCATGATCGTCATAGTAGCGAAAATCACTGCTATTCCCCAAACATCTAACGCACGGCCCCACCGGTACCCTGCAGAAACAGCATCATTGTCAATGTTCAGAGAATTGTTCCCGAATCCAACTGTCCGTAGCCACGTCGGGGTTGTTCCGTTCATGTCAAGAACATCAGAATGGTACCCATCCAGAACTCCCTGGAAAACCACACGAATGTCACCCATAGTATTTGACCCCCAAGTTGCAGCGTCACTTTCGGAAGATCCAATACCATACGCGGATGCCTCAAATGTCCCAGCTAAAGTCAAGTTGGCGGTTTGGTCGTCGAAGGAGACACTCATCGAGGGAGCAGCGTAGTCTGTCCAATTCCAATACTTGCTCTCACTCTCTTTCGAGAATGGCGCGACCCCTAAACTCCAATTTCCATATTCGACACTCGTGTTGCATGCGGGCATGTGGAAGCTACCAAGGCCCAAACTTCCTTCATCGCCAAAGCTTTCGGTAGTTAATCTGAATGCATCATTTGATTTGGTGGTTGTCATGTTCAGAAGATCGGAAGCCTGAATAGACACGAGTAAATCGCTATCGACAATCTCAGATCTACAAAGTTAAGCATCGGTGTTCATTAGAATAGATTTAATCATCGTCATTACTCACGAAGAAGACATAACCATCCACCACAAAGGATATCCAGGGATACGGTCGTCTATAGTCGTGGCCCAACTATTTTCCAGTGGAATCAGATTGAGAAAAAGATTGACTGCGTTTGAGCCGGAATTATATGTCCCACGCTCTGCAATTGTCAGAATGGCCTTCCATTTCTGCGTCATGGTGTAGTTCTGCAAAGGCGAGCAGAGATCTTTGCTATCGTAATTGTTTGTTGAACCGCTCTCGCCTGCCCGAGGAATAACTGTGATCTCAGCCGTTGCGTTATAGTATCTGCATATATTGTTAGGGGTCATTTCGAAGGAAATTCGTCATAGTTTCCGGGAGAACTACTGACGATCCCACCCATGGATACATCCAGGTTAACCCTGTGACATTTTTCGGACGATAGCTTTGAGAGGCAATGTAATCTGGATCATCTGCAGCAAGAGCCACAGCCAGCAAGCTTGGTAGGCAGAGCAGGACCAAGAGACTGGTCAAGAGACCGTTTATATTTGAAGAGCACGAGAAGTAGGTCAAACCTGAAATAGTCTGGTCCATCCTTCGATGCGGCTGTATTTTGCTTTAATAACTTTCAGGGGCATAGAATGCCTGACTTTTTATTCGAAATAAGTCTGGTGCCTTTCGGACTTATCCGTCCTTGACCTATGGCAATGGTTCATCCATGCGCTAACAGATTAGCGGGACAAAGCAACAAGACCCTAGTGCCTTAAAGAGAATGGGCGGAGAATAGGCCCTGGCGGCTCGCCTAAACAACCGACTCCTCGCCCAGAATTTTCCGGAATTATTTATCAGTAAACGTCTAAGCTATAGATATTCTCAATAGAATTGAATATCTCCGAGAAACAAGAATTTTGCCGGGGCTTTGATCAACTATGGACACTCCTCTTGTCTACCCAACTGATGGGTGCGATGACTTACGGCTTATCCCGAGGCACTATCCCAGAAAAGGGTCGCAACCCCGAATTTGGTGGCTCTGCTCATGAAATAACTGGCTACCGAAAGGTCACATCGCTTATTCCACACCCCACTTTTCTGGACTCGATTCTGCTCTAGACGCTTGTCCCGGATATACATGGGAAACTTCAAGTGACCCCTTTCTCATTTTTTGGGCCCTGGGATATTATATCGCAGGGCTAGTATTAAACCTCACCTTAGCTAGTGTCCCCGTCAAAATGGCATCACCAATTGAAGTCTTTGCCCTATTATCAAAGACTTGTATGATATGTGCCAAGGGATTTACGAAGCTTATTTGAGATGAGCCTCTTTTCTCGATCATCTCCCCCTATACCGGAATAAACGGAGAGTTAGGAGCCGACTTCCAAGTAATATACATTGTACACGAGTCCGATACACAAATATCTGCGTTTCTGCCACTTGACATCAGCTTTTTCCATCTGCCGTGCAGTACTTGGCTCGTGACTTCCAAGCATGTATGAATACACTCGAGAATAGCTTTCTAGCATGCTCCAAATACCTATCTACCTGTTACGACACTTCCGAGACATATAGGTCCGATACCATGTTGCGATGCTAAATAGCCTCTCAGTTACACTGAAATTCCAAGGCAAGTGACCGGGCAAAGCTACTGCAATAGGACAATGGGGATTATGAGCAACGAAGACCCGGGTAAAGCTCTCGGAGCCGACGAGCTACAGCCCTCTGCCAATCCGGGGAATATTGATCACCTCATTTGCTCCACCACGCTCAGATCCAGAAAGATGACCACTTGATTTCAGCAATTGGAATTCGGTGAGAGTTAAGCAAATTCTTTTTGAACCCCCACGTGAGCATCTCAAGGTCTGAAAACGAGTCATGGCGGCGTGAAAGCAAGGTGTTGTGTCATTGATAGGTAAAAGTTGATGAAATTGACTAAGGATATAATAAGTATAAGTCCTTACTCGCTAATCAGTCCGCTTCCTTTTTTCCCTTCTTTTCGCATCTTTTTTCTTTCTGGAGGAATGGCATAAACTCCGAGTAGGGGTGCAGCCATAAAGGTCACAGCCGTTGCCCTATCTGAATTTCAAGATGTGTGGTCTAACTGCCAAAGCGGGCTCGTCAACTGGTGCGTCAGGTACCATTTTCCATGTCTCGAACCCAATCCTTACAGGCTACGCAGTCTGGAAAGTCCTGTAGCAGGTGTGAACGGTCAAAGACTCTCAAAGTCTATGCGTCTATCTGAAAGAGATTTCACCTTGCAAGTTCCACGAGGGAAAGTAAATAAGAGGCGGCCAACCATGGATCACCTAAATGCCGGCGCTTATGTAGCTCGGGATCCACTGAGGGGCCCAGCAATTGTGCAATCCGAAGCTAAGATCACTCAATACATCCTGGCATCCACTTAATCTATGGTATACAAGTACCGGAATTTCGAAAGCACGAGATCAACAGACCGCGTGTCAAAGCCTCTCAATTACGACTTTCTATTGGCGTGGAGGGGGAGGGGTAAAATTGGGAGGGGCAGGAGTGGAAAATAAATAGATCGCCATTTCTTCGGCTTTCCCTCTGCTCATGAGTTCATATTATTCTTGCCATTAAGAGAAACTTCTACACACTTTATCTTCATATCATTGATCGCAATGTCTCTCGGACGTACCTACAAGCTTAACTCAGGCTACGAGATCCCCGCTGTCGGTCTCGGTACTTGGGTACGTTGCTCCCAGCTATCCAGCAAGTTCGAAACTCACTTACTCATGCGTAACAGCTTTCCAAGCCCCACGAAGTGGAGAAGGCAGTTGAACACGCCTTGCGCAGCGGATACCGTCACATTGATGCTGCAGCATGCTACCAAAATGAGAATGAAGTCGGAAATGGCTGGAAGAAGTCGGGCGTGCCGCGCGAGGAGATCTTTGTAAGTTGATCAACTTCTGCGAGTATATGTCAGGCTTCCTATGGTATCCAATACTTACTCTTTCAATGTCTAGATCACTAGCAAGCTGTGGAATACTCACCACCACCCCGATCATGTCGAGGAGGGTCTCAACCAGACCCTGAAGGATCTCCAAACCGACTACGTGGACCTATACCTGGTATGCTATCTACAATGGAAGACCAACCAATGGAAGAGCTCCCACTCACATTACTTGTGCAGATCCATTGGCCCGTCGCTTTCGAGCACACCAACGAAACTCTCACACCGACCGATCCGGTCACGAAGCGATTCCGCATAGCCGATGTTCCGGTAGCCGACACTTGGGCCGCTTTGGAGAAACTTGTTGCTTCAGGCAAGATCCGCAGTATTGGCATTAGCAACTTTACTATCGATGCTACCAAGAAACTGCTCGAAACTGCGAAGATTGTTCCTGCTACAAATCAGATTGAGGCGCATCCCTTCCTCCAGCAGCCAGAATTGACAAAGTTCTTGAAGGACAAGGTGAGATACCTCCTCTTTCCTCCTTCTCATAAGACAACATAACTGAAGCAATCAACACAGAACATTCTCATTACAGCGTACAGTCCTCTTGGAAATAACACTTTCGGTATTCCGCGGTAAGACTGTCAACCTGTTATATCGCTTGATTTAATCATACTAACGTTAGACCCCAGTGTTATCGACGACCCGACTGTGGCGGAGATTGCCAAGAAACTTAACAGGGACCCCGCTCAGTTGCTGATCTCGTGGGCTATCCAGCGGGGCTCTGCCGTGCTGCCCAAGAGCGTTACGCCCTCGCGCATTGAGAGCAACTTCGAAGGTAGGATAACCACGGATGAACGGTTTGGCATGAGACTAAACTTTTTGTAGACTTCATTATTCCCGACGCAGAGTTTGAGGCTCTTAACAAGTTGGACCGCAACGCGCGATACAACTATCCCTTCCGTTGGGGAGTGGACGTCTTTGGGGAGCTGGGAGCTGAGGAGGCTGAGCGCCGAGCTGAGGAGCATGCTGCTAGCCAGCGATAAATGTTTGACTAGACTCTTTAAGTTGATTGGCTTGAAAATTTGAGAACTTGAATCTATTCAGGCGGTGTGAAAAATAATAGGAGATGTATATGAGATATGCGAGAGTGAAAATATATTCTACCATTCTGAAGTACATACGATTATATTTCAACGCCAAAGGACTCACCAAACCGGCTGGGGAGATCAGTATAGAATATCTCTTAATTCCCTACTCACATGTCTTGATATTTTTGGATCCATATAATACAGGAATAGACACGGAAGAGTGGCTAATATTGGAACACTAAGCGCTCGTATCCAGAAATGCAATCTCGAGACACGTTCTGTTGTCGGACCCACTCAAACTTCTACTTTACCATTGATGCGCAACGCAGTCAACACACTCTGCTGGTGGGCAGTACATTGGAAAAATCACCCGGTATAATAAGAAAGCAACCCACAATGCCAACGCAAGAAGGCCGAATCACGAAGCTCAAAGCCCGGCGATCTCAAACGTCCGCACAACGCGTCCCCAGCCAAAAAAGTAAGACAACTACCAGCAGCACTCAATGTGATCAACAACCTTCAAACATTCTTATTCGGCATTCTATATAGTGAAAGGCCCAACGTTAAAGTCAGACAAGCTAATCGCAACCCTCCAGGTCAAGTTCCATTAGTCGAGCGCACGAACGCGCTAAGCATCGAAGACTTCATCTCATTCTACGTGTCTCCACATCAAGATGCATCATCTAACCAATCAACCAAAACCCCACGAGCCAATGAGACAGAGTCAGTCCAGCCAAAACGACCGCTGCAAAGCAATGCGGCACGCGACACGTCGCTGGAAATATACTCCGCCGCAACCATCTCTACGGCAGACCTAGACGCATGTCTAGATCTCGTCGAACTCACGTCCAGCGAAGCCTATGCGGCCTCCGGCGCGGGCTGGTCTCGGCCTAAGAAGCGAAAGGAGATGAAGCTGCCGGATATGAAGTACCTTATTGTACGCGACTGCGCCGCGTCCTCGGCTGATATACGGCGGGAAGCCGGTGTCGGTGCCGGTACCGATAAAGCCGACGAGCCGAAGATTGCGGCAAGAAGCTCAGAGAATGTGAATGGCAGTCTGAACGGAAGTGCGAATGAGCATGCCAATGATAAAAGTGGTGTTCTTGGCTTCTTGTCTTTCATGATTACCTATGAAGATGGAAAAGAGGTTGTTTACTGCTACGAAATTCATTTGGCGGCAGCGGCTCGGGGGCGAGGGCTTGGGGCTTTGCTGATGAGTCGGATGGAGGAGATCGGTCGGTCGGTCGGGGTGAAGAAGGCTATGCTGACGGTTTTCAAATCTAATGTGAATGCGTGCAGGTTCTATGAGAAGGGTGGGTATGTCATTGATGAGTATTCGCCTCAGCCGAGGAGATTGCGGAATGGGACGATCAAGGAGTTTGATTATGCGATTTTGTCAAAGCGCTTGGAGTGAATATTAACGTTTGGAGTTGGATTTATATAATGCTTTTTTGGCTATGAGTTTTTGAGCATGAATGAAATCATGATGCGATGGAAATGCAGGCATTTCATTATATTATATTTGTTTCACCTCCTGTCCTTGGGACTCCGGATTGGCTTGCTCCCATTCGTCTCTGAGAGCCGCAAAGATGCTGTCAGCCAACAGGATAGAAAGGCCTAGACTCCAGACGAGAGTAATAGCATAGAAGAAGTTGGCGTTACCAGATCCAGCGTAGATCCACAGGTGGTAGAATGCGGGGCCAAGAAGACTGGAGTAGAGCAGTGCGGAGACTGCGAAAAATGTGTATCGCATCACTGTTCATGATTAGCCTGATGTGTGACAAAATGTGATTTGCAACGTCAATATGATACTCACAAGGGAAGAGATGCCGGTACAATGGTAGCAGCGCTAAGTAGAGGGATGCATCGGAGATGCTAGGGTATGGCTTGAAGATTGCAAAGACACCCAAGAGAGAAGTGATAATAAACAAGGGCTGTCGTCGCAAACGGGCAGTGAAGCCTCCCACGTAGCTGGCCAGGTGAAGCCAGAACACGCCCAAGAAGAACTCCCGGAAGGAGTCGAACATCTCGATGAAGAAATACCACCACAGACCCACATTAGGAGTCAAATCGGGGACCAGCAAATGGAAGCCATAAGTGGCGGACATGAATTCCCAGAAGTTCCCAGTGACAAGGTATGACAACGCTAGTAGACCAGCGATGCTAGCCAGTAGTATCGCTCCATGTCGTACAAAGAAGACCACAATGTTGGGGGTCTTGGATGTTTGTGTTTGTTGGTCATAGCAGAGCAGCACCAGTGGAACAAACAACAATGCTGGGTAAAGAGAAAGGTATGATGCAAATCCTAATGCCAGCACTGCGTTGATGCTATTTCCATCGACAGCATTTGAAACAGCGTAAAGGATTCCGGTCGTGGTGAAGACGCTCGTTGATCGTGCCAAGCAGGTCGCGATAGTAAAGGGGTTGAACAAAAACCTGTGGCTAAATTAGAAGCCCGTATTTTCCCATGCTACTATGCAATAGCACTTACCAAGCTGCAATGGACACTCCGTCCCACCGAATATGCTTCCGCATAGCAGAATGTAGTCGGGTCTGCACCGATTGGCCCGATTCCGAGATGGTGATCAAGGCATGCGCATTTACCAGATCGACCAGAAAATAGAATATGGCGGTAGGGAATGGGTTGGTCTTAACATCTGGCAGCAACGCGAATAAGGGGAGGAGGAGCGGCGCCTAGAGTACAATTGGTGTTAATTGGAGTCGCAACGAAGCACTTGCGATCTGCTCACCTGGTGGAAAACGCCTCCATCGTAGGGTGACACATTTCGAATGTAGAGAAAGAGCCCTTCTTGAACTATTGTTCCGAATTAGTGCCATTTTTGGGGGTTGTCGATGAGGATATTGGGGGTAAATAACGTACGCCGCTTGAAGCTATTGACCGGAGTCGAGACTTCTACTCGGCCTGTGAGCAAGTCGGGCAACGAAGGGAAAAGACAGACAAGAAGTAGCCGCAGCACAAAGGCTGCACCAAATACAGCAACCTTGCGTCTGTCTACCGCCATGACAGCGAGTTGAGAGTTGTGGAATTGGCGGGATCAACTCAACTGATCTGTCCCTTTACTCCCGTTGCCTTGGAACCACGGACGCCCGCACCCGCACGGGCCAACTGACCGCCTCCGACAGAAAAAAAAAGTTATCTGGAAATTTTTCCTCTTCTTATCAGCAGAAACTGTTTGGATTCTTCAACTTCAGAGCTCCAACAGAATTCACCATGGCGAAGATTAAGAAGAAGGGTATGCTGAATATCTAAGATTTCTTAAATACCACGGCTAACAGTTTTTTTCTCAGGTACCTCTGGCGCGGCCAAAAACTATATCACCCGTACCCAGGCCGTGCGCAAACTTCAGATTTCTTTGCCTGATTTCCGTCGACTTTGCATCTTCAAGGGTAAGACGGCTCTTTCAGAATAGCTACATACGATGCGATGCTGATTGATACTTCAATTTAAGGAATTTACCCCCGTGAGCCTCGCAGCAAGAAGAAGGCCTCCAAGACCTCGACTCCCAACACTACTTTCTACTACACCAAGGATATCCAGTACCTTCTTCACGAGCCACTGCTGAACAAGTTCCGTGATCAGAAGTCTCTTGCTAAGAAGATCGCTCGTTCCCTGGGCCGTGGTGAAGTCAGCGACGCTGCACGCTTGGAGAAGAACCATGCCCCCAAGCTCACTCTCGACCATGTCATCAAGGAGCGTTACCCGACCTTCATTGACGCCCTCCGCGACCTTGACGATGCTCTGTCTCTGCTCTTCCTGTTCGCCACACTTCCGTCTACCACCCATGTTCCCCACAAGACCATTGCCCTGTGCCAACGCGTCTGTCACGAGTTCCAGCACTACCTGATTACCACCAACTCGTTGCGTAAATCTTTCCTGTCAATCAAGGGTATCTACTACCAGGCCACTATTCAGGGCCAGGATATCATGTGGTTGGTGCCCTACCGATTCGTGCAGCGTGTTAATGGCGATGTCGACTACCGTATCATGGCTACATTTGTCGACTTCTACACCACCTTGCTTGGTTTCGTCAACTTCCGCCTTTACTCCTCTATTGGCTTGAGATACCCTCCCAAGTTCGACACCCGAAGCGACGAGAATGGTGCTGAGCTGGCTGCTTTCACTCTGGAGGGCCGCAATGTGGGTGAAGTTCCCAAGGCCCTGGAGGCTAGCAAGCCCCAGACCAACGGTAACTCCAACAAGGAGGTTTCCAAGGCTGTTCAGGCCAAGGTAGACAAGGTCCTCAAGTCCGCTGGTTTGGATCAAACTAAGGATGAGGAGTCTGTCGACACAACTGAGGAGAACACTGATGCGATCGACCGATTCGAGACCGCTGCTCCCGAAGCCGACACTCTCCCCCAGCCCGACATGAGCGGCAATGAGGCTGGTGCTCTTTTTGCTCCATTCGTGTTCTACATTTCGCGTGAGGCCCCCAAGGCCCCCATCGAGTTCATCCTGCGCGCTTTCGGCTGCAAGCGTATTGGTTGGGATGCGGTGTTGGGCGATGGTGCTTTCACCCACGATGAGACCGATCCCCGTATCACTCACCAGATTGTCGATCGTCCCCCACTCCCAGAGTCTTCTCTCCCCGCCATTCCTACTGGCGAGAGCACAAGCCAGAAGGTCAAGCCCGGTACTCGCATTCCTGGCCGTACTTACGTCCAGCCTCAGTGGGTTTGGGACTGTATCAACGAGGGCAAGCTCTGCCGCCCTGATCTGTATGGACCCGGTGCTACCCTGCCCCCTCACTTGAGCCCATGGGTCAAGCCCAACCGTGGTGCCTACGATCCCAAGGCTACCCTAGCTTCTCAGGAAGAGGAAGGTGAGGCTGAGATGGCCGAGGACAGTGACGAGGAGATGGAGGATGAAGCCCCCGCAGATGAGAAGGTTGCTCCCACTGCCGAGGAGTCTGAGGATGAGTCTGTCGATGGTGGTATGGACGTTGCTGGCACCGACGATGACGAGAGCGGCAGCGACGAGGAGTCTGACGAAGTCGAGGACTTTGAAGGACTCGAGGATAACGAAGCCGCATCCGAGTCAGAGGACGACGATGATGAGGCCGCTCGCAACCAGCACCAGCGTGAGCTCGAGGCCGAAGCCGCTGGCCTGCCCTTCTCCTCCAACGGTGCCACCGATGAGGCATCCAAGAAGAAGAACTCTCAGAACAAGAAGCTGGCTGCCAAGAAGCGCAAGGAGGAAGAGGAACTCGAGAGACAGAAGATGATGATGAGCCGGAAGAAGCGCAAGCTTTTGGAGAAGATGATGCACTCTAACAAGAAGACATCCGAAGAGGCTGCTAAGCTCCGCTCGAAGCGGCGCAAGCTTGAGAAGGGCGAGAAATAGAGTCGAGCGATTTGTCACACTACCAAGAGTACTTAACTATTTGTTGGCGTTTGCGGCTGGGAAAGTCCCCTGTATATGCATGTCCTAAAAAATTTTATGTCCATCGAATTTCATCTTTTGTTGCACTCAAATGATTACCCATTCGGGAACGTATTTTATATCTTAATGTTCTTTGTAAATAAGATGCAAAAGCGCCATGCGTGATTAAATTTGGTCGTGCTGACCTGGATTTATGATGCATAGTTCACGTCACGTGACATAGTCCCACTTGAGAATTTTTGAGATCTCCATCTTCAACCAATCTACAAACATCAATACCAAATGTTCAGATCTTTTGAATTAGCTATAGTTCGAGAGTTTTCGTGATGCTTGATTCCCATCGCGGTACAAACTGCGTCATTCAATCCCAAAACCCGCATATGACATGAGCCCAGTATCAGCCTCATTAACTTGCCCATAATTCGACTACAGGGCTGAGGGATGTCCTCATATCCAGAAGACCAACCGCCATCATCACAGTTACTTCCCCCGCAATCAGCTCAAGTACGTGGATCTATATTTGGCGGACCCAGCAATGCTGTCGATCCCCCGTCTTCGAGGTCGCTCCGGCCTAGAAGATCCATCTTCGGTGGCCCAAGCTCCCAAAATGTTGTACCGGAGTCAGAACTTCAGTCTGAGCCCATGAGCGAGATTGTTGCTGATGAAGAAGATGACGACTTGGACTTGACTCTTGGAGAAGAACCCTTAAATGCCTATCATGACTCTTCCGGGGACAGCTCCTATCAAGAAAGCAGTGACGAGGAAGCTAAAAAGCCTAAAAAAAGAGCCACCTCTGCAAAGTCTTCCTCACCCTTGGCCAGCCAATCGCAGCCACCTAAAGAAGGAGCGCAGAAGATAACCTATGTCCTCCATCGTGGAATTGATCTGCCACCGGGACAAGAGCGTCCAAATCGGTGGACAGAGTCCCCATCTCGCTACAGAAGAGCCATTGAAGGGGAACAAGGTGTTTACGATGCTTTAATGGATTCTCGTGCGCAAGACCTTGCTGCCCACCTTTACAATACTTATGTCGCTTACCGACAACCCAAACAACAGGACAACTCCGGCGATCCTCAGCGCTCAGAGGAGGAAGAGAAGTCCTTCCGCAAAAGATGGGTAGCGTGGCCTATGCCTGCCCCTTGGGTTCCTCGTGCAAGCGAAGCTCCTCCCTGCGAGCTGGATGGCTCTTTCGAGTTCCAGATGCCATCTGATACTCGCCCCAGTGCAGAATTGGAAGAGTGTGTCATTGCAACCATGATGAAGACCGCCAGGGAAAGGTTCGAGGCTCGCGAATGGGACGAGTTGAGCGACGATGAAAACGCGAAAGTTCCCGCAGAGGAAAATACCCCGGATCCAGACATGATGGAGGTTGATAACGATGAAACAAACGACCAAAATGAGAACGAAGGTCATCAAAGTGATTCCGGTAAGAGAAAGAGGCGCATGCCAATAATTTCGGTAGACGACGCCGCCTCTGGCCTTAAATTACGGCCTCTTTCTCGCACCGCTATTTCGCACTTAGATCAGCTGTTAATGGGGCTGCACCATTCACTAAAGAATCGAGGCAGAGATGTTTATGATAGCGATGACTCCGCCACTGATACTGATGATGATGGATCACGATCACGATCACGATCCCGACACAAAGGTCGGAAACGAAGCCACTCGCGTGGTCGGAAGCTAGGTCGTGAGGATCGACGCTCCGGAAAAGCTTCACGTGAAGTATCGGGCTTACGATCATCTCCACGTACCGAGAGTAAAAGTCACGACCCCAATGAAAACTCAGAGTCAATGGATCGTTCAAGCGCATTGATGGTCAAAATGTTGCAGAGATTTCCGCTGCGCGACTGGAGCGAAGTCATGGGCGTCGCTTCAATGGTGGGCCTGCCACCAAAGGCAGTCAAACGAGCCGCAAAGCGATGCGCAGATCTACTTGAACAAGACATGGCATTCCGAACATTCCACGAAGGCCGTATAGAGAAAGTGGGGCGCTTGCCCAATCAAACGTGGGATTATGACTATGTTGAAAGCGAAACCGATGATGAGAACGACATTGAATCAGGCCGACCTCACAAGCGCAGGACTCAAAGTAGGAATAGTTCCAGGGGCGCTACGCGATCGCCATCACGACAACCCCATGCTGCTTCAGCTGTGGTTCCAGCTGTCATTCCAGCACCCCCGCCAGTATCGGTCTCTCTTCCTGGTTCTTCAAATCAAAAGACGGCACAGAAACCCACTCCAGCCAGACAGCCCGGTTTTGAAAATAGTTCTCGTCGACAGGGGGTCCTTTTCTGTCCGTTCTCTTCCTGCAGCCGCAGCCAGAAAGGCTTCTCAAGGACGTGGAATTACAATCAACACATGAAAAATCGACATCCTCATGCTGAAGGTTGAGAAGTTTCCGAGTTTCGCCATTAGAGAGTCGACCCTCGAGCGAGGTGATTGAAATTGTCTAGGCGTGCGGCGTGCAGTGCATTCGTGTTTATGATATCCAACTAGCTACCGATAGATATATGTGTAAATTCACTTTTAATTTCCTGAAGACTCTCTTCAAAGGGATTTCTCATGACTACTTTCGTAATCCACCTACCAATTATTCGTCCATGCGACGATCACGATGGGTCAAAACTGCGTATTTATATGACATGACAATTGTATCGATTAGGGCGTTGTTCAATATACAACGGATCACATGACCTGTAAAATATTGAAACTTAAATACACGAAATTTCGGCCGACCGCCTTAATCCACATTCGATAACCAAACCAAGCGTACAGCGTAACATCAAAGCTCAGGCTGAAACAATCCTCCTATCAAATCGAGCAAGCTTATCGTCAGCTATGATATGAGCCAGCATCTATGCGGTCCTCTCTAATCTCATTAGCTGCCGTGGCCCGCAGCCAGCCCTCGAGGCTGAAAAAGCCATCAATCAGTCTAGACCATGTAAGTAAATGGCCTCAGATGCATCCCTGCGTGAAAACCCCGAGAGTCTACTAATGAGATCCACAGTTCATCCAAAGACAGCGTGTTCTGGCATTGTGGCGCGAAATTGTCCGAGCTTTGAATAGTATGCTTCTAGCCCTCGAGCTCCTTAACACTCACCCATGGCACCAGCTTACACGAGTATATAGAAATTCCTCCTTCGGCGACACGAAGTGAGCTGCATTCTTATGCTCGGCAGGAATTCGAGCGACATCGTGATGTGAAGGATGTGGTAGGTTGATTCTCTCCCTGCTCGTATTGTAATCCGTTGAGTCATTACTGATTGACATGTACAGCCACATATCAGATATCTACTTTCGGTATGGCTCTTCGTGTATCCTCAATGGTTTTCGACATTTGAGTGAGGCTTGACTAACTTCTTATGAAGACAGGGAAAGCGGAGTTTGATACTATGAGGCGGTATATTGACGAGCAAGTCGCTGGTTGACGCTCGTTGCACATGTGTATTAGTATCCACTACTTTAGAAGTCATTTCGTACTCAATGAATAATTGACCAATATTCCTTCCAGTTAGCAACCCAGCTACTTCCAAGTGGAGATTGACCAATTCGTGAACGAATTGCATCATAGACCATGTGCTTTTGATAATCCCTATCACTACGTGCATATCTGTCCAATCAATCATTGGCATCGCTTACGCAAGGAAGGGTCGGCCCAAGATGCCGCCTGTCATATGATTTGCAAGTGAAACAAGAATTAACCAGGTTGTGGGCGAGTGTTACCATGGCGAACTTACTAGTGGTAGATATATCCGAGCTAGAACCAATGTGGCGAGACCTTAATCTTTGTAAGCTTTTGTTTTACATCATAGAATCTTGATTCCAAAATGTTTATAACAGCTCGAATGAAACTTGGCGCGTTGATGACGAGGATAATTCTTGAAATCTGTCGTGTCCTTGCATTTAAAAATCAAATATGCTCCCAGTCGCAACCCTTCTCCGCACCCTCCCTTCTCACCTCCGAATACCAATATCTCGTGAATAGTACTACAGTCTCAGAGCCCCGAAGCTCTTCAAGCTCTAATTCGTGATGTCTTCATCACTGGCAGACCTGACCCAACTTCCTTACATCGACCCC
Source organism: Penicillium longicatenatum (assembly GCF_028827895.1). Taxonomy (NCBI): domain Eukaryota; kingdom Fungi; phylum Ascomycota; class Eurotiomycetes; order Eurotiales; family Aspergillaceae; genus Penicillium; species Penicillium longicatenatum. Next base: position 3,549,812 of record NW_026643124.1, read on the forward strand.
ATTCTACAACCCGACCTATTTCCAATGGCGCAATCCGTGCCAAAACCGCAATTACCATTAAATGAGACTAATCAATTCGCACCCCGAATTGAAACACCCCAATCCCCTCCGTCCAGACGGCGATCTTCGCAATATGCCAATTTAAGTCCTCAGCGCGCCAAGCATCTTGAGCGCAATCGAATCGCCGCAAATAAATGTCGCATGAAGAAAAAGCAACAGCACCAAGAAATTGAGAAAGTCTTAAGCAACGAGACTGCGAAGCACGAACACCTGCTGTCCGTAGTGACCAGCCTCAAAGAAGAGGTCTGGCACCTGAAAAATACAATTTTCGATCACGCGCGATGCGACGACCCGCAAATCAACCTCCAGCTTGCCATAATTAGCGAAAAAGCTACGCAAAATAATGCCGCTCCCTTCCAATGCCCATCACCCACATTCTCAGCTAGCACATACTCGGACAATTCGAGCGGAGAGGCCAGCGCGGACTCTATCCCTCCTGAAGCTATTCCGGCGACGATGACGGCCCCGAAAATGAGTTACGACGAATACCCCGATACGATTTTTGAGACATTCATTGAAGCCGACTAGCTATTGGGCCTGTCAATTTTTGTGTTTGGAATTAATAATGTGGCTTGAGATCTTCGAGCTTCTAGCTACTGTCGTGACGTCATCGACAGATTAATAAAATTAAGTGTATGTACTTTACGCTCCTGTCCACAGGTACATAAGCACATCCAATATATGTACTACTTTATCCTACGTATTTCTTTGGCTCGTTTAGACGATCTCACAGATCGCAACGTGATACATAAGGCTGCAGGGTGATCCTGATCATTCAGGACTTCTGTGAGCATGTGTGATCAAATCAGGCTATGCCGGAGACCAGGGCCCTGATGATCGGCGTGAGTGTACAGCGAATGCGTAAAAGTCGCCACTGCTGCATTTTCCAACGGGTTCTCGAACCTGTCCGTGTGGGATGGCGGAGCTATACAATATCCACTTTGGGCTACATGTGGAGAGAATGTAGTATAGGCCCACCTTCATTAGCGGGCAAAAGGCCCGACCAATTGCATTACATTTCGGTGTGGGCTATGTGGAGCTCCCAAAATGGATGCCGTACCAACCTTACTTGTGGCTTAGGCATTACGAACACCTCAGGAATTAGCAGTGCCACTGTCAGTTTGCGACAAGCTCTTGATTAGGTAATGTTCTGCTACTTTTCTGCCCAAATCTTGTGATGAAGTACGATGCGTGCCAAGGTCCAATATGTGGTCTACGATCTGTATTCCAAATGGTACGAGAAATGCACCAATCATGACGAGTTCTCTCCATCCTTTTTCTGGACCTTGAAGGCGGTACACACGTGTGTCGAGGGCGGTCTGTTGGTTGTTGGAGACTTTGCGGTGCCACAGTACTTTCCTTAAGCCACTTATGTCAAAGCATGCCACTCGCCACCTTATTCCCGATGTAGCTTGTGGATCATGAGATCTAATCATAAAACAGCTTGTCTTTTCCGCACCGGATCATTTTTCCTGTAAAACTCTGTGCACATCTTTCAATATTAACTACAATCAATCTTTCATCTCAGACACTCCCCGTTTTTCCTTTATATGATTGTGCCTCAGTAAGACATCAACACTATAATGTCGCCGTCTGTGACTCAAGAGCCCGCTGCCGGCAGAGATATGGCTCGGTTCACCACAAAGACAGTTTTAGGCTCCTCTTTTGAGACAACCGAAAGGTTTGTGAGCACCTATCATTTCCCATAAATTGCATATGAGTGTATAGTATATTTACATTATATTGCATATAGATATAGTCATCTAGAGCCTATTGGAATTGGTGTCTCGGGACTTGTTTGGTATGTCACCCAATAAATAAAGTCAGACTTCTAATAGGGTCTTGCAACTTACTGTGGTTCACTTTAGCTCCGCCAAAGATCAGATTACAAAGCGTACAATTGCTGTCAAGAAGCTTGCCCAGCCGTTCAAATCCGAAAATATTGCGAAGCACATGTACCGAGAGGTCAGGTTGTTAAAAACACTTAAACATGAAAACGTTGGTCCCCGAACTAGTTTTCTTCACAAGCTCAAGCTAAACATTCGTTTCAACAGATCATCCACTTGAGTGACATTTTCATTTCACCTTCAGAAGATATGTATGCAATTCCCCCATCATGACGTATGTCGCGCAAAACTAATCCAACAACTTTTAAATTTAGCTACCTGGTGACAGACCTTATGTCAACAGACTTACACACTCTTTTGAGATCCAAGAAGGTCGATAATCAGTTCACACAATACTTCATGTATCAAATAATGGTGATTGATATCTTCCCCAACTATCCATCGAACTACTACTAACATATCACAGCGCGGTCTCAAATACGTTCATTCAGCTGGGGTCATTCATCGTGATCTGAAACCAAGCAACATTCTGGTCAACGAAAATTGTGACCTCAAAATATGCGATTTCGGTCTAGCTCGTGTCCAAGAGGCATCAATGACAGGCTACGTATCAACTAGATACTACCGTGCTCCAGAGATAATGCTCACCTGGAAGCGATATAACGAGAAAGTCGACATTTGGAGCGCGGCTTGTATCTTTGCCGAAATGCTACTTGGAGAGCCTTTGTTCCTAGGCAAGAACCATATCGACCAGTTTTGTGTAATTACCAGGCTTCTTGGGTCTCCCCCCGATCACGTTATTTCCAATGTTACTAGTCCGAATGTGAGTTCATTCCGTGGAAGACTCCGTAACATATCGACGATACTAATATGTCTTACAGACTATGAGTTTCGTCCGCTCTTTACCTGAGCACTCTCGCAAACCCTGGACAACCCTCATCCCAGGAGCAAACAGTAAAGGTATGTATACCAGTTAATTCTGATCTCTATAGTCGATGAAATTGACACATTACCAGCCACGATGCTTTTGGATAAGATGCTCCAATATGATCCTGATGAGAGAATATCTGCTACTGATGCTCTCGCTTCACCGTACCTTGCTCCATACCATGATCCCGATGATGAACCGTTAGCGGACGAGGTTATTGACTGGTCTTTCCTTGATGCAAACCTACCAGCTGATGTTTGGAAGACTATCATGTAAGTGTCACGAGTGTTATTCAATAGGAACAGAGCTGACTTGGGGAATAGGTATGCTGAGGTCTTAGGATATCATCAGGACGGCACCACGCCTCCATCTGCACAAGAATCTGAAGCAATGGACATGACATGAAGTGCAATATTTTATGAGTTCAGTCAATTGAGCTTTCCTATCTTATGAAGTTACATAATTTTTTTGTCCACTTAGATTGTTAGAGCAGTGATACCAGGAAAAAGTTGCTAGAGTTAATCATTGCTTATCGAATGAGATTTCACGTTAAATTTCGGAAAATGATTTCGGACACTACAAGCTCGAAGATAAGCATGTCAGCGCCGTTGAAGATATTCAGCCCTATCCGTAACTGTCGTGGCAAAGCTGGGATTGATGTACATCTAGGTGGGTCTGGACAATAATTATGAGCCAAAGAGATGAGAATGATTCGAATCCTGTGCTATATGTAGTGTGCTAAGACTCCGCTCTATTTGTAAAGGCGGAGACCTCCCAATCCCGGCCAGTAGATCTGCCGAAGATCTACCACAGGGCGGCCATTGACCGATCATGAAGTGGAGCGGTGTACAGTCGGCGGCTTTACAGATGGAATTCTGACTAAATTCCGAAAGATATCCGCCAGGGCAGACCATTTTGTCATTGTGGCGGCAAGAAGTTGGTCCGAGTTGACTAATTGGATCTGAACTAAGTACGGGGCTATGCGGTGTTTATAGGTTACATTGTGTTCTACTTATCCATGCCGCATCATGCTGGTTTTGGGTAGATTAGAAATCTTTCGGGAAAGTGGTCATTTGGTCCATAATTCCCTCTTATCTAAAGCCCAAATGATGATTGGCATTTGACTCTTTCGAGACTTAAATTGCCTACACATAGCTTCGTCTTTTTCTTGGAAAGCTAGACTGCTACCAATCCCGAACTTCTCCATCTCCTATACTTGCCACTGAATCGTTCGCCCAGTACCGGCCACTTACCTGTCCGATATCACCAATCGCCAGTCGCAGCGGGATCCTCGCCCCTTCCTCTATTACAACAGTGAGTGATATTGCCGTAGGACAGAAAGCCCCGCACTTACCAACAGATTTGGGCGGCTGACCAGCCTGTGCACCCAGCGGAGTGCCCACCCACCCAGGGCAGCAGCAATTGATCAGCAGGTCGGGATTTTCGCGGGCCAGAATGCGCGTTGCAGTGTTCAGAGCGGCTTTGCTTGTGAAGTAAGCTAAGGGGGGCCAGCCCGCCGCGGTCTCGGTGTGCTGGTCTGCTAAACGCTAGAGCTGGGCTGTTAGTGGTAGATCAAAGAGAGTAAAGAGTAAAAGCCACGTACGGTATACTCGTTTACCAGGGCATCTAGCTCAGCGAGAGTGAGATCGGGTCTCAAGAATTGCTCCCGTAAACTGGGATGGAAGTATTTGAGCTGGCCGGATTGGGAGGAAACGTTAACTATGCGACCGCCCTTACGCATGATTGGTAAGAAAGCTTTGCAGACCTAAAATCAGTTAGTGGGTGATGACAAGGAGGAGACGATAGCTGGTAAAGTACATCAAGGGTACCATGATAATTCACGTCAAGGGTTTCCTGGCGCTGTGCGGAGGTGATATTCTCCTGGAAATAGTAGAGCCCAGCATTGTTGATAAGAATGTCGCAACTCTTGTTCTCCTTGCTGACAATCTTGCTAAGGGCGGTCATGCTGGCCTTGTCGGTGAGGGACAACTGAGCAGGGCGGATTTGTACAGTTGGAGGAATAGATAGGCCAGTCAAATCGACAGGGCCCCCGGAGCGAGAGGCTGTATACAGAACTAAGGGGCCAGAGAGTTGCTGAGCTAGCGCAGCACAAATGGCACGCCCGATGCCTCGGTTCTAAGGTCAAAATGAGGACACCGACAAGCGACAAGAGTAGGAGACTTACGGCACCAGTAACTATGGCTACTAAAGGAGGTTCCATGATCAGTCAATCAGCCAGAGACTTCCCTGCTAGGTGGGTAATTTCGAGAGGGAGGCAAAAGGATTTTACCATATGCAGCACGCTGATTACCTTATAACTATCTCTAACTAGTCAACTCATGCCAAGCCGCTACAGTCCCTGCCCCGCGTATCAGGTTGAGAACTTTTGTATTTCCAATTAGCCATTAGTGTCAGACTCAAATCTGGTTGTTTATCACTAAAGAGTCACGCAGCCCAGTAGACATCCGCGCACCAGCTGTTTTGTACAGTAAACAGAGTCTCAATGTGATGCCCACAACAAAGATCGGACCCAAACGACCCTGAAGCTATGGGAAATCCCGGAATTGATTTAGATATCACACACCTACCCAAGTGCATTTGAATATGGCCTTTGGCATTTACAAGGAATGTTGTTGTTCAATAGTTTTTACAATCTCTTTCAACATGGAAGCATGGGCTTAGCTCATAAGCCTCACAATGCAGTCTGTGGAAGATCCGTCAAGTATACAATGGGAATCTTGCCTCGATATATAGATTAAATTATAGTAAACATTACATGGTATGATAATAACAAGTGAAGTCTCGCAGGAACAGCATATCAGTTCCCTACATGATCCATTAAAAACCCGTCATTTCGTTTAGTCATGTTCATCCAATGCCGCTTTTTCATAGGGCATTCAAGCATTTAGAGCAGGAGAGTCAAAGTTGAATGATGATAATCATATACTTTAAGCACTCTCAGCAGCATCCACCTGGGAGGTCTCGGGCTGCTGCTCCTGCTGCTCGCGAGCCCGGTGGTTGCTCCGCGAGTTCTTGACATCCATAATAGCATAGACATTGGTAAACAAGAAAAGAGCCCTATCATTAAAGTCAGAGATGCCGTCTTCAAAGATTCTTTCTCACTGATTTACTTACCATTCAACTGCGGCAACAACAATCTGTGCCTCAAGAGCATGGCAGCTGGAGTAGGTGCACTCGCTCGGGTGGGGGATCATCGCAGCCATGGCAATCCACCCACTGAGCCAGAGTCCCATGGTAATCAGCTCGACGGCGGGGATTACAAATTCATGTGAGATACGTGGGAGCCAGAGTGGAGCGAGGCCTAGGTAGGGGACGGCGACGACGGCTGTCCAGCAGCCATTGAAGAGCATGTAGTAAATCACATTGGAGAAGGACCACTCGGAATATAGGGATCCGATAACTGGAGGTCGTTAGTTAATTTCATAAGCATATACTGTGTTAAATGCGCGACGTACCATATGCAGTCAGACCGATGGTCGCCAAGGCAAAGATAGCCTGGATGATCCGGATAGGGTATACCCAGGACAACATTTTGAATGGATATATGTGTACTTTGTTGCTGGTATATAGGGGAATCTGTTTAATTTCCCGGTGTTGATTCGCGTTGATGGATTGTACAGTTGAATAGAGTCGAATTTATCTCACGCGTTGCAGTAAAATTATTCATGTGAAGGGGGAAAGAGCAAGATCCACTTCAGGCCCAGCGGGGAGATCCAAAGCTTATATAGGTAATAGTATTTTGGTGAATTTACTTTTGCGCTAACACAAAATTCAACAAACCGAGGCCGTTTACTAGCGTGGCCAGACGTCATAATGTGATATCAATGCCTAGGCAAGGTACCAGCCCGAGAGACCCTGCATGTTCTCGACAAAGGAACGAACCCGAAAATAGTGGAGCACGGAATCCCGCCAGGGGTTCTCTCCAGGGCTTTGTGGCCCGGACTATCAAAGTTTTAGCGCCGCCACGGGTGCTTTCCGGGGATCCATCAAGAACGCAGTATACACTATTTCTATATTGTCCCTAAGCGTCCTGTTCATGAAGCTTCCAGTCGCCTGGGGAAATCGAAATATCTCCCCCTCCGCGCTAGTTTAAAAACTCAATTTTAGGGCTAAGTTTTCATGGTAAACAAGAACTGCTAAAGTATGTTGGGGTGAGTCTATGACGCTAAAGTGTCGATCTCACATGCGCACATGAGTCCGAGGTAGAATCGACCACGAAATTACTGCAATCGGGTCGATCACACTTCAGTTTGGCCGACCTGGGAGAGACGCTAGTGCATCTCAACTGGTGTCAGCCCGTGATATTGTAGCACGGTAGATCAGTCCGCGTATCAGAGGGACGAGAAGCTACAGTGGAGGACAATATCCCGTCCACGCCCGCGCCAGGCATCGTCCCGCAGAGATTGACCATGACAAACAGCCTGAAAACATCAAAAACGAAGTAAACATGATTTCAATAAGTCACTCTTCTGATGCAATGTGACTTTCGTGTAAACTTAGAAACATCAAATGCTTGGAGATTGGAGCAGCTATATACACAAATAATACAAATCGATCACTACAACTTGTCATAGTATTTTACACGTGCAAGGATCATTCTAGTTCCGCTGTGCCAGCAGAACCCTCACAGCATCCAAGACACCAACCTTCTTCTCATCTGCCGGCTCGATCGACGCGCGAGCGGCATCGGGCTGCTGCGGCTTCTGTCCAGCCTCCTTCGCCGCAGCCTCGATAGCAGCATGACGCTCACGCCACTCGCGGTCCTCTTTGTCACGGATCTCCAACTCCCGCAACCAAGCATCGCGCTTCTCTTGTGATTTACGTTCCTCCACAGCCTTCTCAAATTCGCGGCGCTGCTGGCGCTCGGTCTTGAAGTACATACCGCCTGCCACTAGGGAGACTAGTGTGAATGCCTGAGCGAAGATACGGGCGCGGAACATGCGATTCATCTCGGCGGAATCACCGGCTTTCATGGATCGGTAGGCGCGGTAGAGGGCGTAACATGTGGCAGCGCATCCTGTGGCAATGGAGGGATCGTTTAGTACTTTGTGCCTGGAGTGGTCGAAGGTCTTGAAGGTAGGGTGGCAGTATTTGTAGACATACCTAGTGGAATCAAAGGTTCTTCCTTAAGACGTCTGGTAAATTTCTGCATGCCACTTTCCTCGCGGAATTGGCTAGGAAGGATATGGATGTTAGTCGACCGTTCTCCCCGCCCCCATATGTTCTTCCAAAATAGCAACTCCCGCTTTGTCGCTGAGCTTGGTTTAAAATGGAATTGTCACGTACAGACTGCTCTCCGCAGTATCCATCGAGGACGGAAGGGGTTCACGACTCATTATGGCGGATTATTGTACAAGTCAAGTAGAGCTGGATGCTCTGCGGTTGGGATCGCGGGAGCTTGGATCGGGCGGAATGTAGGGAGTTTGAGTGCTGCAAATAGTGGTCGAGTAGCCGGCTAACTTCAAACTTAGTTTTGGACTCGATTGAAGCTAGGTGATCGTGGTTATCTGGGGCACGCGAGAGGTGTTCAGTGCAACATGACGTCGCGAGGTTTTTGCCAAGCAGTTTTTTCTTCCGCCGCGTTGTATGAGCCTATCAGGCAATTTGTATACCGGACTCCAAACGACTATCTGACAACTGGTACGATGTTTGAAGATCAATTTTGGGATCCTATAACTAATTAGCATTAGGATTGAGTTAATTCGGGAAGTCTGGAAAATATAATCAGAAAATGATCTATCGATAATAAAATCAATACAGATGTCGCCATCGTATCTCCGCAGACCGCCACCTTTGAACATATTGAAAATGTACATTCCTCACCACAATCTCTAAACCCAACCGGCGAAATTACAAATAAAACCAATTTATTGAGAAGCCATTCAGGTATTCATACCTATATATTTACACATATACCTAGTTTCATTATTGATTTTAAGGTCATAACACGATAAGTGCTGTGGACCGACGTTGATGACATAAGGTCCGATCCCGCTCCCCCGCGGGAAAAAAGAGTCAGAGGTCAAAGAATTTCCCTGAACTACTATCTCTTTCCTCTGAGTCATTGAATTTTCCTGTCGAGTAGTCTCAGATTGGTCAATCTCTCTCAGGATCATCATGTCTGACCAACCTGTCGCCAATGGCGTTAAGACACCAGTCACCCCTCCCAAAATGAATGGTTTCGCTTTGACTGAGTACACCGCCGCTCCCACGCCTCCCTCAGAGCGCAACCCTCGATTCCCTGGAGTGCCCCCAGACTGGGGAATTCCCGAGTCTTGCCTACTTCCCAATGGCTACCCTGATGTGAGAAATACCACAATTACCTGCTGTTTCCCCTCATTTCTGACATATGGTATATAGTATCTGCGCCTGATCTTAACATCCCGCGTTTACGATGTCATCGATGAAACCCCCCTCCACCATGCCGTCAATTTGAGTAACCGACTTGAGAGCCGAGTTCTCCTCAAGCGTGAGGATTTGCTACCAGTATTCAGCTTCAAGCTTCGTGGTGCTTACAACAAAATGGCTCACCTTAACGCCGAGCAGCGGTGGAAGGGTGTGATTGCTTGCTCGGCTGGAAACCACGCGCAGGGTGTGGCTTACTCTGCCCGCAAGCTCAAGATTCCCGCGACTATCGTCATGCCCTCAGGGACTCCGGCTATCAAGCATCGCAATGTTGCTCGTCTTGGTGGAAGCGTGGTTCTTCACGGAAATGATTTCGATGCGGCCAAGGACGAGGCCCACCGATTGGAGAAGCAGCACGGCTTGACCAATATCCCGCCATTCGATGACCCGTACGTAATTGCTGGTCAGGGTACCATTGGAATGGAGCTGCTGCGCCAGGCAAACTTGGATAAGCTGGAGGCAGTCTTCTGTGGTGTTGGTGGTGGTGGTCTGATTGCTGGCATTGGCGTTTACTTGAAGCGCATTGCGCCTCACGTCAAGGTTATTGGTGTGGAGGCCTATGATGCCAACGCCATGGCTCAGTCGCTGGATGAGGGCATGCGGGTTTTCCTGAAGGAGGTCGGCCTCTTCGCCGACGGTGCCGCGGTGAAATCCGTTGGTGAGGAAACCTACCGTGTTAGCCGCGATGTGATCGATGAGATTGTTCAGGTCTCCACCGATGAGATCTGTGCTGCCATTAAAGATGCGTTCGAGGACACCCGAACCGTTGTCGAACCCGCCGGTGCTCTTTCCCTCGCCGGTCTCAAAAAATATGTCTCCAACAACCCTAGCCCCGACACCAACCGTGAGCTGATTGCTATCACCTCCGGCGCCAACATGGATTTTGATCGTCTCCGCTTTGTGGCCGAGCGGGCTGCTCTCGGTGAGAAGAAGGAGGCTCTGCTTAGTGTCAAGATTCCCGAGACACCCGGTGCCTTTGCTAAGCTCATCGAGGTGATCTTGCCTCACGCTGTCACCGCCTTCAGTTACCGATTTGCGCAGGAGCACGTCGCTGATGTCCTTATGGGCATCCAACTATCTGCCGTGACTGGCCGGGAAGACTTGGCGAAGATTATGGAGGAACTGGAGAATTCAGGAATGTCTGTTCAGGACCTGAGCGATGACGAGCTTGTGAAGCGCCATGTTCGCTTCCTTGTCGGAGGTCGCTCCAACGTGGCGGATGAGCGTCTCTTCATGTTCGAGTTCCCTGAGCGACCAGGTGCTCTGGCCAAGTTCTTGACCACTCTTCGTCCCAACCAAAACATCTCCCTCTTCCATTACCGTAACTACGGCGGTGACGTTGGCAAGGTTCTGTGCGGTATCCAGTGCCCTCCTACAGAGAAGGATGAGCTCGAGTCGTTCCTTCGCGACCTGGGCTACCCCTTCAGCGAGCACACCGATTCCCCTACCTATAAGACTTTCCTTCGCTCTTAATGGACTCACATGACGCTATGATGCTTTTGGTATATATGGGATGGAGACATACCGGGATATGATGAACAGTGTTTTCTTTCTTTTTTCAGCGGCTTAAAAGTGCAACCCTTCTCAGTACTTCATTTGGCGTTGGGTTTCGAGCATATAGACTATGGAGAATTGACTTGGATTGTATGATAGCTTTTTTCGGTATCAATTCACAATTATCTTTTAATACTTGATGTATTCCAAAGTTGACCCAGATGTTGTAAATTAGCATTGTCGATAAGTATTGTTGCAAACCCACCAATCAACATCGGAGCGGGATCGGCCCGGCAAAACACAACCTCCGGCAACAATCTTCCAAGCACTATCAAGAGCGAGAACCCCGGGAGCAAAGCCAACGACACCCACTTACATTTGGCTGTCCATTGCTCAGAACGACGAAAGAGGCCCCGAGTCTTTGATAAATCTTCCAAGTCCCGAGGGAAGATCAAATCATCACCATGTTCTCCCTCCGAACCGTTCTCCGCGCCCCCGGTGCTCTCCGCCAACTCCTTCCCTCCGTCTCCCGTCGATCATTCTCCGGAGTTGCATCTGTCCGTCCTCTTTCGCACATGGTCCAGAATGGTCTTATGAGGCTGCGCGCCCAATCACAGACTAGCAATGCTGTCACTGCTGCCGTTGGCACCTCCCGGCAACTTCAGATTCGGGGAATGAAGACTCGCTCTTCGGTGAAGCGCCTGTGTGATGGCTGCAAGGTATGAATGAATTACACATTGAGTCTTGCTGGATGATCGAGAGGATTCCTGCAGAAATATATGTCTAGTCACTGACCTGAATTTCTAGCCCGTGCGCCGGAAGAACCGCGTCTTCATCATCTGGTAAGACCTATACATTCTCAATTGAGATTGCTTAATTGTTTCTCCCACTGACACATTAACTTCAGCTCGAAAAATGCCAAGCACAAGCAGCGACAGGGCAAATAGAGTGGATGGAAGCCTTTCCCCTCGTTCTTTCTTCGGCACGCACGACTTTGATACCTTCAATTTCCGCCTCTGCCTATAACTTTGCATATGTGTTAGTCCAGATGTATTTTGGGACATTATTGCGGCGCTTGGGTCTTTTCTTGTACAATAGTCTCGGGACCAGAAATGCGGTCTTTACACTGAATCAATTCACCTCTATTGATCTCCACATGGTTCATGGATTTGGAAGACACACATGCCGGTTTTGTATACCTGTAATAGCATCCCAAGCATGCCAATTTACACAAATAATCTCTTCTACATGCCTCATGATGAAAATAATAGGACATGTAATGCGCGGTTCCTGACAGGCCAACGGTCACGTGTTGCGTTCCTGGCTTCCCCGAACTTTTTTTCCTCGAAAAAACAAGCGCTGATCAATCTGTCTTGATTCGATCAATTCTATTCTGAATTGATTATCGCCATGAGGTCTCCTTCCCTTGCACGGTTGCAGTACCGTGCAGTATCTGGCCTGGCCAGATCCTCTCGATTCCAGTCTCAGGGCCTTCTGCAGTCGCGATGCGCTTCCACGGCCGCTTTGCGGTCTTCCGGTGTCGCGCCGGCTTATCAGTCGGTTTTGAAGACATGGGAGCAACGACGCAATGCCTCCGCTACTGCTTCTGCGGTGTAAGTCTCCAATAACACTCTATCCCGACTATTTCCTAATGTTTTTTTCATAGTCTTGAGGCCGCTGCTGCCAGCCCGGACACCCTGTCGCAAGCCGCCATCATCGACAACCTCGACCCCGTGGAGGCTGCCCGTTTGGATAAAGTTCGCAACATTGGTATTGCGGTATATATTATCTCAACTACTTCGATTTTCGTGGCAGTTTCTAATTGATCTTTTCTACGATAGGCCCATATTGACAGTGGCAAGACCACTTGTACCGAGCGTGTCCTTTTCTACACCGGCCGTATCAAGGCTATTCACGAGGTCCGTGGACGTGACAGCGTCGGTGCCAAGATGGACTCCATGGATCTGGAGCGTGAGAAGGGTATTACTATCCAGTCTGCTGCCACCTTCTGTGACTGGGTCAAGAAGGACAAGGAGGGACAGGATCAGAAGTACCACATTAACTTGATTGATACCCCCGGTCACATTGATTTCACCATCGAGGTTGAGAGAGCGCTGCGCGTTCTGGATGGAGCCGTCATGATTCTGTGTGCCGTTTCTGGTGTTCAGTCTCAGACCATCACCGTTGACCGTCAGATGCGTCGTTACAACGTCCCTCGTATTTCCTTCGTTAACAAGATGGATCGTATGGGTGCCAACCCCTTCAAGGCGGTTGACCAGATCAATTCTAAGCTCAAGATTCCCGCCGCTGCCGTCCAGGTTCCCATTGGCGCGGAGGATGAATTTGAGGGTGTTGTGGATCTGATCCGCATGAAGGCCATCTACAACGTTGGTGAGAGTGGTGAGAACCTCAAAGAGACCGATGAAATTCCCGACAAGGTCAAGGACATCGCTGCTGAGCGCAGAGCCATGCTCATTGAGACCCTTGCTGATGTCGATGACGAGATGGCCGAGCTCTTCCTCGACGAGATTGAGCCCAACGAGGACCAGATCCGCAGTGCTATCCGTCGCGCCACTATTGGTCTTAAGTTCACTCCTGTCTTCATGGGTTCTGCCCTGGCCAACAAGTCCGTCCAGCCCATGCTTGATGGTGTTATTGACTTCCTTCCCAACCCCGCTGAGGTGGAGAACCTTGCGCTTGACCAGAAGCGCAATGAGGCTTCGGTCAAGCTTGTCCCGTACAATTCTCTTCCGTTTGTCGGTCTGGCCTTCAAGCTGGAAGAGAGCAACTTCGGTCAGTTGACCTACATTCGTGTGTACCAGGGTACTCTCCGCAAGAGTGCCAACGTGTTCAACGCCCGCAACAACAAGAAGGTCAAGATTCCCCGTATTGTGCGTATGCACTCCAACGAGATGGAGGAAGTCAACGAGATCGGTGCTGGTGAGATCTGTGCTGTGTTCGGTGTTGACTGTGCCTCCGGTGATACCTTCACTGATGGGCAGCTCGGCTACAGCATGTCTTCCATGTTCGTTCCTGAGCCCGTTATTTCTCTTTCCATTAAGCCCAAGCAGAGCAAGGATGCTGCCAACTTCTCCAAGGCCATGGCCCGTTTCCAGAGAGAGGATCCTACATTCCGTGTGACCTACGACAACGAGAGCGAACAGACCATTATCTCCGGAATGGGTGAGCTTCACTTGGACATCTACGTTGAGCGTATGCGTCGCGAGTACCGCGTTGACTGCGAGACCGGTCAGCCCCAGGTCGCCTACCGTGAGACCATTGGTCACCGTGTTGAGTTCGACCACCTGCTCAAGAAGCAGACCGGTGGTGCTGGTGACTACGCCCGTGTTATGGGATGGATGGAGCCCACTGGTGCTCTCGAGGAAAACAAGTTTGAGCAGCAGATCGTCGGTGGTAGCATTTCTGAGAAGTTCCTGTACGCTTGTGAGAAGGGTTTCAACCTCTCTGCTGAGAAGGGTCCTCTCGTTGGCCACAAGGTTCTTGGTACCCGCATGGTCATCAACGACGGTGCTACTCACATGACTGATTCATCCGAAATGGCCTTCAAGAACGCCACTCAACAGGCCTTCCGCAAGGCTTTCATGGACAGTCAGCCCGCTATTCTAGAGCCTTTGATGAAGACCGTGGTAACTGCCCCGTCCGAGTTCCAGGGTGATGTTATCGCCCTGCTGAACAAGCGTGGTGCCACCATTAACGACACCGAGACCGGTGTTGACGAGTTCACCATCTACGCTGACTGCAGTCTGAACGGCATGTTCGGCTTCAGCTCCAACCTCCGCGCCGCCACCCAGGGTAAGGGTGAATACCAAATGGAGTTCAGCCACTACGAGAAGGCTCCTCCGCAGGTCCAGTACGTTTAACCTCTCCCTTTACTTTATAATCTCATACTAATCAATTATCGCTGTACAGGAAGGAGCTCATTGCCAAGTACGTCAAGGCTCAGGCCGACCGAAACAAGAAATAAGCCCATCACCAGACTCATCACCGTTTGGTCTGATCTCCACCCGCCTTCCCTCCGACATATGTAACATTTATTCTCCCCCAATACTCTCATCTGGCCCGGCGGGGCCACAAACCTATTCCATAATGGAGATCAGGTACAGCATAGACTGTCGTCTCTCTATAGAAGATTAGGCTTTTGTTCATTGTTCGCGGTATTGCCGTGGATTCAAAATCTCTCATGTACTTTCTGCGTCATGGCACTATATCATCTCGCGCGGCTTTTTGGGATATGTACTTTAAACTTCTAGATATTACTTTCTACTCTCCTGTCTGAACAATACAAGATCTTCTACGTTGACTTATTCCATTTCGGGTAGCACTCGCAATGTAATTGGTCTTCATCTATAAATCTACACATGGATGGCTGATGTTTGAATCTTTCTCAAATTGAGATGACAAATTATGTATAAATTTTTCTAATATATGCAAAGAAAGAGATTATGTATCACGGGACCTCGGGTGCTCTTCGTTGTGAGAATTGAGCAAGAGGCTCGAAGATGACTGCGGAGGGAGTTTGGGCTCTTCACCTGAACGAGCAGTGGCACTCAAATCCTCCAGCTCGTCAGGAACCGCGGTATGCAAATCGATAAACGAGTCGCGGTTGTCCCTGATGCGTTGGAATCGACGTTCAGGGTCCTTTAGGACCAAGGCGTAGACGAAAGACATGATAAGGAAAATGACCAGAACAAGCATATAGACCGCATTATAGATGCAGAACAAGACTCCGATAACACTGTTCATCATTGCGGGTCCGGTAAAGATTTCCGAGAAAAAGAGAAGACAGATTGAGTTCAGGAAGCCAAAGATGGCTGTTGCGATTCCGAATCGGTTCATGCTTTTATCCATGTAAGGGCGGAGCCAGATGACAAGTGCCACCATGATGAAATCGATAACCAAGAGAATGACGGCCTGCGTTTTTGGGACGGATTGGGTGACGGCGGTGACGATGCCTTTGACTTGGGTGTAGAGGTGCGCAATGGCGAAAAAGTAAAAGGTGTTTGCGGTGTAGTGAACGTGAAGGAAACTCAGCTTCCGGCTTAGTTTATCCCGACCTGAGTAAAGAACGTAGGTGGCATCCATGCCTGATTTTCGGCATTTGTGAACGTGGAACATGGCTGTGGCTGCCGTCCATCCTAGACAGATTGTGATTCCAGCCCACCATGTAATAGCCAGGACAAGCTCGCCGGCCGAATCGAGTCGAGTGAACTCCCAAAAGCAAAACACTGCTGCTGACGGTGTGACGAGCGTGATGAAACGGAGTAGAATTCCTCGGCTGGTGGTTGGTAGACCAGTTGCGGCGAATCGAAGTCGGTCAGGGAGCTTGTTTGATTTACTGAGGGCTTGGCATATAAATTTGAAAGCCAGTACCACCAATACCGTTAGGCATCCGAAGAAAATGAACATGGAATAGCTGGTCATGAATATGTTGGTGGGTTCGATTCTGGCTCGATAGGCCATGCGGCGGATACCCTTCAGGTAGATTTCTGATCCGGTTGAGGTGGTTGAAGTGCTTGAAATGGATGTCGTCGCTCTTTTGAGAAGATTTGTTGAGATATGGGTGGTTTCATCGATAAGACTGCGTTTTTGCGTAACCACGGAGACACTTTTTGATTCTGTCATTATGTCGGACGGTGTACCTCCGGTTGCACGCAAGTACCAGGTGCAGAGGGTCTGTAGGAAGCCAATATGTAAGATTCCGATACTCCATTGGAACATCTGTGTCCATGACTGTGCTATGGGCGGAAGTTTGACGGAGCTGAGGCCGATCATGGCCTGAGACTGCATCAGGTCTAGAAGAGCGAGCGCGTAGAAAGACAAGTGTGTGGCGGTATTGAGGTGACCTCTGATGAAGGAGAGCGCGGACCCACAGAGGCCTAGGCCGGCGATCACTGCAAGAACCCATGAGACTGCGGGTTGATCAACAGTATGACCGTTAGAAAGATCGGCAGACAGACATGCGATATTGCCGCCCGTTGTTTGATTCTTTACATAGATCTTGATTGTAGCATCTAGGTCGGGCACCGTGTATCCAATTCCTGCAGAACCGATTAGCCTGGCAGATTAGTGAGATCTAAGGCAGCGCAACAAACCAGGGACATCGTTAAGGATTGACGAGATGTTCACGGAAGCCTGGGGGATATCAAGCGAGCCGGATGAGACCGGACACAGACTGTCCACGCCTAGAGAACAAAGATTGATGGTCTCATTGACGGCCATGTAGCCATACACCAACAGCTGGATGTCGGCTGTGATCTTGCCGGAGATCGACACATCTCCAACAAAAGCGAGATTAAGCTCGCCAGTTCGGTCTAGTTGGGCGGCAAAGTAGCTGACGCTGATGGCAGAGTTGGCTTGACATTCTTGCAGCGCCGCGGTGGTGATGTATTCCGTAGCAGAGACCAGTTCAGCGAGAAACAAAACCCAGAGAGATGAAACTCTCAGGGGTAGACGCATTTCCAATTCTACCGGAACACCCAGCCATGAAAAACGAGCGACAGGTTGAGGTTGGGGTTATGAGAAAGGAGAAAAGGTGTCACAGGTAATCAAAAGATCATTCAACCGTGGACCCTGTTGTAATGTAATCATGTAACGACAGCACTATATTTAGGCATAAGCAACGGTTAAACTAAGCGATAATCCGTTTTTCGCGTAAAACTAGGCGGCAAAGCAAAGCAAAAAAAGGCGAAAGGGGAGCGGAGGAAAATTCCCTGTTTCTTCTAGTGCCGGGATGGCGCGGATATTCGCCAACGCGGCCTCTCGGAGTCCCGCGCCCGGGACTCTTATGCATACATGGGCTCTCGAGGAAAAGGGTCTCAGGGAAAACGGAGATAGTTACTGACTCAGATCGGAGTTAATGGTGCCAACCGTGGTGAGACTTTGTTCTGGACGTGCTGGTCTGCGATCCGGCTGATGCCGACTCCCGCTTAAAAAACCCACTTTGCACACCATATTTCACACTATTGGATGTTTAATGGAAAGAGTGGAACCGATGATCCAGACTCAGAATATCCATGCCTCCTTACAGGATCGTCCAACGTGGACGCGCCATTCCGGTTCCATAGGCACACGTGGTTTCTTTAAATCAAGTTCTCGAGGGAACACAAAGCCAACAACACTGCAGTACACTTCCACCTCACCCGCATGCAGCAAGAGGTGATTAGGAGAGCCACGAAATGCGACCAGCATCATGCCAACAGTGCGGTACCGGAGCTGTAAGCCACCGTGGCGTCACCCCCTCATCCACCAAATTAACTACAGGCTTGAGCAAATCAAAAGTACCCCACTCCCCCTCGAGCGTGGTGGTAAAGGGTGAATCAGGAGCATAGATATCCGAAAACTCCCTCTTCCAACCCCTAATGACCACATCCAAAAGTTCAAAAACAAAAAGGGATGGATCCATCGATTCCCATTTGAACCTTTCGTCAACCTTCGTCACTAAATCCGGAGAATACAAGCCGACCTCGGGATCCAATGGATATGCCGCTGCTGCAACAAGAGATGCAAAAACATGATATGAGCCCCCAGTACGCGCACGGTCTCGAATAGACATCAACGCCCCCAATGCGCCGATCAACCCGGTCATCATATCAGGGATCGGCATTGCAGGAAGGATTCCTCTACCATCCATGTGGCCCATCGCTCGGGCCGTCACAAATGACGTACCCGATGCAGCATCTCCCACCTGCTGCCACCCGGGCCGAGCGCTGAAGGAACCGTCCGGTCCGTAGCAGTTCTCCTCGACATAGACGATACCCTTTCCTCTTTTTCCTGCCATTTCTAGAAGGTCGGGGAGACTAAGGCCCCTTTTGGCGATGACACCGGGACGGTAGCCTTGGACAAAGATATCAGCGTCCTGGACGAGTTTCATCAATCTTTGCAGATCTTCGTCTTTGGTCAGATCAATGTCGATTGCTCGAACGCCCGCATTGAGGGTAAGTTGGAGCGACTGGATTAGGGGTATGGTTAGCCAGTCCATAATCAAACCATTGGAGTAGAGGGTACACCTACATTGATATCAGGGAGCCGGCTGCAGTTCACACGAATGACATCCGCTCCAAGTGCTGCGAGGGTAGTTCCGATGACTGGTCCAGCAATGATCCGCACCAGTTCGACCATTTTGATGCCCGCCAACGGACGCCTGTCAGCAGGAAGACGCGGGATGGGAGCTGGAAGGGTTGGTATAGCGTGTGACTGGGGTTTATAGTTGACTAAAGGATGCCGAGATAACTGTTTGCTCATCTCAGTCTCCCGCCATCCCTGTGGCGTATAGACAATATTTCCACAGAGACCCAGCTTTACCATCTTCATTTCCAGCTCATCGGCGCCAAATTGCTGGACTCGCTTGCTGATGATATCGTAGGCCTCTTGGTGTGTTGCAGGGCATTTCAGGATCCAATCCGATTGCCTTGAGAACCGGAACCGCATTCAGAGATCCATGAAGCTGATACCAGACACCAGGTGTCTTGGTGGGATAGTTTGCGGTAGTCCGGACTCGAAGAGGAGCGGAAAAGGCTCCTTTTTCAAAGTCTGTTTTGTATACCGAGCTGAGTTTCCCGGTTCTCGCCATCTCTGGTAGATCCATTCCGTTCAATTTGACGAAACCAACTGTTCCAAGCCAGAGTGCGGCATGGTCTGTGTTGATGGTCACGCGCTGGCTAGTATTCTCACCGTCCCGATCATTTATAATCTCATTTCCAACAACGCCACACATTGCATGCAGTGCGGCTGCAACTGTGGGAGCTTGATACCAGGGACGATTGGTTCCGGACTACCTTCAAACTGCACGGTTTCCCACTGTTTAGGATCCTTGGTGAACCCTGGAGTAGCCTGGGCCAACAGCTTGAAGATGCGGCGGGCATCCTCGGGGATTGGAAGGGGATCCTTGTCGATGAAGGACCCGGCACCATATACTTCAGGGCTTGGAATGATATTGGCCATGATGAAGTGTTTATGAGTGAGAAATCCAGAGAGAAAAGATTTAGTCTATCTTTCTCATGAGGCGAGGCTAGGGGGGTATTTATAACGCAACTGACCCGATCGAATAGGCATTTTTCTCAAGCTACTCCTCGTTGTCTACCCGAGCAGACCATCCAAGTTGCGGGGTAATCAAGACGGTATCCATGGACATTGTGTCGCAGCAGTATCATGTAGATCTAGTTTCTCTATGGAGGTTTTACCATTTACAGTGATATCCCCTTTATGGCTATTCTCTACTATTGCCGGGCATTCTCATTGGCTATGAAAAATGTTTCAGTCTTTTAATCGGCTTACCTACAGATCTGCAAAGGCAGACCCACTGTGCTTTGGCTCTACAAAATTGTGTATTGATCGTTAGAGTCTCCTTTAGTCACTTTCGTAACGTATTTATACCTACGAGCTTCCCCGCTATTTGCATGCACTATTGAATACGCTAGAAGCGCTGTATCTGGAAGCGAAGACCCCAGGGCATAGTCGACGCGCGCGGGCTCTAGTTCTTTATAGCATATGATAGCAGCCAAAGTGTACTTCAATCTTCCCTTTAAGATCATCACAAATCTCAATTCTCAGAACTGTCGTGGCGACACACAAAGCGGATATGATGCCACCGGGGCAGGGCTCTCGTCAAAGGGCGCAATTAAGGTACAATGCCGAACAAAGAGAACATGAAACTCTTGTCAACCTTCCCACAGCTGCCCGCATTATAGCTCGAGGACCCATGAGTAGGATGAGCTGTCCTGTACATAGCCCTAAAGGTTGAAGCAGAATGCCCTTAATAGGAAATTTCCTTTCGTAGCAATTACCAAAAACAGTGAATGAACTCACCATTGATTGGTCATCGTGAGACCCGCTTTCCTGCATATCTGATGTGGGCCCTTGCCCCCCGCACGTATCCCATCACAACCTCAAATGGCCGTTAGGGACTTTCAGTAATTCAACGTGATGTTTCCACAAATCTCTAGTACTCTGGTACTCTCGATTAGCTAGCCACGCCACACGCGCCTACACCAATCCTTCCACCTGCTCGCTCCGCCGGACGGACCACAATGCCCTGTGTGCCTCCAATAAGGAAGTGCAAGCGATGCAAAGAGAAGCAACTAAAGGTGTGACTGGACTGGGCTGAAATTTGAGAAATGGAACGTCTCTTGGTAAGCCATTAGTGTGACGAAACTCGCCCAAGATGTGGCCGATGCACTAGCGGCGGCATTGAGTGTCCTGGCTATATCCGACACAAATTTGTTGATGAAAGTGCAAAGCTAAGACGTCATGGCAAGACACTTAGAAGTCGCAATGAGAGGAAAACCCCATCCTATCAAAAAAATGGACTTGTATCATGGCGAGTTGAGATGGGAGATAGAAGAACCACAAGATCCATGAACTCCAACCAAGATGTTGCACAAGCAAGCGATGATTCATTTATGCAACCCGAGGCTTTTGAGTCACAGACACTTGCGCGTGCCAGAGAAGAAGCTAAAGATTTTTCCGATCCCAATGAGACGGCATTGGAGAACGACCAGTCATGTGTTCCGCAGAGGGATTCTCAGCGGGTCTCATGGTCGGCGACCAACATCGATGAAGGAAGAAGTGGGACGAGACCGAACCACCCAGATAGCTCAATCCTCTCCAATGGTTCTACTGGAACCCCTTTGATGCTGGAAGCCCCCAGAGATGTTGGTCAGAGAGAGCCTGGAGAGTATTATTTACCGCCCCCGGGAGTTTCGCCCCGACATGGTGAGCAGAGTGGTTCCGACCATATTTGCTCGGAACTCACCGGGAATTTGTATGAGTTTCAAGTTCTTTTTCAGGATTATTCTGACGTGATTTGGTCCTTGGTAAGGATATGAACAACTTAAATCCATACACGCCGTTGACTGGAATAGGTTGGATTTGTCGAGCTCTGATGACTTTTTCTCAGTCCATGTGCCGATCCGAGCTAATGACAGCTCAACCCTAAGATATGCAATGGCCAGTATTGCCGCAAAACATTTGGGCCGAGTTAAAAATAGAAGATATTCTGCAGGGCACAATGCCTCGGCAAGCCTTCATGCAACCCATGCACGAGTGGATTGGTCTCCCCGGGCAGCAAAGTACTACCAACTGGCGACTGCTGGGCTGCACCATAGTACTTCACTAGGTACCTTCATTCCCAGCTCCAATATGGCAATGTCTCCAATTAGACTTGTTGATCAGTGGATGAGATCTTATCTTGGTCACTATAGCTTTGATGCACGTGATGAAACCCCGAGGGGCATCTCGATATTACGGAAAACAGAGGAGCTACTTGCAGCACTTGTGATTCTAACATTATTCGAATTTATAGATAGGAATCCGGAGGAATGGTCGCAGTGAGTCTTTCATTCTCCTTCTTAGCTTTCATCTTTCCCATTTTCCACGCAGGCAGTTGTCTGGGATTTTGGTTCCCTGTTCGAAACCATTCAAAAACTGCATATTGACTCAAGCCCGGAGTTCTCTTCTGGAATCAGAGCAGCTTTCTGGAACTTTGTTCGGCTAGATCTCTTCAGTTCCTATTTTAATCGTGTTGCTTCAAATATTGATTCGGAACGCCTTACGCTTTGGCGATGTGCGGGCATAAACATTGACAACGAAGGCCGATTTCAACTCCCACTACGGGAGGAAGCACTGGTCAGAGAGTACCAGGCTGCCAATGGCGGGTTATTGTTGGTTTTCAAAATAGTGAATTTCCTCGCAAAGCAAAAACAAGCACAATTGGCTCGATGGACTGGGCCGCCATTGAGTCTGGATGGTCGAGGTATACCATCTCCCAGCCAGAACCCATTTCCCGATCCAGCAGTATGGCTTCGTCTGTGCTTTGAGCTCCAGGCCTGGGTTGAATCGCTCCCAGAAACATTCCGTCCTTTTCTCCGTGCAGAGGAGGCCGAAGAACCATTCACAATTGAAGGAAAGCCTATAGATCAAATATTCTATGGGCGTCCAGGCGGTGCTGCAGCGATACAGCACTACCACTTTGGGCGGATTGCACTTCTGCTGAATCAGCCCACAGATCCCATCAATAGCTTGAGTACATCTTTCGATCGACTACGTGGGTACTGGGAAGTTTCTAGAGAAGTCGAGTTTCACATCCGCGAGATTTGCGGTATCGCGCTGGGCCGGCCACCGGATGCTGTGCGGATATTCATGATTCCAACATTATTTGCTGTTGGGCAATGTCTGGAGAACCCAGGTGAACATGCACTCGTAACCTACCTTCTTAGTTCTGTGGAAATGGATCTGGGGTGGGCTACTGATTACACAATCCAGAGACTGCAGGCATATTGGGCTAGTTGGCGCAACAAGTGACACAGTTCATTCGCCGCTTGCAATCTGACTGAAACTTGAAATCCAAGTACCATATTTGGTCAAAATGAACTTCACATATGAGAACTATGTACATAATATCTTATGAAATGAATCTCAATGATTGGGGATAATGTTTCCTCTCATTTTGGATTTTAGCCATGTAGGCAGGTGGGTATGAGGCATCAAAAAAACAAAAATGCTTGTTAGCTAGGCTATTTCCCCTTTCAATGAAACGCCTGGCTACAAAGATGAAACTATGTACCCAGTATCTCACAGCCTTGCCTCTTAGTCTAAGATCTGTTAGTCAAACTCTGTGGAACCACCTATTGGATGAACGAAGACATACCCCCATAATCAGAAGAGGAAAAAGATTGCCTACTACCACCACTCAGTGTCCTCTCATGTTCCTTTTCTAGCCCCTGTATCTGCAAATGATTAGCCGTATACAAAGAAGAAATATCCACGACCGGAGTAGAATCGTGAATCTCCGCTGCAAACGACGGAGGTAAAGCCCCCGTGTTAGCCATCAACGCTCTCCTCTCCGCGATAGTAAGCATTGTAAGGTCGTCGCTAATATTAAAAGACCAGCAAGCCTTCCCGCTAAATCCATCGCTCACTTCCTCTATCTCTCGTATCGGCTCGACATTGTTCATGAAGTAGGGCTTTTTGAACGTGCGGAGGGACTTGGGGGCGGGGACTTGATAACAGGAATTGCGCTTCGACGTCTGAGTCGGCTCGGGCTCTAAAGGAGACTTAGAGAGCATTCGAAAGAAAAGAGGCACTGTAATTTTGAGGCGTTTGGTTCCGGCTTTACTGCTCGGTTCGTTGGGTTCACTTGGTGTGCTCGGAGTGCTGGATGCGCTTGGTTGTCCAGAGCGAGAATACTCGTTGCCAAGCTGGGAGGCTTTCAGCTCCCATAGAGGCTTACCGGCCTCGTCACGGGCTTGGTAGTGCTTCAGGAGATCCAGCGCGATCTGGGTATGGGTTTCGTGATTGTTCACCATCCGGGTTAGGCGGCCGTCGAGGTGCTCGTCTCGGTCGTAGAGTACGTTTTCGAGGAAGCATCCGATGTTGCTTGCTGTGACGCCGGAATCAATCCATAGTATGAGTAGGTCTCGGAGATTGCGGACGCCGTCGAGGTCCCAGATCAGTTCATCTTTCCAGCAACGCTTCGGCGTCTGTACGTTTTCAAAGCATGCATTAGTGAAATTTCACCGTATGAAAGAAAATTGGAAGTAGGAGTACTTACATGTACAGGAGACCCAACGAACAAGTCTTGATCTTGAAGGGAGACAGGTGAGGTGATGATATCCGGGGGTTTGTGTTTCCCTTTGCCTGGGCTGGGTGTACAATTACTGCTTGGGGATTTCTGTTTCCCCATGGCGTGCTCTTGATCGGCTTCTGGAGCTCGAGTGACTGATTCAAATGCTGCAGACTCAGTACGAGGATTAGTTGACCTGCGAATTGCACCGGCTCTTGCTGGGAAGTTCGAGCGGGTTTGGCTCGGGTGGGTGGTGAGTTGAGATTTGCTCATCAGGAAGACGTACCCAGTACATCCAGGGCCAGGCAGAGGTGAGTTAAGTGAAACTCAAATTTATTCACTGTTGACCTAGGTAGTCAAGATCTAGTGAGAAATAGATGGGCTGTGACCAAATGGACTACTTTCTTTCCTGGGGAGACCAAGGACTATATATGTTGAAATTTCCCATCGGTGAATATTTCTATTCTGAGCTGCAGATGAATGGAAAAGACAAAGACAGCTCTAGAGCAACAGGGGTGAAGTGAAGTTCGCTTCTTCCGCCAGTAAGGTAACTTCAATTGTTGCGATGAATGGAAGACCCAGGAATAGGACAAAGGATGGCTCGCGTATCAATGAGCATCCATACCCGTAATATCATTGTTAATTGCGTTGAAACATCTTTGAAATTCAAGTAATACATACCTTGACGAGGTACTTTGTCAAACCCAGTTTATGTAGACCGAGGTTGGAGTATTCAGCTTGTGGCTTTGTATTGTGGGTCGTCACTTATCTGAGGTTTAGGAGACTATTTAGGATAATAGACCACAATCAAGGAGTGCCTTACATACCAAGTGTTACTATCTCCAGGACTAGATATATCAGGCACCTACACGTCATTCGATATGGCTTGATTCAAACATAGGATAGACTGTCTAGTCACAAGAAGGTTCGTTCAAAGGTGTTGCGGGTACATATATTTATCCTTCACGTACCCTCTTTTGACTACTCCAGGCGAGCACGTGAATCCTTCAACCCTTCGCAGTTGACTAGATATATCCAACACCTGGTATCGGAATCTCAACAAAAAAAAAAAAAAGAAAACTTCAATTAAAATCATACCTTGGAAGGTCTGGAACGATACGATCTTCATAGGCCCAGTAACGGTTGCCATCTACTATCTGCCATCTTGCACAAGCAGCCTTCCAAGGAGCTACATAGCAATCAGTGTTTATGGCGTGAAAGGTAGACCAATGAAGAAAAGGACACTGTATGTTGAATCTCTAATTAGACATCGACAAGAAAATATAGATAGATATTATGTACAGATGACGAGTTCGTCAAAAGCTTCATTAAAACAAAATATTGTCCACGAAAAGTGAGGTAAAGGCAACCAACATAAAGCCGAGGGGTATAATGGGCACGCTAAGCAGGAGACCCGAATTGGAAGCACCAATGCAGAGCATGAAATCATGAAAATTAGGTGTGAGTATGAGTGTCGTAGATGAGCCTCATGACTCGAAGTAATCAATCAGAGCCAAAGGACCCATCGTGCACCAGAAATGGCTCCTCGAAAGACGCCGCGCACGAGCTTAAAGCCCATTACGATGAGCCAGACCCACCACAGCATACCGACGAGAGCCCATTCTAGGACAACGAAACCAGCACGTCGCACCCAGCGCAGTCGGCGGCGACGTTTTCTAACACCTCTATCGAGAGCGTCGCTGAGTGATTTCACTGCCAGCGTGCTGGTCGTGTTTAGTTGAACACACAGGCTCTCGGCATCATCAGCTGTGGCTCGCACACGAGGCGTGAGGGATTGATTGATAAGGGTTTCCAGGTCCTTCAACTGTGAATGCAGAGGGGAGGAGGTAGTGGTGGTGAAGTGATGCATTGATTGTTGGAATGAGTATTGAGTCATCTCAAACCGACGCAGGAAATTCTGGGCAGCAAGGTCAAATTCACCAATCCTGGTTACTCGCGGAATGGATGCAGTGGAGCCCATTGAGCTTTGAAGCCAGTGAGGAGGTGGGTCGCGAACAGTATGTGCTCGCCGTACGATCTCCCGGGCTTTGATACCGGAAGATAGGAGAAGCGTTCGAGTTCGTTCAACTTCCGTCTTGCCGGGAATACCGGAATCGTTCAAGGTTTGGAGACTACGGCCCGAAATACTCCAGGCGCGGGTGGAGCCCGAAAGAGGCTGCCTGCTCTTTGTCGGAGATCCAGGAGAAGCTTGGGCAAGGCCAGTGACAGGGGGACGAGTAAGACTAAAGGGAACTGATGGATCCTTGATTTCGTGTGGCTTTCTGTGACCACGGTTTGCGCTCAAGGCAGGGCCGAAGTCAAGCGTTTTGCTTCGGGATAAATGCATTCTTTTAGAGCCATCCCGTGATGCAGGCCCACGTTCACGCGGACTACCAAAGTCCACTGCCTCATGCGATGCGCTTCTTTCATCTTGTCGTAACGGAGATGTAAAACTGGGTAATGTTGGCATGAAGCTCCTTGAAGGAGTTCCCTTATCTGAATCCCGACGAGTAAGGCGCCCAGGCTCGTCCGCGAGAGTTGGAATCCGCCGTAGAAGGCCTTTGCGCTTATCCGATCTTTTTTCCTCCTCTTCTGAGTCGCTAGAGTCCGACGCAAGTGTTGTTGCAGACGAGGATTTCCGGGAATCAGGAGGCAAATCTTTCTTTAAAATAAGATCACCGACCTTGGAAACTTCATTTCCAACTCTCTCTGCGATCCGACCAGGACCCTTAAGAATTCCACGCAGCTTTGACTCAGGATATTGTCCCTTTCGTCCTCTGAAAGTGTCGACCCTCTGGCTCTCAGTCATACCGTCGTCGGTATAAGAGGAAGACACAACGTCTGGAATAGGGCTTGGCTCAAGCTTTGAGGCACCTTCGGCTTGCTCAGGTGGAGGTGGCAGGGAATTAGAATTTACACGAGAGTCCTCATCATCGTGTCCTCGAAGCTCTCGATCTCCTTGTTTGCTCTTGCTTCTTTCATGGCGCGACACGATCTTGTGTCGCAGACCTTTCTTAGCAGGCGAGGGAGACCGACTTGAAGGCGGAGACAAATTCACAGCGATGCTGGGAAAGTAGCTAAGCTGGGCAGGAGAATTGGGGACTGAGCTGTCTATTCCCTCTAAAGACATTCTTCTGTTCAACCGATCTTCTATGCTCCCAGCCGATGAAAATGATGCCTTTCTTGCCGCATACTTCGATTTTGTATTACTCGATGGGGCCTGAGCCGGATTGCGGTCTGTGTGCACCACCCCGGCTGCTGAGGACTTTTTGCGCGATATCCGAGATTCGGATGACTCTGCTAAATTCCTATTCGGCAGTTTTTCCAAATCCTTGCGCGAATGCTCCAAAGTCGGACGTTTTTGATCCACTGACTGGCGGCCGTCTGCACTGGACTCACTGGAAATGCTTCCTGAACGCATCTTCATCTTGTCCCAGCGCGAGCGCTTCCGCGAGCTAGAAGCACTACGGCTTCGCAAGCCTTGGGTGTGGCTTTGAAATCTGTGTCTATGGCGACCCCGACTCAGACTCTTGAATTCGGGGGCACGGGCAGGGTGGGAACTTGACATGGATGTATGCCGAGAAGAGGGTCCGCCGTCTGCAGAATTATCCATATCGACCGACATGTGTTCTTTCTGTGCGGAGG
Organism: Penicillium longicatenatum; assembly: GCF_028827895.1. Classification (NCBI taxonomy): domain Eukaryota; kingdom Fungi; phylum Ascomycota; class Eurotiomycetes; order Eurotiales; family Aspergillaceae; genus Penicillium; species Penicillium longicatenatum. The sequence continues at coordinate 3,577,791 of NW_026643124.1, forward strand.
CATTTTCAGCCTCGGGGTCAATCAAAGAGAGCTCCCCGGGATCTGGATAGATCTTGTTACCATCCTTGTCGACAATTTTGGCTTTATTAGATAAATCCTCAAGCCAAGCAACATCTGCTATAAGTTCGGCAGGTGAAATCTTCCAGTCAAGGCGTAATCGAGGTGCCTTCACACTGTTTGTACGACTAACCCGCCTCAAGCTTGATGGGGGTGAGCCAGCCAGCAACTCCAGGTCTTCTGGGTCCCCTTGAGACATATGCCCTTGGCCTTGCTTGAAAGAAGGAAGCTTAACAGATTGGGTTTCATCGTAGTTCTGACAAGTGTATTGTTCCTCGATCGTGCTGATCCAATCATGCACTTTCCCGGTGTCAAGCCAACCTTCTGCCTCTGCATGAATTGGACATTTTTCTCGATATCTGATTCTTCTGTTTCGAATCATTTGTAAGGGATTATAGCCGCGGTTGGCTGCCGAGCTATGGCCCGTGAAGGATGTCGAATCGGCATCACCCACAGTCGGGCCATTCCGAAGGGGAGGTAGCAAAGGCAGCAGTCGTAAATATTCGTGAAAAAGATCGAAATGGCGACGAGCTCTTTCCGCGCGAGCAAGAGTGCTATCGGAGAATTCATAGGCCCGGTTGTCATTCACCACAGCAGCCGGTAGAAACTCCACCACTGGGGACTGACCAGTTTGCTGTACCGCCCGAGGCACTTCCTCTGGAAACTGAGTATAATTGCGATGTGAGTAGTCGTACGAAATACGGTTTACCCTTGATGATGGACCACGTGAGTCCACAGGCGGTGCGATGGGCTGAGAGACAGACAACGGTCTGCGTCCATTAGAGCCCAAGGGTAAACCAGAAGCGTTTCTTCTTCGAGACTCATTCAGGTTCAACGCCAAGTTCACAATCTGCAAGGAGTCTCTATCCAGCCCAGATGTAGTCTGCTGCACATCCTGCGCTGATGGCTCGGCCGTTGAAGATATTTGAGATCGCTGGTCATCTGGGGGCGGCGTCGAAGTCTGTTGGATGGCTGCTGGCGTCGTTGTTGTAGCAGCGGCAGCTGACTCGGAGGCTGAGTTCTTATGGCGATTCCACGGAAATCGCGATCGCTTTTTAGGTACCACGATACCAGGATCGGGAGTATTTCGTCTCTCCATGGGAACATCCGATGGGCGCGAACGGTGTGAACTAATCCTGACGCTGTTAGATCGAGGCAAGGAATCCAGCAAGAAGCCACCCGAGCTCTGCGATCTGCGTTGGTTTGCGGCTCTTCGATCCCCATCACGAGAGCTACTGCCTAGTGTACTTCCCTCTAGCTCACCACTCGCTCGGCCGTCGCTCGGTGGGATAGACCGTCGCCCAAGCGAGTCACCATTGGATCCTTGATACTGTGGTCGTCTGTCTTTGGATGTGCTATGATGTTCACCCGCCGGAGACCCTGAATCCCGCCCGGGAGGGTGGTCCGCTCGTGACGACATCAAAGCCAAGGGGAGGGCGAAAGATGTAGATTGCCACGCCCTTCAGGGGTGCAACAGGCATGGCTTGTCAGCAACAAGAGAGCATGGATGCGAGAAAGAAGAGTAGCTCAAATCCAAGGCCAAGAATTGTGACACTGGCGGGACCTAATGCGAGGGTCTGCAGGACGTAATGATCTACATTGTTGCGCGTCGAGCTTATCTAAGCATTCTATAAAGTCAACTAGTTCCCTCTCCCACCACAACAAGTTATTCAAAGAAAGGTGGTGAAATGGCTATTGATTTTTATCAAAGCTACTAACGTCTGCTAGGAAGATTAGATTGGCCAACAGCTAGCAAAGATATCAACAGTCAGCAGACCCCTGGTCTTGTAACAACAAATGATATCAACTTGGTGGTACAGTACAGGTTGATTTATTGGAAAGATAGCAATTTTTTCTAATTATTCACTCTTCCTCATATAAGGAGTCAAGATCTTTACAGTAATCATGATAATAGCTGGGACATAGAAAAACCTCTAGCATTTGGGTCTAACGCAAAAGTACAACTAGACGTACAGTTCCTGTGGACAAGACGAAGATGTACAGGATAAATTGAAATCAGCATCGCTCAGAAATGCGCTTACTCCACCCGCAAGCACTGGAGACGGGCCTCAGTCTCGATCACCTCGAGAGCCTGCTTGACCTCAAGCACCCGGCGAACATCAGCCAACCAGTCCTTGCTCAGGATCTTGGCCCAGCCTTGAAGGGCGTTCATCTCACGGGCAGCTGCGTCGACCTGTCCCTCTTCCAACAGACTCTCAGTGCGCACCAGAATGCTCTCCACGTCATCACCGTCAGCAAGAGCATCCTTCTTGAACATGACTTTGCTCAACACCATGCTAGCGGCGTGGCTTGCAATACCAGCGTCCTCGGGCAACAAGCTGGCCTTGCGAACCTCGCTGGCAACTCGGCGGAAGCGCTCAACGATCATAGCGGTCGAGGGAATACCGCGCTGGTAGGCAGTGGGGTTGATGGAGGCAATGGCGGCATCGACAACTGGGTCGTCAGCAGCCAGCTCCTTGACAGCAACTAGTTCACGGACGAAGGGACGGGGAGTTTCGGTGCGCTCAACAACGGAGCGAACAGCATCCACGGCAACTTGAAGTTGCTGAGTCTTCAGGTTGGTATCAATGACATTGCTCCAGCCGGTGGTCAGCTTCTCGAGCTCACTAATGTTAGCAGAAAGCTCGTTCAGCTTGCTCAGACGACCCTCGCGCTCACGCTCAACCAGGTCCTTGACATCGTGGACGTATTTTCGGTTCAGCTCAATGGCCTGCTCCACAAGTTCGTTCTGCAGGCGCTGCTCAGCAAGCTCCTGGGCGCGCTGGAGTTCAACGTTGATCTTATCCTGGTATGCCATGGCGAGCTTTTCGCGCTCAGCCTCAAACTCCTCACGGAACTGGGCAATATCAGTAGCACGCATCTCCTCGAACTGACGGATAAGCTCCTTAGCGGACTCATCAAAGGTGGAATGAGCCTTGTTGAGCTCCTCCTGGGCGGCGCTGCGAGCCTCGGTGCGGATCGCGGAGATCTTCTCACCAATCTTTTGCAACTCCTCCTTGGCCTTGGCAACCGGTGCGGAGTACTTGCCAGCATTCTCGTCGGCGCTGATTACGGTGACAATGTCGTTGAAGGTCTTGACCAGCTCCTGAACCACGGTCTCATCACCGTCTTGGGTCTTCAGGAGCTCAATAGTGTTGACAGTAGCAACTGCGGGTTGTCTGGGCTCATCAAGAGAAACTGACTTCTTCTTCTCCTCCTCCTTCTTCTTTTCTTCCTTAGGCTCAGCCTTGGTCTCTGTCTTCGAGGCTTTTTCGTCCTTCGCCTTGATGACCGTGGCGCTTTCCTTGGCCTTGGAGCTCATGTGAGGGCCACTCTTGGAGACATCACTTCCTGACTCCTCGCTAGCGACCTTCCAGGATAGACCGCTGTTGCTGGGGATTGTGACGGGCTTGCCCTCCTCCCGGGGAGCAGCAACGATGCGGTTGGAGTGTCTGGAGGCATTGGGGAAGCGGCGGTAGAAGTCACGCTCCTCGAAGTAGAGAACGCATTCCTCGCCGTATGGGACATACTCGGTGAAGAAGTCGTGGAAGTTGTCGGACTTCAGAGCGAGGAAGATGCCGCCGCCATAGGTGAGACCGGAGGTCAGGATCAGGTATAACAAGAATCGACGGAAGCGGCCGGTCTTGCGGACGGGCGCTGGTGACTTGGGAGCCTTGGATTCTGCAAAGATCACAGATTAGTATACGTGATGTAGAAGGCGGACTAAGTAGAGAGGCTGGCGGTACCTTGTTCCGTGGGCTTCGGGATGCTCCCGTGAGGAATAGTCGACTCAGTGGAAGGTGTAACGGGTGTCGGGGCAGTAGGAGCCTTGGAGTCAGCAAAGAAGCGCTGTCGAAAAATCAATTATTAGCAAGGTAGTACTGGAACATGTAGGGTGGTGTTGCCGTACCTGACCCGAAAGTTGGCTGCTCGCACCAGCTTTAGACAGCCATTGCGACGGGATCCGTTGGCGAACAGGGGACGACAGCAGCTGCCGACTCGGTGCAAATGAAGAGCGCAGCATGACTAGCCGCACAATCGCCGAATAGCGGGGAAGAATTGGAGAAAAGGTAGATGGATAGGAAAACGGGAAGTCGATGTTCGCTCGCGATCCGCCCCGATGATCCTGCAGGCGGTCAGACTGGTTTCCTCATCCATCGCCCGCATTTTGGAGCTTCTATGTACTCGTATATACCTATGCAATGCTAGAATTTGAGGAAAAGACCGACAGTAGATTAACCCAAGATTCCAATTCGAAAACCAATCCATGGGTGTAATTATTTCCAGTAGCTCTCCAGTAAACTTTGGAAACCTTGAAAGTGGTCGCATGCCTGTCTCCCAATGCTCCGAAAGACCGATATATACATACAGCATTTCACCAGCAAGCCAGTATGTCCATCCATGGATATTAACACTCCTAACCTTGGAAAGTCCAGTATTGAAGAAGCCGAAAAATTATAGATGTGAACAATACAGCAAGAAGATCCAGCTGGAAAGCTAGGTACAATGTAAAAGAAATATATTATCTGGGCATGGCATACTAGAGAAGAAGCTCCGGTAAAGAGACGAACAAGAACGTAGGTGAAAGAGCAGATGCAGACGCCGGGTTAAAAAGGGACAAGAAGTACACGAGAAAAAAGCAGGCGGGTCCTGCCACAGCATGTCTAAGCCAAATTCCAGATGCGTCTGTGAAGAAGGTTATAATCCTCTGGTCGGAAGACTTGGGAGAACTATCAGGGAACAGGGAAGGAGAAAAAGGAGAGCGAAATATCGAGGAATCATGAAGAGACGAGACGACTAGATAAACAGTAAACCGAGCGTTACCCTCTCAAGCGAAGACAAGGTGGGGGAGCAGGCCACATTACGACCGAGTGCCTCCGAGGTCAGCACAGTTTACGGAAGTCGACCGTCGGAAAGGTATCTCCTTCTGGCACCGCAAGGTCGGAAGGGGTTTCGAGAGCGCAGTTATTGTAAAGGATTAGAGGATGCATCGTGAATTTAGCAGTTGCATGCACCTGCGCCCTGAGTACCAGGAGCTTCGGGTCGAAGGTCAACGCCAGGTCGTGGGGCGGCCCGCAAATTCCGAGGGCCGGCTTGATCGAGAGGGAGCTTCTTCGCAATGGCTGTGAATAGTTCCTTCACATTTGTCGAGGATTTGGCAGAGGTTTCGAAGAAAAGAAGGCCTGCCTCGCGAGCATAAGCTTCGGCATCGGCGGTGGGAATAGCCCGCTTATCGGGGCTCTCGGTAACCAGATCAAGCTTGTTGCCTGCCAAAGCAATCACAATATTCTCATTCGCCTGGCGTTGTAGTTCTTTCACCCAGGACTTGGCCTTGTCAAGAGAAGCCTATTGTCGTAAAAGTCAAAATTATTAGTCAAGGCAAAAAAAAAAAAAAAAAAAGGAAATAGGAGCGCAGAGGAGTCGTCCATACCGCTTGGGTGATGTCATAAACCACGACAGCACAGTTGGCATTCCGATAGTACATGGGAGCCAAGGACTTGTATCTCTCCTGGCCAGCAGTATCCCAAATTTCGAACTTGACTGTGGTACTCTCATCGAGGGAGATCGTTTGGGTCAGGAAGGCAGCACCGATTGTCGACTCCCGGTAATCATCGAATTGATCCTAGGCAGCCCCGTCAGCAACTTCATTCTTTGAAAGGACCAGCTAGGTACCCAGAAGCCCAGGATGATAATTATTGGCCCACTCACTTTCACAAATCTCAAGACTAGCGAACTCTGGAGGATGAAGACCATGTTAGCGCCTGATACTGAATATCGCGATGCGGAAGTCGAACCTTTCCCACAGCGGACTCTCCTAAACGAATCCAAAAACTTGGTCAGTCAAGAATCTCATCAAAACTAAGAAAGAAGATCATCGAGTAGCATACCGAGTAAGACGAGCTTGAACTGTGCGAACTTGGCCCCGGGGCGGGCGCCTGCTTGAGGTCGGGAGGCCATGATCACTGTTCAGGGGAGGAAGTCGGGATGATCGGATGAAGTTGGAAGTATAATCGATCAAGGCAAACAAAAAGCTTAGTCGTCACCAACGGCGAGTTAAGGTCTTCCACTATCGAAAGGAAGATCAGAAGTTAAGGCAGACTGAAATGGATGACGGAAGTTAGTCCAGCCACAATGAGTAGCGGGGCGGTGTGGCGGGTACTGTAACCATGACTGGTTCATTTTCACTATGAAGTCGTTACTGCCCATCAGGCCCGCGCCTGCCGTGTATTGACTGCGCCGCGGTCGATCATGTGTTCCTGAATTGCGATAACATACACCTTCCTTTTCTCCCCTTTTGTATTGATTTCCCCCACCAACACTACTTCAAATCAATTCCGAGGGGGCTGCTCGCTATGGCGCCTCCACTCCTTCCTTTCAGGGATGTTAATTTACATGCATCGCCCTCCCATTATGCCTTTACATCGCCCTCATCCCCCCAGGCACCAACCCTCGTGGTGGACCGGCCAACTGGAGATCTCCGTCTCAACGATGGGCCCCTCGCCGGTGCAAAGCGGATTTCTAGCATTGCTGGAATTCTGGGAATTCTCAAGCTGAAGTTAGGTAAATTGCGACCGGACAAATGAGAACTAAGTGATAGCGCTGACCACCGTTAGACAAGTATCTCATTGTCATCACCAAAGCGCAGCCCATGGGACGGCTCCGTGGTCATATGGTGTACAAAGTCGCTTCAACCGAATTTCTGCCAATGCGTGAACGTCCACTTCATGATACTGACGAAGATACCTACCTTGCGCTGGTCAAGAACCTGCTTCGCACCGGTCCCATGTACTTCTCTTACTCCTTAGACCTCACCAACAGCTTCCAGCGCCAATCGCAGAATCCCACGGATCTTCCCATGTGGAAGTGCGCCGACGATCGTTTCTTCTGGAACCGCTTTATCCAGTCCGATTTGATTGACTTCAGCTTGGGGGAGAATGACACCAGCGGCATCCGGTATGGCCCACAGCCTGGTGTGGACCCCTACATCCTTCCTGTGATGTTCGGCATGCTACGCATTACACCCGCTCGAGTAAAGTCCACCTCCTTCACATTCGCCCTCATTACTCGCCGATCCAGACACCGAGCAGGCACACGATACTTCTCACGGGGAATTGACGAGGAAGGCCACGTCGCGAACTACAATGAAACCGAGCAAATCGCAATTCTTAACGATGCAACCGGTGGAATGTCCGGCTTTGCTGGAGGACAGTCCATGTCCGATGGCAGGAAGGGCAAGGACCTTCAGGTGTACTCCTTCGTACAGACGCGTGGCAGTGTCCCTGTTTTCTGGGCCGAGGTCAACAATCTTCAGTACACACCAAAACTACAGGTTCGGGGAGTAGATACCGCTGTCGAAGCCGCACGCAAGCACTTCTCTGAGCAGATTCGTCTCTATGGAGAAAACTATCTCGTCAATCTCGTCAATCAGAAAGGCCGAGAAGAGCGAGTGAAGAATGCATATGAGCAGATGATTCGCACTCTGATCACATCGTCTCATGAAAGCACCGAGGCTAGTGAGAAGACGTCCGAAAAGATGCATACTTTAGAATCAGGCCTGAAGCAAAAGGAGATGGATCATCTGCATTATGTGTATTTTGATTTCCACAACGAGACCAAGGGCCTTAAGTGGCACCGTGCTGAACTTTTGTTGGGCCGCTTGTCTGAAGGCTTAGCGCAAGGCGGTTATTTCCGCGGTGTGGAAGCCCCTGGTGCTCCAGGAGGACAGTTGGATATACGGTCAACACAAGGAAGCGTTGTACGCACCAATTGCATGGACTGTCTTGACCGAACCAATGTTGTGCAGAGTATGCTTGGTCGCTGGGCTCTTACCCGACAATTGACGGATGCTGGCGTCCTTCAACCTGGAGAGACTGCTAATGATGACCGGGAATTCGAGGACTTGTTCCGCAATATTTGGGCTGATAACGCTGATGTTGTCTCCAAGTCCTATTCTGGCACCGGTGCCTTGAAGACCGATTTTACTCGGACAGGCAAGCGCACCCGGGCTGGCGCGCTTCAAGATCTAAACAACTCGATCACAAGATATGTGCGTAACAACTTCATGGATGGACCCCGTCAAGATGGATTCGATGTTTTCTTGGGAACCTATCTCCCATCAGACTCAATGGCCGTGAACATCCAACTATTCTTTGACCGACGGCCACTTGTGATCCAAGCTATACCGTATGTGTTTGCAGCAAGTTTGTTCATGGTCTCAGTCGCGACCCTCACTCGCCGGCTGCCGGATGCTGCGGTCTGGCCGCTCCGTCTGTTTATCATTTTCTGGTTGATCGTCGGTGCCTACTCCTTGCGCTTCATGCATGGGCATGGCATGCTATATGTAAGTCGACTTTTCCTCACCTAACATGTGGACTCATTAAGTGACTAATTCGCGCTTAGGTCAACTGGCCCAAGCTCAATACACCCATTGCCGGAGCCGAAGGATACCAAGATGCTATCATTAAAGCCCGCAGTGATCCGATCATTGGCCGATGGCTCCCTTCGAGAAGACACCAACGTGGTGTCAGCAATGCTCGTCTTGTCTTTCTGGAAGAAGGCAAGACCCGCATTGAATAAATCCGCTGCGGAACGGTCCCATTGGCTCCCCCTTTAACTTCTTCTTTTGTCTTCACATGTACACTTCATGGCTGTATGTTTTAACTACTTGCTTCCCATGGCTCCCCAACTAGCCTCTTTTCATTTCTTCTATTTTTTTGTCTGGTGGCATCGTCATGCTTTTTCCTTTCTCCTTTCACTTCTATTTTCTGATACATTTCTATCCTTCTCTGCATGGCTCCATGTTTGAGCTGGTTGCCACCATTTTCTATGAAAGGGCATCGTGCCCGTTGCTGCTTAGCACCCGAAGAGGTAGACGATATCTGGGGTAGAAATATCAGCCAAAAATATCTATTGATCAACCACCTATTCAGTGTCTAGGTAAACAGCGTAAAGTAATCAATGTTATCTACGAAGATAAACTTATCTCACGTGATATTCCCGATGGCTGATCCATCCATGTAACGCTTTCCCGAGGGGAGCTTGGATCACTGAACCAAATAATCGTCGAGCTTCCGGGGTTCTTTTTATTGCGAACACCCCGCCTGCTCTCTGATATTTGCAGACACGGGCCTCACTTGTCCATGAGAGGGATCTGTAGATCCTTTCGTTGGTCCTTTCCACGGCGGGGAGTTTCGACTCGCTCGCCCGCGATGACTCGCACATATGAGGTAAGTGCTCCGGCCATCATCCACCAATTGCCGCCCGGCAGCAAACGTGCAGCCCTAGAAAACCATACGGTCTTCTTTCTTCATGTCCAGATATTAATAATGCATTCGGTTTCTAGGCTGCCATTGTGGCACTCAATTCATTGCAGACAAACTATGCAATTGTGGAGGAGCTCCGGAAATCCGTCTCCAGGAAGGAGATGAACGAGCGCTCCATTCCAGAAACAGTTGAATGGCTTCAGCGTATTGGATACAAGGTTCGCTCAAATTTTTTTGATGCATATTGGTGCTGCTTAAATTTTGTTTTGGAATGCGGGGGCTGACACTGGAACTTTTGTCCATCTAGCCCTCCGACCTTGATCGCTTGAACCCAATCCATGTCGCTGGAACTAAAGGCAAGGGATCGACGTCTGCTTTTATCTCGACCATTCTCTCTCAATATGTTCAGCCAGAGTCCGACGAGTCGACCCCGTGCCTCCACAAGGTCGGCCTCTACACCTCCCCGCATCTTCGGTTCGCACGAGAGCGCATTCAGATCGACAACGCGCCGCTATCCGAAGCCCAATTCGCCAAGTACTTTTTCGAAGTATGGGACCGCCTCGAGGAGGCCGCCAAGCTGGCCGGCCAAGACCCTACTGCGCCAGGAACGAAACCTCAATATTTCCGTTACCTGACCTTAATGGCGTTCCATACCTACCTCAGTGAAGGTGTAGATGCAGCAGTCATTGAGTGCGGTATTGGAGGGCAGTATGATTGCACAAATGTGATTGAGAAGCCGAAGGCGACGGCGATCACTAGTCTTGGTATTGACCACACGGCGATGCTGGGTACAACAATTGAGGAGATCGCATGGCATAAGGGTGGCATCATCAAGTCCGGTGTCCGGGCTTTTACTGCACCCCAAGCACCCAGCGCAGAAAAGGTGCTGGCAGAGCGCGCAGCGGACAGAAATACCCAGCTAGATGTGGTGTCCGTTCACCCCGACCTTCGAGTGGGAGATACGGAAGTGAAGCTTGGACTTGCAGGTGACTTCCAATACACAAATGCATCATTGGCTGTCGCCGCTGCGGCCGAATACTTGAGAACGACTGGCGTGGCCGATATCCCGGAGGACATCATGACCCAGCCTCTCCCTGCCAAATTCAAGGCGGGTCTTGAAAAGACGCGCCTTGGTGGCCGATGCGAGACTCGATTTGAGAAGAATGTGTCGTGGTATATCGATGGAGGACATACACTTGAGAGTATCCGGCTGGCCGGTTCATGGTTTGCATCGCGAATCCAGGAAGACTCGTCCTCAAGCGATGTGGCCTCGAAGAAGCCGCGTATCTTGATCTTCAACCAGCAGACCCGGGACAGTACTGCTCTGGCTCGTGCTCTGCATGAGACTCTTGCCACAGCTCTGGGCTCTACAATCCCATTTACTCATGCTGTGTTTTGTACAAATGTCACCTACAAGCAAGCGGGCTATCGCCCTGATCTGGTCAGCATGAACACCAATGCAGATGATATCGACCACCTTCGAGTCCAAAAGTCACTTGCCGAGGCCTGGACCTCAATTGACCCACATGCCCAAACACAGGTGTTTGGTACGATCGAGGAGGCTGTGGACTTTGCCCGGGATGTGGCCGATCAGGAGAGCAAGGTCCTGCAGAAGGATGAAGCACCAGTTATGACCTTTGTCACTGGTAGTTTGCACTTGGTTGGTGGGTTCCTTGATGTGATCGAGACGAAGCCCTATTCCCAGGATGCTTAGTTGCTTCCAATCTTATTTAGATTCTTGTATCAACACTTGAGATTTATGATGATATATGGTGTGGCTATAGAGGTGTTTGATTTTAGTCTTTAGTCGATTTCAACAATTCGAGATTCCCCAGTTTATTTACCAATCAAAAAACGCGCAATACCAACGTATATCATTAGTGCGTGATGTATTCCCGAGGTTAATTTTGCACGATCAAGCTGTTACTTTGTCACATACTCGACACGCCACGTAGCTGCATCGCCGTCATGCGAGAAAATTAATTATCACCAATTGTTCCAGCTTCCAAAATGAAAATATTTACTATGGCTGCACACCTCCGTATCCTTGTTTCCAGAAAACGGTTGTAAATTGGTCCAAATTCACTCTTACCCCACCGATCCGCAGATTACATACGGTCAAACGTGGGGCCCAAATGAAATCCTCCCCTCCTCCCAACCTCACCTAGTGAACATTATTCCAACTCCCCAATAACCGGCCATGTCTGACTCCAACGATAAGGGCAAGGGCAAGGCTCCCCAGCGCCCCGAGCAGGATGAAGAGGCTAACCCCTCGAACAACAAGGGTAAGCGATACCACCAGCACTCCTCTGAGAAACAACACCTAACACCAACGGACAAGCAGGAGGCTCCGGCACGAAGAAGCTCCCCCCGAAGATGATTGAATCTCTAATGGAGATGAACCCTGCGCTGAAAAGCGAGCTCGCCAGTATGGATAAAGACAAGGCTGCACAGATGCTCGCCAACATGGACATTTCCCAATTGTTAACGGGACTCTCGCTCGACGGCAAGAACCAGAAGGACATGGCCTCATACAAGTTCTGGCAGACCCAGCCTGTTCCCCGATTTGATGATCAGGCAAGTAAGAAGGAGGTCACTCAGGGCCCCATCAAGATCATCGACCCGGAGCAGGTGTCGAAGACTCCCGATGCGCTCATTGAGGGCTTTGAGTGGTGTACTCTGGACTTGACCAACCCGGAGGAGCTGAAGGAATTGTATGAGCTGTTGAACAATCATTATGTGGAGGATGACAACGCCATGTTCCGATTCAGCTACTCACAGTCATTCCTGCACTGGTGTGTTGACCCCGTTGGTTCATATTCTCTGCGACCCAGAAACTGTGTTACTGATCGTTTGTTACCATTCCAATCATATAGGGCTCTGATGTCTCCTGGCTGGAAAAAAGAATGGCACGTCGGTGTGCGCGCCACCAAGTCGCGTAAGCTGGTCGCCTCTATTTGTGGTGTGCCTACCGAAGTTCGTGTTCGCGATAAGAAGATCAAGGTGACTGAGATCAATTTCCTCTGCATCCACAAGAAGCTGCGCTCTAAGCGCTTGACTCCTGTCCTCATCAAGGAGATCACCCGTCGCTGCTACCTCAATGGCATCTTCCAGGCCATCTACACTGGTGGTGTTATTCTGCCAACACCCATCAGCTCGTGTCGGTACTATCACCGCTCGCTGGACTGGCTGAAGCTTTACGAGGTCGGCTTCTCGCCTCTCCCTCATGGCTCTACGAAGGCCCGTCAGATCACCAAGAACCACCTCCCCGATCACACCGCGACACCTGGTTTGCGACCGATGAAGGCCAAGGATATCGATGCCGTATATGACCTCCTGGAGCGATACATGCAACGCTTCCAGCTCAACCAGGCTTTCACACGCGAGGAGATTGATCACTGGCTTGTGTACAAGGAAGCTGAAGGCAAGGACCAGGTTGTCTGGTCATACGTTGTGGAGGACCCGCAGACCCACAAGATCACAGACTTCTTCTCTTTCTATAACCTCGAGTCTACTGTCATCAATAACCCAAAGCATGATACTGTGCGCGCTGCTTATCTTTACTACTATGCGACCGAGACAGCCTTCACCGGCAACTCTAAGGCTCTAAAGGAGCGATTGATGTTGTTGATGAACGATGCTCTGATTTGCGCCAAGAAGGTATGACTAAGATGAATACCCCTTGTAATGCCATGCCCTCTTGCTAACACGATCTACAGGCCAAGTTTGATGTTTTCAACGCGCTCACTCTGCACGACAACCCTCTATTCCTTGAGCAGTTGAAGTTTGGTGCCGGTGATGGTCAGCTCCACTTCTATCTGTACAACTACCGTGCGGGACCCGTGCCCGGTGGTATCAATGACAAGAACCTCCCCGATGAGAAGAAGATGGGGGGCGTTGGAATTGTCATGCTGTAAATTGGAAGAAATTTGGCTGGATAGTGGATTTGAATCCTAAATACCCAGAAACGAATTTCCTTATGCTGCCATGAAGAACAGAAATACAAAACATATCAATTTTGAAACATAAACACTGTCAAGAGTAAATATTAATTGTTATGGCGCAAGCTTGAAACTGGGCAAACGATTTCATAGTCTGCGCTACATCTTCCGCGGCCGAGTATTGACACCTTAGGCAACCATATCTGACGTCGTCATCTGAAACGTTGCGCTTTCTCCACCTCCATGTTGTTGCCTTCAATTACCTCTCAAAGAATTAGGCTTCTGAAACTCTCCTGAAAGTCTGCTTTATCATTTATCACTCTAATACTTACTTGCGACCCTCAGATACCGAGGTGGAACAGCGGGGAATCTCCCCGCATTTGGCGCAATAATGGGTGCCGGTCAGTCCACCGAATATAGTGGAGCAACACCAGGTCAGTGTGACATAAATTCTGAATCCTTGAAAGCAGATGGACTTCTTTGAGGCATCACTTGGAGATGACGACACCCGGCTTCGTTGGCCTGAGTGTCCTTTTCTCCATGTGCCGTGTACCAGCAGACCCGTACCTGACTATAAACAGAGGAGCTGAGCTACATTCTTGCGGAACGTTTCGCAACCAAATGTTTCACACCACTGGAGCTCACACATTTCAAAGACAATTTCTTTTCTCGCGCTTTGGAACAGGGCGGTCTCAAATACTGGAATGAGAAGACCTTGTCTGATTTTTTGGGTATTCCCGATGGGAGCTTCGCCGACACTCACGATAACCCCGTTGATGCGGGACCGGTCCTGTTCCGTATGGTGTCATATCTTGGTGCCTTTCCATTCCAGAATACCATGGCTCCAAGTGTCTTGACCTTCGACGCGATGGTGAAAGTTGTCGTGCTGCTGACCGAGCGCTATGGGAAAGCCTTGCGGCGGGGACGCAAGGACCGGGTGAAGTTATTGTTTGGTAGTCTTGCCGACGTTGGGAAGAAGGATATGGCACATGATGGTCAGAAGGCAGAGGGAGGTGACAACAAATTGGCCATAGAGGAGGGAGAATCGGCTTTTGATACTCAGACTCATGCGCCTGGCTTCTCGATCGATCAACCGGCGAATGATGATTATGACGAGGATGAAGATGATGACCTTGCTCTTGCTGCACTGGAATCACTTGATGCAATTGAAGTCTTTAAGCACGATCATCGGGTTGATCAGACAGTTTACGAAACCCGAATATCGATTGATACGTTTCGGCGGCTGTTGATGCTGCTGCTTGTTATTGCGCCTTTGAAACCTCTAGAATCTGTGAAGACCTATACTTCCGATTTCGGCCCGGAAAGAGTCGATGCAATTCAGAAAGAGGCTGATAGCATTATTGCCGCGTTTTCCCCGGAGGAAACCGATGGGGGCATCTCATATCGGGCTTTTGCCAGGACGGTCTCGTCGTCACTGCCATATCTCTTTGATCCGTTAACACCGTTATTCGAACATCTTCTTTTCAGCAAGAATTTGAACCTTTCTCAGAGACGACAGAGAGGAGCAGCTCCAGAGTCAGAGGAAGAGCCAATGGAGAAACCTGAGGAAATCCTTCCTCCCGCACCGGTAATGCTCCCTGGCAGCTTCGAATCGACGATTCTGACCCCGACACTCTTGTCTCACTTGTCATTTTTCCTGCCTTCCGTGTCAGCATCTTTGAATCTCTTTCGCAGTGGAGTTCGCCTTCACCCTGTCTTCTCCACTGCCGCCCATGGTTCCTCACTCACCTCATTTTCCCATCATGTCTTGACTTGGCAATCCGCTTCTCTCCTCATTCTACAGGGTGTAGTGGAAGGTTCTTCTGAGGAGCTTATTACAATAGGGGCATATCTACCGCAGTCCTGGAAGTCATCCTCGTCTAGCAGCAGTAGTTCCTCAAATCAACCCACCAGCCCCTTACCCTACCTCTTCCAGCTATGTCCAACTCACCAAGTCCTCCAAGGGAACTCTTCCCCCTCTGTTGCTCAGAAATCCAATCTCCCGGCAGCTTGGTTCTCTACACATTCCGGCATTGCAATCGGATGTCAAATCCCCCCCTCCTCCCGCACTCACCAAACACATCCGAGTCCTCATGGTGCAGGTAGTCTACTCATCGACGTCAATCTCGAATCAGCTGAACTGCACGTTGCGCCGGTCCGTCATGATGGTGTCTTCCTGCCACCAAGTACTGCATCTATCAACGACAAGCCAACGAGGACCAGACTGGATTTATATAGTCTTGAGATCTGGGGTGTTGTCCCAGATCCAGAGATAGCATCTTCTTCCGACCCAAACTCAAATGCCGTTGAGGCGCAGCGTGCGAGATGGGAGTTCGAAGCACGTGAAGCAGAAAGAAGACGCAATGTCAATCTTAAAGCTGGAGCAGGTGATTCAGCAAAGGAGAGTGCTCGATGGCTTTTGGAGACGGCGGGCATTATTGGAGATGAAGCGCAACAATATGGGCATTCTTAAATCGATCAAAGTGAAAGAGTTTGCAAATTTTCAATGAATACTTCTCTCTATCTACCTGAGTGACTTGTTTATTACGCCTGCATTTGGAGATCGGCTGTCATATCTTCGTGTTTACTCTGACTCAATCTCTAATCAAGAATTAACCAAACTTTGGCCCAGTCATCTTGATCGCGGAAGCAGGGAATAATGCTATAATGATGTAAATATAATTGACATTGAGAACTCCGTCCAGCAGATATTTATTCACCCAATGGTTCAAATACAAAGCAAATAACTAAACTCACGCTACATGAACTCTGCGTTATATAATGTGAGAGCATGCATGTGAACCGAACGTAAACCTTAAAACGAACCCCGAAATGCAAAATGCCCCCCCCCCATTCAACATGCCAAAGATGTTGAACCCAAGCCAAAGACTCCAGCGCTCAAAAGATCTTTATTTCGTCTGCAAGGATGGCGCTGTACTCTTATGCTTTTCTCGCAAAAAGTCACAAAGCCGCTCTGTGTCCATCTTATCAATGTGTTCCGAATGTTTTTCCAAGTCCAGATCTAAAGAGACACCAAGGTCAGTGAACAAGACTCGAACAAGAAACATGCATTGGTAGAGCCTTACCCTCCTCAATAGTCTCTTCCACCTCACCCGTGAGATTCCGGATCTGGTTTCCCAGATTTTGCAAGGCTTCCCCGGCCGCAGGGACTGCCTTGTCAATAACGGTTTCTTTTATAGTGGCAGCCGTTTCTCCTGCCACCGCTGTGGCTTTGCTTGGGATCTCCGAGATCGAACTACCGCCCGTCAGAGTATCCAGCTGGCTTTTCACGCCGTCATAAACATCTGAGGACTCTGAGTCGGCAACGGATGTATTTGTCTCGGTTATCTGTTGTTGTACGTCATTGGAGGAGAGAGAGTCGCCGTTTGGGCCCATAGTGCGATAAGCGTAGTGAGGGGAAATTTCTGGGGTCGACAAGCGAGAGGTTAAGGTTAGAAGAAGTGACTTTCAGGGTAGGCACCGTAGGGCTGAACTTGACGTAGGGCTGATGGAAAAGAGTTGTACAAGGATTGGACAGGTCTTAGCGTCGAATTATGACATCGATGAGGTGCATGGATGGGATAGTTTGACCACTGACATCAATTGCCGATCTTTGAATTAGGCAGCAGGATCTCGGCTGAGATCATAGCGCGTTGTTTCGTGTCCAAGATGGTGGAGCGATTTCTATTCAGGGCCGCTGATCGTGCCTGAAATGACGTCGCTGGACCCACCAATGTGGATGGTCACAGCATCCAAATTCGGTGGAACGCCAAGAGGAGTACGCATCGCTATGAATCTTCGCGGATGGAGACCCGAGACTTCAATTTGATGGTCTGGTTCGGTAATTAAGAGCACAATTCGCATTGGCTCCAATTCTCATATCGTTCAACCCGTTTATAGCGAAATGGTCATGTGACAATGAAGTATACAGAGGATTGCCTCTAGATGCTCAGGCGGTTTCCTCGTGTTCGAGGACTAGGACCGCTCTATGGCGTTATCTACCTACCTAGGAACCGACGTCTTCTTCTCCATGATTCAACGGCCCCATCTTCAATATGCAAGAAAAAAATCGGGCGCGTGGAGGCTACCACTAATTCAAAGATCAATGTGTTCAAAACATTCCACATGCATATGAATGTACCAATAGAGAAGAGCGTTCGAGGACCTAAAGAAATGAATCATGTTCATTCGCCAGGTTTGTCGCTGGTCAAGGGTCGGATGATACTTGGTAGCTTGACCAGGCGAAGTAATGTTTGGTCTGGGGTGCATCAAATTTGCAATGACTTGGACAGGTAAATCAGTTGGCGTGTCTCCCTCTTCACACCACATTTGGAGCCAGTGAATCATGAAATTAGGTCCAGATATCTGCCAGTGGCTGGGTACGTGAGGAACCTTTTCCCAATGCAGTTTGAGAGAACTGTACTGAGCTCTTGGTCGGGAAGTTTCGGGAAGTGTACTTTTCCATCTTGCACTCTTGTTGTGGTTTTTCCAGCAGTAACCTCATGCAGGGCGAGGCGGGTCGTTAGATTCCGGTAGATGTTCGAGCCGGCAACATGATTTCTGGAGTAGCGTAAAGTTGGAAGGAGAACACGAGGGATAAATGATAAGTGAAAGAGCAATACAGCATGTGGAGGTTGATTGAATACTGGCAAGATGCGTGGAAAACGAAGAAGACTTCGAGCCTAGGTAGAAGTTACCATACATATGCTTCCATACATATGCTTGAGATGACAATCAAACCTGGAAAAACCTGATTGGAAGCAACAATAATCAGATAATTCCATTCGTGAAAATGAATAAGACCTTAATAAAGAGCCCTCTGTACCATCATTTGACTACGTGCACAGATACATATGAAAAGAAATACGTATTCAAAGATTAGAGCTGGAGGAGCTAGAAAGGTATACTACATTTTATCCATTTAGCTTCGTTCTTACATAGCATAGCATATTCGATCAAAGACCATGGAAATTTCTGCCAAGCTGCAGCACATCCTAGGTCCTTTACAAAAGAGCTCTGAAACCAGAATCCCGGCTGCGATCCAATCCCAAGAAGTCAACCACTTGTCCAAGATGATCGATGCCCCAGAATCCCTCCGTGTTGCCATTTGTGTCAGTACACTCAAACCACGGGAGACCGAAAGCCCCAACCTTAAACGCGTGGTCAGTATTTGAATTTAGAATGGCCTTGATGTCTGCTTGAGTTGTCTAGTGGAAGCTGGTTAGCTATTGACAATAATAGGACGAAAGACTGGAATACTCACAGCTGATAGAATCTCTTGCGTGGCCTGCTTTCCAAGGATGTCTTCCAGCACTGGCGCAAAGCCTTCAGGCTCTCCAATCTTTGAGTTCCTGTCGATCCACATGGAGCGGTAAAGAGCCTCGATCACCGAGGGCAATTTTGCAGGTGCTTTCTGTGCAACAGCGCAAAGGGCGCGTTGAATCGTAAGTGTTTTGATTGGGAAGCCGTCAGGCATCTGCTCAGCAATCGGCACTGAAAAGTACTTGGCCCATCTCAGTCGCTCTTTGTTGATCCACTGATCCTTGTCTGCGTGGGAATGAGATCAGCATGTTCCTCGTTTATTGGAAATACCTCCGGAACTTCGCGTCACATATACTCACTCTTGATGTTGATTGGAGGTGTGTTGTTACAGGCATGCATCAAGCCACCCAGAAACATGGGAACGTAGGTAACTTTGCATTTTGCAAAGGTAGGTGAATTCTGATCTTGTTTTAGAGCTTTTGCAAACCAAGGTTGGACAAGAACGTACCTTTAGGACATGGAATGCGATATATGCGAAAGGGCTAACAATATCCACGTAAAGAGTTATTTTTGGAACTGCCATGGCTGGGTTATTGCGTCGGCTTGAGGCTGAATCACGCTATGTACTTTGTAGAGGGCAATTAGTTCGGGTTGCAGGTCGCTTTGAGCTCCAGCATTCCCCGCAACAGGGGTCGATGAGTAAGCGTTGTAGCCGAGGTTCGGATATTTGGGGATAACTTCATCTGATCTGCACGAACGTTTACTCAGCGATTACCGCTCATGCTGATCTTGCTTCACTAGGTACTATTCCTTTAGTCCAAAGATTGAAGAAGACGTGGGAATTCTCAGTAAGATTCACGCATATTAAGTTCACTTCTAATTACCCCCACTATATCCATAGATCTCTTGCATTTGGATTTATGAACCAAACACTTCACCACATACCCCTGTCTGGATTTATTAGAATCAGGTACATAAGACATAAAAAAATAAGGAAAAAAGAAGTTTCATTTTTCAGAAGTGATCTATGCACAAATGATGGATTGACTGAGTAACATTCAAGGTTCCCAAGTGAGCGAGCTTATGTTCACTCGCAATTTTGTCCGAAGAGAATCCAAATGTCTATAGAGCCCTGGACATCATAGAAGAGTTTCGAACAAGTTGCATCAATGTGCAATCATGGTGGCTCAGGCTAAGATATGTAATATTCGCCTCCAACGCGCCACCACCAGAATATAGTCAACTTAAGAGCTTCTCCTTTTCCTCTCTATACCACCAAAATTGGACAGAAGTAACACCAACAAGCCAAAACCATGACATCCCGATCCGTCAGTCCATTTGGGTCCGCCGAGAACCTTGCCCAGATCCTCAACCTGGACCCCAGCGATAATCCCGATGAGCAAGAAGGCACCATGCCAGACCATTCCCGCGTGACCAGGCGTGGTGCTCCGGCTCGACACTCCCGTCGTCAGCGATCAGAGTATCGATCCTGGGATCGAGCAAGCGATGTACCGAGAAAGGGGACTACAGGGTCAAAGAATCGGTCCAAGTCGAGACATTGAATCGGAAGTGGCTTGAATCAGCCTGGTCTTCATGACTACGTCTGTAAATAACGCTACAAGGATTACGAAATGCAAAAGAACTACTTGTGAACTTTTTATAACCAAGCTGGGTCTTTATTCTGTTCATTGTGTTGAGATATTTCATTAGAGAGGCATGTACTATCAATTCATTCTCACTGATGATGTTGTAGGTATGTGATTTTGCAAATCTGTGTTTCCTTACTTATTGTCCCCCGTTCTATTGAACAATTCATGTTTGATGCAGAACTACTCATCTCCAGCATCTCCGAGTCTCTGCTTTGCTCGTGCACCTCTGCCTGGGTTTGCTGTTGGTGACAGTGTGAGCACCGCGGTCGAGCGTGATGGCAGAGGACACTCAACTTCCAGAATGATCTTGTGGTTTCATACTTCACGCTGACAAGGTTGTCCATGAAGCTGCGGACAGACCAGGCGCAAATAGGCGGGGGATTTCGTAGAAGACAGGGATAGTTCACATGGGATTACCGAATGCCATAGGGGAATCGCTTCCTATGAAGTCTTAGCCGGCTCGACCAAGCACACCCGAACATGGCTAGGGACCCCGCTACTTCTTAGTTTTATGTCTCTACTGGCTCATTGTACCCATTAAGTTTCTGTTCGGTTTTCATTCTGTAGTTGATAATATCTGGACAATCATAAGCTCTTGTTGAAAGAAACAGCGGAATTCAATTAGGACAAAAGAAGGCAATTGCCAAGGTTGCAATCAAGTAGTAATCTAAAATTTCAATCATTCATCGCCGAAGTTATGCCAGTCTCACAACCCTCTAGCCACTAACGCCTTGCGCAATGTTGCTTGGAAGCCACGCACATGCAAGGGAGAAAGCATCGTGTAATGATGTCCGGCAACATCATGGTACTTGACTTCGCTATTCCTCACAAAGTCCCTCCATCGATGAAGATGATCCTCCAGCCATTGTTGCTTGCTACTAGCAACGACAGTCAATGGCTCGCAATAAAAGACGTCCATGCTACCCACTGATCCACTCGGATCATAATCCCGCGCCATGCTCTGTAATCCATAAGCCAAACTGGCCCATCGTTCCAATTTTGCTGCTGTGATTGAGAGATCTGTTAACCGTTCCACCGAGGAAGCCTTGATAACCTGGACAATGGCATCGGATTTTGGAAGGTCTAATATATCAGGGCGTATAATTTGAGCATGATCTTCAGTCATGAGGTCAAGGAAAAACGCAAGATGTAGAAGGCATTCTGTCCAGTCCAGCTGACGCATGCGGAACTTGATATGTGGCGGCAAGTTAAAACAGCCGACAAAGCGTACTTCGTCGCCCTCTTCCTCGAGGGCCTTGGAAACCTCAAATGCGAGCATAGAGCCGTAAGAGTAACCAGCGAGTGCGTATGGGCCCCGGGGCTGTTTCTTCTTAATGGCGGCATGGTAGGTTGCAACACATTCTGCAATATCTAGAAAGTGACTTTCGTCATCATTGAAGCCTCGTGCTCTCAGCGCGTATACTGGACGCTCGGTAATGAAAGTGCTCAGGCCGAGAAACACGAGAATCTCTCCAACGCCAGGATGGATAAGCCACAGAGGGGTTTTCGTTCCTTGGGAGTTGAGTGTAACGACAGGATTGTATTCCTGGGGCGTATCAGATTCCTGCAGCGCATTTGCCAGCCCTCGAACAGTTGGGTTTTTCATCAATGTGATGATTGGTATGTCATCAGGGTTCAGCTGAAGCCTCTGCTCGATGCGTTTCTTAAGCTTCATCAGATCCACCGAGGTCAAGCCATGCTCGAACATCATGGCGTCAACGCCAATTGTCTTTTGAGGAATGTCCAAAAGTTTCTCCAGTTCCTCTAAAATGGCCTCTTCAACTGGGCCTTCTGGTGGACAGTATGTCATTTCCTGGTATGTTTTCACCGCCAAGTCATTGGCTGCCTCTTGGTCGCAGTATTCGCCGCTTTCTAGAGCCAATCGAAGCTTGGAGCCCGACAATTTGCCAAGCGCAGTTCTTTGTAGGTGACGCTCTTCGAGTGGCAGAATGTATGGACGCGAACTTGTGAACGCTAGCACTGCTTTCGTGATAGAAGCCTGCGTTTGATACCGCATCTCAATGTTATCTGGAGCATA